>NC_143587.1:119895061-121163260 GCF_048544385.1 Mastigoproctus giganteus
CCACTACAGAAACACGACATAAATAGAATAGTAATAAGAGTATAGATAGTGGTCAAAGTTGCAACTCTGACCACTTCATAATGGTTTTAAAAATATTATGAATGCATGATTCATTTTCCTTTGCTTCCTACTCCAGATTTAATCCAGTCGAGAGCCTATGGGGAAAGGCTTGAAACAAAGAAAGGAAGAAAAAGAGAGCAGGATGGATAGCATCTGTCAATGAATATGGGAAACTGCAAGGGCAGTATTCTTTCAGAAGTGGGATAACATAACAAGGATGTGCACACGTTTCATCACACCTACTAAAGAGGACCGCAGCAGTATGCATACTGTGTACAAGAAACATACTTCTTACTGTACGATATATAACGAGTCACGAACACGACTAAAAAGAAAAGTGATTTTGGGACGTTACACTTCAAGGACATTAACAAATTTCTTTTTTAGTTGACTTATGTCCACTGCTTTCTTATGCTCATAATGAAGGGAACTTCCAGTGTAAAAAAAGAGATCCAAAATGAGAAATCCACCTGTATTACTCCTTCCCGACCCCTATTAAATAAATAGAAAAAGCGCAGCCACCACCTTCAGCTTCTATCGATCTGCATGCCAGCATTCCCGTTGTAGCTATGCGCCTCTTAATTAAGTCTTCGGCCACCTATCGATGACATCGCTTTCTTACGTCACTAAGTGAAGTTGCCTGTAACAAAATGCCTGTAAACAGAACTCAGCTACAGCAGACTTGCAAATCGGAGTGCAACTATATATAACTCGGGAGTCGCCTCGATTCCTTGTTTTTAATGTAAAGAATTATCATTTTCCAGACGACCAGATGATCTAATTTTGTTCGCTGATTATATTACGACATATAACGAGATATCAAGCGGGTCTACATTACTTCTTCATTAACACCTCGGCCCCTTGACACGCAACTGCTGGCTATTTTCGGCGTCGGTGAGAGTGAAATAAATCATAGGGTTAACTTAATGGAAAACTAAGTATAGCTAGAGTGCCCATAACAAAAGGTTGCTCCAGAGCGATCTCTGTAATAAAAGGCTGTTCAAAATTCATTACCCAACTATCCGTTGGAGATTTCATTAAGGTAACCTTGAATTTGTTGGACCCCTTTTTCTTTGTTTACATCTTAAAGCTACGTCGACAGACTTCTGGAAAAATACATAACAAAAATTGGCCTACGTCTTGAACTCCAAATAGTACCGAAATTTTTACAGAAATACGTGCACGGCAGACACTGCAAAATTTCGAAATAATTCAGATTTTCGAATTTCCCCATATTTTATTGGCGATTTCGACAACAGCTTTGCAGGCTTCGTCACTACAAACACCAATCAAAGACGAAAGGGAAATGATGTATTGTATTTCCTCATTTGGGCATTTCATGTTTGCTTACAAGTTCTTTGTAGAGAAATCGAGATAAAAAATCATGACTGAAAAACCAAAATACATCGTTTCCCCTCCATTTTTCCCCCCGGATTAGATTTGTCTTTTACTCCCGAGTGTTCAGTCCAAAAAAATGCGATGTATCAGGAATCCAATACCTGATTTACTTCGCGTTTTTAATTTTCCATGCCTTAGCCTTACATTTTAACTTTTTTCTACTAGTTTTGTTCTGTTATTTCCATTGTAATCTTTTTCTGTACGTGGAGAAATTAAATCTTTCACCTTGACCCCGTCAACACGAACTTTATGAAGTCCGGTCCACTAAACAGAATTACCAGATCGGAAAACGACTCCCTCATTGACCTTGACAATTCTCAATCTCTGATGAACTCTGTCCACAAGTATACCTCATCTCTTGGACTGCAAAGTGATGAATTCTCATTTAACCTTTATTTTTATCTCTTCTTTTTCTTCTACCGGTAACTAAACTTGCTGCACACTTCTTTTTGTACATATTTTAATAGTTTAACCTATTTTTACTGTTGAATCTTTTATTGTAGTTATCAAAATCTCTGTTCATTGTTCTGCTCCCAGATACACTGCTAATGGTTGCCTGTTATATATCTTGTTTTCAATAAAATAAAATCTCTGTACACAACATAAGCTCATTCCCTACGCTTTCGTTTGTCTCTTAATACTAGATTCTCACTGCCTCACGAAAATTGAAGCATATCCATCTATTTAATAGATATTAGAGTTCACAGCTCACTGCCGTTCTCTGACAGAACCCCCTTGCAGTTGTTTACAGAGAAGATGAATACGAGAACCAAACGATATTTTTCAATTTTGAGGATTTATTTCTCTCCTACAAGACTGACAGTAGCAGTCTTGTAGGAGAAGTTTTCCTTTTACTATAACACACACATAATCGAACACACCGGCAGAAGCTTAGACTCATAAAATATGCAGGAATAGAAGTATACAAGTGACAGATTATTCATTCCCCACGACTATCCTACTACTGCCTTGCATGAAAGTAATCATTATTCGCTGTTATACTGTAAGACCCGGAAGTAGCAATTGTTTTGTTCCAGAAACTTTCGTAGCTGTTTTATTAATGATCCCGGAAATATGGAACCTGCATCATTATTTAAAGATCATTACTGACAATAAAGCCAGTCGATGAAAGGGAGGTACCGTAAACTTATACTGTTAAACAGGAGACTGCGAACTAACGAGCTCTGTAGGAAAAAAAGGGTCATCTTCGTAATGCGAGTGCTGGATGGATGGTGAATCTGATAATCTAGCGGTATGCTTGTTTGAGCAGTTACAGATTTTACTCGATTTTTCAACCAGGACAGCCAGTATTCCATATAAACAGTGCGATATATACTTCCTCAGGTTAATCTTCCTTGATACTAAAGTCCGGTGGAGAAAAATAAAAAAATAGTTAACATTTCCACCTGCCAAATACAGTTGTGGTGGTGTTATCATAGCAACTGTCCAACGTAAGAAAATTATTCTATCCGTTGGTCGATTTATTTTAATCAAGACGCGATGATGTATGTACGCCACTTTATAAGTTGCTGTTTATCGGAGCTATTTGCGGCTAACTGCCCAGTTGAAGTGTCCAAACAAATGTCATACTAGGGTCACCAGGAATATTAATTCAACTACCCAAGCGTTCTCTGGTCGATTTACCTCTTTTGCTGGATGAAAAATCGGAGCTTCCGTGGGAAGGAACCTTACTATCTACGCCTGAGACAGACTAACTCAGCCATGAAGTGAAAAAAGCCCATAAAAGTTCCACGCGTCATTGACAGAATTCGAACCCGAACCTTTTCCATCCGGTGGGGGCCAGATGGTGACGATGCCACTGCGATACCCGCGCAGACGGTTTCAATGTCTAGACTCAATTTGTTATTTGTTATTTGGTTTTTAGGAGCATTAGCAACTAAGGCCATATTGCTCCGGGATATGCGGTGGTCATTCCCTGACCTTTCCGCATCCTCCGTATTTGGTGGTGACGGGCTCGAACCCCGGTCTAATCAAGAAGCGTGTGCTACGCACTGCTGCTCCTTCCCACCTGGCTACGGAGGCGCCTCTAGACTCAATGACCCACATGCAAATGGAATAGGACTACAGCTGAAACCCTAAAGAAACGACTCGGAAAACATCCGACTGACAGATGGTGACGGGAGCCGTAAAAGGAATCGTCCACTCGGAAAACAGATCAATGTTATTGCAGCATACATACAGGCCTCAGTGAGACTATTGGGACACATGTCATCACCAGAACAGTGCGCAGGACGCTACATGATATGTGTTACCACAGTGGTGTAGCCGTCCATAAGCCCTTAATAAAGCCAGATGCTGTCTAGCTTAGTGTAAGGTCCGCTGTTCTTAGACCGCAGTGCAGTGGATAGATATGATTTGGAGCAACTAGTCACGGTACGTGGATTAACAATCTTATGATCGCTTTTCAGGCCTTCATCGATGGAATAAATATGATCTCCAAAAACGACTGGTCAAACTTCATTGACATTTGGTTTAGAAGGTTGAAAACCTTTAGATACTAAGGGTGAATGCATTGATAAACCGTAAATATTTGAGGTATGTAACTTTAATAGAATTACATGAATGCAAAAACTTTGAATCACCCTTATATTATCTTTTACTTGTAAATAATCTCGCCAATTGCCGCGTTTAGCTTAGGAAATCTTTGTTCCAGTCCCTACCAAGGAGCTGCGTAAGAAACCACAGCCATGTATGAGGTGGAGGAAAGACTACAAATAGTTCATTCTCTCTCAGAGACAACAAACAAGCAAATAAAATAAATGTAACGTGAATCTTCGGCATTTTCCTTTATGTCAACTGCGTTCCTACGAGGCTGCATAGTAGGTTTAGACTTCTGAATTGGCCAATGTTACTGAAAAGCAGTTTACTTTCTGATTGTCTTCGATGTTCAATTTGTTCATAGTTGACGTCTCTGTTATGGATACATATTCTCTGCGTTATGGATACCCAATCCACTTACTGCAGTGGATTGAGTATCCATAACGCAATGATAAGGTCTTCTCATGTTATTTCCAAGTCAACATTGCCTTTGAATCAATTTCCTGTTTCACAGTTCCACCCCCACCCAGCAGAAGTGGTTTCGCAGAAGCACCTCCGACGTGTTTTCCAACAACCAGACTTCTTTGAAATATTGACGGGTGGCATCCTATCAACTGGCCATTGAATGTTAAGGTCAGCTACATTTACATACGTGCGATCTGCTGGGATCCATTTGAGCCACGTGATGTACAGGCATCGTTTATTTATGGAGTAACCCACGTGAATAACTTTTTTTCATATTTCGACTAGATCAGATATTTGGATGATGTATATGCTCCTCGAAAGCAATACCTCATTTCCACTTCAAACAACACCCAAATACTAAAAAAATTAGAAAATTCTTTAGGAATCCAATTTACAAAGCGAACAATGAATTACTAGAAATTGTACTGGAGGAAAACAATTGCCGAAGTCTACAATTGCAATACATGGAAGTGTCAACGTGTTAGAAGTGAGTGTGTGTATGTGCGCGCGCACACACGCACACACTCCTGAAAGCTTTACTATTCTAGTCTTTCTATGATGTCTGAGCGAGTTACCAAACAGAAATAAGTCTACGTTTCTATCTTTTTCAGATATCATTCTTAATTTCCGCACCACTTATGTCAATAGAAAGGGAGAAGTAGTTTCGAAGCCGAAATCTATCGCCATTAACTACGTCCGGGGATGGTTCGTGGTCGACCTTTAGCTGCCTTGCCCTTTGACCTCCTGTATGCTGCAAATCTGTACAGTAGGGTAAGTTTTACGAAGTCATTTTCTCAATTTTTAATATTCTAGTGTATCGCCCAGTTGTTTGTTGTCTCCGGAATTCTGCTGAACAGTAAGAAGACTTCACCTCCTTCTCCAAAAGAGAGTCAACCCTAGTTTTGATATTTCAACAGGAAACGGAATGCTACCAACCTGAAATTCAGAGCCAAAAATTCTACAAATACCAACCGACAATATACTCGTACATGACATGGGAAGTCGCTTTTGACAGAAAATAGATTTACGAAAAGTCGCATTGGATTCCTTATTTCACATTGGATTTACGATAATCATCACTTATACGTTTTGTGAAACTACTGGCCGCTATCCATGACATCGATGTTACTGTGACTCAAGTTATCGTTAGGAATATTTGCTACTTATGTTCCATAACTTTACAATCTGTTTCCCAGTTAAGGTACAGTTTTTTTTTTTTTATATTATAAAGTGTCAGCATCACAAGTGACGTGTGGTTTTATAGGACAGCGAAATTATTCTTTTGGAGAAGAATTTTTTTTTTGAAACATTTATTAAATAGCTTGTCTTATGTCAAGAAACGTCTTGTTCGTACTATCAAACGTATCGAGTTGAGCGAATTTGAATATGGACGGTGGACAGGATGTTGAAGGAGAGGAACTTAGAATAAACCTTTCAGAGCTTCTTTACATGCCAAAGCTGAACATCGACCAGGGAGATCGTATAATTTGACAACAGATCTACGAACAATTGGTGGTAAAAAACTACTCCCAAATTTGTCAAAGAATTCCAAATTGGTTTTCAGAAACATTTAAGCGCAGCTGCCCGTGAGTATACATTACGCGAAGCATTGGATCATCATTTACCACGAGTCTGCTGATGATCACAAACCTTTCGTCAAATTTAAATGAACTGAAATAGATGCAGTGGTGACGATAGAAATCGAATTTACAGGATTAGAAACGGCAAGGCTCAGCTTCTCCACGGTAGATATCACTGTGATGTGTAAATACTTCTTACTGACATCTTCCCAATAGTTCACTATGAATCAGAAATATGGGCTTCCGCTACATCCACCACAGTTAAAACCCTTCGCCGTCGAATAGAGACTCCTGGAATGGGAGTTATGGAAGTTTTGCCTTCCCCAGGAAGTCACTACTGCCAATACAGCGCAGACTGTAGATGTCTCGCGTCTTGAAAAAAATCAGTTTTTTTTCTCTGTCAAGATACAGACTCGCTTAATCGCCGAACCCCGCATATGAAATACAGTGCACGCCTTTGGTAGATTCTTCACTGTCGTCTCAGATCGCGTCCTACTTGGACAACAAGGATAAACGAACCCTCTATGGGAGATTTCTATCGACTGAAATGATGGCGGCGATAAAGATTCCAGACAGAGACCTCGGAAATTTGCAACCATTATTAAAGGCTTTATAAATGGGAAATTCTCAGAGTTGCTGATTCCTTTGACGTGCCTGATGGGGAAGAAGTTGCTTCTGTTGCCGCAATGGTCAAAAATGTCTACAGTTCTATTTCCTGAGGATTTTACCTGCCTGCCTTGACTATGCTTCAGAAGATCTAATTCTTGACTTCGGAGTAGTCCGTTAATTGTGGCCTATATGCTATTTTACCATGTTATTATTCTTGAATTTCTGTTGGTCTCTGGCGTAATGCCGTGAAAGTTCCTGTACTTATCATTTGTATTTGTCTCTTATTGTTTGTTACCTAAGTACAGGTCATTATTTAATGACATCCTCTATCTTTCTTTCATCCTTGGTCTGTTCTTCCAACGCTGGTGCATTTTATGAATGCAGTAACTTACGTTCTTAACTAGACAAGGTGGATTGTCATAAAGCTCTGTTTGTTCATCCACTGATGACAACGTCATTTGCCCAATTAAAAACTTATGTTGGAAGAAAGAAATCCTTTGTTTATTAAACAGGTGAACTCCAATCAAACTTACATTTGCTTATAAGCTTTTACATCATAAAAGCTTAGGCACAGGTTGCGTAGATAACTTATTCTGTTCCTTTCATTCCATTTCGATCAAAACCTCTTTTCAATCATATACAGGACAAAACACCACAGAACATCCATTACTTAGTGCCTTAAATTTTGCTGAACTTTCAACTAGATCCTTTTATAAATTACCCAAATTTCATTGACACTGTAAAACTCAGCTTAGCAACTCGAATTTATCTTTAATTCTGGTACAATTAAAACATCGCCTTTTCTGCCACTTTTAATCATTATCTATACGCTTTCAGTAATTTATTTCTTCCTGTATTTATATCACTCTTAAATGCACTGTTATTTAATTTGTCATTTTTAATTTTTGGTGTCATAATTGGAGTTGAAATTGAGAACAAATTGAACTTCCTTATAACTCTTGCTTTTCCTATAGAACACATTGATGCATCTTCTCAAGTTGACCCGACTCCTCAGGCTGGCTCGACTTCTCCAGAAAATGGACCGGTACTCTCAGTACAGTGCAATCATTCTCACCCTGCTCATGCTCATGTTTTCTCTAGTAGCTCATTGGTTAGCGTGTCTTTGGTACGTTATAGCTCTCGAGGAGATTGACGCCAACCCAATTAACTGGGATGTGGGTAAGTTAAAATGTAAAAGATATCGTGCATTTTATAACATCCTCTAATAAAATTTATGAATTATATCGATTTTAATTAAGCTTTAATGTTATCACTTATATTTAATTAAAAATCCAATCTAATTAAATGGGGGGGGCAAAGGCAAGAAACATTCAATCAAAAGCGCTTAAATGGAAACACTCTTATATTAAATGCAATGGAGATATCATCCGGAATAAGCGTTGAGACATTGCCTTCATAAATTAAGGAAATTTGCCATACCAACGATTCATTCTAATTAAATAAACCGTAAACGGCCCGTTTGTGGTTTACCTTCGCTTTCCACAAATGATGTACACGAAGTCAATGCTCTTCACCGCTCATGGGTTGTTATTAATGATGAGCACATTCCAGTGGTAATTATTTCAGCTACCGTGAATAAAGAGCACCTCGCTGAAGCAAACAAAAGATGACACTTCTATTGTGATATTTAACAAAGAAATACTTATATTCGACCATCTGTTTTATGCAGAAAGAATACAGATACATACTCCTATAACAAGTTGTTTCTAAAAGACTAACCATAATTTTTTACTGTTGATGTCACAAATGAATGTATCTTTTAATTCGCTCGTAATAAAGAGTGGAATTAAGTAACTACGTCTGATCTCATGCGATACATTTATTTCTCCCTTCCATACAAATCGTTCTTATGGTTTCACAATATACACTGTGTGGACTCTTTATTAGGTATACATCCTTTTTTATGAAATGGAGCACTCCTTCAGTAACTGCATCGCAATTTTTAGATATATTATACAGGGCCCATTGCTTCAGTTTCTGATGCGCCTGAAACCCTACAACAAGAAAAAATAAAACAAGGTATGATAACTGTAGGCTCCGGAACATCAACACTGGACGACTGAAAAATCATCATCTGCCATTTCTCGCTGATGGGATGACCAGATTATGGCGCAAAAACGGCATGAATCCACTGAGGCATCCTGCTGGTGTGAACAACGCAAAATTATGATGGTGGTGGCGGAGTAAGAAGTGTTTTCTTGGTGCATATTATGCCCCTTGATACTAGCAGAATAACAATTTGCAACAGCTTATCTGGAAATTGTTTCCGATCAGGCACCTTCTTTTATAGCAGCAGTGTATCCATCTGCAAATGAGTTTTTCGAGAAAGATAATGTGCCATTTCACAAGGCCGGAATTGTAGAGAACCGGTTCCTGAAATACGAAAGTGAATTCAGTCTACTGCGGTGGTCTCCCAGATCATTAGATAAATTCGATTGAACACCTGTGGGATGAGGTGAAACGAGCTCCTCAGAGTAGACCTGTAACTATCCAATTTGCAACAACTATGAGAAGATAGCCAGTCAACTTGAACCAGGAACCCTGTGACACGCTGTCGAAGCCCCGGAGTGGTCGGTCTGTATTGTGTGCCACAACGAATCCAGACCATAATGAGTGCTAAACGAGTATCTACTCGCTATTAGGTAGGTGTACCTAATAAAGTGGCTACTTAGTGTACAAGGAACAGTCCTTGCACAGCAATGCTGCTTTAATCTTTATTTCTAGGTGATTCGTTAAAAATGTAAGCTAGCAAACTGTTCATTATCTTAAGCATTCATTGAATGAACTTTGCTAGAAATAATTTAAAATATAAATATGTGAATGAGAAACAATTCCAAACTGAAATTTGAACTCGCTACCAGAGTCTCTTTTCACCCCTACATGGAACTAATTAGTGCCTCTTCGTATTTTTCATCCTTCCGACCTACATTCAGCTCCTCCTAATAGTGGTGCCCTAATTAATTTGAAAACAGCCTCGCGTGGTAACAGATTCTCTCTGCATGCTTCATTAGAAAATTGTTATAATAAACTAGAATTGCTATGCTATGTATATAAAGATTTCAGCATTCATCAGTTAGCTAGCTGACTCTCTCGCGCGCGCGCAGCGTTACGTCATAGTTACTCTTCTTATAATGATGGTTGAAATCTTTATTCCCAAAACGGTATCATTTTATCAAGTTAGAGCAATTTGCATCCTTTTCTTTTGGTCTTCTAGATTCACTAGATTTCTATTTCTTCTAGTTATTAAAAATTATTGCTAATAAACTCGATAATTTCATTTGTATTTTAAGCCTCCTAAATATGAACTATTCACTGAAGAAAATTTAGCCTTTCTGTTAGCCGTGGTGTCTGCTTCTAAACTCGTTCCAACAAGTAAACTGTTTGATCTCTCTTATTACAGTATGGGATCGAAATAATACGATATGTCACTGATACAGCGATTTAAATCGTGCAAGTGATGAAATACTCATAACTGCAATCACAAACTGTAGTTTCAATTTATTTCCATATTTCTGAAAATAATGGTTCCGCCCACCAAATCCCCATACTCTGAAAAAAGTGACTTGGACATGAGATGAAGATAGCCACATGACGAAAAAAAAACTCCCTCACTCTATTTCATTTGTAAATATCACAGCACATTTACAAATTTCATTGTTAGGATGATAAGGTACGCCACGCAGCTTTTTCCGAGAATCCGCCACACCCAAGCACGACTGTCAGACAACGTTTTATAACTCATCAGTCCAAAACAGATGATTTCTATTAGTCTAATGTCCAAGAACGGCGGACCAAACTAAGTTACAGGGAGTCTGGCATTAGTCGGGTTGATCAGTGGATTTTGGAAGGCTGCATGACCATGGTAATCCATATCACGTAGCGTCTTGCGCACCGTACTGAATTATCCGAGGACCTGCGTGTGCTGCGACAATATCAACTTGCTTTTTGAAGGCCCCATTATTTTCAGGGCTCTCCTCTTATATTCCGTCAGCTCCAGAGGGTTTTTCCGGGTCGTTTCTTGACGATTTTAACACCAGTTCGCTTCCATTTGTAGATCACATCACCAATCGTCAACTTAGGGAACTTCATTGTCGCTGAAATGTTACAGATTGAACATACAGATCGAATGCGAATGCTTAAGTGGCACCCTATTATCATTCCGTGGTGAAGTCTTAAATCCGTCAACTGTAGCATATTGCATTCACATCACTGTCTCCTCAAAAGCCCACGAATAGTTTAACGTGACCATTATTTCGGGAGAGACATCCGGATATTAATGGTAGAGTAAGGCACGCGGGTCGTTGAACAAAGACATTTCAACCGAGCAGTTAGCAGCTCTGATAAACAGAAACTTTTTATATACTTTCATTTTTTTGTCAGTTTTAAACTGGACCGTTTATTTACAACCTTGTGTGAGCTCGCTAAATTAAGTTCATATACAGAATTCAGAAAAAAAAAAAAAAACAAACAATTCAAATTGAAGAACATTGTAATCGGTGTACATTAATTACATTTTGTTCAAACGCAAGGCTACGCTCGATCATTTCAATGAAAAATCCCATTAGGAATCGAGGCCTGCGTAATGACGTGCAATCATTTCCTCGCGCTTATCTATTTTTTCACATTTATGGACTTCATACAAAAAGTATAGGGTAGTTACAAAATTCTTTCCCCACATTTAAAAATAAATAATTAAAAAAATTATAGTCATATCTAAAAACTGTTTTTTTTTCTTGCATTGTAATCAATACATGTGAGAGTTTTAATAGCAAAAAATAAATAAATAATTTGAAATTTTACCACCAAGAGAAAAGCGATTTAGAGAGAGAGAAATCTTTGTTGAAACTAGACGAATAAGCAAAGTTGCGGCTGTCCCGTCACGGCCAAAGATCAGGGAAGGGGCCGACATTAGAATTAAATAATTGATTATGTACACACCGATTTAAACGTAAATATTTTAAAAAATGTCACATGTTATGATTCCTCACATAATTCAGTATTATTTACATTCTACATCAAGTAAAGTTATATTTACAATATACACGAATGGCACTTCGCTGTGGAGATGCATCGATGCGCTCTTGTTTAAAAAAAGAAAGATATGGTGAGACTTTGTCCCCACATGTACCACAGGAGAGCTTGACAGCTGGTGTGAAGAGGAGTACGAGCTTGTTCCTATTGGTTTCTGGGATTCGAGCGAGCTGCTAAGCATTTGATGTGGGAGGAAGCGATATGAAGTCTCCGATGCTTCGAGCATAGCATCAGTTGACCAAAGGTCATTGAGGTTTATTCACTCCAATGAAAAATCAAATCACTTTTGCGTTCGTTATAACAAAAAGTGTCTGGGATCTTAGAATTCCAGTGTTTGCTTGTCTTGGTCTCATTCTTCGTCGTCACGGTTAAAAAGAAAGCTTCAAGTTAATTTAAAAAAAAAAAAAGTTGCCTAGAGATAAACCACTTTTAATTAAAACTTCATTAATATAATAGTGATATTTCAGCCTTCAGAACGTATCAAAAGCAAAAATATCCTAATGCCTGCTTGTTCGGAAAGAAGAGTGCTGAATGGTTGGTTGGTTATTGTGGGGTTTTAGGCGCATCACAACAGACCATATATGATCTGTAAATTCAGACATAAATTTATGTTTTGTGATCAATTTGCTTAAGGGGAAAATCCACATTTCTGTGAGAAAAACCATGTTATCCTCGCCTGAGGCAGACTAACTCAGCCATGTTATGAAGGCTCATAAAAATTCCTCGCATCATTGGCAGATTCGAACTCTGTGTGGAGATGATATTGATTATACTCACTATGCTACCTAAGAGAGCAAGTGCTGAATATTATAAGACATTCTCAAAGGCTACCTAAATCCTAAGCCCAGAAGTGATCGTCCATCTACATCATAAGAATAATTCAAACAGCAACAACTCTTTCAGTTGTGAAGGAGTTAATCCATCAAATATTTCATTGAAATTTTGAGCGCAGCTGTGAAGAACAATGCCCAGTCCTCATTGTTTATTAGAAAATAACGGTGGACTCGAAGATTTAATCATCAATAAAGATCGGTGAAAAAAAAAAAAAGGTCTAAATTAATCAATATGGGCGTTCCTCTGGCGGTCAAAATTCCAACTTTTTAATTGTTTAAAAATCCAACATATATTGATTACAATGAAAAACTACTTTCTGATACAACTTATAATTTGAGTTATTTTTGAAATGGAAGGATTTTATAATACCTCTGTACCTTGACGTACCGTACATTATTCGACAGAGGACCTTCGATTTAAGTTTCAATCCCAAAAGCAAAACAACTCTTCCATGTTCACATATCTGCCATTATGATAGTAATATCGTACGAGAAACTGTTTCCATAGGACTCTGAGATTAAGACTTAATCCTGCGTGTTATATTTAGATGTTTATTAGCTGACGGTAGTGGTGCAGTTATCCCGCGTGCTTCATATATACGAGTCAGTCTGTCAACCTCCTCAGGGTGTTTCGCTAGTTGCCTATAAAAACTCCTCTCGCCTACAATAATGATGGCGACCAAATGTTATCACGTAATGTCTTAGGCCAACACGGCAATTAATTAAACCAGACATTGGAACAGAGACGGCGGTCACCATGATAGCGCTCAAGAGTATATTTAGAAAGCACTTAAGACAAGTTGCGTGTTAGTGCGTTTGTTAACGCTCTCCCCATCGTTTTCCCCCTCCCTTTGCTGAGTAGCAAAGGGAATGAATGCTGTAGTTGTCAAAAAGTACAAGAGAAATGGAGCAAACAGAGTTACGTTTATTGGCTGTTAAGGGGAGACGTCATTTGTGACGTGTCGCTCAGTATCAACCCTCTATCAGGTTGCTGTTTCAAAAATATCGTTGCCATTCTTATACAAATTGAGAGGTGGAAAGTTTGATTAACTTTTACTTCCTAAATACTTAAAAGCGTGGGCAACAAATCCCAGTACCTAAAAAGTTTACAAATAATCATACGAATTGTACAATATTTCGAGGATTAGACGATTTATCTAAAAATAGTTTAAATGAAAATCTACTTTACTTTTCTGTGACGTGGGCAGAATTATTTTGAAAAATGTAGTTATCCACTTGGACTTGATCCTTCATAATAGGAATGAAATGAGACCTGAAACCCTGGAATAACAAAAGACAGGAATACTTAAAATAAGCCAACATAACTAGATAAGTTAAACTGGTTGCGAGGCCTTACACGCACTATTAATTACCATTAATGTGGCAGGCGCGTGTTGGCAGTTCACAAGCAAAATGCGTGTGGGTGAAAGCAATCTCCAATTCACTACGTAAATCTGCGTATTATGGGGTATTACTGTTCTCATAATAAGTAAAAAATAATAATAATACGGCTAAAGCGCAAATACAATAAGGATGAAATAAGCACTTTCTGTTGATGTTCATGAATTTTCAGGGTTACGTATTAATACAGTTTAGTTACAAACGATATCAGAAAAAGAAAAAAAAAAAATTGACTTAGTATCTAATATTACTATTAAATCCTATTCCTCTCGGTAGATGGCAGCATTATAGTTATTTCTGCGTTGTAGTAATCGCCTTATTTCATTAGGCTGATTTGTGGCTTCATCCTGATATAAGGTGTGTATAGGTATATTTGGGTCTAACGGTTCCTGGGATTTCTCCCATCTCCGCGTGTGTACACTGTATCGGACAAGCCAGGGATTTAAAAGTATATGGGTCATGTGGTATTTAGCATGTTGTGCCCTTGTTCATCCGGCCTGTTAGCCGCCGGGCCCCTAATGGAACCCGACTTTACCATACCTCGCCACGGGGAGGCCGGCCGGGTGTTACCTATATCAGTGTTTCTCAATCTTTTTACTCTCGTGGCACATTTTCCAAAGAAGAAAAATTTCGCGGCACACCTACGTAGTCATAGAAGAAGAAATTTCTAAATTTCGCGGCACACTTGGAAAATTTTGCGGCACACTAATGTGACGCGGCACACCCTTTGAGAAACACTGACCTATATAATACTCTAGCTGGTCCTGCCACCTACTTTCCTGGGATTTCAGTGGCTAGAACCTAAAAAAAAAAAAAAATAAAATAAAATAAACAAATAAATAAAGTGCTGCTCGCGGTTAGTTATTAGCGTTTGTTAGAATAATTTAGAAGCTGGCGAGGGGCTATATGCTGAAATAATATTTTCTATATGCCTAAATGGGTCGGGCAAGAAATTTTGATGCAGTTAAATTTGGACGCGTGGGGCTGAAAACGCTGTGAAAGTCAACAGTAAAGGGGGTGTGCGAAGACTGGAGGGAAGAAAAGGAAGTAAGGGGCTGATAGAGAGGATGGCCCCGCGATTGCAGTGAGGCAGGCCCGTGCTCCACCAGAGGGAAGAGATTTGGGGTTAGGTTGTTGTTTGTTTTTTTTGTTATTTGGTTTTTAGGAGCATTAGCAACTAAGGCCATATTGCTCCGGGATATGCGGTGGTCATTCCCTTGACCTTTCCGCATCCTCCGTATTTGGTGGTGACGGGCTCGAACCCCGGTCTAATCAAGAAGCGTGTACTACGCACTGCTGCTCCTTCCCACCTGGCTACGGAGGCGCCATTTGGGGTTAGGGAAGGGGAGAAAAGCCCCTCTCCCCACCAGAGGGGAAAGAAAGCACCGTTCAAGAAAGAAACAGTGTATGATGAGTCATATGACCACTTTGGATGTCCTTTAGTCCAGGTGCCCAACAGGGCAAGATGGGGTTCTTCTGGTGTCTTTGAACAAGTTGAGTCAGTGTCTTAGTTGTGTTTCCATTACTCTGGGCCATTGAGGGATGGCTGTTGTCTCGTGATTGATATTGTCCTATTCATGGTATATAAGGTGTAATAAAGTGTTCTGTAAACTTTAAGAAGGGCCTGTTCATATTCACACGAGGTGCGCGATACTTTAAGGAAACCAATACACCTGCGCCACAGTTATCAGTGAAAAATATTTTATGAAAAACATGCATACAACTAATTGCTTATTTTCTTTCAGTACCATGCGCAGAAAATTCAAATGAACTTCATTATATTGTGCATGTGATTTCGAGTCACCTAAGTTACAATGACTTCGATAACGTTATAAAACAGTAAGAATTAGCAAGATATACTCATTTAGGAGTACGTTCGCATGTAAATACCAGTATTTGTATGAGTAAAACAAAGATGGCTTAGATCACTGGCGTAACCATAAACGAATGGTCCTGGATGGGGGTAAAAAACAATGAATCCATTAAAGGTAATTTCGCAAATATAGATCATTTTTCCTGGCATAGATCTTGGGTCCCTTTTATGCATCAACTCGGCTCACGTGTGCCCTTGAAAACTCCAGCAGTTACGCCACTGTTCTGGATATATATTTCTAAACAAAATTTGTGTGGGTTTTAATTCATCTGAATAACTGTAGCGAAATTCATCCTTTTTTTTTTTTTTTCTTTTTCAGGATGGCTCCACCAGCTCTCCACTAAGCTCGGTTATCTTTATGTGAATGAGACAGACACAGCATCTGCTTATATTACCGCCCTCTATTTTACTACCAGCAGCCTAACCAGCGTGGGATTTGGCAACGTCTCAGCAAATACCAATGCTGAGAAAGTGTTTTCTATACTCACCATGCTGATTGGAGGTAAGTGATCTCAACGCTGTTCGATGCACGAGACGTTTTTTTTTTTTTTTATAAAAGTGGGGAAGGGTGAGTTAACAAAACCTACACTACAATACAAAAGAGTTAATTGATTACAATCTGAAATAGTAACAATAAAAATAAAAAAAAATAAATAAGAACCCATTTAGACAAATAGCTGACTTGTCGAGATGTCCATTGTACTTATTATACAGTCAACGGTGTTGCCAATTGTGTGTTCACGAGGTTAAACTTACCCTAAAGCTGTTCAGCGAATAATCACTGCGAGATTCTTGATCCTTGATTATTATTTTGAAAGCAAATCCTGCTGCTTTTTCCAAAATCGGTTTATAATATACTATAAGAATTATACCATTATCTGATTGCACTAAATATTCCCACAGAAAGTATTCACCTAATAATAATGCGCAGGACAGATATGATCAACAAATATAAGACATACAAATTAAAATATTACTCCATTATCACAGTTTAAATTATTAAAAATCTCTTTAAGGCATAAAATGATTCATAATTGTTTTTCAGGTAAACATAAAAAATGAATAAGAATTTCCATAATTCGTTCTAATATTAAAGTTTTTACAAGCCACGAATTAAAAATATAATAATTGTTTATAATGTATTGTATAGAAATTAATTTTTCTAATATAGGAATTTAAGGACCTCCGCAGTTTATAATCATTACCTTTCTATTAATACTACTACTACTATTATTTAACATTGTTTAATACAGGGACTTTCTAGTAGCACGAAGAGCAACTTTTATGAATATTCATTGGGTCATTGACTCCAGTGATAACAAATAAGTTTAATCACTGTCCCAGCTTAACGAAATATTGATAAAAGACCAAAACCATAAACTTAACAGGGGGAGGGTTAACGATACGTATGAAATCGATTAATGCAGTACTGTACTATATTCGAACAACATTTCGCCCTTCCCAGCCAGTTGTAACTCGAATATAATCCAAAACATGATAGAGGCCGTTGAAGGTCAAGTGAAGTGGGGAGGGAAGGTTGTGCAATTTTGAATCCAACTTAACCCTTAAAAGGAATATTGTTCCCTCTGATAATGGTGTGAACTTATTAATAGTAAAGCATCTTAGCTTAGGATGTAGCTTAAGTCGAAGTAACAGGAAATACTTCGACAAAAGAAATAGGAAATCCAGAGATCACCTTAATTATTTTAACACGGGCCTTCAATTGTAATGACACTTGCGTAGAATCTATTTAATTCCCTGTTTTGTTTTAATTCTTAAAAAAATTAGCCTTCATACTTAATTGAAAACAATCTATTAATTATGATTTGCTATTGCCGGCGAAATCAATGCGGCGCACAAGATTAGATACCTGTCGTTAATGTACAAGATTTTACTAACATGGCGTCTGTTAAACGCCAGGTGAGCAACAATTTACTGTCGTATTTATAATATATCGAGATGAAAACAGAAAATTAGCATATAACCAGTTAAAGAATAGTGGTAGGCAAAGATGCACAGGAGAAAGAACTTGATTTTATTCAGATTTAAAAAGTAATATAAAAATAAAGTGGCATCTGTCAGATACATTGCTAGCAGAGGAAGGTTTATATTGCAGATGTATATTCGAAAGATAATCACTCGAAAATAAATACACAATGCAATATATTTACAGGGGGTTTTTCTTTGGATATTTCCCGGTAGGGTGGGGAAGAAATTTTAAATGCACCATCACCTTAACAATGCAACCAAGCAGTTGTGTATTAATGAAAAGCACTAACAAATTCAAACTACTGTATATCCAGTTTGCAATGAATAAAACCAATAAATAAACACTCACCGATATTGATTACAATTAAAAAGGCTGATAAAACCATGATGGACGTCACGAAGTCAGAAAGATACATAACACAAAATTTCACCACAATATCGATAACACAACCACTAGAACTTCGAACAGAAACTTATCGGCTCTAAGTAACAAGAAATGTATCAGACAACTGTGGCGACCAATAACAGAAGCGGATTCCCACTCGCCACATTAGAAGATGCGTGTAGCGGAACTAGTAATTTGGCTTAGGTAAGCTTGGAAAGATATTTACCGATTACTGAGAATGCACCCCTCCGCTGCAATTCGCCGCTTTCATGCTAAAACTTAGAAAGAGCTTTGCGCCCACGTGTTTTAGAGACTCTTGTTGAACAGTCTCTAAAACAAGTGGATACAAAAGAGGGACTGTTGCTTCCCAACGCATATGAGCTCACTTCTCGTGAGAATCGAATTTTGTAAAAATCAAATAGACTTTCCTCGCAGTGTCAAAGGGCAACATCGCGGAATGCATGACTTTGTTAAAAAGCTAATAACATTAAAAATTCTTCTTTTATTTCAACTGGATAATTTTGCACCTGTTAACTCCGATATTTTTGAATTTCACACATACCCATGCGGCCATGCCTCGAATTAAAAAAAATGCTTAAAAAAACTCAAATATTTCCTGCATAAATTTACCAATTTTGTTTCTTTCTGCTCCTGGCCAAAAGGCCATGATGGACTTGCTTGCTTGTATACTTCTTTACAACAAAACTGACTAGTTTATTCCTGAAGCTAGGGAGGGGGAACAACGACATCGGTTTGTGAGAGAATGGAAGAGCAATGAGTTTCACACTATCGCGTAAAGTTTTATGGTGACGCAGCTTTTTTAATTCCAATGCTCATTTTGTGGAAATTCTTAGTGGCTAACAGTAGACCAACGACAACAAACCTCTACACTTCGAGATATAACGTGTGCTGGTCTGACATAACACGTTTACTTTTGCACCATGCCAATAAAGAAGAGACGCGTCTGAAATTGCGTGTATTATTTGCTGATAAAAAAATTTATAAGCTGATAAAAAATACAAGTTCCTGGGATAAAATCAAAACATGTAAGCCTAGCTAAACCAGTTAAATCGACCACAGTGCGAAAAAGCCCATAAGTTCTTTTCAACTATAGAGGGTATCTCAAAAACACACGGCATAACTTCAGGAATGAGTTCCTCATATGTAGGCAAAAAATATATTTTATATCAGCATAGTTCCGGAAATGCTTGGTTCCCGAGTTATTAACCGGAATGTCTTATCTTCCGCGGGTGATTTCCTTCATCACAAGCTACTGACAGAATCTGGTGGTTTTCTATTCCGATCATGTACTCAAATTAGGACCAAGCGGATATGCACTTTATGTACGGTTTGGAGGACGGCAATGCTCTGGAGGCTCGTCGTTTGTACTACGAAGGGTTCCCAGAACGAAGATGTCCAGACAGGAAAACGTTTGAAGGTATCCATCGCCGCCTTTGTGAACATGAGACCTTTACACCTCGTGCTGCCGACAGAGGACGACCAAGATCTACGACTCCTGAAGTAGAGGAGGAGATTTTGGATGTTGTGCGTGCCACTCCTAGAATCAGCACACGCAGAATAGCAATGCAACTGGCTGTTCAACGTTCGACTATTTAGAGAGTGTTGCGAGAACACCAACTGTATCCTTACCATCTGCAACGGGTACAGGCCTTGTCACCAATTTGGCATCGTCTTCGCGAGTCCATGAGACATCGATGTGAGGCTTGTATTCAGGCAGAAGTTGGACAGAGACGTCGATGTGAGGCTTGTATTCAGGCAGAAGTTGAACATTTTGAACAATTACTATAAGGTGATGTGAACAGTTAAGTGTCATAGACAGACCTTCAAAACTCGGAAACCAAGCATTTCCGGAACTATGTTGATATAAAATATTTTTATTGTCTACATATGAGGAACTCATTCCTGAAGTTATGTCGTGTATTTTTGAGACACCCTGTATAAAGTATAGCCGTGAGTAATGCTGGAGCTAGACACCGTATGTAGCGAAAAGAACACCAGTGGATCCAACATGCATGATTCAGATAGTGCAGGTTGGTTGGGTGATTTTCATCGTCCATGGAATATTTTTGTGAATTGGAGCAAAGGACTATGCAAACAATTGCAGATCATGGTTATACAGTGGTGATAATATTCTTCAACAGGGACATTTCACTGGACCAAACGTGCTCAATCGGAGACTATTACTCCCTTTACCTGACTAATCCCCTAGCCCTCGTGGGTAGCACAATTGGTAGGATCGCCGTCCTCCTCAAATCGAGTGGTTTGAGTCTCATCGATGACGGGAGGAATTTCTATGGGCCTTTTTCAAAACGTTGTTGAATTAGTCAGTCTCAGGTGAGGATAGATGTTTTTTTTTTTCTCCCGGTTTCGTCCAGCAAACAGAAAATGCACCTCAGAACATACACAATTGACAGATAATATACACGAAGCAATATGGCCTTAGTCACTAATGCTCCTAAAAACCCTATTTCAATACAGTAATCCCGTAACTTTCAGTTCTAGGCGTATTCACGCCATTAATATATTAACACCCAAGTGTATTAGTATAGGCGCTTATCATTTTTTGAAATCATCATCAGGAAAATAACGATCATCAATTATAAGTACCTCGAGGGGGTCTTCAAAGAAATTTCTGAGGGCACCAACACACGTAGAGCTGTTCCCCTACTTAGTCCCTAATACAGTGACAATTTAAATTAAATTAAAACTGTTAATTTCTCTCTTAGGAAATAACAGAATGTGCAGCAACAGAGTTTTTTTAAGGGGTCTCACAGTTTGAGACCGCGCCTAAAAACGCTTTATTTTAAACTTTTATAACTATTTGAGTGCATACCATTGAGAACTATCGATGTATTTGTGGCACGCACAAAGTATTATTTAGGATACCCCTGTATGGATATATTATTAGCTTATTTTTTGCTCCATAATCTTAAAAACTTGTAATTACATCTAAAGGAGTGTCTTCTGCCTGTATTTCAGCCCTGATGCACGCAGTAGTGTTTGGCAACGTAACTGCAATTATCCAGAGGATGTACTCTCGACGCTCTCAGTATCAGACCAAGCTTCGAGATCTGAAGGACTTTTTCCGCCTCCATCAACTCCCTAAACAACTGAGGCAAAGGATGACCGATTATTTCCAAACAACGTGGTCACTGAACCATGGAATCGATCCCAACGAGGTAGGTGGATGTTCTGTAACCTTTATGACATATGATCGCAGATAGGCGGGGGGATACGGAGAGTACTAATCTACTGAGCAAGGCGCAGACATTCTACTGAATTCCGTATGGACCTTAGTTAACGGATAACCAACAATTTAGTGCTACTGGAAGGCTGGAACAAGTGAGAGCGAGTAGAAACCGTGGTGCCATAAAAATTGCTACAAAAACAGAAAAAACTCTAATTTCCTGAGACGATCTGACAATTGAGTTAAATGATGCTTACAGAAAAGGCCATAGTGCATACGTTCTTTTTTTTTTTTCTTGAAATAGTACACAAACGATCTTTAGAAGGGAAAAGGAGCCATTAAGCTCTCTCTCCTTAATGGAAGGCATGCGGTTAATGGCTACATAGCACCTCGTTCTCATCATTCGTTGAAGGTTACCGCAGCGGTGGGACTGTTTAGTTTTGCTCCGCGCCTATGGAGAGAAGTATGACGTCAGAAAGAGGTGGATCTGTCATAAATCACGACGCAACTCTTTTACTTTATCCGTGACGTTCCTAACATTAGATACAGCGCATGGGTATTCACGAATTGTTCGCCCACTACTAGAAAAATAAAAATGGTCAGCGTACATTAAATGCGGAATGTATATTTTGGTGTACCGACAGCTTTCACAACGCTTAAAAGCATTGAAAGTAAGCAACAGAGGTCACCGAAAGGCGCCAGCGAATTGACACTGGTTTAGTTAATATTGTAATAAAACACACACGGGGAAAGAACAGAATCCGAATAAGAAATTAAAGACGAAAGAGAAAAGTCTGAAAACAGTGGAATAAAAGAAGGGGGAAACATATCAAAACAATAAACGAAATAAATTAAGAGAGGCTTATTCTTTCCTTTCACATGTTGTCACTGCCTTTTTATTCTGTAGGTCCTGCGGGAATTCCCTGAAGAACTGCGAGGGGATGTTTCCATGCACTTACACAAGGAGATGCTGTCGCTTCCTATCTTCGAGCAAGCTCCCCAGGGGTGCCTTAAGTTGTTGTCCAGGCACGTTAAGAGTAACTTCTGTGCCCCAGGAGAGTACCTTGTTCACACGGGCGACGCCCTGAGCTACATTCACTTGGTGTGCAATGGCTCCATGGAGGTACTACAGAACAATATGGTGGTGGCGATCCTAGGTAAGCATTTTGCCATGATATTGAAAACAAGGTAAAATTTCACATATTCCATACCACTAAATATAAAATATTCAACATGATGCACATATTGTTTAATGGATGGCGAATTGTAGATTATTAATGAAGGTATGTCGATGCTGATAAAATAACAATATTTATTTTAGAGAATTCTAAACAATTTGCTTTGTAACATCTGTTTCGTTCAGCAGGCTTCGTATCTTGATATACTGTTATACAAATTCCAGATATAACATTCCCTTGAAACGTTACATCCAAATTACAAAGTTCTATTAGTTTACTGTGGATAAGGTCCAAAGTGAAAGATAGACAACAATAAACAGAAAAAATTTAATTTGCTCCATTGCTTTACTTTGAAGCTAATGGCAACAGCAGTCTGTATGAATTGCCCCAAAAGTTTTAGCCCTTTTTGGAAAATTCTGCCGTAACTTAGGCTATTCATTTTCCATTAGTCTTGCCAGTAGTCAACTGTGAATTGGAATAAATCAATAATAAAATCGAGTGGAATAATTTATTTTTCAGAACTTTAAGTGCGGTGCTTCTCTGCAATATTGTTATGTACTGCAGGAAAGCAACTTTTCAGTGTTTTGCCATTACAAAACAGCACTTAGGATAAGTAGAAAAACAATGTTTAATATCGTAGCGGGCCCCCGTCCTTGACCTGTCTTCCCATAATGGATGACATCTAATATAAACAAACGAATAAATGAATTTTCTGTTTACTCCGGGACTATCACACTCTAGAGGGAATACAAGAAACAATACGGTATTTAGCAGTCACTCAAGACACGCGTACTTATGCACCTGTCACTTAACCACTCGGCTACGGCTGGAACATATAGTAAAATATTGTATGTGCATTCTTTTATACCTTGCGTGGATTGATTTTCATAGTGTGCGAACTAGAAACTCTGTCTAATGCCCTGATTAAAGTCTCTTTTAAGAATTCCTCCAGCATCAAACTGAAGTTGAAAGCCGCATTTCTATTTATCTGATAAGAACTAGTAGATGCGTGGGGATAAACATTCATCATTCTTGAAGTTCTAAGAGTTTTGACAGATTTAATTATACCGTATATATACGTTACATATAAGGTGTTTCAAAATTTATAGGAACAAATGCTAAAAATAAGAAAATATATTTCTCAAGTCTCTTTCAGAGATATTATACATTAATCATAAATTAAAATTTATATACATTAATACATTAATCATAAATTGAATATTTTTAAAATGATAGATAATTCAGTTATATGAGCAACTGTGAATATAGTGTTTAACTGATGAAAGTTTGTGTACAATTAGTTTATCTGAATGATTGGTAACAAGGAGGGAAATTAGGATACTGAAGATTGGTATTGTAACAGTGTAGTGCAGATTGAATATTGTAACAGTGTAGTGAGAACAAAGAGTTGAAGGATGAATGTAGCACTTTGATTATTACTATATGAAACAGTATTGTATCCGAGACTAAAAGAAATAGGTATAGGGAATGTATAAGAGTTAGGAGTTAATTAGGAAATAAGACAAGAAGAATGAATCGTGTTTTTTTTTATAATTGTCAAATCGGATTAACTAGTGAAGGAAAACTGGAATAAGAATAATATATGCAAGGTATCTCTGAGTCAACTTTGTATATTATGATCATATGCTATCTAGTTCGATTGTATATTATTTTGTATATATGTTTGTAATAAATTTCATGTTTTATTTTCACTTTGCGTCCTGTTATTTTAAGTAACACGCGCCTTGCTTGCCTAGTTAAGAGTTTGCTCTCCCACAGTTTGACGAGAGAATACTGGACATTGATTAAAGGGAAACAAAGGAAATTACCCTCAAGATCTTGAGAATCTTGTTATAATAAAAAAATTATAAAAGTTATAATAAAAAATATAAAAAGTAAAAGTTAAATTACCCCCACACTGTTACTTAAACTTATGATTCCACGACGACTGCCATACATAGCAGCTATGGTTTTTAAGAATTGATATTCGTGAACAAGACTAAAAATTCCAAATCAACGAATATTAAATCGTAAACATTTTCCTCTGTGGAGATGACTTAATGAAGCAGCCACCCTGAAACCATTACGAGTAAACGGTAATAGAGGCAGATTTGACGAACTGAAAACGTTGGACAACAAATACTTCTTGTTGTACAAGTATCTTCTACTACAAGTGCAGAAAAAAAATTTCACATTAGAGCCATCAAAGGATTTATATGTCCATATGTGTATTATGTCCAAAAGTTGCATATGGTCGATTTGCCTGATTTGCTGGAAGAAAAACCCTAGTTTCAGTGAAGGGTTTTCATCCTGCTATATACGTCTGAGCACAACAAACTCAGCCACCGAATGAAAAATGTTCATTTTTCTTTCATTGACGGGATTTGAACCCGGGGCAACGGTGATTATAATCACTGCGCTACTGGCGAAGGCTCCTACCACAAGTACAGAAGGTTGACAGGTAGGGTAAATGTTTTGTGTGCAAGCGTATGGAGGATATTAGGTGAACAGTAACTGTATTTCTTTCACTGTACGCATGTACAAGAAACTGTTACCACAAGATAAAAGAAAAAGCCTTTGTTAGTGGCCCTTTTGCAATGTACAGATGATGCCCAGTTTCTCAGCTAGGTAAATCAGGTGGTCCTTTACATTTAACTTTGTCTTTTTCTGTAAGATCCAAATATTATAAATTTGATATTATGTTTATATTATATTTTAATTTTTAATTGTTTGAGGAAGGATAAGTAAAATGTTAGAAGAAAGATTAGGCTTGGTTTAAAGGAAAGCAACCAGCGGAGCGTGGTAATTTCGAAAAACGGAAGAAAATGTGTTTATTTCTGGTTGTTGAGGGAAAGCCGTCGGTAGAGATAGGTAATAGGAGCGACATTAAAGGGGGAAAGGAAAAAGCGCTTTGAGATAAACCGCGCTGAGGAGTAAACACGAGAATTATAGCCGATGTAGTACCGTGTAAGGACATTCAAGATAGGAAGTGGGAGGCAGTATAGATAAAATAGTGGAAACGAGATGAAAGAGACCGAGCAATTCCGGATCATAACATAAAGACGCGAAAAACTCTACTTACACTCTGATAGAGAGTGGAAATCTAGTAGACAGGGAGGTCTCCAGTGGGGAACTTTTGTTCCAGAGTTGTGGAGGACAGTGGTGACGCGTCGAAATAGCGAATGAAAGGTGCTGCTGACGAGTTCGCTCAGCAAGTGGCAGAGATAGAAAACAACCGCGTATGTCCTTGGGAAAAGAGAAAATATAACTAGCAAATGAAAGGAAAGAAACGAAAAAATAAATTGTAAGAATGTTCTGTTGGCCAAGATGTGGCAGAGGGAGGAATTATAAAAAAAGAAACAGAGTTTTGAGGGGGGAAAAACAGAAAAAGAGGAAAGTGATGTGACGACCGAGGGTTCAGATGGGCAAGACAGGCAGTAGTGCAATATAGAGGGATGGAGAGAAGAAAAAGTAAAGTTTTAGTGAAAAATCACATGAGCCGCGAATGCGCACTGTAAGCGGAAGAAGGGAGAAGCAAATTCCACCAAGAAAACTTGGCGTAAGATGGACAAGATGAATGCATTGCCCGAGTAGTATTAGAATAAGAATATGATAAGCATGAGTTGTTTGAAAGCTCAGCTAGTTCAGAAGAAGGGCCGAAAATATTTCGCAGAGTGGCGACGTTTCGGAGGAGCTAATATCACGAAGACCAGCAGAAGTCAAGAAAGCCAGCAAAATGGAGGTAACCTTATGAAGTACGCTGACTACGCAGTATCCAATACGCTCCGGACTCCAGAGACTTGACTTGGAACAGAACACGTTCTCGTAGAGTTACAGCTAAAAGAGAAAGAAAGAAGGTTAACTGCAATGACGGTGGGAAGAAGAAACAGAAAGAGAGGCTTTCGGCGGAATCAGCTATACCTTTATACTGGACAAAAGTAAGTCTCTAAGTAGAAATTATGATTAAGTCATGATTCCTAATGGTTCAAACAAGTGTATAGAGGGCTGTACCATTATAAATAAGGAATAAAGAGATGATTGATTTCGTTGACGTGAAGTTATGGTTAATTTTACTTGAGAGCGAATGTGAGAGATGAAAGAGTAGAAAAAGAGCAAAGAGTTTCTGTGAGGTACAAGCATTGGTATTATATATGGTTTTGGCATACTGCGGTGGTTAACTGTAATTCTGATTTGCTAAACAAAAATAAAAAAATTAGTGTAAATGGGAAAAGGATGTTTTTTTTCGCTAAGTGTCAGATGCAGATGCTGAGATTGTTTAAATCCAGTCATATATAAATATAAAGTACGATTATTTGTAAAATTTCTCTGGAAAGGAGAGAGTAGAGAAATACTGTTGATGTATTAGGGTGAGTTTTTATGATATTATGATTAATTCATCTGAGAAGTGAGATTAGGAGTAAATGATAAATACAAATTTTGTATAATCGTGGATTGTAAGCACAGTTGGAAATAATCAGGATTATGCAGTTGTAATAAAATTATGTGGAAATTTCAGAATAAAGCGTTTATTTTTCACATTCTTTGTATTATTCACGTAAATAATATGCTCTGTTCTTGCAAATGTCCTTTTTAACATTAGTAATGACGGTGTCCTGATTCAGGAGAATATGCGCTGCCTATTTTGAGAACTTTGCTAAATCTTGGGGTAAAATAATGCAATCCTCCTTATCTGGAAGAATTCTGATATTAACCGCAGTCAGATGGCTAAGACGTGAGCCTTGGAGGGACTGAGGAAACCTGTTGTATAGAATAAAGGTTATACAACAGATACATTTTGTAGTTCCAAGGTAAACGTGTTTTACAGTAATTTTTATAAGATATACATTTCGGAAATTGCAACCATACACTCCTACCCCCCATTACTGACAGGCGCTGCCGTGAAAAAAATAGAGCCTGTTGAAAATATATAATTATTATATATATAAGAGAAAAATCCATTTCCGCCACTGTTCATTCCGATATCATTGTGATTTGATTCGTCACTGTTGTATCGTGATTAGTAACAGAATTTACTGATATTTCATCTATGGATTTGAGGATCTGCCCTCATGAAATTTCATTTCGTCAGACTGCAACTACTGAGAAAGTCAAATTTCTTTGCAGGCCTTATACCATTGGTAAATTTGTATGTCTCTTTGTCTCTCTCACCATGGAATCAACGACTGCTACTAATTTCCTGGCAAGAGAATCTTATCGCTCCTCTTTCGGATGGATATCAGGCAACTCTTCTCTGGAAATGAAACATATCTGAAGTCAGCTCCCAACTAAACATCCCAACTAAACAATTTGCGAGCAAAGGAATACTCTACTGTGCCATTCGAAAATATTAATAACTACTGCAGAAACCTTTCTGTAACAGATTTCGTTCTGTTTTGTAACAGACTTCGTTCATATCAGATGCCCTAATCATAAAAATAT
This sequence comes from Mastigoproctus giganteus, assembly GCF_048544385.1. Lineage (NCBI taxonomy): Eukaryota > Metazoa > Arthropoda > Arachnida > Uropygi > Thelyphonidae > Mastigoproctus > Mastigoproctus giganteus. Next base: position 119,923,091 of record NC_143587.1, read on the forward strand.
CAATTTACTTTACTAATAATTAAAAATAAATCACATGAGGAAGGAAGAACCTGTGAGGGCATGTGTCTTTGTGTGTCTTGCTATTATACTTAATAAGGTACAGTATTTCTGGTTTTAATATAAAGTATTTTCTGATTCTATTACTGGAGTTTTCAATATTATAAAAGTTTTCACTGAATTTACACTGAATATTTATTCATCCTGTACAGGTAAGGGAGACCTCGTAGGTTCTGACATATCCATCATCGATGGTGACAGAGTTCTAAAGTCCAGCAGTGATGTCAAAGCCCTGACGTATTGCGACTTGAAATGCATCCAAATTCCTGGTCTCATGGAGGTGCTCAAGTTATATCCAGAGTTTGCTCAGACATTCTGCCATGATATCGTCCATGATCTAACGTACAACTTGCGGGAAGGTTACGAAAATGAAGTAAGTATTATATATAATCCACAAAAAAATTAACCGGAAATTAAAACAGTACTAGTGCTCAATGGTCAGTCTTAGTTTTTCCAACGATTAATGAAGGAATTAACTGCAAGGAATTAAGCATTGAAAATTTTAGTATTAAATTAACCAAATTATTATAAGTTATTAAATTAATTAAATTTCAACACAGCTTACTCAACTGTGAGTTGTGTGTAAGATAAATATCTGTTTAAGATGACCCACTGTAGCCTACTGAAGTGGAAATTATTTTATACAAGAATTAAAACATTTCTCCTTTCCTTCCAAAGTAACTTCTGTGAATCATTCAACTTGAAAACTATTAAAATAATACCAGTTAGTTCCCCTCATATTGTCACAAAGAACTAATTTCACCTCGCATCCCCCACATTCCTTTCTGTTTGACTTCTGTTTTGAAAGATGAAATCCTTCCCATGAAACAGCTTTTTGTGTTTTCTGCTCCATCATGACCTATATGATACACCACTTTTATTAACAACTACATTTGGTTCTCAACTGAGTTTTGAATGAATATATTAAATATATATAACTAATATAATATATTGGGAACCGCCCAATTTTTAACCTCGTTCTCAATAAAGGAAAGGCACTTGTTCCCTTGCTCGGATTTCACAGCAAGCCAGAAAACTGATGCCAAGACATGAAATTTCTTTGGAAGCACTTTCAAACCATGGTTAATCGTTTGGTCTCTGGGTAAATAATAAATTCAAAATCTACGTTGGTGAATAACGTTAAACTTTCTCTCTTTTTTTCCATAAAAAAAAAAGAGAGAGAAAATTCGACAAGCAGTTGTACCTTTCGCAGCCACCATGGTATTATCAAGGCCAACATTTCCGTTACAAGACGAAGTGACCATCCAGCCTCTCGAAAGAAGTCGCTGATATCAGTGTCGAACGTGGTTAGTTTCTACATCCTCTACAATCTCTTTGTACTGCGAAGTTGGTTCTTCGAGACAAAAGCCCGCTAACTGAATCACACGGGCACTGCTTTGAACTCCGCGATCTCTAAGTTCGCTTCTATATCAGCCGAAGCTTACACCCGATTGGTCCCATATTTTAATTATTTTTATATCTTGGCGCAAATCATATGATTTTCAGGCCTACTGATTTTCATGCACCTCCGACCATTCATTCCTTCCGGGTGCTGCAATTTAAATGCTACAGAGTGTATATATAAATAGTGTTCTTCAGGAAAGCCGACTAACTCTGTGCGAGATAACCCGTGGTTCATATAAATAAAATAAATTTTCTGTTTATACTCCGGGACGACCAAACAGTCAGAGGAGTTAACAAGATAGACAGAATACAAGAAACAGCACCGTATTCAGCAGTCACGGGCTTGAACCCCGGTCACTCAAGGCACGTGTACTTATGCACCCGCGCGCCTGACCACTAGGCTACGGCGGCCTAATTCATTCTGTTCTCCTCGTGCTTTCCGACTTAACGGTCATTCTGAACTCAGAGAGATTTCCAGACCCGAGTCCAATAGTGCATGTTGAGGAATTCTTAAGGGAGCGAAAATGAACCGCGTCAACCTCTTCCCAAAACTCCACTTCAATCCGCTAAGAGCTGCTATTTTAGAAGAGTGAGATTTATTATCAAAAATATGCTCTTTATCACCATCCTTTTGTAAATATCATGCCATCTCGTTGTTTTATTTATTTATTTTTTTACTGTTAGGACAATAATACGTATTAAACTCCTAGATTATGCGGAGTCATCAATTTTGGTTGACAAAAAAGATTTCACAGAATTCGAACAAGTACCCTCGCATATTTTTCTTGATATCTCAGATTTTATGATTGTAACTCAACCTTTAGACACGAGTATATGGAAAACAGATCCAAGTCATAAGAGATGCTGGCGGTATCGGCAACCAGTGGTAACGATCTGTGGTCGCCGTTATATATTTATAAAATATTTTTATTTTATTTATTTATGATTTCTTTAAAATAAATGTCTCCGTGGCTGAGTTAGTCGGTCTCAGGAATAGACAGCAAGGTTTTTTTCCCCAGAAACTGGGTTTTTTTCTGCCCAGCAAACAGACAAATTGACCAGGGAAAACACATGCAGTTTACAGAAAAAAATAAATATATGGGTAGATATAATCATTTACGGGATCCCTAATATCATATATTTTTTTAAAAATAAATCTTGACTTCCACCCTACTGAAGTCACGAGCGGACACAAATCACAATTTTCAAAAAATTCCAAATTCTATGGTGTGTAAAGCAGTAAGTTAGCAGAGCATGAAGACGACACATTTACATAACAAATTTTAGATAGTATGAATCAGAGCTGTAATACTCAATAAAAAATAAAAATAAAATAAAAATCGTTTTGAATATTTTCGTTAGATTCTTTTTAATTGCGTTAATTTGAATTTTAATTGTTTTGAATTGATTTTGAATTGTGTTAAATTGATTATTTAATTATTTATATTTTACTTTAATTATTTAATTATTTACATTTTACTTTAATGTACCGGTAAGTTGTCGATTTTTTCGTTTTTTCCGTTTTAATTTCTGGAGGGTATCATACGGAAGTGTTCCACGTACTATATTGAGGTAAACTCCTCTTATTAATTTACTAATACCAATTTTAATAAGGCTCATATAACAAAATTTACATATATACGTACAAATTTCAAAAATTTTGAATTTTTCATATATAGGAACTACGATACAAGAAAATTCACCGTCTCGCACACATCATCAACTATTCTCAAATATTTCCTCGTACATAATTTACGTTGGTTAACACAACCCTTCCTTTCCCTTTTTCCTTATTGGTAATCTCTCTCACACAATTTATAAATTCCAAATATTGCTTAGAAAAAGATGATTCTTTTCCTTTACAGGTTTACACATATCACTTGTCTCTTGCTTACTACAAATCACCAATGTCTATCAAATCAATTTCTATTTTTTACCTTACATCAGTAGTGCATACTACAACCTCACCCACAAACATCTTTGTTACTTCCCTGTTCTGATACAAGGCAGGGTTCCCCTTTTCTCTCAAGGTTTCTCAATAAAATAAATATTTATTCTCTTTACACATTGCCCAGACTGTTATCTGTTATATTATCATCTCTTAACACATTGTCTAGAATAATAATATAGGTTACCACATTCTCATCCTTCTACGCCTATGATTATTTCTATTATTAATCTCCTTATATTTTTTCTTCTTTAATCCTTTAGTAGCCTTACATCATTTCATGGTCATGAACTTTATATATAATCTAACCCAACTTAATAACTTAATTGTACATTTAAAAAAAGAATTTCCTTTGAAAGAAACTATCAAACAATTTCTCACAGAGTTTAACTTATAAGTCTATGAATTCGGAGTTCAATAAAAAATACACACGTTCCGAAATAGGTCGCTACTTCAATTCTTTTGCACTCTGGGTTTCCTCCGTGGCAGATAGGCTTCTCACATCCGTTTCAAATCTTTCTGGCGGTCTATCTCTCCTTTTGGGATCTTGGACTGGACAACCTGTAGGATGATTTGTAAGTTTTCCAGAGTTTATTAAATTCTCGATACGTTCCTCTATAAAACAAAATTTCGCCATGGATTTCGTAGTTTGCTTACCTATATACAATATCTCCAATATTATTAAAAAGCAATATTTCTTAATAATAATGCTGTAATGCTTCCAGTGGCGTTACCACCACAATGATGTGCAAGGTCTTGAAGCAAGGTTTATTTCGGTTATACAACGAAAATAAGTAATTATTATTTTCTTCTTATTTCATAGAAGGTCTTGACACAATCTTCAGGATTTGGAGACCATGCAAATAACGACTAATGATGTTAGACTGCTGCTTCTATTTTCTGTTTCAATTTAACAACATAATAGCTAATAGTGAGTATTTTTTGCAGCTAGAGAACAATGGGGCTCCCTCGCTAACGCTACCATCCATATCTGAAGATGATGAAAACAATGACAGTGACGGAACGCCAGCATCCCCCATGTCACCCTGCATGACAATCAGTAGAGTTCATAATCGGTATGTCTTTAAAAATATTTATTATATTTTAGTTTAGGAATATTCTTAAGTTCGTTTAACACATTTTTCATTCGCGTTTGACTTCTGTGAAAGCAGCGCCTGTCTCATCTTTTACACTGCACATTACAACCAATTTATATTTCTTATGCCACTTAGTAAATTTTAAATAAATACAGTGAAACCCTCTTAATCAATTCTCCCACTAAAATTACGAAAAAAATGTAGATAAGAGCTTAAGTAATGGAGTTTGGGCGACAATCTTCATCCCATTTTTTTTTGTAATTTTAAATCAAATTATCAACTAGTTCTTACTATTTTCATTCTTCATTTTACCAAGGAAGCCATTTCTAACAGGACGAAACGACTGTCACCCAATTCTCTCAGCATCAGTCATGTTGTCTTCCAATTCCTGTGAAACCAACATCTGCTTAAATTGTGGACTAATAAATATGCCTCCTTCTGCTTTTGCATCAAAGAAATTTTAGAAACAGATTTGAAGGTGTTACCTTGAGAATCCAATGCTTTAACATATTGTTTTTCCCATCTTGATATTGAAAATTGTGGAAACAAGACGATTTCTTGGAACCAAGAGATTGTTTACTACTTTATATGCACAAAGCTGCGACTGAACTCTAGAAGACCATTATTTTCTCCTCTAGTGATGATCTACTGGCCCAGAGATAGAGAAAGCACGGAAACTACCTTGCAAGCCTAGAAGAAACCCCCAGAATCTCGAAGACATCGTTCCTTTATACTGGTCATACTTTTAACACATATTTCACATATCCGTACTCCTCTTTAATAAGAAAAGAGTGCGCAACAGGAATCGATGGGTGTGTATTCCCATTGTGAAACCAGATAGCTTTAAAACTTTTACTTAAACTGTCTATGAAAAGATAGCACTCTTCTAGTTTGCGACCAATTCAATTATAAAGGTAAATCAAATCAAAACAACAGCACAGGAATACTGAAGCAGTGTAAAAACAACAGCAGTTAAATGCAAGTTCCTCTGGTAAAGAGACATCTGCTCATGTCAAGAAGTGAGTCAATTATTATTATTATTAGCCATATGGTGCAAGGAAGCCTGAGACTTATGCTGCACCAGACAAAAAAAATTTCTGAGTTACCCTGAGAGAGAGAGAGAGAGAGAGAGAGAGAGAGAGAGAGAGAGAGAGAGAGAGAGAGAGAGAGAGAGAGAGAGAGAGAGAGAGAGGTAGAAGGGAATCACCAAGAAAGAGAAGAATGATGATATCCAGCTCAGGACCGTGGGTGTGCCAAGCCCATGCTCACCAGATGTGAGCCTCTGGGGTTGCATTCTTTGTCCAGAATTTTGTTATTCAGTTTTCGGTCAGGTAAAGAAAGGGGAAATTTTGATTAAATTTGATCAATATCATTCCCCAAAAACAACCGAATGTATTCCACTGCTGTATGTATTCTTCTTCAAAGTGCATAAAATTATAATTAAAATATGAGATAAGAATCAGAAGTTATTGAAAAGGAAGCGCCAAATATGTGAAATGATTGAGTTTACATCACGAAAATTCATTCTTTGGTTAATAACCAGTTTTGTGCTCCTTTATTCCAAAAAAAAAAAAAAAAAAAAAAATTAATATCGTAATCTTGGCAAAAAAAAAAAAAAAATTCGTTATACATCAGTGAAAACCTTTCTAGTGGTATTTTTTTATGCTTAATAAAAGCCCAGTTGTAATACTCCAATGAGAAATTTAATTATTTTTTCAAGCGAAGAGCAACTCTGGATTAACTGACTTTTTAAAAAATTGTTTTCTCCTCTGTTTTGTTAAGCGGAATTCCTATATAGTATTATCCTTTCAGTTTATTATAACATTTGTTAACCGTCTAATTGCTTTTGTTCATACAACTTTTTTCCCTTTAGCCAGCTTCTGTTTTTTATTCATCTCAATTTCTAAGTTAATCATTCTGAATCCTTAACCCCGAAACCTAACTTCTTAATTCTATCTCCTGTTTATCCTCCGTCTTGATATTCCTTCATTAAGGCACCGTTTGATTTTCGCTTTAAAATTATTTCTTTGCAGGCTTGAAAGTCAGAGCGGGCCAATGAAGTTCTGTTGCAGAAACAAAAACTAATACACAACAGTTCATAACGAATGTTCACAATGATCAGATGAATATTTACTCTAGTTCAGTGTAAGCTGAATAAATATTTATCGGACCACTTCAGTTGTTTAAGTTATAAAATGGCCGAATAAATAAAAAAATCGCCTTTATGCTACGCGTTGAATTCACCACATCCATCGTGAGCATAACTTCTGAATTATGGATTTCAATCCATTCAGTTAACTTCTCACTTGCATTTTAGTTCACCTCAGAGCAGATTTTCATTAACCCTTAATGCTTTTTGGAGTCTGAAAACTATCAGGGTGGAACAGTTCCCTCCCCATAGGGGAATTCACGTCAATAAGAGTTCAGGACAACAAATCATCATATATAATGTTCGAAGAGTATGAACACAACGTGGTCAGGCAAGTCATAAACTGCGAATGCATTTCAATGTACAAATCCCAAAGAAAACAATAATGAAACTTTCAGTGCTGCAAGCTTCAACTTTCTAGCTACATAATTTAAAAATATTCCCACAGATAGATGTCAATATTTAAAATTTTTGACACCGAAAGAATTAAAATCAAATAAATAATCTTTATTAAAGGAGTAGCTAATAACATGTTCATAAAAATTATTTTTGCAATATACTCCTATTCCAAAGTGACAAAATAGTAGTAATAGTGGCAAATGATACAAGAAAACAAGCTTATACATACTTCACCCATCCATACCCACCAAGAATTAAAGTAGTTCTTCCTAGAATTTATTCAAACCACCCACTTCCACATGAAGAGATGGAAGGCTGTTACAACAATGAACCGCCAACTGCTTGAAGGCAAACTTCCCGTAAATCTATCCTGCAACCCAGCCTACCACAACTTAAATATATGTCCCCTCATGTGTGCAGTCTCAGGAAGAGGAAGAATGCCATTCACATTCAGCTTACTCAATCCATTCAACGTTAAACACCTCAGTCAGAACTCCAGCAGGAGCCTAGTCTCCAAACGCTGCAATTTGCAGAACTAAAGCCTTTCTAGGTAAGAGCACCTTTTTTTTTTGTACCTGTCACCAATCTCGTTGCCCTTCTCTGCACCAGGCAGCAGATCTACGTCCTACCTAAAGTGAGGTATCCAAACGTGTATACAAAACTCAAGTTGCAGCACAACCATGGCCTTGTACAAAGAGATAATCACCTCCTTATCCCTACTAGCAAAGTTTCTATATATCATTAACAAAACCCCATGAGAAAGTCCTGGCAGAATATCTGCACTGCTCAGAGAATTTCATATCTGACTCCACAAATTCTCAGGTTTTTTTCATTTTCCACTCCTCTGAGTGTAGTATCAAACAATTGAAAAGTTGCTCTGGGATAACGGCTACCCATATGTAGTAACTTGCATTTGAAAATGTTAACCTTCAACTGATATTTCTCAGCCCATCTATCTAATTATCCTAGATCTGGTTGAATTAGCTCACACTGATTATTGTCGTTAACCACCCTGTGAACCTTTGTATCATCTAAAACCGTTGATATTAAGTCTGATATACCTTCATCAATATCATTAATAAATGTTGAAAATAACAATGAGCCGAGCATTGAACCCTGGGGAAACTACACTGAAAACATTAGTCCATGAAGAGCAGAGCCGATTGATAACCACTCTGTCTTTTTTCACTTAACCATCCTTATATCCATACAAGTTACTTGCCCTTAATTCCACATTGCTCCAGTTTATACAGCAGTCTTTTATGTGCAACAATGTCAAAAGTCTTACTGAAATCCAAGTATATGATATCAAAAATTATTTTCTGCATTCAGTTCCTTGGTCACCACATCATAGTAACCTATCACACTGGTTAGACAAGACCACCCCTTAACAAATCCATGCTGTTACTGCAGTATAATTGCATTCCTGTCCAGATGGTCCTCTATTATTTTCCCTGGAACAGACGTTAAGCTAACATGTCTGTAATTACTCGTGTCACCTTTTGATCCCCCTTTATGATGTGAGGATACATTCGCACATCTCCAGTCCATAGGGACCTTCCCTGAATCCAAGGATGCTCCCAAAATTATGGCTGTTTACTTACCTCCTTTGCTGCCTCCCTTAATATGATTGAGTAAATCCCATCCACCCCCAGGTGCGTTTTTATGTTCAGCTTCAACAATTTCTCTTCCGCTTTCCTTTCAGTTATCACGGAGTCATTTAGCTCCCCATTAATGCCAGAAGTTTATCAAACTTCTGGCATCCCTTCTCCCAAAGAATTCCTCATATATGAAGGTAGATGCAAAATACCTATTCAATTTCACAGCAACCAGAGCACGGTCAACAATTAACCCGATGACATCAAGTGGCCCAATGTGATTCAACCCCTTACTTTTACTGTTAACATGAGCATAGAAGTCTGTGCTGCTGTTCTTTGCCAGAGACTTCTCATAATCTGCTTCAGCTTGCCTAATTTCCTTCCTCGTGGGTCAAAGGAAGTTAGGCAAGTCCCGTCGATGAAGGGAGGAATTTTTAAGGGCCCTTTTCACAACGTGGCTGAGTTAGTCGGTCTCAGGCGAGGCCACGAGGGCAGCATGGTTTTTTTTTTCCTGGAAACGAGTGTTTCGTCCAGCAAACAGAATCGACCTCGGAACACACACACAATTTACAGACAATATACACGAAGCAATATGACTTTAGACGCCAATGCTCCTAAAACCCTACTACAACAACAACTTCCTTTGTGACTTGATTACAGCATAATTTATACGTAAGAGTACCATAGACTTCTGTATCACCTGATAATTTATATGCATCCCATGCACTTTTCTTCTCTAGCACGTGTCTCAGTAGCTCATCTGACATCCATTTAGATCTAAGCCTTGAACAGTATTTCTTGGTTGGTATGAAAAGCCTACTAGCTTCTATGATTACTTCCCTGAATGCTTCCCATTTAGAATTTGATGTTGGTAACATTATCATTTGTTTCTATTGCATTGAATTTAAAAACTGTCTGAGACTCCTATAATCACCCTTACGAAAGCAAAAGCTTTTCCCATTACCATTGATAGTAGTTAAGTTTTTAACTAAATTCCATATTAGTACGTTGTGATCACTACCACCCAGTGGGCCTCTTTTCTGCAGGTTCTTAATGAATGAAGAATCACTGCTGATAACCAGATCAAGAGTATTGTTTCCTCTTTTTGCCTCTCTATCAAGCTGCTGTGGAAAATAATCATCCAATAAATTTACGAAAGCCTTGCTAGTGTGTAAGTGACTAATCCAAAAATTCCACTCAAAATCACAGTCATTAGGGGTATAACACACTCCTACTCCCTACTTTGTTTTCCCAATGCTTATATATCCAACCAAACTGACAAATTATCAGGCGACACAAAAGCTTATGTTTAATGTAAACAAGTCTGTAATCAAGTCATAAAGAGGGTTAACCAAGGAAAGGTAGATTACGAGAAATATTTGGCGAATAATGTAAAAAAAAAGCAAAAGTACTTCTTTATTTACGCAAACAATAGAAATAAAGGGATGAATCAAATTGGTCCACTTGATATCGACGGTTCGACTGTTGACGATCATGCGCGGGTTACTGACAAATTAAATGAGTATTTTGCATCTACATTGACACGTTGGGAATTCTTTAGGAAAGGGGATGCCAGGAGTTTATCAAGCTGTAACAAGGAACTAGCAGATTTTGTATATAACTGAGAAGAAAGATGAAAAGAAATTGTTGAAGTTAAACATAAGAAAGGCACCTGGGGTGGATAAGATCTATCCAATCATATTAAGGGAGGCAGGAAATGAGGAAAGTAAACCCCTGATTATAATTATGATAACATCTTTGGATTAAGGGGAGGTCACTATGAACTGCAGAGGTAACGAATGTAACCCTAATTTAAAAAGGGGGAGGGGAATCAGTAATTACAGACCTGTCAGTTCAATATTTGTTAACATGAGTCACTGGTAAAAAAAAGTAATGCAGGATCATCTAGACAGGCTGCAATTATATTTCAGATAAAGCATGGGTTTGTTATGGGGAAATCTTATCCAACCAATTTCACTGGATACTACGATGTGGTCGAAAGAAACGGGTTTCAAAAAACTATTTTGATATCATATACTTCGTTTCAGAAAAGATTTTAATCCTGTTGCGCATAAAAGGCTGCTGTACAAATTGAAGCAGTATGCCATTAAGGGCAAGTTGCTGCTATGGATAAAGGGATGGTTGATTAGGAAAGACAGAGTTGTATTCAATGGACATTGCTCTTCCTGGACTAATGTTATTAGTGGAGTCCCCCAGGGTTCGGTATTAGGCCCACTGTAGTTTTGTATATTTGTCAATGATATTTTTAAAGGCATGTCAGGCATATGGGCTAAGAAATAGCAATTGAAGTTTCTTCTTCTTCTTCTTTAATGCTGCCGAATGGCGTTTGCGACTTCGTTTTGATATTGTTCTCTGTCTAGCGCTGCGTGTAGAATTTGTGCTGTTGTCATGTGAAGCCAGGTGTTGATGTTATCTAGCCATGCCATTTTCGGTCTGCCTGGGCGTTTCTTGCCTTCGATCTTTCCCTCCAGGATGAGTGGTAGTAGGTGATATTTTTGTTGGTTCCTAGCGATGTGACCTAGGTATTTGCATTTCCTGCTGATGATGGTTTTGAGCAGGTCCCGTTCCGTGTGCATGTCCTGCAGGACCTGTGCGTTGGTTATCTTGGCTGTCCACGGAATTTTCAGCATTCTTCGGTAGAGCCACATTTCGAAGGCCTGGAGCTTTTTTGTAGTGGCTGATGTTAGAGTCCAGGTTTCTACACCGTAGAGCAGTATTGGCCAGATGTAGCATTTCAATGTGCGTAATTTGAGCATGATGTTCAAGCTTCTGTCAGTGAGGAGGGTTCTCCATTTGGTGAATGCCTGCCTGGCTTGTTCAATTCTGCTTTTGATTTCGGCCTCATGGTTCAGCTGGTCATCATTGAGTACTCCGAGATACTTGAAGCGGTGTATTTGCTCTAATTTTTCGTTGTTTAGTTTGATCGTGATTTTGCTTGCAGTCCTGCTGACCTTCATCACCTTTGTTTTCTTTTTGTTGATTCGTAGCCCCCATGCTTGGCTTTCTATGTACACTTCGTTCAAGATGGTCTGTAAATCTTGTTCTGAATCCGCTATTAGTGCTGTGTCATCGGCATATCTTAAGTTATTGATGTAGTGTCCGTTAACTTTTATGCCGATGTTCTTGTCAGCCAGTGTTTGGTCGAAGATCATTTCCGAATAGATGTTAAAAAGAATGGGAGATAATGGACAGCCTTGCCGGACGCCTTTTTTTATTGGAATTGGGTCTGTCAGGTCGTTGTCATAGCGAAGCCGGACTGTTTGATTCCAGTAGAGAGTTGTAATAAAGTTGATATCATTGTTTTCAAGCCCAAGTCTTCTCAGTCGGTCAATTAGGCGGTCGTGGTCTACTGAATCGAAGGCTTTCTCGTAGTCAATAAAACATATATACACGTCTTTTTGATGTTCATAGCAACTTTGTAGCAATATTTGTAAACAGAAAATTGCTTCTCTGGTGCCTAGTCCCCTGCAGAATCCGAACTGTGTGTTTCCTAGTGCACTTACATCTTATCCTTTGCTGAATCACCTTGAGGAAGACTTTTAGCACCTGGCTCATTAGACTGATCAGCCTGAACTCTTCGCATTTCCGGCTGGTAGCCTTTTTTGGTAGGGCCACAAAGATGGATTGGAGCCATTCGGATGGAATGTCGTTGTTGTTGTAGATTTGATTGAACCATTTCGTTTGTTGTTGGATGTTGCTGTAGTCTAGTTGTTTCAGCAGTTCCACATGAATCTGATCAGGTCCACAGGCCTTGCCTGGCTTTGTCATTCGGATGGCATGTTCCACTTCAGATATTAATATGTGGAGATTGTCTTCCTGTGTTTATTGTTGCGTTTCTGCCGGTTTTCTGTTGGTGCCGAACAGATTGTATATATAGCTCTTCCAGGTGTCGAGTTTGGCTTGTTTGCTTAGTATAGGTTGATTGTTGTCCGTATATAAACTTGGGATAGGAGCCGGTTTGTAGATGTTTATAATTGAAGTTTAACATTGACAAATGCAATGTACTGCGTACGAGTAGCAGTAACTCTACAGTAACGTACCAAGTGTGTGGTACTACATTCAGAGTACTGGAAAATGAAAGAGACCTTGTGGGTAATTGTGCAGTAGGATATGAAGTTCTCTGAGAAAAGCAGACAGGCTGCCAGGACAACTTATTGGGTTGTTCTGGCGGCAGCCTCTTACACAGATTCCTCGTCACAAAAATTTTTCTAGCAGGAATAAGGAGGTGATTATACCATTGTATAAGGCAACGGTCAGGCCACATCTTGAGTACTGCAAACATGTCTGGAGGCCTCATTTTAGGAAGGATATAGACTGCTGGAACGAGTACAGGGAATGGAAACGAGATTGGCGAGGGAATCAGAGGGTGCTCTTACCAAGAAAGCTTTAAGCTCTGAAAATTGCAGCATCTGGAGACTAGCCACCTGCGGGGGTGATCAGATTGGGTGGATTGAAATTTGAATGGATTGAAAAAGCTCAAGGCTGATAGATTGGATTCTTCCTCTTGCACAGACTACATACATGGCGGACACAAATTCAAATTGTGGCTCAGACCGCTTTCTAAACAAATTAGCCAGCAATCAACAACCGCTGGCTAAAGGCAGTTTGCCTTTAGCCAGCTGTTGTGTTCTGTACCGTTGTTCCGACCATGGATAGTTTGTCCGACTGATACTGCGGTGCGGTCGCATTTCTACTGTGTTCCGTGTTTTCTTCGCCTCATAGCAGATAGAAATAGTAGCGGTTGTTCCGGCTTTTATGAGGTGGGAGTAGTCTGATTATACATAGTCAGAATTACTGTTTTGTTTGAAAACTATTTATTTTTGGAAACTAATATTTATTAATATCAATAAGGATCAGTAGAAAAGAATAGCGTACTGGTTTATTGTTCTGCATGTGTTGTTTTTTTTTTTTTTTTTTGTTTGGATAATCTAGCAGTTGATTAGTTTTCACTGCAAAGTAATTAGTTTGAGTTTACTGTTTGAAAATAACAAGAACTAACATATTGTTAGCTGTGTAGCTGGATAATTGAATTTAATAAGAATTATGGAAGGATCAAGTGGAACAGTTAGGAAGCATACAGTGGGATCTGATACAGGGGAAGACGGTTCCCCCCTACTGCCACCTAAAATGCCACAGTCGCGGGAAGAGTTTATAAAATATGGGGAGTTTGTATACTCTCGAGGACGTAGTCAGGATCAGTTTAGAGCTTATGGGAATACGGACATTCAGTTAGCGCATGAAGAGGAAGTTAGTGAACAAGTAGCTGTGAATAATACTGAGGTGCAACTTATACCAAGTCAGGATGTTGAAACTATGACTGATGAGCTATACAATGTACAAGATGTATCGTCAAGGTGTGAGGAGATCTCTAAAATGAGGAAAGATATTAGGAGCTTCCTCTTGGCAGACGTTAATAAGGTTACAAAGAAGGCAGGAGACATAATTATGGACAAGTGGGCTAAGTTAGAAACAGCGACTACGGCTGTATTAATAGAAAATGAAAAACTTAGAGCTTTAAATGCTGAGATTAGTAAACGGGCGAATTTATTAGAACACTTAATTCAAACATTTTCGTCTGAGCCTTATAGTAAGACTGAGGCCCACAAAGAAGTAGTGAGTGAAGAGGAGGGTGTAATAGGTAGTCAAGATCACGCGCAAGTGCAGGGGGTGGAAGTAAAGCGTACTTATGCAGAGATAGCGAGTGGTACTCGTCCTAAGGAAGGAATACCCAGGTCTGGGGAAAATCTTATGATTCTTCGAGCTTCTGATAGTAGTGAGCTTAAATCGAGTTCTGAAGTGAAAACTGCTGTGGCAAATGCTTTAAAAAATGAATTTAAGTCAGTGAAAGTCCGAGCTCTACGGTTGGTGCGAAATAAAGGTGTGTTATTAGAAACAGCTATAAAGACGGATTTGGTGAATATAGCTGCGTCGGATTCTTTGGCGTCTGTTGGAATAACAACGGGTGTTCCCAAAAAGGGCAACCCATCAGTGATTATATATGATATTCCTAAGGAGTTAAGTCAGGAAGATATCATTGAAGAATTATACTGTAAGAATTTGGAAGAACGCGGGATCACGTTCGAGGAAGTTAAGAAAGACATAAGTTTTAGGTTTACGACCAAGTCTAGAAGTATAGCTTTTGTACATTGGGTTATTACTCTCTCCCCAAGGTTATATAAGCTTATATCCATATTGGATCGTTTATACTTGGCAGTAAGTGCGCATAGGCACCGCCCCTTTACTATAGTTTCCAGATGCTTTTTATGTCTTGGATATGGACACGTTACGAAATATTGTACTCACAGCTCCCCTACTTGTGGTCATTGTGCAAGAGGGGGGCATGTATATGCTGAATGCCCAAACAAAGATCAGGAGCCAAGCTGTGTTAACTGCAAGCGCCGTAAGCGGGATTTTTGCCATTCAGTAAGGGACGTTTGATGCCCAGAATATCAAAGAGCACTGGAAATGGTACGAACTCGGACTGCTAATGAATAGTTGTAATGAACGAAGAGAAAGGGGGTTGGAAGAAGATCCTGAGTTAACTGAAGTTTTTTATTCTACAGGAATTAAAATAATGCAGATTAATGGACAACGATCGAGATTGGTAGCGGACGAGATTAGGAAGATTAGTGAGGATTTTCAAATTGATTTGGTGGCAATACAGGAACCTTATTGGGCTAGAGTTCCAGGTGAGCAAACATCTAGAATATTTGGTTATCCCTTAACGTCACGAATAATACAACCGGTGCAGGAAGAGCCTAAAACTGGAATTGTGGTCAATAATAGAGATCTAGACGTAGTGGTTGTTCATAGGTTATGCAACCAGTTCGCTACATGTGTTATGGTGGCCTCGGCAAATGTTCAATTCTATTTTATATCTCTGTATTGTGCTCCTTCAATGGACTTTAATAATTGCGTGGATTATTTAGAGTATGTATTGCTCATTTTAAGACCTAAACAAGTGATTATTTCGACAGACGCTAACGCAAAGTCTCCGTTGTGGTATAGTGCAACATCTGACATGAGAGGTTTATTGCTGGAAGAGTTTTTATCGAGCCATAATTTATTTGTAATGAACAAATCAAATCAACTGTCTACCTTCTGTGGACCAATGGGTGAATCTAATATTGATTTAACTATAACAACTTCTGGTATTAGACATTGTATTTGTAACTGGAAGGTAATGCCTGATTGGACATCAAGTGATCATCGAGCCATATTGTTTTATGTGAAGAATGTGCCGGATTTAACTGGTACTCAAGATCGGATACCGCACATTGTACGGTTTTCATTGAAATCGTTTGATTGGTCCATGTATGAAGCTTCTGTTCTTCGGGACTTTTCCTCGGATAAACAACAACAGATAGTTCGTGAATCTGCAATATATTTAGCTAATACTATAGAGGATTCAATAGTAAGAGCGGCATATAAGTCAGGTAGGAAGAAGGTAATTAAACAAAAATCCTGCCCATGGTGGACAAACGAACTGACTGTCTTACGACGGGCTGTATATCGAGCTAGGAGACAGTACCAGCGGCATCGGAACTGGGGTCATTCTGAGATTGCATGAAAATTACGTATCTCTTAAGAATAATTACAAGAGAACCATGGCAACTCGGAAGAGAGAAACCTGGCGATTGTTTGTAAAAGAATCGGGGAGAAATGATCCCTGGGGTTTGCTATATAAGTTGTCAAGAGATAAACTGAGAAGTTTGGAGGTATTTAATACAATTCAAGAGGATTCTACTGAGACTATTGGCTGGGAGGATTCAGTAAATGCAATATTAACTAGGCTGTTCCCGGTTGACGATCCCATCTTAGACTCACAGTGCCAATCCGAACTGCGGAGAAAAAATCAGTATTATGTAGCTAGAGGTAATACCATGGCGTTTACAATAGATGAACTGGCAGGGGTGTTAAAGAAACTTAATTTTGCAAAATGTCCAGGAATAGATTTGATTGAGAATGCATTTATAGTGAGGTTTTTTAAGTTGATACCTAACATGTTACTTTTGTTATATAATAAGTGCTTAGAGGAAGGACTGTTTCCATTGAAATGGAAGATTGCTTTATTGAGGCTAATTAGGAAGCCTGGGAAACCTTTAATTGAGCCTAAGTCCTACCGTCCAATTGCTTTGTTGGCTAATCTGGGGAAAGTGTTAGAGAGGTTAATGGCAATACGTTTACAAGAATTGCTAGAACGCCATGACATGATTACACCTAATCAGTATGGTTTTACACCGGGGAAATCGTGCGAGGATGCTCTTCTGGACTTTCATACATACATTTCAAACTCTGATTCAAAATATGAACTTGCTATATATATAGATTTTGAAGGTGCGTTCGACTCAGTATGGTGGGAGGCAGCTCTTTCTCAACTGTGTCGTGCTGAGTGTTCTAAGCAGTTATACAGTCTGTTCAGGAGTTATTTTTCTGAGAGATATGTGACTGTAAGGTCTAAACATTTTCTCCTTCAAAGACAAATCACGCGAGGTTGCCCTCAGGGCTCTGTATTAGGTCCTTCAATTTGGAATTTGGTGCTACAGAACTGGCTGGTTCGACCACAAGTAAATTGTCACGTGTGATAGCTTTTGCTGATGATGTCACATTAATTGTGGCAGGTCGATCACGACACGATTTGGAGCAAAATGCAAACCGTGTAATAAATGATATTAATACCTGGGCACAAGGATTTAAGCTTACCATTAGCCCCCAAAAGACCAAAATGATGCTTTTTAAAACAAAACTTGATTTGGGACGACCGCCGCAAATAAAATTAAATGGGAGACAGTTGACTATGGTTTCTGAAACTAAATACTTGGGGGCTCCTTATTGATCACAAGTTGTCTTATTATGCGCATATAACACATCTACATAGCAAGATCAGGAAATTTGCCGGTTATATTATAAGAGTATCAAGAGGAGATTGGGGAGTGTCCAATAAAACTTTATTTTTATATTATAAGGTGGTGTTTCTGCCTATGGTTACATATGCAGCGGGAGTTTGGTCTCACAGAGTGGCTCTTGTTAGATTTCAGGCTAAATTAAACTCACTACAAAGAACAATGCTTCTCAGTATATTAAGGGTATGTAGAACTGTAGCTACGACTGCACTTCAAGTGATGGCTGGGGCAGTCCCCTTGGATTTGTTCGTGGCTTATCGAGGGCTGTGCTATGGCATTAAGAAGAAAATATCTACTAGACTTGTTGGTATAGAAGTTGACATAAATTCTGACATTAAGAGGGAGAAGAGAAGATGTTTAAACGAGATTGTTAACTTGTGGCAAACAAGATGGGACACTGTATCTTCTGGTCGAGTGATAAAGAAATTTATTCCTGATGTTACCTTTTTAAGTGACAGAACAGTTCGAAGTTGGTTTACACCAAGTTTACAAACATCATTTTTAGTAACAGGTCACGGCTCGATGAAAGCGAAATTATTTCAGTTGGGACTTTCGGATACAGATCTCTGTTTTTGTGGTGAGGTTGAAAGTTGGCACCATATATTATATGTGTGTACAATTTATGATAATCTCAGGGAAATAATCAGGGAAATCATTGCTGAAAATGAGTTAGGTCGGGAAGAGGTATTCTTATCTAATAGGAGTGTATTTCAATTATTCCAGGAGTTTGCAAAGGGAGCCTTTGAACTGAGGAAACGCCTGTTAAACACTTGAACCAAAATAATGTGTTGAAAACATTACCGAAGTGTGTCCAGAATGCCCAAGAAACTAATGGTGATGATGAGGAGGATTTTTTTTTTTTTATTATTATTATTTATTTATTTATTTTTTTTTATTATTATTTTATTTTATTTATTTATTTTTTTTATTTTTTTTTTATTTATTTATTTATTTATTATTATTTTTTTTTAATTTTATTTATATATTATTATTATTTTTTTATTATTATTATTTTATTTTATTTATTTATTTATTTTTTTTATTTATTTTTTTATTATTTTTTTAAATTTTATTTATTTATTATTATTATTTTTTTATTATTATTTTTTTTTTAATTTAATTTTATTTATTTTATTATTATTATTATTATTTTTTTCTTTTTATTTATTTATTTATTTATATATATGTATATATATGTGTGCATATATATATATATATATTTTTTTTTTTTTTTTTTCCTAGCTCTGGATTGGGCCCCCAGAGGTTTTTTTTTTTTTTTTTTTTTTTAAAGTGTTGTTGTCTCATAACCTGAGACCTTATGCGTCCCATCTACTGGAACTGGCCCACCTTCCCGTGGTGTGGACGAGTATCTAGAAGCAGCCTTCCTGGTGATAGCTGCTTCTGGGTAGCCAAGAGGTCAGCATAACACAACATAACATGCATTAAACTACACGAACATTGCACTATATTACACGCTGGCCTGTTTTGCAGAGTCTGTTCAACCTACAAAGAAACGAGGTGGATATGAACGGACGTTCTAGGAGCCACCCTACCTATACACACACATGTCCACATTAGCCAGCTGTTGTTGATTGCTGGAACAAACTTCCATCTGTTGATATGGAAGTTAACAACTTAAATAAATTCAAGGATGCACTAGACAAGCTATTGGAGGGAATGAATAAGTGAAATGGGAGATTTTTTTTTTTTTTTTTTGCTGATGCTGTACAAGCTTGCTTTCTTGTGTCATTTGCCACTACTAATGCTAAAATGTTAACATTGCACTGGTCACTCATGTTGACGATGTACTGCTTCTTAAGTAAGAGCTTAACCCCTCTACCCCTCATGTCCTGTCTGTCCTTCCTATATACATTATACTTCCCATATTCAAATTCAGCATCGCTTATGTCTGTTTGACATAATGTCTCCGCTATCCTTGTAATGTCTATATTTGAACTGAAGCAGTCCTTCAAATTCGTTAGCGCCTTCGTAACCAGGTGGGCAGGAGCAGCAGTGCGTAGCACACACACACTTCTTAATTAGACCGGGGTTCGAGCCCGTGCCCACCAAATACGGAGGATGCGGAAAGGTCAGGGAATGACCACCGCATATCCCGGGAGCAATATGGCCTTAGTTGCTAATGCTCCTAAAATCCAAATCCTCCTAAAATCCAAACAAATAAACCTTCAAATTCATCAAATTTATTTAAAATGCTCCTAGCATTAATGTACATGCAAGTATACATGCGCATGTCGTACCACGGCCCATGTATTTACTTGTTGCGTGATGATCCACAGCAAGGCTTGAAATCTCCAACACCTCGCTTTCCAGACTACTGCATGTTCCAAAAGAAGCAGCGCAAAAATCGCTTTCACCCCTGACTGCGGCTCTAGTTAATCTGTTAGTTTCTGTATCCTCCCCCAAGTTAACAGTTTTCCGCCCAAGTTTATCGCGCCAGCAAATATTCTTGCATCCCTTCTATTTAGTCTGCGTGGGTAGCACAGTGGTATCGTCACCGTTCTCCCCACACCGGGTGGAAAAGGCCCGGGTTCGAATCCCGTCGATGACGCGAGGAACTTTAGTGGGCTTTTTTCACTCCGTGGCTGAGTTAGTCGGTCTCAGGCGTAGATAGCAAGGTTTTTCCCCTCAGAAACTGGGGTTTTTTCGTCCAGCAAAACAGGCAAATCGACCAGAGAACACACGCAATTTACAGACACGAATACGGGTTAATGGAATCATTTACGGGTAACCCTAATATAGTATTTTTTTTTATCCCTTCTATTTAAGTGTATCTCATCTCTGTAAAAACAATCTCTCCTGATAACGGGCACACACCACGCTGGGAAAAATTCTACCCCATGAAGCCTTACACATTATCTCCAGGGCTCAATTGATTAAGTTCTCAACATGTACTCCTTCCTATCGAGTCTGGGCAGAATTGCAGGAAATTTCAAATTCTATCCTAAATGGCGACTTTTTCCCAACATTTCCCTGTACTTGTTAATTAAGTCCTCATATATCCTACTCTTAATATCATTAGTGTCAACGTTTACAACAAAATCACCTTTTGTGTTCTTAAAAGATGGTATCTGTTCTACAATGCCATCTACTTTTTCCCCTGGCAAACACCCTGGTCCTATTCCACATATCCTTCTTGTACATATTTCCTGTTTCCCTGAATAACATTGAGCAAATTGCACTTTTTGTTACGCCGTGATTTGTAGGAGAATTTCCCTCTGCGGTTCTCCCTCTAGCCACAGCACTCCCGCTACTTTGTGCCTAGTCTCGGGATGATTTCCGTTTAAATACAATTTAATCGATCAATAATGAAAATTAATAAAATTAATCAGTTTATTTGACTAAAAATTACAATACTACACTAAGCTAATAGATTCCTAAATGTAGTGACACGTTATGTTTATTGTTTATTTATAGCTTTGTAATAGTAATAAATGACTAACGTGAATGATGTTGTTGTTAAATATCCCATAACTAAAGTTATGGGATATTTAACAACAACGTGGACAATAAGAGAAATCAGTTTTATCCTAACATTTGGTTCGATATTCAATATATTTCTAGACTTGGTTTTGAAGAAAACCAAAAACGAGAGACCAGTTTCAGACTTGTATATCGTGACTTTCAACATACATGAATGTTCCTTGGCAATAATAGGATCACGCTATTATTTCTTTTATTTTCTAAGGACCCGATTTTTTCCCGAGGACCGTTACCGGGCCGCGAATCACACTTCGGGAAACGTTGCTTTATATTATAGTCGCATACGATTCACATATTGTGGGAGTCGGAACTACAGTATATACGACGGAATAGATTATAACTAATTTAATTTGCAATTTCAATGAAGTGAGCTCTCAGGGTTTATTTCTTACAGAAAACATGTCAGAATACGCTGCAAAATCACGTAGACATTTCTGAAGGAATGTAGTTTCATGACATTTCTAGCTGTCATTCCACCGAGAGCAGATCCCGTTGAAATTGAAAATCCAATAAATAACAAAATTAACGAGTTGATGGACTACATGGAGTATTTTGGCTGTACCTAATCTCACAAAAATAATAATCTTTTCACTTAAGCCAACGCCAGCTCATATTCACCTTTCTTGTAAGAGGGCCAACAATTCCTGTTGCGGTATCACAAAGATCTAGGTGTGGCTCGTCGATCCGAAATTTGGTTGCCACAAACACCCGCTACTTTGTGCCTAGTCTCGGGATGATATAGAATCATTAAGAGAGATGCTGTCGTAAATCTGTGGGTACTCGTAGCAACTCTCATAAAATCCCGGTTATCTCCGACAGCTGTTTGAAAATGGTGACGCGCAAGTAATCGTGACAAAGTTCTGTTTGTTTCTGTGGCCTAAATATGTAAAACCGACTGAAATTCATTGTCAGTTAGTATTCACTTATGCCAAATATTATGAAAAGTTCGAAACATGTTCACAACAGACAGATTAGTAGGTCAAATTGGAGTCAAAGGGCATTTCAATGGTTTTGCAGTCTACGACATTGTCCAGCAGAAGTGATAGTACAGGAGAGTGTCAAAGACTGGTTTAAATCACAGAACACAGTCTTCGGTTAAAAAGGGGGTGAACAGTTTCCATTCTGCTGAGACAAGGGCCTGAACAATCTCAGTGAGAAGTAATATAACCGTATTATTAAGTAGCGTGCTAGAGATTGTTAGTGAGCGAGTAATTCCTAAAGTAATATCGGTTTGTTTTATTAAGAAGAAGAATCTTTTTTGCAACGCTTAGAATGATAATTTACATAATCGTAGTTGCAACAGCCCATCACGGCACAGCGGCCAGTGGTTACAATGTACTACAGAGACATTATTGCCTCAATAAACCAGAAATACATAAATAAATAATAGCATAATAAATAAGTGAAATAGAGTACAGGAAAATGGAGAAATGACTTGAGTATACTACACATATAAAACACTAAGTGAATGTACAACCATTTGCTTCAAAATACATACCATACGATATACAAAGTACAATAATATGTGCATAAATATGTACATATTTGTCTGTATTAAGAATGTACATTGCTCAAGATTCAGATTATAATAGTAGTAGAAAACACTAAGTGAATGTACAACCATTTGCTTCAAAATACATACCATACGATATACAAAGTACAATAATATGTGCATAAATATGTACATATTTGTCTGTATTAAGAATGTACATTGCTCAAGATTCAGATTATAATAGTAGTAGCCTTGGCCATCCCATTGAGTATTCTTTTCCTATATTGTCGATCTCGACAGAACTTTCTATAAATATAAAACATATATAAAAGTCGTTGAAGTCGACATCTAAGTCCTGGACTCGAGATAGCATCTATAGAGGAAGAAACCGGTCCGACAGATGGAAGCGTCTTTGCGGAGGGCATAGCTGGGGAGTTGCTCGTAGACGTGCCACTGGGATCCTCCATGCACAGTTGTCCCAGACAGCCTTCTTTCATTAATGAGCGACTTAAGCCTTGGGATGTTAAGTGCGTTGGCTAAAGCGGTGGACCGGAGCTGGGAAGGCAGGCTAAGTTTGTGGCACGCCCACTTGAGAAGCCAATACTCGGATGAAAAAACTGGTTTGGCAGTAGAGGGAGATGCACAGGCCCAAATCTCTGCAACACAGAGAAGTGGGGTATACACTATAGTTGAAATATATCTCACCATGGTGGATTAAGTCCAGAATATGCTTAAATGTCTAATTTAATTATTAATAAAATTAAATTAAACAATTCTAAGTTAATTATTAATTAAATTAGAATTGAAGTATTAATTTCACTGATTTGACACTTCAATGGAAGTCAGATCCTTTACGAATTTGTTTGCTGTTTCAACAGTGCTCGAATTGAAAACTTTTTTCGCCAGTTTTCATCGGTTCTGACATTCGGGCGTCACATTTAATTAAGAATGAGCTCGAACTTGTAATCAGCTATAACCACATTGACAGTTTTGAAAAGTTTTTTTGGGAAGTGTAACAACCAAAAACATTGAATTTAATTTAGAAAAGGAAACTTACCCACTGGAATGGCATTATGCTCTATTTTAACACTGTATTCACACAGTTCAATTGTAACAGAATTTTAACAGAATAATTCTGTTATAATTTTAACAGAAATTACTCGTATAGCCAACATTTAACATGTTTCAAAAATTTTAGTTATTGAAGCTACCAAAACGTACGAAGGCATATTTTGTGTAATATCGATTTTAATAATTAATTACGTGAGTTTTAATGATTTAAGATATAAATCGGATTTTATATGATTAATATGCCTTGCCTTCAAATCCGTTAAACGTTAACAGAACTGTTTATTCACTTAAATATAAAAAAATAATACATTTTCTGTTTATATTCCAGAACGACCACACCATCAGCCGAATTCACAAGACAGAGATAATACAAAAACAGCACCGTATTTAGCAGTCACGTAGACTCGAACCACGTCGCTTAAATCGCGTGTACTAATGCACCCTTCGCGCAGACTACTCGGCCACTGCGGCGGCCAACTAGCAAACCCTCAATCCCAAGTGTGAACTCTCTCTCTCAATTAACTTATCTTCCCAATTAGTTTTACGACCATTATAATACACAGGCCCTGAAATTGTAGCTGGAAGGTCACGAAGATTCATTAATAAACCGCATGATCAAATAGAATAATATTATGTGTAAGATGCTAAACAACAGGCCTGTTAGCAAATGATAAATTAAGATAATGGAGTGACCCTAGTAGGATATCACAATACTGTGTGGAGTTAAATGCCAACAATGTGTTTATTAAATTACATGAATTTTATCTTGTTACCACCATAAAGGAATCCAGTCTTCGTAAGGAATACTGCATCTGGTGTAAATCAACAGAAAAGTTCATCACTGAGGGGAAAGGAAGGATTGCTAAAACAGAAGTGTCATCTTTCGATATTCAAACAGAGCCCTCTAGATCATCGATTAATACAAACTCAGAGTTCTGATAAAATGGTACCATAATATTGACATAACCAGCCTTTTTTTTTAAGCTTTATATACATATATATTACATTTTGCAAGTGTATTATACTGAGTGGTAACCGTTTCGCTATCGGAAAGAATCGGATGGTACGAAGTTTGTTTTTCATTTCTCCGAAGTTATATTACGCTTTCTCAAGTTTTTAGTTTTATCGCAATATAATCAAATTTATAAGTTGGATTATTTTAACATCGAGCTACCTCACTACTAGAATACCAACATCTTCGCGGGTTCAAAGGTATTCTGAATATAACAAAAGACTCATCAAAATTCCATATATTGCTTCAATCATAATGTTATTGGTGTTTATCGAAAATTTGAAAAACAAGCAAAAAGTTGGCATTAATTTCAATGAAGCAACCCTTTTTTGTATGTTGCCTTTGGCCAATCAATATCTTCATTAAATATATTTTGTTTAACATTTTTCCCCTGAGCTTGCACAAAAACAGAGAGAGTTTCTCCCTAATTAAAACTAGTAAAAAACTTTCTCTGTTTCTGCATACTTTAAAAATTAGATAATAAATTTAAAAGGTTTTCGAGAGTGCCACTAATTAGAGACTAAAATGGTGTTTTATGTTATTTTTGATTTTAATTAGTTTCTCCTAACATACCATAATATCTCTTATAGAGTATCAGCATTCATGCTGAAAAAGCAGAATTAATCATTGACTTAATTTTTTTTCTCCTATCTAACTTTCAGAGAAGACAACTGGGAGTCCAAAGTCCATCAGTTCCGCAGGACTCTTCCAGGTCAGCAACGACCTACGGTTCGCTTCGAGAAACTCCGCCCAGCTGCAACCCATCCCAACTTAGGTGCCATTTTTCTTTTCTGTGAATTATAACGACCCGTTTATTATTATTATTTATTATCATTCAGTTTCACTTCAAACAACCCGTTACTTCCTTTATTCAATATAGTGTAAACACTAAAATATGGAATTATATACATTTACATTTGTTGAAAAATCTATTTCACAGTATAGATTCTTTTAGACAAATATATGAAAATCTATTTCATATATTTCTGAAAATTAGACTGTATTTACTAGTGCGCATTTAACAGTGGTTATTTTATTTTGTTTTTATTTTACTCATAAAAATAAAGGGAAAAAAATCTGCAATTTCCCCTGCATTTCGTCAAATAAATCATAGTATAATCCGTCTTAGATAATTTTTAACCGAATATTTCTCATATTCCTTGGGTCCATTACACCTCTCATAAATCAAATCTTCTGTTTTGTAATTTAAAAATGCTCGAAAATATTTTAGATAAAACATTCATAGTTGCATATTCGCAAGTATTTTAATATCAGTCTACTAGGTTAGAGCCTTTCGCAGCAGCAGGCCATTGCAGTTATTTTATATCAGACATTAGATCGCATAAAACACACACAAATAAGGTTGTTCGGTTTGCATTATTACCTATAAAAACAACGCAGCTAACAGAAGCAATATAAGTTGCACAAACGGATACAGGAAGGATAGATTTCTTACAGAATTTTGAAATACGGAGCTCCAAGTAAATAATAGAGTGCATTTGTTTATTTAAAAGTAATTAATTAAATAGTACCTCATTAATATGAAGAGCTGGCCACTTGTATTATGAAAACCACAAACACGAAAAGCGTTAGGACCTACAGCATGAGTTGAAGACAGCAGATACTTGTTGACATTAGACTTGAATTTCTGTAGATCGCAATTTTCGAGAAATACACGTGAAAGAAGGTTGTTTCCAATAAGAGGAGTAGGAGCGATAAATGAGAAAAAGCCAGCTTTATGAGTGTCAAGTTGGACAGCGAATGGATGCCGACTGCTTGAGGCGACCTCGAGGGTAGCACAGTTGGTAGAATCGCTGCCTCCCAACACCTGGTGGAGAAGACCTCAGTTCGAGTCCCTTCGATGATGTGAGGAATTTTTATGGGCGTTTTGCTTAGTTAATCGGTCTCAGGCGAGGGTAGCATGGTTTTTTTTTTTCTCTTGGAAACTGGGGTTTTTCGTCCAGCAGAAAATTGACCAAAGAACACACGCAATTTATAGACAGTATACACGGGGCAATATGGCCTTTGTCGCTGATGCTCCTAAAACCCAACTACAACAAGAACTGGTTGAGATACGTGTTCGGACTGGTTTGGTAGAAGCAGTGGAATTACAGATACTATTTCAGAAGAACAGTACTCACAGAGATATCTAACCTACAGAAAATGCAAGTAGCAGAAACTGAATGTTCTACGAGACAGAGAATGGGGAGATTTTATGTGAGATGGGGTATTAATTAACCTGACTGCCCCCCTCTTTTGAATGGAATGAAGAAATCTGAGAGGGATTTGGGAGCACTACTCATACATGTGAGAACAATATTCCATGGTATGGCAGTTTTGGAATTTGTACAGCGTCATTAATAAATATTTATGTTCCTTTTTACTATTCTGTTCTTGTGAAATGGTTATTTTTTATAGCTGTCTCGTAATAACTAAATTTAGATTACCGAAGAGTATTTTAAAATAAGCAAAACTCTCTACCAAAAGGAAGAGTATTATTGCTATTTATTTAAAGAACGTCATTATAGTCCTCTTTGGTGGAGAGAGGATTAAAATGTTCTTCATTCGGAAGTATCCAAACGCTATCAACAAAAGAAATTTTGCAACTTATGGAGAGACAATTAAAATCCATGCCTTGTTTTCAAACTTTGCAGTCCACTCCTTCTGGGCCATTCTTCATATGTGCATCGATTTGCACTCATCACTAATCTGGCCTCCCCTTCCCTGAACCACCTTCAGAAGTCTTTATTCTTTCAGGTGTCTCCAAACCTGAATACAATATTCCAAATATGGTCCAACCAGCAACAAAGTCATTATCTCTTGTATAGAGGAATAATGACTTCGTAGTAGCAAAGGTCCTATATATCATGGACAAGACACCATGTGTCTCCTTTGCTACTTGTGTGCACTGCATGGAGAAATTTCGTTTCTCAAGGAATCATATACTCGAAGTCATTTTCGTCTGGTACCATTTTCAGAAAATCTCCCCTTTGCTTATATGTGACTCCAGGCTTTGTTTCCTAAATGTATAACCTAATATTCAGATGCATCAAACTTTAGTTGCCATCTGGGACCAAATATGCAACTGATCCAAGTCTTTTGGTAGCATCACAGCCTGTCTCGAATGTTAACCACCCATCCCACCATCAAACATATCAGCAAACTTTAACAGTTTCCCTTGGATATCCTTGTCAATATGAAAATTATAAAAAGGAGAGGAAACAACACCGATTACTGAAAGACCCCACTTATTACTGGTAAAGCCTCAAAACTGACAATTTATGACACCTTCTGTATCTTAATCTTCTCTCGATCCAGAATAGGATATTACCAGTAATAACAATTTGTAAACTGCTTAAATAACAACCTTTCATGAAGGACGGTATCAATAGATTTACTAGAGTTATGTAATATTATATGTATGCATATATAATGTAATATATGGTGTTCCTAAATGCCAAGATTTTATTTCTTCCTTAAATATATACAATCTTCAATGTATTTCATGTTTTTTTTCTGTTTCAGGTCGATCGTGGGAGATGTTCGATATTCGTGACGAAATCGAGATGACCAAAAACAGTGTCGAGCGACTGGACACTCAGATGACCTCTTTAACCCAAGATGTAGCGACACTGAGTCAGGAAGTGAGAACAACCTTGGCACTTCTACAACAACTGTGCGAACGTGGGAGTTTCCCTCCGCAGACAACTCAGTCCTGTGAATTTCTACAAAGTCTCCCTACTAATCCCCTTCCTCGGCGATCGTCATCGCAACCACTGAGGATACCCAGTATGGGTGATATGCACGCAGGAAGTGACGGCAAGATCTCTTGCAGCACTCAAACTGATTGGTACCTTTTAGATGACTTAATCGGAAAGAGGGGCGATCCAGTATCGCCTCCTCCTAACTCAGGCTATTCCTCAAGCTCTTCCAATGATGAACGTGTAAGATTCCTTCTAGGTCAGACCACCCCAGCAAGCAAGGAGGACTGCGAAAGTGTTTCCGATGATAGCGTTTTAAAGAATTCGTTTATAGGTAGCGCGTCCTCGCCTAGAGATCTTGGTCCTAGTTATCGCTCTGCAAAATACTGGAGTACTTCCGAGACTGATATGCCTGTGCCTTCTGCTAGATTAAGGAGTCCACATCTTTCCGGTATCCGGGATCCTAGTGTGAGGTTCGAAAACCAAGAACATATTATAGACTTGAGAAGTGGCTCCTCTCTACGTAGGAAAATGTCAACAGAGCTATAGCCTCACTTGGACTTCTGTGCACTGAATTTCTTTCTGCCTGTTTCCCCGCCTGGCCTTCCCTCCAATGCCGAAGATTGCGTTGTTCAAGGGAGATAATCGCTGTGGCTTCTCGCTCAACGGCACCAAATACGCATTTCCTAATTCTTTGATCATCACAGAGAATTTTTGTATTTTGTGTACCATATGCTGCTGCGTCGTTGTCTCTTTTAAGCGGGACTTTTCTCTGCCTGGTTCCACTAAGGACGCTTGTCAGGCACCATTGCAATACACCTGCTAAGTTCCCCAACAGGACTCCTGTAAAGAAAAACTTAAGAACGTTGTAAGTTAGAATATTTTACCAGTGGAAGATGGGAGATCAATCCTGTTACGTTGTACAGCTCTGTTCTGGTTTCAGATATTTATTTTAGTGTTTACGAAAGGACTGCGAA
This sequence comes from Mastigoproctus giganteus, assembly GCF_048544385.1. Taxonomy (NCBI): domain Eukaryota; kingdom Metazoa; phylum Arthropoda; class Arachnida; order Uropygi; family Thelyphonidae; genus Mastigoproctus; species Mastigoproctus giganteus. Next base: position 119,952,421 of record NC_143587.1, read on the forward strand.
ATTTTTTATAATAATTTGTTACACTGCTTTATCCCATAATGCAACCTGCAATGTTGTAACTTCTGTTATCTGAGGAACAAAAAAAAAAAAAAAGTAGCAACTGGACGGTTTGTAAAGGTGGAGTCGAAAAATGTATCGATTGTATGATGTTTAGTGAGCGAACTACAATTATAAGTATTATGCAGCGAACGTGAAGTGTAATCTGCACACATGCGCAATGATGCAGTTCCACCCAAAAAGAACTTATACAGCAAGCATTCGTAGGCACCGTATTTTTATGCAAGAAATGTTAAACTTTTCATCGGTTTCCGAGGCAACCTGTCATCTCCCCACCCTTCCTGCCCCAAACATATTTAACCTATCCATTAAGAAAAATTCAGTATTTAAATTACACACTTCAAAAACAACCCTTTGTTTCTATTGTCATGCTTTCTTTAACGTAAAAGATCAATGAAATTAGTTAGCTTTCGATCACAATGTAAATAGCCATACGAGGTCGAGATAAAGATTTCCAGGTGCCTACTAAGTGCTGTATTATTAAAATGTAGAGGAAAAAGTATTTTTCTCGCCTCTCTCTTTCCCACTCTTGTTCTGTCCGTCTTTTTCGCACGCAAATATTTCTCTTTCATTCGATCAATTTCCATCATAAACTAATCTCTATGAACAGTAGTATTTAGAAAAATATCAAACCTTGGACCAGTAAAAATATACAAGTTTCATGTTTTAAAGTACTATCCTGTATAATATTTCGCGAAATATTCTTCACAGCAATAGCGAATTCGAGGAGAACATCTTTAAATGAAAGATCATACGTGGAAAACATTTCTTACCAATATAAATAAACCCAGCCATTATTTCATTGTTGCTTAGTTTAGAAGTGATGTGCTGCCACCTACAGTAACGCGTTTTAATATAATTAAATATTTTAAACAAAAAGTGAATATTCATTAGATGACAAACTCTGTTTAACAAAAAAAAAACTTTTGATTTGGCGATGATAATCACATAATAAAGCTGCAGCGAATATTAAAAGGTAAAAATAATAAATATATTATAAAAACAGTATTGGAAAACTTTTAAATGTTGTTATATCATATTTATGAAAATGCATCTGGTCGCGTGACTAATGGGAGCAAAAAATTATACTATTTTTCTACATATATTTCGATCAGTTATTCAATATAAAATGCTTTAAATGTCAGAGTTCATTTTAAAAAATTTAATTTCTATCACATCCTTAAGGTAGCAGCACTGGCAAAGATGGAAATTTTGATAAAAATTAAAACACTGTGTATAATTTTCCTTTGACAGTGCAAAATTCTGAACTGTCCCCCGAGTGTGCTGAACTCGCACATGTGCACAGAAAAAATCTGTTTGACATCCCTCCTTTGTAAATAATAACGGAGCAAATTATTTGTTTTGAAGCGCACACATGCATATACAAAAATCTTGATTGCTTCGATTAGTGAGAAGACTGAACAGGAAAGGTAACACATTCCGTAATTAAGCTCTGAGAATGAGATTAATGATGACTGTAGAATAGGAACTGTTTTGGTTTGCACTATTTCCTCCATTTTTTAAAACAGCAAATAAAAATATTGAACCCACTCCTGCGTTTGTGTCAATTTTATAATTTGACCCTATTGAATACGAAAACTTTCTCAAAAGCCTTGTGCGTATTTATTTTTGTGACATGTTATACTGCGTTAGATTCAAGCTTTAAATTTTATAAACTCTTTTTTATTGTGTTTGTATAACATGTATAACTCCAGTTAATTTAAATTCTAGTAAAATTAAAATTCATTTGACAATGATTAAAATATTGTATTGGCTTTTTTCGTATTTTTTTTTCTAGAGGAAACCGCTGCATGGTGCCTTACAGATCAATATTTATCAACCTTTTTACAAACAAGGATCCCTTTCCTTTCATTACTATTATAAAGGACTATACTAATGGACGTCATATTTTTTAAAGATTCCATCTGCCCATCAACCTGTTTTTATAAACTAACAGCTAACTCGCTCGTTTTTCGCATATTTCACGATAATAGCTTCGCATTTTGCTAACAAACATTGAAAGAAACTGAATAATCATGAAAAGATAATCCCTAAGCCGGAAACCGAAGATTGAAAACTACTGTGCTCGGTAACTTGATCATGCCCTTCTTCCCGGTAAGCAATGATGGCTTATACTGCGTTTATTTTGCCGACCCATAGAAACAAAGATTTCAGAAATGCCGAATAAACTGCATCTTTCAATTTAAACAGATCAGCAGATTGATGAATGTTTTGCTATTTGGCCTCTAATCAGGATCAAATGTAGTATTAGTCGATTCGTCCTTCGCCCATAGCGGTGTGGTACTGACCTCAAAATCTTAAGTACGGTGAATAAAGAATTACTCGTTTAATTAAATATTATTATTATATGAATAATGAAATTATAATTTTGGCATTCCAAAACCTCCGACATCTACGTAGCGTAACAAGAAGCCCATGCGATATATCAATACTGATATGGTCCATTGTGCAAAGCCTGAAGAAATAGGCGACTCAATAGATCAACAATAACTAAAATCAGAATTATGTCTTAAGTCACTCTAGAAGGAATAGTTCAATCTATAGATCAGCAGGCTACAATGTTAACACTGGATTGCCAAGGGCCAGATAAACTCTATAACCCAATGTTCCATGGATTAAGTTGCAAAAAGTATTGAGAAGATGATGCGAGCGGATTAAGTTGCAAAAAGTGCTGAGATGATGATGCGAGCAGATTAGCCACTGCCACCGTGATTTAAGGCAGCCTGATGTTGAAAATGAATTATGCACTCTGGATTTTCTTAAAAATTGCAAGTCGTTCGGATTCGCTGATGAATATGTTAGAATCAGACAAAGCAGTTCAAGAGTTGGTTGTGCTGTAATTGTCCTTCGTGACAATCACGAAGTTTCGCCACTTTTCACTCGTTTAGAGAGGCCTGGATTCGATTCCGTCTATGACTAGAGGAATTTCTAAAGTCCTCTTCAATCGCGGCTGTAATTAGCTAATCTCAGTGGAGTAAATAGGTTTTTTTCAGAAGGTATTCCTGATTTTTTAGCTCGCACATCATGAAAATCGGCAAGTAAACACACACTTGTACAGACATAATTCTTAATGGCGTAATATAGCCTAAGTCGCTGATGCACCTTAAACCTAACAAAGACAAAACGCATAACATAATCACATTTCGGAATATAGATATCCACTGAAGATAGCAACGTGTGCTCTTCAGATCAGAGGAAGGTTCGTTATTATTATAACGACCCTTCCTATGATCTGAAGAAGAAGGTTCGTTAATATTATGATTCTTTATTTTCCGAAAACATGAAGCTAACCTTCATACATGCTCGATACCGCCAGTAACTTCTTCAAAATCACATTTCGCTTGCCAGAGAACAACAGAATGCATAAAAATGATGTTTATGAAGATGAAGTGCCATCCTATTTTGACACTATTATGGTTTATCTTTAGCATACATTTGAAGGAACTCCCATCCATAATTCCAGTTTATACCTTTTACTTCTTCACATTTGTCGCCTAACTACTTTCGGCTTTGGTAGATCCGAAAATCCAAAGTGTACAAAGAACATCCTACAATTCTTGTAAAGGTAAAAAAAACCGATAAAATTAAAAGTTATTAACCCAACCCGAGACGATGAAAGTATCTGTGCATCACATTATTCCACGCTTTGATTTTTAATAAAATTATTTGCAAAAGTCTAATTTTTGATTAATACTGATTACCACAATGCCAACTGAATCTGTCAATTTTTTATTCAAAATTTCAAAAAAAAAAAAAAAAAAAAAAATACGGCACTGCCCTATTAATAGTATTAATACCACATCATTGGAAGCAATTCGCTATCGCTTTAGCTAATTTAATTTAAATGCTACCATTATAAATTAAATTTTGAATCCTGAATGGATCTATCTAGAAATATGATACAGATATAGGTCATCAACAGAATTCCTGAATGGTCCGCATGACCATTCAGGAAAGTAATAAGCAAGGATTCTTTCTATCATTACTTTCCGTAGTATCATTTGTTTCAATTTCTTTGATTTAGATAATATCTTTCCAAAAATGGTATTTACCTGAAGACAAAATAACTAGTGGAACAATTATTTTATCCAAATAAAGAATGAAAAAACAGACATGTTTTGTTAGTTAAACTTACTTAATTTGACTATTGTGACTTTTAGATAGGTCAAAATAGAAAGACTGAAGTCTGAAATGTGAAGTTTTCTAATTAGAATCTTAAATGAACAAAAAAAAAAAACAATTTGAACGCTGAATTCCAGACTTCAGTCTTATGAATGTGTTCGAACTAAAGCTATATATCAATCATTCGCAACCCTTTTTTGTATCCAGTTTTCTAACAGAAGGATAGCTGGCTATTCACCAAAAACAGTCTAACCCTTTCCTCACTGAGCGTATGTGATGAATCTTATTCACCCAAATGGCTAATAGCGATACTACGTCATTGCACACTTGATAATATTTCTTCTTCAACAGTCTCGTGATATGCATTGATGGAATATGGCGCCTGTCTTCAAAACAAGTTTTCCAGAGTTTCCCTATTAAATTGATACTAAGATTGAAAGGCCATTAAGCAATAGTTTTCCTGCTGTTAATTTGAAATCCTTTAATATGGTTGCAGAACAGTCAACGCTGCAGACTATGATACTTATCCTGTCCAAATATGATTCCGCTGGATATCACTAATACCGTAATATTTGAAACGTCACTAATTTCAAATAATTTTTCACCTAAATCCAAATGCAGGTACGACTTCGCTTTTCACTTTGAACTGCCATAAGATGAAAGACGTAAGAATGTTTATGTAACTTCATTGCAATTTATCCTACTGTTTCTTACACAGTAATCATATGAGAAACAGAAATTAAAATGAAAAAGGGCTAAACAAGGAACGAATCTGTTAAGAAGATAATAGTCGGACTATGTTACAGACCAAAAGATTTTGAAAAGTATGACAAAAAATCTCTATAGGCACTTTGAATGGACAGTCAAGTGTGACTGCTTCATTACGGGCGATTTCAATCTGCCTCTTGTAGATTGGAAATCATGGACGGGCAATACATCGTGAGGAAACAGATTTATAAGCAATCGAATGATTTTTATTTTTATTATTCCAGCATGTCAGAGAAAGTACAAAGGGCGCTAATATCCTCCACTTAGTTCTCACCAAAGAGCCAAACTGCATCCAAAATTTGGCAGCACGGGAACGAATAGCGGGCAGTGATCACAATGTCATAAAATATGTAGTGTCCAAAGAGATTTCTGTAGTCGAGGGAAAAGGAGAAGGCTTCAATTCCAATTATAATGGACTGAGGTTTTCCTGGGCTCTATTAACTGGAGAGACAACGCTAAGCTGCCAGATAAGAGTTCATTTTTGGAAGTATTTAAGGAAGCTACCAATACATTTATTCCAGTACAGAAGTTTCGCAAAAGAAAGATGCTCAAGTGTATGACAATACAGGTTCAGGATTTAATTTATCTTAAGAAAAAAGCATTGGATATTTACAGACTGTCGCGATATACTCATTTATGAGTATTACATGCGTTTATGTGACAACTAATGCAGTAAGAAAGGAGAAAGCTGAGTACAGAAAAATCACTAGCAGAGATTTCTAAAAATGGAGACAAAGGATTTCTTTCGTATACATGACTAAGAAAAAACAAGAGTGAATCAGATCGGTTCCTTACTTGATCGAATTGGAAAAGTCATAGAAAGTCCAGCAGAAATAGTAGAAGAGTTGAATAGATATGTACTTTGCAACGATATTTATAGTTGAAAAGCCAATCGAAATGAGGGAGACTACCCTCCGTTTCCTCTCCTCCAATAACCTCAAATCCACTTATACTCGATCATGAGGAATCATATCAAAATCTTTCCTAAAATCTAATATATGATGTGAAAGCTGTTTCTCGATCCAGCTGCTTTATAACCTCGTAATTTGAATTAGCCGCCAGGCTAATTTCAATTAGTACTGGACTAATTCAATTTAGTAAGGGAAGAATTTCCTTTCATGAAACCATGGTAAGACTCATTAAGAATGGCACACTATAGCCATAGTTGCCGATGCGCCTAATAAATCGCTAAACCAACAACAACTCATTAAGGATACTTGTCGAGATGGTCCTGTATTTTATCTTTAACCCACAGATTCCATAATCTTACCAACCAGAGAAGTCAACTGACTAGTCTATAAATGGCCATCACTTCTGTAGCTTCTCAAGTCCAAAAGGAACAGTCCCTAAATCTAATAATGATGATCTTATTAACACTACTAATGATTGAACGCACTTGCTTGCTACCTTTTTCAGTATAACTGAATGTATAAGATCCGTCTGTGGAGTGCAGTATTCCTCTTCAGAAAATAAGTTTGTCAGAGTTTCCCCACTAAGCTGATACTAAGACTTACAGGATATTAAGATTCAAGAGTTTCCCTGCTATTAATTTGAAACTATTTTCATATTTGGAAACTCTGCCTTGGTAGCTTTTTAGATAAATATTTCTGTTTTACCATTACACGAGTGTATCATTTATTTTACAAGGGTTCAATTCTCCTTCAATATCCCCCCCCCCCAGTAATAATGCGGTTTCAATTGCAAGAATGGTTACAAAGTATTAATTAAGCAGCCATGTCAGTTGGTTGCCTATTATTCCACAATTATGATTTTGCGAGGGACCTAGTGAATTTATTCTCTCTCTCTTTTTTTTTTTTTTTGCATTCACGTATGAATAGATGCTTTTCTCCGTTCTTGGCTCTCTTCACATCAACTTTTGAGTATCGTGGCTTTAATAGATATGAGGATTAAAATCGACTCTTTTTCAGGTCTTATCTAATTTGGTATCTTGCTTTCGCAGTAATTCTGATCTGTAAAGAATGAGGTTTAAAACCAGTAAGATAAATAACGCGCCTTATTTTCTAGCTCATCACTCACATTTCAAGATATTCCTTTCATAGAACAAAAACTTTAATGCCACACGTAGGTATAAAATCAGATCAAGGCCATCCTCCTAGACTCAATTTTAAAAATACAGATTGAGCTCTGCTCAGCTGCCTTTTTAGAAATCTTCACTGGAAACAATCACTTCATGGCAAAGATATCAATTGAATAAGAGAGGATTTTCGCAAATTATCACTGAGGGGCCGCTTTACTCAATAAATGAATGAGGTTGTCTTTTTTTCACTCCGAGCTGAGTTATTCGGCCTCAGGCGTAGATAGCAAGGTTCCCCCCTCCCCCAGAAATTAGGGTTTTTTTCGTCCAACAAAGACAAATCGACCAGAGAACACACACACAGTTTACAGACAAAATAAATATATGGGTAGACGTAATCATTTACGGGAAATCCTAATATCATAATCATAATCTGAGGTTGTCCTTTATTTCGTTCCTTCAGATAAGGAGATAGAAAACACATGCACGGTATGGTTTTCATCAGAAACAAAATAACTTATTAGTCAAAAGACCATATGTAGAAATTTGTTCAAATCTACAGGGCTGGACCATTACTTTATGAACGGGATACACCCACTTTGTGAACTCTGAGCTGAAATCAAAAGTACACATTAACAACCAATGTTCTAACTTTCTCATATCAAAACAACCACAGCCTTTAATCCAAAAGTAACCTTAAACCATTTTGGAACTTTTTAAAAAAGAAATAAATCTGCCGATAGTCCCCCTTCAAGACGCCGGAGATTACACCTTTGCGTTTTGGAAGAAACGATATCAAATGCAAAGCATCAGAGATGTGCAACTTCACCGATCACAGCAGTCGCCCTTAATATAATTGATATTAATCTTCAGGATATAATAACTGTACTATTCAAACTCACAAATACTTTCTCTACCAGACCCTATTAGATTCGACTTATCTTATAGAGAACATGTATGCTTCAGCTTTTCGAGGTTCAGATTTCCATACATTCAACTTCTCCATCAACAGATCTTTTTAAAGAAGCCAACATCTTGCTATATTTTTACGAACTGGTCCGCAAAAGTGTGACAACTATCGCCCCATAAGTTCCTTAAATTGGGTTAGTATAATTTCTGCTTGGAAAGGACTTTTGACTCTATTGTTTACAAATATGATGCGGCCTATCTCAATCCATTTACCACAGACACACAGCATGGATTTATAATTGATAAATCCATGATCACACCTCCCTCTCTCTCTCTCTCTCTCTCTTTCTTTCTCTCTCTCTCTCTCTCTCTCTCTCTCTCTCTCTCTCTCTCTCTCTCTCTCTCTCTCTCTACATTCTAGAAGCTGGCAGGAGAGAAACTTCCATATGCATAGCTCCATATGATCCCAACTCCACATCCATCAAAACAGATTTTTGACCCATTCAGCTTCCATTTTCAATTACCTATACCACAATTCATTCAGCCTGCTCACGGAACACCAGAATATCGTCCAATTTACTGTGAACCACATGGCTAATTAAACTGTTTCAATTGATAAACTACTGCTCCTTTAGCTCTAGGTAAAATGTAAAATTCATCTTTATAAACAGTTTTTGTTCATCATGTTTTCTTTTGTCTTATGTCTGATTACAGTACTGTCATGACATTGTGTTTGTGTGCGCCTGCTTTTGTTGAATATATCTACGGATCTAGGCCACCCCCTACTGAAGAAATGTCACCTCGCTTTTAGGAAGTATTGGTGAGTTTAGTGATATAAGTTTGGTAAAGATTGGTAAAGGGGTTGTTAAGAAATAAGCAGATGAAGATTTACAGACTTGTAAATTTTTTAATGAGATTTCTCTATAGACTTTCAATGGTAAATAAATGGAATGGAAAAAATGGAAAGTCATGTTTTCTTGAAAATCGTACAAATAGTTCATTGTAAATATGGCTTGTATACTTAAAATAAATTTTCTGCTTGTGCTTCGAGATAACCACATAAGGTCAGAGGAGCTCACATCACCGTATTTAGTAGTCACGACATGAACTGAAACTATAGTCACTCGAATCCTTGAACCTTTGTACCCCCGTATTTCGCCTCTCTGCCATGGGGACTTCCTTATAAATAGTTTAAATATTTTCAGTTCACCATCTAAATGGATTCCCAATTGTATATGCGCTTTTCTGAAATAAAATAAAACATCAACCAGAAGTTCAAAACGTTAGCATAAGGTTGAAATCTGTACGAACACAATGCCCCACAGGCTCAGTTTTTGTGGAAAAGCAGCGGCGCATAAGCCAGAAATCACTTATCGCAATCAGCAGTCTCCTCGCATGGTGCAACAAACGCCACACACCAGGGGAAATTGTCCACACACCAGTGGAAATTGTTCTACAGAGTAATGAATCTGACCATACACCATTGCAATCAAGTGAGTAGAGAAAGTCTCTGCCGCTGTGCACTGTCAGCAACGAAGTTCGGGAGGGAGATTTTATTGATTGCTGTAGAGTTTCAGGCATATCAGCAACTTAGGCGATATTGCGCCTTATACAATATGTCTCCAAATTGTGTGTTCTATGATCAGTTTACTGGACGAAACACCCGACTTTCCGGGAGAGGAAAAAAAAAACGATGCTACCATCGCCTGAGATCATTGCTGCCCTCGACTGAGCCAGGTTGCGAAAAAGATCCATAAAATTCCTCGCATCATTGACGCGATTTTTACACCCAAGTATGGGAAGGAAGGCGATTCTACAAACTGTGCTACCCATGAGGATGGAAGGTGAGGGTACGGTGTTGTGAAGTTTCTCATTGGATGGCTTGCGATCTTTGGTGGTTGTGCGAGAACCATGAACGCAGATTCAAACATTAAAGTTTTAAACAGTTTAAGGTTTAAAACTTTAATGCTGTCTACGATATGGAAGTTCTTTTGTGTTACAACAGTATAATGCTCCGGCAAGAATGGTTCATAGGCATGAATGCACAAAAGTTAGAATGGACTGCTCAGAGCACTGATTTAAATGTTATGGAACACATAGGAGAAGAAATGAGACGTCGTGTGAGGGCCAGATTCCCGCATTAATAGCTGAACTGAACAGTGTTCTGTAGGAGGAATGGCAGACAGCACACTTGGGACTATAAAAATCACGAAGTAACATAATCACTTGGTGGGGTTGAATTAAAAAGTGGAGGAAGAAATACAGTAGATCTGGGTGTTATGATACGACCGAATATGAAGTTCTCTGATTAGCGTAAATGGTGTCCTATCGATGATTTATCGAACAATAGCCTGTAGCAAAGGGAGATCATAATTCCACTGAATAAGATAATTGTAAGGCCACAGTTGGAAAACTGTGACCAAGTATGGAGGCTTAAAAGAAACAACAAAAAAAAAAACTATTAAGCTTCTTATAAAGGTCCGAAGACGGGAAACTGCATTGTGGGATCGGCAAAAGGGCAACCGTAAGAGGAAAGACTTGGATTACGTGCGTTGGAGGGGGGGAGTTTTGGCCTGGAATGTCGGAAATTTTCTTTTGCCCAGCGAGTTTTTGCGTTCCAGTAACAGAGCAGCAAAAAGTAGCATTAATATTAGTGTTCGTTGGTGGCTAGACTAAGCAGAAGGGTGAAGTGTTTCACAGCAGCCAGAAGGAGACTGATGGAAAGAAGACTCCACTGAAGCGAGTAGTAATGACATTAATGTGAAATCGACGGATATCCGGATACTTTTTTTGGAGGGTAGTGTTATGTGTATTCATTGCCTGTCGTGGCTGCAGATCTCAGCCCAGATGAACTTATTATTTGGCTTATGACGTTTGTTATTTAGATTAATTAAAATAAATTGGGTGGGTGCTTTGCAACTGTTTCATTTCATTATTCGTGAATTATGATGATGGTCCTGGTGTTTATTTGAAAAAACTCTGGAAATAAAATATCTTAAGTTTATTGTATGTTTATTTCATATTTGTTCAACAACATTAAATATGTTATTTTGTTCAATAAGGATTGAGCATAAATTTTCATGAACAACCAGACTGCTTGCTATTTCTAGCTGAGGTGCGGAATTTAAGATAAAGCCAAAATGCATCATATAGCAACAGCGCAATTGACTTGTGCGCACAGTGTGACCTTGGCGGTAGGTCAATTTTATGCCTGCTCAGTTTCGCCTACGTAAAAATGGACGTGACACGCGAGGAACAGTATGCTGCTCTCAAATTTTGTTTCCGTCTCAAAAAACATCAGCTGAAGCGTATGAAATGTTAAAAGAGACTTATGGTGAATCTGCGCTTACATGTAAGCGTAGATTCACCATAATTCACCATTTAAACAGTCCAAAGTCCAAACCACCTGCACAGTTCGCAGGTAGTTTGGACTGTTTAAAGAAGGGCGTGATTCAATCCAAAAATCTGTGTTCCTGGAGCTCCAGTCACTGCTGTCACCATAGAAAACATAAAGACAGATTCTGTAATCGCAGGAGTATATTGTAGTATAACAGTAAGGCAACTGGCAGAGATGTTGAGAGTATCAGCCGGAGGCCTACTGTATTCGCCATGGCCATTTGCATATGACACTTGTTCTGCATGCTGGGTTCCAAGACCAATCGTACATAAGCACCGGCAGGATGGAATGGAGGTTTGCCGGGAGCTGCAACGGATGGTGAGATTCTGCACAAGGTGTTAACGGCAGATGAGACATGGCTTCTTCATTTCGACCCAGACAGTGAGCAACAAAGCTCTGTTTGGAAATCTGCGTCATCGCCAACACCCATCATCGGTGTTGGCGATGACGCAGATTTCCAAACTCGCTTTCTCAAAGGGCATACTGCACATCCACCTGCGTGCCAAGTCATGCGACTGTTACGAGACCATATTACCGAACTGGACTGCACAATTTGCAGATTCACATTCATCGCAACCGACAACTGCATGCAGGTGGCTGTATCACGACAATGCGAGACCTCACATTACTCCTACTGTCATCAGGCAGCAGCTTAACGTGAAATATGTTTCTCATCTGCCCTACAGCCCTTACCTTGCACACTGCACTTTTTTTTTTTATTTTTAAATTTAAAAGAAGGTGCTGCGAGTAAAACATTTCCAGTCGTTAGAAGAAGTTGTAAAGACATAGGCGAAAATTCTTAAATGCATATAAAAAAATAGCTTCCACCATATTTTTGAAGAATGGCAGAAACATTGGAGTAAGTGCATCAAATGGGAACTACTTTGAAAAGGCACACGAAAATATGGATGATTAATAAAGGTATATTGTGAAAAAAATATGATCATTCTTCATTCAACAGTCCTCGTATTTGAACTAGACAGGAAGATAAACGAAAGGCTGCGTACAATGTACATGAAAAAGCGCATGCCCAGAAAAAAAAACGCAATTAAATACTGTATAACAAATTCCTTTTTAGCTCTTTCAAGAAAGAATGGTGGCTCCATCTAGTAACGGAATAGGGAAATATGTGAAGGTTTTAGGTACATACTTGAGCAAGTTGTCTCATTATTTACTTAAAATAATATTGTTTAAGCATATTATTCATCAGCTATATTATTTTTCGATGTTAACTTTAATTTAATTTTTTTTTCTGTATGCAATAAAAGATTTCTATATATCAATGACAAATTCGATTCCCTGTTTCCTTGAAAATTCGCTGTCTCGAGGGGAGGTCTATTCCTAAAGCATATATATATTATTATTACTATTATTCACATGGTGTAAGGAAGCCTGAGGCTTATGCTGCACCAGCCAAAAAAAAAAAAATTTTTTTTTGAATTACCCTGAGAGAGAGAAAGAGAAGTAGAAGGGAATTACCAAGAAAAGAAGAGAAGAATGATGATATCCAGCTCAGGACCCTGGGTATGCCAAGCCCATACTCACCAGATGTGAGCCCCTGGGAAAGGGACCTCAAATTTAAATATGGCCGGGGGCCTATTTCATCCTTATTCCGATCTGATGATGATGCTTCTTCAGTTGTGCTGTCATTTGCAATAAATATAAATTGGTGTTTTTTTTATTTCCTAATTAACCATCTGTAATTTTTTGTACAACTTTTTTTCATCTGATCGAAACAAAAAGAAGGCTGCGGTTCTCTACAAAATAATTATCAAATTTAATTAAATAATTAAAATCGCAACGTAAAATAATTTCTCTGGAACAAACAGCGAAAATATTTTACAAAGAACACTTACTCGCCGATGAATCTCAAAAAATAATAACCAGCTTTTATTTCTATGTAACTACATTCTTCATAATGACATAATTTAAGATAGGAGAATATTGGAGTACACGATAGAGACAATTCCTGTATATTAATGTGATTTATATTCTGAATTTTGTTAACATGCAATTATAATCCATAAAATGGCGAGTAAAATTACTGTATAGACCCATCAAATACGTTGCCTAGCTTAAGGCTGCTGTCCTCCAGCTACATACCATAAATTCCATGTATGAAATTTATTTCAATGTATGCAGTCAAGAGGAGGTATTCACATTAGTGTGCTCGACTGGTTGGGTTTACCGCCGTTCTTTAACAGGCTTCACTAATTATGTGTCTGAAAATTAGCCAGTTTCTTGGTTATGATATTTCTAGAGAGAATTTCGGAGGGGACAAAAATCTGTGTGGTTAAAATGTAGCAGAAAAAAAAAAGCCGAACTAAAATTAAAAGTAATAAACAGCAAAAAGTCGAATTAAAAAACTGACCGAAAGAAAAATAAATAAATAAATAAAAAAACTGATCTTTTAAAAACACTGAAACTGAAAATAACTCTTTACAAACTCAAAATATTTCCTTATTTATATAAGAAAATAACTTGTGATTATTATTTAATTATATGAATTATTTTAATATCAAAATAATTATTTAATTAAAATTATTTTATTATTTATATAAGAAAAAGTTTAAGTGCACTGAACTGCAATACAGAAATCATTAGAAATAACAAAAAAACAACCACAAAACCAATGAAACTATCACGAAGGCTATGAATAATACATATTCAAAAAAATAATAATAATAAATCGCGATTAACTGTCATAATAAAATTTTTAACGAATACACTTCCATCACGCGCATGTTTATGGACACAAGTCACTGTTCGCAATGGGACCCATCAAATGGAAATTCAGCTCTGTAATCAAAATAACGCTTTCTGTTGCATGCAATCTGGCTAATTCATTTGAACTCACGCAATTTCATAGTAAGGTATAATGTAGTTATACTAGGAAATATGAAACATTAAATAACCTTAGTTTCGAAACTGATCCACATAACGTTCATTGACATTTCCCGGTTTTAAAAAAAAGGGCATATGTGCACATTCACAGATTCTTCTCCCTCCCCCTTTTAATTTTTCCGTACAACATTATTCTGTTGGGCAACTCTGCGTTATCAATTTAGCTTCCTACGTTATTCAAACATCAGAATCGCGCCTCGTGTACAAGGTTCAATGAACAATTATTATTTAAGATTTCAACATAAATTTCATTCAAATAATAAGCGGCAAATTAGTACTATCATTAGAACCTTTTCAGGTAGGAAGGTTAAATTAATACAATATTACTGGAACATTTTTATATAAAGGGAAGAGAAAGCATCTTTGTTTTGAATTTGCAGCATCAGCAGTATGCAATACTGCTGATGCTGCAAATTCCTTCTCAAAAGAAAAATAATTTGTTTTTGGTAAACAAAAATTCTCTCTTATTTCTGTATAAAAATTCTCATCAAGCCACGAGTTTGGTAAGTCAATCTCAATGTAATTCATGCTGCATTCAAATTCAATATCGTTCTAATGCTTCTACTACCAACTACAATACAAAACAAAAATTCGCTTACCTTTTCTATCTTTACATTCATCTCTAATTTGTCTTTGATTGCCGAATATTCACCAAATTGATTATCTTCTCAATAAACTGCTGCTTTGAGCACATTGCCTTTCTTCACTCTGTCATTATATTTTCAAAACTTCAAGGAGAGTCAATTCCTTCGCCCCGAGTTACGATACTCATGCGACTGTGCTATCATGTTTTTTTAACTTGCTCAATGAATTAGTATTACCAGCGGTATATGATGCAATACAGCAAGCCTAAACAGTACTAGCCAAATTTTGAATAAATGTAAAAATAGCCACATCATTTGTCCATCCCCTCTAATAATTTGTCTAATCCTTTCTCAAATACTATCTTGACACAATAATTACATTTGTTACAGGAGGATAAAAAATGCAAATTAAGAAATCTTAACAAATATACCTCTACGTAAAATTTGGCTTAAAATCGCATTGTTCCAGTTGTACTTAATAAAATTAGCTGCGCGCAACAGAAAAAAAATAATAATAAAAATTGTGAGCGTGCCCACCGCGCGGAAGTTAAATGAAACTTCTTTAGAATCTTTTGAACCGTTTATTATTTCAATGTTACAGTGGTTTAATATTTTACAATTGTTTTAGAAGTTTATTACAAATTTTTTACAGATCTCTCCTTTGTACTCAATGGAGGTGGTTTCGGTGGTTGCATTGCACGTATTTTTTCGGTGGTCGCATTGCACGTATTTCTACGAAATTTTTTTTCGTAGAAATTTTTATAAAATATGGGAGAAAATGATGAAAGATATATTTTGATTTTTAAATTTTTGAAATCGAACTGCTAGAAGCTGAGATATGGCGATTTAAAACGTAAACGCGACACGAGCGATTATTATTATTATTATTATTATTAGCCATATGGTGAAAGGAAGCCTGAGGCATATGCTACACCAGCCAAAAAAAATTTCTGAGTTACCCTGAGAGAGAGAGAGAGTCAGAAGTAGAAAGGAGTCACCAAAAAAGAGAAGAATGATGATATCCAGCTCAGGACCCTGGGTGTGCCAACACCATACACCGTGGCCGCTCTGTAGGGGTACATTCAAGGAATTAATAGTGGAAGCTACTAAATGTTTCATAGCTATTAAGAAATATTGTTCAAGGTTTAGGCCTAAATGGTTGTCAAATGAACTAATGACACTCGTGGCAGAGAAGAAAAATGCATGGGATATATATAAATTACCAGGCGACACAGAAGCCTATGACATATATAAGCTAGTCTGTAATCAAGTCACAAAGGAGGTTAGGCAGGCGAAGGCAGATTACGAGAAATCTTCGGCAAAGGATGCTAAGAAAAACAGCAAGGATTTCTTTACTTATATAAACTCTAAAAGGCGATGAATCTAATTGGTCCACTTGATATCGATGGTTCGACCGTTGATGATCCTGCTCAGATAGCAAACAAACTGCATGAGTATTTTGCATCTACATTCACACATGAGGAGTTATTAAGGTTTGAAAATTCCACAAGGTTATCAAATTGTAACAGGGTGCTTAATGATTTTGTAATAATAACCGAGAACAAAGTGGGGGAGAAATTGTTGAAGTTAAACACAAGAAAGGCACCTGGGGTGGGTGGGATCTATCCAGTTATATTAAAGGAGGCAGCAAAGGAAGTAAGCAAACGCTTAGCCATAATTATGAGAGCATCCTCGGACTCAGGTCAGGTCCCCACGGACTGCAGATGTGCAAATGTGTCCCCAATTCACAAAGGGGGGGATCGAAGGGTGACACGAGTAATTACAGACCAGTTAGTTTAACTTCTGTTCTGGGTAAAATAATGGAGTCACTGGTTAAAGATTCACAGCAGGATCATCTAGACAAGACTGTAGAAATAATTCAGACACAGCATGGGTTTGTTAAGGGAAAGTCTTGTCTGACAAATTTGATTGGTTATTATGATGTGGTTACAAAGGAACTGGATCCAAAAAATAATTTTGATATCATATACTTGGATTTCAGGAAAGCTATTGACACTCTTGCGCATAGAAAACTACTGTACAAATTGGAGCAGAATGGTATTAAGGGTAAGTTGCTACAATGGATAAAAGGATGGTTGAGTGGGAGAAGACAGAGGGTGGTAATCAATGGGTGCTGCTCTTCGTAGACTAATGTTATTAATAGAGTCCCACAGAATTTGGTGTTGGGTCCACTGTTGTTTTGTATATTTATCAATGATATTGATGAAGGTATATCAGGCTTAGTGTCGAAGTTTGCGGATGATACAAAGGTTGGCAAGGTTGTTAATGATAGTAATGGCAGTGTGTTACTGCAACAGGATCTATAAAATTTGGGCAGATGGACTGAGAAGTGGCAACTGAAGTTTAACATTGAAAAATGCAAAGTACTGCATATGGGTAGAAATAACCCCAGAGAAACGTACCAACTGTGTGGTGCTACACTTAAGGAGGTAGAAAATGAAAAAGACCTGGGAGTAATTCTGCAGTCAGATATGAAGTTTTCTGAGCAATGCAGACAGGCTGCCAGGGCAGTTCATGGGGTGTTGTCAATGATATACAGGAATTTTGCTAGCAGGGAAAAAGAGGTGATTGTCCCTCTGTATAAGGCAATGGTCAGGCCACGCCTTGAGTACTGCGTCCAGGTCTGGAGGCTTCATTTTAGGAAGGATATAGATTTGCTTGAGCGTGTACAAAGAAGGGCAACAAGATTAGTAAGGGGAATGAAGAGATCCTCTTACCAGGAGAAGCTTAAGTCCTGCAAATTGCAGCAGCTGGAGACTAGACACCTGCGAGGTGATCTGATTGAGGTGTATAAGGCCTTGAGTGGGTTGAGCACGCTGAATTCTGATGGGATTCGTCCACTTGTTCAGATTACGAATCTAAGGGGGCATAAATTGAAATTAAGGAAGGACAGATGTAGAATAGATTATGCGGAAATTTGCCTTTAGCCAGCGGGTGGTTAATTGCTGGAACAAACTTCCATCTGTCGTTGTGGAAATTGATAGGTTAAATAAATTTAAGGAGGAACTGTACAAATATTTACAGCGGATTGTTTTGTAATCTTTATTTTATTTTATGTTTTTTTTTTTTTTTTTGGCTGATGCTGCATAAGTTCTTTCTTGTATCACATGCCACTACTACTGATTGCATCATGAGTCGCTGCTACGTATTTCATTTCGTGTCGCATTTTTGCTACGATTTTGTCAAGCCACGGGCGCAAGTTACTTCCATGTGAAAACTGCCTGGGGCGCGCCTAAAGAAGATTCACTTAAAAAATTATAAATAAATAAATAATGAAATAGTCTTAAGATTAATGAAAAATGATGCAAGAAAACAAGCTTATACAGCAGCAATGAAAAAAAAAAAATCCAACTTTACCTGTCCATCCCCTCCAGTATTCGCCCTCGTGGGTAGCACAATCATTTTTCTCCACACACCAAGTGGAAAGGACCCGAGTTCGAGTCCCGTCGATGACGAGAGGAATTACTTAGCTGGTCTCAGGTGAGGGAAGAATAGTTTGTCTCCAGGAAACTCTGGATTTTCATCCAGGAAACAGAAAATCTATCAGAGAACACACGCAGTTTATAGACAGTGCACAAGGAGCGATATGGCCTTAGTCGCTCATGCTCCTAAAACCCTACAACAACAACAACCTGTAGTACCCTGTCTAGTTCTTCATTGTATTTATTAAAATTTCCCAATTGCACAACACCAGTACAACGAACAATTGTGCAACGAAATAGAGTGGGCCAGTAAATCAGAATGTCTCGGAATTGGGGATTTTAATTTTTCAGATATTGACTGGAACTTGTGGATTGGTCACTCGCACGCTAGCAAGACTTTTGTGGATTTTTTGCAGGATTGTTTCCTACAGCAACATGTTCCAGGGTCAACCAAAGGGAGTAATACTCTTGATCTGATTTTTTTTAATTCATGCATTCTTAATGCATGAATAATCACCAGTGATTATTCATGCATTAAGAATTTGCAGCTGAAGGAACCACTAGGTGACAGTGATCACAGTGTACTGTACTGATGTGGGATTTACTTAAAGATGTAACTACCATCAGGAGTAAAGGGAAGGGGTTTGCTTTCGTAAAGGTGACTACAGTGGTCTCAGACAGTTTTAAATTCTATACAGTGATTACGTTAAAAACAGCAAATTCTAAATGGGAAGCCTTCAAGAAATTAAGCTTGGAAACTACTAGGCTTTTCATACCAACTAAGAAATACTGTTCACGATTTAAACCTAAATGAATGTCAGATGAACTAATGAGACTCGTGGCAGAGAATAAAAATGCATGTGATGCATGCTAAATTATCAGGTGACACAGAAGCCTATGATAGCCGTATAAGCCAGTCTGTAATCAAATCACAAAGGTGGTTAGGCAAGTTAAGGCAGATTACGAGAAATCCTTGGCAGAGGATGCAAAGAAAAACAAGGGGTTCAAAGGGTGACACAAATAATTATAGACCTGTTAGTTTAACTTCAGATCCGGGGAAAATAATAGAGTCAATGGTTAAAGAATCATTGCAGGATCATCTAGACAAGACTGCTGTAAGAGTTCAGACAGAGCATGGGTTTGTTAAGGGGAAATGTCTGAACAATTTGACTGCATACTACGGTACAGTCATAAAGGAACTGGATCAAAAAATAATAATTTTGATATCATATATATATACCTAGATTTCTGGAAAGCTTTCGATACTGTTGCACATGGAAGACTGCTGTACAAATTGGAGCGCTATGGCATTAAGGGCAAGTTGCTACAATGAATAAAGGGATGATTGAGTGGGAGAAGACATAGTGGTAGTCAATGGACACTGCTCTTCTTCGATTAATGTTATTAGTGGAGTCTCCCAGGGTTCCTTGTTGTTCCCATTATTGTTTTATGGATTTATCAATGATATCAATGAAAATATATCAGGCTTAACGTCCAAGTTTGCAGATGATACAAAGGTTGGCAGGGTTGTTAATGACAGTAAAGACAGCATGATACTGCAACTGGATATAGAAAAGTTACGCAAATGGGCTGAGAAGTGGCAGCTTAAGATTAACATTGGCAAAATAAGAGAAATATATATTTCTCTTAGAAGTAACCTAAGAGAAACGTACCAACTGTGTAGAACTACGTTCAGGAAGTGCAGAACGAAAAAGACTTGAGGAGGGGGGTAAATGTTCAGTCAAATATGAAGTTCTCCGAGCAGTGCAGATGGGCTGCCAGCGCAGGTCATGGAGTCTTGTCGATGATATATAGGAATTTCGCTAACATAGACAAGGAGGTGATTATCCCCTTGTATAAGGCAATGGTGAGGCCACACCTTGACTTCTGCGTACAGGTCTGGAAGCCTCATTTTAGGAAGCATGTAGAGTTGCTAGAACAAGTACAGAGAAGGACTGATAAGAGGATCAAAGGGGTGCTCTTACCAAGAAAGGCTTGAGTTCTGCAAATTGCAGCGTCTGGAGACTAAACACCTGCGAGATTATCTGATTGAGATGTATAAGGCCTTGAATGGTTTGAGCAGGCTCAATGCTGATGGGATTCTTCAGCGTGCTCAGATTACGAACCTGAGGGGGCACAAATTCAAAGTGTGGAAAGACAATTGTCGAATAGATGTGCGGAAATTTGCCTTTAGCCAGCGGGTAGTTTATTGCTGGAAAGACTTCCATGTGTTGATAGCTTAAATAAATTTAAGGCTGAACTAGACAAACATTTGGAGTGACTTGAAGGGGGAAATGGGAAAGGGTTTTTTTTTTTTTTTTTTTTTTGGCTAATGCCGCTCATGCTTGCAGTCTGAGCTAGAGAAAGACTTCCGTCGGCATTTAGTTCAGTCAATCCATTCAGAACCATGAACACATCACTCAGATCTCCTAGCGAATGCTTAGTCTCCAGACGCTGCAATATGCAGAACTGAAGCCTGTCTCAAAAAGAGAGCACATTTTGTCCGCTCACAAATCACGTTGCCCTTTAATTGCACCCTGTCCAACGTATTTCCTAAAATGAGGCATTCAGACCCGTATGCGGAACCCAAGGTGCGACTTCATCATTGCCTTATATAAAGGGATAATCACCTCCTTATCCCTGCGAGAAAATTTCCTGTATATCGTTGACAAAACACCATAAGATGCCCTGGTATCTCGTCTGCACGGTTCAGAGAACTTCAAATCTGACTGCCACAGTTACCATCAGTTTTTTTTTTTTTTCATTTTCCACTAACCGTAGTGTGCTACCACACAGTTGTAAGTTAATACGGGACTATCGCTAACAATGTGCAGTACCTTGCTGGTTGTTGTAGGTTTTCAGGAGCATCGGCGACTAAAGCAATATTTTTTCGTGTATACTGTCTGTAAATTACGTGGATTCTGAGGTCGATTTTCTGTTTGCTTGACGAAAAATCCGAGTTTCTAGGAGGAAAAAAAACCATGCTACCCTCGCATGGGACAGACTAACTCAGCCACGTTGTGAAAAGGTACATAAAAATTTCTCACGTCATCGATGGGACTCGAATGAAGGCCTTTTCCACCCGGTGTGGGGAGAACGACGATCCTGCCAACTATGCTACCCACGAGGGTCAGTACCATACATTTGTCAGTGTTAAACATCACTGCCCATTTCTTAACCCATCTGCTTAGTTTTCTAGATCTTGTTGCAATTGTATAGCTTGGCTACTATCGTTAAACACCCTGTCATTTTTGTATCTTATGAAAGCTTAGACATTAAGCCTGATATAATTTCATTCAATGATCGTTTGGGCATTTCGTAGAGTCTCCTTCTCTACACCAAGCGAAAAATGTCTGAGTTCGAATCCCGTTAATGACGTCAGAATTTTTTAAACGCCATTTTCTCCAATTTGCTTAGTTAGTGTTAGCAGTGGCAACCACTGCAAGAAAGAAAGATTATTAAAAAATAATAAAAAAAAAAAACAATTCCCAAATAACCTATCCATTCCCTCCAATAGTTTGTTTACTTCTTCCTCAAATTTATTTAAGTTATCAACCGCTATCCACGACAACAGATAGAAGTTTGTTCCGTCAATCCACCATAAAGGCAAACTTCTGCACATCTATTCTGCAACCCTACTTCTTCAATTTGAATTTATGCCCATGTGCGTAATCTGAGAAAGAGGAAGAATCCCACCAGCACTGAGCTCGCTCAATCCATTCTGAGTATTAAACACCTCAATCAGATCGCCGCGCAATTGCCTAGTACCAGACTATGCAATTTGCAGAACTGAAGCCTTTCTTGGTAGAAGCATGAGGTTGTTCCATTCATCAATCTCTTTCCCCTTCTCTGTACTCATTCCAGCACTCTACATTCTTCCTAAAATGAGGCCGCGAGACCTGTATCCAATACTCATGATGTGGCCTGACCTTTGTCTTATACAATGGGATAATCACTTCCTTATCCCTGCTAAAACTAAACTAAACTATTATATTAGGATTACCTGGAAAGTAACTTTCAACAACCCATGTAAATTGTATGTTCTCTGGTCGATTTGTTTGCTTCGCTAGACGAAAAACCCCATTTTTTTTCTGGGTAAAAAACCTTGCTATCTTCGCCTGAGACCGACTAACTAAGCAAGGGTGTGAAAAAAGGCCATAAAAGTTCCTCACGTCATCGACAGGATTTGAATCCGGGCTTTTCCACCAGGTGTGGTGAGGACGGTGACGATACCATTGTGCTACCCACGCAGACCCTTATCTCTACTAGAAAAATTCCTATATACCATTGACAAAACCCTATGAACTAATGTCTATGAACTGTCCCAAGTCATTTTCCTTTTCCACTACCTAGAGTATAGTACCACACAGTTGGTATGTTACTCTAGAATTGCTGTTATTCCAGATCTTGTTGCAGCAACATACGTTCATTACTGTTATTAACCACCTTGCCACCTGAGTATCATCTGCTAAGTTAGATATTAAGTCATTGGGACATTAAATACAGAAAACAACAATGGGCCCAGTACCTGACCCTGTGGGACTCCACTAGTAGAAGAGCAATGTACATTGATAACCATTTTTCTCTTCTCTCACTAAACCATCCCTTTATCCATAGCAGTAACTTGCCCTTAATGCCACAATGCTCCAATTTGTACAGCAGTATTTCTATGAACAACAATATCGAAAGCTTTCCCGAAATCTAAGTATATGATAGGAAAATTATTTTTTGCATCCAGTTCCTTTGTAAGTGCATAACAGTATCCAATTAAATTGATCCGACAAAATCTCCCTTAACGAACTCATGCTGTGACTGATATATAACTGTACTCCTGTCTAGATGGTCCCACATTACTCCTTTAACCAGTGCTTCCATTAATTTTCCTGGAACAGACGTTAAATAAAGAGGTCTGCAATTACTCATGTCACCTTTTGATCTCCACTTTTGTGAATTTGTGATCATCATCATTAGTCATTTTCAATCCATTGCAGGATGAAGGCCTCTCCAGCAACTTTCCAGTTCCTTCTGTTTTGTGCAATGGCCATTCATTTGTTACCCACAAACTCGTGAATTTCATCTGTCCATCTCCGTCGTTGTCTTCCAAGTTTTCTTCTAGCTCGTCTTGGGTACAATTCAGTTATTTTCTTAGTCCATCTGTCATCTTGTCTTCGCGCTATGTGTCCTGCCCAAGACCATTTTAGTTCTTTAGTTTTGATAAGAATGTCGTTTACTTGGGTTTGCTGACTAATCCACGTGTTTCTCTTCTTATCTAACAGTCTGATTCCCAATGTAATTCGTTTCCTTCTTCGCTGTGTAGAAGCTTCTCTTCCATTCTTTTGGTGAGTGCCCAGGTTTCACTTCCATAAATCATGATGGGGAGTATACATTGGTTCATTATTTTACGTTTCAGACAAATTGGGATATTGCTCCTCAGTATGTGACTATATTTCCTGAATGCTATCCATCCAAAATTTATTCTTCTCTTGACTTCCAGCCATTTATCATTATTAAAGCTAATGACTTGTATATGTATATGACTCGACTCTACTTTTTTAGTTAGATAAAAGTATATGACTTTACCTTTTTAAAAGTATATGATTCTACCTTTCTGTGGCATACTTGTTCATTATTACTTCTGTTTCAGCTGTACTCATCTTTAGTCCAAAATCCTTACTGACTCTGCATAACTGATTAAGATTTTCCTCTAATTCTTTGGGATCGTGGCTTATGACCACAATGTCATCTGCAAATCGTAAATGGTTTAGGTACTCTCCTTTCACATTGACTCCTTACTGCGACCAGTCTAATCTTCTGAAAGCTTCCTCAAGGGCAGCAGTAAACAACTTCGGAGATATTGTGTCTCCTTGTCGAACTCCTTTCTCAATTTTAAATTTGCTACTGTCTTTGTCTAGTCTAATAAAGGAGGTAGCACTCTCATATATTTTCTTCAAAATCATAATATATTGGGTATCTATGCCTTGTCTTTCCGTGCCGAAACATTGCCTAAAGCTGTATGGAGTCAAATGCCTTTTTCATAATCCACAAATGCCAGGCATAATGGTGTTTTATATTCATTTGCTTTCTCCATTAGCTGTGATATTACGTGAAGGTGATCCATAGTTGAGAATCCTGTCCTAAAGCCAGCTTGCTCTTTCGGTTGATTCTCATCAAGTATTCTTTCTAATCTGTTAGTAATGACCCTTGTGAACAATTTGTAGATGTGGGATAATAAGCTATCACAAAATGTATCACAAATTGGTCTACAATTTGTGATACATTTGCACATCTCTAGTCTAAAGAATCCAAGGCTGCTCTCATAATTATGACTATGGTTTTATTTACCTCCTTTGCTGCATCTTTTAATATAACAGAGTAGATTCCAACCACCACAGGTGCCTTTTTCCATGTTTATCTTGAACAATTCTCTTCCACTTGCCTCTCCATCATTTGAAATTCATTTATCTCCCTGTTAGAGTTTGAAAACTTCTGGCATTTACTTCCCTAAAGAATTCCTCATATGGGAATGGAGATGCAAAATACCTATTCTGTTTTTCAGCAACCTGAGCTGGATCATCAACAATTAAACCATCAATATCAAATGGACCAATGTGGTTCATCCCCTTCCTTAGAGTGATTACATAAGTAAAGAAGTCTGATGTTATTCTTTGCATCCTTTGCCAAAGATTTCTCATAATATGCCTTGGTTTGCCTAACCTTGCCCAGACTAGTTTGTGTCTACCATAGGCTTCTATACCACCTGAAAATTTATAGGGACCCCATGGATTTTTCGTTTTCGCCCCATGTCTCATTAGTGCTTCTGATATCCATTTAGGTCTAATCCTTGAACAGTATTTCTTAGTTGGTATGAAAAGCCTAGTAGCTTCTATAATTATTTCCCTGAATGCGAATTTGCTGTTGTTAAAAGTCTCTGTATAGAATTTAAAAACTGTCTGAGACCACTCTAGTCACCTTTACGAAAATAAAAACCCTTCCCTTTACCCTTGATGGTAGTTACAGCTTTAAGTAAATTCCACATCAACACATACTGATCACATCCACATAGTGGCTGTTTTATTTGCAGATTCTTAATGTATGAAGAATCACTGCTGATAATCAGATCAAGAGTATTGTTTTCATGCTTTCATCTAACATGTTGCTGTAGAAAATGGGTCATTCAACTCCACAGAAGTTAGTCGATCTCAAAAGAGGGTATCTTGGTTTTATTTCTCCCATAAAGTAGGTTTTTCCATCCAGCAAACAGCAAAACCGGCCCAGGTGATATATAAGAAATTCGCTTAGGTACAATGGATTTAAGCTCATCACAGAGTAACTGTAAGAGAAGAGATAGTACAGTGTGTTCAGAAAGAAACACGACGTACTAAAGAAACCAATATGACATTATTTTGTGTACATTACACAGATTACTGAAAGTGGTGTGATTTGTTCCTCACATAAGCGTTCATGGCCGGTTCATGTTACAAAACGTGATCTGTTATGCTAGTTTTGAGAGATGAAGAACCTCAGTTTCCGGCAAAAGAAACCGCGACCCTTTAGGTACCAACCAACTAATTTGGCTACTATGAAAAAAATGCTTAATAATTCTCCACATTTTGATAGCATTAAATCCGTTTTTTTTTTTTTTTTTTTTGTTCCACATGGTGGGACATGCAGCGATAAGCACTGCGTTGCCATGAAGTCAGCACAATGACTAAGCAGCGTCTCAAGGAGGTACGAGAAGTGTGAGCGTCCACAATGTCTTATCTTGTTGGAACCACTTCTTGCTCTTTATCATTCAGCATGAATGTTACAAGTTTTTTTTTTTTTTGCAAGTACTTCTATGGCGTTCACAGAGTTCTTAAATTTTTCATACAAGCGTTTAATAGCAGACTTGTCCAGAAAAGCATATTCATTATCAAATTTCACTGTTAAATTCCCTCTTGTGGCTTCATATCTGCAGTTTCTAATGTAACTTTATAAAATGAAAATATTTTGTTGTAGACTGTGCACTATTCTTATACTTAATGGTCTGAAGCAGAAAGAAACTTAATTCAATGAGTTGCATTTCATTTTCAATACACAGCATAACGGAGTTAGACGAGAGATAACTTATCTGATAATCAGTTTGCTTTTGTCCTTATTCGTTTAACGAAAAATAATTTTAATATTTAGGTACCTGAGGGAGAAATTTACAGTGAAAAGGAAGTATCTGCCTAAGGTTTTAAGTGATTTCTAGAAGCCACATTAAAAAAATCTGAGCAGAAAAACGTTATACAGTTTCAAGAGATTTTCGTGGGGAGTGAAAGAGGGAAGAAGTTGGCATGCGATATTTGAAACATGCTGAACGACGTTCGATAAGTTTCAGTCCATTGAGGAATCGAAGGAAATTCTTTTCTAATGAATTAAATATAAGAAAAATAAGCAGTTAAAATTAAAGTTCCAGAGATTTTTAATTTGGGTAATCATATTCTGGTTTTTATAATAATTGATGAAGAAATCGGCAGATTGGACGATTAGGGTAAGAGGATGTCAGTATAATGCAAATGGCTGCTAATATGAAAAGTAATGGATGATAAATTACTTTTCACAGTAACGTAAGATAGCATCAGACTAACTAAATATCGCAGGTAACTCGCAAACTGTATGTTTTCCAACTGAAATTTGATAGACTTTAATTCTCAGAAAATAAGACAAGACAATAACAAATCAGCAACACGAAATGGTTACCTTACTGACATATAACGTAGAAAAATTATAATTTCTCTTCAGCGCAACCAGCGTTTCCAGTGATTCCTTAAGCAGACAGTACTAAAGCAGTTAAAAATTTTTGATTTTTCAAAGCAAGTGCACATTGACAGCAACTCCTAATTATTATCTAATGCACGGTGAACGTATTTTTTTCTTAATATTATGTGGAACCTGTTAGCTAATGTATATCGATCGTCTCGAAATAACCGTTATAAATTAGCTAACAGGATTACTGTTCCAGTTTACTCTTCAAACTATTTTTTGTTACTTTTTGATACTAATGGAGATTTTGAGTAAAACATTTTTACTGCCACACACATTTCGATTGCAGCAAGTTCGTTTACTAGAACAGAAATATTTCTTGTTTGATGATGGGACCAGTGTTCAACTATAACTTCTTCCAGCTTCTGCTGGAGAAAGTTAAAAGGTCACGTCGTTAGACTGATCACTAACCTTTTCGTGTGCACCGTTGTCGTAGAAACTGTACTACCTTTACCTACATACAGCCAGTATCATGTCATCGCGTGTAAATTGGAAATTCAGACTACCAAACCAGTAATTTTTCAGAGTTACTATCGTTATAAAAAACAACTAGTGAAGAACGAAATGAACAAACGTCTTATACTCTGCTTTACTGCTATTTTTGCTTCTAACATTTTGGATTTTATGCTGTTCTGAACGACATTCATTTGAAATTGTCATATTGTTTTATTATTTTCAGTAAAGTTCGATAGAGTGACCATTGTTGTTCAAATATTTAGAAATTAAATAAAGGATACTACAATATATTATAAAATAAGAAATATAACATAAATATAGAAATACAGTATTAAATTAAAACTGCGGGTGGTGAGCAACTAAATAGCAGGAAAATTCCATTTTCCGAAAATCTCGCCTGGAAGGACACCATTAACACTATCTTAGACACTCTGCTTCCTTCTGATCGCCGAGCGTAATCTCGACTAATAATAAACAAATAAGACTCCTAAACTACACTACTACTTCTGAATCTCAGCCATATGCGCAGATGGAAGTAGACATAGCTGTCCTAAAAATTAATAACTCCGGTTGCCCAGGCCTCAACCTTCATGAAGGCATCTTTATTAAGCAATTCCACAAGCTACGTCCAATGGTTCTTCCGACCCTATTCAACAAACGTCGAAATACTTTTCCTGTTATCTGGAAGACAGTTCTTCTTAAATCAATTCCTAAACCTTCCAACTTCCCGAGTGGCAAGTATTTTCTTCCTTTTGCTCTGTTATCCCATTTGGCCAAAACACTTGAAAGATTGATTACTATAAAGATTATCTCTCTTTTACTAATACGTTCTTGTATCTGATGATCAATATGGTTTCCGACCAGGACAAGGTACTGAAGAAGCACTCGTTCCTACAGCAGACAGTACTAATTTCTTGCTATTCTTGTTGATTTCTCTGCGGCCTTCGATCTGTTATGGTGGTCTAGTCTATTTCAGCGCACAACATAGACTAGATGTTGTGCGCTTAAGCGTTGCTGATTGTCCTCTCTCTGTAATCTTCTAAAAAGTTATTTTGAAAGTTATACAGTTTCTATTATTTCTGGGTCTAACTCCGTCTCCCGCTGTGTCACTAGGGCTGCCCTCAGGGCTCTGGACCACTCGTCTGGAACATCGTTCTTGACGAGTGGCTCCTTAAACGTTCACTTCCAAATTGGCTTACGCAGATGATCTCACTCTGCTGATTCGGGGCCATTTCCGTACCTCTCTTGAAACCACTATAAATTTAGTCATATCATATCTCACTCTCAATGGTCAACCATAAATAAAATATCCATATACTCCACAAACACTAAGGTGATGTTGGTTAAGCGTTCGCATAATATTTCACGGCCACCTGTTGTAAAACTACAAAACAAATCACTGTCCATGGTTTCTTCTCTAAAATTACTTGGTCTGATCATTGATAGTAAGCTTACATTCACTAAACACTTGGAACATGTTTCAGAGAAAGTCAAATAAATTACTTTCTCACTTTTACATCTCTCCAAACAGTCTTGGGATCTTAATTCTCGCTCCCTACGGTTGTATTATAAAGCTGTGTTTTTTCTCAATATTTTCCTGTAGTGCGGTCGCCTGGCTCTGGTGGGTTAAGAAGGTTTGAGCTCAGACTAAATTTCATGGCATTCAACGTCAAATGCTTTTGACGGTGCGCAAAGATTTGCAAGCCATCTTCTTCCGGCTATCTTCCACCTGGAACTGTTCCTTTTGTACCGAGGCATGCGCTTCTACATCAGGCATACTCTCTGTGATCTTCCTGAATATTACCATCATTGTTACTTCGGATCCCTTTTGATACTGTTGCACATAAACGGCTGCTGCAAAAACTGGAGGAATGTGGCAGTAAGCGCAAGTTGATGCTATAGATAATGGGATGGTTGAGAGGGAGAACACAGAGAGTGACAATCAATGGACACTGCTATTCGTGCACTAAAGTTATTAGTGGATTCCCTCAGGATTCGGTGTAGAGCCCATTGTTGTTTTTTATAATTTATCAACTATATTGATGAAGACATATCAAGCTTAATGTTCAAGTTTGCAAATGATTAAAGTTTGGCAGGGTAGTTAATGGTGATAATGACGTTATGCTGTTGCAACAGGATCTAGAAAAGTTATGCAGATGGACCGAGAAATAACAACCGAAGTTTAACATTGACAAATGCAAAGCACTGCATATGGGTAGCAGTAACGTACTAACCGTGTGGTACTACACTCAGCGTAGTGAAAAATGAAAACGACTTGGAGTTAACTGTGCAGTCAGATATGAAGTTCTCTGAGCAGTGCAGACAGGATATCAAGACAGCTCATAATGTTTTGTCATTGATACACATTAATTTTGCTAGCAGGGATGCGAGGGGAAGGTGCTCTTGCCCAGAAAGGCTTCAGTTCTACAAATTGCAGCGTCTGGAGGCTAAGCACCTGCAAGGAATTTGATTTAAGTGTTTGAATGGATTGAGCAAAATCAATGCTGATGGCATTCTCTGCTTGCTCAGACTATACACATGAGGAGGTGTAAATTGAAATTGAGGAAAAATTATCAGTGACAGTTTGCCTTCAGCCGGTGGGTTTTTGATTGTTGGAACAAACTTCCACCTGGTGTTGTGGAAATGGGTAATTGGAATAAATTCAATGAGGAACTAGAAAGGCTATTGGAGGGGATGGATAGGTGGGTGATGTCGGATTTTTTTTTTTTTAGTCAATGCTGTATAAGCTTTCTTTCTTGCATAATTTTTCACACTACTAATACTATTACTATTTTTACATTTAACAAAAGCAGTAATAGAGTTGGTATGTTTAAATCGCCTATTATACATTTGTTTATTTTTTGAAACCCTTATTAATTAAAAAAACTAATTTAAAAGAGAACCAATGTGGAAAAGTAGAGATCTTTGCATTTGTTGAACAGGAGTGTTAAAAATACGTGTATTAACAATGTTTACGGTGAGGATATCGGCCAAATCATTCGGATTTGTATTTTATATATAAGGGTCATTAAACAAATAATATACCTGCCAAATTAATACATTTTATTCAAAACACATGAATGATTAAAATCTGCATTATATATATCAGCCAGATATACATCAGCTAAATACGAGTTTTTTTCTTTGCCTGGATTAGAGTCTACCCTTAAGCTCTTGCTATTTATAATTATATTCTACCCTTATTATATAGATCCTTCCTGGAATCACAAACTTGCCACACTCCCAGTACTGTGTCGAGACTTCATATCAGTACGTTATTTCGTTTCTACAAATCTAACATTATCGCTAACTAAACATTATTTTGTGTTTGTAGTTGAATTTTCCCTTACCGAGAAAAACGCCTTCGTGCGTAAAATTACAATCAGCACGGGAAACCGAAGAACTCTTCATATGGTTTTTCACAATCATGCTATCTCTGCGTTTTAGTTCTAAGAAATTTTTCTCGCCAGTCATGTTTATACACTTATTTGAACAATAACGTCATAATTATTATTTTATTTGAAATTTTTTTTGGAAATATATGAAAATAACATCACACATATTTTAGCAATAAAACAATAAATAGAACATACGTTATAATTATTTTTAATTCAGATATTTCAACTTCAGTTATTATTATAATGAGGACCTTTCCCACGATTTGAATCGATGTTGTTAGACGAAAGGGAAATGGGAGAAACGTCCCCTTCACCATAAAAAAAGGAAATGGATTTTCAAATTCAAATATCGAACATTTTTTAACTCACTGTTAGAACTGGAACGATTTTATTATCTTATCTTCGTTCCTATATTCATTATACTGCATTATGTGAAATTTTATTCTTCAATGAACAATGGAAGAACAGAACATACAATATACGTGAATGACGTATCATCCTAAAGTGAAAGTAGTGCAGATTTTTGATTGATTTGGTAGTTGTTGGCGCATCGGCTTCTGTGGCCATATTGCACCTCCCAAGGTTTTTGCAGTACTTTGATCCAAGCGGGAATCGAACCCGCGACCTTTGGGTTGCCGGGCAGGTACTTTACCCGAAAGTAGTGCAGCAGCACCAGTAACCTGAGTTCATGCAGGTCCCCACCCAAAGGAAGGGAGATAACATTGTGAACCAGTACACGAAGTGCCATACCAACTTAGATTTCCTGCATCCGTGGCGAAATATAGCAATGAGTATTTGCTTTTCATTCATTTTTATTAAAGTACAGTGTTGTATAATAAATTTTTTATATTAATTATTGAATCATAATAATATGAAAGCATTTAATTAAATTGTAATATTAATTTATTAATTGAAATATTGTTTTGCTTCAGGAGGCAACCGTACTGTTTTATTGTTGTTGTTGTTGTTGTTGTTGTTATTTGGTTTTTAGGAGCATTAGCAACTAAGGCCATATTGCTCCGGGATATGCGGTGGTCATTCCCTGAATGACCTTTCCGCATCCTCCGTATTTGGTGGTGACGGGCTCGACTGTTTTATTGCGTCTGCTAACTGTGACCAGAGTGAATCCGAGCAGTGGGAATGCAGAGGTAGACTTGCGAGACCACATTATGTTGAGGAGCTGAGTATGTCTTGTTGTATTTATACCACATTTAAAAATTTCATCAATTTTACACAACATGATTCCCTACCCCAAATTTTACTTCATCAACATAAATACATCACGAATAGTCAGAATAATCGAACAGACTTATTTGCGAAAAGAACCAAACCACCCTCCAAGAAAACTTCCTAATCGATTTTACAAATATACATGGTTGGAATTCTAATTTAATGGTGTATTTCCATTTACAAATCTTCCAAGTCAAACTTACTTTTTTTAAAAAAATAAAATCAGAATTATCGCTTATTTCAACCACTACTTGTCTCCTTTGTGCTAATTATTCGTTATATGATCCTAAACCAAAGTAAATCAAAAAGAGAAGAGGGCTATTGTGGAACCTCTTCTTAGCCCCAGGGGCTCGCAAATGGTGAGTATGGGCTTGGCACACCCAGGGTCCTGAGCTGGATATCATCATTCTTCTCTTTCTTGGTGATTTCCTTCTCTCTCTCCCTTTCAGGGTAACTCAGATTTTTTTTTTTTTTTTTTTTTGCCTGGTGCAGCAAAAGCCTCAAGCTTCCTTGCACCATATGGCTAATAATGATAATGAGAATGATATCTTTTGGCTTAAAATCGTTATATTCCATTCTGTCAAAATAATTTGCTTTGACAAATTGGTATAAAAAGCATTTGCGAAATGCCAAAATGTTAATGTTCGTCAACAAGATAGTTCTCAAAAGTGTTTAAAACTTAATTTACGAGTGGGCATAACCATAATATAGTGAATGAGACTCGAGAAATGCTCCAGCAGGCCATAAGGAAGATAGACAAGCGGTACACCCCACTCAACCTAAGAGAGGATTTCCCCCACACACACAACCAGGAGGCACAAACGAAGCTAGAAAGATGGGCAGAGAAGACACTCCATGGCAGACACTACAATGATCTCCATCAAGATCACATAGATAAAATGCTTCCAATGCATGGCTCACGAGCGAGACGCTCTTCCGCGATACTGAAGGATTCATGCTCGCCATCCAAGACCTGGTAATCAATACCAGAAACTATAGACAATACATCGCCATGGAGCCCGGAGTGTCCGATGACACATGTTGACGATGCTAACTGGCCTCAGAAACGATCCAACACATCACCGCTAGGTGCAAGGTGATCACCCAGATTGATTACACTCATAGACATGAGCAGGTAGCCAGGATAATACATCAGAAGCTAGCAAGGAAATACCAGTTGATCGAAAAAAGTGTACCATACTACAAGTACGAACCCCAGGCAGTACTAGAGACCCCAACCCACAAGCTGTACTGAGACCGCGCCATAATAACGGATAGGACAATCCCGCACAACAGACCGGACATAACGCTTGTGGACAAGAAGGAAAAAGCTACCTATCTGATTGACACAGCGGTACCCAACACTGGCAACCTGCAGAAAACCCATGAGGAAAAAATCAGGAAGTACACGAACCTAAGACAGGAGATCAAATAGATGTGGTATATGCAACAAGTAACGACCATCCCGATCATCGTGTCAACCACCGGTATGGTGCCAAAGACCCTACATAACAGCCTAGCAGCAATAGGTCTCCCAGAGAACCCTACAAGGAACTCCAGAAAGTCGCAATCCTGAACACCTGTAGGATAGTCAGAGAGTTCCTCGACCAACAGTAACACCAGACATAACAACAACCACCCTGTGTACTTGGTAGCAATACCCGTCACGAGGTGGAAACCCAATCAGGGTGAAATAATATAAGAGCAATAATAATAATAATAATCTCCTCATATCTACTGTCCTCTTTAAATTCATATGTCATAAGTTTCCTCCTGTTCCCCTCAACCTTGAGGATTGTCTCTCCATGACATTTTTCATTACTTCCTCACCTCTCAACACATATCCAATCCAATTTCTCTTCCAACTTCTGATCATTTCAGTCAAACCTTTCATCTCATCCACTCCTCTCAATATCTCCTCATTTCTCACTTTCTAACACATTTTATCTTTTCCATTCCCATATCTGGAATATTTTAAAGCTTCAACCAGTGGAATTACAGTGTATAAAGACATCACAAAACAAGAGTAAGCGCTCCAGCATAGGTTTTAAGAACAAATGGATAAGTGCCATCAGGACTAGAAGATTTCTTGGCATTAAGATTCTTTAGGATTTTTCTCTCTCTCTATCTCTCATTGAATGGAATGTGATTATTATAGTAGAAGGTGAATTACCAAGATTATTACTGCAAGAGCCAGAGTAAAAGTTTCATCTTTATATGCGTATGCAAAATAACCCTCAAGATATAAAAGTGGAGTTAATATGGATAAAGGTTAAATACGGCCAATACCTTTGCGAAGAGACCAGAAGACACCACCAAAATTTAAATAGGAAGCAAGTTTTCCTGCTTTTAATGTTTTCAGAATTGAGTTTAGATTTGTTAAATAACCTGTTTACATCTATTGCGAGGCAGAAAATAAAACTGAAGATCTGGATGCAAGCCAATTGCCATAAGGTAAATTCTTATCTTGGACAGCCTTAATACATTAATTAGAAAACAGAAATTTAGATAAAGGATGAGAGGCCCTCGTGGGTAGCACAGTTGGTAGGAACGCCATCCTCTCCACACCAGATGTAAAAGGCCTGAGTTCAAATCCCGTCGAAGACGGGAGGACTTGACTTGTTATGGGTCTTTTTTTCGCAACGTGGCTGATTTATTCAGTCTTCGCGAGAGTAGCATGGTGTTTTCTCTCGGAAATTAGTTTTTCGTCAAACAAACAGAAAAATCGACCTCAGAACACACGCAATTTACAGACAACATACACCGAGCAACATGGTCTTAGTCGCCGATGCTCCTAAAACCCGATAACAAAGAATAAGAGTTTAGGATGAAATGAGGAATAAAGGAATTTAACCTGCAACGATAATTTCATTGACGATCTGAGAACAAATATTTGGATCAGAGGATTTAAAATAATAGTCCAACGAAGGAAAAGAGAAAGAGAACTCATGCAGTTCATCCTATACCATACTGTTTGTTTCTTTGTTTCTTTGTAAGGCTAAATGATAGAAGGATGAGAACAGAAATGGAACAGAGGCTTCCGTAGAGAAAACACCAGCCAAGTTATGATTGGAGGCACTAGAAAAGTACTAACCTAAAATATGTTTACTTTGAAGGTTTAATGGCGAGGGAAATATTAAGAATGTTAGGTGCGTAGTTAAAATTGTCTATTATTCTAATAGGTAAATGCCTAAGTTATGGGAGGTCATCAGTAATTACAAAAGTCGCTTCCATCTCTCTCTCTCTCTCTCTCTCTCTCTCTCTCTCTCTCTCTCTCTCTCTCTCTCTCTCTCTCTCTCTCTGTGTCTTTCTCCTCCCCAGCAGGTCAAGGCACATAACTCAACAACCACTCTCCATATCTCCCTATCCTCAAATTCTCTGCATCTCTCCAAGCTTAGTCGATATTTATAGAAAATTGAAAATAGCCGGAGTTCTGAACATTGTCTGAGCAAGAGGAAGAAAATCCTATCAGCATTGAGCCTGCTTAATCCATTCAAGGCCTTATACATCCCAATCAGTTCGCCGCACAGGTGCCTAGTCTCCAGACGCTGAAATTTTCAGGCCGACCGGGCTAGCCGGGTGGATAAAGTGCCTGCCTGGCAACCCAAAGGTCGCGGGTTCGAATCCCGCCTCTGGCTTGGATCAAAGTACTGCAAAAACCTTGGGAGGCGCATTATGGCCACAGAAGCCGATGCGCCAACAACTACAAAAAAAAGAAATTTTCAGAACTTATGCCTTTCTTCGTAAGAGCACCCGTTTGTTCCCCTTACCAGTCTTAGTGTACTTCTCTGTACTCGTTCTAGCGACTCTACATCTTTCCTAAAATGAGGTTTCAGACCTGTATGCAGAAGTCAAGGTGTGGCCTGACTATTGCCTTATACAAGGGAATAATCACCTCCTCATCGCAGCTTGCAAAATTCCTATATATCATTGACAAAACCCCACGACCTCGGGCAGCCTGTCACACTACTCAGACAACTTCATATCTGACTACACAATTACACCCAGGTAATTGTGCAGTCAGATATCGTGCCCATTGTTACACTACCCTGAGTGTAACTGCGTCCATTGTTACGGTACCCCGAGTGGAACACAACCCAGTTGGTATATTTCTATGCAGTTACTGCTACCCATATCCAGTACTTTGCATTTGTCAGTGTCAAACTTCAGTTGCCACCTCTCAGCTCATCTGTCCAACTTTTACATATCCTGTTACAGCAGCATACTGTCATTACTGTTATTAACAACCCTGCCAACCTTTATATCATCTGCAAACTTTGATATTAAGCCTGATATACCTCCATCAATATCATTGATAAATATACAAAACAACAATTGGCCCAACATTGAACCCAACCCTGGAAAACATCACTAATAACATTAGACCACGAATAGCTGTGTCCATTGATTACCACTATCTGTCTTCTCCCACTCAACCGTCATTTTATCTATTGTAGCAAATGCCCTTGATGCCACACTGCTGCAATTTGTACAGTAGTCTTCCATGTACAACTGTATCAAAAGCTTTCCTGAAATCCAAGTATATGATACCAAATTTTTTTTTGTACCCAGCTCCTTTGTGACCATGTCATAGTATCCATTGAAATTGGTCAGACAAGGCTTCCCTTAACAAACCCGTGCTGCGTCTAAATTATTACTACTGTCTTGTCTAGCTGATCCTGCAAAGCTTCTATGACCAGTGACTCCTTATTTTTCCTAGAACAGAAGGTAAACTAACAGGTCGGTAATTACTCGTGTCACCCTTTGATCCCCCTTTGTGAACTGGAGATACATTTGCACATTTGCAGTCCGTGATGACGTCCTCTGAGTCCAAGGATGCTCTCATAATTATGGCTAAGGGTTTGGTTACTTCCTTTGCCAACTCATATAATATAACTGGATAGATCCCACTACCCCAGGTGACTTTATGTTTAACTTCAACAATTTCTCCACCACTTTACTCTCAGTTATTACAAATTCATTTAACTCTCCGTTAGAGTTTGATAAGTATCTGACCCTCTCCTCCTTGAATAACTCCTCATGTGTGAATATAGATGCAAAATACTCATTCAGTTTGGCAGTTATCTGAGAATGATATCTAAGAAGGTATGAATGTAAATGCAAAATACCCAATCGGGTATTTTGCAATTACATGCGAACCATCAATATCAATTGGACCAATCTGATTTATCCCCTTGTTTCCGGAATTTGCATAAGTAAAGAAGTCTTTTCTGGTTTTCTTTGCATCCTATGCCAAAGATTTCTCATAATTATGAGAAAGCCAAGGTAGATCATAATCGGCTTTGATCATAATTCGCTTGTGATCATAATCACAAGCGAAGGCCGATTATGATCTACCTTCGCTTGCCAAACCTCCTTTGTGACTTGATTGCAGACTAACTTACATCTACCATAGGATTCTGTGTCGCCTGATAATTTATATGTATCCTATGGATTTTTCTTCTCTGCCACGAGTCTCAATAGTTCATTTAATATCCATTTAGGCCTCAACCTTGAACAGCATTTCTTAGTTGGAACAAAAAGCCTAGTAGCTTCCAAGGTTAATCCTCGAATTCTCCCGATTTAGAATTTGCTGCGGGTAACATTATTAGTTGTATAGAAATTTTAAATTGTCTGAGACCATTGTAGTAAAAAAAAAACAAAAAAACTATTATATTAGGCCACCCGAATATTTAAATGCATATGCCATGCTGTGTGTCTTATGTCTGTTAATTGCGCTGGTTCTATGGTCGATTTCTCTTATTTGTTGGACTAAAAACCCCAGTTTCTGGGGGAAAAAACCTTGCTATCTACGCCTGAGACCGACTAAATGAGACTCGGAGTGAAAAAAGCGCTTTAAAATTCCTTGCGTCATCTACGGGATTCGAACCCGTTCCTTTTACACCCGGTGTGGGCGATGTAGTCACCTTTACGAAAGCAGAACCCTTCCCTTTATCTCTGATGGTAGTTACATATTTGAGTAAATCCCACATCAGTACACTGTGATCGCCAACTAGTAGTTCCTTTATCTGCAGATTCTTAATGCATGAATAATCACTTCTGATAAACAGATCAAGATTATTACACCCGTTTGTTACTTCTTTAACATGATGCTGTGGGAAATAGTCACCCAATAAGTACACAAAATTCTTGTTAGTGTGCAAGTGACCAATTCAAAAGTTCCAGTCAATATCTGGATCGTTAAAATCCTCTATTAGAAGACACTGATTTACTGGCCCAATCCATTTCTCTGTACAGATATTCGTTGTAGTGATCAGAGTGATAGCACTACTCTCAATTTTGCTTTTTCTGTACTTACATTACACTGAACAGACTCAACGTTGCCACTTATGTCAGTTGGATTCACTTCTTTAGATTTTATGTGCTTCTTAAGTAATAACATAACCCCTTTCCCGCTCCCTCTTCTGTCCTCTCTATCCTTGCTGTGCACATTGTACGCCCCATTTCAAATTCTGCATCCCTTATATCTGAGTGACACCACATCTTGGATATCCCAACAATGTCCGCATTTGATGCCGTGATTTTACTATGCTTTTTTACTATAAAAATTTATTTATTGTGCATTGGTCTACATGCAAGTATACAACCATCAGTTTTTACTCTTACTTACCCTAACACAGTCCATGTATTAACTTGTTCCATGATTATTCCCAGCAGTCCTTGAAATCCCCAACACCTTACTTTCAAGTCTGTTGCTTTTTCCAATAGAAGCAGTGCAAGAATCACATTCACCTCTGCCTGTGGCTATTGCTAATCTATTAATCTGTGTATATTCCTCAAGCTAGTATTTTTTTCATCCAACTAACACTGCCTCGATGGTATCAGCAAATATTCTTTTACCCATTCTGTTTTAAGGGTATCGCATCCTTGTAGAAGTTGGCTCTCCTGTTAAGAACCACAGACCACTCTGAGAAAAATTCTACCCCATGAACACAATCTTTCCAGGGATGAAATGATTGAAAAAGCTCTCATCATAAATTCCCGCCCACCATTCCTCTTCCACAATCTTTCCAGGGATGAAATGATTGAAAAAGCTCTCATCATAAATTCCCGCCCACCATTTCTCTACAAAACGACAGACAGAAATCAAATTTAACCCTAACTCGCGACTTTTTGTCAACATTGCCTTGTACTTTTTAAGTACGTCTGAAGATCCCCTACTATTAATGGCATTAGTGACAACGTGTACAACAATATCACCTTTTGTGCCCTTAAAAGATGATATTTGTTCTACGACATAAAATAAATTTTGATGTCGTAGAACAAATATCATACCCTGGTCCTGTTCAACCTATCCTTTTTGCGTATATTTATATTTCCCGTTTACCTGTACATATATTTCCCGTTTTTCCCTGACAATAGATTCAAGAACAACAACAACTAGCTCCTGTGGGACCAGAGCATTCTGCCTTGAGGGTTGCCGCTCTGTCTCCTGATGATCCAGTGCAAGCTCTGGATTTGATGAGGGGAACCTGAGAGCTTTATGGGGCCCCTAATTTAAATCTTTCCAGGGCACCCACTCTTGTCTTCATGCTCTCATAAAGGCCCACAACAAAGCCGAGCTGCTGCTAAATACCCTCACACTTGCTACACGGAACACACATAAAGACATTCCCCCTTGGCAATATCATATCCCGTTGTCCGCAATTCGCAAACATCAAAAAACTAGTGCATTTCATGATTCAGAGGACAACCGATCGCCTTCAGTTCTCCCCCAACCAACAGCACGCCCATTACCTTCAGCCCCATGCTTTGCTGCTCTGGTCTGAGGCATGAATATTGTTCAAATTCAATATAGTTAAAAATACTACAATGAACTAACACACCTAATGTAGCAATAACTGTATGCAGGCTATGCTATGAAGTTTATGTTATATATATATATATATATATATATATATGTATATATACACTGTGTGAAAAACATAAGGACCAACACTATTTCTAAAGGTTACAAAATCAAACGAAACAACCTGTGGTGATTGCATAACTGTGCCCGTTCAGTAGAAAGCTGGTGCACGTGCAAAAATTTGAATCGTGATGAGAGGGCTCACATAAACAGATAAAAGCAGCAGTTCAGCAGTTACGTGCAAATTACCGAATGGTGAGGACGATTGTTACAGACGTTCGATTGGTTTCATACAGTGCTATAGACAACGAAATGGCTAGTAGACAACATCTGGATGACTTTACCCGGGGTCGAATAATTGGAAAGCTTGAGGAAGGTCGAAGTAGGAGGAGTATGGCTTCAGAGTTCGATATCGTCCATAGCATCGTCTCACGTGTGGAGTGGGCCTTCAGAACGACAAGTATAGCTGTTCGAAGAACTAGTAGTAGTCGTCCACGAAAAACAACGCCCAATGATGACAGTTATATACTCCTACAGGCCAAGAAGGACCGACACCAGACAGCGGGATCCATTGCGAACCAGCTGCACAGGAGCATAGGACGCAGGATATCGCGGTTTACTGTGGCCAGGCGACTCCACAAAGGTGGACTGTTTTCCCGACGGCCAGTATCCTGTGACCCTTAAACACCTGCCCATCGGAGACACCGTTTACAGTAGGGCATCGAACACAAGGACTGGACAGCAGCGCAATGGGGTAAGGTACTTTTTACTGATGAGAATAGATTCAGTCTCAGCAGCGATTCTGGATGTCAGCTAATCTGGTGAGAGCTTGGCACATGGCATCACCCCGCAAATATCATTGAAAGGGACCAATATGGCAGTCGAGGTGTTCTTGTCTAGGAGGGCGTTATCTTGGATGGACGTACACAATTCTAGATACTGGAAGGCGGCACTGTAACTGGTGCACACTACTGTACTGAGGTAATCCTTCCCCATGCGTGTCTGTTCCGAAGTGCCATTGGCCCCGAGTTCGTGTTAATTAATATTATTATTATTATTATTAATAGCCGTGTG
Source organism: Mastigoproctus giganteus (assembly GCF_048544385.1). Taxonomy (NCBI): domain Eukaryota; kingdom Metazoa; phylum Arthropoda; class Arachnida; order Uropygi; family Thelyphonidae; genus Mastigoproctus; species Mastigoproctus giganteus. The sequence goes on from NC_143587.1 coordinate 119,993,476, forward strand.
GTGCAAGAATGCCTAACGCTTAGGCTGCACCGGCCAAAAAAATTTCTGAGTCATCCTGAGAGAGAGAGAGAGAGAGAGAGAGAGAGAGAGAGAGAGAGAGAGAGAGAGAGAGAGAGAAGGGAATCACCAAGAAAGAGAAAGAAGAATGATGATATCCAGCTCAGGACCCTGAGTGTGCCAAGCCCATACTCACCAGATATGAGCCCCTGGGGTTGAATGGATGATAATGCCACAACCCATCGCACTGCAGCTGTTGATATGCGTTTGGAAAGTGAGGACATTCTTCGTATGGATTGGCCTGCCCGTTCCACGATCTAAATCCCATCGAACACATATAGGACGCTCTGGTGAGACCACTAGTGGCACGGGCTCACCCACCAGAAAATGTTCACCTGCTGAATATGGCGCTGACAGAGGAATGGACGATGTTACCGCAAGAACTTATCAACAACAATAGTTCTAAGTATGGACAGGCGGTGCAAAGCCAGCATCGACATTGGGGGGGGGGAGGCATTTCTCCTACTGAGGGCACCTCTTCCCTTTGTTCCATCTTTGGGAGTAATGCATCTGTAGCATGGCAACCAGTGCTATGTTGTCATTTTTGAATAAAGTCCCTCTGTACTTTTGTTTCTGTTGTTGTGTCGGTGTTGTTTCCTTCATCATTTCTGTACTTCATGAGGTTCCCTGAGTATGCTTTTCCCATATCCAGGACACTCCTATGTAAAGCTAGAGGTGAAAACCTGACTGGTTCTTAAGTTTTGCACACCAGTGTATATATACAGGGTGTCTCAAAAATATTGGTACAAACGTTTAGTGGAAGTAGGTAACATCTAAAGAAATGTGAATCGCATAGGAACCCATAACCGGAATCGTCACGGGAAGGTAGTAGCAGAGACACAAGAAGCAGAAATGACACAAGACAGTAATTAGTGGCAAACATTTATTTCACATAATATTAACAATATAGTACAAGATGGATGCATTTCATGATGTTACAACAGATGCTCGAAGGTTCCACCATGAGACGCGATGCATGCGTGACACTGACGCAGCGTGGATTGGCGGACACGGTCGAACACACCTGGAGTTTCTTTGACAGTAGCAGCAGCTTAGACGAGTCTCGCCACGAGATCCATTTCCGTCTCCATAGGCGATTCATAGACGGTAGATTTGAGGGGGTCCCCCACAGAAAGAAATCAAGGCTCAAAAAATCAGGTGAGCGTAGAGGCCAGGCAACGTGTCCGCCACGGCCAATCCATCAACGTCCAAAACGCCTGTTCAAATGGTCACGAACACACCTTCCATAATGGACAGGCGCCCCGTCATGTTGAAACCAAATGTTGCGTCTCACATTTGCTGGAACATCGTCAAGTAACCCTGGTAGAACTTGTTCAAGAAAGATCCGATATTTAGCGGAGTTCATGCGGGGTGGTAACAGGTATGGGCCGACTAAGCAGTCACCGGCCATACCTGCCTACACATTTATTGCGAAGCGATGTTGTGGGGCATGGGGGCGCACACCGTGTGGGTTGTCATGAGCCTATACATGAGTATTGTGCTGATTGAATAAGCCTCATCCGTGAACAAAACATAGGCTGGAAAATTCAAGTCTTGAACACTTTCTTGGAGAAACCACTGTGCAAAATCCACACGTGCAGGATGATCTTGAGGGAGCAGTAACTGAACCCTTTGGAGATGAAAGGGGTGTAAGGAATCATCGTGCTAGACACGCTTTACACTGCAACGAGACACTCCTAAGGCAGAAGCAATGGCACGTGTGCTGGTAGTAGGATTATTCTGGACAGCATTCAACACACTTTCTTTCATGGCGGGAGTTCGCGTCGAACGTGGTCTGCCCGCACTACTCCCGTTAACTCTAAATGACCCATAATCACACAAATTTTGATGCACACACGCAAACAAAGGGTGGTCCGGTACATGTCTGTCTGGGAAGCGTTCTCCGTAAATTCGTTGAGCGGCTTGTCCATTGACCTCTGCTAATTCATACACTAGGTGCTTGTCTGCCAGCTCACAGTTGGTATATCGATGCATGCTCATCGTGCGGCGACTACTGCTTCAATGAGTAAACTAGAAATTTTCCCTCTCGCGAACTGATGAACAGCGCAGTCTACCGACATACGGTGACGTTTCCAGTTATGGGTTCCTATACGATTCACATTCCTAAACGTTTGTAACAATATTTTTGAGACACTCTGTATATATATATATTATATATATATATATATATATATATATATATATACTGTATATATATATATATATATATATATATATACAGTATATATACTGTATATATATATATATACAGTATATTTCAATATCATGATGTGCCCCTTTTTTATGTTTGGGGAATGCGGACAACCTGGAATGGTATATGATATTGCCAAGGGGAATATCTTTCTGTCTGTTCGATCTGTAGCAACTAATTGCTCTCGAATTGGCTGGCTATATTACTGGTGTGCACTCTTTTTTGCAGAACACTAGCATTAAAAAGCTAGAATTTCTCCTACCACTCACTCTATAACACTATTACAATGGCGGCAAAATTCGAACGATACAAAGATTCTATGTACATATTAAGTAATTACCTAGAAAATCTCTATCTAAATTAAAAAATAAACTAACGAGCGTGGTTAAGACTGTAAAGCTATTCATAGAATACGATTTAATATGACAATTAGAGAAATAAAACGGCAAATGTTTTCAAAAAACTAATCGTTCCACACAGCTGAAATTCTTGATAATTCGTGATTATTTGCCTTTTATCTCGTCGAAAAGAAAATTGTCCCTATGCAATAACCTGAATATGGCAATCATGTTGCCAGTCTTGCTTATGCTGTCCCGACTTTTCCCATAATTTCTACATTGATTTACCAGAGGCTTATATATTGAATTACGATCACATGGAGTAATTGCCCAGAGTTCCTGTTCTGCAGTCAATTTATTTTTCGAATTTTTGAAGGTTATGGCGACAGTCTGCAATGTTGCCTTATAACTTTTCCATATATGGCAAGCTGCTGTTCCGGTCGTGGAATGCCTTTTTTTTTTTTCCCCAGCCACACCTGTTCTTTTTATTGATATAGCTACTGATTGAAATTTCTAAACATTGCGTTGACACATGAGCGAAATCTGTTAATCCATATTGATACTTCCGCAACACAATCAGTCATGACCAAGCGTATCTGTAGTGTTGTTTTTGCATCTCATTCCTATTTTGTAGAATGACCGATGAAATGACCCACCCTCCACCAAGGCCCTGCAGAGCGCTTCCTATAGGTCTGTCGTACATGAACCAGCACAACACAGGTTATTTGATTTGCTCACGACGGCAAACATGTGGATATTAGAACACTGGATTCTCTCTAATGTGTTCTTGTTTATACTCTGGCACGGCCACCAGGTCAGTGGAGTTTACAATAAATCAGTCAATACAAATGCTAATCGTATTTAGCGGTGACGGGCTTGAAGCACGGTCCACTCAAAGAGCGTATGCTACTGCACTCGCTCTCCTGACCACATGGCTACGTCAGGCCTACATTGGTATACCATTGGGTTTTCGTGTTTTGCACCAAGTTTTGACAAAAAACATTTTTATCTTGTTTTCAAGTATTAGTGTTTTAGTTACAAATATTTTACGATTGGAGCCTGATTTAGAACAAGTTTTAATTGATTATATGCTGAAAATATAATTTCAACTACTATTTTGTTTAGTTGGGCGTGATCGACTAGTTTACTTGTGCAGGGTAGATTTATGACTAAAAAAACTAAGCTATTATATTAGGGCCACCCAGTAATTTCTTACATATATCCGTATTTGTGTCTGTAAATTGAGTGTGTTCTCCGGTCGATTTGTCTGTTTGGCTGGAATAAAAAAAACCTCAGTTTCGGGGATAAAAACCTTGCTATCTACCCCTGAGGCCGACTAAAACAGCCATGGAGCGCAAAAAAAAAAAAAAAAAAAAAAATGTTATTAAAGTTCCTCGTGTCATCGATGGGATTGAGGTGTGGAGAAGAAGGTGATGATAACACTGTGCTACCCGCACAAACATTAGCATTAGCATTAGTAGAGGCATATGATGCAAGAAAGCAAGCTTATTCAGCATCAGCCAAAAAAAAAAAACAGAAAAAAAAAACACACCACTCCCATTTCACCCCTCCGTTAGTTCGAAATACCTGTCCAGTTGAGCCTTAAATTTGTTTAGGCTATCAACTTCAACAACAAGTGATGGAAGTCGGTTCCACCAACCAACCACCCGCTGGCCAAAGGCAAATTTCCGCACATCTATCCGACATCCGTCCTTCCTCAATTTGAATTTATGCCCTCTGAGGTGATTATTCTGAGCAAGATGAAGAATCCCATTGGCATTGAGCATGCTCAAACCATTCAAAGCCTCTATCAGATCATCTATCATACACCTCTATCAGATCATCTCGCCGGTGCCTAGTCTCCAGACTGTAATTTGCAAAACTTAAGCCTTTCTTCGTAAGAGCAACCCTTTGTTCCATTCACTAATCTTGTTGCCCTTCTCTGTACCCGTTCCAGCAGCTCTACATCCTTCTTGAAATGAGGCCTCCAGACCTGTATACAGTACTCAAGATGTGGCCTAACCATTGCCTTATACAAGGGAATAATCACCTCCTTATCCCTGCTAGAAAAATTCCTGTATATCATTGACAAGACACCAAAACTGGCGGATTTTTAAATTAATAATAAATTAGTAGTAGTGGCAAATGATATAAGAAAGCAAGATTATACAGCATTAGCCAAGAATTTATAAATTTGTAGAAGTAGATTACAAATTATTAGTGCACAAGTGCATATTGACGAGGATTTTGGGAGAATATGTTACAGTAGTGATGAAAAACCTCTAAGTTATTATTACTATTATTAGTCATATGGTGCAAGGAAGCCTGAGGCTTTTGCTCAACCAGCCAAAAGAGAGAGAGAGAGAGAGAGAGAGAGAGAGAGAGAGAGAGAGAGAGAGAGAGAGAGAGAGAGAGAGAGAGAGAGAGAGAGAGAAGGGAATCACCAGAAAGAGAAGAATGATGATATCCAGCTGAGGACCCTGGGTGTGCCAAGCCCATCCTCACCAGATGTGAGTCCCTGGGGTATTTAGACCTGGCGAATTACAGACACTGGACAGCTTACATCCAAACAATAGCTGCTGATTTTGGTGGAAGCGTACGAAATCGATCTTACATATGCATCTGGTGGCTATGAACATTACCTTTCCTGTAAGGGAAGGCTATTCCAGTGTTTTCACCGCTACATCGAGGAAATGTGACTGCATCAGGTGACATTTCTTTATGAGAAGCATTTAGACATTTTTAAGGATATCATTAGTTTCATATGTGTTTATTGTCCATATCTGTAGCAACTACTTGCCCTTCACTACCCTGGCTGTAGTCTGCGCGGTAGCACAGTGGTATCGAAACCGTCCTTCCCACACCGGATTGAAAAAGCCCGGGTTCGAATCCCGTCGATGACGCGAGGAACTTTAGTGGGCTTTTTTCACTCCGTGGCTGTTAGTCGGGCTCAGGCGCAGATAGCAAGGTCCTCCCCCCAGAAACTAGGGTTTTTTCGTCCAGCAAACAGGCAACTCGACCAGAGAGCACATGCAATTTACAGACAAAATAAATATATGGGTAGACGTAATCAATTACAGGGAACCCTAATATCATAATTTTTGTATTACCGGTGTGCACTCTTTTTTTTTTTTTTTTGCAGAATAGCAGCAGGTAATTTTCTTATTCATAGATATTCGAAATCCTACTCCAGTGTGAATATATTAAGCACGAAAGCAAATAAGGCTACGAAGCGTCAGTGTATTATGTCTGTAAAATTGCACCCGGTTTAGGGAAGGTGACTATTTCCAATGTGGTACCTGCGAGGACCCCTATGCCATCGTGAATCGCATATAAACTCCGAAAGGTTGCCGATCTCTTTTTATGTTGCACAATTGTTAGATTTTTTTTTTTTTTTTTTGGAAGTTTGCAGTAAATAAAATTTCTGTCAATAGGTCGCGTTGTTATAGCTCATGAATGATATCTTATCATGGGAGTAGTATCCGAGTGATGATTATTTGCGAGTTTGTGGTGTGTGTAGCGAGTGTTATTGTAAGTGAATAATTACCGTATTGAGTAATTATTGATGATTTATATTAGATGATTGTGCACGTATTTAAACCATAGAATGGTAATGTTATAAAGTTATTAACTGTTAGCAGCTTATTTATGAAGTGTAGGCGGTGACCTATACCCTATACTGACGTTTCTGTGCTGTTTCCTTAATAACTGGCCCTTTTACTATCTTTTCTGTACATTATTACGATCAAAACTTTGACAAAAACTTTCTATGGATTATTCCAACATCTTTTTAGAAGTGAGCATGGCAGTCGTCAAATTAATTTGAAAACACAAGTAAGTACTTGTTTCTTTTACTTAGCACGGCAAGCATATTCACGGTATATATGTATATATATTTTAAAGCTAATCCTTTTAAATACATATTTTGTAATCGTTTCTGCCACGAATTACACATTAATAGTGACTTGTAGTAAGTCAACTATCACAGCTCTGCATTATTTAGTATTTTCTTGTAGCTGGCCATAGATATTTTATTTTTTTTGATATTATCAGCCGCATTTTAACGCAGTTGTTATGTGCTAGTAGTTATAAGTGGAAGTACACCAGTAGTTTTAATATAAGTATTTTTTTTTTCCCAAGGAATATTGCGTATCTTTTCAGCATAAGAATGAGAAGACTGCTTTACTCATAGGAACGTGCGGTTTATATAGTTCGTACACTAAGGTTACAGATGCGATGATCATTAATAAGAACGTGGAAAAACGACGCAAGAGAAAGTTATTGTTATGTACAGTTAAGTTTTCCTTCTTCGTGAGAAGGAAAATCGTACAACCACGGGTGCAGAACGCTTCTTTAAATTGGTCTATAGAACTTTCTAGCAATTCAAAAGTAGTTTTGCTATCCTCTCTGATGAATTATATTATTAGAAACATTGTTTTTGCTATAAAAATTGCAATGTTATGTCTATCCTTTGGCAGTATATATTATTTGGAAGTTGTGTATTATTTTTTAAATGTTATTATCCTTGTATTCTGTCTCACACTCAAAGAAATGTGCTGGATAGTCGCACTGCTTTAATAAGCTGATATTAAAATGAAATGCCAATGATATCAAAGAAACTCGTTAATAAGAATTTATAGTAGTAAAACGCATTGAACAATTCACCGGAACTGAATGTCCGAGTATATATATAAAAAAAGTAATTCTTAAAGGCAGCCTGTCATAAGAAATAATAGGCCATAGACAACAAGCAGTATTTGGAGGTTTAGTAAATTTCAGAAAAATGGTTGGCTCACTAGTAAATTTCAGAAAAATGGTTGGGTCACTCATTGAAGTTGGGGGGGGGGGTATACTTTGTGTGCTAATGTACATCTTAAATAGCTGTTTGCACAGAATCCTTTTCTGTGTCATTGTACTAAGGACAGCCCACCACATATTTATTATTATTAGCCTAATGGTTCAAGGAAGCCTGAGGCTTTTTCTGCACTAGCCAAAAAAAAATTTCAGTTATCCCAGACAGAGACAGAGAGAAATAGAAGGGAATCACCAAGAAAAAGAAGAATGATGATATCCAGCTTAGGACCCTGGGTGTGCCAAGCCCATACTTGCCAGATATGAGCCCATGCAGGTGGTTGAAATATTTTACTCTCCCAGATATGACAACTAGCATGAGTTCTTGACCTGGCTGTGTGTCTCTTGAAAAAAAATTAACACTGAAGTATTAAAAATATAGTTCTTATTTTTAGCAATGATTGGGAACAGTTGAGTATGCAGGATTCAGTCTTTCCTACTTATCCTTCACCTCTTTACTCCTTGGGCCAAATGGATCTACACATTAACATTGGTGCCTCCGTAGCCAGGTGGGAAGGAGCAGCAGTGCGTAGCACACGTTTCTTGATTAGACCGGGGTTCGAGCCCGTCACCACCAAATACGGAGGATGCGGAAAGGTCAGGGAATGACCACCGCATATTCCCGGAGCAATATGGCCTTAGTTGCTAATGCTCCTAAAAAACCAAACAACATTAACATTTTCCTGTTTGGGAATTATAAAAAAAATTATTTGGCTGCATATAATCTTCTATTGTATTTTATTGGTAATAAAATTCACCACTATCAATAGAAGGACCTGTTAATTCATCAGTGGAAATAGTTGAGAGAAAGAGCTTTGTGATTAAATATTCAACAAGTAACTAGTTGGTCATGTATCGTTAATAGCATGATGGTATTAATAAAATCAAACAAATTATGATATGGTGTAGTAACATAAAAATATTTAGATGGATTAATTTTTTTTTTTTACAGGAAAAAAAATAACATGATTATAAAAATAGTCCACAGAATTTTATTTTTTAAAGGGGGAATTCCCTGTAGATGTGTAATAGAATTTAATGTTCTTTTAATATTGTCATTGTTACTCATTAAATTATTAGAAAATAAGTTGCATTTACTTAGCCTGGTTTGTATCAGTTCTATCAATCCAGTTAATTTTTCTACAAAATGCTATTTCTTTAAAAGAATAATCAAAACAAACTGGTTGTTAAAAAAAAAAACACTCGTGACACTTGTGTGATATGGTTCATTTGAGTGCATGAGCTTATACAGATCTAAAGTTTGGCCTGTGCATTTTTTCTTAAAGGGAGATCTGCATGAAAGATCTGTTTATCTTTCGATTTTGCAGTATAGAATTGGTATAGAAATACTCATTTTCAGCTGATTTTTGACCATTTTTATGTTTGTTAAATTTTGTATTTTGTTGGAATTTTTATACATTTATCTGTTAGCATATAAATTATTCTTTTAAGATTTTTTTTTAACCATTTTTAAAATGTTGCTTTGTAATACTGCCTCATAGGACTCATCATTTTGTAAAGAATATACATAGCAAATGAGTTGTGTATTAATAAGTAATTTTATGGGTAATAGAATTTTTTTTGCTGCAGTATTTCTCTCAAACTTGGTCCTGTTCTATATTTCTCAGATATTTGTTGCCACTACCTTTTAGTATTAACAAGATAGTTGTGTATTAGCTTGTTGGTTATCTAATGGAAAAAATCATATTTTGCAACAGATATAACCTAGCCTATTGCTAATAAGAAAACATAGCTTTTCTAAGCATTTTTACCATGGATAACTTGGTTTTTTATTGTACCATTTTATTTTAAACGTCTGTATACAGTATGCACCTCTATATGTATACAGTGATTTCTGATTAAGTAATGGAATGTTTAATTATCAGACAAATAGCAATTAAAAATAGCTAATTGTGGTTCTCAAATGTATCAGTTTTGTATTACAGCAGTACAAAGTATAGTGTATGTGATGAATTATTCAAAACTGACACATTATCTATTATGGCATTTGTTCCCATTTTTGATTTCAGTTCAAAATATTATAGGTGTTTAAAATGACCACTATTGATAAGTATGTTGGTGCATTGTAAAAGAGAAAGCACTTATTTTCTTAGTGTCCAGATGTCTGCCAGAGGTCAACCTTTCAAGTGTTCTTTTAATTAGATTTAATTAAATTAATCAATTTTAATGTTAAAATTAAGTTTAAATTAATGCCGATTTTTTAAATTACTCTATATATAAAAATAATAAATTAAGTAGAGAAGTGTTTAAATTTTTTTTTTTTTTTTTTGTCGTCTCCTTTTCCCATTATTATATGGGGTCAGTGTTTTTATTGTTTTGGCATGCAATTTTTACGGCCGGATGCCCTTCCTGACGCTGACCCTTTATCCGGGCTGATGATATAAAAAAAAAAGTAAAGTGCAGCCATTATCAACCCACTGCAGGATGGAAGCCTCCTCAACAATTCATGCTGAGGGAAATGGACCATAATCTGCCACGCTGGTCCAGTGCGGGTTGGCAGATCGACCGTATTCAGCAGTTAGGGGCTTGAACCCCGGTCTAACTCAAAGAGCGTGTGCTACTGCACTCCAGCTCCTGCCCACTCGGCTACGGAGGCTGATGATATACAGTGTTCATTCCCTGACCTTCTGCATCCTCTGTATTTGGTGGGCATGGGCTCGAACCCTGGTCTAATCAAGAAGCGTGTGCTACGCACTACTGCTCCTGGCTACAGAATTGATTTAAGCACAGGTATATTTGTGTCTTTGTTATGACTTTCATAGTAATACCTTATTTGGATAATTAAATGAAAAGTGCATTGTATAGCACTGTTGGCATGAGTTATGTTATCAACCCCATTGTTGCTATATTAAAACTTTCACTTACAGCCAGCCTCCTGCATGTGTGTGCACGCTTCTGTGGTGTACAAAGTATAAAATGAAAGAGACTTGTATACTTTTATGTGCACATATTACTCTTACAGAGGTCCCCAAAGATAAAGGCCCAAGAATTAAATCTGTAAATTTCATTAAGCTATATCACCTTTTGCACCCACTATTGATGTCACCATAATGGGAAGGGTTGGGTAGACTATGTATATTGTGATTACTAAGCAGTATCGTAAAGAGATCTCCACATTAATGAAATATGTGGGTGCACTGGCCAGAGGGAAATCTTGGATAATGCAAAGATCAAGTTCTGGTTGATGTTACTGTACAACTAGTTAGTGACACGTTACACAGTAATCCCACAGGAAACCAAATTCACTTCAATTGAGTGTTGTAGGTTGCATCTAGAAAATTGTATACAGGTCTGGAGGCTTCACTTTAGGAAGAATGTAGATCTGCTGGAATGGGTGCAGATGTCAACCAGGATTTTGTTGCCATTCTCTGCACCCATTATAGCATATCTATAAATGCAATGAACAAAAGGGTGCTCTTATCTAGGAATGTTTCATTCAGCAAATTTCAGCATCTGCAGACTAGGCACGTGTGTGGTGATCTGATTGAGGTGTTTAAGGCTGCAAATGGATTGATTAAATTGAATGTTAATGGCATTCTTCCACTTGCTGAAGGCATAAATTTAAGTTCAGGAAGGATGGTTGTAGGATAGATTTGGGAAGTTTTCCTTCAGTCAGCGAGTTTTTTTATGGAATAGGCTTCCATTTGTTGTGTAAGTGGGTGGTTTGAATAAATTCAAGGAAGAAATGGACAAATTCTTGGAGAATGTTGGATGAAGTGTGTGTGTTTTTGCTGATGCTATATAAGTTTACTCTCTTGCAATCTTTTGCTGCTACTACTGGTTTAAAATTTTTGCTGTTCTGGAGTGTGCTTTGTAACTGAATAGGACAGTAGTCAAATTTTTAGTGTAGAAACACAAAGATAAACACATGCAGGTAGAAGAATCATGGAGATATTAATATCAGTAATGGCAAATGATGCAAGAAAGCAAGCTAATACAGCATCAGCCAAAAAAAAAAAAAAAAAAATCCTACTTCACCTATCCATCTCCTCTAATAAATTGTCTAGTGTCTTGAATTTATTCAAACTATCCACTTTAACAATGGATGGAAGCTTGTTCCAGCAATTGACCAACTGTTATTTGAAGGAAAACTTTTCACATCTGTTCTGCAACCAACCTTTGTTAATCGTTAAACACCTCAATCAGATCAACTTTTTTTTTTGAAAACTCCAAGCATGAGAAATATTAGAACCTATAGTGCTTGACACCTTCCATGGGTTGATTGTTAAGAAGATGAAAAAAGATACTTGAATGGGTTGAGCATGCTGAATTCTGATGGGATCCTTCCACTTTTTCAGATTACAAACCTAAGGGGGCATAAATTCAAATTAAGAAAGGACAGATGTAGAATAGATGTGCAGAAATTTGCCATTAGCCAGCGGGTGGTTAATTGCTGGAACAAACTTCCATCTGTCGTTGTGGAGGTTGATAGGTTGAATAAATTTGAGGAACTGGACAGGCATTTGGAGGGAATGGTGTTTTTTTTTTTTTTTTTGGCTGATGCTTTCTTGCATCACATGCCACTACTACTACTTGTTGACATTGGACTTGAATTTCTTTAAATAGTAATTTTCAGGAAATACATACAAAGGATAATTGTTCCAGAAAACAGAATTTAAAAGAATAAATGAGGAAAAAGAAAACTTAGTTCTCTCAGTTTGAAGTAGAACAGTAAAAGAATGCTGACTGGTTGTGGCACATATTCGGACTAGTTTGGAAGAGGAGAGGAGGAATTATAGAAGCCAATTCAGTACAAGGTTGCTAATGGAAATATCTACAAAAATGGCATGCAGCAGAAATAGAACATCTGAAACAGAGTTGACTTTGTAAGAGATGGATCATTAATTAACCTAATTGCCCTCTTTTGAAGAGTATCTAGAAGCCTGAGAGAAGTTTTGGGGGCACCACCCCACATGTGGAACAATATTCCTTGGTAGGATGGATTTGCAATTTGTACAGAGTCAGCAGCTGTTCAGAAGCAAAGTAATGCTGTGAGTGAAAGAGAAAACCTGGTTTTTTAGATGCAGGAAGCAATGTTTGTAATGTGCTTATACTAAGAGAGATTAGAAGTCAGGGTAATCCCTAATAAAGATATGCAATATTGCCTAGAAATCTGATGTCATTGAAGATAAGCATAGGAGCAGAAGAATCCTTTTTCCAAGATAAGATAGGACAGAGTTTTAGAAGGGTTGAAATAGAGTAAGTTATCCTTGCCTCACTGGAGAATTACCCAGAGATTAGCATTTAGGGAATTGGTAGTGGATGTTTGAGAATTTGAATCCGCTTATGCAGGCTAAAGCTTCTCAAACTGGAAGGTGGAATACAATGTGTTATCATCTAGGGCTCGACAAATGTTTGCTAGTGGCAAGTAGATACAACTAACTGGCAACTACAGACTAGATCAAATAGAATGTCTTTATTAACATTTAACAAAGTATTATTGTAACATTAACAGAAGTTTTTGAGACCACTTCAAACATAAAAAAAAAAAAAAAAAGGCAAACAGTGATAACCACTGCCACGATAACGGATATACTGTGCTGGTCTCCTGTAGTTTGCGGTTGGGGTGACATGAACCACACTAGTGCATACTGGTTTGACATTACTGTTATTCTTATTAGGACTTCATGCCATTAAAGAAAAGAGAGCACTTCTTTGGGGGTGAGTCCCTGTTTTATGTAGTGAGTAGGGTTTTTATAATTTGTTGAGCTCTGATCATCAGCAAAACTAGGAATAGGATTCCCAGTCAATGGAAGGTCATTAATATACAAGAGGAAAAGAGTGGGAGAAAGAATTGAATCTTGAGGTACATTAGTACAAAAGTTCACCAGTAGTGACCTGTCAGAGAGAAAACTTTCACTGAATTACAAAACACAGTTGACAAATTATATAATGGAAGCTTATTTAAAGACCTTTATGCCAAATGCAGTCAGAGAAGCCTTTGAAATGTCAAGAGCAACTGCTAGTTTCACCAAACTTTCCCATTGAATTTGTTCATAGATGGCTAACATAAGCCAGTATATCACCAGTGGATCGACACTGACGAAATTCATACTGCCAGTCATTGCTCAGGTGGAAGATTTCTAAATAGTTTAGGAGTTGGCAGTTAATAGATTTCTCCATTACTTCAGAAAGAGTAGAATTAATTGCACTAGGATAATAATTGGATGCAAGGGATTTGTTACCCTCTTTAGGAACTGGCTGGATATGAGCAAATTTCCAAACAGAGGGAACAAAACCAGTGGAATGAGAAACAGTAAAAAGGCAATGCTGAATAGAAGTGAGCACAGCTGCACAGGCTTTTAGAACAAGTGGAGAAATACCATCAGGTCCTAGCACTTCTGTGGCATCAAGACTGTTCATAATTCTTGCATTCTTTTGGAAGAAGACCACAGGAGGTATCGAACAAATGTAGTGGGAATGGTAGGAGGTAGTTTACAAGATCATCAATATATGAATTAGAAGAAAAGTAGGATGCTACCAGGTCAGCTATATCTTTAGCTGAGGTGACAATAAAACTATCTGGTTTTGACATAAGTGGAAATAGAGATGGGCAAACCCAGAAAGTAACTTTAGAAAGGGACCAGAATGCTTGACTACCATTTGGAAAAGAAGCAAGTTTCTACTCTTAACCTGTACAAAATCTGGTTTGGGCTTATTAATTAACTGCTTTGTAAACAGAAAATGAACATGGAGATTTTGATACAAGCCAATTTCAATATGCAACATTCTTATCATGAACAGCCTTGTCACCTTCATCAGAAAACTAAGATTTAGATAAAGGACCAGATTTTAGGGTGGAGTGTGGAATAAAATATTTCATCCCTACAAGAATAATTTCTGTGACATGATCTCGGCAAATATTGGCATCAAATGATTTTAAGCAGGAATCTGACCAAGGAAAAGAAGAAAGGAATCACAAACAGATCATTCCATTTGCATTCTTGTAATATCCAACAACATGAAGTTCAGAATGACCACGAGAGAAAGGTTCCATTGGAGAAAATTCCATCACTTGAGGACCACTTACTTTGACTATATACTTGGAAGGGTTTTTTGTGAGAAAAAGAGTGTTGACTGTGTTGTTAGGATTGTCCAATATTCTGGCTTGGTAAATGAACAGTCTGTGCGAAGTCAGTAGTAATTGCAAAAGCCTCAGCATCTCGACCAGCTGGATCCATGTAACTAGAGAATGGAAGCCAGCCGGAGTTGCGAAAGTTAAAATCTACAAGGAAAATTACCTCAAAGTTAGGAAAGTGGGACTAGAAAAGTCAAGTTTCGAAGAAAGGAAGTGAAAGAGTTCCAAGTGATTAGTGGAGATGGGAGAATGATAGAGGTAACAGATAATTTCATGGAATGGGATAAAGAGAATTTAAGACAGAAGATTGAAAAGAGGAGATTCCAAATTACTGTCTTCTCTCACAAGGAATATCTGAGCAGACATGCACAAGTACCACCTTTGAAGTAAAAAGGAATCATACAGCGAATAAGTTGTATAACTGAGTCATGTACACCTAGTATTGCCTGTTAACATGGGCATTATTCCTCTGTCTGTGTGTGGATGTCACATCTCAACCCCTGCTTATGTTTTTTCTCACCTGAGGTCACCTCCAGTATAACAGGTGCTGTATTTTAGTAGTTGCATATGGGTGTTATACTCAGGGTTACTAACAGTCCTACCACCATGAAGATGCAAGCAGAGGATTTGGTTGTCACAGAAAGACCAAACAGCTCCAAAGTTTGGTCCACTTCAATTGAGTGTTGCCTGAATATCAGTTCCATCAGTGTTCTAGATTGATGGCCACATAAGCCCAGCTTGATATCTGCAGTAATGTCACTGACACCCTCAAGGGCTGTGACAGGCTCTTGGTCTCCAGATGATGCAATTTGTGGAACTGATGCCTTTCTTGGTAAGAGCAGCAGTCCGTAGCACACGCTTCTTGATTAGACTGGGGTTCGAGCCCGTCACCACCAAATACGGAGGATGCGGAAAGGTCAGGGAATAACCGCATATCCCGGAGCAATATGGCCTTAGTTGCTAATGCTCCTAAAAACCAAATAACTAACTAAATAACTTGGTAAGAGCACCCTTTTGTTCTCCTCACCAGTCTCATTGCCCTTCTTTATGCATTTTTCAGCATGTACATGAGGCCTGGCAGAGAACTTCATATCTGACTGCACCATTACCCCAGGTCCCTTACATTTTTCACTATTCTGCATGTAGTACCATGTAGTGGGTATGTTACTCTAGGATTACTGCTGTTCATAAGCAATACCTTGCATTTGGGCCAAAATTTGTACATTACATCTTGTTGGAGTAGCATACCTTCATTACTGTCATTAACCCTGCCAGCCTTTCTATCATCTGAAAACTTACATTGTCTCATACCTCCACAATATCATTAATAAATACAGAAAACAAAAACAGACCTAGTACCAAACCCTGTAGAACTCCACTAATAACATTAGCCCATGAAGAGCAGTGTCCATTGATATCCACTGTCTTATCTCACTCAACCATACATTTATCCATTGTAGTAATGCCACACTGCTCAAATTTGTATTGCAGGCTTTTATGTGCAACAGTATCAAAAGATTACTGAAATCCACGTATATGATATCAAAATTATAATTTACATCTAGTTCCTTTTGTACTTTATCTTAATATCCAATCAAACTGGTCAGACAAGATCTACCTTAATGAACCTGATAAATGAACAAGATCTACCTGTGCTCTGACCGAATTATAGCTAGCATTTTTTAGCATTAGTAGAGGCATTTGATGCAAGAAAGCAAGCTTATGCAGAATCAGCCAAAAAAAAAAAAAAAAAAAAAAAAAAACCACTTCGTTTAAAATACCTGTCCAGCTGAGCCTTAAACTTATTTAGGCTATCAACTTCCACGACAAGGGATGGACGTCTGTTCCACCAACCAACCACTCACTGGTTAAAGGCAAATTTCCGCACGTCTATCCTACCTCTGTCTTTCCTCAATTTGAATTTATGCCCTCTCAGGTGATTATTCTGAGCGAGAGGAAGAATCCCATCAGCATTGAGCATGCTCAAACCATTCAATGCTTTATACACGTCTATCAGATCACCTCGCTGGTGCCTAGTCTCCAGACACTAATTTGCAAAACTTAAGCCTTTCTTTGTAAGAGCACCCCTTTGTTCCATTCACTAATCTTATTGCCCTTCTCTGTACTCGTTCCAGCAGCTCTACATTCTTCTTGAAATGAGGCCTCCAGACCTGTATACAGTACTCTAGGTGTGGCCTGATCATTGCCTTATTAGCATTAGCATTAGCATTAGTAGAGGCATTTGATGCAAGAAAGCAAGCTTATGCAGCATCAGCCAAAAAAAAAAAAAAAAAAAAAAAAAGTAACATAAATAAATAAAAATAACCACTTCCACTTCACCCCTCTGTTCGTTCGAAATACCTGTCCAGCTGAGCCTTAAACTTATTTAGGCTATCAACTTCCACGACAAGGGATGGAAGTCTGTTCCACCCACCAACCACCCGCTGGCTAAAGGCAAATTTCCGCACATCTATCCTACATCTGTCTTTCCTCAATTTGAATTTATGCCCTCTCAGGTGATTTTTCTGAGCTAGAGGAAGAATCCCATCAGCATTGAGCATGCTCAAACCATTCAAGGCTTTGTACACCTCTATCAGATCACCCCGCTGGTGCCTAGTTTCCAGACACTGTAATTTGCAAAACTTAAGCCTTTCTTCGTAAGAGAACCCCTTTGTCCCATTCACCAATCTAGTTGCCCTTCTCTGTACTTGTTCCAACAGCTCTACATCCTTCCTGAAATGAGGCCTCCAGGCCTGTATACAGTACTCTAGGTGTGGCCTGACCATTGCCTTATACAAGGGAATAATCACCTCCTTATCCCTGCTAGAAAAATTCCTATATATCATTGACAATACACCATGAGCTACTCTTGCAGCTCGTCTGCACTGCTCAGAGAACTTCATATCTGCCTGCACCACCACCCCCAGGTCCCTTTCATTCTCTACCACTGTCAGTGTAGTACCACAGAGTTGATACGTTGCTCTGGGGTTGCTGTTTCCCATATGTAGTACTTTACATTTGTCAATGTTAAACTTCATTTGCCACCTCGAAGCCCATCTGCTCAACCTTTCCAGATCCTGTTGCAGCAGCAGCATAGTGTCAGTAGTGTCCTTGACAACCCTGCCTACCTTTGTATCGTTTGCAAACTTCGACATTAAGCTTGAGCAGTGCAGACGGGCTGCAAGAGTAGCTCATGGAGTATTGTCAATGATATACAGGAATTTTTCCAGCAGGGATAAGGAGGTGATTATTCCATTGTATAAGGCAATGGTCAGGCCACACCTAGAGTATTGTATACAGGTCTGGAGGCCTCATTTCAAGAAGGATGTAGAGCTGCTGGAACGAGTACAGAGAAGGGCAACAAGATTAGTGAATGGAACAAAGGGGTGCTCTTACGAAGAAAGGCTTAAGTTTTGCAAATTACAGTGTCTGGAGACTAGGCACCAGCGAGGTGATCTGATAAAGGTGTATAAAGCCTTGAATGGTTTAAGCATGCTCAATGCTGATGGGATTCTTCCTCTAGCTCAGAAAAATCACCTGAGAGGGCATAAATTCAAATTGAGGAAAGACAGATGTAGGATAGACGTGAGGAAATTTGCCTTTAGCCAGCGGGTGGTTGGTTGGTGGAACAGACTTCCATCCCTTGTGGTGGAGGTTGATAGCCTAAATAAGTTTAAGGCTCAGCTGGACAGGTATTTGGAATGAACAGAGGGGTGAAGTGGTAGTGGGTTTTTTTTTTTTTTTTTTTTGGCTGATGCTGCATAAGCTTGCTTTCTTGCATCAAATGCCTCTACTAATGCTAATATACCATCATCAATATCATTTATGAATACAGAAAACAATAATGGACCCAACACTGAGCCCTGAGAGACTCCACTAATAACATTAGTCCACGACGAGCAGTGTCCATTGATTACCACCCTCTGTCTTCTCCCCTCAGCCACCCCTTTATCCACAGCAGCAATTTGCCTCCAATGTCACACTGCTCCAATTTATGCAGCAGTCTTCCATGTGCAACAGTATCAAAAGCCTTTCTAAGATCCAAGTATATAATATCAAAGTTATTCCCTGCATCCAGTTCCTTTGTGACTGCATCATAGTATCCAATCAAATTGGTCAGGCAAGACTTCCCCTTAACAAAACCATACTGTGTCCGAGCTATAACTGAAGTCTTGTCTAAATGATCCTGCAGTGCTTCTTTAACTAGTGCCTCCATTAATTTTCCTGGAACAGAAGTTAAACTCACAGGTCTATAATTACTTGTGTCAGCCTTTGATCCTCCTTTGTGAATTGGGGTCACATTTGCACATCTCCAGTCTGTGGGTACCTCCCATGAGTCCAAGGAAGCTCTCATAATTATGGCTAAGGGTTTGCTTACTTCCTCTGCTGCCTCCTTTAATATAACTGGATAGATCCCATCCACCCCAGGTGCCTCTCTTGTGTTTATCTTCAACAATTTCTCCTCCACTTTACTCTCAGTTATTATAAGATTCTCTAGCTTACTGCTAGAGTTGAATGCACCTCTGGCATTCCCCTTGCTGAATAACTCCTAATGTGTGAATGTTGATGCAAAATATTTAGTTTGTTAGTTACCTGAGCAGGATCATCAACAGTTGACCCATCGATATCAAGTGGACCAATCTGATTTATTCCCTTCCTTCTAGAATTTACATAAGTAAAGAACTCTTTGCTGTTTTTATTTGCATCCCTTGCCAAAGATTTCTCATAATCTGCATTTGCTTGCCTAACCTCCTTTGTAACTTGGTTACAGATCAACTTGTATCTATCATAGGCTTCTGTGTCATGTGTTAATTTATGTATCCCATGCATTTTTCTTCTGTCCTATGTCTCATTAGTTCATCTGACATCCATTTAGGCCTAAACCTTGAATAATATTTCTTAATTGATATGTAAAGCCTAGTAGCTTCCAAGATAAGTTCTTTGAATGCTTCCCATTTTGAATTTGCTGTTGGTAACATCTTCAGTTGGTCCCACTGTATAGAATTTAAATACCGTCTCAGACCATCGTAGTCGCCTTTACGAAAGCAGTAATCCTTCCCTTTACCCCTGATGGTAGTTACCTCTTTGAGTAAATCCCACTTCTTGATTAGATTGATTAGACCTGGGTTTGAGCCTGTGACCACCAAATATGGAGGGTGCGCAAAGGTCAGGGAATGACCACCGCGTATCCCTGGATCAATATGTCCTTAATTGCTAATACTCCTAAAAACCAAGTAACAAACAAACATACTGAAGTGCACTAGCTTTACGATAGAGGGCAATGACTTTAATAGTTATGCTCCCTGGCTTTGTGATATTGAAGTCTGTCTGGTGTCCATTGGTTGAAGTGCAGGAAGATTCAACTCTATTTCAATTTCAGGGGATTGTTATTGACTGGATGGTGTCAATTGTTGTAGCATGTGGGATTTTTGATTTGTTTTGCTCACCAATAGGTCTAAAGTGTAACAGAAGTGTTTTAAAAAATAATTTAAAACATGCATTTTTAATAGATTGAAAGTGAATATAGATTCACATATAGATTGAAAGTGACTGTGGCATCAAAAAGAAATTGAAATGAAAGTGGACATTTGAATTATTTCTTGCTGATCTTTGAAATTTCATGTGTAGAGTCATTTACTCCCCTACATCTAGAGACGTAACAGTTTGGTGCAACTGGTTATAGATTTATAAACCATTAATAAGTAGTGATCATAGTGTATTAATTTGTGCTATATATCTAAATAGATAACTGTTGTTAAGCATAAAGAGTAAGGTTAATTTTTGCAAGGGAAATTATAGCCTTAGGCCAGGGGTCGGCAACCTTTTTGAGTGAAGAGCCATATTTGATCTGGTGCCTCCGTAGCCAGGTGGGCAGTAGCAGCAGTACATAGCACACGCTTCTTGATTTGACCGGGGTTTGAGCCTGTGACCACCAAATACGGATGCGGAAAGGTCAGGGAATGACCACCGCATATCCCCAGAGCAATATGGCCTTAGTTGCTAATGCTCCTAAAAACCAAATAACATTTTTGATCTAATTAAAAAAATAATAAATAAAACAGAAGAGCCACACCTCAGCTCAAGCTTTGAAGGTAGGGGGGGAGTTTTTTAAGAAATGGAATAGTGGGAAGGTGTTTTATTAAAAAATAATATTTTGAAATATTATTTATTAATAATATTTCTAATTAATGTGACTTTTGTTGAGTTATCTATTATGGAATATGATACAGCTAAAGGGAGATGGTTTCCATTATTTTGTTCTTGCTGATACTATCAATTCAGTGTTAAGTGGATTGGAAAACTATCTTGATGAGATACTTGTCAGTCAATTCGGCCTTGGAGAGACTGCAAGTCTCGCAATAGACTTCTTCTCAACATGTTTGTGCTTGCTAACAGTTGAGTTACAGGGATGAGATACACTGAGTGGGTGGGGTGCAAAAATATTTGCTGATGCTATTGAGTAAGTGCTAGATGGGTTGGAAAACTGATAGCTTGTGGGAGGGGGTCAGTAAACAAACTAATAGATTAACAGCAGCCCAAGTGATTCGTACATTACTTTTGTTGGGATGCAGCAGCCTGGAAAGCAAAATGTTGGAAATTACTGGGATTCATGTGGGACAAGTAAATTCGTCAAAAAAACAAAAACAAAAAAAAAACAGATGCATGTTTACTTGTACATATGCCAATGCTAGAAGTAGAGTAAACAAAGTTGAATTTTAGTTCTGGCTAAGTCATCAGATATGGGATGTGGAATATGAATATGGTGAGTACAATGTGTATACAGAAAGAATGGACAGAATTGGAGTGTGCAAGGAGTTATGCAACAAAGGGTCGCATAACTCCTTGTAAGAGCAACAAAGGGTTGCTCTTACGAAGAAAGGCTTAAGTTTTGCAAATTAGTGTCTGAAGACTAGGCACCAACGAGGTGATCTGATAGGTGTATAAAGCCTTGAATGGTTTGAGCATGCTCAGTGCTGATGGGATTCTTCTTCTTGCTCAGAATAATCACCTGAGAGGGCATAAATTCAAATTGAGGAAAGGCAGAAGTAGGATAGATGTGCAGAAATTTAGCCAGTGGGTAGTTGGTTGATGGAACAGACTTCCATCCCTTATTGTGGAAGTTGATAGCTTAAATAAATTTAAGGCTCAGCTGGACAGATATTTCGAACAAACGGAGGGGTGAAATGGGAGTTTTTTGGGGTTTTTTTGGCTGATGCTACATAAACTTGCTTTCTTGCATCATATGCCTCTACTAATGCATAATGCTAAAACAATTATGAGTTGAGCCTGTTAGAAGCAAAAATTTAAGTATAATTTCATGAGTATAATGATTCATAAGCATAATGCAAAATGATATAGACAAATAGTGGGCCAGTAAATTGAATTATCTTATAATGGGAATTTTAACTTTCCAGTTATTGACTAGAACTTGTTTGTTGGTCACGTATAGTAATAAGGTTTTTGTGGATTTATTAGAATTGCATTGAATTTGAAATTTAAAGTTGAATTTGAAAGTGTCTGCAATTCCTCTCTAACACACTGCTTTCTACAGCAGTGTGTTAGAGAGGAAACAAGAGAAAGCAATACTTTGGATCTGATTATTAGCAGTGACTTTTTGTGTATTACAAATCTCTAGATAAAGGAACTACTAGATTTTAGTGATCACACTGTATTGATATAGGATGTATTTAAATATAAACTACTTTAAAAGGTAAAAGGGGAATATAGTTTGCTTTCACAAAGGTGATTAACTACAATGGTCCGTTTTTATATTCTATTCAGTGGAATGAACTGATGTTACCAGCTGAAAATTCTAAATAAGAGGCATTCAGGGACATTCTTTCCATTTTATACCAATTAAGAGATGCTGTTCTTGGTGAGACCTTAGTCCTAATCCTTGAACAGTCAGAGAAACTAAGACTAGTGGCAAAAGGAAAATATATGTAGAATATGTATGAATTATTAGTGTATATAGAAATCCTGTGCTAAGTATATACAAGTCTGAAATCAAGTCACTATTGAGGTGAGGCAAGATGAGGGGTCTCTGGCAAAGATTTCTTTGCTTTGAATGGGATAAATCACATGGATCAACTAGATTTGAATGTTATAAATGTTGATTCATTTCAGGTCATCGAAAAACTGAATAAATTTTTTGCATCTACATTTGCATGTGAACAAAATTTTAGGGATAGGGATGTCAGAGGTATATCATTTTTCATGTGAACAAAACAATGATTTTATGATAACTGAAAAGTGGGAGAGAAGTTGTTGAAACTAAAAATAAATAAGGCACCTGGAGTGGGTGGAATTTTTTCAGCTATATCATTTCAGCAAACAAGTAAGAAAACTTTTAGCTACAATTTTGAAAGCACCTTTTCACACGGAGGTCCCTATGGACTGCAGATATGTGAATGTTTCCAATTTACTGAGAGGAGTCAAAAGGTGAGATGGGTAATTACAGACCTATTAGCATTAGTAGAGGCATATGATGAAAGCTTATGCAGCATCAGCCAAAAAAAAAACCCCACTTCCATTTCACCCCTCTGTTCTTTCCAAATACCTGTCCAGCTCAGCCTAAAATTTATTTAGGCTATTAACTTCCACAACAATGGATTGAAATCTGTTCCACCAACCAACTACCCACTGGCTAAAGGCAAACTTAAGCACATCTATCCTACATCTGTCTTTCCTCAATTTGAATTTATGCCCTCTCAGGTGATTATTCTGAGGAAGAATCCCATCAGCATTGAGCATGCTCAAACCATTCAAGGCTTTATACACCTCAATCAGATCACCTCGTAGGTGCCTAGTCTCCAGATACTGTAATTTGCAAAACTTAAGCCTTTCTTCGTAAGAGCAACCCTTTGTTCCATTCACTAATCTTGTTTCCCTTCCCTGTACTTGTTCCAGCAGCTCTACATTATTAAGAGTAGGAGACCAGCGGAATTACTTAACAAGTACAGGTCACTGTTGAAAAAAGCCGTGAAGTAGGGTTGAATTTTAAAGTGTCTGCAATTCTGCCTAGACACGATAAGACGGAGTGTATGATGAGAGCCTAGTCGATCAATTCGGCCCTGGAAAGATTGTGCAAGGCTCAAGGGATAGAATATTTTTTTCAGCCTGGACTGTACTTGTTAACAGGAGAGATTGCTTCTACAGGGATGGGATACACTTAAATAGAAAGGGTGCAAGAATATTTTCTGATGCTATCGAGGCAGTGTTAGGTGGGTCGGAAAACTGCTAGCTTGGGGGGAGACAAAGACTAATAGATTAACAGCCACTGGCAGAGGTGAAGGAGATTCTTGCACTGCTTCTATTGGAATGAGCAGAAGCCTGAAAAACAAGATGCAGGATATTCCAGAGACTGCTGGAAGTCATTGCGGTACAAGTAAACACATGGGTTGTGTTAGGGTAGCTAAGAATAGAAACAGGTGCTTGTATACTTTTGTGTACACCAATGCTAGGAGTTTAGTAAATAAATTTGATGAATTTGAGGTATTGCTGAAAACATCAAAGGCAGATATTGTTGGGATATCAGAGACGTGGTGTCACACAGATATAAGGAATGCAGAACTGGAATTTGGGGAGTACAACATCTACAGAAAGGATAAACAGGATAGGAAGGGAGGAGAGGTTATGCTATTAGTTCAGAAACACATAAAATCCAAGGAAGTGAAGCCAGTCGACATCGATGGACAGGGCAGTGTCGAGTCAGTTTGGTGTGACATAAACATAGGTAAATCAAAATTGAGAGTAGGAGTGTGCTATAGGCCTAATGACTCTGAGTATAATAAGATACTGTACAGGGGAATAGAATGGGCCAGTAAATCAGAGAGTCTTATAATGGGGATTTTAATTTCCCAGATATTGACTGGAATTTGTGGGTTGGTCACTCACACACTAGCAAGGCTTTTGTGGATTTATTGGATGATTGTTTTCTACACCAGCATGTTCGGAAGGCAACTAGAGGGAGTAATACTCTTGATCTGATTATCAGTAGTGATTCTTCATGCATTAAGAATCTGCGGATAAAGGAACCACTAGGTGGCAGTGATCACAGTGTGCTGAAGTGGGATTTACTCAAGGAGGTAACTATCATCAGAGGTAAAGGAAAGGGTTTTCGCTTTCGTAAAGGCAACTATGATGGTCTGAGACAGTATTTAAATTCTATACAGTGGGACCAACTGATGATGTTATCAACAGCAAATTCAAAATGGGAAGCATTCAAGGAACTAATCTTGGAAGCTACCAGGCTTTACATACCAACCAAGAAATATTGTTCAAGGTTCAGGCCTAAATGGTTGTCAGATGAACTAATGAAACATATGGCAGAGAAGAAAAATGCATGGGATACATACAAATTAATGGTTGACATGGAAGCCTATGATAGATATAAGTTGGTCTGTAACCAAGTCACAAAGGAGATTAGGCAGGCAAAGGCAGATTATGAGAAATCCTTGGCAAGGGATGCAAAGAAAAACAGAAAAGAGTTCTTTACCTATTTAAACCCAAGAAGGAAAGGGATGAATCAGATTGGTCCACTGGATGTTGATGGTTCAACAGTTGAGGATCCTGCTCAGGTGGCTAACAATCTAAACAAGTATTTTGCATCTACATTCACACATGAGGAGTTATTCAAGAAGGGGAATGTCGTAGGTGAAGTAAACATTGGCAGTGAGCTAGATGATTTTCTAATAACTGAGAGGAAAGTGGAGGAGAAATTGTTGAGGATAAACATAAAAAAGGCACCCGGGGTGGATTGGATCTATCCAGTTATATTAAAGGAGGCAGCAAAGGAAGTAAGCAAACCCCTAGCCATAATTATGAGAGCTTCTTTGGACTCGGGAGGTACCCAAAGACTGGAAATGTGCAAATGTAACCCCAATTCACAAAGGAGGATCAAAGGCTGACACAAGTAATTATAGACCTGTTAGTTTAACTTCGGTTCCAGGAAAATTAATGGAGGCACTGGTTAAAGAAGTACTGCAGGATCATCTAGACAAGAATTCAGTTATAGCTCAGACACAGCATAGTTTTGTTAAGGGCAGGTCTTGTCTGACCAATTTGATTGGATACTATGATGTAGTCACAAAAGAACTGGATGCAGGGAATAACTTTGATATTATATATTTGGATCTTAGAAAGACTTTTGATACTGTTGTGCATGGAAGACTGCTGCAGAAATTCTAGCAGTGTGGCATTGGAGGCAAATTGCTGCTATGGATAAAGGGATGGTTGAGTGGCAGAAGACAGAGTGGTAATCAATGGACACTGCTCAATATGGACTAATGTTATTAGTGGAGTTGCTCAGGGTTCAGTGTTGGGTCCATTGTTGTTTTCTGTATTTATAAATGATACTGGTGATGGTATATCAAGCTTAATGTCCAAGTTTGCAGACGATACAAAAGTTGGCAGAGTTGTTAAGGACACTACTGATGCTATGCTGCTGCAGCAGGATCTGGAAAGGTTGAGCAGATGGGCTGAGAGGTGGCAAATGAAGTTTAACATTGACAAATGTAAAGTACTACATATGGGAAACAGTAACCCCAGATCAACGTATCAACTCTGGTACTATGCTGACAGTGGTAGAGAATGAAAAGGACCTGGGGGTAATTGTGCAGGCAGATATGAAGTTCTCTGAGCAGTGCAGACAAGCTGCAAGAGTAGCTCATGGTGTCTTGTCAATGATATATAGGAATTTTTCTAGCAGGGATAGGGATGTCATTATTCCATTGTATAAGGCATTGGTCAGACCACACCTTGAGTACTGTATACAGGTCTGGAGGCCTTATTTCAAGAAGGATGTAGAGCTGCTGGAACAAGTACAGAGAAGGGCAACAAGATTAGTGAACGGAACAGAGTGTTGCTCTTACGAAGAAAGGCTTAAGTTTTGCAAATTAGAGTCTGGCGACTAGGCATCGGCGAGGTGATCTAATAGAGGTGTATAAGGCTTTGAATGGCTTGAACATGCTCAATGCCGATGGGATTCTTGCTCAGAATAATCGCCTGAGAGGGCATAAATTCAAATTGAGGAAGGACGGATGTCGGATAGATGTGCGGAAATCTGCCTTGAGCCAACGGGCAGTTGGTTTGTGGAATAGACTTCCATCACTTCTTGTTGAAGTTGATAGCCTAAACAAATTTAAGGCTCAGCTGGACAGGTATTTTGAATGAACGGGGGGGGGGGGGGTGAAATGGAAGTAGTGGTTTTTTTTTTTTTTTTTTTTTTTGGCTGATGCCGAATAAGCTTGCTTTCTTGCATCATATGCCTCTACTAATGCTAAAGCTACATTCTTCTTGAAATGAGGCCTCCAGACCTGTATACAGTACTCAAAGTGAGGCCTGACCATTGCCTTATGCAAGGGAATAATCACCTTATCCCTGCTAGAAAAATTCCTATACATCATTGACAAGACAATGAGCTACTCTTGCACACTATCTGCACTGCTCAGAAAACTTTATCTGCCTGCACAATTACCCCCAGGTCCTTTTTGTTCTCTACCACTGTCAGTATAGTACCAAGAGTTGAAAAGTCACTCTGGCGTTACTTCTTCCCATATGTAATACTTTACATTTGTCAATGTTAAACTTCATTTGCCACCTCTCAGACAACCTGCTCAACTTTTCTAGATCCTGTTGCAGCACTGTACTGTCATAAGTGTCCTTAACAATCCTGCCAACCTTCGCACATCTGCAAACTTGGACATTAACCTTGATATATCATCATCAATATCATTTATAAATACAGAAAACAAAAATGGGCCGAACACTGAACCCTGAGGGACTCCTCTAATAACATTTGTCCACAATGAACAGTGTCCATTGATTACCACTCTGTCTTCTCCCATTCAACCAACCCCTTTATACATAGCAGCAATTTGCCACCAATGCCACACTGCTCCAATTTGTTCAGCAATCTTCCATGTGCAACAGTATCAAAAGCCTTTCTAAGATCCAAATATATATCAAAGTTATTCCCTGCATCCAGTTCCTTTGTGACCACATCATAGTATCCAATCAAATTGGTCAGGCAAGACTTTTCTTTAACAAAACCATGCTGTGTCTGTGCTATAACTGAACCCTTCTCTAGATGATCCTGCAGTGCTTCTTTAACCAGTACCTCTGTTAATTTTCCTGGAACAGAAGTTAAACAGGTCTATAATTACTTGTTGCCCTTTGATCCTCCTTTGTGAATTTGGGTCACATTTGCACATCTCCAGTCCATGGGTACCTCCCCTGAGTCCAAAGAAGCTCTCATAATTATGGCTAAGGGTTTGCTTACTTCCTTTGCTGCCTCCTTTAATATAACTGGATAGATCCCGTCCGCTCCATGTGCCTTTTTTATGTTTATCTTCAACAATTTCTCCTCCACTTTCCTCTCAGTTATTACAAAATCATCTAGCTCACTGCCAGAATTTAACTCACCTCTGGCATTCCCCTCCCTGAATAACTCCTCATGGGTGAATGTAGATGCAAAATACTGATTTAGTTTGTTAGCCACCTGAGCAGGATCATCAACAGTTGAACCATCAATATCCAGTGGACTAATCTGATTTATCCATTTTCTTCTAGAGTTTACATAGGTAAAGAACTCTTGGTTGTTTTTCTTTGCATTCTTTGCCAAGGATTTCTGATAATCTGCATAATCTCCTTTGTGACTTGGTTACAGACCAGCTTATATCTATCATAGGCTTCCATGTCACCCATTAATTTATATGTATCCCCTGCATTTTTCTTCTCTGCCATGTCTCATTAGTTCATCTGACATAGATTTAGGCCTAAACCTTGAACAATATTTCTTAGTTGGTATGTAAAGCCTAGTAGCTTCCAAAATAAATTCTTTGAATGCTTCCCATTTTGAATTTTCTGTTGGTAACATCAAATGTCCCCACTGTATAGAATTTAGATACTGTCTCAGACTACAGTAGTTGCCTTTACGAAAGCAAAAACCCTTCCCTTTACCACTGATGATAGTTACCTCTGAGTAAATCCCACTTCAGCACACTGATCACTGTTCCAGAGAAAATAATGGAGTCACTGGTGAAAGAAGTAATGCAGGACCATCTAGACAGGAATTCAGTTACAATGTAATCACAGCATGGATTTGTTGAGGTGTGATGTTACCCGCTGAAAATTGAGCAATCTGATTGGATACTATGATGCAGTAACAAAGTAACTAGATGCAAAAAATTGTCATATACAGTACAGTACTTAGATTTCAGAAAAGCTTTTGATAGTGGTGCACATAAAGGACTGTTGTCTAAATTGGAGCAGTGGGGTTTTAAGAGCAAGTTACTGCTGTGGATAAAGGGATGGCTCAGTAGGAAAAGACAGTGGTTATTAATTGACATTGCTCTTTGTGAACTAATGTAATTGGAGTCCACCAGGGTTCAATGCTGGGTCTGTTGTCATTCTCTATTTATTAATGATATGAGTAAAGGTATATCAGGCTTAATGTCTAAGTTTGTAGATGATACAATGGTTGGTAGGATGGTTAATTACAGTAACCAAGCTATGCTACTGCAAGAAGATCTAGAATAATTAGGCAGATGGTATGATAAATGGCAGTTGAAGTTGTAACATTGACAAATGCAGGGTACTGCGTAAGGATAGCAATAACCCCTGATTAAAGTACCAACTGTGTGGTACTACACTCAGGGTGGTGGAAAATGGAAAGAGACCTGGGGCAATTGTGCAGTCAGACATGGTGTCTGAGCAATGCAGACAGGCTGCCAGAACAGCTCATGGAGTTTTGGCAATGATATACAGGAACTTTTGCTGGGAGGGGTAAGGCAGCAATTATCCCATTGTAAAAGGCATTTGTTAGGCTGCATCTTGAATACTTCAAACAGAAGAATCTAGACTAGGCACCTGCGAGGTGACCTGATCAAGGTGTTTAAAGCTTTGAATGGATTGAACAAGCTCAATGCTGATGGTATTCTTCCTCTTGCTTAGGCTACACACGTGAATATGGATAAATTCAAATTGAAGAAGGTTGTTCAGAAGTTTTCTTTTAGCCAGTGGGTGGTTGATTGTTGTAACAAACTTGTTGTGGAAGTAGATAGTTTGAATAAATTAAAAGTAAAACTAGACAAATTTTTGGATGGAATGGACAGATGATGTGGGAAGGTTTTTTTTTTTTGTTTGTGTTGCTTTTTTGCATATTTGTCACTACTAATGCTCTCAAATGTGTTAAAATCCAAATTAACAATGTCAAAATTCACTTCTCCATCCGGATCCCTATTAACTCTATCAGAATAGCTTTCCAGATTAGTTAAACATGCTTTTCCTTTAATAGAACCATGTTATATATCCTTCAGGATGCCATTTATTTACAGGCATCTGTATCTTTGGCTCCAAATCTCCACCGCTGAAGTCGGACCTCACTAGTCTAGTTACCCACTTGCTCTAGAACTACCTTTATGTA
Source organism: Mastigoproctus giganteus (assembly GCF_048544385.1). NCBI lineage: Eukaryota > Metazoa > Arthropoda > Arachnida > Uropygi > Thelyphonidae > Mastigoproctus > Mastigoproctus giganteus. The sequence continues at coordinate 120,023,460 of NC_143587.1, forward strand.
TTGGCAAAATGTTGCCACTGCTGTAATCCAAATAAATCTCGCTTGAGTTCACTGTGCCTTTTATAATCAATCTTAACGGATCAGTGTACTCTCTTGCTAGCTCACTGAGAATTACTGGATATATGCCATCAATTCTGTGGGTCTTATGTGCCTTTAGCCTTATTATATTCAAGTATTTCTAATAAACCATCTTCAATAATTGTAATGTTACTGCTCTTCTTGATTTGTACGATTTCAATTTACCATGAAGGGTCTTTAATCTGTTAAGATTAGTGTTAAGTATCTGTTCATTTCATCATATCAGCTTGCTTATTTTAGACTTACCTGCAGCAAGGGGCTGACTTGATTTCCTCTTTGTATTCATATATAAAAAGGTCCTTGTCCTTTTTCTTAGCCAGTGATTTCTCATAATCAACAATTGCCACCCTAAACTTTTCTGAGGTATTCCTACAGATCAGCTTATAGACATAGTAAGCTTCAGTACTTTTTATATACTACTTGACACGAAAGCTCTATACTTCTCCCATGTGATATTCTTCTGCCCTATTAAACTGGCTAGCTAAATTTTCATCCATCATGACTAGCACCTTCCTCTTGCCTTATCTTCTTATGGTTATAATTCCCTTGTGTTTACCCTCTCTGAGCTATCTTCCTGGTTGATAGAATTAAAGTAGCATCTTACTGTCATGTGCACCTGCACCTTTCCTGAGATTGAAACTCATTCTTTTTAACAATTGTCACCTCCCTCATACTCATCTAACTTAGAAATCTGTGATCATTCCTGAGAGTTCCTATTGGGCTTGTGGGCAGTGATCAGGACTAGAATGTTTCTCCCCCCCCCCAGTATCTAACATGTTCATACAAGTAACAATCATCTAGTTGATTTAACAATTGTCTTCTATGTTGGGCCCCACTTCCACTTGTTCCAGTCATTACTGATTCATTAGGCAAATTGAAATCACCCACAGGAAAACACACTCTTGCCATATACTTCAGTTTTGTGGTCTTGAGCATATCTCCCCCTTCCTCAACTTTTATTTTTCCTTTGCTTTCAACTACCTCACACAATGGAGTCTGCACTGGCATCTGTAAATTACAAATCTAAGGTTTTGTCATACTCTTGTTGCTTTTGATAAGAATGACACTCTCCCTCCCCAAGTCTTTCTTGTCTCTCCTTTCTCCTTCTTAAATGAATTATATATGCCAAGTGAAACTCATTATTCCCTACTTCTGGATGACAAAGTTTCTGTCAGCATTAGTTGGCCTAACCAGGAGTTTGACTTCATTTTATTCACAGCATTACTATATACATAGTTAAGACTAAGTGCTATTGTGTAGTTCACTATCCTCACATCCTCTAGAAAACTGTCTTAAATTCATGTATTTTTCTTTTTATTTAAGAATTTCTAACCTTTTCCTCATGTAGATTTCAAAATTACCTCAATGTAATATACAGTATATAAAACTTTCCTTATTTATTTCCTTAGGTCATTACTCTTGTTTTTCTGTGACATCACATCACAGCATCTTCTCTTATTTATATTAAGCCAGGTGAACTGAGTGATCATAAGGGCACTGACATACTGGGATACCTTTTCACTGTTGCAACTACATGAAGCTTCTCACTACAGAGCTGTTCAGTTTAGTACCAGTTTAGTATCTGATTCCAGCTTGTCATCATTGCCCCACTGTTTTCTGTGTATATTATAGTTCTTCTGCTTTCATTAACTGATTTCTTATTCCACTCTGTGTTCTTTAATTCTATCATTATTGGCTAATATGCTACAAAACTTTTGGCCAAAAGTCACAAGATTGAACTTCAATATGAATATTTTATCTATCAGATAAATATGTTGCTTCACCTAATGCATTTCACTGTCATATTCGATATGGCAGTTATCAGTGTTGGAATTTAAAAGCTCAGTTGTTTTATCGGGTTCTTAGTTATAAAATCATTTTTATCTTTTGAACTTTATTCTTTGTTTATTCTATTTCAGCTTTTGACATATCACTTACTTTTTATCAAAGCATTTATTTTATCCCAGTTTTGTTTAATACAGTACAGGTTTTACTTTGGTGTTTATTTTTTTGATAATTTTTTGATTTCTTTTTCTTTCCTTGAAGTCATTAATTGGCATATGCAGTATATCCTATACACCAAAAGCAGTAAAACTTGTATAAATTTCAATATCTATTAGAATTAAATCATTGTGAACTTCATCATTCCTCCAGTATGACGTTCACTTGTGTTCTCCATGAATAATTTTTTAATTGGAAAAGTGTGCTATAAAAAATCTTTACCAAAACCATTTCTGTCAGAAAACACCCATTTCTATAGTAAACTTTCTATAGGTTTTGGTTTTTTTTTTTTTTTTGAGACTTTAGAGTAGATCAGATTTATGTTTTTTTGTTGATAACATGACTGGTGATGTTTTTTGATCATTATGCCATTTTTCCTCAAAAAAATGGATTGAAGAAAAGGTACTATGTCTGCCATAATGATATGTCAGAAGTTTTACTCTGACATAGTGGATGTAGAAAGAAAGCTGAAATTAGGCATGCTTCTTATTCACTGGCAAAATATTCTTGTAAAGCACATTTTAGTGCCAAGAAAAGAATAAAGAAATAGTCCAAATACAGGATGTCAGTATATTACAACCACATGGTTCTGCAACTTTCTGATGCATGCACACAACTGATTAAACTAGAATGCTAGGGAAATTATATACAGTATATGCATGCCACGTCATTTTCTTTGTTTGCTTGGTGTTAAGCATTTAAGAGGTCACTATACCATTATTTAATAATAAGTAGGTTTATGATAGATCTGCATATATATATATTTGCAGGCATTTTATCCATGTAATTCAATAGTGATTCTTCATGCATTAAGAATCTGCAGATAAAGCAACCACTAAGTGGCAGTGGTCACTGTGTGTGTGTGTGTGTGCGCGCGCGCCGACCGGGCTAGCCAGGTGGGTCAAGTGCCTGCCTGGCAACCCAAAGGTCGCGGGTTTGAATCCCGCCTCGGGCTTGGATCAAAGTACTGCAAAAACCTTGGGAGGTGCATTATGGCCACAGAAGCTGATGCACCAACAACTACCAAAAAAAAAAAAAAAATCAGTTTTTTGCTCTTGTAAAGGCGACTATGGTGGTCTGAGATAGTATTTAAATTCTATACGATGGGACCAACTGATGATGTTACCAACAGCAAATTTGAAATGGGAAGCATTCAAAGAATTAATCTTGGAACCTACTAGGATTTTCATACCGACTAAGAAATATTGTTCAAGGTTTTAGGCCTGAATGGATGTCAGATGAACTAATGAGACATGCGGCAGAGAAGAAAAATTATGGAAAACATAAATTAACAGGTGACATGGACGCTTATGATAGATCACAAAGGAGGTTAGGCAGGCAAAGGCAGATTATGAGAAAACTTTGGCAAAGGATACAAAGAAAAACGGCAAATAGTTTACCTATGTAAACTCTAGAAGAAAAAGGATGAATCAGATTGGTGTACTGGATATTGATGGTTCAACTTTGATCCTACTCAGGTGGCTAACAAACTAAATGAGTATTTTGCATCTACATTTGCACACGAGGAGTTATTCAGGAAGGGGAATGCCAGAGGTGAATTATCCAATTTGATTGGATACTCTGTGGTCACAAAGGAACTGGATGCAGGGAATAACTTTATCATATTTTTTGATCTTAGAAAGGCTTTTGATACTGTTGCACATGGAAGACTGCTGAACAAATTGGAGCAGTGTGGCATTGAAGGCAAATTGCTGCTATAGATAAAGGGATGGTTGAGTGGGAGAAGACAGTGGTAATCAATGGACACTGCTCATCATAGACTAATGTTATTAGTGGAGTCCCTCTGGGTTCAGTGTTGGGTCCATTGTTTTCTGTATTTATAAATGATATTGATGATGGTATATCGAGCTTAATGTCCAAGTTTGCAGACAGTATGAAGGTTTGCAGGGTTGTTAAGAACACTGACAGTGCGCTGCTGCAACAGGATTTAGAAAAGTTGAACAGATGGGCTGAGAGGTGGCAAATGAAGTTTAACATTGACAATTGTAAAGTACTACATATGGGAAGCAGTAACCCCAGAGTAACGTATCAACTTTGGTACTACACTGACAAGGTCTAAGGTATGTTTGTGTCAGATGGCACCTGGGATTTCTCCCATCTCCGTGCGTGTTTTGCTGTATCGAGGATAGTACACTGTCAAGCCAGAGACTTGAAAGTGTGTGGGCCGTATCTGTGCAGTGTGATATGTTGTGCCCATTGTTTGTCCGGCATTGTTAGTTGTCTTAGATTTACACGAAGCCAGTAGAATTTAGACGTTGATTAGAATTTGGCGACATTGTTAAGGGTGTACTCTGTCGATTTAGTGAGAGAGGGCGGGGGAGACTGAAGACTAGTGGGGCCCGACGTTGCCCATACCTTGCCATGTGAAGGCTAGCCGGGTGTATCCAGTATCACAACAAATTGCTCTGGCAGGTCCTGCCACCTAGTTTCCTGCGATTTCAGTGGCTAGGAACTATAAAAAAATTATGCATTTGACATTAATGCTTAATGGGATTGCTGTTAGGAAATCGCTGGTTGGTGTTGAACGCTAAAGAAATGTGTTAAAGGCCTAATAGGTCGGGCAAAATTTTGATGTTATTAAATTTAGACATGTGAGGCTATACACTAGATAAAAGCTAATAGTGTTAGTTGTTTTAGATTTACACGAAGCCGGTAGAATTTAGACGTTGATTAGAATTTGGCGGCATTGTTAAGGGTGTACTGGGTCGATTTAGTGAGAGAGGGCGGGGGAGACTGAAGACTAGGGGAAAACAGAAGAATAGGGATGATAGAGTAGGCATCACCAAGGTCAGTGGAGAAGATCCCCACTGGGCAAAGTATGGGGGGATAGGCAGGGAGGGGAGGAGAAATAGATCTGGCTCCTCCCTCCCCTGCCTGGGAATGGGGTTTTAAAGGGAACCAGGTTAGAGTACCCAGTTCAGATTGCCAATGGCGTGTTGGCAGCAAAGCTGCAGAATGTCTTCATCGGTGTCATGTCCAAGCAGTGTCGAATCCGGTATGAAGGTCAATCTGCCCATCCCGCTCTGGTGGTGGGATATGTTAGCTGGCAGTGGGGAAGAAAACAGGTGAGGGGGTGGGAGAGACACACATTTACTTCATTCATAATCTGCATTCTCACTCTACTTGCATTCTTTTTTTTTTAGTTATTTATTTTTCTTTTCTTATTTTATAATTTTTTTTTTCCAATTTTTTTATATATAAATATATATATATATATATATATATTTTTTTTTTTTTTTTTCACTTTTGTGTTCTTTTTCTCATGTGCTTACACTTTTATTCATTCTTCTAGCTCTCATCTCATTTATTTCTGCACTGCACTCTCTGGGCACCTCAACTTACTGTTATTCTTCAGTTGTGGTGCAGGCCTAGCCGCAAGTTTTTTTTTTTTTTTTTTGCAGGCCAGGGGAGAATGCAGTTGATAGTGTTTATATATATACTTTATATATATATATACTTTATATATATACTGTACCAACAAACATTTACTAACCACAGGTTAGTAAATGTTTGTTGGTACAGTATATATATAAAGTAATGCAAGTTCACCAAGATATCGACAAGGAATATTACAACTTTCTGAAAGTGATAAAGCCCAAGAAACCTATAGGGAAACAGAAATCCAAAGAAGCAAAAATTTAGTCAAGAAACACTTGTCATGATGAACCGAAGACGACAAATGAAGAGCAAGAAAAACACTGACAGGGAGAAAATTGAGTATACTGAGTTATGCAAAGCCATTAGAAAGAGACTCGGAGAGGACATAAGAAGATTTAACACAAGAAAAGTAGAACAGGCATTAAGGGAAAACAAAGGATTTAAATCAGCAGCCATGAGCAGTAATACAGGAAGACAAATGATACTGAAACTGAAGAATAGCGATGGTGTACTTATAAACAGCAGAGAAGGCATAATTCAAATAGCAGAAGACTACTATAGAGAATTATACAAGGAGCGAGGGAATGATACCAGCAGTGGGGAAGATGGATTGCAAAGTAGCAACATATATGACATACCCGATATTCTTCCTGATGAGGTAGAACATGCATTGAAGAATCGGAAATCCCCGGGGGAAGATGAAGTTACTGTAGAGTTGTTAAAATTGGGAGGAAGAGACATAACACAAAAACTGGCAAGGCTCTTCACAAAGTGCATTAGAAAAGGTGTGACGCCTAAGCAGTGGAATAATGCAATCATAGTTTTGCTGCATAAGAAAGGAGATAAATCAGAAATTGGAAATTATAGACCAATTAGCTTGTTATCCCACATCTATAAGTTGTTCACAAGGGTCATTACTAACAGATTAGAAAGAATACTTGATGAGAATCAACCGAAAGAGCAAGCTGGCTTTAGGACAGGATTCTCAACTATGGATCACCTTCACGTAATATCACAGCTAATGGAGAAAGAAAATGAATATAAAACACCATTATGCCTGGCATTTGACTCCATACAGCATAAGGCAATGTTTCGGGCACTGGAAAGACAAGGCATAGATACCCCATATATTATGATTTGGAAGAAAATATATGAGAGTGCTACCTCCTTTATTACACTAGACAAAGACAGTAGCAAATTTAAAATCGAGAAAGGAGTTCGACAAGGAGACACAATATCTCCGAAGCTGTTTACTGCTGCCCTTGAGGAAGCTTTCAGAAGATTAGACTGGTCGCAGAAAGGAGTCAGTGTGAACGGAAAGTACCTAAACCATTTATGATTTGCAGATGACATTGTGGTTATAAGCCACGATCCCAAAGAATTAGAGGAAAATCTTAATCAGTTATGCACAGTTAGTAAGGATTTTGGACTAAAGATGAACATGGATAAAACAAAAGTAATGATGAACAAGTATGCCACGGAAAGGGAAATAATGATTGAAGGAGCAGTAATTGAAAAGGTGGAGTCATATACTTATCTGGGACAAGTTATTAGCTGTAATAATGATAAATGGCTGGAAGTGAAGAGAAGAATAAATTTTAGATGGATAGCATTCAGGAAATATAGTCACATACTGAAGAGCAATATCCCAGTTTGTCTGAAACGTAAAATAATGAATCAATGTGTACTCCCCATCATGATTTATGGAAGTGAAACTTGGGCTCTCACCAAACGAATGGAAGAGAAGCTGAGAACTACACAGCGAAGAATGGAACGAATTTTCCGTGTGATCAGACTGTTAGATAAGAGAAACACATGGATTAGGCAGCAAACTCAAGTAAAGGACATTATTATCAAAACTAAAGAACTAAAATGGTCTTGGGCAGGACACATAGCTCGAAAACATGATGACAGATGGACTAAGAAAATAACAGAATGGTACCCAAGAGGAGCTAGAAGAAAACCTGGAAGACAAAGGCGGAGATGGATAGATGAAATTCATGAGTTTTTGGGTAGTAAATGGATGGCCAGTGCTCAAAACAGAAGGAACTGGAAAGTTGCTGGAGAGGCCTTCATCCTGCAATGGATTGAAAATGGCTAATGATGAATGCAAGTTATTTTTAACTTTGTATTCTTTCAGCCAATTACATTTGCTCTTCAACCCATTCACTCTTTCCCACTCTTTCTTTCACCAAAACTGCCATTTATTCCCTTTTACCATAATTCCTTGTTCACTCTGTGCCCAGCCTATTTATTCTATTTTTCATTCATTCATTCTTCTTTCATTCTGCATTGCATCTCCTTGCTACTAGCTTACTGATATTTTTCAGTTAATCTGCTTCCCTGGCTGCCTGTACATGGTTACTTATTTGATGTGGGGCTCTATGTTCCTACACATGGCGGGGTAGTCCTGGGGAGTTTTGTTATGTCAGGTTTCTGTCAGGGTGCAGAATACTGCTATCCTAACAGTTTTTAAGTCATTGTCTGGGCGTGGTGGGAAACTTGGGGCATTTTACTATTGATTATTGTTTAAATCGCTGGGGGGGGATTGATTTGCCATTCTTTGGGTTACTCTACGCATTTCGAATACTTTCTGTGTGAAAGATGTAAAAGCTTTATAATTTTGCTCTTCTATGATGAACAGATGTTCTTCCCTGGGAAGGGGACCTATCTGTGCTATTAGCTCTGTTCTGGGGATGTCATATATTATACATTCATATAGAATGTGTGCCCAGTCTTCACTTTCGCCACAGGTGCAGTTTGGGTCATCGGTCAGGCCTAAGGAGGTTAGTTTTGCCTTTAGGGAGCTGTGACCTGTCAATATAAATGTTGTAAAAAGTCCAGGGGCATACCACTTAGGTGGCTTTGGGCCAACCATTGACACCCGTAGCAGAAACGGTTTGGTAATAAGACCTCTGGTTTCCTGCTCCCACTTTGTTTGCCATAGCTCATGGAGCTTTGTGGCTATTCTTTTTCTTTCATCATTGAAGGTGTTGAATACCCCCAGAAATTCTGTGGGTATGCTCTTTTTAAATCTATAATATAAGCCTCTTTTGGCTACTTCCAGGTAAAGTGGGAGAGTTCTGGCCAGCAACTGTAGTGCAGGTGTGTGCTTACTGTGTGACATGCTCTGGTAATAGTTAGTAGTATTGTCCTTTGTATCAATTCTAATTTATTCCTATTTCTTACTATGGCCGAGCGGATGAACCACACACCGGCTCCATAGGTGATAACAGGTAGGAACATTGCACGGTATATGATTGCCAGGGTCTTTCTTTTGAGTCCCGAGTCTGCTCGCCTGATCCTGGCAATCATACCTGCATAATTTCTCACTTTATTTGTCAAGTAGATCAAATGTGGGGGTAAAAAGTTAATTTTGAATCAAAGACCACTCCAAGATATTTCAGTTCTGTTACCATTTTTATAGTGATTGTGTTAATTTTGATTTTTGGACGTCTTATGTCGAAATTGCCTTTTAGAAGTACTTGTTTGGTTTTTCAGGCGATTTGAGCATGTGCATTTGTGCCCACTCCTGCAGCTGCAAGAGGGTGGCATTTGATCTTTGCTCTACAACCACTCATGAGTTACCTTTTACAAGGAAAATCATGTCATCTGCAAAGGCCAGGTTTTCCACGGGCCCCAGATCCACGGCCAGAAATTCGTCCAAAACAATGTTCCAAAGGAAAGGGCCAAGGATTGAATCCTGCGGTTAGCCTTTATTCACAGGGCTTGTCAATTCCTGGAACCTTGTGTGTGTGCTGAGACACTTCTGTATGTAAGGTAGCTGTTTATTACCTTATAGAGGTTTTGTGGGGAATTTGCCTGGCAAAGTCTCCTAAGGACACTAGGCCACCAGAGTGAGTCAAACGCCCCAGCAAAGTCAATGGAGATTGCCCGCATATATTTCTCCTGTTTTTAACTGTTGTCAGTAGGTGGTGCATGGCATCCTCCGTAGAATTGCCCTGCTTAAAACCGTACTGATTGTTGGAATGCAAACCGGCTTCTGTGTAATATTGAGCTAATCTGCTGTATATTAGTCTTTCGTATATTTTCCGTAGTGCAGGGAGTAGGGCTATTGGTCTTATATGATTTGGGATTAGTAGGGAGTTTTTTTCAGGGTTTTTGAGAATTAATCTTAACACAGCTTGTTTCCATATTTTTGGGAATATACCTTCTGTCATACAGTTATTATATAAAAATTAGAAGAAATAGTGCTATTTCCTCTAATTTTTTGATAATCTCAACCTCTAAGTGGTCAAAACCTGGGCATTTATTGTTTTTGGTTTGAGATGGTGCTATTTCTAAGTCTTGTATAGTGAACAGAGATTCAATACTACACTGACATTAGTATAGTGTATTCGTGTCTAATGGCACCAGGGGTTCCCCCATCTCCATGTTGTTTTCATTGTAGGTTACCAGTTCACTGGGAAGGCCAGAGATTTAAAGTGTATGGTTTTTGTGAGTGTAGTGTTTCGTTGTTCTTCTGGCCATTTAGCCGCTGGACCCCTGCTGGGGTCCAACGTTGTCCACACTATGCTTCGTGGAGGCAGACCAGGTACCCAGTAATTTTAAGTTTTCACTCTGGCAGGTCCTGACACCTAATTTCCTGAGATTTCAGTGGCAAGGACCTATAAAAAAATAAATAAAATAATTTAATAGTATTGGGAAGTAGTCACTGAAAGGTAGGCCGTAAGGGGTTTTTGTATGCATTTGGAATTTTGACAATTTTTTTTTTAAAATTTTTGACATCGTATGGGGAATTCACTAGTGTTTAGGCAGAGTAAAGGGGAGACTGAAGACGGGGAAAGCCAGAAATATGGAGCCAATAGGGAAGGTGACCCCAGGTCAAAGATTTAAATTTAGACTATGTGGGGTTACGCTGTGAAAGTGAAGAGTAGGGGAGAGACTGAAGGCTAGGGGAAGGAAATAGGAAGTAAGGGGTCGATAGAGGAGGTGACCCCTGTGGTCAGTGGGGCAGGCCCATGTCCCACCAGGAGGGCGAGGAGGGGAGGAGACAGTGAAACCATCTCCTTCCCTCCTCAGGGAAGTGGAAAGAAAGTACCATGCAAGAGAGCACAGGTATAGCCTGTGGCGTTGGCAGCAGAGCTGCAATGAGGTCAAGTCCATGGTAGGTCTTCTATTTGAGTTCTACTTCTTCTAAAGAGATGTCAACTTCTAGGGTTGTAGGTCATTCCTGGGACAACTCCTGTATTTTCAGTTCAGGTTGTTGAGGTTGTGCTTGCAGTCTATAATCAAGTTTTTCGGTTTTAATCTTCTTTCATTTAAAGAGGAGAAATGCTGGTTGGTGATATGTTTTGTCTTTGCGTTGTCATGGTTGAGTGGCATTTCCTCTTTTCCTCAGTGTATGGCAATTTGCACCCTTCTCGCGAAGAGGTCTTGGCCGAATCGTGACAATGCTTTATAATCCTCTTCGGTTTCAAGGAGGAGAAATTCTCTTCCTCTTGGAAGAAATCTCACTTTTGCAATTAGAATACATCTTAGCTCTTCATATATGGGACAGTCAAACATAAGATGGTTCCAGTCTTCTATTTCTGCACAAGTGCAATGTGGGTTGTCTGAAGCCAGTGAGCTTTGCATTGAAGGGGCCATGCCCTGTTATTAAGTATGTTGTATGAAAGTCCTGGGAAGAACCATGATGGTGATTTTGGGTATACTCTATTTGTGTGTGGAAAAAACTTGCGGGTGATCTCTCCTTTTGTGGTACCACCCCATCTGTTTTGCCACTCCTGTAGCAGGTGGTTCTGTAAGCGTACGTTTTCTGCCTTCCTATTATTAGTGGGATCGGTTGTAAAATTCAGGAAGGTAACTGGGACTCCTTTGGAAAGGTAATAGAGCATTCCAGTTCTAACGATTTCTAGGTCTAATGGGAGTGTTCTTGCTATTACTTGTAAGGCTGGTGTACTCACTGTACTGCAGGTGCGGATTATGGCGTGGAGGATGGATTGCTGGGTAGAATCCGTGTTCTTCTATTCACTACTAGCATGGTTTTATCGTACCATATGGCTGAAGCATATGAGATTGCTGGGATGAAAACTGTCTTATAGTGCCAGTGTTCTCTTGTTGAGGCCCCAGTCTCTACTTGAGATCCTGGCCACCAGGGCCGACTAGTTCCTGATCTTCGTTCTGATGTATTTAAGGTGTGGCTGAAAGGATAGTTTGCTGTCTAAGAGAATACCTAAATATTGGAGATGTGGTGCCAATTTTTTCGTGCTCATCAATTTTAATTTGGTGGGGTCTACGCAGGTCGGAGAGCCTTTAAGGAGAATGGATGAGGTTTTCGCAGGTGATATTGTGAGAAAGTTCTTTGCTGCCCAAGTTTGAAGCAGTCAAAGGGCATGATTGGCCAGGGTCTCAAGCTGAGCTCTTGAGTTTGCTTCCACTGTAAGGATGAGGTCATCTTCAAAAGCGTGGGATTTGACTTCCCCCAGGTCCATCCTCAAGAACTCATCAAAGACAATGTTCCAGAGCAATGGTCCCAGCACAGACCCCTGTGGACAGCCTCTGTAGATCTGTTTTACTATATTCTTGTACAGGGTATTGATCTCGACCTTTCTCTGTGATAGGTAATCTTTTATGGTGTCGAATAGATTTATTGGCACCCTGGCCTACCAAGGACACTTGGCCACCAGAGTGAGTCAAATGCCCCGGCGAAGTCGATGGAGATCAGGAGGAAGTATTTCCTGCTGCATTCCCTCGCTGCAGTCAGCAGGTTTTTCAATGCATCTATCGTGGAGGAACCTGGTTCACCGCTGGTAGTCCTGCTGCTTATTGTGCTGGGAAATTCTTTTATGCAGCAATCTTTCGTATAGTTTACTCACCACTGATAGAAGTGCAATGGATCTATAAGAGTCTGGATTCTCTGGCTGTTTGGTTGGGTTCTTCAAAATTAACTTAATATTTGCTGTCTTCCATTCAGTTGGGTATTTTCCTGCTTCCATACAGCAGTTAAACAGATCCATCAGAAGCTTCGGTGCATATTCAGCTACCTTTATAACAATTTCTGGCTCGATCAGATCTAAGCCTGGACATTTCTTGGGTTTGATCTCTGCGACGGCTACTAGGAGCTCCTGCTGTGATGTGTCATAATTCTGGTTTTCTTGGCACAATTGGTGCTGTTCTTGTTGGATTGGTATAGCTGGGTCCTTGAAAATAACGCCGAGAATATTTTCCGTTGATTGCTCCCAAGTTGTGGTGAGCAGACCCTGCAGTGTCAGAGTGGATGTTAAAACTTCGCCTCTGGGTAGTTTGTTGATGGTGACTTCGTAAACCACCCCCCAGGGGTTAGCATTTCCTGTTGTGGAGACCAAGCCTCCCATGATCTCTTTACTTTTCTTGATAGTTTCTGTATAACGATTCCTGACATTTCCGTAGTGCTGCCTAAGCACTTCAATTTCTGCAGCTGGCCAGGTCCTCTGTGCTCTTTGGAAGTCTTCTTTTAATTACTTCTCTCCTTAGTTGCTGAATCTCAGGTGGCCACGAGGGAACTGCCCCAGGCAGTGGGTTTTTTCTTTTTCTGGATGTTGCACTGGCACTTGTAATAATTTCTGTTACTTTGTGTTGTCATGAGTCAGGATCACTCCATTGGTCCAGCATCACTCCAATGTTGGTTATTTTCTACCGTTGCAGTCAGGGTGTTCCTGAAGAGCTTCCAGTCTGCTTTATTTATGGCAAATCTGTTATGGAGCTGCTTGATTGGCGGTGTTCTTGTTAGTTCTGGTAATTTGAAAGGTTATTACACGGTGATCTGATGTTGTCCACGAGTTTTGCGCCCTCCAGTTGGTTACGAACTGTGCAATACTTCCTGTAGCAAGAGAGACATCAATCGTGGACTCCCAAAGAGTGTTGCAAAAGGTCGGGAGTTGGTGTGGCTGATTAAGGACTGAGATCTTGGAGCTGATGAGGAACTCCTCAAGAAGTTGGCCGTTCCTGGTACCCCGTCTGTCCGGTGTTGTGCTAAACCAGGCTGGCAAGTGGCAGTTTACGTCTGCACCAATTATTATCTTTTGATTCGGTAGTACATCAAGGAGGTGTTGTAAGTAAGAGTCTGAGAACTAGGGTTGCCGGTGCGGACGTGCCTTTCCGCCACTCTTGGAACAGAAGTTTTTTCTGATTTATTTTCTGCTTTATTAGTTTAAATCGACATTAACTTATTTTCTAGAGTAGCTTTATATTCCTATTTACAGTACTTAAGTTTAAACTAACTTAGATAGAGATTTTGTAGGTATTACTTAGTATCGGAAAGGGTATCAAATCCACGTATTTACCGTTCGTAAAGAGCCGCCATTGTTACGGGAAAATTAATCAGTAAAATCTATTAATCTTGTCGAACTTCATTGGCAATTAAATTATACTTTTAACTATACATATAACCATTTAGGTTACGTAACATAAATAATTAGTAAAAATAAATACATAAAGATACGGAAGTTATATAAAGGGATTTCATAGATAACACTCGTTACTGAAACAAATATTTCGTAGATAACACTCGTTACTGAAACATAAATATAGCGTTATAACTGTGTTGGGATACAAGTTTAGATTTAATTTTATACTGAAATTGAAATTTTATTGAAAGTAAATCGAAATCATGACTCAAACCAGAGCAGCAAAGCAAAAGGCTCAAGCTAATGGGAATGCTGTGGCTCAGGGGCGAAATGAGGCGGGCAGTTGCCCTCTGAATCACAGCCTTTTAAGATGCACTATTTGCTTGATGTTTGCCGAGCAATCAGGTATGGGACATGATACTGCCATGGGGGATGTCTTTGTATGTGCACGATGCAAGGAGTGTAAGGAAATCAGGCAACGACTCAGCGTTGTTATGGGCCTATATAAGAGCTTAAAGGACAGGGTGGATGCCCTCGAAGGATTACAAGTGAGAGGCCCATCAAGCTCTCAGCTGCCCACACCAATGCCAGAGCTTGCACTTGGTCATCGCACAACACAGTGGCAACCCCCAAGGCAGAATGCACTGGTCCCAAAGGAGCTAGTAGTTGTTGGTGACTCTTGTCAGGGAAACGGGAAAACATGCTTCCTAAAAAGGATAGGTGGAACAGGACCAGGGTATGTCTGCCACGGGCAAACGTTGATGACGTTGTAGAGCGGATATCATCTTTTAAGGGCACAAAAGGTGATATAGTTGTACACGTTGCCACTAATGATATTAAGAGTAGGAGACTGGCGGAATTACTTAACAAGTACAGGTCACTGGTGAAAAAAAGGCGTGAATTAGGGTTGAATTTGAAAGTGTCTGCAATTCTGCCCAGACATGATAGGAGGGAGTATATGATGAGAGCCCTGTGGATCAATTCGGCCCTGGAAAGATTGTGCAGGGCTCAAGGGGTAGAATTTATTTTCAGCCTGGTCTGTACTTGTTAACAGGAGAGACTGCTTCTACAGGGATGGGATACACTTAAATAGAAAGGGTGCAAGAATGTTTGCTGATGCTATCGAGGCAGTGTTAGGTGAGTCGGAAAACTGCTAGATTGGGGGATACAAGGACTAATAGATTAACAGTAGCCACTGGCAGAGGAGAAAGTGATTCTTGCACTGCTTCAATTGGAATGAGCAGCAGCCTGGAAAATAAGATGCAGGATATTACAGAGACTGCTGGGAATCATGGGGGTACAAGTGAACACATGGGTTGTGTTAGGGTGGCTAAGAGGAAGAGCAGGTGCATGTATACTTTTGTGTACACCAATGCTAGGAGTTTAGTAAATAAATTTGATGAATTTGAGGTATTGCTGAAAACATCAAAGGCAGATATTGTTGGGATATCAGAGACGTGGTGTCACACAGATATAAGGAATGCAGAACTGAAATTTGGGGAGTACAATGTCTACAGAAAGGACAGACAGGATAGGAAGGGAGGAGGGGTTATGCTATTAGTTAAGAAACACAAAATCCAAGGAAGTGAAGCCAGTCGACATCACTGTACAGTGCAGTGTCGAGTCAGTTTGGTGTGACATAAGCATTGGGAGATTAAAATTGAGAGTAGGAGTGTGCTATAGGCCTAATGACTCTGATGAGTATAATAAGAAACTGTACAGAGAAATAGTGGGCCAGTAAATCAGAGAGTCTTATAATGGGGGATTTTAATTTCCCAGATATTGGGAAATTTTCCTAGATACTCACACACTAGCAAGGCTTTTGTGGATTTATTGGATGATTGTTTTCTACATCAGCATGTTCGGGAGGCAACTAGAGGGAGTAATACTCTTGATTTGATTATCAGTAGTGATTCTTCATGCATTAAGAATCTGCAGATAAATGAACCACTAGGTGGCAGTGATCAGTGTTCTGAAGTGGGAGTTACTCAAAGAGGTAACTACCATTAAAAAATGGTAGTTACCTCTTTGGTAAAGGGAAGGGGTATTGCTTTCGTAAAGGCGACTACAATGGACTGAGACAGTATTTAAATTCTATACAGTGGGATCAACTGATGATGTTACCAACAGCAAATTCAAAATGGGAAGCATTCCAAGAACTTATCTTGCAAGCTACTAGGCTTTACATACCAACTAAGAAATATTGTTCAAGGTTTAGGCCTAAATGGATGTCAGATAAACTAATGAGGCATATGGCAGAGAAGAAAAATGCATGGGATACATACAAATTAACACGTGACATAGAAGCCTATGATAGATACAAGTTAATCTGTAACCAAGTTACAAAGGAGGTTAGGCAGGCGAAGGCAGATTACGAGAGATCCTTGGCAAGGGATGCAAAGAAAAACAGCAAAGAGTTCTTTACTTATGTAAACTCTTGAAGGAAGGGGATGAATCAGATTGGTCCACTTGATATCGATGGGTCAACTGTTGATGAACCTGCTCAGGTAGCTAACAAACTAAATGAATATTTTGCATCGACATTCACACATGAGGAGTTATTCAGCGAGGGGAATGCCAGAGGTGTATTCAACTCTAGCAGTAAGCTAGAGAACCTTGTAATAACTGAGAGTAAAGTGGAGGAGAAATTGTTGAAGATAAACACAAGAAAGGCACCTGGGGTGGATGGGATCTATCCAGTTATATTAAAGGAGGCAGCAAAGGAAGTAAGCAAACCCTTAGCCATAATTATGAGAGCTTCCTTGGACTCAGGGGAGGTACCCATGGACTGGAAATGTGCAAATGTGACCCCAATTCACAAGGGAGGATCAAAGGCTGACACAAGTAATTATAGACCTGTGAGTTTAACTTCTGTTCCCGGAAAATTAATGGAGGCACTGGTTAAAGAAGCATTGCAGGATCATCTATACAAGACTTCAGTTATAGCTTGGACACAGCATGGTTTTGTTAAGAGGAAGTCTTGCCTGACCAAATTGATTGGATACTATGATGCAGTCACAAAAGAACTGGATGCAGGGAATAACTTTGATATTATATACTTGGATCTTAGAGAGGCTTTTGATACTGTTGCACATGGAAGACTGCTGCACAAATTGGAGCAGTGTGGTATTGGAGACAAATTGCTGCTATGGAAAAAGGGGTGGTAGAGGAGGAGAAGACAGAGTGGTAATCAATGGACACTGCTCATCGTGGACTAATGTTATTAGTGGAGTCCCTCAGGGTTCAGTATTGGGTCCTTTATTGTTCTCTGTATTTATAAATGATATTGGTGATGGTATATCAAGCTTAATGTCCAAGTTTGCAGACGATACGAAGGTTGGCAGGGTTGTCAAGGACACTACTGACACTATGCTGCTGCAACAGGATCTGGAAAGGTTGAGCAGATGGGCTGAGAGGTGGCAAATGAAGTTTAACATTGACAAATGTAAAGTACTACATATGGGAAACAGCAACCCCAGAGCAACGTATCAACTCTGTGGTACTACACTGACAGTGGTAGAGAATGAAAGGACCTGGGGGTGGTTGTGCAGGCAGATATGAAGTTCTCTGAGCAGTGCAGACGGGCTGCAAGAGTCGCTCATGGTGTATTGTCAATGATATATAGGAATTTTTCTAGCAGGGATAAGGAGGTGATTATTCCCTTGTATAAGGCAATGGTCAGGCCAAACCTAGAGTACTGTATACAGGCCTGGAGGCCTCATTTCAAGAAGGATGTAGAGCTGCTGGAACGAGTACAGAGAAGAGCAGCAAGATTAGTGAATGGAACAAAGGGGTGCTCTTACGAAGAAAGGCTTAAGTTTTGCGAATTACAGTTTCTGGAGACTAGGCACCAGCGAGGTGATCTGATAGAGGTGTACAAAGCCTTGAATGGTTTGAGCATGCTCAATGCTGATGGGATTCTTCCTTTCTTTAATCTTTATTGTATACAAACATGGTATATATACAATAGACCCTTCACAGCAACAATGCCAGGGGTTTTACATTGGTTGGTAGACAATAGCCTTGGGGGAACGGGACCCACATCGAAGTTCGGGCTCATCTCCCAGAGCCAACAATAAAATAGAATCAGTGTCAGATTATTTACAGGACATTTTATGCTTTTGACAGTATTTACCATGAAATAATAAAGATATTCATATTTACATTATTTATATTCATAAAGATATTCTTGACTTTATTTACAACACATTCATAAAGATATCGTGCTTTGAACATTATTATGCTGCCCTTATTAATGTACACTTTGCCTGGCCATGGTCAGGCTCTTAAGGATCTGTCTTCGGTACCTCCGACCCTTCACAAACCTACAGAGGTCGCCGTCAATTGAAACAATTGTGGGGAGCATCTCCCTGGGGAGAAAGCAGTTGCTAAGCGATAGTCTGTTATAGTGAGCTGTGAGCGTGGGAGCTGACCTCAGTCCGGGTAGAGGGATCCTCCAGCCACACAGTTCCCAGATGCTTGGCTCCGAGACCATTCCGGTTCTCATCTTGACAGTGAGAACAAGGCGTTTTTCAAATACAAGATCTGGAAGTCGGGCAAAGTGAAGTGACGTCGCCATCGCAGTTGTCCTTTGCTGGGGTGGACGACGATGTTTTTGCGTGATCCAACGAAGGAGCCAGTATTCGGCGGAGTACACGCGCTTGATGTTAGTAGGGGCCGCGGACACCCAAATTTCCGAGGCATACAGTACGACGGAGTATGCTGAGGTGTATATGTATCGACGAGTCACATCCAGATCCCTAACGTGGAGCAGTTGTTGTTTTGTGGTCCAGCGCATTTGACAGAATTTTGCTGTGAGCTTGTCAATGTGGGGGTTGAAGCTCAGTTTATAGTCGAAGACAGACTCCCAAGTCTGTATGCATCTTGACCACTGGGAAGGGAAGGGAATGCCGTCTAGAGAGGCTTGGATTTCAGTGGGTTGGCGCTTCAGAGAAAAGACAATTTGTGCTGATTTGGCAGGGTTAATGAGGAGGCCAAATTGATGAAGATAGGATCCTAAGTTATGTAATTTTTCACAGATCTTTTTATTGATGTTTGAGAGATGTTCGCCGGGTTTAATCTGAGTATATATCTTAATATCATCGGCATAGCAGAGTATGTCTTCTCTCTGTTGCACAAACGGAAGAATAACTGCGGTGAATAATGCTCCGGAGAGAACTCCGCCTTGGAACTCCTGCAGTGATCTTTCTACGGATTGTGTGTTGATTTGCTTTAAGAAGAATGGTTCTCTCAGAGAGCAGGGCTGTGATAAACCATAACATGTCACCTTTTATGTAGAAGTAGTTTTCTAGGAGGTGAACAAGTGAGGGGATACTGATGGAGTCGAAAGCAGCTTCCAGGTCGATGTAAGTGACAGAAAGCTCTGCTTTAGCTTCTAGTGCACTGAGAATGGTGTTGGTTATCGATGTTAAATTGGTGATTGTGGATCTACCTGGAATGCCGTAGTGAATCTGTGGGGGTTTGTGAGGCATGATTTGATTGGTGATGGTGGAAAGTAATGTCTTCTTCATGAGCTTCAAGAGGCTGGAAGAATGAGAGATTGGCCTGAACTGTTTAATGAGGGTTGCAGATTGGCATTTAGGGTGTGGCCTCACAGCATATCTGTTCCAGAGAGGGGGAAAGTAGTGCTGCGTTAATATACGGTTAAAAATTGATAGTAGCGGATCGATGATAAACTCTTCCTCTTGCTCAGAATCACCTGAGAGGGCATAAGTTCAAATTGAGGAAGGACGGATGTATGATGGATGTGCGGAAATTTGCCTTTAGCCAGCGGGTGGTTGGTAGGTGGAACAGACTTCCATCCCTTGTCGTGGAAGTTGATAGCCTAAATAAGTTTAAGGCTCAGCTGGACAGGTATTTCAAACGAACAGAGGGGTGAAGTGAAAGTGGTTATTTTTTATTTATTTATTTTACTTTATTATTATTATTATTTTTTTTTTTTTTTGGCTGATTCTGCATAAGCTTGCTTTCTTGCATCAAATGCCTCTACTAATGCTAAAGTAATTAATTGCAAAAGTGATTTCTTCTCCGCGCCTACAATATAGTGCGACAATGTAAAAGGTGCCCAAGGCTGTAATAATGTGGGCACAGGCAGCCCAAGCCGTACAAAGTTGTAATTCTGGTAGCAGTAATATGTTGGTTCCTGATTAGGATAGCCGCCCAGGGGGTGTCTACATCCATCTGAATTATCTTGTAGTTCAAGGGATATCCCCTAACACTCTTTGCTTTCACATATGGCTCCTGCAGTATGACAATATCAGCATTTCCCTTGTCCGCTTTGACACGAATTTGGTCGGTCACTGCTCTGGCCCTCTGTGCATTTACTTGAAAGAACTTAATCATAGTAGCGTTAAACTTTTTAATACGTGTCCCCATAATTGATTCGTCCTTGGTATAAACTTCTGGCTTTTATGTAGGTTGGACACTTGGGATCCCTGATTGAATGGTTGTAGTCTATTCTCACTGACTTGCAGTTTATGCAAACTGGCTCCTTGGCTTTGTTGGGGCAAGCATTGTAATCATGCCCTTTCTCAGAGCAGTGACTGCAGGTGGGGGTGGTTTGCATGTATGTGTGGGGGGTGTGGCCATATTTGCAACACCTAAAGCATTTGGGCACGGCTATATGCTCCCGGAAGCAGTGGCTTCCCCATTCTATGTAGATCCTGGCTTGATTCTTTATCATCTGCCATGCTTCCGGAGAGAGCTCCACAATCCAGTTCGTACTTGCGCCATTCCTGGATTTAGTAGAATATCTTGGTATTACTAGATTGTGTGATTCCGCGTCAGGAAGTGTTTCGCAAATTCCTCTGATATATTTCTTCTGCTAGGTGTTGTGGTGAAATTTCTTTACTGACGTCAAAAATGGCTATGGACAGTCTTTCTTTTGGGTGGCTCAGCTTTGAGTCCAAGGGTTGCAATCTTGGGATTCTTAATGATGCTTTGCAACTCTTTTTCACTCTGTTTCAATTACCACTCCTACATTTCTCATCTTTCTAATTCCCTTAATTCTTGTTTGCTTTAAGTCCTCTTTCATGTTGGCTATTATCTTATTTTTTATGCCCTCACTAGTACAGGTTTCTTCTGTATCCTTTGGCCGGAATATCACTATATTCGGCATTGGTAGAAGCGGTTTCTTTGTGATTGGTTTCTTTTCCACTGTTGATGGTGTTGGAAGCATCAGAATAGGAGTGAGAATGCTGTGGCGTTTGTTTATCTCTCTCTCTCTTCTAGTAAGGCATCAAGTTTTGCCAATTTTTTTTTTCTTTTCCAGATGCTCCGTAAGAAAAATTGTCTCTAACTGGCTTCATAAAGCGACAATGTTGCTGCGAAAGGAAGTAGTAATCTGGCTCGTTGGCTCTTTCATAAGAGTTTCTAGTTTTGTCCTCAAGACAAGTACCTGTTCCAACACTGTACCCTCTGGTAGGGTAGGATCCAAGGACACAAATGATTGCTATTTGTTTTGGGCCATTTCTTTTTTCTGCTTGCTTTGCTCGGTCGTTCTCTGGGAGAATTTGCGAGTTGTTTCCCTGCAATTCCTTTAGTTGGGATTGGCTCCGTGTCTCACGATCAGAATTGGGTACAACCGTTTTCTTATACTTTTTCTTTGAGGTTGGGGTAGGCTTGGGGGTCCTCAGTCTCATCCAACAGCTTAACTTCAGGGACATCTTGGGATTGATTTTCTCTCTTATCCTGGCACACAAATGTTTTCTCCATGATAATTCGCCTTACCGATTATAGTTCGAATAAATGGGATGTCTGTATGTATCTTTTGAAAAAAATAAAATAAAATAAAAATTCCCTTTTCTTCCGATTGATGCAAACCACAAGTTCGTGGGATAATTTGTTTTAAAAGCTAAAGTTGATAACTCTGTCAGACGTTCAAGATTAAGAAAGAGTTGAGAGTCAGCCACGAAAAGTTTATGGAAGTGGGGGAGGGACACAGAATTCATTATAAAATCAGTTATAGCACAGTGGAAGCGGTGAGGAAGACAACACATGTCTTGGTTTCGCTGTCGTCAGCGAGGTGAAATTCTCACCAGGTCAGTGAGAGGAGACCTGGTGAGAATTTCAAGGTCAGAAGAGTTCCAGAATGTTCAAATACATGTACGCTCAAGTCACAAGCAAATCTAAACACTGTCAGCACACAAGGGGAACCCCACCCAGTCAAGGTCGCCTAGATATATTCGTGGCGGCCAAAGCAAAGAGTGACCGCGCTCTCCAATGCTATGTCTATGGCGGCGTGGTGACCTGACCCATAGACAATAGCGCCAGATAAATAACGAAAATATCTCAGCGCAGAACCCAAAAAATAAACTTACTCCCAGGATAGTCCACACGACGAAGAATCCGATGGCATAAGTTTTAAAATGAAACTCATTGTTAAGACTAATTTTAAAAGAAAAAATCAGGAGCAGTAAACTTGTGCGACTAACCCTCAGGATACCGAAACGTTGGCCATACTACATTGACAGTGGTAGAGAATGAAAAGGACCTGGGGATAATTGTGCAGGCAGATATAGTTTTCTGAGCAGTGCAGACAGTCTGCAAGAGTAGCTGTACAAGCTCATGGTGTCTTGACAATGATATATAGGAATTTTTCTAGCAGGGATAAGGAGGTGATTATTCCCTTGTATAAGGCAATGGTCAGGCCAAACCTAGAGTACTGTATACAGGCCTGGAGGCCTCATTTTAAGAAGGATGTAGAGCTGTTGGAACGAGTACAGAGAAGGGCAACAAGATTGGTGAATGGAACAAAGGGTTGCTCTTACAAAGAAAGGCTTAAGTTTTGCAAATTAGTGTCTGGAGATTAGACACCTGCGAGGTGATCTGATTGAAGTGTATAAAGCCTTGACTGGTTTGAGCATGCTCAATGCTGATGGGATTTTTCCTTTTGCTCAGAATAATCACCTGAGAGGGCATAAATTCAAATTGAGGAAAGACAGATGTAGGATAGATGTGTGGAATAGATGCCTTTAGCCAGCGGGTAGTTAATTGATGGAACATACTTCCATCCATTGTTGTGGAAGTAGATAGCCTAAATAAATTTAAGGCTGAGCTGGACAGGTATTTGGAATGAACGGAGGGGTTAAATGGGAGTGGATTGTTTTTTTTTTTTTTTGGCCGATGCTGCATAAGCTTGCTTTCTTGTATCATATGCCTATGCTAATGATTAATTGCCTGAGGGGAAATAATTCAAACTGACTAAAAACAGTTGTATAATAGAAGATGTGTGGAAATTTGCCTTTAGCCAGTTGTGATTGATTGCTGGAACAAACTTCCATCTATTGTGGAAGTTGACAGCTTAAATAAATTTACAGCTGAACTAGACAAACTTTTGTAGTGAATGGATGGGTGAAATGAGTAGGGTTTTTTTTGCTGATGCTGTATAAGCTTTCTTTCTTGCATTGTAGCTTCTGTTAATGCTAATCAGGTGTGGAATATTCTTTTCTTTAGTACTTTCCCTGACATCTTGATACATATCACAATCATCTAGTTGATTTAAAAATTTTGTCCTCACATTGAGTTTCCTTCCCATGCAGAGGCTGTCATCAAAATCTTCACAATCACCTGTCCTGTTGATTGTTCCCACTCTCATACCTTTTGCTTCCAACTATTTCACATCGTACAGATTCTATACTATTCTTCCCTCAGAATATCTTACTAATATGATCTGTTGTGGTATAACAAACAAGAACATTTAGGTATGTTCAAGTGTTACTTTGACCAATATTATCAGATAAACGTGTATCTATATTATACTTGTTCTCCCCCCTCCCAAACTAGCAGTTTCCCTGAACCCTTATCAATAATACTGGAAAAAAGCCTTGCACCACCTCTGTTTAAATATATCCCATCTCCACAAAATAGATTCCTTCTACCCATCTCCATAAAATAAATTACAATTGCAGGTCAAGCTGATAAAAAGAAATTCCCCCAAAAGCTTTGCAGAGTCCTTCAAGTCTTGAGTTAATTCACAGGGATTTCAGCATATAATCCCTCCTATCGTCTCTGGGCAGAATTGCAGACACATTGACCTAACTGGTGGCATTTCTTCAGCATGGTTCTATATTTGTCTTACAAATCGTCAGATCGCGTATGTTTAATATCATTACTCCCCACATGAATAATATTCCCTTTACCCCCTTAAAATCTGACAGTCTGTTGGTGACACCATTAATAGTTGCCCCCGGCTGACATACCCTGGTTCTATTCCACTTATCCTTATTTCAAAAAATATTCCCTGTTTCCCTGACAAGGAAGTCTCCTAATAGAACAAAGTCCTTCTGAACCAGAGCAGTTTGCACTTGGTTATTCTGCTCTGGGGCCCAAATTGAGAATGCATCACTTGGTAGGTTACTAGAGTCTTGAATCCCTGACAAGCTCCCAGTTACATCCCAGTTACATTGTATTCTCTAGGGCAATTGCCCTTTTTTTTTTTTTCAGTGACTCAAATTGTTCTAACAATAGCGCCTCCGTAGCCAGGTGGGCAGGAGCAGCAGTGCGTAGCACATGCTTCTTGATTAGACCAGGGTTCGAGCTCGTGAGCCACCAAATACGGAGGATGCGGTAAGGTCAGGGAATGACCACTGCATATTCCCGGAGCAATATGGCCTTAGTTGCTAATGCTCCAAAAAAAAAAAAAAAAACAAACCAAATAACCAAAAATGTTCTAACAATGCACCAAATTTTAACTTTAGATCGGTACACTCCGTACAATGGTGATAAAGAAAAGAATCACCAGGTGAACTATGATTATAAACTAGGCTGACCTTTAAATACATGCCACAGGTTCTGCAAATGATTAAACCACGATTCTCCTGGAAATTGCCATCTGCTATTTCCGGATGAATCGTGATACCCTCTGACAAAGTGTTCAAGGTGATTGTGCCACAACTATTTTTAAATTTTAAACTTTTAAAAAATAATAAAGTAACTTTTAAAAATTATATTTATAATATTATAAAAATTAAATTTATAAACTATTACAGGAAAAAAAACATTATCAAAATGAAGTTTACAATGTATTAAATTAATTATTTAAAAGCAATTAACCTCTGAACTTAATCAGATCCACTAATCCTATCTATTCACCATGAAGAGCACCACAAAACAAGTCCCTGTCTGAAAAGGACTCAGAGTAAAGTTATCAGACTTCACTCCAAGTTGGATGATTTCTGATATTGCATCATCCCTACTTCTGGAATTAGCAGGAAATGTCCGACTCCCACAGACATTCTCATATTTCCATTTTTGATGCAAACCTCTCCTATATAATATACAAAAATTTGACTCCAGGGGCTCACATCTGGTGAGTTTGGGCTTGGCACACCCAGGATTCTGAGCTGGATATCATCATCCTTCTCTTTCTTGGTGATTCTCTCTCTCTCTCTCTCTCTCTCTCTCACAGAGTAACTCGGGGATTTTTTTTTTTTTGGCTGGTGCAGCATAAGCCTCAGGCTTCCTTGCACCATATAGCTAATAATAATAAACAAATCCAAGCTTAGTATTCTAAAGCCTTGAGGGCCTCCTGGGTAACGAAAATAGACTTGTGCAAAACTCACAATAAACAAATAATCAATAAATACCTTGCAAGTTACTTCAGTAGTGTGCTCCTTTTCTGTGGAAGTTTGATCTGCTGCACCTCCCGCCAACATCAAGAAACTATGGGGTCTCGAATTCGGAAGTGGCCAACTTGTGGGCTCACCAGGTCTACATGACAGCCAAATCTGCACTCTGCTTGCTCCAACCTTTAATACATGCCCACAGAACCCATGTGCTAAAAATAAAGGCATTCATTCATTTGTGCTCATCTAAGCTAATTATATTATTACCTTGGTGTAAATAGTATCGGGAATCAGAGCCTTAAGGTAGGCAAGTAGGGCTGCTTGTATTCAAAGTATTTTAATCTGATGAAGGCTGCCACCCAGCCGAAAGCTAATTCATTTATCGTAGTTTTTAATGCTCTGTGTAACAAAATAGAAATTAATTTTTGCATTATGAATCCAGAGCACGTAGGCCTGTTTTATTATGCATGGACTATTCTTGGCCAACCAACATATGATATGGTCGTGAGACTCCAGAAAGATTTTATCTTCATAGCCCGTAGCAGGCAACACCTGAGGTTTGCACATAGATGCAAAGCTAACTGGATTATACCGAAAGGGTTTCGCTACAAACAACCGTTTCCTAGTGAGCGTATGGGACGTGCCTGTCAGAACTTCGGCTTCAGAACTCTATGCATATGGATCGGCTGCCTCCATCGTGACATACAACGTGCTTCAGCGAGCAAAGCAGCCCTACTTGCCGACCTTAAGGCTCCGATTCCCGATCCTATTTACACCAAGGTAATCAATACTTTGTTGCCAGGCCGTCAGAGAATCAGATCGTTATTGTGCCCGACAGAAACGTAAGTTCAATACTTTGATTAATGAATCCCGTCAATTTCGGCGCCAGCGTAATGCCCCTCTCACAAATTGCACGGATTTCGTATTGAACCTAAGCAGCAAGCAGTTATCTGCAGAACAAATAAACTTATTGACCCTTGGCATGACATTTGCCGTTCTTCCAAAGCACCCACCGATCACCGACATCGCCTTGGGTGTGAAAGCAAGCTTATCACGCCTCCCAGAAGATGTAGCCAACGCAATCCGCTTAAAGACTGCAGCAGTTCTACACCATGCTCGCCCCCGTCTCTTCAAACTTCAGCCGTATACAGATTTCTACCCTCAAGGCACTGAAACGGGATTCGTCCATCGTCATTCTACCGGCGGACAAAGGCCGTCGTACAGTTGTAATGAACCACACTGATTACATGGCGAAAGCCTTACTGCTCTTACGAGACACTACCGTCTACAAACCCCTAACCATCAACCCCAACAAGGCTTTGAAACGATGGGAGTCAGAGGTGAATATCCTCAACACTTGGCTGAAGCAAGGGAAAATCACACAGTCAACCCGTAATTGCCTCCGGGTGTCAGATCCCACGGTTTTACGGCCTGCCGAAAGTGCACAAAGAAGGCACACCACTAAGACCTATTGTATCTTGCTGTGGATCACCGACTTACGAGCTGTCTAAATTTGTCTCGAGACAGACCTATTGTATCTTGCTGTGGATCACCGACTTACGAGCTGTCTAAATTTGTCTCGAGACTTCTTTCTCCTCTAGTTGGCAAGACCACCTACACCGTCTCCAACAGTGTTGAGTTCATAGAAAGGATCCGCACTATATCCATCTCGCAAGATCAAGTCATGGCATCGTTCGATGTCGTATCACTCTTTACCTCCATCCCAGTGGAACTTGCCATCTCTTGCGCAAAACAACTCTTGGATAATGATGGAACCCGTAGCGACAGAACTAAGCTGACGCCTGATGACATTTCCGCCGCCCTCAGACTGTGCTTAACAGGGGGTGCAATCATGTTTAATGGCTCAATCTACCAGCAGATACATGGCACAGCCATGGGTTCCCCTGTCAGCTCGGTCACAGCAAACATCGTGATGGAGGAGTTAGAGGGATGTGCGTTTACACACGCACCGGATCACATCGCCTTTTGGTGTCGCTATGTAGACGATATGTTCGTAGTGATCCCTAGAGACTCAGGTCAGCGACTCCTAACCCACCTCAACTGACTGTCGCCCTTCATAAAATTCACGATTGAGCTGGAGTCGAACAACTCTATACCATACCTAGATACACTTGTCCGGCGCGAAGACACATGCTTGAAGATGACAGTTTATCGTAAGCCTATGTGTGCTGGCCAATTTACCAACTTCCAGTCAGCACACGCACGGGGCCACCTCCTCTCAACCGCCCGAACCTTGCTAACTCGCGCCTGGACACACTCCAGCTCTGCAGATGAAAGGCGCAAAGAGATCACCAGAGTCAAAGTAGACCTTACGAGGTGTGGCTACCCCATCGACGTCCTTAACAGGTGTGATCTACAAGCACGTGACGACCAAGAGCAACGCCAACAGTGACGAGTCATCCAAGAGGGCATTCATCCCATACTACCCCAACCTGTCACAGCAGATCGGTAGAATCCTAAGATCGCATGGGATAAAGTGCATCCAACTCCCAGGCAAGAAACTGCGTTCTCTCCTTTCCAACATAAAAACACCTGTCCCCACCCTTCTACAGAGTGGTTTGGTCTATTGCATCTCTTGCCGTGACTGCACGAGCTGCTACTTTGGAGAGACTGGACGTCGACTCGAGAAACGCCTCTCAGAACATAAAAGGGCGATCCGTTTGGCGGATGTAGAACACTCAACTATTGCCGAGCATGTCTGGACAACCCACCACGACATCGACCCACACCGCGATGTCGTGGTTGTGGACAAGTCCCACCATTACCTAAGGCGCACCTGGTTGGAATCGTTAAGTATAAAATGCTCGGATACCTCGTTGAACAGGAACAGTGGTTGTCAACTTAACCCCATCAGAGAAGCAGTAATTCTGTCCATAGACAAACGCTGGCCACGTCACCACCATACGTCACAGCCACAAACATCAACAAACAATTAACCACGTGCCTCACGCACCATCCTGGCAGTGTATCTCTATTCCAACTGCCATTCAAAGTATTTTAATCTGATGAAGGCTGCCACCCAGCCGAAAGCTAATTCATTTATCGTAGTTTTTAATGCTCTGTGTAACAAAATAGAAATCAATTTTCGCACCATAGACAACTCTTTAGAAACTACGAAATAGTTGTAGTAGGCATCATTTGCTCTGTTTCTCATATTATTCTCTTCCTTCACAACGAGTTGCCATGATATTGCACTACCTAAATTTAGTTATTTTTAAATATTGTCATATACACCTTTTTGGCATCTCATTGTGTAATCATCTTCAACTGGGTCGTCACATCTGCAATACCAGGGTACCTGCCCATCCACTAATGATAGGCCAATAGCCTTGAAACGGTGCCGTCTGGGTGGTTGGTACTCACTGAGAATAAGTAACAATAGTCTATTAGTGAAGCATTACTTATTCGAGGTAGTGCAATGTCATGGCAACTCGTCGTGAAGGAAGAGCACAATATGAGAAACAGAGCAAATGATGCCTACTAAAACTACTTCATAGTTTCTTAAGAGTTGTCTATGGTGTATCTACACCGATATTATATAGATAAACTCTTAACGTATTATTTATGCCATGAGCATTTAGTTATTTTTAAATATAAATTAATGGATGACATGGAAGCCTATGATAGATATAAGCTGGTCTGTAACCAAGTCACAAAGGAGATCAGGCAGGCAAAGGCAGATTATGAGAAATCTTTGGAAAGGATGCAAAGAGAAACAGCAAAGAATTCTTTACCTATGCAAACTCTAGAAGGAAAGGGATGAATCAGATTGGTCCACTGGATATTGATTGTTCAACTGTTCATGATCCTGCTCAGGTGGCTAACAAACTGAATATTTTGCATCTACATTTACACATGAGGAGTTATTCAGGAGGGGAATGCCACAAGTGAATTAAATTCTGGAAGTGTGAGCTAGATGATTTTGTAATAACTGAGAGGAAAGTGGAGGAGAAATTGTTGAAGATAAACATAAAAGGCACCTGGGGTGGATGGGATCTATCCAGTTATATTAAAGGAGGCAGCAAAGGAAGAAAGAAAACCCTTAGCCATAATTATGAGAGCTTCCTTGGACTCAGGGGAGGTACCCATGGACTGGAGATGTGCGAATGTGACCCCATTTCACAACGGATCAAAAGGCGACAAGTAATTATAGACCTGTTTTACTTCTTTTCCAGGGAAATTAATGGAGGCACTAGTTTAAAGAAGCACTGCAGGATCATCTAGACGAGACTTCAGTTATAGCTCGGACACAGCATGGTTTTGTTAGGGGCAAGTCTTGTCTGACCAATTTGATTGGATACTATAATGTGGTCACAAAGGAACTGGATTCAGGGAATAACTTTATCATATATTTGGATCTTAGAAAGGCTTTTGATACTATTGCACATGGAAGACTGCTGCCCAAATCGGAGCAGTGTGGCATTGGAGGCAAATTGCTGCTATGGATAAAGGGATGGTTGAGTGGGAGAAGACAGTGGTTTTCTCTCCCTTGAACAGTCTTGTCTTTCATATAAGACAGGACTGTTCAAGAATTGAGGTCAGCTGAGTTATCTTTACCTGGAGATCAGCATTTAAAGAATTGATAGTGGGTATTCGAGAAATTAAGCTGCCCATTGTAGGACAGTTTCTCAAATTGGAATGCGGAATGCAGTATGCTAATGATAGTGTATTGTGTATCCAATTACATATACCTAAAATCATCATAAAATTAAATAATTGTCCAGAAAAACAGGCAAATCGACCAGAGAACACACAATTTACGGACCCAATATATATATGGGTATATGTACTGTATTAACTTACTGGGTGACCCTAATGTAATTGTTGGTTTTGTTTTTTTGTGACTCTGGATGCTCAACATTGATCTCGGTATTTTGACAAGGCATATTGTGGTATCTTGGACTATCTTTCTGGATGCAAAGGATAGTTGTGCAAGTGCCAGTGACATCTGCTGATGTCACTTTGTTCTGCTGAATTTGTAGTCTTGTGTTACACTCTGATTTTACAATGATTCTATGGATAGGATTTGCAGTCAGTGAATAAAAGTCATTAATATACATGAGGAGTGGGAGAAAGAAATGAAACTTTTGGGAATGTTGCATTAGTGTCGATGTTAAGAGCCATCTACCATTACCCGCAGTGAGTGGTTAGAGAGAAAACTGGACATCCAATTACAAAACAGTTGTCAAACCATAAGATGGAAGCTTATTAAAAGACCTTTATACCAAACATGATCAAAAGCCTTTGAAATGTCAAGAGTAAACGCTAGAGTTTCGTCAAACTTTTACACTTAATTTGTCTATAGGTTACCATAAGACAAAACATATCACTGATGGATCAACACTGACAGAATCCGTACTGGCGGTCATTGATCAGATGGAAGGTTTCTAGATAATTTGATTTGGTGATTAATATTTCTTCGTTACTTTACTTTAGAAATAGTAGAATTAAGTGCAATGGGACAATAATTGGATGGAAGGGATTTGTCACCCTTTTAATACACTGGCTTGGACATGAGCAAATTTCCAAGCAGATGGGGGGGGGGGAGACTTATGGAATAAGAAAATGAAAAGAGATGACACAGAATAAGAGTAAGCTCAGCCACACAGGTTTTGAGAAAGTGCAGAAATACAGGACTTGATGCTTTCTTGGTATCAAAACTGTTCAAAATTCTGATATCGTTTTGACGGAAGACCATAGGAAGCATAGAGTGGAATGAGGTGGTTTACAAGATCTTCGATATGCAATTTAGAAGAAAATTTGAATGCTAGCAAGTCAGCATTATCTTTGGCTGAAGTGGCAATACAACCATCTGGTTTTGACATACACAGATAAGCCAAAACATTATGACCACCTACCTAATATGTTGGTCTTCCACGTGCAGCCAAAACAGCTCGTACTCAGCAGGGCATGGATGCTACAAGATTTCTAAATGTCTTGTGGTATCTGGTACCAACATGTAATCAGCAGATCCTTTTAGCTCCTGTAAGATCGGTGGTTGAGACACCGCAGATAAGAGTTGCTGTTCCAACGCAAACCACACAGATGCTCGATGGGATTATGTCTGTGGAATTTGGAAGCCAGGGCATTACCTGGAAGTCTTCCTGATGTTCTGCGAACCAGTCTCGAACAATCCGGCCAGTGTGGCATGGCGCATTATCCTGCTGAAAGATGACACTGCCAGAGGAGAAGACTGTTGCTATGAAAGGGTATAACTGGTCAGCAATGATGTTTAGGTAGGTGGTAGACGTCAGAGTGCCTGGCACATGGATGACTGAACCCAGGTATCCCAGCAGAATATTGCTCAAAGCATGACACTGCTGCCACCAGCTTGTTTTTGTCCCATGGTGCATCCAGGTACCATCACTTCCCCAGGTAAATGATGCACACATACCTGGCCATCCACATGGTTCAACAGGAAACGTGATTCATCAGACCAGACGACCTTCTCCCAATCACTCAAGATCCAGTTTTGGTGCTCGCATGCCCATTGTAGGCGCTATCGCCCATGAACCGTGGTTAGCATGGGCATCCGAGCAGCCTGTGGCTACGCAAGCCCCATTTTCAGCAAGGTTCAATGTACTGTGTGTTGTGACACATTACTCCCGTCACCAGCATTCCAATTACTGCGAGTTGCACACAGTCGCCCTTCTGTTGCCACGTACCATCCAGGATAGCCTTCGAGCATCGATGAGCTGTAGTCGTCCAACAACTTGCCGGCGGTTCATGGGTTTTCTCTCCTTGGACCACTTTCGCTAGGTACTAACCATGTCTGACCGTGAGCACCCGACCAGCCGTGACGTTTCGGATATGCTCTGAGTCTGCACGTGTAGGCACAGTGGTATCGTCACCGTGTTTTTGGTTGGTTGGTTTTTTTTTTTTTTTTTTTTTTTAGGAGCATTAGCAACTAGGGCCATATTTGCTCCGGGGTATTGCGGTGGTCATTCACCTGACCTTTCCGCATCCTCCGTATTTGGTGGTGACGGGCTCGAACCCCGGTCTAATCAAGAAGCGTGTGCTACGCACTGCTGCTCCTTTCCACCTGGCTACTGGAGGCGCCTCGTCACCGTGTAGAAAAGGCCCGGGTTCGAATCCCGTCGATGACGCGAGGAACTTTAATGTGTTTTTTTCACTCCGTCGTTGAGTTAGTCGGTCTCAGGCGTAGATAGCAAGGTTTCCCCGCCCCAGAAACTGGGGTTTTTCGTCCAGCAAAACAGACAAATCGACCATAGAACACACGCAGTTAACAGATATAATACACAGCACGGCAAATGAATTTAATTATTCGGGTGGCCTAAATATAATAGTTTGTTGTTGGTTTTTGGTTTTTTTTTTATATGCTCTGAACCAGTTGTATGGCCTTTGTGAAACTCACTTAAGTCCGCTGCCTTTCCCATCTGAAGAACAAGAGTAGCCTAGTGGTCAGGCGCGCGGGTGCATAAGTACACGTGCCTTGAGTGACCGGGGGTTCAAGCCCGTGACTGCTGAATACGTGCTGTTTCTTGTATTCTGTGTGTATCTTGTAAAACTCCTCTGACCGTTTGGTCGTCCCGGAGTATAAACAGAAATTTATTTATTTGTTTTACTGATTAACGGAGCTCAGTATTATGTGTTTTTTTTTTTTTTTTTTTTTTTATACAGTGTCCCGACCCGCGCACGTGACATAGTTCACCTGCAGTTGCTTCGATTTGCATAACAACTCGCTTGGCTCATCAGTGTATGTGGGAATGGATATGTGCAAAAGTTTTGGCTTTGACAATGACCGGAATACTCGACTACCGTTTTGACCAGAACAAGTTTTCTAATCTTTGCCTATTTGAAATTTAGTTTGGACTGATTAATAATTATTAATCAGTCCAATTGTGGTTGTGAAGTTAAAAATACATTGTTTTGTTTTCCCTGTTTACAGTTCGGAGCTGACTTAACGTGGACAAAAAGTGGCTTTTACAAACACACAGAATGAAAGAAACTCAAATATGAGAGTTCGAAGAAACATTGATAATGTGATTTCACTATCGCTTTTAGGAAGCGTAAATATTAAATAGCAGCTTAGTGAGGCTTACAGACTTTCGATCTGCAAACATAACAGAAGAGTTACCAAGAATCGTGAGGTATTATCTAAAATAATTGACTGCATTAAATTTTGTTGACAGTTTGAAATTCCTTTATGTGAACGTGACGAAAAAGAAGATTCTGAAAATCCAGGAGTATTCAGAGGATTAATCAATTTCGCCTGTACATTAGATTCCAATTTAAAGAACCATTTAGAAAGTAATGCAGCATTTGAAGGCATTTCAAAAACTATTCAGAATGATATTCTTGACTGTTTGCTGCAAATATGCCGGAATGAAATAAAAAGAGAAATTAAAGAAGCTTCATTCGTAGATGTAGTAGTAGTGGCTACTGTAATGTCATGGCTGATGACACAACAGATGTTTCAGAACATATACAAATGGTAATTGTTCTGAGATATGAACTGAATGGAGAAGTTTTTGGGGTTTTTTCACTCCGGATAACCAAACGGCAGACGGAATATCGAAGTGCATTCTAGATCAGTTAGACATAATCCTCGAAGGAAATACTCAAACTAGTTGCTCAGACATTTGATGGCGCAAGTGTGATGAAAGGCAAGAAAGGGCGAGTTTAGGCTAAAATAAGAGAACAAAAATGCACACCAACTGAATCTGATGATGAGAAATGCAACAAGTACCCAAGATTCAAGAATTTTCTTTTCGAACCTCATGTCGATGCCAACATTTTTCTCGAGATCACCACAGCGTCTCTGTTCTCAGAAAGCATATGGACAGCCGAGTTGCCCGACCTTCCCCTACAAGATGTAATTTCAATATACGCACCGTGAACAGCGTTTATGAAAATTGACTCCTTAAAAAAAGTGCATGGAGGAACTACAAGCGACAGCAAACGCAAAGACGATTTCAGAAGCAACTGGAATTTTGCACATCTTGAGTAATGAAAAATTCGAGTTCTGGTTAGAATTTTTCCAACAGATAATGCCTCATGTGGAAGTTATTTATAATCAAATGCAATCTCGAGAAATTGAGGCAGTTAAAATACATGAATATGTAGGAAACTTTAAGAATGCCATTTTAAAAATCAAGAATTCAATGTACTGTAAAAATCCTCCCAAAACACTCACGATTGAAGCGAAGGAAGTATGCGACTATATAAGTACTGTAGTAGTAGTGGCATGTGATGCAAGAAAGCAAGTGTTATGAGCTTATGCAGCATCAGCCAAAAAAAAAAAAAAAAAAAATTCACGCAACCATTCCCTCCAAATGTTTGTCCAGTTCCTCCTTAAATTTATTTAACCTATCAACTTCCACAACGAGAGATGGAAGTTTTGTTCCAGCCATTAACCACCCGGTGGCTAAAGGCAAATTTCTGAACAAGTGGAAGAATCCCATCAGAATTCAGCGTACTGAACCCATTCAAGGCCTTATACACCTCAATCAGATCACATCGCAGGTGCCTAGTCTCCAGCCACTGCAATTTGCAGAACCTAAAGCCTCTCTTGGTAAGAGGATCCCTTCATTCCGCTGACCAATCTTGTCGCCCTTCTCTGTACACGCTCAAGCAAATCTACATCCTTCCTAAAACGAGGCCTCCAGACCTGTACGCAGTACTCTAGGCATGGCCTGACCATTGCCTTATACAGAGGGACAATCACCTCCTTATCCCTGCTAGCAAAATTCCTATGTATCATTAACAAAACCCCATGAAGTGTTGACATAGGTGAGATATATTCTTTTACAAAGCAATTAATTGCTGTTAAATTGTTTAACAAGGAGAAGTTTGCTATTTTTCGTACGAAAATGCCCATGGAGGAGGTACGGGAGACTACTGAGGCATATCCCATGATTGAAAGAGAAACTTTTTTCGGAATTACAAGTTTTCTATAGCAGACATGATCTACACAATTATTGCAAATCAGCTGACGCTGAAATTTATCTCAGAAATAATCTAGCTGAAGTTCTTGGTTAACTTACAAAACTCAGTTCTTTTGAGCATTCAGATGACTACTTCAGAGCCCTAACGCTGCCATTCCACATTAAAAATAAAAACATTTTTAAGGAGCACTATGAATCAAGAAAGGCTAAATGCTCAAGCAATGCTTTCAATAGAGAAAAGCTTGGTCAACAGTGCACCAAACTTGAATGAAAAAAAGTTAATCTATTTTGAACAAATAAAAAACAAAGAATGGATTTTGTTTTTAAATTAAAGTTAGCGTGTTAATGGTAAATGTCTAGTTAATGTTTAGTAGTATTTTTAACTTGCTTATTATTATTATTACTGTGTATGTCTACATTTAATGTAAATTTAAGATGCAGCACCCCCAAACATTAGTCACGAGCCGCCACTGGTGGAGAATGATAAAAGCAGTGTTGCTGGAAGAAGCTGTACCTATACTTAGTATTCGCAGCAACGATCAAGTGACGTCGGCGTGGGACGCCAGCGCCACCTGATATGTATAAGAATACAGTTATTCATTTTCTTTTCATAGTTTTTAAATAAAGGCTCTACAGTAATATTTGTTATTTAGTTTTGAGCATTACCTATATCAATAAATTTTCCATTTGTGTTAAGTTTTTTTTTTTTTTTTTCTCTTTTAAGGCTATCTTTTGCTTCACTGATCTAGATTATCGCTTAATCCGGATGACCTCTCCCCCAATTACTCCGTATTAGCGAGGATTTACCGTATATATCTCATTTAATTGGGTTAGTTATTCTAGAAATTGAAAAAGAATCATACGTCAATTACAACTAAATTGGTTCAATATAGTAACCTTCCTTAACCAAGATTAAAAAAAAAAAAAAAAAAACTAGCAAGTTGCACTATAGCAGCCAAACCTGCTCACCTCGTTAATTAATGAGAACCTAAGAACTATTAATCGGAAAGTTCATTTCCCCCTTAACAAAGATAAAATTGTTGCATTTTCAAGTATAGGTGGTAGATAACTTTCATCAACCGGTGAAATACCACCACTTTGCTTATTGGAGGCTTCAAGTGGTGAAACCTATGTTTAGTCTCTAGAGCAAAGTTTCCGGCACCCCCTCTCCCCATACTTCTCCTTCAACCCATGCACGGTACTAAGTACTATAGGTTTTGATACCTTTCGTGTTTGGGGTTTTCATAAAAAAAAAAAAAAAAGTGTAGTGAAACCACTTAATAATTATTATATTAATTCTTTTTGCTATGTGTATTTTAGTGCAATTGCATCATTTATACACAGCTAAATATAGATTAGCAAATTTGCAATAGCGGCATCATTTAAGTTACATATTGTGAATACCTTCACGACGAGTTGCCATGACATTGCACTACTTCGAATAAGTAACGCTTCACCCGAAGGAGAAGACTGTTGTTACTTATTCTCAGTTGATACCCAGACGGCACCGTTTCAGGGCTGTTTGGCCCATCTTTAGCTGTGTATAAATGATGCAATTGCACTAAAATACAGTCTTATCTCTTTCGCAGCTTGAGGCTTTACGCCCTAATGCATTAGTTTTAACTTATATCATACACCATCAAGCATCTCTCTTAATTTGAAGATAAAGAGTAATACCCCGACTTACGCCAACTCGGAGTTATACGGTTCTTGATTTTTTTTTTTTTTTTTCGTTTGGCAACACTGCCGCCCACCATCTTCAAGGTCGTTTTTCATATGCTATCGATATACGGTGCGTTGGCGGAGAGCGAAAGATGAACAAAATTCAACTTTGCTGGTGCATGAGCTGCACACATACAAGAATTTGCTTTCCAACTGTCATATTTATGTGTGCGTTCGAATTCGTGCTCAACTTTTGTCGGAAGTTACATCGTTTTCACGAAGAAAAAAACTTTCCAGGCTTTAAGGTTTCCAAAGACCGATTGACAGTGATGGTTGGCGGGAATGCAGCTAGTGACTGCAAGTTAAAACCTCTCTTAATTTATCGCTCCGAAAACCCAAGAGTTTTAAAAAAATATATCTAAAATTAGCTTATCAGTGATATGGAAGTCAAATGATAAAGCTTGGGGATAGTTTCCGTTTTTGAGTACTGGTTTGGTCACCACTTCATACCCGAAGTCTAACGTTATTGCAAGTCTAAACAGATTCCATTTAAATTGATCCTTCTTATTGACAATGCGCCCGGTCACCCTCCTGCCACTCTAATTTCTACCCATGTGGGAAAGTTGTATTTTTGCCTCCTAACACAACCAGCTTGCTTCAACCGATGGACCAGGGAGTCATCAAAACATTCAAGGCCTACTACACGAGGCGTTCGTTTGCAAATCTGAATGAAGCTATGAGACGAAATAGTGAGATATCTGTTAAAGACTTCTGGAAACAATTCAATGTTTTAGATGCCGTAAGAATCTTGGAATGAAATTCACAAAAAAAATTGGTGTCTGGAAGAAACTGTCCATTTTTTTTTCAAAAATGAGACGAAAACAACGCCAGAAACTGATCATGTGATAGAAGTTGTTAATCTTGCCAGGCAATTAGATTTGGAAGTCAATGGTAATGATGTCAACAAGCTGTTGGATTCACATAGTCAGGAGCTGACAATGAATGAGCTCATAGAGATGCGTGAGCAAAACGTCACTGAAGTATCCGACACTTCAGACCCAGTTCCACCAGAAAAGCACATTACAATTGCAAGCTTGACAGAAGCTTGCAATTGTAATCAATTGAAAGGGCTTAAAAATTTTAGTAAACATAAGACTCCAACAAAGAACGCGTTATAGCTATAAAGCAAGGAATAAAAAATTATTAGATTGCTACGAAGAAATTCTGTGTGAAAAAAAAGGTGCTGTGTCGTCAGACGAATTTGTTAGATTTTATGAAGCCATCGACATCGAAATAACTTTTTTACGTAATTCATTTATTTTTTAATACATAACTTGTATTAATATGTGTAAAGAACTGCAATTTTATTAAATATATATATATTTTTTAAACTAGTGTTTTTGTTAGTCCTTGGTCCCAATTAAACAAAATTTATATGTATTTATATGCAAAGTTGTACCCCGACTTACGCGATTTTCGTCGGACCCACCTATCGCGTAACTTCGGGATATTACTGTACTTCACAACTGTTTTGCCATCATTACATTACTTGGGTACCTACCTACCCACCCACCGAAGAAGGGCCAAATAGCCCTGAAACGGCACCAGGGGAAGCCTGATGATGTCCGGAGTTTTCAAGAATAGGTAACAGCCTTCTCCACTGGGGAAGCATTGCCTATTCGAGAAGTTTGAGTGGTGTGAGTTAGAGTTACTGTCCCTTTCATTCTTCTACACCGTTTCTTTTCGTCTTCCACTCCTATTACTTTCCCTCTACCTTTTTGCTTTTCTAAGTCTAATAGGGACAACTGGATAGTCGAGTTATTATCCAACACAAATACAAAATAGCCCTGAAACGGTGCATCACTTGGGTACCTACCCACCCACCGAAGAAGGGCCAAATAGCCCTGAAACGGTACCAGGGGGAGCCTGATGACGTCCGGAGTTTCCAAGA
Organism: Mastigoproctus giganteus; assembly: GCF_048544385.1. Lineage (NCBI taxonomy): Eukaryota > Metazoa > Arthropoda > Arachnida > Uropygi > Thelyphonidae > Mastigoproctus > Mastigoproctus giganteus. The sequence continues at coordinate 120,062,413 of NC_143587.1, forward strand.
ATATGTAACAACAGCCTCCTCCACTGGGGAAGCGTTGCCTATTCGAGGAGTTTGAATTTTTGAGTGGTGTGAGTTGAAGGAGATACTGTCCCTTTCATTCTTCTACACCGTTTCTTTTCCTCTTCCACTCCTATTACTTTCCCTCTACCTTTTGCTTTTCTAAGTCTAATAGGGACAACTGGATAGTCGAGCTTATTATCCCACACAAATACAAAATAGCCCTGAAAGGGCTATTTGTCTTCTCCTTCGGGTGAAGCTTTACTTATTCGAAGTAGTGCAATGGCATGGCAACTGTCGTGAAGGTATTCACAATATGAGATGTAACTTAAACGATGCTGCTATTGCAAATTTGCTAATGTATATTTAGCTGTGTATAAATGATGCAATTGCATTAAAGTACACAGTCTAATCTCTTTCACAGCTTGAGGCTATAAGCCCTAATGCATTAGAGTTAATTCTTTTTATAAAAATCTCAAACACAAGAAGTATTACAACATATAGTACTTAGTACCGTACATGGGTTGAAGGTTGAAGACGAAAGAAAATATTTATTGACATTAATGGGTTGGCAGGGTTAGTAATGGCAGTGTGCTACTGCAACAGGATCTGAATAATTTTGGCAGATGGGCTAAGAAGTGGCAACTGAAGTTTAACCTTGACAAATGAAAAGTACTGCATGTGGGTAGAAGTAACCCCAGAGAAACGTACCAACTGTGTGGTATTACGCTTAAGGTGGTAGAAAATGAAAAAGACCTGTGAGTAATTGTGCAGTCAGATATGAAGTTTTCTGAGCAATGCAGACAGGCTGCCACGGCAGGTCATGGGGTTTTGTCAATGATATATAGGAATTTTGCTAGCAGGGAAAAGGAGGTGATTGTCCCTCTGTATAAGGCAATGATCAGGCTACACCTTGAGTACTGCATACAGGTCTGGAGGCCTTATTTTAGGAAGGATGTAGATTTTCTTGAGCGTGTACAGAGAAGGGCAACAAGATTGGTGAGGGGAATGAAAGGGATCTTCTTACCAAGATCCCTTTCATTACCAAGAGAGGCTTAAGTTCTGCAAATTGCGCCGACCGGGCTAGCCGAGTGGGTAAAGTACCTACCCGGCAACCCAAAGGTCGCGGGTTCGATTCCCGCCTCGGGCTTGGATCAAAGTACTGCAAAAACTGCGAGGTGCAATATGGCCACAGAAGCCGATGCGCCAACAACTACCAAAATCAAAAAAAAAAAAAAAAAAAAATCTGCAAATTGCAGTGGCTGGAGACGAGGTACCTGTGCGGTGATCTGATTGAGATGTATACAGAGGCGGATTAAGGTCGGTTGAGGCCCCAGGGCGCAGAAGAAAATATTGGGCCCCTTAAAAATCGAGAGAGATAGGGAAAATAAAAATACATGTTAACCATTTTTTTAAAAATAAATAAAAAGTATTATGTACTATTAATGTTTTATTTCCAATAAAATTTGAATATAACATATGTATAATATAATTAATAATAGCAATAATAATCACAGTTTTGAACTAATAGTTGAACATATGTAAAAGTATAATTATGATTAATGATAGTATATGTATAATAGGAGTAACAATCAGAAATTTTGAACAAAAAAATCATAGAATTTGAAATTAAAATTACAAATGTGAAAATATTTAAATAAATTTTTTTCTTGCTTTTCGTTTTGCAATCTATTAACTATCTCATCACAATCAATAATTTTAAGTAAATCGCTCTCTATATATATAAAATAGCCATATTATTTAGTCTTTCCTCTGAAATTTAATTTCTTAGATAATTTTTTACTCTTTTAGACAAGAAAATGAGCGTTCCCCCGATTCGTTTGAAATTGGCATGGTTAACAAAATTTTCCAAATAATTTCCACATTTGGAAAAGTTGCTTTCATATCTAATGCTTTTTGGTATATATTATTAATTGGTCGCTTATCTTCTTCATCTAAAAAGATTAAAAACTCATCTTTAAAATTACTCTAATCAAGGTCATCTTTATACATTTCTATTAAATTATTAACGCATTTTTTTTCTTTTCTTCTACACGCAATGTAAACAGGAAAAAACTAAAATTATAACATTTTCATAGATTTTTCCGCGTCTGTTCAGTTCTGCTATTAAATGATCGCATATTACGTAGAGTACATTATGTAAAAAAATTCCTTTCGATTTTCTGTACATGTTCGGTCGCGATTATCTTAATAATAATCTCACTATGTGGGTCTTATTATTAACAATCATTCTCCAGCTTCTTAATTTAAAAAAAAAATCACTGGCAACTTTATGCAAAATCAAATCAGAAACCGAAAAGCTTTCATTTAAAAAAAAAAAAAAAAAAAAAACATGAGGGTTCATTTCCAGAACATAATAGTACTGAACAGAAATCAGAATACTTCCGTTGTATGCTATTCTGTAAACTGTCAGTCCCAGACAAAGTGATATTGTCAAAAGAAGTTTCCTTTTATTAAACACGCCATTCGCAATTGCATAAGAAGCATCCATAATATGAACTTCATATTTGATGGATTTTCAATAAACAGATTGAGAGATTCTTGACCCAGATAAATCACTCCAGTGCAACTGTGTCCTTGTCTCATAACAAGGACATTCATATAGAACATGACTTCAATTTTCTACTCCGGAAACATAAGGGCGCATGGTATAAAACTAGTTTATGCAACTTCTCACTTATTGGCATATGCATACTCATAGAAAACCATAGATTCAGTTTATTCGACGAATAAGAAACTTATGCGATAAACTTTAATAATTAAACCAACTTCTGCTGTATTCCAGCGTATTTATCAGCTATTAATCAGCTCAATTCCAACATTGAGATTTCTTTTTTCATGTCTCTGCTAATATCAATTGATATTCCTGTGAAATCCTCTGGATTCTGTGGGCGTATCGTATAACAATCTCCCAGAAAACTAAGATCAAATGGTATTTTCCCCGCTGACACTTTAAGAGCAGATGTTGATGTCCTACATGCTTTCAAGATAACCAAGAGCATTGATCTTTAGCTATAAAAAAAAAGTAAAGTGCAGCCATTATCAACCCACTGCAGTGGTGGAAGCCTCCTCAACAATTCATGCTGAGGGAAATGGACCATAATCTGCCACGCTGGTCCAGTGCGGGTTGGCAGATCGACCGTATTCAGCAGTCAGGGGCTTGAACCCCGGTCTACTCAAAGAGCGTGTGCTACTGCACTCCCGCTCCTGCCCACTCGGCTACGGAGGCCGCTGCTTAACTTGAAATATAATGATTACCGCCCTATGGAATCATCTTCAGCAGAGTAGGTTACCATAGTGAGGAACACAGCGTGATAATATAAGCGTCAAGTTTTCCTGGAGATTCCCCACTCAGTTCTTGAAATGCTGCAATTGCTCTAGAAAACTTCTTTCTCAGCCAAATGAGAGAGATAGAATTAAAGTTAAGTTTGTCTGCCGTTATCCCTAAGTATTTTACCTCTTGAACTAAAGGAAGTCGTTGGCCATTGATTTTTTTTTTTTTTTTTCACTTGCAGTGGTCTGTTTAAGTCTAACTTAGATTAAAATATCATTTTAGTCTTATTTAAACTGATTTTAAATCTATCCTGAAGGGTCCAAATATATAGGTCTTGCAGAACCACGTTCTGGAAAGCCTATTTGGACAATGGCTGCTAGGTTTCGCACGTAACTACGTGGAGAAAAATTTGAAGCCGAAGAAATCGCAACACGAGCCCAGTTAATAGGCTTCAACAAAGTCGCGCTCTTATATATTATGTACATATTAGAATATCAAATAAGAATATGCCAGTCGCGATGCAAGCCAAAGTAGAGAATACAAAGCAAACCAATGCATAACTACAGAATAAAACAAAGGAATGGGGAAAGAAATAAATCAAGATAAACCATTATTTCAGAAGGAAAATGCTCCTAAAGTAATTCAGAAAGAACGCAATGTAATAAAAATAGCAAATACCATAAATTTGCAAAAATGCTATTAAATTGAAATTTGATTGCGCCCCTTTGGTCCGAAATGTCACTATAAACAGAGACGAAAGTCAACTACAATTGTGTCCAACAGAATGAAATATTCTAAGAAAAAATATGACCAAGAAGCAGAACCAGGAAAAACGTTGAATATGTATACATTATCGGGGATGGGGGGAAAGAAGTGATTATAAACGTCATTACGCATCGTCTTATGCCTTCGAACAGTGATTGTGTGTACTGTACATCAGTGGTTTCTAGGAAAACTGGTTTTTTTTTTTTTTTTTTTTGAATGCTGTAATACGCCGTTACCTTGGTTACCAAGGCTTTATGGCCAGAAATCCCACCGGCACCTGTTTTTCCGCAAAAAGGTGAACTCAGAAATGGATTGGAGAGCTGTTTTCAGTCCAGTGGCGTAGTTACCATGTAGGCAGGCAAGGTAATTTCCTCTGGGCCCCTAAAGGGCCCGGAGGAAATTGCTTTGCCTGCCTACATGAGGAAACAGCCTCTTTGGCTGTTTCCTCTTTTTGCAATTTTCATTAATTATGGGCCCGAAAATGTTCTTTGCCTCCGTGCCCGAAAAAGGGTAACTACGCTACTGTTTCAGTCCTTTCTCTGTCACTTTGGAATCAATCGCATAATATACAGGGCTGTAGTGGAGAGCATACGCCGTATACCCTCTGGATTTTTTTTTTTATAGGTGAATAGCGTATACCTTCTGGTTTTTGAAGGACTTGAAAAAACAAATCTTATTAAAATATTTATTGAAAATCAAAAAATTATTAGAATTTGATTCTTAGGCAATACTTAGTTTTATTATTTCAATATATATGCCGTATATATAAGTAAGTAAATATGCCGTGTGTGCGCGCGCGCGCACACACACACACAGGTATACGCGCTTATACCCTCTGGAATTCGATTAATAAGCACAGTATACTCTGCATACGTAACATTCACAGAGTATATTTTCTGCAAATTTTGACTACAGCAATGATACTATGTAGTTTCTTTAAAGAAGACAAGTGCCATTGTGTATGATAATACTACAGAGAAAAATCATGGATGAGTAAGGTATCTGTAATTTTTAAAGTTATTTATGAATCAATTTTTAAAAATCATTTAAATAAAGCATGATATATAAGCTAACAAAATTATTTGGAAATAGTAAACAGAATATAGTGTAGAAGGAAATATTCACGATACGATAAATGACGTTAGTTAAAAATGTATGACGAGAAGTGGGCTTCCAAGAATAAATGGCGTGGTATAGAAGTACGTGTTAGATTGGGTTGAATGATGTTCTTGTCATTTCGGTGTTTAATATTTGCTTGATTGCGTGCGTAGCGCAGAAGAAAAGGCCGTTGCTGATATTAATCGACCACATAGTTGATATTCCAGTTGAGTGAGAAATTTGTACAGGCGAAAATTAGCCTCTGCATCTTTTGTGTAATGGTTATTTTACAAGGAAATTTTCAAGGAAATGTTGGCCTCAGATATAAATGAATTCACAAAATCCTCATTTGTGTACGTATCAATTACGAAGTTTACATAATGTATAAATTAATTTATACATTAATTTATACATTATACATTAATTTATGCATTATGTATTAATATAAATTAATACATGATGTATTATCAAGACTAAATGACCCAAAACTTTTTCTGCATCTGCCAAACGTTCTCGTGTGTAGCACGGTTGGTATTATCACCAACCTTCTCACACAGAGTAGAAAAGACCCGAGTTCGAATTTAGTCAATTTTTGCTAGGAATTATGGATCTTTTTTCACAACTTCGTTGAGTTAGTCGGTTTCAGACAAGGGTAGCATGTTTTTTTTCTCCCAGAAACTCCAGCAAACGACAAATCGACCACAGAACATGCGATTTACAGGCATATAATATGTGGCCTAAGTTTGCCTATAAACCCTTCAACAACAATTATGCCCAAATAAAAAAAAAAAATAAAAATAATCGCCGTCCTTTCTTCACAAGGTGCAAAAGGCATGAGTTAATCTCGTCAATGACGTGAGGAATTTTTATAAGCTTTTTTCACGTGTTCGAGTTACTGTCCCGGCTGACAGTTGCAGGGAACCCAGAACTCTGGTTTTTTTGTCCCACAAAAACTAGAATTGCTTACAAATGCAATATGACACCTCGTAGGCATAGGTGCCCTGGGGAGTAACACTCAATAACAATTGCCAAACTATCCGCTTCGACTACTGCGGCAGGCTTATTCTATTGATCTCTAACACGCAGCCAGAAAATAAACTTGTGATCCAGCCTTCTATTATTTCCCAGAATTTTATATTTGTGCCTGTTGGTTGTTATTTCCCGTACCAGTTAAAAGAAAACAGCCGATGTGGGCAAGATATTCTGAAAGTAGCAAGGTTTCAAATAAGCAGGAAGATAAAGCTAGGGTAACAAGCCTAAATAACTTCAAGGGATGTGTCAAGGTGTAAACTATAGAATAATACTGTACTAGAGTTTTAACTATGTGTACAGATTAAAATGGCTAAATTCGAACTTCTGATTAGGACAGCTAATGCTGACATAATAGAGCTAACAGAAACGTGGTGCCACCCGGAAATTGGGGATGACGAGTTCAGGTATGGTATGCATAACGTATTTAGGGAAGATATAAGGCGTGGTGAGTCATGCTTATTATCAAAAGCAGCCTGAGTCCAAAAAGAGCTTTTGCTGTTAGAAGTTGTCTGCCAGCATAAGAATGTGTGGTGTGTTATTTGGAAGCAAAGGTATAGTGGGAGTGTGTGTAATTTAGAGACTACAAGATAGACCATTAACCCCTGGCATGGTGCCGTGAAGGGTATTGTATGGTCGTGGTATCTGCGTGTACCGGTGAACAGTACAATAAAGATCTTTTTTATTGTGAGGATATAACAAGAATCTCTACATGCAGATGAAATTGGCAATTAAGCGTTATGATTGTCTTATTATGAGTGACTTCAATCTGTCCCAGATTGATTGGAATAAGTGGAAGGGAAACACCATGGTTTTTTTTTTTTTTTAATAAATTAGATTATTATTTGTGACAGCGTGTTAGAAAATACTAGGACGAGAATATTCTTGATTTCATCATTACTCACAAACCAGATGCCATATAGCGCTCAAAATCAGGCACGATTGGCAGGTAGTGATCACGCCGTCGTTAGTTTGAAGATTTAGTTTTCCTGTTCCAGAGAAATTAATGGAGGCACTGGTTAAAGAAACACTGCAGGATCATCTAGACAAGACTTCAGTTATAGCTCGGACACAGCATGGTTAAGGGAAAGTCTTGCCTGACCAATTTGATTGGATACTATGATGTCGTCACAAAGGAACTGGATGCAGGGAATAACTTTGATATTATATATTTGGACCTTATATAAAGACTTCATACTGTTGCACATGGAAGATTGCTGAACAAATTGGAGCAGTGTGGCATTGGTGGTAAATTGCTGCTATGGATAAAGGGATGGCTGAGGGGGAGAAGACAGAGTGGTAATCAATAGACACTGCTCATCGTAGACTAATGTTATTAGTGGAGCCCCTCAGGGTTCAGTGTTGGGTCCATTGTTGTTTTCTGTATTTATAAATGATATTGATGATGGTATAACAAGCTTAATGTCCAAGTTTGCAGACGATACAAAGGTTTGGTTAAGGACACTACTAACAGTACGCTGCTGCAACAGGATCTAGAAAAATTGAGCAGATGGGCTGAGAGGTGGCAAATGAAGTTTTTAACATTGACAAATGTAAAGTACTACATATGGGAAACAGTAACCCCAGAGTAACGTATCAACTCTGTGGTACTGCACTGACAGTGGTAGAGAACAAAAAGGACCTGGGGGTAATTGTGCAAGCAGATATGAAGTTTTCTGAGCAGTGCAGATGGTCTGCAAGAGTAAGCTCATGGTGTCTTGTCAATGATATACAGGAATTTTCCTAGCAGGGATAAGGTGGTAATTATCCCCTTGTATAAGTCGATGGTCAGGCCACACCTTGAGTACTGTATACAGGTCTGGAGGCCTAATTTCAAGAAGGATGTAGAGCTGCTGGAATGAGTACAGAGAAGGGCAACAAGATTAGTGAATGGAACAAAGGGTTGCTCTTACAAAGAAAGGCTTAAATTTTGCAAATTACAGTGTCTGGAGACTAGGCACCTGCGAAGTAATCTGATTGAGGTGTATAAAGCTTTGTATGGTTTGAGCATGCTCAATGCTGATGGGACTCTTCCTCTTGCTCAGAATAATCACCTGAGACAGCATAAATTCAAATTGAGGAAAGACAGATGTAGGATAGATGTGTGGAAGTTTGCCTTTAGCCAGCGGGTAGTTGGTTGCTGGAACAGACTTCCATCCCTTGTTGTGGAAGTTGATAGCCTAAATAAATTTAAGGCTGAGCTGGACGGGTATTTGGAACGAACGGAGGGGTGAAATGGGAGTGGTGTGTTTTTTTTTTTTTTTTTGACTGATGCTGCATAAGCTCGCTTTCTTGCATCATATGCCTATGCTAATGATGAAAAATGTTGCAGTAGTTAAAGGCACGGGTTTTAATTTCAAAAGAGGGGACTATGATAGTTTAAGTTGCTATATGGCATCTATTAATTGGGAGCGGATTTCAGAGTGTGGGCGAAAACATTTAAATTATGGAATACCTTTTAAAGCAAAAATCACAAAAGCTATGTACGCATACATACCATTAAGAAAACATTGCGCTAGGAGGATGGCGAAATGGATGAATGCGGAGCTGGCCCATCTGATAGAGCAGAAAAAGATAGCATGACATATAGAGCGACGAAAAGTACATAAGTCTTCAACGGCTACAAGTTGATCTCTAATAGTACCACCTACAGTATAAGATTAGAGAGGCCGAGGATACATGTGAGAAAGTAGTGGCTAAGATGATGCAGTCACAAAAGAACTGGATGCAGGGAATAACTTTGATATTATATACTTGGACCTTAGAAAGGCTTTTGATACTGTTGCACATGGAAGACTGCTGCACAAATTGGAGCAGTGTGGCATTGAAGGCAAATTGCTGCTATGGATAAAGGGGTGGTTGAGGGGGAGAAGACAGTGGTAATCAGTGGACACTGCTCATCGTGGACTAATGTTATTAGTGGAGTCCCTCAGGGTTAGGCGCCTCCGTAGGCAGGTGGGAAGGAGCAGCAGTGCGTAGCACACGCTTCTTGATTAGACCGGGGTTCGAGCCCGTCACCACCAAATACGGAGTTTGCGGAAAGGTCAGGGAATGACCACTGCATATTCCCGGAGCAATATGGTCTTAATTGCTAATGCTCCTAAAAACCAAATAACAAACCCTCAGGGTTCAGTGTTGGGTCCATTAGTTTTCTGTATTTATAAATGATATTGATGGTGGTATATCAAGCTTAATGTCCAAGTTTGCAGAAGATACAAAGGTTGGCAGGGTTGTCAAGGACACTATGCTGCTGCAACAGGATCTTGAAAGGTTGAGCAGATGGGCTGAGAAGTGGCAAATGAAGTTTAACATTGACAAATGTAAAGTACTACATATGGGAAACAGCAATCCCAGAGCAACGTATCAACTGTGTAGTACTACACTGACAGTGGTAGAGAATGAAAAGGACCTAGGGGTAATTGTGCAGGCAGATATGAAGTTCTCTGTGCAGTGCAGACGGGCTGCAAGAGTAGCTCATGGTGTCTTGTCAATGATATACAGGAATTTTTCTAGCAGGGATAAGGAGGTGATTATTCCCTTGTATAAGGCAATGGTCAGGCCACACCTTGAGTACTGTATACAGGTCTGGAGGCCTCATTTTAGTGAATGGAACAAAGGGGTACTCTTACAAAGAAAGGCTTCAGTTTTGTAAATTAGTGTCTGGAGACTAGGCACCAGCGAAGTCATCTGATAGAGGTGTATAAAGCCTTGAATGGTTTGAGCATGCTCAATGCTGATGGGATTCTTCCTCTTGCTCAGAATAATCACCTGAGAGGGTATAAATTGAAATTGAGGAAAGACAGATGTAGGATAGACGTGCGGAAATTTGCCTTTAGCCAGCCGGTAGTTGGTTGGTGGAATAGACTTCCATCCCTTGTCGTGGAAGTTGATAGCCTAAATAAATTTAAGGCTCAGCTGGACAGGTGTTTCGAACGAACGGAGGGGTGAAGTGGAAGTGGGTTTTTTTTTTTTTTTTTTTTTTTTGGCTGATGCTGCATAAGCTTGCTTTCTTACATCATATGCCTATGCTAAGAGAACAAAGAATCGTGACAATTTTTCTTGTATGTGAATACAGCAAAGAAGAAAGCCAATCAGATCGTATCCTCGTGTGCTGAGTGTGGGAAAGTCTTAGATAACCCAGCTGACGTTGCTGATGAATTGAATCATCACTGTGCATCAGTTTTTACTGACAAAAGTCCATCCATGCTGAGAAGATGCTGAGCCTTATGAAATTAGTGTTTTCGAAATTACAGATGATTCTTTATTAGAAAAACAGCTTTCGAACATAAAGGCAAATATGCTGCTGGAGTTGTCATATTTTTTTTATTTTTGGGTAGTTATGAAATGTTGGCGTATCGGCTTCTGTGGCCATAATGCACCTCCCAAGGTTTTTGCAGTACTTTGATCCAAGCCCGAGGCGGGGTTCGAACCCGCGACCTTTGGGTTGCCAGGCAGGCACTTTACCCACCCGGCTAACCCGGTCGCCGTTGATGTCATATACCCAGTAATTTGATGGAAGCCACCAGAGTCTCTATTGAACCATTGAGGCATATTATGAGGCTATCTTTGGATTCGCGAGAGACTCCCATGAATTGGAGAAGTGCCAGCGTATCACCAATATGTAAAGGCAGTTATAAAAATGAAATCTAACTACAGGCCGGTTAATCTGACTTCAATGGTAGGATCATCTTAGTTTCAATCCCTGGATTGCACTCAATCCAGGGATTGAAATGTGCATTCTAAACAACACAACATGGTTTTGTTAGAGGGAAATCATATTTAACTAATCTAGTAAGCTGTTTTTCATACAGTTTCTCATGAAGTGGATGTAGGAAACAAACTCGATATAGTTTATTTGGCTTTTAGCAATGCATTTGACTCTGTCCTTCATGAGAGATTATTGTACAAGCTGGACATTTTGGGATTACTAGAAAGATTCTAAGATGGGTGGCTGCAAGGCAGAAGGTTGTGATTAATGTATATTCTTCAGACTGCCGTCAGAAGTGAGTTCGTCCCTTCCATCTCTTCGTCATCGACGAAGTCTTAACACTTCGGAAGAGCAACGAAAATAACTTACTCGCTTGGTGCGATTGAATTAAAAACAGTAGAGGAAGAAAGGGATCTGGTAGTTACGATATGGGCAGATATGAAGTTTTCTGAGTAGTGTATACAGGCGGCCAGAAAAAACCATGGTGCGCTATTGATGATTTATCGAACATAATCCTGCAGAAATAGGGAGGCCTTAATCCCACTGTATAAGGCAATTGTAAGACCGCATTCGGAACACTGTTTCCAAGTATGGAGACCTCATATGAAAAAAATACGCACGGGTGCACAACTTTCATGGTGCTACAGAGCTTGGCAACCGGCCACCTAAGAGAGCCCCCCTTGTTGAAGTTTATAAGGATGAGAGGGCTAAGTAAAATGAATGAAGAGTCTTTTTACTGTTATGAAAAGTTCAAGAACTTTTTTTTTTTTTTTTTTTGTCCTCGCTTTTTCCCATTATATATGGGGGTCAGCGTTTTTATTGTTTTGGCATACAATTTTTACGGCTGGATGCCCTTCCTGACGCCAACCCTCGCCCTTTATCCGGGCTGGAGATATGCGGTGGTCATTCTCTGACCTGCCGCATCCTCCGGGCTCGAACCCCTGTCTAATCAAGAAGCGTGTGCTACGCACTACTGCTCCTGCCCACCTGGCAACGGAGGCGGCTTGAAAAGTTCAAGAACTACGGGCCATTAATTGAAATTACGGGTGAAGAAATTTAGACTAGATCAGTGGTTTTCAACCGGGGTACCACAACAACATTCCAGGGGTGCCACGTAATTTGGGTTTAAGTTACTTAAACTTATTTTTTTTTAATAATTTATATATTTATTTCGTTATAAAAAGGTGTATGATATCTTTTTAATTTTATCGTGATCTATAATTGATCTTTACTTAGTACCTTTTATATAAAGAAAAATTTTTTTATAGAGAGAGAGAGAGGGGGGGGGAGGAATCTAACAGGCAGAAAATTGAGTAGGGGCGCCAAAAAATAAAATAAATTACTTAGGGCGTGCCGTTATTAAAATAATAAAAAAAAAAGCTGAAAGTTTTCTTTCAGCTTATTTTTTTTTTTTTTTTTCTCGCCGGCTGAAAGTAAACTTTCAGCCGGCGAGTCGTTGATTACTGCAACAAGTAGCCTCCGCAGCTAGTTGAGGCTGATAGTTTGAAGAAATACAAAGATCAACTACAGATAACCCTTGTATAACACGGTAGTTTGGTTCCTACAAAATTTCGGCCGAGCTGGCTGGCTAGCTAGCCAGATGGGTATAAGTGCCTGCCTGGTAACCTAAAGGTCGCGGGTTCGAATCCCGCCTCGGGCTTGGATCAGAGTAAAATGCAAAAACTTTGGGAGGTGCATTGTGGCCACAAGCCGATGCGCCCAACAACTGACAAAAAAAAAAGTATAATATAAAATGTCGTTTTGCGAAACAGTGTTATTCGGGACTAAGAAAAAGTACAAAAAGACGGATTACGTTCCAAACGCTAACAAAAATATTATTTCGTTAAAATGTTAACAAAACTAACAACAATACTGTACACCATTATAGATTTCGTGTATCTTCTACTCTCTTTAAAAAAAATCATTAGTAATCTGGGTTTGTTTGCTTTTTCTTGGTAGAGCTTTGTGAGTTTCGTCATTTTTGAAGAAACTTTCTGCTCCTTTCATTCAAGAATCTGCATTCAAAAAATAGGATTCTAATTGCTGGCTAACTTTATGCCTTCCCGTATGCTTTTTAGTGTAAAATTTGGAATATTAGAATATTCAGCTATCATCCTCTGAATTGATTTGGTTTTACCTCCGATGCCATTTTCACCAAATCCGCTTCGCCAGCCTTTTTTTCCACCAGTAATTCGTGAACGTCTTCAGTAATCATACATTTTTTTTTTTTTATTTTTGTAGGAGCATCGGCGACTGAGGCCATGTTACTTTGTGTATATTATATATAAATTGCGTGTATTCTGAGGTCGATTTACTGTTTCGCTGGACAAAAAACTCGAGTTTCCGGGAGAAACAACCATTCTGCCAAAGCCCGACTAACTCAGCCATGTTATGAAAAAGACCCAAAAAATTCCTCCCTTAATCGACGGGATTCGAACTTAGTTCTTTTCCACCCGTTGTGGAGAGGAGGAGGGCGATTCTGTCACCTGTGCAACTCACGAGGGCTTCAATAGCCATCATCAAAACCTTTCCCTCCTACCGACGTAACAAGTTCTACTATCGCACCGATTCTGTTTTTCGCCTGTTCGACCATATTTCCTGAATGAACTGACTCTGGTCATACATTTTACCACACGCATTTAACATTGACAGTTTTACTTCTTTCAGTGATAAAGCAATGATTCTTGATACAGTCCACAATTGAGAAATGTTTCCATGCCTCCATTAATTTAATAGATTCGGAATCAAATTTTTTCCAAAATCCATTGTAATGATTTTCTGATGTAATGAGTTTTAAAGGTGGATATTAATGCCTTGATCTGATAGCCGAATGAAAAAAGTTATATTAACCCAGTACAACTGTGGCGGTAGGAACTTCAACGTTTGGATGGCATGGCGTGATATACAATAGCAATAAAACTTTGAAATCTAGATTTTTCAACAAGCACAAGTTCAATAGCACAGAGCGTAACACGGGACTCTTCCAACAAAATAAAATACAGGGATTTCTCTTTTTTTTACTAGCGAGTTACAACAGAGGGAATTCAAAAAGAGTGGAAATGTTGAAAAATTACATTGAAACATATTTAACTATATAGTATCGGTGTAAATGCACCATAGTTAACCCTTAAACTTGAGCTACGTATGTAGCGTAGAAGGCATTGTTTTAATTGCATCTCATATTGTGGATGCCTTCACAACGCGAGATAACTGCTATTGCATTACTTCAAATAAATAACGCTTCTCTAGTAGAGAAGACTATACTATTATTTATTTTCAGCGGTACCACCACCCAAGGCGCCTCCGTAGCCAGGTGCGGCAGTGCGTAGCACACGCTTCTTGATTGGACCGGGGTTCGAGCCCGTGACCACCAAATACGGAGGATGCGGAAAGGTCAGGGAATGACCACCGCATATCCCCGGAGCAATATGGCCTAATTTGCTAATGCTCCTAAAAAACCAAATAACAACAACCACCACCACCCAGATATCGTTTCGAGACTATTGGGCTTCATCAGTGGGCGGGCAGGTACCCATGTAATACAACAAGCCATCACAGTTGCGAAGTTATATCCACAATATGAGAGATGCCAAAAGGGTGTGGTAGTAATGTATTTTGAAAACGAAATGCACAAGGCATAATCCTTATGGGTTTTGATAATTAACTATATAGTATCGGTGTAAATACACCACAGTTAACCCATAAACTTGAGCTACGTATGTAGCGTAGAAGGCATCTTGTGGATATAACTTCGCAACTGTAATGGCTTGTTGTATTACCTGGGTACCTGCCCGCCCACTGATGAAGCCCAATAGCTTCGAAACGATCGTCTGGGTCTGGGTGGTGGTACCGCTGAAAATAAATAACAGTAGTCTCTACTAGAGAAGCGTTATTTGTTTGAAGTAATGCAATAGCAGCTATCTCGTTGTGAAGGCAACCACAATATGAGATGGAATTAAAATGATGCCTTCTACGCTGGCGCCTCCGTAGCCAGGTGGGAAGGAGCAGCAGTGCGTAGCACACGCTTCTTGATTAGACCGGGGTTCGAGCCCGTCACCACCAAATACGGAGGATGCGGAAAGGTCATTCAGGGAATGACCACCGCATATCCCGGAGCAATATGGCCTTAGTTGCTAATGCTCCTAAAAAAAAAAAAAAAAAAAAACCAAAACCTTCTACGCTACATACGTAGCTCAAGTTTATGGGTTAACTATGGTGTATTTACACCGATGCTATATAGTTAATTATCAAAACCCATAAGGATTATGCCTTGTGCATTTCGTTTTCAAAATTGAAACATAATAGAAGGGTTTTCCGGGCACGAAAGCTCAAAACTACTCTTATGTGAGGTTTACCGAAATTCTCTAATCGTGTTATATCAGTACCGTGTTGTGCGAGGATTGCCGCAATTTATCAATCGGGTTAGAGCGAAACCGTGTTGTAGAAGTGCCGTGTTATACCGGGGTTGCCTGTATTGTTGATTGAAAAATAAGGCGTTTATTGTTCATGAATATACATTTTTTGAATTGTAATTTTAAACCGCTACTATTACACAGATTCGTATACGTAATTTCTGATGATGCCGATGCAGAAAAGTCGTTTGAAAAATTTTATACGCAGATTAACCCGTAGCCTAGTGGTCAGGCGCGCGGGTGCCTAAGTACACGTGCCTTGAGTGACCGGGGTTCAACCCCGTGACTACTGAATACGGTGCTGTTTCTTGTATTCAATCTATCACGCGAACTTCTCTGACCGTTTGGTCGTCCCGGAGTATAAACAGAAAATTTATTTATTTATTAAATTATTTCTTAAATATAGTATTAATAAAGAAGATAAAGAAACGCTGACTAACCACGCGAATAAAATTAATTTACTATGCTTAGTAAATTAGTGTACCAACCCATCACAGAATATTAACCTTAACATTGGCGACTTGTCTGGTTCTCTTTTGAATCCTCTCATCGATCAGACCTAATTGAAGTTTAAAATAATCCAGTTTTAAAATTAAATACGCACTGTCCACGCACATCCAACTCCGAAAAGAGGAAGTGAGGAGATGCTGGTAGTAACAAGGAACTGATCAATGTCTGTCTCCCCCCCCCCCCCTTAGCGTTCCATAGCCGAGGAATTACGGGTCGAACCTAAGGTTCAATAGTTAGTTCCGACTTCTCATCACTTCGTGTTTTTGTAGTTGAATGTACGTAGACATTACCGAGCCACGTTCAAACTTTTAAACTTTATTAATTTTTTATCAATTTTAATTAGGGCTGATAATTTAAGGTAGAATCCAGAAACTTCTCTAATATTAATTTGATATATTTTGGTGAATTAGTAGCCTATAATTCACTTTGCACAATAAATTCACTTTAACTATTCACTTGGTTAATTAATTTTACTTTATCTTATTAGCTACATGATATTAATAACCACACGTACCTTTTTTCCAATACAAAGGGGGTTTTATTGTAACGTCTTCTTTTGCTTTTATGCACATATTTGACTCGATACAGATAATAATAATAAAAAAATACTTTCTCACAAAATGAAAGGTTAAATTTAATTATCGTATATTTTATATACTTATAAAAAAAAAATTATTTCGAGAGCCTCCGGAGTACAAATGTACACATCTCCCAGCTGTATGTAGATCTACTCTGGTAGAATCACCAAAGAATCGACATTTTAAAAACCGTTGCGCCGCGCTCTTCTGTACGTACATTTTTCAATTACTTTTATGTTATTATAAATCGATCCGAATTACACGAAAAATATATCTTATCTTTTCATGATATTTTCATGAAAACAATTTTTTTTTTTGTTTCAAAAAATTTTTGAAACATAATTTCGAATTTTGCTGCCAATGTTTTAGTATTGATATGGGATACTTGGAGGTTTCTACGTAGGTTTGTAGCAGTCTAATCTCTATTAGAAGAGGCTTATGAATTATAATTATAGCACTACTACGTGTTTTAATAAATTAACTTTATCACGTAATGTACGACATTAATATTAGTAGAGCTTTTAGTATCGGTGATTTTGCGTATAGTGCGCACGTAGGTTGGCGATAGATGAATAAATTTATTATCTATTATAACTACTTGGAATTTACAAAATTAACGATATAGCATTAATACATAACTTAAATTTGTATTAATTTCAATGCTCCACTATATGAATTGGCTTCTTCTTTCCTGGGTGGTGAGGAAGCACTTCCAGTAGGTTGGGCTGGATGGGCTTGCCTTTCAGTTGTGGTAGCCATACGGGGAAACTTTTCGGACCGACTCCTGCCTGTGGCCCGAACGCGAATGACTTAATTATGCGCCACACTCGATGCAGTATGTTCAGTATTTCTACTTCTCATTTTCATCCAGCTATGGAGGTGGACCTGTTTTTAGCTTTCATATCCAGCGATGGATGGCAGTTATGGGAGCGACACCAGATAGTGCCACTCTGTCTCAGCCGTCACTTCGACCATTGGGGAGGTAGGTCCAGTGGAAGCGTTTCCCGTTTTCTACCAATTTTAACATATTTGCTGCACCAGTGTACTAGTATTTGATGATCCGGCGTCGTCACTGGGCTAATCGCGCCCCATTATTATATATATATTTTTTAAATGTAGTTTTCAGTACAATATACTCAAGTCTTATGACTCTGTTTGCATATTATATACATGTATATCAATTTGCATAATACACTGGTGTTCAAAGGAAGTGCATCACCTAGGAATTTCACATTTCTAACCCTTTTTCGCAATGGTACGTTACATTAATGATGTTATATCACAAATAGAAATATATAAACAAAATATATTTATTAATAGTTAAGGCAAAGCTAAGTAATATTTGACAGGTACTCTCAAAATATTCCAAAATGAACATTTGCGGCCTTTATACAACAGTTTTGGTAAACACGACAATTATGGCCGAAATGTTATCAGAAGCCTTCAGTTTATCATTTTAAATGGAAACAAAATGAAAAGTTCACCAGGTGCAAACTAATATTTAGTTGAACCGCCTCTGGCCCTGATGACAGCAGCACACCGTCAAGGCATTGACAAGATCAATTTCTGAAGATAATCAACTGATAGTTCGTGGTTCCAAACACGAATAACGGCTTCCTGAAGTTCACAAAGGTTTGGTTTCTTTCTGGCAACTGCTGATTCCACACGATGCCAACAGTTCTCTATAGGATTCAGGTCCAGGTGTTTCCTGGCCAGCTAAGAGTTGTAATGGACCGTTCTTCCAACCATTTTTTTCACCTATAATAAATGTAAACACATTACTGTTGAACCTCTAATGCAGAAATAAAGCTCAAGTAACTACAGAAATGCCTACTTAACACTTTTCGCCTGATGACAAGGAACAGAGTCGTCCTGAAAGATGCAGTTACTTGGCAGGTTGAAATGGTCTCTAATGGTTGGCAGCAATTTGCCTTCCAATATAGCCAGGTATCCATTGGCATTTACGGAACCTTTTATAAACTGCAGTTGATCTACTCCGCAATACGAAATGCACCCCCATATCATTTGACCGGTAGGGAATTTCACAGTAGACACCACACAGTCTGAATGGTATTCTTCACCATGTCTATGGCGAATCGTTTGTCTCTCATCAGAGCCATGCAGGTTGAATTTCTTCTCACCCGAGAAAATAACTGACTTTCACTGCTCGGGGGTCCATTTGACATGCCCCTTACACCAAATTAATCAGTTGTGTGAGTGAGAAAATTAAAAAAAATATACACATTTTTCTCACTTACACAACTGACCTTAAATACATGATGTACTCACTCCCAGACCATCGTTCAGGGTCCTAACTATAGGAACGGGTTTGCGAGCCCAACTACTTGCTTCTACTTCATTCATCTTTCTGCTTTACTTGCCCCTACTTATGTCCTGTGAGCCATTAGTTTATCGAACGCAATATGCGGGATACTACCTTCTTACTTTACCCAATCTGTTTTTTGCCTTAACCAAGTTTAGCTTCTTTCTCTGCTACTTTGTAAGCTTTTATATCTCTCAACTATCCTGG
Source organism: Mastigoproctus giganteus (assembly GCF_048544385.1). Lineage (NCBI taxonomy): Eukaryota > Metazoa > Arthropoda > Arachnida > Uropygi > Thelyphonidae > Mastigoproctus > Mastigoproctus giganteus. Next base: position 120,081,335 of record NC_143587.1, read on the forward strand.
CCAGTTTGGGCACCATGTATTTAACAACGTTCATCACCACATATTGCATTTCAATTTATACAGACACCATAATTTTTTTTTCCACACCATTTTCTAGGACCCGCTAGCGTACCTACACATAAATATGGGCGCCTCCGTAGCCAGGTGGGAAGGAGCAATAGTGCGTAGCACACGCTTCTTGATTAGACCGGGGTTCGAGCCCGTCACCACCAAATACGGAGGATGCGGAAAGGTCAGGGAATGACCACCGCACATCCCCGGAGCAATATGGCCTTAGTTGCTAATGCTCCTAAAAAAAAAAAAAAACCAAAAAACACATAAATATACTTGCACGCCGCCATCTTGGTCATTTGGTCAGTTTGTCTTACAAGGTAACGGTAAGTTCCTTTCTTCTTGCCTATTCCTACATTCCGATATCATTACTTTAGTTTTTTCAATTATTTTTACTTGCTTCTGTAATGTCATCCATGATATGTATGTAATATAATTACATTTATTGGCACAATTTATTGAACCTTATTCTTGCCTCAGAATTTAAATTTCGTTCTCAACACGTGTCTACAGCACACGTGTACCATAGCATACAGAACATGTCGGAAACAGAAGCAAGAACATTGTCGTCTTTATCATAATTTCGGTGGGTGGCCTCTGATGAAGACACTGAAATTGTGGAAAACACTGCAATGTAATCTAATCTTATTTTGGTCTCCTTTTCATTCCTTATCTTTATTTTTAATTTCTTGCCAATTAACTGTCTCTCTCCTATGAAAAGGTGAGAGACAGATAGTTGGCAAGAAACCTGGTCGCCTCATTCTACCATATATCGCTACATTCCTTATCCATTTAGTCGAGTTCACTTCTGTGTATATCGTAGATTCAATAGGTGTAAACAAAAGTCTTCTTCACACTTTCTACATACGATATATATATATATATATATATATATATAAAAAAAATTATAACAATATGTAAGGTAAAGATAAGTGTATAAAGTACAATACTTTACAAAAAAAGCATCCAAGAGATCCCAAGACCAAAAGAATTGAATATGACAGGTGTAATATTCTTTAATATAATACTTGTTATTTTAATTTTCCTACATTAAAAATTGGACATCTAAAGAGTTTTTTTTTTTTTTTTTTTTGCAGCTGAAGAACGCACTGACCTAGAAATACCCCCAACGGTAACTGGGAGGGAACCATTAGAGATTTCAGTGGTTTTTTTCTTTGTCCGTAATATAGAACCAGAAATATTCTAGGAAAAATATATATTTTTTATACACAAATTCATATAGCTGTTTTTTTTTCTTTATTTATATATGTAGTGTGTACACACAAAGTTAAATATCTTATTGCCCTTACTGAGCCAAACTAATGTAAAATAAGTCTTGCTTTCTTCATTTAATTACTGATTCAGCAGTCATTAACAGTAAAATTACAGGGTATCAATTATCATTATCAATGCAGTGTGTGAATAAATTGACTTAACAGTAATCTGTATATATTTGGTACGAAGGTATACTAAATTGATTATGCGATTAGCAGCAGATGTTAGTTCAGCGGCCTTTCGAAAGTTGAATGACCATTATATGAACGCTTTCTTGCATTCGATCTCTCTCTCTTACATGCAACACAAAAATGGCGTGTCAATGTGTCTTGGTAACCAATAGTAACGAAGCTTGGTACGTCGTGCATACTGTACTTCTTTTGTTTTTTTGGAAATATGCTTTAAATTTTGCCATAAAACACAATTTCCTTTGAAGTTGTGTGGTAATGGAGCGAAATGATAAGTGTAGTGAAAATACCCACTTTGTAGAAATTATTTTCGCTCCTTCTGTAGCGGTTAAGAAACTATTAAGGTTCTACAATTTTTTTTTTAATTGTATCCGAAATATGGAAGGTTGTATCAAAACCGCGCATTGTGTGGGTCCCCCAATAGTTTAATACTTATTGAAAACGTTTAATATAGTAGTATACTGGAATACAAACTATAATAGGTCCATCAAAAGATGGAACCTATTACGCACATTTCTTTTTTAACCCTGAGGAGGGACTCAACGTTTCGCTGTGCCATTGGTTAAAATCTACAATACATTAAGTCTCTTTGATACGGTAGCCATAGTATGGCATATATATGGCTATCGTATAGTATGCATATCGTATACATATAGTATGGATATCGGGGATCTATCCAATTACATCTTTCGCTTCACTCGTTAAATGATGCATTATCCACCAGGATAACGTATCATTTAACATGCCGAGATACCATACAGTAATACATAATATAGTAATACTGTTTATCAGATATATATGGTATCTGATAAGCAGTGACGCATATTTTCATTAAAGATCTCTTTGATTCTAAAAGATGGAATACAGACTTCATTATCGAACATGGGCGTCAGAGAAAATACCCATGTACCACATTCTCGCGTGGGAAAAATTCACCCAAGTTTACTGAATATAACCTAAAGGCTAGATTAGGTTAAGATTTAGTCGAGAAACTAATTTTTTTCCGACAATACTTTATCGGGATTAAAAAAATCTTTAATCTGACTTATACGTTACATTCGGTTACCTAAATTACTTTTTATATATTAAGAAAGCGTGATAGTTTACTACAATAGGATATTTTAACACATTTTGAGCCCTCCACCAGCCGTGCCGGATATGCTCTGACCCAGTCGTCTGACCATTACAATTTGGCCTTTGTCAAACTCGCTTAAGTCCGCTGCCTTTCCCATCTGAAGAACAAGAGTAACACTGATTAACGGAGCTCAGTATCAGTTGTTTTTATACTGTGTCCCCGCACGCGCCGTAGTTCGCCTGCAGTTGCTTCGATTTGCATAACGACTCGCTGGTCATAATGTTTTGGCTCAATGGTGTATATAACAGTACATTTAATTATATGGCTGTTACAGGATTCAGGCAGCCTCAATGACATTTTTCAGTGTAAACGTGAATTGTTTTATTTTTTTTTAAGAGGGATCAAGTTTCACCTAGAATTTTATTATTCTTTGTAATCAACGATGCTGATTGGTATAATTATTTTCACAGCTATTTCACATTAAGCGTATTGTGGTATAACTAAGCACAAGCACTTCGCTGTACCACGAAGGTGGCATCTGCAGAAGTTAACAAGATAGAAGAGTTGCATAATCAACGCTCTTCTATTTAATGAAAGAAAGCAGAACCGGCTGCTATTCACAAAAGTTACCAGTACAATTTTTTTTGTAAAAACGATGGGAAAGAAGAATTCGAGAGGATTTCATTACTTAAGTCAGAAATTTCCAAAGCCGCATTTGTTAGGGACTCGAATCGGAGCTTCTACAAGATGAAAGCTTGGAAAAATGCCTCAGTGTATTAGAACTGAAAGCATGGCAGGCTTTCAAGTCGGTTTATGGGAAATTGAATGTCCACCGATCTCCCACTTACAAAGGTGGAGTTCAGAAGTTTCTCTGCATTTAAAGAAATGTATGTTACTGAAACTTTTTCTTGCATTCGTATTTAGACTTCTTTCCAAAACCTTGGCACGATGAGTGACCAGCCAGGGAAGAGATTCTATCAGCACATTAAGTCAAAGGAAAATTATTATTGGGATTTCTGGAATGAACCTAAACTCGGTGATCGCTGAATTATGACCAATCCATCCGTAATGGACTGTACCGCATAGCGCGCAGTATAAAAAGCCGAACAGCTTTCTTACATTAGAGCAGTGGTAATTTGCATCTTGTCGCGCAGGTCAAAGTGATAAAGTATCAGTTATGGGATGTAGTAAAACTATCACGAAGTTTCAGAAGGTCATGATTGTATGAGCTTGTGCGTCGGGTGCTACCCTATCGGAAATGATACGTCTTGTCTGTTGCTGACGGCCCACTGTATTTGAGGTGTACAAAGAATGGTGTCGAACTGGTCAAACAACCTCCCGCCGACAGGAACTGTTAAAGGATTACCGAAAGTATGTTCGTGGTGAGCGAAGGGTGCAGTGTGTTGTACGCGTTCAACTGCAGGTCAGTGTGCCGCAGTTGACATCAATACAAAATATGGAATGCAAGAACAATGTTATATGACGATGCGCTGCACGCTTAGACGTGTGGGTTCCACAGCAGATGACTCAAGAGAAACCCTCTCCTTACCGCTGATTGTTGCTGACAGTAAATGTTATGGCGTCAACAACATGCTGGTTGGACACTTGGACTGGCTGGTGGGCCGAGTCCAAATACCTGGTGCAACACGCCGACGGACGTTCTTCGTGTGTGACTCGAGCAACATGAGTCCATGGATCCATTGTGCACGGTGCCCACTATTCAGGCAGGTGGCGGTGATTGCTTAATATGGGCCATGTTTTGCTACGACCCCTGGTGTGTATGAACCACCGTTTCACTGGTGTGGTCAAGGTCTACAGGCAGCTCTTAGGAGACTATGTGCATCCTGTCATGTTGCGTTTTTTCCTTGGGCGGAAAAGGATCTTCCAAGACGATAATGCGCCGTGTTATCGGGCCCGCAATCTGCACGAGCGTCTCAAGGAACACAGCGAAGATATCACCCATCTTGATTGGTTTCCAAATTCGCTTGTTCTCAATCCAGTTAAAAACCTGTGGGATGTTTTGGAACGGGAAGTGAGGCCTATGGACACGCAACTGTTATCTATTCCGACATTGTGGAAAGCCTTTCAGGCATCACTTTGCAAATCCCTACAGGCATCTTAGGTGGAGTCGGTGCCTAGGCGAATAGCAGGTTAACATGCGAACGATGACCTAACGCGGTATTAGGTCATCATAGGTTGCCGTCCCATCTAGGGTTGGCAATCAGCATCGGTTGTAAAATATGAAATAATCGTTCCACAGTTTTGCCTGTAAGTGGTCATAATTCACTTATCACTTAGTATATGTTGGTAAACTGCTGCTGGATGTTATAACGCGACATTAAGGACAAATTATTGAGAGTACAATGGTGGAGTGAAGGGGAGGCCGTTGGAGCTGCTATATAGATTTGTATTCTTTAACGTGTTGTATGGAGGCATGGTGGTATGTCGTGAAGAATAGCACGATAAGACGACAAATAACAGCCGCACTAAGGCCTTAATTTCTATAACTCGAGCCTGTAGAACTATTTCCAAGCCCTGTAAGTAATCTCTGGGAAGGCGCCCCATAGATTTGATTTTAATAAAACTATTTATGGAATATGCAACACTGAAGAATAAAGCAGTGGAAATTATGGGTGTATAGGCATCCCCCACATAAATGTGCAGTGTGGGAAAGAAAGGTTATTGATGAATTATGGCAGGAGAGGTGGGGATGTTTTACAAAGGGTAGAATTACTTTTGGATTTCTGCCTGATGTGACAATGATGAGTGTACGCCGAAAATGGCCGGACCTTTTGGTTCCATGACAGTGGTCATTTCTGGATACTGACTCAAGGCAATGAAGGTATGAACTTGGGATAGTTCAGGATGCAAACTGCCAGTGTGAAGAGGGAGGACTCCGACCACGTTGTGCGGTGCTGTATGCCGATTGAGAGAAGTATTGAAAAACAAATTGAACTTAGTTTTTAATTAGCTTGATGTTTTCCAATCTTTGTTTAATTTTGAAGTGTTTAAGGAATTTGTGAATTCTGTGTTTTTGATTAGATGAATTTTAATGGAGGGTATTTATTATGTAAATGTGTATATAGGGGAATTTGATTTTAATGTTTTATTGTGATAAGATTTTATTTAGTGGTATATTTTTTAGAGAAGTTCTAAATATATTTATTAGAGGACATTGGAGCTTGCGACCACCAGGTCGCAAGCTCCAATGTCCTCTAATAAATAGTGTAGTGTGTTTAGTGTCAAACGGCACTAGGATTTTCCCCCATCTTCGCGTAGTATACTTTGTGGGTGCGAAACAGAACACTGTCAATGCCAGAGGTTTAAAGGTGTATGGATTTTGTATGTCTAGTGTCATGTACCGTTGTTCCTCTGGTCATTTAGCCGCTGGGTCCCTAATGGGACCCAACGTTGCTCCACTCTGCCCCCTGGAGGCAGACCAGGTACACCAGGGTTATAATTATTTACTTTGGCAGGTCCTGCCACCTAATTTCCTGAGATTTTAGTAGCAAGGCTCTAAAAAAAAAAAAAACCGTAGGGGAACGTTGAAGTTGGAAAAGCCAAAAACTGGAGATCGCAGTTAATTTGACATGTTTAAATTTAGACGTGTGGGGCATTTGCTTGCATATAGATAGAGGGGGGGGTAGACTGAAGACTGGGGGAAAATACAGAAGTATGGGGACGTTAGGGAAGGCGACCCCAATCAGTCAGTGAGGCAGTCCCATGCCTCACCAGAAGAAGCGGAGACGAAACTCCTCTCCCCCGACAGGGGTGAGGAGTTACAGTTACCACGCGGGGGAGTGTGATACAGATCACCAAATGGCGCTGGCAGCAGAGCTGCAGGTTGTCAAGGTCGGTGCAGAGTCCAGATCATGTAAGTGTCGTATCCGGTGAAGACATCGTTCCTGGCACACAGGTCGCGTCCAGGTTGTACTATCAGTTTTGTTGCCTGGTTTGGTCGTGGGTGGATGTATACCGCGGTTGCTACTAGAGGGACATTCGACGTCAGAATTATGTCTTAGTTAAGCGGGATGGTTTTTCGTCTCTCGAAGAGATCGTGGGCAAATATCTTGAAGGCGACATGTAGTGCCTTTCATCGCTGAGGATGTGATGTTCCTGTTCTAGCGGCAGGTAATATTTTTGTTATTAGTTGGCATCTGAGATCTTCATATAGTTCGCATCTGTACATTAGGTGCTCCCAACTTTCAGGGAGTCCACAGTGACATAGTGGGTCGTTAGTGATGCCTAGGATGGAGAGTTTCTCCCTAATGGTTCCGTGTCCTGTTAGCAGGAAGGTAGCATGTAGACCTGGGAAAAACCAGTGTGGCTACTTTGGGTAGATCCTTTCGACATTGGGTATGAATTTCCTGGTAATGTTTCCTTTGGTGGAATTGGTCCAGCAGTCCTGCCATATCCGCATTAGGTGAGTAACAAGTCGTCTTTTCTGCATCGTGAGGGTGTTTGTTGGGTCCGTGGTTATAGACAAGGCAGGTTACTGTTCTGCCTTTTGTCAGGTTATACATTAGGCCTGTTCGGACAATCTCCGGGTCAAGGGGAGGGCACCAACCAGCACTTATAGGGCATGGGTGCTGACTGTGCAGTAACCCCTAGATATAATCAGCAGTATGGAGCGCTGCATCGTGTCAAGACCGGGAGTGGCGGCGCACTCCTGTAACCCTATGACTGGGAGAAGGGTGGTCTGCCTTGTTTTAATGTGTAAACTATATAGTGAAGATTCTCCTCCTCGCGGCAGGGACAGAAACCCATGTTGCTGAGCTTAAGATGTATTAGGTGACAGCATGGGGCCAAGTGGTCTGAAAAGAAGTGTTTTTCATGTCGTTCCATCACCTGCGCTTGTACAACCAAAACTAAATGACATAGCTATTCCAATTGTCAAAACTCATAGAAATCTCTGGGTAATATGACACTAGACTTACGTTCACTTCACATATTGGGCGTCTCCGTAGCCAGGTGGTAAGGAGCAGCAATGCGTAGCACACGCTTCTTGATTAGACTGGGGTTCGAGCCCGTCACCACCAAATATGGAGGATGCGGAAAGGTCAGAGAATGACCACCGCATATCCCGGAGCAATATGGCCTTAGTTGCTAATGCTCCTAAAAACCAAACAACAGCAAACTTCTCATATTGACATGCTTGTAAATAGAATGAACTTCTTACGTTGGACAACTAAATAGCACCTCTTGCACGTGAAACAAACTACACCTGTACGATATATAAGAACCACAGTGTATTCGGCCATATTGTATGGTTCTGAATTGTGGGCGTCAGTCACCCATACATTAGGAGAATGTATGCGACTGGATTCTGACTGCTGAAGTGGGCCAATAATAGTCACCGTCTCCCCCATCAGTTAAGGACCACGCAGCTTGCTGAACAACTTGTACTACAGCGTTTACCAGACATCATTGCCTGGAAACGATTAATCACAATAAAGATGACTGGCGTGATCTCTTCACCTTGCTTCTGGCAGCTATGTGAGTGGCACATCCCACCATCTGCCTTAAGAGGCTCGAAATCCCCGAGGATGATAGCCAACAGACTGAAGATTGCCGACATTTTCTTACCAGACCAGCCAGAGCATTGCAGTCAATTCACAACTTATCACATGGGAATTGACTTTGATAAGCTTGTAGAAGATCAGAAATACAGAAGTTAAACTGCTGCGTGGTTCGCTGAGGCTACTGTTGCCCAGCAGTTGTATTTCTGTCAACAACTGTGTATGCAATTTGTGTAATTATTTGAACAAGTGTATATCTCCTATGGGTTGTTTCAGTAGAAGTGATGATGTTAAGCTGAACTTTTTACTACAATGACAGGACTCTAGACAAAAATATAGTGATGACTTTCATTTTATATTTCGATTATTCTGTTATTTTTTAGCTATTCTTTTATGTTTCATTTTATGTCGCTCCTCTGGTATTTTCTGCCGTGAAGGGAATTTTTCTCATACCAATGTACCACTATATTTATATTTGGTAGCCAAATAGTTTATATCTTTCTTTCTAAATTGAATGCAAGTCCTTAACGTGGTCCTTTTCCCTTAGCATGAATTGTTGAGGAGGCTTCCATCCTGCAGTGGGTTGACAATGGCCGCACTTTACTTTTTTTACCTTAACGTGGATGACGAACAACATTTTAAGTTGTACACATGTGTTTGTTTACAGAAATGTACTGTATTTTAACTGTCTATAAAGTATATTGTGCAGAGGATTCACTATGTACAAAAATGATGCATTTGCACTAACTCGTACGTTCAGTGAATCTTATCGTAGTGTGAGGCTGTAGCCCAAAATTTGTCAGTGTGTTGTGTTAAATTATTATTAACAAGTAGCATTGTATTTTGTAGTGAAATCATCCTAATTAAATTATATTAATTAGCAGTCGTTATTATTAAAACTACATGCACTCTAAAAAAACTAAGAACATTTTGAAATTAGCCCGCTAAAATGATTTAGAAAAGTGTTTACATCTTCACAAAAAAAAAAAAAAAAAAATTTCATTGTGTTGATCAGTGGAATTGCTGTAGAAATGCTAGAACTCCTATGGCACCAGTTGTATACGTACATGTGGATTTGTTTGTGGGGAAAGCACGTATAGAAGATTGCCTAACAAAAAAACAGGAAACAAATTTTGCTGACACGCTATGATCAAAATTTGAATAAAATTATCTGCTTCTCTCCTTCTCATCGTAAATAGAGCACTAATCACGAAAAAACTAAAGTCGATCGAGACTACATTCCGATTCTTTGCGTTTACTTGTCGATGTTATTTACTGGGAAGGAATATATAATATACTTCTAGGGAGCAGAAATGGGAATAAACGAAGTGGAAGTAGACTTGTTGAGTTTTGAATTGAACTCTGAAGAGATGGGAGGCACAACGGTAATGGAGGGCTACGCCATAATCCCTGCTTTTTCGAAAATTAGCACATAACTACTGTACAGCTTTTGATTAGTCACTGTTGGCGTGGGCATTTCACTTTTACATATGATAAACCCCTTCTTTTGTGTGTATACTTTCTGCTTTTTTTTCCCTTAATTTCTCTAAATTTTCTTCATTGTTGCTCACTAGTTCTAAGAAATCGGAACGTAGCCAGTAAGAATCAATTATCTTGAACGATCAGATTTTAGAGATCTGTAGACAGCGATATGCTACCACTCAATTAACAATATGCTCACTATATGATGAGTGGGAAATCGAAACCAATATCTTCAAACAATTAACTTTTTTAATAACAGACTCGACTATTCGAAATCGAAGAACAGGCACTGCTAACACAATTGGATCTGTGGCAACACCACTCCGTAGCTTGCTTTTGCTTCATTTAGTCAGTGTTGATTTAGATTTTAAGGGAATAATTTCTACCTATCATGAATATAATATTGCGTAAGCAAAGGTAACTTCCTTCTTCTGGGGTAGAGCGACGGAGAAAAGGTGGTTAACATTGAACATTCAGCGACGGATAGGAAAACACACTCACAGATGCCAGAATACTCCGAGATATATAGTTTTAATTTACTTTTACATTCAAAAAGCCCTAATCGAACTCTTATTTTTACTGGAACAATTTTTAGCATACTTTGCGATATAAAACGAAACTTACTGAGATCATCTCCGTCCATAAATTTACGTTCCGATCCAAACCAAATTTTTCGTCATAGAGGAGGGGTGAAGGATCTCAGTAATCTGACTCGCCATTTTAAATAAGTAGCCCGCTTAGATTATAAACCCCCTCCCCCTTTGGAACTTATTTGTAGTCCGATTACCAACCAAATTTACGATACTCTTGTAGATGTCCAAGCATTCTTTGATGGCTGTTTTTTATTTATTATTATTATTATTTATTATTTATTTTTTTTTTTTTCCGATCTGCAATCTTGAAACAAGATTAAAATAGCATCTATTCACCGTGTTGAAAGAACCGGAAGATAAGTTTCATAAGCTGTAATTAGTTTATCTTTTACGGTTTCGGGTTGTCAGATTCTGAGAATGGTTTTGACGGACGTTATAGAAGAAAGTTTTATAGAATCAACCTAATTTTTTTTTTTTTCTGAATATATTTTTGCATAATATTAAAACAACTAAAAAAAAAAAAAAAAAGCATTACTGCTGCTTGGCTCCACAAAGTACTAAATTAAACAACAACAAAAAGCTTATATAAAGTCGCATTGATACTTGTCTTATGCACGACGTAAAGCAGTACGTATCCCTAATACAATAGAACCCGGATAAGTTTTCCAAGGGACTGGAGGTTTAGAACTTCTTAAAGGGAAAATGACCCAAGGGTATGAAAACTATACAAAGATGAAAAGATACACATACATAAAGCTGATATTTCAGAATTTATAAATATTTTACTCTGCCTATGGGGGAAACATTTTTGAACTGAGAATTTCTAATTGCTTAACATTTGTTCATTAAACTCATTACGAAGTTGGAAGAATGAGCTCCTTTGGAGTTTCAGCACACCTTAAAAGGTCACAATTAAATTGGCACAACAATCCACTAAGTGATTCATAACTTAGCGGTAAATGCTTCACGTGGTCGACGCTATCCAATTATTGATATCGATGAAGAAAATTGCAATATGTCACTTCCATTATATCAAAATATCCTCCCGAGGAAATTCTTTCCTCTGGGAGGAGGGAGAGCAGATAGTAGGGGAGGCGTTGCTTATTTGAAGTAGTACAATATCAGGGCAACTCATTGTGAAGACAATTCGCAATATTAGATGTAACAAAAACAATACCATTTCACCTACTTCGGTGATTTACTACGAACTGAAACGAAGCTATGCATTAATTTGTTCGATTACCAAAATGTTTATATTGTTTTATATTTTTTTAATATAAAAATAAAGAATTTCTATATTTAAAAAACGTATTAAGTGGCAAAACGTCCAAAATAATACACCATCTATTCTTCATCACGAACTTTTTGTGCGGGGAAACTTCTTACGCGGGAAAATAATACATTACAAAATACGCTGAGTGATGACTGAATTATGACCACCCCTATGAAAACTGAATGCGACCCGTTGACCACGTGAGTTGCGAGAGTGCAGAGTTAGTCGACCTACGTAGCATAGATAAGGTGTCAGTGGTCAGTAGGTAGTAAAATTCCGAACGTGATGGGTAAAAGGAAGGATTTATCGGACTTTGATAAAGGACAGATTGTGGGTGCTCGACGTGCTGTTGCCTCGATTTCCCAAACTGCTGAACTGGTGGGGTGTTCGAGAGCCGCCGTAGTTAAGTGTACCAGGACTGGCGTCAAAATGGTCAAACAATGACCCGACGGCAAAACTGCAAAGGTCAGCGAAAGGTTGCTGTTAGAGGTGAGCGCCTGGTCCGATGACTCGTACAGGCTAAGAGGCGCAGCACGGTTGAAGAGTTTTTTTTTTTTTTTTTTTAGCGCATCGGTTTCTGTGGCCATAATGCACCTCCCAAAGTTTTTGCATTTTATTCTGATCCAAGACTGGATTAGAACCCGCGACATTTGGGTTGCCAGGCAGTCACTTTACCCACCTGGCTAGCCGGTCGGCGTTGAAGAGTTGACTACCCAATACAACATGGGCCAACCGAGAACAATATCAGGCATGACTATGCGTCGCACGTATGGGCTATACCAGCAGATGACCCCTGCGGCATCCTCTCATAAGCAAAGTTCATCGGCCTAAAGGTCTGGTTCAAAGAGCATGCAAGTTGGACGTTAGAAGACTGGAAGAAAGTGTGCTGGTTGGATGAGTCACGTTATTTACTTCACACAGTGGATGGTCGTGTACAGATTTGGCGTCAACAACATGAGGCTTTTCATCCATCATGCATGGTATCAAAAGTGCAGGCGGTTGTATGGTGTGGGACATGTTTCACTGGAAGGAACTTGGATCCCTGGTGCATATGGAACAACGTATCACTGGTCTCCGCTATCGTCAACTGCTTGCTGACTGTGTACACCCCGCTACGTTACACTTTTTCCGGAATGGCGATGGCGTGTCTTCCAAGATGACAATGCGTCAAGCCATTGGGCGCTTGTTGTAGGAATGGTTTGAGGAACACAGTTCTGACTTCCAGCATGTCGATTGGCCTCCGAACCCCCCCCCCCCCCTTCTGATATCATCCCATAGAGCACCCGTGGGACACTATGGAAAGGCATATCAGGCGTCTGGATACCCCAATCACCACCATACCTACATTGCTGACCGCATTACACACAGCTTGGTTGGTCATACTTCCCGAACGCTTCCGACATCTTGTTGAATCAATGCCACGTCGGATAGCTGCTGTATGAGAGCAAAAGGAGGACCTACGAAATATTAGGTAGGTGGTCATAATTCAGTGATCACTCAGTGTATAGAGTTGAAATTGGGAATTAAGAAACCAAACCTAGTACAGGAGAAACCTTATGCGCGAATTTATCTGGGTTCTACTGTATAACGTTACTGGAAGCGAGGAAATGGAAAAATAGTGGATGAGACTCATTCATGCTGATTCTAACATGTCGGATTGTGAATGGTTAAGCAAGTCTACCGCACTGCGCATATGTTTTGTTTCTATCCATTGATAGAACGGTTCGAATATTTTCAAAAAATGAGTCAGAATGAGAATAGAATACGAGAGTATTCTATTCTCTAATCTAAAAAATTTTCAAAATCAAAAAAGTTAATTGTTTAATCATGCAAATTTGTTAGTATTGCATTTTTTTTTTTTTTTTTTTTTATGGTTTGTTGGTAATTCTAGAGCTGTTGTCGAATTAGTGTTATTTTTTCTCACGTAAAATTCTTATTACCAACGGATATGTGATCCGCTGCTCCTTGACTATTTAATGTCTGCTTTCCTGCGGATGTTGTGTGCTGTAAAAGATAACACCAGCAACTGCTTAATTATTGATTGCAGAATGTTATCCAACATTTCGTTTGTTCTGAAACCATCAAAACGTCGAAGGTGTGACTCTAAACTGTTAATGCAGAGCCTTTTTCTTTCAAAGGGTGCAAATTACTCATTTGCACACTTTGTTTACGAAGTGTTAAGAAAAGTTAAAATACATAGTTTAAGACCCAATGATAGAATAAATACAAGTAAATTTTTAATAAATAATATATATATATATATATATATATATATATATATATATATATATATATATATATATACAAGTCAGATACCACTGTGTTTAGTTTCATGAGCCCGTGAAGATTTTCATCTGTAAGTTTTTCCGAATTTCATCAGCGATAAAACTTGTTCATAAATGTATTTGCGAATAAATTTTGCGCATCAGCCCTTCGGAAGTCATTTACGAACATTCAGAATGTTCTCCCCCCCCCCCCCAAATATCAGCTTGCCACTATTTTGGAGATAGTTTTTAAATTTGAAGTCAAAAATCACTTCTAAAATGGTTTCTGTACCTACCCATCGTATATTGTTGTTGAACTGTTCTTCTGATATTGGAAAAGTTAATGTTATCTAAAAGCTCTGAATAAATTAATGATAATTTGATTGCAAGGCTGCCAGCAAGTTTGATCTGAGATGATTTCTCTTTCAAACGTTGAAATTCAGTTCATTAAATATGTCGGAAAAATCGCATATGAATCTTCAAAGCGGTTTAATGCGTGTTTTTTTTTTTTTTTTTTTTTGCATTAAGAAAAACATTTTCTAAAAGTGGTAATAAACATTGTAAATCTTGTATTTGTTTATTGTAATTTTGTTTACTAATCCAACAAACGTTATATTAAATTACAAACATTCAGCATCTGTCCCTTCCCCTTCTCCCCTAAATATCAGCTGTTTTGAAGGTAGACTTTTTTAAATAAATTTATAGTCCAAAAATCGTTTCTAAATCGTTTATATACTTATACATCGTATATTGTTGTTGAACTATTTTTTTCTAATACAGGTGATCCCCGCTTAACGCTGATAATTCTTTCCGGAAAAACAGCGCTAAGCGAGCTCCGCATTCCCATAAGATAACATGTATTTGTAAGTTGCGGTCGGTGCCATAGGATATTTTCTAATCAATAATAAACGGTAGTGAAAAGATGCACAAATGTTGTTAAAATATTTAAAAATATTTGTACATGTAAAATATTCTGTATTACATAAGTATATAATTATATGGTAACTACTTACGTATCAAAATTAAACTTAATTCCAATTAAAATCATGAATTTAATCATGAAAAATGTGTTGATTTTGCGTTGAACTTTGGCCCTCTTCTAAATAAACTAAAGGGGTATTAATTTTAAATCCCCCGCAGCGTTACCACCCAACAATAAAGTCATCCGATCCTTCGCCGCTTTGAAACCTGGCATGTTTTTTTCTTCTTTCAATATGAAACTTCTTTTAGGCATTCGTTTCCACAAAAGTCCTGCTTCATCTGTGTTATAAACTTGTTGAGAAGTATAACACACAATACCCCTCTAAAATAATTTTAACAAGTTCTTTTTTGAAAGTTTCGGCTCCTTGATCTGCACTTGCAGCTGCTTCCTAGATTTTAAATCTATTCACCCAGCTCTTAACAGATTTAAATGGTTCCACATTTTTTTAGTCGAGTTTTCTTCAGATCATCATATTGGCTAATCTCTCTCTCTTTTTTTTTTTTTTTATATATATAATATTTAACTTAACTGAATTCTGCATTGGATATCATCTTCAATCAAATTAGTTAACGTCTTTCCATTTCAATCCTAATAACCGGCCTAGCCCTAGTTGCTTGCAGTGGAACAACTATCTTTCCCGCTGCTAAAATTAATTCTGTATTTTTTTATAATTGTTCTTACAGTTAAACTTGCAAGTCCTAAATTATAGCACACATCCGCTTGTCGTTGACGGGAATCTTTTCGCTTCAAAAACGTCTAATTTAATTTTCAAATTGAGTCTTTTTCTTACATTTATAGTCTTCGTACTGCGCCCAGACGTTACTTTTTCATTCTTATCGGCCATTATTAACTCTTCGAAAATGTAACTGTAACTGCGTTGGTTGCATTAATTACGATACAGTGTTCAAGTAAACTGTCCGTTACGCACGATACTGTACTGAGTGATGACTAGACCGGATAAATGCATGTAATGCAAATATTACAAGCAATTATACTTGATCATTTTTTAAAATGTCGATCTCGGAACTACGTAACAAGTGACTGTACTGCAATGAAATTAGCTTGCGAAAAAATTTCTCAAGTCGGCGTGGGAAACGTTTTAATACTGTTTTGCTATTTATTTTCAAGCTATCGACTCCATCAAATGAAACGATTTCGTTAAATATGCCAAAAATGCAATCTGTAAAAGAGCGTTATAGTGATCTGTGACAGCGTTATAGTGATCTGTGACAGCGTTATAGTCGGATATGGGTTATAATATAAGAACAGCGTTATAGCGAATCAGGGTAAAGCGAACCAAGTTATAACGGGGGCCTGCTGTATTTGAAAAGTGAATGCTCTGAATAAATCAATCAACCCTTAACATTGTTGCTGTTATGGGTATTGCATCAGTCCATGTTAAAACCTTATTTCTACTTCGCTGATTGGAATAAAGATATAGATAGTGACAGTTTTGACTAATGGTTACCCTTTTACAAAACTATTAGTAATGGCCGCATGGTGCAAGAAAGCCTATGGCTTATGCTGCACCAGCAAAAAAAAAAAAAAAAAAAAAAAAAAATCCGAACAAAACAATGATAAAAAAACTAAATAAATAAATAATAATTAATTAAAAAAAAAGGAAATTAAAACCTATCATCCTATGCGCTTCCCTTACCCGAAAGTACTATCCAGATGACCTTTGAATTTCCCAAAACTGTGGGCCTCTACCACCCATGAAGGCAACTTATTCCAGTAATTTATAACTCGCTGGTTAAATAAAACTTCCTGCAGTCCAATCTAAACATTTCCCCCCTGTAACTTGAATTTATGTTCCCTAGTTCTAGCATCATTTATAATCTTGAAAATTTCTTCCTCATTCATTTTACTGATGCCTCTCAGAGCCTTAAACACCTCCATCAAATCTCCTCTAAGGTGTCTAGTTTCCAAACTCTGCAACCCACATATTCGAAGTCTTTCTTCATAAGGACGCCATTTTGCGGATCTCACCAGGCGAGTTACCCTTCTTTGCACCCTTTCAAGAAGCTCGATGTCTTTCTTTAGGTGCGGTCTCCATACTTGAACACAGTATTCCAAGTGTGGTCTAACATAAGCCTTATATAATGGGATTATCACGTCCCTATCTCTACTTGCAAAAGTTCGACAGATCATCGATAGGACACCATGGGCCTTCCTTGCAACCTGTTTACAATGCTCAGAATTTCATGTCTGACCGTATCGTAACACCCAAGTCCCTTTCCTCCAGTACTGGGTATAGTTGAACTCCACCAAGTGAATAAGTTATTTTGGGATTACTGTTTCCCAGGTGTAATACCTTACACTTTGTTGGATTAAAGCATAGCTGCCATTTTTCTGACCATTCCTGAAGTCTATCTAGGTCTCTCTGAAGAAGCTCAGCTTGACAGTGATCATTAACTACTTTACCAATTTTAACATCATCTGCATATTTAGACATCACGCTCTCTATCCCTTCATCAATGTCGTTTATGAAAATTAAAAACAACAGTGGTCCTAATACTGATCCTTGGGAACCCCACTTCTTACATCAACCCAATCTGAGGAATAGCCATTTATCACAACCCTCTGCCTCCTGCCCTGAAGCCATCCTTTTATCCATCTAAGGATTTTCCCAGTGATTCTAACCTCTTCCAGCTTATAAAGCAACTGCTCATGTGGGACTGAGTCAAAAGCTTTGCTGAAATCTAAATAAACAGTGTCGAAATTATTCCCTAAATCCAGCTCGTGAGTGACCCTTTCGAAATAGCGAACCAGATTTGTTAAACATTATTTTCCCTTTACAAAACCATGCTGAGAATCCTTGAGAATTTCAATTCGATCCAAATGATCCTGAATTCCACCCTTGATCATTGCCTCCATGATTTTCCCTACTACTGAAGTCAGACTGACAGGTCGATAATTTCCAACTTCACTTTTAGAGCCACCCTTATGTATGGGAGATACATTTGCACTTTTCCATTCCAAGGGAATCTCCCCAGAGTCCAGTGATGCTCGCATAATTAGCCTCAATGGTTCAAAGCACTCGCTTTCCGCCTCCCTTAAGATTATAGGGTATATTCCATCAACTCCAGGAGCCTTACTGGTCCACAGGCTCGAAAGTTTTTTTTTCATTGCGAAATTTCAATATCATTAATTACATATTTTTTAACTTCGCTCCCACAATTTCCCATTGCCACAAAAGGCTTTTCATTTGTAAATATCGATGCAAAATAACTGTTGAGTTCATCTGCAACGGCAGCTGGTGTATTTAATACTACCCCTTTCCCTTACGTAAAGGTCCGATCTTGTTTGTCCTGCTTTTCTTGGCATTTATATATGTGAAGAATTCTTTATTCCCATCTTTGCTCTGTTTGCTAGTGAGTTCTCATAAACTACCTTTTCTGTGTCTATTACACATCACCTTCTAGCTTTTATAGGCTTCAGTACTTTTTATTGCTCTGTAACCTTTCCATGCCCACTTTTTCTGCTCAAGTAATGTGGCAACTTCACTATTCATCCAACTTGGAACCCTCCTCCTGGAGTTTTTTTTTTTTTTTTAATGGTATATACGCATTCAAGGCATCTGTGATTAATGTTTTAAAAGCGTACCACAGTTCAAATGTATTCATTTTCTGCACGATATCTACCCAGTTAATAGAGGCCATGTAGTACCTTAAGGCATCGTAATTTCCTTTTCTGAAATTAAAACCCATTCCTTTGCCTTTTACTTCTGCTACCTCTCTCGTCATCATCCACCGTAGAACTCCGTGATCACTTCCTACTACTGGTTCCTCTACTGTCAGCCCTGTTATGTCATCTGATTCATGTGTGATGATGAGGTCTAGGATATTCTTTTCTCTAGTACTTTCCCTGACATGTTGATACAAATAACTGTCATCTAGTTGATTTAAAATTTTTTTGTTCCCCATGTCGAGTTTCCTTCCCATTTACTCCAATCAATTAGAAGCAAATTGAAATCACCCATAATAAGGCATTGATGCTTACTTGCCCATTCCACCAAATACGGAGGATGCGGAAAGGTCAGGAAATGACCACCGCATATCCCGGAGCAATATGGCCTTAGTTGCTAATGCTCCTAAAAACCAAATAACAACAACAACTTGCCCATTCTATTTGCATGTAGAGGCTTTTGTCATAATCTTCATAATCACCTGGTCTGTAGATTACTCCTACTCGCATTATACCTTTGTTTCCAACTATCTCACACCATACAGACTCTATACTAGCATGTGAAATGTCTGAATCCGGGATAGCTATCGTCGCACTCAGGCTGCTTCTGATAAGAAGCATGACCCCACCACCCCTTTTATCTAACCTATCCTTCCTAAATACATTATACAAGCCGTACTGAAACTCATCATCCCCAATATCCGGCTGGCACCACGTCTCCGTAAGCCCTATTATGTCCGCGTTACTTGTTTTAACCAGCAGTTCGAATTCGCTCATTTTATTGACGACACTTCTATCGTTACTGTATAAACAATTAAGATTTACTGTTCTTGTATATTTAACAACCCTTGAAGTTTTTTAGGCTCTCTTCCCTGATATTAGCTACCCGCTCACGTGAAACGTTTCTGCTCCCAGAATATCTAGATAATACGTCCAGTTGGGGTAACAGATAAGAGCTCTTAAGGTATGTGCAAGAGTTACTTTGACCAATATAATTAGATAAACGCGTGTCAGTATTCCGAACATTAGAACGACTGATTGCTGATATTTCTATGTACTATGCAGTGTAACAGATTCAATGACTGAAATGTATGCGATTTTATCAGTATATTTTTAATATTTCGACAATATTTTAATAATGCAGGTGTTATTTTGAATTCCCAGTAATCCACAGTATTCAAACTATCCTCAGGGTCGCATATAAGTTTCAGTTAGGATTGCGACTTGTGATATGATTCGATTGTAACAGAATGGTAGTGTAAGACTCTAGTCTTACAATGTTGACTGTTTGTAGTGCGCGAGAAAAATATGTACATATTGATTTATACTGGAGATATACAGTAGTCAATATTAGGGCTGGTGAACTCGTGGCACGCGTACCCAAAGTGGCACGCACACAAATTTTTGTGCATGCGGAATTCAGAGCGTCCCAAAAAAATTCTAACTTCCAAACAACATCACTCCAAGAAAATCAACCTTGAGTCGTGACCTGCGCACATCTGTTCTGTCTGTCGGGCCTGTAGTAAAGTCACACCATTCAGCAAATAGCTGTATTCATGCAGTGATTTGTTTGAAGTGGATGGGGTAAGACGTACTGACGAAATTGTAACAAAATTGTGTGATTAAATGTCTTGAATATCGTCTTCCGAGGAGCACGCGAGTGTAGTTTTTTAAATGACTTAGCCAATTTTGGCACGCATACTTAAAAAAAAAAAAAAAAAAAAAACACTATGAAACCAAAGAATGGGAAACAAGAAGTTTAAAATGTAAAAAGGACGGAAAGAAATTCCATTTATGAAAGCAGCCAGACAGCAAGAAATCGCCCCTTTGGGAATAAGCAGACCAAGGGAGAATATCGAAAGGGCCAGCAAACAGAACGACGGTACACCCCCGAAAAAAAGGGGCGACTCGCAATGAAAGTTGAGTAGCAAAGAAATCTGGTTGCAAGATACTCTATTCAGCTGTAGGAAGGGATTGTTTGATGTGGAGCGACACAAGGCATTGGAATGGGACCTAAGCAGTGGCTATTTAAGTTATTTGATGTATTCGAATCTGCGAAAATAGAAGAGTCGCTCAAATTAACAGTTCTGAACAGACCATTTAAAAATATCGAGTTACGGAATTCTAAAGGGATGTGCAGATTTTCCATAGGAAATAAGGCTGTTGGGAGCAGTAATTTGATGAATGAAGATATAGTTTTAGAGTTTGAATTTGAACTGAAATGTGTGTGTATTGTGCTTAGGGGCAAAAAAAAAGCCAGTCCTCTCAGTGTAAGACAGTTTTCTCCAAGGACGAAAAAACCAAAACAGCAATGAGGATCATGCTTATCATATTTTTTTCATTATGAATTTGTCCTGCATGGTCAAACAGTGAACCAGGAATACTACAAAACAATTGTACGGAGATTGCTCTATGCCATTGCGTGCTGTGCTATGTCGTGCATATCCCACAATTGGCAGGAAAATGCAGTTATAAATTAAAGGCCAATTCTTTACCCCTGATTCCCATTCTTTCCTTGTAATTCGAGCAATCATCCCACAAACTTTCAAATTTTGTCCACAAAGTATCCGATGTGTGTGTTATGAAGCACACTGCCTGTCAGTCATGACTCTCAGATATTTTAGAATTTTAACTGATTGAAGACTGGCTTCCCTAGGAAGTGACAAGGAATCCAAGGGCATGGCCCTTGGATTCCTTGTCACTGATAAATGGCCCTTGAGTAAAAGTTTTTACTCTTTGTTTTTGAATCTTGAAGTCAGTGTGAAAATCGCACCAGATGTGCAGCTCTGATTTAAAAAAAAAAAAAAAAAAAAAAAAAAATGGAATTCTCTACCAGTTGTAATAGTCGCCCTTCACTAACATACCCAAGTTGTCAGCGTATGCTACCACATTTACTGTTGATGTAGTTGCGCTTCAGTCAATCATTTAAGACTAAATTCCACATCATAGGCCTAAATACAGAACCTTGTGGACCATCCTCTATGAACAATTCTGGTAACTCATACAGAAACAAGTTTAACAGTGACGTTCATGTTGTTGAAGTAATCCTTGATTACAGAATAAATCCGAGGGGAACATTTAGCCTCCCGTAACTTTATTAAGACACTTTGCCAGTGTATTGTATCAAACTCTCCCAAAAAAATCAATGAAGATGCCTAGACAGTATTTCGCCTGCGATTGCTGCACTGTCACTGACTGCCTAAAGCGCATCATCCGTTCCCTTGCCTTGAATGAAATCGTATTGTGCATCTGACAGGAAGCTATTGTCGCAGACATCTAGTTATTCTGACATACGTTCGTAGACTTCCCCCAATCCGTTCGGCAATGCTATTAGACGACATGAATCCACCAATTCTGGAGGCTTCGATGGCGATTTCAAAATTTATTTCAATAATTCTTCTTTTCAAATATCCGGGGAAATCCCGCTCTGAAACAGGCATTATATACATGTATAGTAAGCAGATATGCTGGCATCACACGAAAACCTTTAATTATCTCACCCGCAACCTTTAATTATCTCACCCTGTTATATTTTATTTTATGAATTGCCATCTCGAACTCCTCTGACTGAAATTGGGGCTCATTTCCCATGTAGTTCTTATTCAACAATACCATATCTTCGTTTACTGTAATTTTAGTTTCATTCTCATTGTGATGGTTAAAATGGTCCAGTATTAGTGTTTATATATATATATGTGTGTGTGTGTGTGTGTGTGTGTGTGTGTGTGTATATGTGTGTGTGTGTATATGTGTGTATGAGAGAGAGAGAGAGAGAGAGAGAGAGAGAGAGAGAGAGAGAGAGAGAGAGAGAGAGAGAGAGAGAGAGAGAGAGAGAGAGAGAGAGAGAGAGAGAGAGAGAGAGAGAGAGAGAGAGAGAGAAAACGCGATTTATTTTATTTTGAAATTTCCGATTGTAACTTCAGAAGAAAAGAAAAAAAAAATGGTCAATGTCGATACAGTTTCGAACTCATTTTTAACTAATCGTAACGCGCGCTAACCAGAATCACTGAATTGCATGTGTTGTAGCTTAACAACAAATGTTTTATTTATTTTTTGTTATTGTGAAATATTAGTTTTCCATTTGTTTATATTTTTAAACTTGAGTACTGAGCCTCCTTAGCTGAAGTTTTTAAAAATGGCATAATAAATTAATATTGTATGCACAAATGTTTACCCAATGTTTTCTTAATAATATTTGCTTTCTAAATCTTCAATGAAAATAGGAACAATAAGGGCTTCAGGTCCATTTTGAATTCGAAATAGTAGACCACACGATAACTTTTTCATTGTGTAATGGGCTTTTGGCATTCTCTGCAGGACGGAAACCGAGAAATCATTTTTTGTTATTCGTTATATATAACGATAGAGAAACATGGCTGAATATAGATCAATTTTTTTGAATAGTCTTATCTTCATCCGCAGTATTCCCATTCTATGTCTGTTATCTAGTCACGCAACAATTGAATTACTTGAATTTTATAAGGTTTAGTCTTTACAATCTGGTACTGCCTATCACCTGCTACTCGCAACGATCTATAGGAAGGGGTGCCAGATTGCAAAGACTAACCAAGAAAAGACAAAACGAAGAACAGTTCTTTGAACTTACCTGATAGGTTTGTTTTCTGGAAACATGAACGTTACTTTTCTTCGGTGATTACAGGATTTTATGGAAAACACAACCCATATTGTTATGAAAATGATAATCTTCCCTGCGTGATTGTCTTGTTCGCTGCTATAACACGCTTCTAGTATGAAATTTTCGAACGAGTTGTAGAACAATTGAACCAACCATAGCGCATGATCAGTGTTTTAACTAAATAGTTAACACATGCCGCGCGTTCGAATGCACCTGATACTACAAACTATATATTCTCAGAGTATAAATAAATCATTTTTTTTTTTCTTATGTCTGCTCCCGTGTGAAGAATTCCATTATTTGTTTCACTGATGACCCGCTGTTTCTAGTATTTCCATATAAAAAGAATAATGTTTAGCAATAAACATTATCTCTTTTGAAGTGAGCTCATTATAATAACTATACATCGGATAATATGCAACGAAGCATACAGAAATTGTCACCAAAACGTAATTATATGCAGTAAAAGTTTTTAGCATTTTTACCATTTTGTCACAATTTAATTACAATTTCTTTGTATTCACTATTTTTAAAAGTAACTGAAATGTTGACGAAATGTTACAGAATAAGGATCATTTTACAGTGTGTACGTGGAATAAATAACCTTGGTTACATAAATAGTAATATATTTATCGCTATGATCCCATGTAAATGTATAAAATCATTTTAAAAGGCAGAGAACAATCCACGCACGTC
Organism: Mastigoproctus giganteus; assembly: GCF_048544385.1. Classification (NCBI taxonomy): domain Eukaryota; kingdom Metazoa; phylum Arthropoda; class Arachnida; order Uropygi; family Thelyphonidae; genus Mastigoproctus; species Mastigoproctus giganteus. Next base: position 120,105,056 of record NC_143587.1, read on the forward strand.
ACCGGAGATGATGAAACTAAATTTAAAATGTCATCCTTCGAAGCCTGTGCTTGAAATGGAATTTCCCGTTATTTTCCATTAACAGAGTCATCCGTTTTTCTTAAAATGTGAAATCCAGAGTTATTTCTTAAACATTATCAAATTCATTCCTTATATTCTCTCCTATGTTTCCAGGAGTGGTTGAAACTAATTCAACCCATCTCTCTTCAATCACACCGCTTATGTTTCGACTTCGGTTATAGAATTAAGTCACCAAGCAAAATCAGTCTCGATGAACAGCCAATATTTAGCCAAAGAATGGAAAGAATCGCCTTAGCAGTGCTAATAGCTGTAGCATCTGCAGTATTCAAAGCATCGACATTTCTCATATAATTAGAATTTTTGACATTAAACAGTGCTGCACATAATCACTTTACTCACTTTTTCAAAATAGGCTCTGTTGGAAAAGGAACATGTGGACAGGAGTCTTGAGGACACCCTCAAGGCTCCGTCTTGGGACCCCTTATTTGGAACCTAGTCTTACAGAATTGGTTGGTTCGCACATTCCCTAATTGTAAGGTGCTGGCATTTGCAGATGATTGGGCTCAAAGCTTTAAGCTTGCTATTAGTCCTTACAAAACTAAAATGATGTTATTTAAAACAGCTTTAGATATAAATCGACCTCCTCAGATCAAGTTGAATGGTATACAGCTACCTATGGTCCTTGATACCAAACACCTGGGAATTATTGTGGACAGTAAGTTATCATTTCACCGGCATTTATTATATTTAAGCAATAAAATCAGGAAATTTTCTGGTGCTATCATTAGAATTTCAAAGTCTGACTGGGGCCTATCACACAAAACATTGTTTCTGTATTACAAGGCAGTATTCCTTCCTATAACTACGTACGCTGCAGGAGCCTGGTTCCATAGAGTTAAAATAGCTACGTTTCGGGCTAAACTAAATTCCATACAACGCATCATGCTTCTTGGTGTTCTAAGAGTGTGCAGAACGGTGTCCACTGCCGCGCTGCAGGTGTTGGCCGGAGCGCTACCCTTGGATCTACATTTGTTGTATCGTGGTTTTTGCTACCGTATTAAGAGGGAAATTCCTACAGAACTTTTTGGTATAGAGAAATATTCGCTCTGACTGTAGAGGCTAAAAGAAAAGATGTATGAATGAAATAATCAATTTATGGCAGACAAGATGGGATACCATACCTACTGGAAGAGTGACCAACTTCTTTATCCCGAACGTGACTTTTCTGAATGATAAAAAGGTTCGCAATTGGTTTACACCTAGTTTACAGTCGTCATTTTTGTTAACAGGGCACGGGTCAATGAATGAAAAATTATATGCATTACGACTAAGTAACACGGACCTTTGTTTTTGCGGGGAGAGGGAAGGCTGGCAGCACATACTGTATGATTGTCGAATATATGACAATGCCAGGACAGCGATACGTGAAATTCTTGAGAGTATAGCTCCAGGAGAAGCTATATTTTTAAGAGACTGTAGTAAGTTTCAGATGCTCCAGGTATTTGCTATAAGAAGTATTTGAACTAAGGAAAAGTATGATTCCAGTGATACGAGGTTGATCAAATCCATCTGGCTGAAGGCACCGAAGTGTTTTTATGCTGCCGTTCTTACTGGTTGCACAACTGGAAGATCTACTCTTTTCTTTATCTCTCTCTCTCTCTCCCCCCCCCCCCCTTGGTTTTTCACTTTTTAGTATATATATATATATTTTTTTTTTTGTTATCTTAGTTAATTATTTTTATTCTTTTCTTTCGTTTTCTTTTTTTTTTTTTTCTCTTTTTTTCCCTCTGGAAGTGGGCCCAGGTTTTTTTTTTTTTTTTTTAAGATCTTTGAAAACTGTATTGCTTAACTTATTGAAAGGGACATTGCTGGTTGCCAAGGAGAGATTCTTTGAAAATTCACTTTTCTCGTCTCAAATTGCTGCTTCTGGAGAGTAGGCACCTGCGAGGTGATCTAATTGAGGTGTATAAGGCGTCGAATGGATTGAGCAAGATCATTGTTAATGGGATTCTTCCTCTTGCTTACTCACCTGAGGAGGCATAAATTCAAATTGAGGAAAGACAATTGTTGGATAGATGAGCGGAAATTCGCCTTTAGCCAGCGGGTGGTTGATAGTTGGAACAAACTTCATCTGTTGTAGTGGAGGTCAGCAGTTTAAATAAGTTCAAGGCAGAACTAGACAATCATTTGGAGTGAACGGATGGGTGAAATGAAATGAGAAGGTGTTTTTTTTTTTTTTTTTTGGCTGATGCTATATAAGCTTGCTTTCGTGCATCATATGCCTCTACTAATACTATTGTTTGGATGTTAGGCTGTCCAGTGTCTGTAATTCTCCAGGGCTAAGTAAATTAACGGTTTTTTTCATCACTACTGTAAAATATTCTCCCAAGATCCGCGTCAATATAAACTTGTGCACTAATAACTTTTAATCTGCTTCTACAAATTTATAAATTCTTGGCTAATGCTGTATAATCTCACTTTCTTACATCATTTGCCACCACTATTAATTATTAAATCCGCCAGTCTGCGCGCGTAGCACAGTGGTATCGTCACCATCCTATCCACACCCGGTGGAAAAGACCGGGTTGAATCCTGTCGATGACGCGAGGAACTTGGATAGGCTTTTTTTCTTTATTCACTCTCTCAGGCGTAGATAGCAAGATTTCCCCCCCCCCCCAGAAACTGGGTTTTGCGTCCAGCAAAAACTGACAAATCGACCAGAGAACACACGAAATTTACAGACACAATACATAGTGATATATATATATATATATAATCACTTTCCGCGTTGACCCTAATATAATTTTTTTTTTTTTTTTTTGTTTTGGAAGATTCGTCTGGAATGTTTTGATTTATAGAATATCTTATTTTTTTTCCCCCAAAGATCTTTGAAAACTGTATTGCTTAACTTATTGAAAGGGCATTGCTGGCTGCCAAGAAGATTCTTTGAAATCATGGATCCTTTGAAAATTCACTTTTTTTCTCTTGAGGTATTTGGTTTAACTAAAAAGTAACTGATATGGCAATTTTTCCTTGCGTTCCCCCCCCTTCCTTTTCCTCACAACATTCTTTTAACAAAGATAATCTGCCACCCGTTGATTTGCCATAAGCACGGGCTTTGAGTCGGCCGTAATTCAATCCCGCGGACTGCTGAATACACCTAATGATTGTATTCATTGTCGCAATGATTAATGTTAACTCTTATGACCTATCGTCGTGCTGGAGTATAAACAAGAACAAACGGAAACACGTTAATCGAATATCATAACCAATAGGAAAAATTATAATTGGTCCTTGACCTTCTGGAATGTCCATAAAGAATTTTAAAAATACCTTTTTAAATAACTTTTTAACTGTATATAGTGAAAATAATTATGGAATTAAATGTTTATTGCATAAAACAGCGGTTCTTAAACTGTGCGCCGCGGAATATTTTAAATTTTCGAGGGAAACACAGCGATACTCGACATCTGTCGGACACCGCGCGCTACTAGCTCGAGGTAGTTCAGTTTCAGCATGTATTAAATTGTTTGGACCTAACTACTAAACGAAACTGTTAGGTATTTCTTTTAGTCTGGGTGCGCCTTGAAAAAATTAGTGAGACATTAAAGGCGCTGTGAACCGAGAAACTTTGGGAACCTCTGACATAAAATACACAATGAAGACATTACTGTTGCGGAAATATTTGAACCGTGTTAACTTTCTCTTTTAATCAATCAATTTCCGATAGCCGACAACAATCTTCTCTTGGCCCTGGCGAAATAAATATCGCAGAGAACATCAAACCTTTTGTTTGAGGTTCTATGCGATACGAAAGATTTCATCTAATTCTTTTACCGTTATCTCCTTCGCGGTAACATTTTTTTTCATCTGGCTCATTTAAAAATTTGAATTTTTAAATGAAAGTCTGCATTGACTTTATTAGCAGGAGGCAAACACGTCTTCTGATTGTTGATGGAACACACCGAGGCGGGCAACAGGCAAACGTTTGTTTATTGACCGTACGACTCGCGGTAAGCTTAACGCGCGATTCAAATCTTTTTCAACTATCGCATAAAAAAAAAAAAAGATCGCGTTAACTGGAAATTTTCATCGTGTAAAGCGAAAAGTGGTATTATTTTTCAAATAGCGTTAATCGAACTCGCGTTATGCGAGGCCTAGCTGTATTTGTTTTCGCACTGTCATTTCCTGCCCATTCGGTTTTGTATTTCAGGTACAGATTTTCTAACATGTCTTACGCTTTTAATTTTAACCATCGTTTTTGACTTATCTGTATTTGTTTCCCTCAATTCTTTTGAATTAAATTTATCGTAAGCTTCATTATAAACACTGCGTAGGGACTACCTTGTCCATACTTTGTAGGAGTCATATTGCTTTTCTTTCTCGATTATTTTTACTTTATTTTCAAATTTCTACTCTTACACAGCCTTGGACAAGTATAGAAACGCAGTTCTTTGATGCATGGTCAGTTGTAGTCCCCTGATGAAAAACCTGATCATATATCAATTTTTATTTTAACTGACATCGGATTTAAATGTATTTTTGCTCTATTTCCCCTCTTTGAACTATAGCTAAATTTATCCACCATTATCTGATGCCAGCTCCCTTGCTGCTGCTTTGCACGCTTTGGTGCATATGACATATTGTCTATTTTTATTTTCCCCTTTATTTCCACTGTTTTTAACTCATTGGTACTATATTTGATTATATATATATATATATATATATATATATATATATATATATATAATCAAATACCGTAACATCACACACAAGTCTCTCCTGTTAGAACTCACAGGAACACCACCAGAAGTAAAATATGGACTGCCTCAACCAAGGAAATACCTTTTTTGTATGTATATTTCACGTTTTGTCCAGCACTTTTGATAAAATATTATCTTACTTGGTTTGGGATACTACGGTATTCCAGTTTTCAGGTATTTAATGAAAATTCTGTAAATACTGTTCCTTTCAGGTTAAGCACCCATGTAACCCCCGGACACATGTCTCTGCCTTAACCTTTGAATGTAATAATCGCCTCCCCCCCAGCTTACTGCTATGCAGGGGGGGTGGCTCTAGAACAGAGCAACGAACAGATATTAATAATAATACTGTAATTATTATTTATTTTTTTCCCTCCTGTCTCTTACCTGTTTGTCTTTGCCATGTCCGTTCCCTTGCATGTAATATAGGTACTCCCAGTGGAAGGATTTAATGAACTTTTTTATATGTAATCCTTTTAAAAATATTTGTCAGAGCCATTCAAAATTTCATTAAAATCCGACAAATAGAAATCCGGCAGCTTCCTTTTTTTCCCACACAAATTGTATGAAAAAAATAAAATAAAATTCATAGTTCAAATGTATTTTTAATGCGCATTGTTAGTTTAGACAGTCCGTATACGCTTCTCTTGTACTGTTATGCTAGACTCGTGGACGTGGTATTGCTTGTGAGATATACTGTATACAAAAACTCCCTGACTTACATAAGGGCTGCGTTCCTCGGAACGCTACGCGTAAGTCGGAATTTCACCCCATGCTTGTGCAGCACTCGCAACTGTGCTCGTTGAATTGATTGAATCAAAAAAGACGTGTTCGACGAATATGTAAATAGAATTATTTATTGTGTTTATTCAGTTTATTTCATGCGCAGGAAAAATTACAAAAGCATTCAATTTTAAAAAAAATAATAATTATAAAATTACAAAAAAAGAGACGAGACAGGCATAACGTCAGTAAGTTTTTACCTCTCGAGCATCGTTGCCAGAATCGACGTCTTCAGCTGATAAGTACGCCGCTGCAGAGGTTGGGGGCTTTGGAGATTTAGAAGGGGGTCGGCCGCTCAACCTTACGAAAGAACATATTAATGGATGACTGGACGGTGGCTTTTTCCTTTTCATTGTAGATTTCTTTGTAGCAAGCAAGCATATCATTCACCCCTCTGTTAACTTTAAAGAATCGTTCGCTGTCAGGATCCATTTTTTTCAAACCTTGCCGATGCAATTTCACGAAATGCCATTGCCATCTCTCTGGCGATGAAGCGTCTCGGCTGCTCATTTAGTTCATCTTTAGCTTCGTCAGAATTTTCTTCTTTCACTATTGCAAGTCAATATGTTCTTCGTTAGATAATTCCTTCTCTTTCTCTAACTCCTCCACGTCTTTGGCATCAACCTCCTCCAACTGAAGTAGCTCTGCAGCCTTTACAATCTTATCTGTAACCTCTTCATATGATTAGTCTTCTTCAAATCCTTCGTAGCCTTTTACGTGCCGTGGGCATATTTTCTTCCATGCGCCATTTAAATAACTTTTTTTAGTAATTTCCGCCCAGCCTTAATAATGTTTAAGATGGCGTGGTAAATATTGTAATATTTCCAAAAGTCTCTCAACGTAAAATTTTTCTCATCGTCTACCGCAGGCAGTGCCTGAGCAAATGTTGTGCGTAAATAGTATGCTTTTAAATTCGGATTAACACCCTGATCCATAGGTTGGATGAGTGAAGTCGTGTTTAACGGTAGAAATATGACTGCCGACCGGGCTAGCCAGGTGGGTAAAGTGCCTGCCTGGAAACCCAAAAGTCGCGGGTTCTAATCCCGCCTCGGGCTTGGAACAGAGTAAAATGCAAAAACTTTGGGAGGTACATTATGGCCACAGAAGCCGATGCGCCAACAACTAATAAAAAAAAGAAAAGAAATATGACTCGCGTTTGAATTGAAATCATCTAGATGCGTAGGATGTTCAGGAACATTACCTAATAGAAGCAAAATCGTGAAAGGAACGTCATTCTCTTCACAATATTTTTCAACCTCGGGAATGAAGCAACATTTAAACCAATTCTCAAAGAGGGATATTATTATCCATACTATCTGGTTCTATCGGAAATGCACAGGTAGGATGGTTTTATTGATGCCCTGAAGTGTATGAGGATTTCCAGAATAATACACAAGCAGTGGTTTTAATCTGTAATCTCCCGCGGCATTACTCCCAAGCAAGAGCGTGGCCCTATCTTTTGACCCCTGGCATTGTATTTTCCACTTTGGCAATGCATGTTTGATCCGGGATTTTATTCCAATACAGAGCAATCTCGTCAACGTTAATCTTCTGCGTTGAATAGCCGCTTTCGTCAATTTTTTCAAACCCATCACAATTTCTCTGCAACTGCAGAATCTGCACTGGCGACTTCACTGCATACTTTAATGTTATGGAAAACAAGCGCGATGCTTGAACCTATTAAACCACTCGTTGCTTGCCACGAACTTTGGTTGGGTTTCGCCGTACTTATCCTTAATATCTTGATAAATACTTGTTGCTTTTGCTTGAATCGTCATTATACATCCATGGAACCCAGCCCACCAGTCTCCAAACATTAGAGATCTTGGTCATTTTTGACTCAAAACTCAGCTTTACACGTCATTTAGCAGACATTCAAAGCCACCTTGGTTTGCCAAGCACCACTTTTTAGATGTCACCTAATTGTGATATCACACTACAGTACACTTACCGGTTTGTTCAGCCTGTAATTATCTAGAGCTGAAATCGGGCTGTCTGCAGCAAAAACAATGCTGAAAACCACATCTGACGAGTAGTAACTTTTGATGGATCCTATACAAACATAACCTTCCTCCACTCACACACTTCACAAACAGTGAAAATATTGCACTTCAGAAAAGTCTCAGAATGAATCTTTGCCCCCCCCTCCCCCAGCTTATTCGAACAATAAAAATGACAGCTGGCGAAAGAACGTCGCCCAGTTTTTGGCAACTATGCCAATGGAGAATTCCGCTGTACTGAAAAGCCCCTCCCTACTCTACAGTATGTCGCATGGAGGCTCTGAAAAGTTGACTGGTTCCTGTTTGTATATTGTGCAGCATTTCCAATGGAAATGCTGCACAATGTACAAAAGCCTGATACTGATTTACGGAAGTTAACTGATACAACGCCTATAGAAGGCTTGTAATAGGTGAATGGTTCTTATCATAACGGTCTTCCAATGTTGGTCGCCACGCCAAAGTGGTACAAAGAGTGATACTGCAGTAACTGAGCAATCCAACTGATGCCAAGCACACGTGGTACCGTATACCAAATTGATTCTGCTGCTGAGAGGGGGGGAGGGGAAGTAATAACTGTAAATAATCATTCTTTATAATGATATGTTAATCCTCTAGCAGTACTGTTGTTACGGGTATGGCATCAGTCATCAATGTAAGTACATATTACTGCTAATTGCAATAAAGGTATTTATATTTTTTCAGTTAATTTCGCCTTTTCGATATGTCATCAATAATGTTTTCTTATATCACACCTGTGAAAAATTTATAAAACGCCTATCATTGCTTACTCTTGGTGTTCATATGGGCACAGTAAAAAAAAAAAAAAAAAAAAAAAAGCCAAAATTCGTTCATGTGCAAAAAAATAAGTGTCTAGTTTCATTCAAAAAAAATTCTTTTAAACTGTATACACCAATATTATAATAACATTAAATTACAATAAGTGTGTGTGTGGGGGGGGGGGCTGATGGTTGGTTGATTGTGTTGGATTTTAGGCGAATCAGCAACTTAGGTCTCAGTCGGATCTTTTCCAGCCGGTGCGGAGAGGACTGTGTATCAACTGTGCTACCCACGAGGACAGGGAGAGAAAATAACATCAGCAATGTAAAATACGAGAGTACTAACTGAAAAGAATGTTACATATTACCCATAACACTAGTAGAAGTACTTCTTAAAAAAAAAAAATTAAAAGCACGCGAATTTACATTTTTCAGCGATTTGGCCAGTGGATATAAATGCACATTCATTGGAAAAAGTTAGTTTCGAGATCTCTCCTGTTGTGAGCTCAGACGGCGATAAATTTTCGTTCTTATCAGTTATCTTCGCAGTTTGCATTAGAAAAAATGTGACTGATCGAGGGACGGATCCCCCCCTCCCACTTTTTTTTTTTTGCATAAAACGCCGCCGTAGCCTAGTGGTCAGGCGCGCGGGTGCATAAGTAAACGTGCCTTGAGTGACCGGGGTTCAAGCCCGTGACTGCTGAATACGGTGCTGTTTCTTGTATTCTGTCTATCTTGTGAACTCCTGACCGTTTGGTCGTCCCGAAGTATAAACAGAAAATTTAATTTTAAATAAGATAACTTGTTTTTAATTAACTTATTTTTCTTATGTTACACGTAAAATTAAGGAACTTGTGAAAACAAGCAAAATTAAAATTACTTTAAATACGACTTAAGTTTCAGGTCACTCGTGAAATCTGTGAAAAATTGTTGGCGATCCGCATCTGGACTGCCATTTGGTGACCTGAACGTTGGATAGCAACTGTAATGGAAGAAATCTGCTTGTCAGTCTTTGTAGAAAGTGACTACAGGCTGCAGACAGTCATGGGCACGAAGTGGATAGAGAATTCCCACACTCTCCTCCCCGCTGTTGGAGGTTGCATGTTTCCGCCACTCATTTTGAGTGTTTTATTAAGCAGAAATAAAACGTGGCTGATGTTAGCCGACCTCATGCGGAGGGAGGGAGTATGGTTTTCCGTTTGAATTACAGTGAAACTTCTCCTAACGGACACCTTTCGTTAACGGACATCTCTCTACAACGGACATTTTCAAATTCCCCAACTCACCTCTATTGGTTTTAACGTGTTTGCAGCTTCTGTCTAGCGGACATTCCCTGTAACGGACGCGGACAGGCGATCTGCACCGTTTCGTTTAGATTAGGACTTAATTTGATCTCCCCATAACGGACAGCGGGCGAGCTTACGGCCCTTTTTCTAGGAACGTTTCTTCCACGTATTGCCTCAATCGTGTGTTTATTTTATATTTGCGATTCTCTGAATTTTATCAAGGTTTACGTCGCGGTTCTAAACCCTTTTTCAAGGATTTTAAGGCACGTGTAAAACTTCTGATGAATTCGGTGTGTGCAGGGGGGGGGGGGATTTTGTCGGCCTTTCGTCTTTTCAGTTTCAGTTTTGTTCAGTGTCGTGTGAAGTGCACAATGTCTTCTAGTAAACATTTAACTTTAAAAGATAAAGTCGAACTCATTAATGCGTATAATCGGCAAAAAAAATAGTGTTCGCAATCTCGCTGCAAAATTCAAAATCGGGAAGACGCAGGTAAGCGACATCCTAAAGAAAAAAAATGAACTGCTCAAACAATTTTGGCAACACGGAAATGATCAGGTTCAAAAATCATTCCCGAAAACTGTTGGACTTGAAATTGACAATGTTACGTATGAGTGGTTTTGTCACGAATGTGCTAAAAAAATTCCCATTAATGGGCCTATTATTAGGGAAAAGGCTTTGGGGGTTGCGAAATCTATGGGAGTAAATGACTTCAAAGCTTCTGTGGGATGGCTAGACAAAAAATTCCAAAACTCGGCATAAAATTTCTTGGAAAACCGTAAGTGGTGAAGGTGGATCTGTTGAAAAAATTAATGAATTGAGTGGTTTTTCAACAGTTTTGGAGAAAATATGCGCAACAAAATATGTGAAAAGTATCCTGAAATAAAGAAACTGTACTCAGTTATACAATGTTCCGATCAACATATGTGTGAATCAACGTTTTCAAAAATGAACCGTATTAAGAACGTTTCGATCTCGGCTAACGAACAATCATCGGCGAAATTTCCTTCCAATATCAAGTACAAGGTTTGTTCCACATTTTACAAAAATTGTTTTAGAAAATAAATGCCATTTTTCTCATTAATATTTATATGTGCATAAATTTTAATATTGTATCTATAGTAATTGCATAAATAAAATTTATTAGATGATTATTAATTTTATTTTGATTTCAACCATGCGATAAGTTACTTTTTTTTTCTAATACGGATAACTAATTGTTGACCCGTGGTGACCCTAGGCTATGCCATCACTCACTCACTTAATATATATATATATATATTTTTTTTTTTTTTTTAATTTTTTTATTTTATTTTTTTTTTTAAATGTAAACCCCAAACACGAGAGGTATTAGAACCTGTAGTACTTAGTACCGTGCTTAGGTTGGAGGTTCAGAAGATGAAAGAAGATATTTGTTGACATTAGACGAACTTCTGTAGACTGTAATTTTCAGGAAATACGTATGAAGGAAGGTTGTTCCAGAAAACGGCAGTTGAATGAATAAACGAGTAAGATGAAAAGTTGGTTCTGTGAGTTTGAAGTTAGACAGTAAATGGATGTTGGCTGGGTGGCTGCACGTGTTCGGACTGTTTTGAAAGAGACAGCGGGAATTAAAGAAGCCAATTCAGAAGAACAGTGCCCATGGAAGTATCTGTAGAAGAGGCATGCAGCAGAAACAGTGCGTCTATGAGACAGAGTTAGCATTAGTAGAGGCATATAATGTAAGAAAGCAAGCTTATTCAGCATCAGCCAAAAAAAAAAACACACCACTCCCATTTCACCCCTCCGTTCGTTCGAAATACCTGTCCAGTTGAGCCTTAAATTTGTTTAGGCTATCAACTTCAACAACAAGTGATGGAAGTCGGTTCCACCAACCAACCACCCGCTGGTCAAAGGCAAATTTCCGCACATCTATCCGACATTCGTCCTTCCTCAATTTGAATTTATGCCCTCTGAGGTGATTATTCTGAGCAAGATGAAGAATCCCATTGGCATTGAGCATGCTCAAACCATTCAAAGCCTTATACACCTCTATCAGATCACCTCGCCGGTGCCTAGTCTCCAGACTCTGTAATTTGCAAAACTTAAGCCTTTCTTCGTAAGAGCAACCCTTTGTTCCATTCACTAATCTTGTTGCCCTTCTCTGTACCCGTTCCAGCAGCTCTACATCCTTCTTGAAATGAGGCCTCCAGACCTGTATAAAGTACTCAAGATGTGGCCTAGCCATTGCCTTATACAAGGGAATAATCACCTCCTTATCCCTGCTAGAAAAATTCCTGTATATCATTGACAAGACACCATGAGCTACTCTTGCAGGTCGTCTGCACTGCTCAGAGAACTTCATATCTGCCTGCCCCAGGTCCTTTTCATTCTCCACCACTGTCAGTGTAGTACCGCAGAGTTGATACGTTGCTCTGTGGTTACTGTTTCCCATATGTAGTACTTTATATTTGTCAATGTTAAACTTCATTTGCCACCTCTCAGCCCATCTGTTCAACCTTTCCAGATCCTGTTGCAGCAGCATAGCGTCAGTAGTGTCCTTAACAACCCTGCCAACCTTTGTATCATCTGCAAACTTGGACATTAAACTTGATATACCATCATCAATATCATTCATAAACAGCGAAAACAACAACGGACCCAACACTGAACCCTGAGGAACTCCACTAATAACATTAGTCCACGTTGAGCAATGTCCATTGATTACCACTCTCTGTCTTCTGCCACTCAACCATCCCCTTATCCATAGCAGCAATTTGCCTCCAATGCCACACTGCTCGAATTTGTGCAGCAGTCTTCCATGTGCAACAGTATCAAAAGCCTTTCTAAGATCCAAATATATAATATCAAAGTTATGCCCTGCATCCAGTTCTTTTGTGACTACATCATAGTATCCAATCAAATTGGTCAGGCAAGACCTGCCCTTAACAAAACCATGCTGCGTCTGAGCTATAACTGAATTCTTGTCTAGATGATCGTGCAGTGCTTCTTTAACCAGTGCCTCCATTAATTTACCTGGAACAGAAGTTAAACTAACAGGTCTATAATTACTTGTCAGCCTTTGATCCTCCTTTGTGAATTGGGGTTACATTTGCACATTTCCAGTCTATGGGTACCTCCCCTGAGTCCAAAGAAGCTCTCATAATTATGGCTATGGGTTTGCTTACTTCCTTTGCTGCCTCCTTTAATATAACTGGATAGATTCCATCCACCCCAGGTGCCTTTTTTATGTTTATCCTCAACAATCTCTCCTCCACTTTCCTCTCAGTTATTACAAAATCATCTAGCTAACTGCCAATGTTTACTTTACTTACGTCATTCTCCTTCCTGAATAACTTCTCACGCGTGAATGTAGATGCAAAATACTCGTTTAGATTGTTAGCCACCTGAGCAGGATCCTCAACTGTTGAACCATCAATATCCATTGGACCAATCTGATTCATCCCTTTCCTTCTTGAGTTTAAATAGGTAAAGAACTCTTTTCTGTTTTTCTTTGCATCCTTTGCCAAGGATTTTTCGTAGTCTGCCTTTGCCTGCCTAATCTCCTTTGTGACTTGGTTACAGACCAACTTATATCTATCATAGGCTTCCATGTCACCCATTAATTTGTATGTATTCTATGCATTTTTCTTCTCTGCCATATGTCTCATTAGTTCATCTGACAACCATTTAGGTCTAAACCTTGAACAATATTTCTTAGTTGGTATGTAAAGCCTGGTAGCTTCCAAGATTAGTTCCTTGAATGCTTCCCATTTTGAGTTTGCTGTTGGTAACATCATCAGTTGGTCCCACTGTATAGAATTTAAATACTGTCTCAGACCATCATAGTCGCCTTTACGAAAACAAAAACCCTTCCCTTTAACTCTGGTAGTTACCTCCTTGAGTAAATCCCACTTCAACACACTGATCACTGCCACCAGTGGTTCATTTATCTGCAGATTCTTAATGCATGAAGAATCACTACTGATAATCAGATCAAGAGTATTGCTCCCTCTTGTTGCCGCACGAACATGCTGATGTAGAAAACAATCATCCCAATAAATCCACAAAAGCCTTGCTAGTGTGTGAGTGACCAACCCACAAATTCCAGTCAATATCTGGGAAATTAAAATCCCCCATTATAAGACTCTCTGATTTACTAGCCCACTCTATTTCCCTGTACAATTATACTCATCAGAGTCATAAGGCCTATAGCACACTCCTACTCTCAATTTTGATTTCCCTGTGCTTATGTCACACCAAACTGACTCGACACTGCCCTGTCCATCGATGTCGACTGGCTTCACTTCCTTGGATTTTGTGTTTCTTAACTAATAGCATAACCCCTCCTCCCCTCCTGTCCTGTCTATCCTTTCTATACACATTGTATTCCCAAATTCCAGTTCTGCATTCCTTATATCTGTGTGACACCACGTCTCTGATATCCCAACAATATCTGCCTTTGATGTTTTGAGCAATACCTCAAATTCATCAAATTTATTTACCAAACTCCTAACATTGGTGTACATGCAGGTATACATGCACCTGTTTCTATTCCTAGCAACCCTAACACAACCCATGTGTGTACTTGTACCGCAATGACTCCCAGCAGTCTCTGAAATATCCTGCATATTGTTTTTCAGGCTTCTGCTCATTTCAATAGAAGCAGTGCAAGAATCACTTCCACCTCTGCCAGTGGCTACTGTTAATTTATTAGTCCTTGTATCCCCCCCCAACTAGCAGTTTTCCGACCCTCCTAACATTGCCTCGACAGCATCAGCAAAAATTCTTGCACCCTTTCTATTTAAGTGTATCCCATCCCTGCAGAAGCAATCTCTCCTGTTAACAAGTACAGTCCAGGCTGAAAAAATTCTACCCCTTGAGCCTTGCACAATCCCTCCCAGGCCGAATTGATTGACAAGGCTCTCATCATATACTCCCTCCTATCGTGTCTGGGCAGAATTGCAGACACTTTCAAATTCAACCCTTATTCACGGCTTTTTTTCAACAGTGACCTGTACTTGCTAAGTAATTCCGCCAGTCTCCTACTCTTAATATCATTAGTGCCAACGTGTACAACTATATCACCTTTTGTGCCCTTAAAAGATGATATCCGCTCTACAACGTCATCAACCTTCGCCCCTGGCAGACATACCCTGGTCCTATTCCAGCTATCCTTTTTACAAAGCATATTCCCCGTTTCCCTGACAATAGTCACCAACAACTATTAGTTCCTGTGGGACCAGCACATTCTGCCTAGGGGGCTGCCTCTGTGTTGCCTGATGACCAAGTGCAAGCTCTGGCGTTGATGTGGGCGGTTGAGAGCTTGATGGGCCCCTCAGTTTATTTTCTTTGAGGGCATCAACCCTGTCCTTCAAGCTCTCATAAAGGCCCATAACAACGCTGAGTTGTCGCCTGATTTCCTTGCTCTCCTTACATCGTGCACACACAAAGACATCCCCCTTGGCAGTATCATGTCCTGTACCCGACTGCTCCGCAAACATCAAGCAAACAGTGCATTTTAAAAGACTGATTCAGAGGGCAACTGCCCCCCTCAGTTCTCCCCTGAGCCACAGCACTCCCATTAGCTTGAGCCTTTTGCTTTGCTGCTCTAGTCTGAGTCATGATTCCGATTTAATTCAATAAAATTTCAATTTCAGAACAAAATTAAATCCTTAAGTTATATCCCAAAACAGTTATAACGCTATATTTATTTTTTCGGTATCGAGTGTTTTCTACGAGTTCCCTTTATACAACTTCCGTATCACGTGTACCACTATAGTTATGTATTAATCATTTGTTATGGTTAAGTCGTTATAGAGAGAGAGAGAGTTAAAAGTACAATTTAATTGACAATAAAGTTTATCAAGATTAATAGATTTACTGATTAATTGACAATATTATATTATGCACTATACTACGCTAAACTTATGCTATCGTGTTAAAATGGCGGGAATTCACGAACGGTACTTCTACGTACTCGTAAGTATTGATTAGCTTCCAAATCTCGCTATCTCAATCTAGAATAAACTAAGGATCCTGACTAGGTCTATAATCTACTTATAGAAGATAGAGTTGGGAGACTCTGTTAGAGATGAATCATTAATTAACCTAACTGCCCTCTTCTGAATGGAATCAAGAAGCCTGAGAGGTTTTGGGGGGCCCCACCCCAAATGTGAGAACAATATTCCATGGTAGGGCGGATTTGCGATTTATACAAAGTGAGCAGCTGTTTGGAAGAAAAGTAACGCCGTGAGCGAAAGAGAAAAACCAAGTTTTTTCTATGCAGAGGAAACAATATTTGTAATGTGCTTGTGCCAAGAGAGATTAGAAGTCAGGGTAATCCCCAAAAGAGATGTATCATTTTGCCTAGAAATCAGAGTGTCACCAAAAATAAGCATAGGAGCAGAAAAATACTTTCTGCAAGATATAAGACAAGACTGAATTTTAGAAGGTTTGAAATCAACTAAAGTGTCTCTGCCCCACTGGAGAATTACCTGAAGATCGGCATTTAAGGAATTGGTAGCAGATTTTCGAGAAGTTGAAGCTGATTGAGCAGGCAAGGTTTCTCAAAATGAAAAGTGGAATGCAATTTGCTATCATCGGCAAAACTATGAATTTGATTTCTAGTCAATGGAAGAAGGTCATTAATATACAAGAGGAAAAGAGTGGGGGAAAGAACTGAACCTTGGGGGATTAGTGGAGAAGTTAGAAGACAGAGAGCCATCTACCATCACCCTCAGTGAGCGATCATAGAGAAAACTGGATAACCAATTACAAAAAAAGTTGGCAAACCATAAGATAGAAGTTGGTTTTGAAAACCGTTATGCCAAACACGATCGAAAGCCTTTGAGATAAGCCAGAATATCACCAGTGGATCGACACTGACGAAATCTATACTGGCGATCGTTGATCAGAATGAAGATTTCTAGGTAGTTTGAGTTGGTGGTTAATTGATTTCTCCATTACTTTAGAAAGAGTATAAGTAATTGCAATGGGACGATAATTCGATGGGAGGGATTTGTCACCCTTTTTAGGAACTAGCTGGATATGAGCAAATTTCCAAGCAGAAGGAAAAACACCTTTGGAATAAGAAAGTGAAAAAAGGCGTCAAAGAATAGCAGGAGTTAGTTCCGTTGAGAACAAGTGGAGAAATACCATTGGGACCTGGAGCTTTCTTATCAAGATTCGTCAAAATCCTTCTGACATCCTTTTGACGGAAGATCACAGGAGACATTGAATGGACCGTGTTGGGCATGGTGGGAGGTGTTTTACCAAGATCAGTAATACAGGAGTTGGAAGAAAAATGGGATGCTAGCAGGTCAGCTTTATGCCTGGCTGAAGTGACAACAGAACTATCTGGTTTGGACAGAGGTGGGAGCAGAGATGGGCAAAAGTTGCGGCCAATAGCTTTAGCAAGAGACCAGAATGCTCGGCTACCATTAGGGCAAGAAGCTAGTTTTCTACTCTTAGCCTGTTCAAACTCTATTTTGGACTGATTAATAACTGCTTTACAATTGTTGCGAGCTTTGGTGTAGGCAGAAAATGAAACTGAAGAATTAGAAACAAGCCAATTACGATATGCAACGTTCTTCTCTTGAACAGCCTTAGCACATTTATTGGAAAACCAAGTTTTAGATAAAGGAAGAGATTTTAAAGCGGGGTGTGCGATAAAGGATTCCATTCCTGCAAAATAATTTAACTGACAAGATCTGAGCAAACGTTGACATCAGAAGTTTTGAAACAGTAATCTGACCAATAAAAGAAAAGAAATCTCGCAGGTCATCCCATTTTTGCATTCTTGTAATGCCAAACAATACGAGGTTGGGAATAGCCATGAGATAAAGGCTATATTGTAGAAGAGACAATCACCAAGTTGTGATCTGAAGTGCCTAAAGGACCTCTCACTTCGACCGTGTACTTAGAAGGGTTGTTTGTGAGCAAAAGATCAAGCGTGTTGGCTGTATGATTAGGATTGTCCGGTATTCTTGTAGGTAAATGAACAATCTGTGCTAGGTCATTAGTAATTGCAAAAGCCTCATCATCTCAACCTGCTGGGTCGGTGTGACTAGAAAACGGAAGCCAGCTGGAGTTGTGAACGTTAAAATCACCAAGGAAAATTACCTCACTGTTAGGAAAGTTGGACTGGAGAAAGTCAAATTGCAAAGAGAGGAAGTCATAGAGCTCCAAATGATTAGTGGAGTTGGGAGAACGTTAGACAACGGATGAATTTGACACAATGAGGTAGAGAGATTTGAAGCCAGAGAACATCGAAGAGAGGAGATTCCAAATTACCAAGTCTCTGACAGGGAATATCAGAACGGACATATGCACAAGAACACCTTTGAGGCGAAAGCAATCATACAGTGAATAATTGGGCATCTGAGATGAGCAGTAGTTGAATCAACCGATAACTGAGATTCTGTCAGAAAAAGTACATGGAGTTTGGCAGACTGCAAGTGGAAATGGACATCGTTGAGATTAGAATTGAGACCACATATATTTGTAAAATGAATTAGGAAGTGATTGGGAGGTTTAGATGTTTTCGCAGATAAGCTTGCTCTATTAGTTTGACAATTCATGGTATATTCAATAGTAAGAAAATGTGGGTGGGACATGCTGTATGAAGGCATGAAATTTTTGGATATAGCGTACATGGTAAGAATGTACCCAGATCCTTGACATAACGTGGCCTCGACAATGCCCCCCGCATGCACTCTACTCGGACTCCCTCCAGTCAATATCTGGCATACAGCAATACCTCGCTTAGCAAGGCTTCGAATAGCACGGTTTTCAATTAAGTTTAAGTCGAAAATGTATTGTACGTATTAAAACTCATTCAGTAGCCTAGACAGGTACTACACATATATGCTGCATTTTCGTAGCCAGGTACTATACATATATGCTGCGGTGCCAACTCTATTGTCTACCATGCACATGGTACTTCCGAGACGACATGATACTTTTTCAAACTTTTCATTTCAAAATTTATTTTTTTCACTCCTTTAAATACGATCGAAAATATATCTGCAACTTGGCTAGAAATCACTACCAACAACAACATGCGTTCTGTTTGGCAGCATGTTTTGCCCCATTTTGGTAAGTGATTTCACTGGTTTTGAATCGCAAGTTCAGATAATTTCCGAAGACATTGTTGAAGGTCGGAAAAGACTTGGGATTCGAAACTTTGGACACTGCCAAAGTACATGACTACATTGTCACTCACATGCAAATGACTTAGATGGTGCAACTCTCCTTGAAATTGACGAGCAAACTGCATATGCAGATGAGGAAAACGATTCTGAAGTGGATAACACTGAAGTGCCACCAAAACAATTTTCAACAGAACTGGAGAAAGTTTTTTTTTTTTTTTTTTTTTTGGGGGGGGGGGGGTGACATGGCCTGCGGGACGATTAAGAATGGAGATCCGAATGTTGAACGTAGCATCGAGATACGGCAAATTTTACCAGATGAATTCGATGCTACAAAGACGTGTACGCAGAGAAAAAAAAGAGACTGCTTCACCAGACTTCATTATTGAAATACCTAAATAAACAACCGCTTTTTTTTAAAGCTTTTTTTTCTCATCTCTCATATCTTTTCATTAATAAAATTTTTGCAATATTTTTTTTAAATTTCAAATCTTTTTAATTGGCTATTAAGTGCAAATGGTTTATAGATATATTATAATTTGTTTATAGACTGTTTTTCTGGTACGCATTCAATTAAAACCCATTATAATTATACCTCTATCAGCACGGTTTCACATAACACGGAATAGTTTCAGTACCAATTATCAGGCCGACTGGGCTAGCCAGGTGGGTAAAGTGCCTGCCTGGCAACCCAAAGATCGCGGGCTTGGATCACAGTGAAATGCAAAAACCTTTGGAGGTGCATTATGGCCACAGAAGCCGATGCGCCAACAACTAAAAATAAAAAATAATTATCAGTGCTATGCGGGGTATTGCTGTACACTGCTGCCACTTTATTAGGTACATCCCTGCTGCTCACACAAATGGTTTATCCCACAACGTTGCAAGTCACAGGAACACAGTTGTGGATATAAATGCAGCAGAACAACCTTTCTAGTATCAGTTAAGCGTACAAACTGTACGCTTAACTGATACTAGAAAGGTTGCAAGACGTGCTGGACAAAGCATCTCTGAAACCGCAATTCTCCTGAACTTTAAGCGCACCACAGTTTCAAGGGTGTATCGAGAATGGTGCAACGAACAGAACCTCCTCTCAACGGCACTCCTGTGGAAGAAACTCGCTTGTTGGTGAGAGGTCAGAGGAGGATGGCTAGAATTGTGCAAGCAAACAGATGGGCCACAATGTCACACATCACGTCAGAATACAATCTTGGTGCGCAGAACAAAATCTCGCAACGGACCACTAGTCGCACTTTGTCGCGAATGGGCTATAACAGCCGACGGCCACATCGCGTACCTTTGTTATCAATGAAGAACAAGAGAGCACACCTCGTATGGGCACAGCAACACCACACTGGACTATCGAGGATTGGAAAAAGTTGCTTGGTCTGACGAGTTGAAGTTCCTGGTGCAGCATGTTAATGGAAGGCTCAGAATTTGGCGAAAACAACATGAATCCATGGACCCGTCATGTCTGACGACTACTGTGTACTGTGCAAGATGGTGTGGGGAATGCTTTCTTGGCACACGTTGGGTCCATTGATACCCATAGAATCACGTCTGAATGCCACATCGTACCTAAACATCGTTGCTGACCGAGTGTATCCATTCATGTTGACAGTTTATCCTCAGTGAGATGGTTACTTCCAGCAGGATAATGCGCCGGTGCACAAAGCCCGAATTACTATGGAATGGTTCCAGGAACATGACAATGACTTTTCTTTGCTGCAGTGGCCAGCTCAGTCCGCAGATCTCAATCATATTGAACATCTTTGGGATGAGCTGGAAAGGGCTGTTCGCTGCAGGCCTACACCTCCGTCGAATCAACAAGGAACTGCGTGACACACATGTTTGCATGTACTCCATTCCTGCACAAAGTTTTCAGCATCTTGTTCAATCCATGCCTAGAAGAGTTCAGGCTGTTTTTGAAGGCTAAAGGAGGCTCAACACGCTACTAGGTAGGTGTACCTAATAAAGTGACAGCATAGTGTATATAAAAGTCGGATGTGAGAGAGAGGAATATCTTTATATGCACTTTCTCATGTTCGAATGACCTCATTACATCATTATAATTAAGCAGTATTTGCCTATGAAAAAAAGTGGCACTTATAAGGTACATTATGAGAAGTATAATGCTATTTGTAACATGGGCAGCATATTATGTCTCAGTGACATTAAAAGTATTATACTTGTATTTTTAGGCGAAGTTATTTTAGTGTAGGACTCAACTCCTAGCATTTATAAATTGAGGGTCCTGGAAATATCTCTGTACGGAGCACCTACACTAAACATGGCGGGGGGGGACTCAAATAATGATGTTAGAAACATCAGTCTATTTAAATATATAAATAATGCTAATTAAAAGACGTCTTTTTTTTTTTTTTTTACTTCATTTATTCTATTTATCTATAAAACAAGTGTTAGTACTCGTATGAAAATAGACGACCTTTCTAAAGCTCTTTGTGCATGTATGTGTACCTGCAGTGATGATAAACATTGAAATCATGTCTGTTAAGTTAGTTTACCTAAAAGCTTTGCAAATGTTCAAATCCAGTCGAATTAGAAATTTAAAAAAAATAATTGTAAGATTGAGCTAACTAATGAATAGAATATCAGAATCAAATGCTGTTTACATATTATTAACAAAAGAGAAAATAAGTTTTTTTTTTTGTTTTTTTTTCCCTACATGAACTGCAATCATGTGATGAAGACATTTTTATTGCTTCCTTAATCTAGTAAATACTTTTACAAATGTCACGAATTCTTTGCAGTTAACTGAGCTGCATAGGAAACCAGTGGTAGCAGAGCTACATATGCCTGCCAGATTTTTCGAAATCAAGCGAACAGATAGCCAAAGTAGGTCAACTGTAAGTAGAGAGAGACATGAATTTAACGATGGTTTGTAAGCATAACTTGAAAATACAGTGAGTTTTTTTAAACTTATCTTTTCATGTAGCGCTGTCTGTTATTTGTAATGTTAGTATGGCTCTGAAGAGCGGATCATCAGAAACAGCAGTCACTGTTTCTGATGACCATGGTGATTTGGCACACAGTAGTACAAATATTTATCAGGGATGATTCATTATGAGAGAAAAACAAGTAGTGAGTGCAAAACGCATTGTCAGAAAGGAGTGATTGATACCCGATGTCATTCATCAGAATTGTATTGATAAACATGCTTTCCGAAATGAAGCCTCAGTGCTACATCTGTCATAACGCGATGAGTCGAATATTATCTAGTTTAAGTCGCATTGACAGAAGATCACATGACTACATGGAAAGAAAAGTAATAGATTCATGTCTGCATGTAACGAAATAAAACATGGACAGTTGACCAAGAATCACTGAAGGACTGGACACGACCATTGAAGCGGGTAACTAGTTTCACTTGCATTATACAAAAAGTAGTTTGGAAAAAATGTGAAGCCATGTCAGCCATATTTAGCAGAAATATCACAAATCAGTAACTTTTTCTGGGAAAAACTGGTATTCTCTATGGCCCAACATCTGTATAGTTGAGTTTACTTGAGCATCAGGTGCATTCTCTCATGACTCCCTATGTATAAGGAGACTATGTTCAGGACGATAATGCCATTGGACTTTCATTTTGGTGGAGGGGTTAAAAACATGACCGTAACGTTCCTATTTTTCTAGCTGACCAGCCACTGAAACTTGATATAGCAATTGTGTAAGTCAAGTCGAATGAGCCATCAGCTGTGTGAACCTATCTATGCCCACGTTAAAATTGCCAGCAATTCACTCAAGCCGAGGAGAATTGTTGCTGTTTGGAGATGAGTGAGATCCTATGGAATAGGTTTACTGTGTTTATTCAGCACGGCGTTACCAATAAATTGTTTATGCAGTTAGTGCTGCAAATCAAAATACTTCTATATGTTTATCTCCTACTTTTATATCAAACATTTTGTAATTCCATCTAGTCTATTAAAATTTTCTGAAGCTGAAACCTAAGATCTGGGCTTCATCTTCCGCACCTCTCACCATCCAATATTTGTCAGACTGAATGCTGCGGAAGATGAAGCCCAGATCTTAGGTTTCAGCTTCATAACATCACAAATGATTTAAACACCACCAACGAATACAGCTGCCCTCAATTACGCACCGCCTCGGGCTTGGATCAAAGTACTGCAAAAACCTTGGGAGGTGCAATATGGCCACAGAAGCCGATGCGCCAACAACTACCAAATCAAAAAAAAAAAAAAAAAAAAAAATCAATTACGCAACTATAAAATCAAAGGTTGAAGAACAAAAAAGACCGACTACCACCATAAAACTGATTACAGGCTACGTCAGCTCATGATTTTTGGGACATTTGCTATTGGAGGACCTCCAAACCTGCAGAGCATTTCCCTTTCTCCACAGCAACTGTAATAAAATCCACTTAACTGACCTCTTCATCCCTATCAGCATGCTTTAGACTGTCCTGAATTCTGCATGCAGACACCCATCCTGTTATCTGTAACAAAGTATAGAAAAGATGTCATTGCATGTATATAAGATTGTAGGGCAGAGGATTCACGCCACTACGATCTCACCGGAAGTCCAGTTGGAAAGTGTCATTATCTACTGTTACCTTTTCTAAATTTCGTATTATTTCTCTCTTACTTTGTTTATGTAGTATTCTAATTTATTGTATTTTTATTCATTTTCAATTGTCTACCTCTCTAAATTATTTAATATTTGACAAATTTACTCCCATAGCCCAGAGACTCAGGACGTTTCAGCTTTCTCGATGTTAAATTCCTGACTGTTTTGTCGTGAAGGGTAGTATTATTGTAATACAATAAATATTTAATAATTAAAAGGTTTACCGTATGATTTTTTTTGATTAGGCACACGTTTGTTAGTTGTATTGGTTGAGCCGGAAAATTTCCTCAACTCTACAAGATTTCTCTTGCATTATACACGCTGACTGGCTGTACAGATAATCTGTACAGCCAGTCAGCATGTATAATGCGTTGTATGACTGGCCTCTTAGTCCTCCGCTTGCCTGGCAGAATTAAGGGAGCTCATGAGGGGAAAGTTCCCCGTATCACGGAGGTGCTGGGTTGTACGGCTAAGACGGAGTAATTTTCCTACTTATCCATTCTACTGATCTTTGTATTTATATGCCGGAGACATAGGATACCGACGTAGACGAGTAGCCAAACGCGAGGGTGCAGTAATACGCGTTTGAATGAACCGTGGTTCAAGACAGCGTTACTGCAAAAAACGATTAGCGATTATATTCATTGTCAAAATAATTAACGTAAACTCCTCAGCGTGATGATCTTGCTATAAACAAGTACTATATAAACAATAATATAATTTGAATTTTTGAGAGAGAGAGAGAGAGAGAGAGAGAGAATAATAAATGATCCAGTATTTCCATTGTTAAGCTTAAACTAAATATGTAAGAAATTACCGGGTACGAGTTATGCCCAGTGGCGGACTGGGTATAAAAATATTGGTTGCCAGGAGACAAAGGGGACCCACCCACAACTATTATATTTTCATGCTACTAAAAGGTCATTAACATTAGACTGACCAGTCCGCAACTGGTTTTGCCATAATAATGGAAGGATAAATTATTTTAATAAAATTAAAATAATATTTTTCATCACCAGCGTATCATGTTACTGTAAATTCCCAAATTAAAACTTGAGTGCCTTTGGAAAAAATAGTGAAGGGTTGATCAAAATTCCTAATTACTTTGTGAACTAACATTAGTGGTTGTCCTAGTGGAAAGCAGGACCCAGAGCGCCAGTTTTTTATGATCATTTATTTGGATAATAACAGGTGGCATATTTTTATAAAATAAATTATAAATTCAGTTATTATTTTGGTCACCTTTGGTGAATCGTCGCCTGTGGCCGGGCCGCAATGCCATACCTTATCTACATCTCTAATAGTTAGTAGCAGTACTTCTCACGCGAAGTGTCAGAGGTGTCTACACCAATGTCTTGCAACTTTTTTTAGATATGGATAACTTTTAAATTTGAAGCAGAAATCACGGACCAGGGGGAAAAAAAAAAAAAACATTTCACTACATATGTAAAGGTATTAATAACAATTTTTTAAAAATACAATATGTACTGATACTTACACAGGGCTCAACAAAGATGGCGTTCTTGGTGACAGATCAGTCTGAGGTTGTCCATGCTATCCGATCGCTGTGCTCTTTACTTTGCAAGGACTGTCATAACAAAGGTAAACCACAAAATTCCTGGTACTGATGCAGAACTGTCGACAGCATTATTTTGCGGAACATGAAGAATAATAGCCCACCCAGTCATATTCGGCTTTCGTTAGTATAGCACGAAAAGTGAAGTTGTATGAAGATCATTTCGTTATTAGTTTCTTATTCAACATCGATGCTTATACAGTATAATTATTTTATGTAGGCGGTCGCAGCCATAAGAAGTCATCTTACAGATAAGGGCCTTGTCAACACCGATACATTTATTTATTTAATTAGGTATTTCCAGCCAACGATTGGAAACCCCGACAACCTATAATACAGTTTACAGTTTCATACACAGATATTGATACAGTTTACAACGTCATACAAAATTCAAAGTGAGGTACAATATCTTACAAAATGAATATACTGGAACTTACCACTTCGAATATCATACAGAGAGATGAGTAATTGTGTTGCAGGGCAGGCTCCCACAAGTTACAGAACGGAGTTGCCTCTCATCCTACGCTTGCTCTATTATCTTTCGTTCTGTTTTCTTTTCCATCCCATTTATAGATTTCATCTCTTAAAATTTTGTGTAGCAAATTCCTTAAATGCCTCAGAATCCTCCTTTGTTTTAGCCATTTGAACCTCAGAACCTCTACTCATATTCTTATTCATACATGGAGCACCACATTCCTTAAGTCTGCTTGGTCATCCAATTGTGTAAAACATGGTCCCATGTTTCCGCCTCCCCGTAAACACATCTTATTCTCGAAACTGTTCCAAACTTTTTTTCAAAGAAAGATCAATTAACTGTCATGAGAAACAAACTATATAAGTTTATCTGAAACCATTTACAGCTTGCATTCTTTCTTACATCTGATAAAAATTTTCTTGTTATTTCTCCTTTACTGAAGTCTCCCGTCGACTTTGTCAAATCTCTAGCAACTTGTTCCACACTCTTCTTTTCTCCCGCTTTCTATCTTCTAGATTTAATTATATTTCTAGCAGCAGCATATATGGTTTCCGTCGGCGCAAATAATAACGCAATGCCTGGTACGCTAGTAACAAATTCAGTGGAAGTTTCCCCGCTTCATTGGATACAGTCCTACACTCTACCAACATTTGCATCAACATTACTCTTTGTACTGAATACAGATTTCGTTTACTCCTTTCTTTCATTCCTTCTGATAACCATATTGGTGCGCCATAAGTTGTTATTGGTGCAAAGATATTCATACAAGATTTATTGCTTACCCATTGCTTCCTGGTTATATTAGATATTATTCCTACAAATATTTTAATTTCATTACTTATTGCATTGATATATCCAATAGAGTTCATATGCGTAGCTGTATGCACTCCTAAATACTGTAAAGTCATCACTGATTGCAGACTAAACCCCCTGTCTTTATGTACGGATGTTTTCTTACAGATAGTCTCCCCTTCAAGAATAAAATATTTTTTCCCCCAGAAATCGGCAATCTGTGCAGTTTACACCATTCTTTCAATTCTGACAATACTATATTTGCTGTGGTTTCCAGTTTTGCTCTCGATCCTCCTACCGTTATCACTACGTCATCTGCAAAGGCAGTCATGTGGACATCCTGAAATTCTTTCCTCAACTGATCTTCCAACACTGTCGACAATATTAGTGCACCAAAAGCGGATCCTTGTGGACATCCTTTCAGTACCTTTCTTGTTACTGCTTCATATTCGTTCTTGACTGTTACAAATCTGTCTCTGAAGTAATCTTTGATTACATTATAGATTTGCGAGAAACATTGCCTTCCTCAACATCATTAGAACACTCTCCCAACTGATGTTTTCAAATGCACCAGCGAAATCTATAAAGATTCCAATAATGTGCTTGACATTTGCCTCTTATACTATATTTTTAGTGGCATTAGCCCATCTTGTTTCTTTCTTTTGAGTAAAGCCAAATTGTTTCCCTGAAATTGGAATCTTCTGTTCATTATAATAGTTTCTCCTTCCTGTAAGCATTCTCTCATGGATCTTCTTACCCAAACCAGACACTAGAGTAATTGATCTATATGAGCTTGACTTATTTCTAGGTTTCTCTGGCGACTTTTAACACTATTTTTAATAGGGCATCCTTCAAACACTCATTATACATCCATAAAAGATGGTTTGGCCACTTTTCCCACATTCGCTTTATCACTTCACCCTCGATAAAATCCATACCAAGGAATTTTCCTAATCTTACGCTTCCAATTGACTGCTCTAATTCTTCCATTGTGAACGGCTTCACGCTTTCCATATTAAGATACTCATTTCCCTTTATTATTTCCAATTGCAACTGTGTATATTTATCCTTCCTTCTACTCCAATTATATGACCCAATATCCTATTAACAGAACTTCTGCAATCCAATGTTTCTTCGTTACTCCGCCCAACTGAGAAAACAATGTCACCGCAGGGGATTTAAATTTCCCGGTTGATATATCAACACGTTATCCATTTATAATTTATTATTATTCGGAATTCCTTCAGTATTTGTTGTTTCTGTAGATTGTAATTTTCAGGAAGTGCATTAGTAGTGGCATATGAAGGAAGAAAGCAAGCTTATACAGAATCATCCCCCCCCCCCCAAATTCTAATGTCACCTATCCATTCCTCCAATAGTTTGTCTAGTTCTTTCTTGAATTGATTTAAGCTATCAACTTCAACGACAGATGGAAGTTTATTCCAGTAATAACCTACTGACGAGGCTACTGGACTAGATGCTTTTTTGGTAGCAACAAAGTGGAACTTTATTTATTGATTTAATTTTTTTTTAAATTTAAAATTAGTAATGTAGTATTTATTTGTAATTCCCTGATTAATTGTATATGTGAAGGAAGGTTTTTCCAGAGAATAAAAGTAGAAGGGATAAATGAGAGAGGAAAAAATTAGTTCCATGGATTCGGAGGTTCGACGTCGAATGTACGTTAACTGATTGCAATACATGTTCGGACTAGTTTGGAAGTGAGCGGCGTAATTAAAGAGGTTCCTTAGGAAGAAGTGTCCATGGAAGTATCTATAGACAGGGCGTACAGCTAAAACTGAACGTGTATGAGATTGCTTATTGATCTGCATTGGCTGACTTCATCCGCCGTGGCATTCCCTGTTCTTTTCTGAATATACAGGTGGATATCTTGGCAGATCCTAGGAAGGAAAGGACAAGAATCTGGGATGCTTTGATAAACGTCTGGCAAGAACGTTGGAGTGTTGGTGATAAAGGCAGATTACACAAATTTTTACCATATTTAAGAAATGCTGCCAATAAAATTCAAATGGTTTGCCCCAAACTTACAAGCTATGTTCTTATTGACTGGTCATGGTTCGATTAATGCAAAGTTGCATGATTTAGGAATTACTGAAAGATCTAGTTGCCATTGTGGCGAAAGAGAATCATGGGAACATTTATGTATAACTGAGGAGTACAGCGATCTACGAATTGAAATGGTATCTCGGGTTAGTAATCTCAATCTTATGGCAAAAGGCTGCGAGACGATTCTAGTTGATAAACAGAACTTCTTGGCTTTCCAAGCCTTTGCAACTGCAATATTTCTTGGACGGAAGACTTCTGCATCTGGAAGCCTTGGATTTGTAATGCGGTATGGTGTATGCCGAATTACCTAAAGTTCTGTGAAATCGTGGCAGACTTGAGTCTGCTATGTCCACTCCAGCTCCTTGTGCTGGCATTTCTGTTCTCGGCAGCTGCTGGCTTTCCAACAGGCTGTTAACAGATGTAGCTCTTTCCAATTAAGTTTGGACTTTGTCTGAAATTTAATTATTTTCAGTTTGTTCATATCAATCTTTTGGTCTGGCAGATTTTTTCCCTCCCTGTACTTGGGCAAACAGGAGAGGGAGTTTTTTTTTTTTTTTTTTGGTAGTTGTTGGCGCATCGGCTTCTGTGGCCATAATGCACCTCCCAAGGTTTTTGCAGTGCTTTGATCCAAACCCGAGGCGGGATTCGAACCCGCGACCTTTGGGTTGCCAGGCAGCCGACTAGCCCGGTCGGCGAGAGAGAGGGAGTATATAAGAGTACTGCTAAATTATGTGTAACTGACAGCGGGGTTGCCATTGTTTGGCTGGGACCGCTTTAAGTAATAAATATCAATCAGTAGTGGGAGACTTCGTAAGAGAAGGGTCATAACTAACTTAAATGCTCTTTTGAACAGTTCAGGAGCTTGACAGAGGTTTTGAGCATCGTTCCAATGTGGTGAGAACAAAATATTTTATGGTAGGAAAGATTTGAGATTTGTAATGAATCATTTGCTGTCTGGAAGTCAAGTAACGCTGTCAGCGAAAAACCCAATTATTTGGATGCAGAGGAAGCAATACCTGTGATGTGCTTAATCCTCTAATCCCTCTTTGTTTAGGCCAAGAGAGGTTAGAGGAACTATTCTGCAAGAAACAGGATTGAGTGAGTTTCAGAAGGATTGAAGTTAATCAAGTTTTCTCTGCTCCATTGGAAAATTGAGGATCGGAATTTAAGGCATTGGTAATGAATATTCGAGAAGTTTAAGCTGTTTGTGCAGGGCACAAACAGCTTAAACTACATTTCCACCGAGAGGTGGAAATGTAGTGTGTTGTCATCAGCAAAACTATGAAAAGTATTTCTAATCAGTGGAAGAAGGCGGTTAATATACCAGAGCAACAGAATAGGAGAAAGAACTACAACGTTCGGGAATACCAGCATTAATGGAGAAGTTAAGAGAGCCATATATCATCCGTAGTGAGCAGGCAGAGAGAAAACTGGCTACACAACTTTTTTGTGTAGTCGGAAATTCATGATAGTCCAAAATAGTCGAAAATTCATGATATGGGAGCTTGTTTGGAAGACCTTTATGCGAAACACAATATAAACAACTTCTTGCAACTGTTTGATGTATCGACTTCAATATTGTCTTATACTCGTGGATTCTTTGTTTATTACATTTCTGGCCTGTTCTGACCTTGCATTATTTGAATTAGAAAATATTCTTTATTACACGTTTGCTGATTCTTAGGAAGAAATACGCCTTGCTATTATTATTATTATTCTATTTTTTTTTTTGTTTGTTTGTTTGTTTGTTTTTTGTCTTGCTATCTCGGTTTTTCTTTTTTTTTTTTAATTCGGAAAAACCTCGATTATGGTTAACAACCTATCAAGAATTATCCTAATTATTTTATCTACTGGATATGGTGGCCACGAAATAAAATTAAAGATGGCATATCTATAATAATCAATGTCATTTTAAAAACAAAATAACTAGCATTATTCGTTTTCACTCTGTTTTTTAAGTTACAGAAAGAAGACACCTGTGAGTAACATACAAGCTTAATGCCAGAGATATTTATTTTTAGAATATTCTGTAAGCTCTGAACATTGCTCATGATTATTTCTATACTAGGTAAGAGAACGGAATATCAAATATCACTAAGGGTATTTTAAGTCTTACACTGACAACAGTCGGAAAACACGCTAATGTCAGTAAATCTCTGACCGTCTTCGATCAATACATTGATCGAACTGCCGCTCTTACCTGAACTGTCTTCGTAGTAAAGGAAAAAGACAAAAAAACTGCTCGATGAAGACATTGGCAATTTCTTCCAAAAGTTAGGCTGTTTTCAGCAAAGAAAGCATCACGTATTGTTCAATTTATGAACGCTATCCCCTCTCAGTTAAAGTCATCATTTCGGGAAGTAAAGTGAACTGCCCACAATGACGATAAATTAAAAGGTTGAACTGAACAAATTTTTTTTTGCATGACCGCGCTTTTAAACCGGAAGATCAGAGTTTCGATCACCAATTATGGAGAGCCGATTTGATTTCATGCAAAGCAAACAAGTTTTGCCAAAAATTACGATGGGTGTTTGAAAAGTTCTTAGACTGGCCATACTTGTAAAAGGACACAGTAGTGTTACTGAGCTAGTACTGTTGTGATCACCATGTCACTCATTTTTATGCACTGTTTTTCTGTGGCAGAAAACCGTGCAAAATGGGTGACTGGATTTTGTGTGAAACTGTAAAAAAGTGCATAGGAGGCGATGCAGCGTATGCATTAAATAGGGTGCATCAGCAAATTAGGTGGTGGAACGATTTTCAGCCCGCAATACGACGGAAATCAACTGCTTATCCAGCGAAGGATATGCTTATTTATTTTTAACGCCAAAGGCATCATTCTACAACACTAGGTTCATCACCAAAGTTTGAGTAATATTTGCGGATGTTACAATATCATCAGAGATATTATATACAGTAGTTGTTGGTATGGCTGTTTAGCAGCATAATGGTATTAAAGGTAAGTTCTACAATGGATAAAAGATTGGTTGAGTGGGAGAAGACAGAGTGGTAATTAATGGGTGCTGCTCTTCTTGGACTAATGTTATTAACCGAATCCCACAGGGTTCGGTGGTGGGTCCTCTGTTTTGTATATTTATCAATGATATTGATGAAGGTATATCAGGCTTAGTGTCGAAGTTTGCAGATGATGCAAAGGTTGGCAGGGTTGTTAATGACAGTAATGGCAGTGTGCTACTGCAACACGATCTTGATAATTTGGGAAAATTGGCTCAGAAGTGGCAACTGAAGTTTTAACCTTGACAAATGCAAAGTACTGCATATGGGTAGAAGTAACCACAGAGAAACGTACCAACTGTGTGGTACTACACTTAAGGTGGTAGAAAATGAAAAAGACCTGGGAGTAATTGTGCAGTCAGATATGAAGTTTTCTGAGCAATGCAGACAGGCTGCCAGGGAAGGTCATGGGGTTTTGTCAATGATATATAGGAATTTTGCTAGCAGGGAAAAGGAGGTGATTGTCCCTCTGTATAAGGCAATGGTCAGGCCACGCCTTGAGTGCTGCGTACAGGTCTGGAGGCCTCATTTTAGGAAGGATGTAAATTTGCTTGAGCGTGTACAGAGAAGGGCAACAAGATTGGTGAGGGGAATGAAGGGAACCTCTTACAAAGAGAGGCTTAAGCCTCTGCAAATAGCAGTGGCTGGAGACTAGGCTCCTGCGCGGAGATCTCATTGAGGTGTATAAACCTTGAATGGGTTGAACACGCTGAATTCTGATGGGATTCTTCCACTTGTTCAGATTACGAACCTAAGGGGGCATAAATTCAAATTAAGAAAAGACAGATGTAGAATAGATGTGCGGAAATTTGCATTTAGCCAGCTGGTGGTTAATTGCTGGAACAAACTTCCATCTGTCATTGTGGAAGTTGATAGGTTAAATAAATTTAAGGAGGAACTGGACAGGCATTTGGAAGGAATGGTGTGATATATATATATATATATTATTATTTTTTTTTTTTTTGGCTGATTCTGCATAAGCTCATACACTTGCTTTCTTGCATCACATGCCACTACTACTACTTTACGCCCATCATGTGCCTGTCCAGAGATTGCCTGTGAGGGAGCCGGTTCATGAAAAAGCTATAGCAAATCGGAATTTATGATATATCTGAATGTGTTCTAAATACGCATATAAAGATGTTTTAACGTAGTAATTGCAGTCAACAAGGATGTACCTGGACTGAAAGCTGTGTGTTGATTATTCTCTCCAATTAGTAGATACAAGTGAGAGATATGTATGGCCAACACATGCCATTGCTAAAACTACCTCTTCCTGCCTAATTATGCCTTAACCAGATTGCCATAGTTGGTTGCCTTTCTTATTTATTATTATTTTTTTTAATATATGAAAACTCCAAGAACGAAAGGTATTGAAACCAACAGTATTTAGTACCATGGGTGGGTTGTGAAGGTTGAGAAGATAAAAGAAGGTACTTCTTGACATTGGACTTGAATTTCTGTAAATTGTAATTTTCAGGAAATATGTATGAAGGGAGGTTGCCCCAGAAAACGGAAGGAAGAAAAGATGGTTCTGTGAGTTTGAAGGAGGAGAGTAAACAATGCCGAATTGTTGCATCACCTGTTCGGATTGGCTTGGAACAGAGAGCGGGAATCAGAAGCCAAACATTTATAATACGAAGTAGAGAAGCTGTGTTAGATGAATCATTAATACACGTATATAAATACAGGTTTGTTAAAATTAAAGTATCCTTATGTAGAGGGCGCTGGAGCGAGTTCTAAGGCTCCTACTGAAGAGAAATTTGGAAAATAGGTACAATAAAGAATGCGCTCGCCATTTATTGGGAAAAAAAAAATTAGTCACTGTATGGCGTGTTGTAACTATCTTAGTTACGATTATGCAAATACTTACGTTATTTGCATAATCGTAAGTTATTGCCATAGCGCCACTACTCAGCTCTACTGTACTGTACAAAAGCAAAGCAGTCTCTTCAAAATCATACAGTAGATGTTTGCCTGCACTACATCAGCAATTCCAACAACGTTGCAGGAAAAGGCATTATTAGTGAAGCTATACTATCAGAACAGCAACAGTGTAGCTGCGGCTATCAGAATTCCGGCATCAGATGTGCATAAGGTGTGGACCTATGACTGTTTGTGCTGTCTGCAAAATGATTGCGAAATTTGAAGCAACAGGACATCGTGGTGTTCAACCAGGGTAGAGATCGAAAACGAGTGGACTCCTCGTGTTGAAGATATGGCTGTCGTGGATTTATCAAGTTAATTTTCCATGTGGTAGTGAAAGTGTGCCACCTGTTTCTTGTGAAGTGGACATACCATATTCCACTGTAACTAGTAATGCGTAAGGTGTGTTGCAGTACTGTCCTTACAAGATGCACATGTTACAGCAGCTAAAGCATGGTGATACAGATATTTGTTTCACATACGCCCTTCAATTTCTGGCGCTAATGACAGTGGATAACACTTGGCCATGGAACACCCTTTGGAGCGATGAAGCCCACTTCTGCTTAATGGACAAGTGAATATGCACAACTGGCGCATTCGGGCAACAGAAAACCCTCGAGTTATCCAGGAGGTTCCTGTTGCATTCTCCAAAAGTGACAGTGCGGTGTGGATTTATGGCCACATTCATGATTGGGCCATATTTTTTTGAACAGGTAATAGCGACTGGATCCCACACATGCTCCATCACTAGACAGCAATATTATGAAATGTTGGCAAATTTCGCAATACCAGAGCTGCAACAACATGGGTGCCTTCAGGATACCATATTCATGCAAGGTGGTGCACCACCCCACATCCACCGTTGTGTCCAAAGGTTGCTAAGGCAACACTTTACAGACGAACGGGTCATCTGCCATTGTTTCCAGACATCTTGGCCACCCCAATCATCAACCGCACTCCATGTGACTTCTGGTTGTGGGTTTTTTTGAAAAGAACCAGGTCTATCGGGAAGGAGTGATGACAATACATACAACATAGATAGAATGATGCAAGATCTGACTCTACCCATGTGCACACCATCTGTAAAGAGCACAACGAATTTCTACATCAGGTACATGGAACTGGTTCAAAATCGCTTGGGTAGTAATTCAGCAATATTTGCGATGGATTCTAACGCAAGCTCAGCATCGTGGTTTGATAGAATTACAAATGATCGTGGTCGTCGACTAGATGAATTCTTGGCTTGTTGTGGATTGTTTATACAAAATCTAAGTTTAGATAGTACTTTCTTCACTGTTAATGAAGAATCAAATATTGACGTGACAATCTGTAATGTAAGGGCAGCTGGTATCGTGGACGATTGGCGATTGAGAGCAGACTGGGTCTGCTCTGACCATTGGGCATTTGTATTTTCTGTCAGGGACATAACAAAACTAGCTCAGTCTCAGGAACAGTTACGACGATTTGCTATCGAAAATGCAAAGTGGAATAGGTTTGACGAATATATACAGATGTCTGGAGAGAATGCAGTGGAGTTACTTCAGCACTCTTTCCCTTTGAGGCTTCCAGCACATCTGTGAAGCAAAAGAACTGTAATAGGATTCCAATTAAATGGTAGTCTGGTGATTTAAGCCAATTTCTGAAGAAGGTTCATAAAGCGCGGAAAAGGTACCAAAGAAGTAAGCGAAACAATGGGGAGGAGGAAGTTAATGTACTTAAAGTAGAGTATCAGAGGATGCGGAGTGCATACGTACGTATGATATCTAAATCGAAATTAACTGCCTGGAGAACGTTGGTTAGAACAGTGGGCAATGAGAACCCATGGGGAATTGTATATAAGCTATGTACTGGCAAGACTAAAATATATAATGGAGATACAGTATACTCTATTGGAGGTGTTGACCAGGAAATTACGAGTTGGAGAGAAAGTATATCTGCGATTTTGGATCATCTGATTGGAGATACTATCTCTGAGCAAGACTATGAACAGATGTTGATGAAAAGGCTTAATCATGCTTACTCTGGGGTACATGAGGATTCCTTTAGCCTGATTGAACTCTCTGAGGCAGCACAATGCATAAGGAACAATAAATGCCCAGGGATAGATATCATTGAAGGAGAGTTCATTAAATGGGCTCATCGACTGATACCAGGGATCCTTCTTGAAGCTTTTAATAGGGGCCTGCGTGATGGCCCCTTTCCATCACCATGGAAGGATGCCCTATTAAAGCTGATACTGAAGGGACCATCTAGACCAAAGAATGATCCACGATCTTATCGACCTATTGCCCTCCTCCCTGGATTAGGAAAGGTATTTGAAAGGATGCTAGTGAGACGGATTACTGACTATACTGAAAAAAACTTAGGCTGGTCTGGCAGACAATATGGTTTTACACCAGGTCATGGAACAGAAGATGCGCTTCGGGCATTGCGAAACTATATATTAGGCTCGAACAGTAAATATGTCCTTGGAATCTATTGACTTTGAGGGAGCTTTCGACTCCATTCAATGGAGCAGCGTTCTTATGATTTGAGACTTGCAGGCTGTTCAACTAAGATATTTAGGGTGGTAAAGGACTACTTCACGCACCATACAGTGACTGTTAAGTCGTCGGTTGATTCTATTGACCAGGGGATGCCCACAAGGATCGGTTTTTGGACCACTAATGTGGAACCTAGTTTTGGTTGTGTAGGGACTTCGAGCATACATAGATGGTGGCATATGCCGATGATCTTGTGTTGCCTATTGAAGGAAATACACGGATGCCACTAGAAGCCAGGTCACAGCAGGTTTTGTTTGAACTAAATAACTGGTGTAGGTTACATAAACTGATTGTATCAGGAACCAAAACAAGGACAATGGTCTTTAAGGATCAATTTTCGAGTAGAAGACCCTCGGTTGTTAGAATGATTGGGTCGAGCCTAAAATCGGCAAGTCAATTAAAATATCTGAGCATTATGTTTGACGGAACTGACTTTCAACTCACATGTTACTTATCTATCAGAAAAGGTGAGGAAATTTATTGGGATGATTACTTGAATCACTAGAGTTGACTGGGGAAAAAAAGGTAAGGCACTGAACTTGCTATATGAATGTGTATTTATCTCCATGGTAATGTATGGTGCACCAATTTGGTTTGAACGTGTAAGTGGAAAAGTATTCACTAGAAAGCTCAGTTCCATTCAAAGAGTAATGCTCTTTAGGATATGCATGGCATACAGAACTGTGTCGACCCCAGCTTTGCAGATTATAACTGGATGATTGCCTATTGATCTGCATTTATTGTATTGTGCGTTGGCTTACTTCATCCGCCATGGCATTCCCTGTTCTTTTCTGAATATAGAGGTGGATATTTTGGCAGATCCCAGGAAGGAAAGGACAAGAATCTGGGATGCTTTGATAAAAGTCTGCCAAGAGCGTTGGAGTGTTTGTGATAAAGGGCAGATTACACAAAATTTTCCAGAGGTGCCTCCGTAGCCAGGTGGGAAGGAGCAGCAGTGCGTAGCACACGCTTCTTGATTAGACCGGGGTTCGAGCCCGTCACCACCAAATACGGAGGATGCGGAAAGGTCAGGGAATGACCACCGCATATCCCCGAGCAATATGGCCTTAGTTGCTAATGCTCCTAAAAACCAAACACAAAACACAAACAAAAAACAATTTTCCCAGATTTCAGAAATGCAGCCTCGATAAAATTCAAATGGTTTGCCCCAAACTTACAAGCTATGTTCTTATTAACTGGTCATGGTTCGATTAATGCAAAGTTGCATGATTTAGGAATTAATGAAAGATCTAGTTGCCATTGTCACGAAAGAGAATCATGGGAACATTATGTACAACTGTGAGGAGTACTGCGATCGACGAATTGAATTGGTATCTCGGGTTAGTACTCTCAATATTATGGCAGAAGGCTGCGAGACAATTCTAGTTGATAAACAGAACTTCTTGGCTTTCCAACTGCAACATTTCTTAGGCAGAAGACTCTTCTGCATCTGGAAGCCTTGGATTTGTAATGCGGTATGGTGTATGCCGAATTACCTAGAATTCTGTGAAATCATGGACGCTTGAGTCTGCTATATCCACTGCAACTCCTGGTGCTGGCATTTCTGCTCTCGGCAGCTCCTACCTCTGCTGGCTTTCCAACAGACTGAACAGATGCAGATCTTTCCAATGAAATTTGGACTTTGTCTGAAATTTAATTATATGTATATTTTATTTTTTATGTAATTTGATTATTTTTCAATTTGTTCACATCAATCTTTTTTGGTCATGGCAGGTTTTTTTTCCCTCCCTGTACCGAGCCTACCTTTAGAAAAATTAAATCCCATTTTGGCTTAAGCCACTTATTTAACAGAAATTTATTATGTTTGCCTTATGAGTTTTTAAAATTTATGAAAAGGAAAGAAAGAGATTTAATTTTAAGGTAAGCTAAGCTTAACTACATATTTTTTTTTTTTTCAAGAAAGGTTGCCTAAAGAGTCATTTAGTTTTAAATCATCTCTCATCGTTCCGTTATTCCACGAGTCGACATAGGAAGCCTCGCCACCATGCTCTGTTCGTGTACTTCTCTCCATCGTTGATTTCATTCCAGTTTCTCCCCCTCTTAATGAAATCGGCCTTTATCATATCCTGCCACCTCATTCTTGGTTTTCCCCTTGGCCTTTTGTCCCTCAATTGTAAATCAAACATTCTTTTTGGCAAAAGCCTCTCATTCATAGTTTTGTCCCTCCCCTATTTAAAACTACTCTTGTACATACCATACATCATTAGCATCTTGTATAGTAGAAATTTGTGATAAGACTTTTAGGCCTACTGGGACAAGGTTAAAAAAATCGAGTAGGAAATTAAAAAAAAAAGGAAAAATTGAAGTTCCCTCAACCTACATTACTAACTTGCATTAGAATTGGTATCTTTTGTGGGGAGGGGGAACCACACAAAAAAGGGTGTGGCTAATAAGTTGGCCAAAACAAACAATCCGCAGAAAAGAGCATCGACAATTATTATTAGTTTATTATATTTACAACTTTAGTGATGATGCTAACATACCGTGAGCTCTAGTTATAATTTTTATGCGGGGGGGTTGAAAAGGCTGCTCTATATACTGCCCACAGATGGGTACGTCCAAATTTTATCCAGCTCGCAAAGGAATTTTGATAATGAAATTATGTATCAATAGAGGAAAAATATGCAACTGTAGTTTCGCACGACATCAGTAAACTTCAGAGGCTCTTCAGATATCTATGAACGTGCGTATTCAACGTTTTTATATGCACGTAACACAGCTACAAGTGCTTCGAGATTTAAAGTATTCGTTCAGCGGTATGGTGCTAGGTAAACTTTGTTATTTGAATATAATAAAGCACTCCAACCCTCGAATTTGAAATTATGTATATAATGGAGTCAAACGTTTCGTGGTATTTTCTTACTTCTTCAGTAACAGCTGTCTCTGCAAGGTCACCAGAACTTATTCTTGTCACAAAATCACATGCATGTATTACAAGATCACTGTCAAAAAATGTCGCTCCGGTCACAGAAATTTGTTCTTGTGACGGTGATACTGCAATGGAAGCTGTAACTGAAGAAGAGGTAAAGAAATACCACGAAACGTTTGATTCATTGTGTACATATTTTCAATTCGGAAATAAATATAATTATACCAGCTTAGGTTTGAGTTTTTTTTTTTTTAACATTAGTGTTCATAATTAAATATAAATTTAAAAATATTTTCTTATGCTTAAATGCCTCAGCTTAGTTATTTTTCCAAGAAGACATCATGCATGTTCATTAGCTCTTCTGGGACAAAACAGTACGACATTAAATGAAAATCAACCCATTCCTCACGTGGCCTGCGGTGTTTCACAAAATTCCACTGCTCTGTGTAAAACATTTCCTTATGCATAAATCCTTCTGAACTTATGTAGAAGCTGTTCATTTATTAAAATGACTTAATTGAACATTTAATAAAAAAATATATAAATTTCTAAAATTTATTTTTTCTATTATGTTTAAACTTGTTTTAACACATTTATAACGTGCTTATTTTATTTTTATTTAAACTAGATTTATTTAAAAAAAATTAAACAGCTCGATAAGTACCTCGTCCCTTCCCCCCCCCCCCGAAAAATCAACCCCTTACTTATCAAATTTTATTTATGGCAAGTTTTTGTTGTCTTAAGTAAAGACACAAAGAACTCTATTCCATAATCTAATGATAATAAGGATAGGATGCAATAAGATTTTGATTAATTCAGCTAATAAAATTATAAAAGGGGTAAATTACTCCAATTTTTAAAAGTTTTTCTTTTAAAACTGAGTTTCAAACAATACTGCTACTTCCTTAAAATGGTCTCAATTCTAAGAAGATATTCCATAGCCTAGGAAAACAGTGACACAAAAATGCAAGCTGGCTACAGGCCAATTTCCACAGGAAGCCGTATTGTTAACTCACAGAAACCATTTGGGTGTGAACTCGCTATTTATAGGAAGTGATGTCGAACTGCGTTTCTAACTTGTTTGGGAAACTAACGCAGTCTTCAATAACTGTTGCCTTCAGGATGTAAACGCCCAAAAAAAAAAAAATTATATATATAATAATTAAATTTTGAAAAGTGCTGTCACATACACATAATTTCAGGCTTCCTTCTTTGCATGCAGGAAAATCACTTTTAATCCATTCGGCGAGTTAGTAAAAATTATCTAATTATGAAACGTATATTAAATGTTATGGTATATTCAATGTTATTAAAGTTTAGTGTATTGTTGATATGAACCAAAATGGTATTTAAGAAACATCACTTTTAGATTATTATGCAAGGAAGGATTTCACTTTTAGATTATGCATGGTGCAAGGAAGCCTGAGGCTTATTCTGCACCAACCAAAAAAAAAAAAAAAAAATCCCGAGTTACCCTGAGAGAGAGAGAGAGAGAGAGAGAAATGATGATATCCAGCTGAGGACCCTGGGTGTGCCAAGCCCATACTCACCAGATGTGAGCCCCTGGGGTTGAAGATGGATTATTGTGAATAACCCAGCCAGTGACAGTCTGTGCATCTTCAGCCATTTGGCGTAAAAATATGTCTATATTCACTATGCACAAGAAGAATTCGAACATATACCTATGAGCATCGTTTCTTATTAGTTGTGGCAAAATGATGCAATAGTTTGAGAAAATAATCTAATCCTAATTGTGTGTTTCTACCCGTAATGGGCACCAATATTCTTAAATGGTACAAGGAAGCAAGCTTATACAGTATCCGCCAAAGGAGAGGAGGGTGGGGGGGGATGAAATGCCCAATCCTTTAAATTTGTTCAAAC
Organism: Mastigoproctus giganteus; assembly: GCF_048544385.1. Taxonomy (NCBI): domain Eukaryota; kingdom Metazoa; phylum Arthropoda; class Arachnida; order Uropygi; family Thelyphonidae; genus Mastigoproctus; species Mastigoproctus giganteus. The sequence continues at coordinate 120,145,583 of NC_143587.1, forward strand.
AGATTCTCTGGATTAAAGCAAATTAGCCATTATCTATCCTACGCCCATCGTTTTTCAATTTAAATTTGTCCCATCTGTGTGCGCGCGACCTACAAGAAAGAGTAAGGATGCTATCTGTATTTTTAATACTAGCTGGAATCTTAAATGAGAAGAACGAAGGTATAAATATATACGAATTAATGGACACCCATGAACCAAAACATTGACCACATTTCAAACCATGTTTGGCCACCTTTCGCCGTGATAACCGTTTGCACCCGGCGTGTCATCGACTTCAAGTCGATGACACGCCGGGTGCAAACGGTGTGTCCAGGACACCTTGCGCAAACCGCGCAAGGTGTCCTGGACAAAAGAACGTCCCAGAGTACGGCAATGGAGCGGGGCACTGGCGTGGACTAGCGAATGCTGGTTCCACCACATCCCACAAATATTCGATGTGATTGATGTTGGGGGAAATTTGTCGGCCAGGGGAGCACACGTAATGCTTCTGTCCTCGAACCATACCTGCAAAATACGGGCCTTGTGACACGGAGCGTTGTTCTGTTGAAAGAGACCAGTGCCGTGTGGATACACGGTCACCACGTAGGGCATCCGAAACAATGCTGAGGTAGGATCTGGTGGTGAGGGTGTGTTCAGTGAGGTTGAGGGGGATCCATGTGGACATGTGGACATGTGTTTTTGTAATGGGCGGCTCCTAGAACGTTAGTTCAACTCCGCCTCGTATCTCTGTGAAGAACAGTATCACTACAAATGGGCCAGATATGTGTGTGACGTCGGTTTGTGTGTATTATGTGTGTGTTCTGTTGTTCTGTTCTGGCCACTTGGCTACCCAGAAGCATCAGTCACCTGGACAGATGATTCTGGGTACTCGTCCACACCACGGGAAGGTGGGCCAGTCTCAGCTAATCACGTACTGTCTCAATATGAGACTCTGATCCACCTGATGTTGCCAAAAGGTGGGCCAGATTCCTCTAGGGGCCCACTCCAGAGGAGAGAAAAAAAAAAAAAAAAAAACATATATATTTATTTAGATTTTCCCGTGGTGCAAAAGAAAAAAAAAAAAAAAAAAAAAAAAAATAATAATAATAAAATAATAATATCACTGTAAAACGCAAAAAAAAAAAAAAAAAAAGTGACAGCAACCCTGAAGAACGCAAAAAAAAAAAAAAACAACCATGTGACTGATTTAGAACGCGAAGAGAGAAAAATAAATAATAAATAAATAAAAAATAGTAAGAATAAAAGAAATAAAATAAATTAAATAAATAAAATAATAATAATAATAATTAAAAAATAAAATAAATTAAAAAAAAAAAAACAGCCATGGATTGATTGTAGAATGCGAGAAAAAAAAAAAAAAACATATATACATATATATTTATTAAAAAAAAAAAAAAAAAAAAAAGGGGGGGGGAAGAGAGAGAGAGAGAGAGATGTTTTCCTTCCTGAACACAGGCCGCAGAAACAAGCTCCACAGCCCATGCAGCAGGCTGGGGGGAGGGGGGAAATACATGGTCGGTTTCAGTCCACTGCTGGGTCATCGATGTTTGCCACTGGTGATCTGTTAATCCTTCTTCTGCGCCTAAAGACTTCAGCTGAGTAGGTTTGCAGTGCAGGGAGGTTGTTAGGGTTCTGTAGGAAGAGCTCTAGATACTCGCCAGAGATCTGTGTACAGCTGACAAGGTTGTGTCTCAGATCAGCATACGCAATGCACTCGAATAGTACATGCCACCAGTTCTCTTTGGCTCCACAATGGCAGAGATCTGTTGGGTGGAGACCCAGATGGTGTAATTTTTCATTCATGGATCCGTGTCCGGTAATTAGGTATGATGTTTCTAGTGAAGGGGTGAACCAAGACTGTACAGATTTAGTAGCAGTGTAGGTTACATCAGGTAGGAATCTTTTTGTGACAATGCCCTTTGTTGAATTATGCCATCGAGTTTGCCAAATGTTGAAGAGCTCGTTGTAGCAACGTGTCATCTCAGCCTTGGGGTCAGCATCCAGATTAACCTCAATGTCAAGGATCCTTGTTGGGATATTTTTCGTAATGCGGAAGCACAGCCCTCGGAAGGTGACATGTAGATCGAGCGGAAGTGCTCCCGCAATGACCTGAATGGCAGGAGTGGAGACCGTTCTACACACTCGGCAGATTGCCATTAACATTGACCTCTGGATGGTTCCAAGCTTGTCTCGCATCTTTACAAGAGTTACCCGATGGAACCAGGCTCCAGCTGCATAGGTCACAATTGGTAAAAATACTGCGTTGTAATACAACCGCAGGGACCTTTTGGAGAGTCCCCAATCATTCTTAGAGATGCGTATGATGGTTCCTGAGAATCTCTTAACTTTGTTTCTTAAATTAACAAGATGTGGAAGAAAGCTGAGTTTGTGGTCAATAATCACTCCAAGTACTTTGGTTTCGGTGACGATTGGCAGTTGAGCATTACATATCTTTACCTGCGGTGGGCGCCTGAGATCCAGTCTATTCTTGAATAGCATCATTTTAGTTTTTGTTGGGTTGATATGCAACTTATTAAGTGCGGCCCAAGTTGAGAGATCGTCGAGGACCTGGTTTGCATTTTCTTCAATGGCCTTCCGTGAATGCCCTGACACCACAACTGTGAGATCATCGGCAAAGGCCACAATTTTTGTATTCCTGAAGGTGCGGGAGAGCCAGTCTTGGAGGACTATGTTCCAAATGAGGGGTCCCAGGACTGACCCTTGGGGACAACCTCGATTTACTGATCTTGTGACTTGCTGGAATTTTGACTTGAGAATAACTGCTCGGTCGGAAAAATAGTTCTGGAAGAGGCTGTATAATTGCTGGGGGCAAGCGGCAGTTCGAAGGCGTACCAAGGCACTATCCCACCAGACGGTATCGAAGGCTCCCTCGAAGTCTATGAAGATGGCCAATTCGAATTTTTCTTCAGAACTTTCAATATGTAAAACCAAATCGAACAGAGCTTCTTCACACGACCTTCCACGGGTGAAGCCATACTGGCATGGTGAGACCAAATCGTGCATTTGTAGCATGGAGACAACCCTGAGAGCCATGAGTCGCTCAAGGACCTTACCAAGGTTAGCCAGCAGGGCAATAGGCCGGAAGCTGCGGGGGTCTGTTGGTGGTTTGTGAGGCTTCTTGATGAGGCGAATGAGGGCAAATTTCCATTCTTTTGGGAAGCATCCTTCTTCCAAGCATTTATTGAAGAGAAGGAGTAGATGGTGCGGCCGCAGTGTGTGAAAGCGGATGATGAAGATGTATTCTATTAGGTCAAGGCCTGGACACTTTTTGGCATTAATGTTTTTAAGGACTGCTCCCAGTTCTTCTAGTGTGAATGGGTTGGCTTGCTCTTTTGCTATGTAATTGCTGTTGGCAGCTCTAATTGCTGAGTGTTCTGGATGATCCTCAGAGATGTCATCAGGTGGAAACAGTTTGTCTAGAATAAGGTTGGCAGAATCTTGCCAACACTTAGTTTCCTGAGCGTCTACTGAAACAGTGTTGAATATTTCTGGGGAGAAGGTTTTCTCTCTCAAAATCTTATATGCCAGGCCCCATGGATTTGTACGGTTGGTTTCTTTTACGAAATTTGCCCAAGTTTCTCTCTTTCTGGCTGCAATTGCCTTGGTATACTCATTCTTTTTGGCGATATAATCCCTATGAAGGCGTTCGACATCAGGAGCTGGCCAATCACGGTGTCGCTGGTAGTTCCTGCGCGCAGAGTGGACTGCCTTACGAAGGATGGTAAGTTCCCGGGTCCACCATGGGCAGATTGCTGGGCGGAACACCTTCTTCCTTGAGGACCTGTATGAGGCTCTGAGTATGGAGTGCTGGATAAAGGTGGTCAAGTCCTGTGCATTTAGCGAGTCCATCTGTGATGGGTCTGGATTTGGAAAGTCCAGTTCTATGGAGCTGTCATATGCTTCCCAATTGACGTTTCTCGAAGAGAATCTAATGAAGTCAGTTGGCCTTGTTCTGTTGTTGTTTCTCGGTGGAACCAAGTCAAGATGGAACAGTATGGCTCTATGGTCGCTAACAGTCAGATCCGGAGTTACCTTCCAGCAACTAACTGACTGACGTAGGTCTTTTGTAGACAGGGTTAAATCAATATTAGATTCACCGGTGGAGCTAGAGTAAGTAGTGAACTGGCTAGGCTGGTTATGGATAATAAGATTTTGGCTGAGGATGAAGTCCTCAAGAAGCTGGCCACGGCCATTGGCAACTGCACTGTGCCAGAAGGGGGATTTTGCGTTCAAGTCAGATGCAACCAGGAGTTGTTTGGAGCCAATAAAATTCAGGGCAAATTCCAAAAAGTTTAGTGCTTCATTGATGTTACTTGAGGGAGGGCTGTAGAGTGACATCAGGTAGAATGATTGATCTGTACATGTAATCTGGATACAGGTGGAGAACTGATTGCAGAGGCCCTGGACAACCAGGACATCGAGATCCCTATTTATGACTGCTATACATGTTTTTGGGTCCACTGGGACAGGTTGAATGACTCGCGTGTGTATGGAAAAGCCAGTAATTTTAGAGGTTGGATGGGGTTGTATTCTTGCAGCATACGGCTCTTGAATCAGAACAACATCAATTGAATGCTCCTCAGTGGCCTGGCGTATTTCATCCGCAACTGTGCGGGACCTTTGCCCATTTATTTGCATCATTCGCAAGTATTTAGTTTGAGATACAGGGGCTCCTCTTAGGCTCCCAGAAAGAGTGGGCAGGACTGGAGCGGGGACACAACTGGGATTTCTTGTTGATTTAGGCATCAGCGGTCCTTAGTCTTACGAGTTCCAGAGCCCTTTGGTATTCTGGGCATAAAATATCCCGGAGGGAATGGTTATGTGCTCGCCTGTTCCTTTTACAATTCACACAAGAGGGCTCTTCGTCAATGTAGGGACATTCTGCTTGGACATGCCCACTCCTGGCACAATGCCCGCAGGATGGAGATTTGTGGGAGCAGCGTTGGGAGGTATGCCCATATCCCAGACATAGGAAACACCTAGTGACAATTGTAAACGGGCGAAATCGGTGTGCACTGCAACCAAGGAATAATCTATCTGTAGAGAGGACAGTTCTATAAATCCGTGGAGAGAAGCTGATTACTTTGTGTTCTGTAGAGTTGGATTTTGATTTTGTTGCAAACCTAAAAGTGGTCTCATCCTTAACTTCCTCCCAGGCGAATCCCCGGTCCTGTAGGTTTCTGTGGAACAGATCTTCAAGTAATTCGTCGTTGGAACTGTGCTTTGGAACATCGTACACTATGATTGACGGATTTGACTTTTTAGGAGGAGCTATGACCACTCCTGCATTTGTGAGAGTACCACATGTGGCAATACTTGTTAGGTCTTCTTTTGTTGCGGTCTCCAGTAGGACTCCTTTGTTCCTAATGGGTCTCAGGGATTTCACTTTTAGATTCTTATAATCAGCCCTTATAGTGCTTTGCACCAGATCTTTGACGTCATTGCTAGTCTTGAGCTCTGAGGTATCACTTGCTCTCAACAGTAGTAGATGCTGTGGCTTCTTCTCTGGGCGGTGCACATGGAGAGTTTGTATCATGCCACGGGCAAGGGGCTCCTGTCCCGACTTCACTGCATCAGCATAGGAAGTGACATCCGCAGCAGGCTCAGGGGGGCACGGAGTCTCAATATAGTCAGGGTCAGCATTAGTACAATTTTGGGGCCTGCCAATAGCATCAATGACCTTTTCCAGGACATCAGTTTTGGATCGAAGTTCTTCATTCACAGCTTTGAGCCTCTCATTGTCAATGAGGAGCTCAGTTGTAATTGACTCAAGGGTGGACCACAACTCCTGCACACGGTTACCTGCACTTCTGGTGAAGCGACTGGAGTCGTGGTTTAGGAATGCGATCAACTGCCTACGAAGTCGAGAGATTGTTTGTTGAAGGGTAGCTGGCTCTGGAGTGGGTTCACCTTCTGGGACACTAGATGGAGGAGGTATCCCCAGTCTAGGAGAGGGTTTTAACCCAACTGCGATAGCGTTGGCAAGGGCTGTCGGTGTGATAGTTTGGGAGACACTTTTAATCTCTGTATGGGTGGAGGCTATTTCCCCAGAAGGTGGAGCAGCATCAGTGGGTTCAGCAACAGGGCTTTGGTCAGGGGCCAATGCCAGTGGTTGCCCCTCATCTTGGGTCACAAATTCCGAGCAGAGGAGAGCAGCCCATGTCTCCATGGTCTCCTTAGTTTTCTTGTTGGCCTTCTTTTTCTTTTCTTTTTTCCTCGCGAGATAGCCACTTTTGAGCTGGATCTTTGGCAGGGTACTAGTTGGAGGGGGATTCTCTGGAACTGTTTCAGGCTCCTCCTCACTAGCAGAACTGGAACTTTCCCTCCCGCTCATGTCAGGTGAAGGGAGTGCAGGATGAAAAGCAAAGCACAAGTGTAGCGATGTAGCATTGACAAAAACCAGCAGCTTGTTGGGCTGGAGGTTGGGCTGTCTGAGGAGATAATTTTTAATTTGCACTTGCTGCGAACTTGCTAGGGGGCACTGCGAATAGCGCGCTGTTACAATCTGAAGGTTTTGATCAAGTTTCCAAGCACTAATTAACTATACTGATTGTGGAGACAATTGAATTAATTCCACTCATTATACTGTATAACACATTATGAAATAAGGGGATTATAAATTTAAGAAAATAAGCAGCAGCATAATTAAAATATAGGTTCATGGCAGTTTTCAAATGCAGGAATTCCAGCAACCAATCACAGAAGAAAGCACTGTTCACGTGACTTGCTTCCGGAAGAAGCAATGGCCGACTATTTGCTAATTAATTTATCGCTAAATGTGGCAACAATACTAAGAACCCCATAGTCTTCTTGGTAGTGAGTATAACTGATATAGAAATAATAACAATTTCCCCAGTGTTCCAAAAGTACAGTTAATCAAACTAACAAGCAGCAGGAACAGTATTAACTGACACTATAGAAATTATTACAAGACATACAAGACATAGGCAGAACTACAGTGGGAGCGGCCATTACATACAAGCAACAACGAGGTAGCATGTCTGTACAATGCAAATTAGAAAAACGTTAATATCTTCTCACTCACTTAAAATTTAGCCACAAAAATACATGCACCAACTCACCAACTAATATGGAGTCGACGACACTACTTTAAAATCGCTAATTCCAAAAGTAATCCAAAATTTGAACGAACTTTTGAGGAGCTTCACAAACACAACATAACTATCGGTCTTGTCTGCCAATCTGGACCTGAGGGGGATCCAGTGACGTCTATGGAAACATTCCCCAAACCATGATGCCACCCCTACCCTATTTTCGTCCGACTGTGCAGTTTAGTTGCAGCTGTTCGCCGTCGAATATGCACTCATCTATTGGCTTGGTGGAGCTGGAATTTTGATTCATCAGACCAATGGACTAGTCGTCTAAATTCCAGGAACGGTGCTCCCGTGCCCACTGTAGATCGAGCTGTCGATGATAGTCAGTCAACGTGGGCACATGAATATTTTTGCCTGTTTGCTAGAGCGTCCACTGGTCTGTGTACTCGGAAACGTTTCTGTGCGGTTGCAGTCTGTTGGCTCGGACAGCACGTGCAATCGCCGTTCACCTCGACCAGGTGAACTGCTGATGACTCCCCGTCTCAGCACTTTTGGTGTTTTGTGTACTTCTTCAGACTATTCCTGCCACACCTTTACTATTGCGACCCTTGAATAGCCTACAGTACCTGCCAAGCAGGTACTGTAGGCTATTCAAGTAACTCCCATTTCAAACTGTCAGCTGCTTCCCTTTCTCCATTGCACGGCTTCGTACTGAAGGGCACTGCACCATCATTATATACAGTGCATCGGTCTGTGACATCATTCCTAGGTGCTATGGAATGCGTCCACTTGTGGAGACAGGGGTGGTCGTAATGTTTTCCTTATGAGTGCGTTTACCCCAGGTGGTTGAGAAGGCGAAATGCTGCTGACGACATGTTTCCGAACTGTAAATCTACAAAAAGCTGTCTTTTCCTATGCGGACTGGCGTAAAAGTCATGTACTGTATATAAGTACGAGCGCAAGCTTACTTTTCCATTTTCGTAGCTGACAATGTCAAGGACCTTAAAGTTACTTCATAATCTAATGGGTCATTCCATAAACATATCTATGACATTACTAATTCACCATATACAATGACGGTTTTATTAGAAGACGTGGATCCAAATTTACATTAGACTGTAAATTTGGATGCAAAACTGGATGCAAAAAATAATTTTGATATCATATATTTGGATTTCAGAAAAGCTTTTGACACTGTTGCGCATGGAAGACTATTGTACAAATTGGGGCAGAATGGTATTAAGGGTAAGTTGCTACAATGGATAAAAGGATGGTTAAGTGGGAGAAGACAGAGGGTGGTAATCAGTGGGTGCTGCTCTTCTTGGACTAATGTTATTAGTGGAGTCCCACAGGGTTCGGTGTTAGGTCCACTGTTGTTTTGTATATTTATCAGTGATATTGATGAAGGTATATCAGGCTTAATGTCGAAGTTTGCAGATGATACAAAGGTTGGCAGGGTTGTTAATGACAGTAATGGCAGTGTGCTACTGCAACAGGATCTAGATAATTTGGGCAGATGGGCTAAGAAGTGGCAACTGAAGTTTAACCTTGACAAATGCAAAGTACTGCATATGGGTAGAAGTAACCCCAGAGAAATGTACCAACTGTGTGGTACTACACTTAAGGTGGTGGAAAATGAAAAGACCTGGGAGTAATTGTGCAGTCAGATATGAAGTTTTCTGAGCAATGCAGACAGTCTGCCAGGGCAGGTCATGGGGTTTTGTCAATGATATATAGGAATTTTGCTAGCAGGCAAAAGGAGGTGATTATCCCTCTGTATAAGGCAATAGTCAGGCCACGCCTTGAGTACTGCGTACAGGTCTGGAGGCCTCATTTTAGGAAGGATGTAGATTTACTTGAGCGTGTACAAAGAAGGGCAACAAGATTGGTGAGGGGAATGAAGGGATCCTCTTACCAAGAGAGGCTTAAGTTCTGCAAATTGCAGTGGCTGGAGACTAGGCACCTGCGCGGTGATCTGATTGAGGTATATAAGGCCTTGAATGGGTTGAGCACGCTGAATTCTGATGGGATCCTTCCACTTGTTCAGATTACGAACCTAAGGGGCCATAAATTCAAATTAAGAAAAGACAGATGTAGAATAGATGTGCGGAAATTTGCGTTTAGCCAGCGGGTGGTTAATTGCTGGAACAAACTTCCATCTGTCGTTGTGGAAGTTGTAGGTTGAATAAATTTAAGGAGGAACTGGACAGGCATTTGGAGAAAATGGTGTATGTTTTTTTTTTTTTGGCTGATGCTGCATAAGCTCATATACTTGCTTTCTTGCATCACATGCCACTGCTACTACTACTTAGCACTTGTGCTCTGCTTATCATTCGTAAATACCCATTGCAGATTATCCATCATCTATCTGAATTTGTAGATATGTGATCAAATATCTCTGTTACAGGAATTTGATCATATTCTATACCGAAGATTATGCAGACATATGTGGTGTCTTCAAACTTAATTCCTGTTACAACAGAAGAAAATATATCGATATTTTATTAACACTAAGGGGGACTGTTCAGCTCTTCTTGTCTGCGCATGTAGCACAGTGGTATCGTCACCGCCCTCCTCACGCCGGGTGGAAAAGGCTCGGGTTCGAATCCCGTCGATGATGCGAGGAACTTTAATGGGCTTCTTTCACTCCGTGCTGAGTTAGTCGGTCTCAGGCGTAGATAGCAAGGTCCCCCCCCCAGAAACTGGGATTTTTCGTGTGTTCTATAGTCGGCAAATCGACCATAGAACACACGCAATTAACCGACCATAAGAGACACAGCACCGCAGATGAATTTAAATTATTCGGGTGGCATAAAAATAGCGTTCAGTGCTTCTTGGAGCTTTTAATTTTAATGCCTCTCGCTTTTGCACCCGAAATTCTTCCACCTATCATCCAAGAATATAGAGAACTAATTATGGACGATACAGTTACGTAACTCGCATGATGTGGAAAGCGAACTGTGCAGGTGACTTTGACGTTTTTGCTTTTACAAAAAAATCCTTTAGCTCACTACAAATGCATTACAACCGGGAAAGGTACAGATAAACTGCCGCCATTATCAATCCACTGCTGGATGGAAGCCTCCTCAACGATTCATGTTGAGGGAAATGGACCATAATCTGATCCAGTGCGGGTTGGCTGACCGGCCTACTCAAAGAGAGTTGCTACTACACTCCCGCTCCTGACTACTCTCGCTTTGGCTGCTGAAGCGTGATAAATGCCTAAATAATTTATAGTGTAATGATTACTTACTTCACTTATCCATTGTCGTTCCAGCTTCTTGTTTGGTCGATAAGAAAACCAACTTTCTCCATTTAGCTGTCTTCCCACCATCCCCCCTTTTCTCTCCCTCCAGTACCTCTTGTCCAACGCCTTTTCTCTCCGCATCACTCTCATCCCATCCTCTTTACATGTTTAAACCATCAGTCGGTCGGTTCCTCTGTTTTTTCTTGTGATCATTACCCTCTCTCTCACTTACTCCAGAATGGCCGCGCTAGCATTTTGCTGATGTCCTTATCCGTATTACCCAAGATTCTGATCCATAGGTCTTTATTGGTACATTATACGATCTATAGAGGACCATCTTGCACTTATTGGGTACTTTTTTTCTCCAAACTAGATCTCTTACGCGGTTATAAATCATTCTGCCCTTATCAATTCTCCCTTTTTATATTAGGTAGTCCCTAAATATCCGAAACTGCCCTTTTCTGTTCCCCCAATAAATATGTTAATTGCCTCTTTTCCTTCCTTGTCAGTCTTATTGCGTTACTCTTGGCAAAACTAACCTCTTTGCTTCCTCCAGCCACCTTACTGCCTGCCTGATTCCTCCTTTCCATCTCCGTAAATGGACAAATCACTTAATTAAAATAATGGAAACGTCTGATATGAAAGTAGTAGTATTTCTAATGGCTGTATGATATATTTATGAATATGCAGTCATGATTATTTTTGTTACTTTAAGGTAGTACTATGAAGGAGAGACCTTAGCTGATGTTTATTTAAAGGTGATATGTATTAAGAAAATGACTGACCCATATAAATTCCAGACAGGTCAAGTTGTTGATGTATGTTTAAGCAGGAGCATCGGTGACTAAAATGGCTAGTTTAATGTATCCATAGAATTGTTCCATTTACCAAGTATAGAAAAACAATCTGATAGGACAAATCATGACTGAAAGAGATCGGCGGATACTGAAAAGGGCTATATTATTTAACTGCCCACTTTTTAATGTGGGTCCCAGCAATCCAGTTTCAAGCAAAAGAGTTTCTGCGAGAAGTTCATAAAGTTGAAATTTATCACAGAGCTGCTATTGACAAGCCCCTGATGGTAATCTAAAAAGAGGATGCAGAGGTGCAAGGAGCACAAAAACTGGACACTTGATGATTGGAAACTTCATAATTTCAGAAGAATCGTCATTCACACTTTTTCCAACATCAGGAGAGTTTTTTTTGGCGAATGCCAAAGGAAGAGGCATCATCCTGACTGCCTTGTGCCAACAGTCAACTATCGAAGAGGATCAACAATGATTTGGGCAGCAATATCTTGATATTCTTTAGGTCCTGTCGCTTGATATTCTGCGTGATCAGGTTCATTCCATGGTGCAAACATTGCTATGTTTGCATCATGGAATGAACCATAGCATCGTTTGTGTTCCTCACAAACGATGCTATGTTTCAAGGTGATAATGCTACAATGCGCACAGCCAGATGTGGCAAGTCTTGCGGCATCTTCCATGGCCTGCGCAATGATCAGACTTAAACGTTATTAGCCGCTCTGGGCACATTTGGAGAGGAGAGCGAGAAGCAGATTTCCTGGACCTTCACTCGAAGAGCTTGAAACATTCCTAAATGAAGAATTGCACAATATTCCTCTTAAGACAGTTCAGGATTTGAATGTATTCCATGCAGAATGCAAGTTATTTTAAAAGAAAGGGATGCCCAAACACCATATTAGTGTATACCTGTAAAGTCCTAGCATAGTTGTTTCTGCTATTTTGTCCATCCCCCCCCCCTTTAAATAGTGCTGGTTGCTAATTTGTAGGCTTCGTTCGCACTTCTCACTATGTACGTAAATAAATAAAGAGGAGATAATTTGATATGAGAATCATACATTCAGGGAAAGAAGATAAACTATTAAAATGATAAAATTTGTTATTGTATTAATCAAGCGAATAATCGGAAAGCGAAATGAACTTTGAGAAACAAAATTCTAAAATTGTGAAGAACAACAAGCAGGGTAAGAAGGAACGCTACATCAAGTACAGTAATTGATTAAGTGTGTACATCTTTAAAATATCTTTCGATGTTTGAATATAGGAGAAATGTGGATATGTACTGTATAATATCAATATTGTTGGGGCGGGGGGGGGGAATCCTGAAAAATTCAAATACAATTTTGGCACAATAAGGGTCCTGAAATTGCATTGTTAACGGCAGTAACCCCACTGCTGTTAATAATGAAACCAATTTTTAGGTTTTAACTTTTTTTTTTTTTTTACTTCTGCAGAGTCCTTGTTTATTAGCATCATGCAAATATATAAACAGTTTGTTGCAGAGAGTTCTGTTTTACAATCGGCCATCACATCTCAAACCTGCACAAAAGAAAATAGTGTATCCTAATTTTCTTCTGTTTTGCTCTTTGCCTTTTACGTGCATCTCAATCATTGTTGACTGGAGTTGTCCAAAGCATTGGACATAGTTGTCCAAAGCATTGGACAACTATGTTTTAATCTCCTGTTCTATGTTTTAATATTGGACAACTATGTTTTAATCTCTTAGTTAAAATAATAAAGGAAAAAATCTTTAAAAATGTATAAGTTACTTGAAAAACCACTTTATTTAAATTTTAATTTGTATTTTGAATTTCTCCTAGCATTTCCTAAAAGATATGCTCTTAATACCAGAAAAGCATAGAAATTTGTGAAGATAATAAAGCGCTCAAACCTACGTTGGTATGATTAATGATTTAAAGGTACTAACCCAAATCAATCCAGGTGACTTGTCAACGCTAACATCTGTGCAAATCTCAGCGACCTCGAAAATGCCTTTGACCCGTGCTACTCAAAGTGTAGACCGGTGCCGGTCCTTGAACTGTTTGTTACCGGTCCGCGACGAGATAAGTACAGAAATTGAGAGTAATTAATTTATTGTATTTTACAAAAGTATCCGTCCGCAACGGATTGGAAATAAAAGAAACTGGTCCTTCACTACAGATAGTTTGAGAAGCACTGCTATACACTCATCAACGCATTTAAATCTGCCCAGATTGACTTCTCACTGTAAAATAATCAAACACAGGCCGTAGCCACTGTTGGTGGATCCCAGATACTCAATGTGCCCATGCACCGACTTAGGAATAGTCTTCAACCCAAGTTACGATTTCACAATCACATTGAAAAAACACGCAATAAATTTCGTCGGATTCTCTGGCTAGCGAAGAGCCAAGCCCGTGAGGCTGCTGCACTAATCTCAAATACGTAACTATAATTGCCTTCCTCTATGCTGAAATCTGGGCATCCGGTGCCCACACTAAAGCACGTTTATGCCGAGGAATACTGGTTGTTAAAATGGGCCACCCACAAATTTGATCTTCCCCGTCTCCAGCGGGCAACAGTAATGACACAAGAACTGAGGCTAATTAGGCTACCGAGCTTGGTTGATGACGAAAGACTTGTTTTCACTGCAAAAATGGTCAACGCCATTATATCAGAACCCAATATATAGTGCCCTTCATACTGAAGGCACTACACCGTCATATGTACTCCGTCAGTCTGTGACATCATTCCTAGGTGCTATGGGATGCGTACACTTGTGGAGACGGGTGGTAGTAATGTTTAGTATTAGTAGAGGCTTATGATGCAAGAAAGCAAGCTTATGCAGCATCAGCCAAAAAAAAAAAAAAAAAAACCTTTACAATGATCAATTTTACGAATTTGCGCAGATCAGCACTCCTAGGCCAGTGCCTAATCGCCCTACACTAAGCCACACCTGATGACAGGGAGGTACAATTTAAAAAATAAATAAATAAAATACTCCCATTTCACCCCTCCGTTCGTTCGAAATACCTGTTCAGCTAAGTCTTAAATTTATGTAGGCTATCAACTTCCACATCGAGGGATGAAAGTCTGTTCCACCTACCAACTACCCGCTGGCTAAAGGCAAAATTTCCGCACATCTATCCTACAACCGTCTTTCCTCAATTTGAATTTATGATCTCTCAGGCGATTATTCTGAGCAAGAGGAAGAATCCCATCGGCATTGAGCATACTCAAACCATTCAAGGCTTTATACACCTCTATCAGATCACCTCGCCGGTGGGCACCTCCGTAGCCGGGTGGGCAGGAGCAGCAGTGCGTAGCACACGCTTCTTGATTAGACCGGGGTTCGAGCCCGTGCCCACCAAATACGGAGGATGCAGAAAGGTCAGGGAATGACCACCGCATATCCCCGGAGGAATATGGCCTTAGTTGCTAATGCTCCTAAAAACCAAATAAGAATAACAACCTCGCCGGTGCGTAGTCACTGTAATTTGCAAAACTTAAGCCTTTCTTCGTAAGAGCAACCCTTTGTTCCATTCATAAATTAAATTAAAATTTCTGTTTATACTCCGGCACGACAACCAAGTCAGTAGAGTTTACAATAAATCGTCAATACAAATATTTATTGTATTTAGTAGTTACGGGCTTGAACCCCGGTCCACTGAAGGAACGCGTGCTATGCACTGTCGCCCCTGACCACTGGGCTACGTCAGGCGGTCTTGTTGCCCTTCTCTGTACAGTACTCGTTCCAGCAGGTCTACATAAGGGGGTACGCGTTAATGACATGTACCCACCTCACGTCCAAGATCAACGCACAACTTTAATTGCGAATTTAATAGGTTTGCCTTATCGAACCGTTTGCTACCAAATCAGATGCTTACCAGAATCCAGTAACTCGATGCTAACCTTCATCGGTTTACCACCAACGCAGCTTATAGGAGCTATGTGCCTCTCTCCACAAGCTCCCCAGCTGATTCGTCATGATAGCTGTGTAGACTGAGCCATTCAACACTTGCGGCTGTACATTTGGCTTCAGCACCTCCAGCTGTGGATGGACGACCGTCATAATCTCGAACTGGACTACTGCATTTGTTACAGTTCTCCATAGGCCCGTTAAGTCTTTACCTATGCACAAATTAATTATATTGTACCTCCCTGTCATCAAGTGTGGCTTAGGGGTAGGGCGAATAGGCACTGGCCTAGGAGTGCTAATCTGCGCAAATTGGTAAAATTAATCATTCTAAATAATGAAAATCTTTGCATCGGCGGGAGGGGCGCCATCAGTCATTGTGGCCGAGGGATGCCATATACCTTTTGAGTCAGCCCTGCTGTCATTACAGGATATGTTATAGTGGTTTTGTTTTTCTTTGTTTTGCTTATATGCTATTTTTTCTACATGTAACTTTTTTTTTTTTTTTCCTCCTATGTGGTATCCATTTACTTAATAAACCCCTGACAACTTGCCGGCCGACCGGGCTAGCCGAGTGGGTAAAGTACCTGCCCGGCAATCCAAAGGTCGCGGGTTCGATTCCCGCCTCGGGCTTGGATCAAAGTACTGCAAAAACCTTGGGAGGTGCAATATGGCCACAGAAGCCGATGCGCCAACAACTACCAAATCAAAAAAAAAAAAAAAAAAAACAACTTGCCGTGATGGGAATAAAGAATTTTTATTTGTTTATTTTCGAATTAGGAATATGTAAATAATGGAGTCAAATGTTTTGTGGTATTTGCTAACCACATATTCAGTGACAGCTGTCTTTGCAATATTTACCCGACCTTTTGTGATATTATAAAGACGCTGTCATTGAGGAAGTCATTGGTAAGAAAATACGAAATATGTGATTCCATTATGTACATATTTTCAATTCTGAAATAAACATAATTATACTAACGTAGATGTAAATAGTTTTTTTCCTCCAAACACTACAGTTTACTTACTGACCAAGCCTCTCAAGGAATACGAAACATTTAAATGAAATCGAAAATAAAATACGCATTTGTGTCGACCGCGGTTCATCCTCGCGTGGCTTCTAAATATGGTAATTATCTTGTATTCTCTTTATTGTGTGAACTTCTGCTTTGTGGTCGTCCCGGAGTATAATCCGAAATTTTAATTTAATAATCGAGGACATCAACGTCTTTATATTATCCTCGCTTAATCTGTGTTGAATTTTGAACGAAATGCCATTAACCAACCATCATCAAATGCACGTGCCTACGAACTCTCCAGATTTAAGACAAAATCGGTCTTTTTCATCCTTTTTAATTCCTTCTACGTCTCGCCGGCGTACCATAATTTCTTCGTCTCTTTCTGGGTTAACAAAGTTAAATGCGACTTCGTGGTTACTAAATTTGGAATATTTTAATTTTCTGATTATTTTGATTGCAGAATTAGTTGTCAGCTGTGCTAGTTCACGGTGCACGAAGTACTGGAAGTCGGAACGTAGGAAACATTTTGCGTTGTTCGCTGTAACGTTTCACCTTAGTGTTTAATAGTGATGTATTTTTTTTTATATATATATATATATATATATTTTTTTTTTTTTTAGTCGCGTTAGCGTAAAGCGCGTGTTGTCTTTGTGTTCTTCCGCCCTTGTGCCCTGCCTCCTGTTATTACTCCACAACCTAGTGGATGTATTTTAATTAAATTTTGTATTCGGCGAGCCATCCTAAATCACTAAAATCGGCCCAGTAGAAATGCGCCAGTTATTTCCTTTTCTGTAACTGTTTATTATTAGTCATATGGTGCAAGGAAGCCTGAGGCTTTTGCTGCACCAGCCAAAAAAAAAAAAATTTGAGTTACCAGAGAGAGAGAGAGAGAGAGAGAGAGAGAGAGAGTATCCAGCTCAGGACCCTTTATGGACAAAAATCATGTAATAACTCATTCCCAGTATATTATTTTTTGTGAAATTGTATTTTCAGAACGATTTGTGGAGCTGTTTTCAATTTCATTAAAGTAGAAATCTGGAAATTATTATTATTATTTTCATGCATATTTTAGCTGAAGCACTGGATATTACATTTATTACCATGCACTAATTGGAAGAATGAATTGGCGATATGAGGCATGTGCAGAAATGAAAGGGTCTGTTTGCACCTGCCTACAGGTGCCTCGGTGGGCACGAGCAGTAGTGCATAGCACACGCTTCTTGATTAGACCAGGGTTTGAGCCCATGACCGCCAAATACGGAGGATGCGGAATGTCAGGGAATGACCACCACATATCCCCAGCCCGTATAAAGGGTGAGGGTTGGCATCCGGCCCTAAAAATTGCATGCGAAAACAATAGAAACACTGACCCCAGACCCCATATATAATAGGAAAAGGCAAGGGGGGGGGGGGGAGTTTGCAAATAAAAACTGTTGCTATTTGGCTAATTTTTCATTATCAGTTTACTAAACATCATAATCCCAGCAGAAAGATAAATGCCGTTTTGTATTTCAGTTGCTATTTAAAGTCCAGGAGGAAAAAAGTAAGCTGCATTGTGAAAAACGATTGGCTGTTTCATATGTTACATCAGAGCCTGAAATGTTGTATTCCAACTTGATGATTACAAAGTACTATAAAATGTGGAGTGAATATTACTCGGGAGCTGTGTGCAATGAAGTGAAAACAATTGCTTTTATGTATCAGTTAATCAACCATAATTAACTATTAATTGCATAATAATTAATAGGTAAGAAGGAAATGAGTTACTTCTCACTTCTCTTAATCACAGAAAAAGATAAGATTCAATTAATTTAAGAAATAAAAATCTAACATACACTAACTTTGTGTGTGAAGATTTTTAGTAGTGGTTAATGATGCAAGGAAGAATGCTTACACAGCAGCAGGAAAAAAAAAGAAAAAATCTGTTCATTCCATTCTAATAACTTGTCTAATCCTTCCTTAAATTTATTCCAACTGTATGCTTCCATGACACCAAATGGATAATTGTTCCAACAATCAATTATTGCAACCATCCTTTATCAATTTAAGTTTGCCACTTTATGAGAACACTTCCATCAGGACTACTGGAAGATATCTAGTTTTGGGTACCTTTTTTGTCTCTAATTTTGTTGCTCTTCTTTGAACCCATTGCAACAGATTCCCATATGTCTTAAAATGGGACTTCCAGATCTGTGTGAAGTACTCGAGATGCAGCCTAACCATTGCTTTCATATAAAGGGATTCCCTCCTTTTCATTGATGATAAAATCCTTTTATATCATTAACAGAACCCCAAGAACTGTTCTAGCAGCCTGCCTGCATGTCTCCAAGAACTTTGTTGGACTTTGCATTACTCCTTGGTCTCTTTCGTTTTCTTTTACCTTGTGTGTGGTGCACCCAATTGTTATGTTATTCTAGGATTACTGTAACTTATGTGAAGTACCTTGTATTAACTGATGTTAAATCTCAGTTGCCACTTCTCAGCATGTCTGCCTAATTTAAAAAAAAAAAATTTTTTTTTTTTCATGTACAGTAGTTTTTCCTCAATTCCTGTCACTAGCTACCCTTCCAATCTCAGTACCACCTAAAAACTTAGAATTAAGCTTCATATATACCTTTTTTAATAAATTTTGAAAACAGAATGGGACTCAGCACTGAACTTTGAGGGGCTCCACTAATAATATTAGCCCCAAACACTCTCTCTCCTCTACCATTCAGCTAGCTCTTTATCTATAGCAGTAAGTTGTCCCTAATGCCAATCTTATGCTCTAATTTGTAGTGTAGTCTTTCATGTGAAACAGTGTCAAAATCTTTATTGTAATCTAAGTTATGATGTCAAAATTATTTTTAAATTCAGTTCCTGTGTTACTGCATTGTGGTACCTAATTAGATTGGTCAGACAAGACTGTCCCTGAACAAATTCATGCTGTCATTTCCATATCTATCTTAAGACATTCAATTTTGTTTTCTTTAGAAACAACTATAAGGCATTTAATTTGTTCTGTTTCTGTCGTATTTAGCGAACTACTCCACTATTTTCCTTAGAATAGAACACCAAAATCAACAGGTCTGTAGTTTCTCACTTCACCCTTTGAATCCCCTTTTGTGAATAGGAGAGCCATCCACACATCTCCAATTTGTAGTGGCCTCTCAAGAATCCCAGGATGCTCTCATAATTATGGCCAGGTGTTTGTTTACCTATTTTGCTGCTGCTTTTAACATACTTGATGGATTCCATCATCCCCTGCTGCCTTATTTACTTCTAGCTTCAACAATTTTCATCCACTTCCTTCTCAATTATCAAAAAATCTTTTAGTTCCCAACTTGGGATACTTCTGATATTCCCATTCCTAAATACTTCTACACAAGCGAATATGGATGCAGACTATTTATCCAGTTTGTTAGCAGTTTGAATAGGACCATAAATAGTTGTCTTTCTTATCCAGTGGGCCAGTATGGTTCAACCTTTTTCCTTCTAGTATGAACATAAACAAAATTCTTTACTGCCTTTCTTTGTATTATTCAGCAAAGACATCTCACAAACTGTCTTAGCATTCAAAATCCCTTAATGACTTGATTGCAAACCAGCTTATATACTTACTTTAGGTTTCTACATACCTGAAAATTTATAATGCCATGCCTCAGATCATCTGACATCCATTTAAGCCTTGAATGATATCTCTTAGTTGATATAAAAAGCCTAGTAGCTTCTATGATTACTTCCCTGATTGCTTTTTTCATTTAGAATTTGCAATGAGTAACATCATCAGTTAGTTCTGCTGAAAAGAATTTCAAACTAAGACTATTTTAAAGAAGTACCAGTATTTACTTCTTTAGATAAATCCCACTCAAATTCCCTCCCCTTTATTCTTAACAGTATTTGTATCTCTAAGTAAATCCAACATAAATATATTATGATCACTATTGCATGGCAGGTCCTTAAGCCCAAGATTCTTTATGTATGAATAGTCACTCCAAATAATCAGATCAAGTGTATTACTCTCTCTTATTGTCTTTCTAACATGCTGTTGTAGAAAAGTTTTCCTGTAAATCCAGAAAAGACCTGACAACCAACCCTCTAGTTTCATTCAATATCTAGAAAGTTGAAATTCCCCATTGTAAGACATTCTGATTTGTTGATCCACTTTTGTCTCCATAGTTTGTCATTATAGTCATCACAGTTCGGCCTATAACACTCCTACTCTCGTATTTGTTTTTCAAGCTCTTGTGTCACTCTAACTCAATGTTACACTCCCTTTCACACACAAGGTTATAAAATTGTAACAGGGTGCTTAATGATTTTGTAATAACTGAGAACAAAGTGGAGGAGAAATTCTTGAAGTTAAATATAAGAAAGGCACCTGGGGTGGATGGATCTATCCAGTTATATTAAAGGAGGCGGCCAAGCAACTAAGCAAACCCTTAGCCATAATTACGAGAGCATCCTTGGACTCAGGGGAGGTCCCCACGGACTGGAGATGTGCAAATGTATCCCCAATTCACAAAGGGAGATCGAAGGGTGACACGAGTAATTACAGACCAGTTAGTTTAACATCTGTTCTGGATAAAATAATGGAGTCACTGGTTAAATATGTATTGCAGGATCATCTAGACAAGACTGTAGCAATAATTCAGACACAGCATGGGTTTGTTAAGGGAAAGTCTTGTCTGACAAATTTGATAGGATATTATGATGTGGTTACAAAGGAACTGGATGCAAAAAATTATTTTGATATCATATTTGGATTTCAGGAACGCTTTTGACACTATTGCACATGGAAGACTATTGTAGAAATTGGAGCAGAATGGTATTAAGGGTAAGTTGCTGCAATGGATAAAAGGATGGTTGGGAGAAGACAGAGGGTGGTAATCAATGGGTGCTGCTCTTCGTGGACTAATGTTATTAATGGAGTCCCACAGGATTTGGTGTTTGGGTCCACTGTTGTGTTGTATATTTATCAATGATATTGATGAAGGTATATCAGGCTTAGTATCGAAGTTTGCAGATGATACAAACTACACTGAAGGTGGTAGACAATGAAAAAGACCTAGGAGTAATTGTGCAGTCAGATATGAAGTTTTTTAAGCAATGCAGACAGGCTGCCAGGCCAGGTCATGGGGTTTTGTCAATGATATATAGGAATTTTGCTAGCAAGGAAAAGGAGGTGATTGTCCCTCTGTATAAGGCAATGGTCAGGCCACACCTTGAGTACTGTGCACAGGTCTGGAGGCCTCATTTTAGGAAGGATGTAGATTTGCTTGAGCGTGTACAGAGAAGGGCAACAAGATTGAGGGGAATGAAGGAATCCTCTTACCAAGAGAGGCTTAAGTTCTGCAAATTTCAGTGGCTGGAGACTAGGCACCTGCGCAGTGATCTGATCTGATTGAGGTATATAAGGCCTTGAATGGGTTGAGCATGCTGAATTCTGATGGGATCCTTCCACTTGTTCAGATTACGAACCTAAGGGGGCATAAATTCAAATTAAGAAAAGACAGATGTAGAATAGAATGTGCGGAAATTTGTCTTCAGTCAATGGGTGGTTAATTGCTGGAACAAACTTCCATCTGTTGTCATGGAAATTGATAGGTTAAATAAATTTAAGGACAGGCATTTGGAGGGAATGGTGTGTTTTTTTTTTTTTTTTTTTTTTTTTGACTGATGCTGCATAAGCTCATACACTGCTTTCTTGCATCACATGCCACTACTACTACTTGACAGGTTCTTGTGCCATAAAAATCAAATCAATTTCCCTTGACAGGAGTTACTTCTTTAAATAAATCTCACATCAATACATGGATCACTTCCCTCTGTGATTCTTTTACTGCAGATTGTTAATGCATGAAGAGTTTCTGCTGATAAGAGTATTTATTGCTTTCTCTTGTTGCCTCGTAACACGTTGGTGCAGAAAAAGTGATCCAATGAATCCACAAAATTCTTTCTACTGTGTGAATGACCAACCCATAATTTCAGTTAATATCTGGGAAGTTAAAATCTATCATAAGGCATTCTGATTTACTGACCTTCTCTGTATAGTTGTTATAATTATCATAGTCATTAGTATTAGCCATATAGTTTAAGGAAGCCATAGCCTTTTCCTGCACTGGCCAAAAAATGAAAAAAGTAGATAAGACAAAACAAATGTGCTTCTCTCCTTACGTAGGTAACTATACAGTTGACCTTTGAATTTCTCCAAACTGTCAGCCTCAACTACCTGTGGAGGAAACTTGTTCCATTAATCAACGATTAACTAGATAAAAATAAACTTCCTATGATCTAGTCTTAACTTCTACCCCTGTAATTTAAATTGATGTCTCCTAGTTCAGGAATTCTTTATAATGATGAAAGTTCTGTCTTCATTTTCTGCCCTCTAAAGGGCCTGTTTGCCAAGTGCTGTTGCCTGCATAATCATACAGTTGCCCTTTGTCACTTGCACCTTAAAAGTTGTCAGTCTTTGGCACCTTTCAAGAAGCTCAATGACTTTTTTTCCAAATGAGGTCTCCATACTTGCACACAGTATTCCGAATGCAGTAACAATTGCCTTATACTGTAGGATTAAATCCCTATTCCTACAGAATATGGTTTGATAAATCATCACTAGAACACCATGGACTTTCCTGATGGCCTGTTTATATTGTTCAGAAACTTCATATCTGAACTTATAACTCAGATTCCTTTCTTCCTCTACTGATTTTAATTCATTTGCACGAAGTGAGTAAATCATTTTTGGATTGCTATATCAAAGTTTAAGACTGAATTTTGCTGCATTAAAACATAGTGGCCACCTTTTTTTGGCCATTCTTGAAGCCCCTTCGAATCGTGCTGAAGGAGCATTGCTTGGTATTAATGCTGGCAAATGATGACGAAAGCAAGCTTATACAGAATCAATCAAAAAAAAAAAAAAATTACCATTTCACCTATCCATTCCTCCAATAGATTGTCTAGTTCTTCCTTGAATTTATTTAAGCTATTGACGTACACAACAACAGGTGGAAATTTGTTTCAGCAGTCAACCACCCACTGGGTTAAGGCAAACTTCTGCAAACTTCCTTCCTCAATTTGAATTTTTGCTCCCTTGTGTGTAATTTGAGCAAGAGGAAGAATCTCATCAGCATTTGAGCTTTCTCAATCCATTCAAAACCTTAAATGCTTCAGTCAGATCACCTCACAGGTGCCCAGTCTCCAGATGCTGCAAATTTCAAAACCAAAGCCCTTCTTCATAAGAGCATCCCTTTGTTCCCCTAACCAATCTCATTGCCCTTCTCTGTACTCATTTCAGTAGCTCTACACCCTTCCTATAAAAGCTAGTGTTCCCTATCATCAAATTTGATTACAAATGTTCATCAGTTAATGCTGATCTGTAACGAGATTTTGTATTTCATGTTGGAAAATGTTGCTGTAGAGCAAAACACGTGGCACTCAGCCCTATCAAGTTGTCACTGCGATTGTAGTGAACTGAGCAGCAGTGCAAAGCGATGAGACTGCCACATAATGTCTGTTGCAACTACTCAAATCTGCTGTTGTAGCGCAAAAGCAGCCATATACATTACGTAAACGAATGAGTGTAGTTGTGTTCCAATTAAACTTTATTCATGGACACTGAAATTTGAATTTCATAAAATTTTCACATAACAAAATATTGTTGTTCTTCTTTCGATTTTTATTTCAATCATTTAAAAATGTAAAACCCATCCTTAGCTCGCAGGCAGTAAAAAACAGGCAAAGGGCCAGATTTGTACTGTGGGGCTGTATTTTGCCGGACCCAGCCTTATACAATGAAATAATCACCTTTCCCTGCTATCGAAATTCCTGTATATAATTGACAAAACCCCATGAGCTGTCCTGACAGCTTCTATGCACTGCTCAGAAAATTCATATCTGACTGCACAATTACCTAAAAGTTGTTTTCATTTTCCACTATCCTGACTGTAGGAGTACACAGTTGGTAAATTACTGTGTGACTGCTACATATATGCAGTGCTTTGCATTTGTCAATGTTTAACTTCAATTGCCATTTCTCAGCTCATCTGCCTAATCTTTCCAGATCCTGTTGCAGTAGTACACTGTCATTGCTGTCATTAACCACCTTGCCAACCTTTGAATCATCTGCAAACTTGGATGTTAAGCCCCTATATGCCTTCATCAATTTCTTTAATAAATACAGAAAACAACAATGGGCTGAACACTGGGGAACTCCACCAATAACATTTTGTCAACAAAAAGCAGTCCATTGATTACTACTCTAGTCTACTCAACTGTCCCTCTATCCATGGCAGTAATATACCCCTAATGCCATGCTTCTCCAATTTGTGCAACAGTATCAAAAGATTTCCTGAAATCCAAGTACAATAACTCCCCGACTTAAGTAATACTGGACTTGTGAAAATTTGACTTTACATACGTTTTTGCCGGCTGGTGCAAACTGAAAAAAAATATGGAAATATATTTTGCATCTGTAGGGATAAATGGGGGTGTTTTGACAATATCATAATGTTGAACCCAATAACTTTTTTTTTTTATAATTCGTTCCAAGTCCTTGGAAGTTAAATTTTGCTATATTACTAAACTATTTATCTCTCTAAAAGGTCATATTTATAATAGAAATTGCACTAAACTTTATCATATGTTCCCATTATAAGAATGATAAGAATATAAAGGCATTCAATTTTGAATGCCTTTATATTTTTCTAAAATACTTTTCTGGAGGTAACGACCAAAAAACAAACACAATATGCACTTTCTGGTTTTTTGGGCCTTTCAGTTAGTGCAATCTATTATAAACGGGTAGTAAACTATCTTATTGCATTTGCGATAATCCCAATAACTGGAATTCTGTGGGTTTTTACGTTATGGTATTATGGTGAAATGAAATCTTCAATCATATAAAAAATCAAATTTTCGGAAACTTCTCTTCATTCCTATTTACGTATTACAATGTGAAGGGAAGGGGACCAACACAAAGTGCAGGTGCTGGCATTGCCACAAAACAAAATTGATTTAGAAATGAAGATTAAAATGATTAAGAAGGGGGACAAAGTTTGTCATCTATTGCATGGAATTTGGTCTTGCTGCTTCAACAGTGAATACTATTTTAAGGGATAGTGTGCATATAAAAGAACATGTCAAAGGATCAACAATGTTATCAAAGACTGGCAGCCTCTTTATACCTGGTATTTCTGCTTTCTGTAGAGGTTCTCTCAAAGCATCCCAAATATATATATATATATATATATATATATATATTTTTTTTTTTTTTTTTTTTTGTTTTCTGCCATTATTGGGATAATAGAATCAGAAGCTATATTAATGCTATGGTTAGCAAAAAAAAAAAAAAAAAAATTTTTCCCACATCTATACTCCAACTTGCTAATATGTGTCCTCATAACTCAAGTAATAAGGAATTGGTCTATTTGATAGGAATAATTTATAAGTGAACATATTTTATTTTCTTGGAAGGAATTATTTTTTTAGATTAACCTTCAGCTTAGTTTAATCAATCATTGCTGAGTTTAGCAATTTCATTTTTTTTATAGTTCACTTAAGATCAACAGTGATCACAAAAGTGTTCAGGTGCTATATCGAAGATGAAACAGCTATTAATAATACGGATGGAAAATCAGATTCAGAAGCGAGTCCCCCTGAGTCCAATGGCCATTCAAGCAAAAGCAAGGAGTATTTATGAAGATATTAAGGATAAGTATGGTGAACCCCAAGCCAAGTTCGTGACAAGCAATGGGAGGTTTAATAGGTTCAAGAATCGCACTGGTTTCCAAACATTAAAGTATTCAGTGAAATCACCAGAGCTGATTCTGCAGCTGCAGAGAAATTTTGTGATGTGTTGAAAAAATTATTGCTGAAGGCAGCTATTCAATGCAGCAAATTTTTAACGTTGGCAAGACTGCTCTGTATTGGAAAAAAAATGCCAGATTGAACATACATTGCCAAAGAGGAAAAGACAATGCCAGGTTTCAAGGCTTCAAAAGATAGGGCCACACTCTTGCTTGGGGCTAATGTAGTGGGAGATTACAAATTAATACCACTGCTTGTGTACCACTCTGAAAATCCCTTGGCATCAATAAAGCCACCGTACCAGTGCATTTTCGATCGAACCAGAGAGCAATGATAACAATATCTCTTGGAGGATTGGTTTAAATGCTGCTTCATTTCCAAGGTTGAAAAATATTGAAAAAAAGTTGAAAAAACAACTTCACTCATCCAACCTATGGATCAGGGTGTTATTTCAAATTTAAAAGCATACTATTTATGCATAACATTTGCTCAGGCATTGTCTGCAGTAGACTGTGAGAAAAATCTTACCTTAAGAGACTTTTGGAAATCTTACAATATTTACCACACCATCTTATACATTAATGACGCCTGGCAGAAATTACTAAAAGTTGTTTAAATGGCACATGGAAGAAAATATACTTGCAGTACGTAAAAGGCTTTGAAAGATTTAAAAAAGACAAATCATATGAAGAGGTTACAGATAAGATTGTAAAGGTTGCAGAGCTACTTCAGTTGGAGGTTGTTGTCAAAGATGTGAAGTTTAGAGGAAGAAGAGAAGGAATTATCTAACGAAGAACTTATTGACTTGCAGGCAGCGATG
This sequence comes from Mastigoproctus giganteus, assembly GCF_048544385.1. NCBI lineage: Eukaryota > Metazoa > Arthropoda > Arachnida > Uropygi > Thelyphonidae > Mastigoproctus > Mastigoproctus giganteus. Next base: position 120,172,232 of record NC_143587.1, read on the forward strand.
GTGAAAGAAGAAAATGCTGACTCAGCTCAAGATGAACCAAATGAGGAGCCTAGATGCTTCATCACCAGAGAGATGGCAATGGCATTTCGTGAAATTGCATTGACAGTAGCGAGGTTTGAGAAGATAGATCCTGACAGTGAACGATCCTTATAAGTTAACAGAAAGGTGAATGATATGCTTGCTTGCAAAAAAAAAATTATGATGAAAAGAAAAATATCCTTTATCCATTAATATGTTCTTTTGGAAGGTTGAGCGGCCAACCCCTTCTAAATCTCCACAGCCGGGTATTTATCAGCTGAAGATGTTGATTCTGGAAATGCTTGAGAGGTAAAACTTACTGATGTTATACCTGTTTCCTCCCTTTTTTTTTTTTGTAATTTTTAAAATTTTAAATTGTACGCTTTTGTAATTTTTCCTGTGCATGAGATAAAAAAATTGAATAAATACAATAAATAATTCTATTTACATGTTCGTTGAACATTTCTGTTTTGATTCAGAGTATTTTTAGATCTAATGGCAGCAGGGATTTACCCCATCTCTGCATCTTCACCGCATCTTTTTTTGATCAATCAGTTCAGCGAGCACAGTTGCGTGTGCTGCACAAGCATGGGGGAAATTCCGACTTAACATAAAATCCGATTTTATGTAGTAGTTCCATGGAACGCAACCCTTACGTTAACTGGGGAGTGGCTGTATATGATATCAATTTTTTTTGCATCTAATTTGCTTTGATTTCATTATAGTATCTGGTCAAATTAGTCAGAAAAGAATTTCCCCTTAACAAACCCATGCTGTATCGGAGTTATAACTGCAATCTAGTTTAAGTGGTTCTCCATTATTTCTTTAACCAGTGACTCCATTATTTTCTCTGAAACAGAAGTTAAGCTAACAGGTCTGTAATTACTCGTTTTCACTGATTGTTCCACCTCTTCCCCCCCCCCTGTGAATTTGAGATACATTTGCACATCTCCAGTCCGTGGGAACCTCCTCTGAATCTAAAGATAATCTCATAATTATGGCTAAGGGTTCGCTGACTTCCTTAATATAATTGGATAGATCCCACCACCCCAGATTCCTTTCTTATGTTTCACTTTCTTCTGAGTTATTAATTGCTGGTGGTTAATTGCTGGAACAAACTTCTATCTGTCATTGTGGATGTTGATAGGTTGAATAAATTTAAGGAGAAGCAGGACAGGCATTTGGAGGGAATGGTGTGATATTTTTTTTTTTTTGGCTGATGCTGCATAAGCTCATACGCTTTCTTTCTTGCATCACATGCCGCTGCCACCACCACTACTACCTCCTTTTCCCTGCTAGCAAAATTCCTATATATCATTGACAAAACCCCATGACGTGCCCTGGCAGCCTGTCTGCATTGCTCAGAAAACTGCAGATCTGACTGCACAATTACTGCCAGATCTTTTTCATTTTCTACCACCGTAAGTGTAGTACCGCACAGTTGGTACGTTTCTCTGGGGGTACTTCTACCAATATGCAGTACTTTGCATTTGACAAGGTTAAACTTCAGTTGCCACTTCTTAGCCCATCTGCCCAAATTATCTAGATCCTGTTGCAGTAGCACACTGCCATTACAGTTATTAACAACTCTGCCAACCTTTGAATAATCTGCAAACTTCGACATTAAGCCTGATATACCCTCATCAATATCATTGATAAATATACAAAACAACAGTGGATCCAATACCGAACCCTGTATGACTCCAGTAAAAACATTAGTCCACGAAGAGCAGCACCCAATGATTACTGCCCTCTGTCTTCTTCCACTCAACCATCCTTTTATCCATTGTAGCAACTTACCCTTAATACCATTCTGCTCCAATTTGTACAGTAGTCTTCCATTGCTGCCGACATTGCTGGACAGTGCAGTGTCGAGTCAGTTTGGTGTGACATAAGCATTGGGGGATCAAAATTGAGAGTAGGAATGTGCTATAGGCCTAATGACTCTGATGAGTATAATAAGAAACTGTACAGGGAAATAGAGTGGGCCAGTAAATGAGAGAGTCTTATAATGGGGGATTTTAATTTCCCAGATATTGACTGGAATTTGGGGCTAGTCACTCACACACTAGCAAGGCTTTTGTGGATTTATTGGATGATTGTTTTCTACATCAGCATGTTCAGGAGGCAACTAGAGGGAGTAATTCTCTTGATTTTATTATCAGTAGTGATTCTTCATGCATTAAGAATCTGCAGGTAAATGAACCACTAGGTGGCAGTGATCACAGTGTGCTGAAGTGGGATTTACTCAGAGGTAACTACCATAGGGGTAAAGGGAAGGGTTATTGCTTTCGTAAAGGCGACTACGATTGACTGAGACAGTATTTAAATTCTATACAGTGGGACCAACTGATGATGTTACCAACAGCAAATTCAAAATGGGAAGCATTCAAAGAACTTATCTTGGAAGCTACTAGGCTTTACATACCAACTAAGAAATATTGTTCAAGGCTTAGGCCTAAGTGGATGTCACATGAACTAATGAGACATATCGCAGAGAACAAAAATGCATGGACATACAAATTAACACGTGACACAGAAGCCTATGATAGATACTTGATCTGTAACCAAGTTACAAAGGAGGTTAGGCAGGCGAAGGCAGATTACAAGAAATCTTTGGTAAGGGATGCTAAGAAAAACAGCAGAGAGTTCTTTACTTATGTAAACTCTAGAAGGAAGGGGATGAATTGATTGGTCCACTTGATATCGATGGGTCAACTGTTGATGATCCTGCTCAGGTAGCTAACAAACTAAATGAATATTTTGCATCGACATTCACACATGAGTAGTTATTCAGCGAGGGAAATGCCAGAGGTGTATTCAACTCTGGCAGGAAGCTAGAGAATCTTGTAATAACTGAGAGTAAAGTGGAGAAATTGTTGAAGATAAATACAAGAAAGGCACCTGGGGGTGGATGGGATCTATCCAGTTATATTAAAGGGGGCAGCAAAGGAAGTAAGCAAACCCTTAGCCATAATTATGAGAACTTCCTTGGACTCAGGAGAAGTACCCATGGACTGGAGATGTGCAAATGTGACCCCAATTCACAAAAAAGAGGATCAAAGGGCGACACAAGTAATTATAGACCTGTTAGTTTAACTTCTGTTACTGGAAAATTAATGGAGGCACTGGTTAAAGAAGCACTGCAGGATCATCTAGACAAGACTTCAGTTATAGCTTGGACACAGCATGGTTTTGTTAAGGGGAAGTCTTACCTGACCAATTTGATTGGATACTATGATGCAGTCACAAAACAACTGGATGCAGGGAATAATTTTGATATTATATACTTGGATCTTAGAAAGGCTTTTGATACTGTTGCACATGGAAGACTGCTGCACAAATTGGAGCAGTGTGGCATTGGAGGCAAATTGCTGCTATGGATAAAGGGGTGGTTGAGGGGGCGAAGACAGAGTGGTAATCAATGGACACTGCTCATCGTGGACTAATGTTTATTAGTGAGGAGTCCCTCAGGGTTCAGTATTGGGTCCATTATTGTTTTCTGTATTTATAAATGATATTGATGATGGTATATCAAGATATTGAAGAAATGATATTGATGATGGTATATCAAGCTTAATGTCCAAGTTTGCAGACGATACGAAGGTTGGCAGGGTTGTCAAGGACACTACTGACACTATGCTACTGCAACAGGATCTGGAAAGGTTGGGCTGAGAGGTGGCAAATGAAGTTTAACATTGACAAATGTAAAGTACTACATATGGGAAACAGCAACCCCAGACCAACGTATCGACTCTGTGGTACTACACTGACAGTGGTAGAGAATGAAAGGGACCTAGGGTGGTTGTTGCAGGCAGATATGAAGTTTTCTGAGTAGTGCAGACGGGCTGCAAGAATAGCTCATGGTGTATTGTCAATGATATACAGTGAAACTTCTAACGGACACCTCTCGTTAACGGACATCTCTCTACAAAGGACATTTTCAAATTCCCCAACTCACCTATTGGTTTTAACGTGTTTGCAGCTTCTGTCTAGCGGACATTCTCTGTAACGGGCGCGGACAGGCAATCTGCACTGTTTCGTTTAGATTAGCACTTAATTTGATCTCCCCACTACGGTGCCTCCGTAGCCAGGTGGGAAGGAGCAGCAGTGCATAGCACACGCTTCTTGATTAGACTGGGGTTCGAGCCCGTCACCACCAAATATGGAGGATGCGGAAAGGTCAGGGAATGACCACCGCATATCCCAGAGCAATATGGCCTTAGTGGCTAATGCTCCTAAAAACCAAACAACAAACAAACAACAATCTCCCCACTACGGACAGCTAGCGAGCTCACGGCCCTTTTTCTAGGAACGTTTCTTCCACGTATTGCCTCGATCGTGTGTTTATTTTCTATTTCCGATTCTCTGAATTTTATCAAGGTTTACGTCGCGGTTCTAAACCCTTTTTCAAGAATTTTAAGGCACATGTAAAACTTCTGATGAATTCAGTGTGTGCAGGGGGGGGGGAGGGTTGAATATGGTCGGCCTTTCGTATTTTCTGTTTCAGTTTTGTTCAGTGTCATGTGAAGTGCACAATGTCTTCTCGTAAACATTTAACTTTAAAATATAAAGTCGAACTCATTAATGCGTATGATCGGCAAAAAAATAGTGTTCGCAATCTCGCTGCAAAATTCAAAATCGGGAAGACGCAGGTAAGCAACATCCTAAAGGGAAAAAAAAAATTAACTGCTCAAACAATTTTGGCAACACGGAAACGATCATTTTCAAAAATCATTCCCGAAAACTGTTGGACTTCAAATTGACAATGTTACGTATGAGTGGTTTTGTCGCGAATGTGCTAAAAAAATTCCCATTAATGGGCCTATTATTAGGGAAAAGGCTTTGGAGGTTGCAAAATCTATGGGAGTAAATGAGTTCAAAGCTTCCGTGGGATGGCTAGACAAGTTCAAAACTCGGCATAAAATTTCTTGGAAAACCGTAAGTGGTGAAGGTGGATCTGTTGATACTGGGGTTGTAACAGAGTGGACCGTCAAATTGGATGATTTATGTCGTGATTTTGAAGCTAAGGGTATTTACAACTGTGACGAAACAGGGTTGTTTTTTAAAGCTCTTCCTGAAAAAACAATGAGTCTAAAAAATGAAAAGTGCCAGGGCGGAAAAATTTCTAAGGAACGCTTGACTGTACTATTGTGTACAAATATGCTGGGAGACTTTGAACAACCTCTTGTTATAGGAAACCCACAAAATCCTCGTTGTTTCAAGGGCATAAAGTTGAATCTTTTGAATGTTGACTGGAAGTCTAATAAAAAAGCGTGGATGACACGAGATATCATGAGCGAATGGATAAGTCACTTTAACCAAAACATGATTTGTCAAAACAGAAAAATTATTCTTTTCATGGAATAATGCTGCATCTCACCCGCACATTGAATTCTCCAACATTCAAATCGTTTTTCTGCCACCAAACACATCTGCAGAGTGTCAGCCCTTGGGTCAAGAGATAATAAAAAAATTTAAACTTCATTACACAAAATGTGTTTTAAGACATCTCACTGCAAACATGAATGATGTAACATGTGCGAGTGACCTTGCAAAGAAAATCAGCATCCTAGATGCGATTCAGTGGATTTCCTCTTCAGTAAACACAATTAGAAAACAAACTGTCATGAACTGTTTTGTAAAGTCTGGCTTCTCAAACGCAAAAATTGAAGTTGTGAACAGCAATGTGGAGCACCAAGAAGAACAAGAACTTCAACATCTATTGATAATGTACGATACTTCATCTACAAGTGACACTGGCTACAAAGATATAGACTCGAACCTCACTACAGAAGATGGTGCTCTAGATATCAATGACATTATCATCGATATTTTTCAAGAAGTTCCTCATGAGGAAGAAGAAATGGAAGGTCATTCTGTCGAAGAACATATTAACGACGAACCACCGATGAAAATAGAAGAAGCGCTCATACAAATCAATTTTAAAAATGTTTTTAGCTGCTGAAGAAGATACTGAAGGACTTTCGATGGTTTCTTCAATCCAAAAAAATGTTGAAAACAAAATTATCAGCCGGAAGAAGGTGCAGAAGAAAATAAGTGATTACTGTATGTATTTTTCTTAAGATAAAGTCATAATATGCATAGCACAATTGTATGTATATTATTTACAAAAATATTGTTCAAAATCTGTATATATTTTAATTTAATTTTACATTAAACGTTTAACGATTTTTCTATTTTTTTTTTTTTTTTTTTTTTTTCTCCCTCAGACTTCTTGTTAGCGGACACTTCTCTCTAACGGACAATTTTCGTTCCCCATGGCTGTCCGTTAAAGGGAAGTTTCACTGTATAGGAATTTTTCTAGCAGGGATAAGGAGGTGATTATTCCCTTGTGTAAGGCAATGGTCAGGCCACACCTAGAGTACTGTATACAGGTCTGGAGGCCTCATTTCAAAAAGGATGTAGAGATGCTGGAACGAGTACAGAGAAGTGCAACAAGATTACTGAATGGAACAAAGGGGTGCTCTTACGAAGAAAGGCTTAAGTTTTGCAAATTAAAGTGTCTGGAGACTAGGCACCAGCAAGATGATCTGATAGAGGTGTATAAAGCCTTGAATGGTTTGAGCACGCTCAATGCTGATGGGATTCTTCCTCTTGCTCAGAATAATCACCTGAGAGGGCATAAATTCAAATTGAGGAAAGACGGATGTAGGATAGACATGAGGAAATTTGCCTTTAGCCAGCGGGTGGTTGGTTGGTGGAACAGACTTCCATCCCTTGTCGTGGAAGTTGATAGCCTAAATAAGTTTAAGGCTCAGCTGGACAGGTATTTCGAACGAAAGAAGGGGTGAAGTGGAAGTGGTTATTATTTATTTATTTTTTATTATTTTTTTTTTTTTGGCTTATGCTGCGTAAGCTTGCTTTCTTGCATGAAATGTCTCTACTAATGCTAATGTGCAACAGTGTCAATTGCTTTCCTGAAATCCAAATATACGATATCAAAATTATTTGTTGCATCTAGTTCCTTTTTTTTTATATCCTATCATAATATCCTATCAGATTTGTCAGACAAGGCTTTCCCTTAACAAACCCATGCTGTGTCTGAATTATTGCTGCAGTCTTGTATAGATGATCCTCCAATGCATCTTTAACCAGTGACTCCATTATTTTACCTGCAATAGAAGTTAAACTAACTGGTCTGTAATTACTCGTGTCACCCTTCTATCCCCCTTTGTGAATTGGGGACACATTTGCACATCTCCAGTCTGTAGGAACCTCCCCTGAGTCCAAGGATGCTCTCATAATTATGGGTAAGGGTTTGCTTAGTTGCTTTGCCGCCTGCTTTAATATAACTGGATAGATCCCATCCACCCCAGGTGCTTTCCTTATGTTTAACTTCAACAATTTCTCCTCCACTTTTCTCTGTTATTACAAAATCATTAAATATCCTGCTACAATTTGATAACCTTCTGCCATTTTCAAACCTTAATAATTCCTCATGTGTGAATGTAGATGCGAAATACTCATTCAGTTTGTTTGCTATCTGAGCAGGATCATCAACACTCGAACCATCGATGTCAAGTGGACCAATCAAATTCATCCCCTTCCTTTTAGAGTTTATGTAAGTAAAGAAATCCTTGCTGTTTTTCTTAGCATCTTTTGCCAAGAATTTCTCTTAATCTGCCTTTGCCTGCCTAACCTCCTTTTTTACCTGGGTACAGACTAGCTTATATCTGCCATAGACTTCTGAGTCGCTTGATAATTTTTATGCATCCCATGCATTTTTCTTCTATGTTACGAGTCTCATTAGATAACCATTTAGGTCTAAATCTTGAACAATATTTCTTAATAGGTATGAAACTTTTAGTAGCATCCACGATTAATTCCTTGAATGCTTCCCACTTAGAATTTACTGTTGGTAGCATAGTCAGTTGATCCCACTGTACAGAATTTAAAAACTTTGAGACCAGTGTACTCACCTTTACGGAAGCAAAAACTTTTTCCTTTACCCTTGATGGTAGTTAAATCTTTAAGTAAATCCCACATTAGTACACTGTGCTCACTGTCACCTAGAGGTTCCTTTATCTGCAAATTCTTAATACACGAATGATCACTGCTGATACCAGATCAAGAGTATTACTCTCTCTGGTTGCCTCTCAAACATGCTGCTGCAGAAAACAATCATCCAATAAATCCACAAAAATCTGACTAGTGTGCGAATGACCAACCCACTAGTTCCATGTCAATATCTGGGAAGTTAAAATCCCCCATTATAAGACATTCTGATTTACTAGCCCACGCTTTTTGTCTGTACAACTTTTCATTGTACTCATTCGAGTCATTAGGCCTATAACACACTTCCTCCTCTTATTTTTGCTTTTGCAGTGCTTGACACACCAAACTGACTCAACAGTGCACTGTTCATCTATATCAACTGGATGCACTTCTTTTGATTTTGTTTTTCTTAATTAACAGCATAACACCTCCTCCCTTTCTATCCTGTATATCCTTACTGTACACATTGTACTCCCCAAATTCCAGTTCTGCATTCCTTATATCTGTGTGACACCACGTCTCTGCTATCCCAACAATATCCACCTTTGATGTCTTGACCAACACTTCAAATTCATGAAATTTATTTACTATACTTCTAGCATTGGTATACATGCTCCTATTCCTATTCTTAATTTCCCTAACACATTCCATATACCCACATATTTCACAATGACTGCCATCCATCCCTGAAACCCCAACACCCCTCGCTCCAGGTTGCTACTTATTCTAATAGAAGTCGTGCAAGAATCACCTTCACCTCTGCCTGCGACTACTGTTCAACTATTAGTCCTTGTATCCCCCAAGCTATCAGTTTTCCGACCCACCTAACACTGCCTCGATAGCATCAGCAAATATTCTTGCACCCTTTTTATTTAAGTGTATCCCATCCCTGTAGAAGCAGTCTCTCCTGTTAGCAAGTACAGACCAGGCTGAAAAAAATTCTATCCCTTGACCCTTGCACAATCTTTCCAGGGCCAAATTGATCAACAAGGCTCATCATATACTCCCTTCTATCGTGTCTGGGCAGAATTGCAGACACTTTCAAATTCAACCCTAATTCACGACTTTTTTTTCACCAGTGACCCGTACTTGTTAAGTAATTCTGCCTGTCTCCTACTCTTAATATCATTAGTGCCAACGTGTACAACTATATCACTTTTTGTGCCCTTAAAAGATGATATCAGCTCTACAATGTCATCAGCCTTTGCCCCTGGCAGACATACCCTGGTCCTGTTCCACCTATCCTTTTTACAAAGCATGTACCCTGTTTTCCTGACAATAGAGCACCAACAACTACTAGGTCCTGTGGGACCAGTGCATTCTGCCTTGGGGGTTGCCACTGTGTTGCGTGATGTCCAAGTCGTTGGTGTGGGCAGCTGAGAGCCTGATGGGCCCCCCTCAATTTAGATCCTTTGAGGGCATCCACCCTGTCCTTCAAGCTCTCATATAGGCCCATAACGCTGAGTTGTCGCCTGATTTCCTTACATCACACACACAGAGACATCCCCCATGGCAATATCATGTTCCGTTCCACAGAGTTCGGCAAACATTTCACAAGTTGCACATTTTTTTAGGCTGTGATGCGTTGGAGAATCGCCCTCATCAGTTCTTCCCCGAGTCACAGCACTCCTGCCACTTTGTGCCCGTTGCTTTGCTGCTCTAGTCTGGGGCATGCTATTTTAAATTAATAAGATCAATAAATTAAATTAATTAAATGTCAATACTCCGTTATCTAATCGAAACAGTGAAGCGTATTACTGTTTTATAATTATACGTTAGAGCTACTTCAATTAAAAATTTGAGTTTCCTACCACTATATACAAAAACAATGGCTGCAAGATTCGAACGAAAAATGGTTTAATAATAAGTACCAATGTACTGGTGATACATTGACACTTCTCCTTTCCAAATATGCAGAGTACAATGTGTACAGAAAAATGACACAGGATAGGTAGGGTGGTATGGTCTTAGTTAAGAAGCATATAAAATCTAAGGCAGTCCTTCCAGTCGACATGGATGGCCAGTGCAATATTGACTCAGTTTGGTGTAACATAAGCACTGGGAAACAAAAATGAGCATTTGAATGTGTTATAGGCCTAATGACTGTGATGACTATAACAAACAACCATACAGAGAAATAGTGGGCCAGTAAATCAGAATGTCTTATAATAGGGATCTTAACTTTCCAATTATCGGCTGGAACTTATGGGTTTGTTGCTTCCACAATAGCAAGATTTTTGTGGATTTATTTGATGTCTTTATGTTTTCTATAGCAGCATGTTACAGAGGTAACAAGAGGAAGCAATGCTCTTGATTTAATTATCAGCAGCAATTCTTCACACATAAAAAAAAATCTTCAAGTAAAGGATTCTCTGGGTAGCTGTTATCACAGCGTGCTGATGTGAGATTTACATAAAGATGCAACTACACTACTGTCAAGGTAAGGGCTTTTCATTCATAAAGGTGACTACAATAGTTTCCCACAGTTTATCAATTCGAGCCCGTCACCACCAAATACGGATGATGCGGAAAGGTCAGGGAATGACCACCGCATATCCCGTAGCAATATGGCCTTAGTTGCTAATGCTCCTAAAAACCAAATAACAAACAGACAAACAGTTTATCAATTCTGTACATTGGTACTGTCTGATAATGCTACCAACAGCAAATTCTAAATGGGAAAAAATTATAAAGCTACTAGGCATTTCATACCAACTCAGAAATATCATTCCAGGCTTAGACCTAAATGGATGTCAGATGAACTTATGAGACTTGTGGCAGAGAAGTAAAAAGCATAGGATGCATATAAATTATCAGGTGAAACAGAAGCCTCTAGTAGTTATAAACTAATCTGTAATAAAGTCACAAAAGAGGTCAGGCAAGCTATAAGACAGATGATAAGAAATTCTCAGCAAATTCAGCATGCTAGTAATGAAGTTTGTTACTAGCAGAGTTAGTACAAAAATAAAAATTGCCTCTGGTTTTCATTCATGACTGAAAGCGGTGAATTAATGGCCATCCACAAATTATGCAACACAAAGGGAGTGGCAGGTAGATAAAACATTGTGTTATGAGTGGAGCATGAATGTTACTTAGCAAATTTTTCTCATAAAAAAAAAAATAAACAGTGCGACTTGAACTAGAGTATTTCATTACATAATAATAGGAAGATCAGCTGTTTTTAAAAGTGTTCACAGGAAGAGATGGGGGGGGAGGGTTCAGAAAGTTAAAAATCATCTTCTAGAATGCATATGAATGGTTCCTTATAAAAAAAAATACAGAAAATATGTTGCTTGATAGAAATAATCAGAATAATAATCATTACAGTAATCAGATCAGTGATTAGCAAAGGCACGTGATGCAAGAAAGCAAGCTTATATAGCATCAGCCACAAAAAAAAAAAAAAAAAAACCTTATTTCACCCATCCACTCACTCCAAATGTTTGTCAAGTTCTGCCTTGAATCTATTTAAGCTATCAACTTCTACCACAGATGGAAATTTGTTCCGGCAATCAAACACCCACTGGATAAAGGCAAACCTCCACACATTTATCCTACAAATGACTTTCCTCAATTTGAATTTATGCCCTCTTAGGTGATTATTCTGAGCAAGAGGAAAAATCCCATCAGCATTGAGCATGCTCAAACCATTCAAACCTTTATATTCCTCAATCAGATCACCTCACAGGTGCCTAGTCTCCAGACACTCTAATTTGCAAAAGTTAAGTCTTTCTTTGTAAGAGCAATCCCATTCAATCTTGTTGCCCTTCTCTGTACTCATTCCAGCAGCTCTACATCCTTCTTAAAATGAGGCCTCCAAGACCTGTATACAGTACTAAAGGTGTGGCCTGACCATTGCCTTATACAGGGGAATAATCACCTCCTTAGCGCTACTAGAAAAATTCCTGTATATCGTTGACAAGACACCATGAGCTACGTTTGCAGGCTGTCTGCACTGCTCAGAAAACTTCATATTTCCCTGAAAAATTACCCCAGGTCCTTTTCATTCTCTACCACTGTCAGTGTCGTACCACAGAGTTGATACGTTACTCTGGGGTTATTGCTTCCCATATGTAGTACTTTGCATTTGTCAATGTTAAACTTCATTTGCCACCTCTCAGCCCATCTTCTCAACTTTTGTAGATCCTGTTGCAGCAGCATAGTGTCATTAGCAACCCTGGCAACCTTCATATCGTCTGCAAACTTGGACATTATGATGGATAGGATATTATGATTTGGTTACAAAGGAACTGGATGCAAAAAATAATTTTGATATCATATATTTGGATTTCAGGAAAGCTTTTGACACTGTTGCGCATGGAAGACTATTGTACAAATTGGAGCAGAATGGTATTAAGGGTAAGTTGCTACAATGGATAAAAGGATGGTTAAGTGGGAGAAGACAGAGGGTGGTAATCAGTGGGTGCTACCCTTCTTGGACTAATGTTATTAGTGGAGTCCCACAGGGTTCGGTGTTAGGTCCACTGTTGTTTTGTATATTTATCAATGATATTGATGAAGGTATATCAGACTTAGTGTCGAAGTTTGCAGATGATACAAAGATTGGCAGGGTTGTTAATGACAGTGTGCTACTGCAACAGGATCTAGATAATTTGGGCAGATGGGCTAAGAAGTGGCAACTGAAGTTTAACCTTGACAAATGCAAAGTACTGCATTTGGGTAGAAGTAACCCCAGAGAAACGTACCAACTGTGTGGTACTACACTTAAGGTGGTAGAAAATGAAAAAGACCTAGGAGTAATTGTGCAGGCAGATATGAAGTTTTCTGAGCAATGCAGACACGCTGCCAGGGCAGGTCATGGGGTTTTGTCAATGATATATAGGAATTTTGCTAGCAGGGAAAAGGAGGTGATTATCCCTCTGTATAAGGCAATGGGCAGGCCATGCCTTGAGTACTGCCTACAGGTGTGGAGGCCTCATTTTAGGAAGGATGTAGATTTACTTGAGCGTGTACAGAGAAGGGCAACAAGATTGGTGAGGGGAATGAAGGGATCCTCTTATCAAGAGAGGCTTAAGTTCTGCAAATTGCAGTGGCTGGAGACTAGGCACCTGCGCGGTGATCTGATTGAGGTGTATAAGGCCTTGAATGGATTCAGCACGCTGAATTCTGATGGGATCCTTCCACTAGTTCAGATTACGAACCTAAGGGGGCATAAATTCAAATTAAGAAAAGACAGATGTAGATTAGATGTGCGGAAATTTGCCTTTAGCCAGCGGGTGGTTAATTGCTGGAACAAACTTCCATCTTTCGTTGTGGAAGTTAATAGGTTGAATAAATTTAAGGAGGAACTGGACAGGCATTTGGAGGGAATGGTGTGATATTTTTTTTTTTTTTTTTGGCTGATGCTGCATAAGCTCATACATTTGCTTTCTTGCATTACATGCTACTACTACTATTAAGCTTGATATACCATCATCAATATCATTTATAAATACAGAAAACAATAAAGGACCCAATACTGAACCCTGAGGGACTCCACTGATAACATTAGTCCACGAAGAGCAGTGTCCATTGATTACTACTGGCTTCTCCCATGCAACCATCCCTTTATAGCAGCAATTTGCCTCCAATGCCACACTGCTCCAATTGTACAGCAGTATCAACAGTATCAGAAGCCTTTCTAAGATCCTAATATGTGATATCAAAGTTATTATTTGCATCCAGTTCCTTTGTGACTACATCATAGTATCCAATCAAATTGGTCAGACAAGACTTCCCATTAACAAACCCATTCTGTGTCTGAGCTATAACTGAAGTCTTGTATAGATGATCCTGCAATGCTTCTTTAACCAGTGCCTCCATTAATTTCCCTGAAACAGAAGTTGAACTAACAGGTCTGTAATTATGTCTCCCTTTGATCCTCCTTCATCATTTGCACATCTCCAGTTCATGGATACCTCCCTTGAGTCCATGGAAGCTCTCATAATTATGGCTAAGGGTTTTCTTACTTCCTTTGCCGCCTCCTTTAATATAACTGGATAGATTCCATCCACCCCAGGTGCCTTTCTTATGTTTATCTTCAACAATTTCTCCTCAGCTTTACTCTCAGTTATTACAAGATTATTCAACTTACTACCAGAGTTTAATACACCTCTGGCATTCCCCTCCCTGAATAACTCCTAATGTGTGAATGTAGATGCAAAATATTCATTTAGCTTGGTAGCTACCTGAGCAGGATCATCAACAGTTGAACCATCGATATCAAGTGGACCAATCTGATTCATTCCCTTCCTTCTAGAGTTTACATAAGTAAAGAACTCTTTGCTGTTTTTCTTTGCATCCTTTGCCAAAGATTTCTCGTAATCTGCCTTCACCTGCCTAATCTCCTTTGTGACTTGGTTACAGACCAGCTTATATCTATCAAAGGCTTCTGTGTTACCTGTTATTTTATATGTATCCCGTGCATTTTTCTTCTGTCACATGTCTAATTAGTTCATCTGACATCCATTTAGGCCTAAATCTTGAACAACATTTCTTAGTTGGTATGAAAAGCCTAGTAGCTTCCACGATAATTCTTTGAATGCTTCCCATTTTGAATTTGCTGTTGTTAATGTCTTCAGTTCCACCATATAGAATTTAAATACTGTCTCAGACCGCCGTAGTCACCTTTACGAAAGCAAAAACCCTTCCCTTTACCCTTGATGATAGTTATCTCTTTGAGTAAATCCCACTTCAGCCCACTGTGATCACTACCACCTAGTGGTTCCTTTATCTTCAGATTCTTAATGCATGAAGAATCACTACTGATAATCTGATCAAGAGTATTACTCCTACCTCCCGAACATGCTGCTGTAGGAAACAATCATCCAATAAATCCACAAATGCCTTGCTAGTGTGTGTGAGTGACCAACCCACAAATTCCAGTCAATCTCTGGGAAATTAAAATCTCCCATTATAAGACACTCTGATTTACTGGCCCACTTTCTCTACATAATTGCTCATTATACTCATCAGATTCATTAGGCCTATAACATACACCTACTCATTTTTCCTTTCCCTGTGCTTATGTCACACCAAATGGATGCAACATTGCATTGTCAACCAGCATCGATTGGATGCACTTTCTTAGATTGTGTTTTTTAACAGCATATCCCTTCCTGTTCTATCTATCCTTTCTGTACACATTGTACTCCTCCAATTCCAATTCTGCACTGCTTATGTCTGTGTGACATCAAGTCTCTGATATCCCAACAATATCTGCCTGTGATGTCTTGACTAGCACTTCAAGCTCATCGAATTTATTAACTATACTCGTAGCATTGGTGTACTTGCAAGTATACATGCACCTGTTTCTACTGTTAGTTACCATAACACAGGCCATGTATTTACTTGTCCCACTGACTCCCAGCAGTCCTGGAAATCCCCATTGCCTTGTTTTCCAAGCTGCTGCTCAATTGCTTTTCAATAGAAGCAGTGCAAGAATCACTTTCACCTCGGCTACTGTTAATCTATTAGTCCGTGTATCCCCCCCCCAAAGCTAGCAGTTTTCCGACCTACCTAACTCTGCTCCGATAGCATCTGCAAATATTCTTGCACGCTTTCTGTTTAAGTGTATCCCATCCTTGAAGAAATAGTTTCTCCTGTTAACAAGCACAACTGCAACTGTGATAACTGTAACATAAATATATCTGCATATATAGATTATCAACTGGAATCTAAAACACAGCATCATAATTGAAGTAATAAAAGGAATATAAATTGACCATTCTGAAAATAATTGTAGCCAAAAGTTCAGAAAAGTTCCGACATTTCAGAAAAATCATGTTGGTTCGAAGTCAAGACATCCATTTTTGTAGTGTCTGCTTCTTTGTATAGAAGTACTGAAGCTAATAGTTGTCATTGATAATAGAAATCTTTAATTACATTTTTGTTTTTAAATGCTCTGTTATGTCTCCTAGTGGTCAGAGGAGCCTGTGTCTTCAAAACTACTTATGGAATTCAATAAACCAGTGGCAACGTGTGGACTATTATAAAATGTATATTGTTGTTATAATCTGATATCATTATTTCTGTGCATTGAATAATACTTTGCTTCTAAAATTTATTGCTTTCTTAACAAGTGTTAAATCAAGCACCCTTTCTTGCACCCTTTTTGTTTAAGTGTATCCCATCCCTGAAGAAATTGTTTCGCAGCCAGTATGAACTGACTGGATGACATCACTGGGCAAGGTGCACCCTATTAAACTATCAGTAATTATAGTGTTTTTAAAAATTTCATATTACCTCTGCTGCATTTATATTTATTGATCTTTTAAATTGTCAATTTGTAACTAATATATTAATTCTGTTTGTAGATAGGGTTGTTTACAGCCTAGCCACAGAGGTGACGATGTGGCTAGTGGAATGGCGGAGGCCATCATCCGGGAGTGGCTGACTGACTATAAGGTACTTTTACATAACATTGCAAAAATGCTTGTGTTGCATTTAATTAGCATTTTATTTCTTTATCTGGATTGTTTTTGTATCAAACTATATAATTTTTGAAATTATTTCATATAGTAGCTTAATGTATAAATTGACTGTCTTCAAGAAGACACTAGTTGCAATCAATTATGATTTTTATCAAAGTTGCCTAATAATCATTCATTAGAGAAAGCTTTAATGTTTTTCACTTAAGTAATTCTTCTGTAGTGCCATTTCTTGTTTTGTTTCCAGAATATTGCTTTCTAGGATAATGATGGCAAAGAACAACAGTTTTTTTTTTTTATAAAAAATTTTGTACTAAGTGTGAGTTAAGGTCAAGTTCTTATTACTATTTACTGGGAGCAATCAGTAAATGGGTAATAAGCAGGTTGATTAAAAATATATATATAATAAGCTTGTTAATGAGGAAGACTAGAAGGATTGTTTGAAGAAAAAAATGAATGCACAGTTCAAAAAGCATGCAACATTCAAATCAAGTTCTTTGTAGTACTTTTTTTATACTAAAAAATAAATTGCAATTTTTCCAAAGCCCTCATTTCAAAAATGCCAACTACTGTTATTTCAGAATTAAATAAATTGATGAAATATTAGATTTATAAGCAGGTCTGGTCTTTTAAGTCATTATTCTGGTCTGTTATAGTTACATTTGTTTTATGGTATGCTTGTGATATACACTGCTCAACAAAATTAACAGAACAATGTTTTTCATGAATATTTTACTGTGAACAGCATTGTCGAAGGCGATTATTTGATATAATAGATATTCGGGCATGAAAATTCAGAGTAGCCAATAGAAATCGATCTACCACCTTACGGAGCTGCACATTATGCAAATTATTCATGCCTATAAAAACACTGGTTTTGACCACATCACTTCATTCCTGTTTTTTGGCTTTCTCAGTGGAATAGCCACATCTCCAGTACTCAGGAAGGCAAGTCATCATCGTTTAGAAGAGTCTTTGAGATGATGGGCAGTTGGATGACTTGAAGCTGGGCAGTGGTAGCACATTGGCTTATTGTGTCATCTTGGCACTATGGAACATTTCAGGAGACCGCAACCATTACAAGAACAGCTCCCCAAGGTTACCCAAGGGCTATGTCAACCAGAACAGACTGCTATCTGTTCTAACAGTAAAATGGAACACTATGATTTACTGTCATCAACTGTTTCTTGAGGTGAAACTTTTCCAACCGGACTGTATTAAGAAGGCTCAATTCAAGTGGACCTACACAAACCAGTGGTTTTTTACTATAATTCCAAGCCGCTGCAGAGCTCGTCGAAACTAGTGCCTTGAACATGTGACTTGGAACCCTGACAAATGGGGTACAGTCCTGTTATCTGAATGAATCCCATTTTAGCCTATAAACAGATTCTAGATGTTATTTCATCTGGAGAAAACGAGGAATGCAGTACCATCCCTTGAATTTCAGATAAAGGGACACTTACTGTGGAGGTGTTCTCGTGTGGGGCGGAATAATGGTCAACGGCTGCATCCCTCTTCATGTTTTTGATAGCGGTACTGTAACTGCGAAGAGGTACTGAGAAAAGATCCTCCAACCCTGTGTGCAATATTTTAGAGGTGTGGTTGGCACAGATTTTCTTTACATCCGTGGTAGTGCCACTGCCCATAGAGCTCAAGTGGTGGAAGACTATCTTGAAACTGAAGATATCCAACTGCTGTGGCCAACATATCACAAGACAAATCCAATCAAAAATGTGTGGATACCCTTGGTTGTCACATTGCATGCCAACAGCCAGCTCCTCTGTCACTTGGTGAGCTAAGGCATTCACTGGTGGACAAATGTGATTTATTGCCACAGAATCTTATCGACACCCATATATCAAGAATGGTTAACTGCCACTGTCTGACCTGTTTAGCCATTGGAGGGAGATCATGTGCCATACTGATGTAATGTGACCTTTTTGGTAATTCTTATACAAACCCCTATAAATGTCCCTTATACCTGTCTGAAGTGTCTCACCATCTTCTCATTTCATCATTTTATGGTACATCACCATACCAAATTTTGTTCAGCTTCATCCCAAGCTGCACAAGTTGCACCATGTTTTCTATGTGTTCTGTTAATTTTGTTGAGCAGTGTAGTTCTCAAATATTGTTTTGTTGTCAGTCAGTGGCATATGACTTGTTTTAAAATTTAAGGTCTTATTTTAATATTACAGTGGGTACTGGAAACCACCTGTAATGTTCCTTGCATGAGGAAATTATGCATTTTTTGTTGGTTAAAGGTTGACTGAAACTTCTTACACTTCTTTAAATATAGACCCACCAAGTTGTTTCTGAAGTGATATTTTACAGTTTTCTCAGAGTAATTGTGTGACACATCAGTCTTTCCTTTTATAAGAAAAAAAATAAAACATTGTTAATTTGAATTTTTCTTCTAAATTTTGTGAATTTCTGCACATTTTTGTTTACAAATTGGCCAATAGGTATGTGCTGTGGTAGTTTACATTGCCAAATAGAAATGAATAATAGCATTGTTCTTTGTTATGTGCAATAAATTCATAGAACTTGCATAGTACAATGCTAATTAACAATGCCTTTCAGTAAAATGCTGAAGAAATAGGATGAAATTAATTTCAGAAGACATACAACAGATTTTCAAAGTATTGAAAATCTGAAAAAAATAATACTGTATATTAATACCTTTGCCTATAGTACCATATGTAGATACAATTTTTCAATTTCAAGTGGTAAGAAACATGATGTAAATTGCAGCATGAACTGCATAGCAAGAAATGCAGAAATAGATATTTAAACTCATGATGATGTCTTATGTGACATTTTTTTGCATTGTTTGTATCTTCAAATATCTTACTGTGAGTTGTGCTCGTTTTGTAGGTGCATTGTTCAGAAATATGTTTCCAAGTAATGCAATAGGGAGGGAAAAATGCAGTTGTCAAAGAACAAAATCAACAGAAATTGTTACTGAAGTTGCAGGGATAGAGAAAGAGGTAGTGATAGCTCTGAAAAATGGAGAATCTTCCCTTGCTACACACAGCAGTAATGAAAGTGATTCTAAGTTTTATATTACATTGTGGAAAGCTTTTGTAATATTAAAAAAAAAAAAAAAAAATATATGTACAACTACACTGGTTGAAATAGTTGGCAACCTTTGATGGTGACAATTCTGTTAAAAGAAGAGTCTAGAAGTCATTAAAAAAGAAATATGAACACTTTTTAGAATTACCAAATTGAAAAGTATGATAAGTAATTTGCTAATAAGTTGCACTGACTCATTTTCAAACGCAGTTCGTAATCCAAAAGATTTGCAAGAAGAAAAAATTAATGAACTCAAAAAAACTTCTGAATTATTAACTTCAGATAAAATCAATCCTAAACAGGCCAAGCAACTTTAACTCTAGGCACCTATCCTCATGTATGGAGAAAGTCTGTTCAAGTTTCTCTCTTCTGGCTTGAATGAAGCAATTTGCTTGTTTATTTTAAATTTTATGCCAACATTTTAAAAATGGAATGTAGCTCTTCAATCCAGTGCACCTCACATTCGCACCTCCATAGGCAGGAGCAGCAGTGCATAGTGCACACTTCTTGATTAGACCGGGGTTCGAGCCTGTGACCACCAAATACAGTGGATGCGGACAGTTCAGGGAATGACCACCGCATATCACCGGAGCAATATGGCCTTAGTTGCTAATGCTCCTAAAAACCAAATAACAACAACAGCACCTCACATCCATGTTCTGAGATCATTAACTGTAGATATGTTGAAGAATGTTATATAAAAATTTATTTTACTAACAGTTTTTAAATCTTCCACTGCTGTTTTGGGAAATGATTACCATAGCAGACTAAACCAGGAGGATGATTCTGACTTGATTATAGGCATTTATACTTCCAAAGTTGTAGAGAGGCTGAAAAAAAGAGAAGATTCTGTTCTTTTGCTCAGTGAAAAAGTACTTTATGGCTGTATGTGACTACGTAGTGCACAAGTTTCCACTGAAAAATGTTCTTATAAATGCTGAGATAGAACATTTGATTAATTGGCAGTGCATCATTTTCAAATTTAAAGTTTTTGTGGACAAGTTTTAAATACTTCTTAATATCATTAAAGGTAAAGAAACAGATGAAGTAGTAGGTGTTTAGCAGCATCAGTTCTATCAGTTTTGATGTGAGGACCTATGAAATGCTATTATGAAAGAAGAAGAAAATATTGATGAACAGGAGTCCTCGATCAAGGAATTGAAAGTTCACAAGGGAGTTTGAAAGTAGCTTATAGGTATCTATGAGCTTCTACCTAAGTAGATCATAGGTATCTAAAGTTTTGAATCGCATTGAGTGGCGTAAATAAATAATTTTAACCTTATAAGAAATTTGCAAATGTAACAGTATAGCAAAATACCTAGCGTATATAACATAATGTAAACTTGATAACATAATAGATATAACATAAACTTGAAGTGTAATTACACATTGTTCCTGCATAACTAGTGAGTAAGTAGTGGTGTTTTTTTTTTTAACAGTAGTTGCATTTAATTATATTAGTTTAGTACAGTGTTTCTCAACATTTTCATTGTTGTAGCACACTACAATCTCATATTTTATATATATATATATATATATCCATCTGCCAACCCACACTGGACCAGCATAGCAGATTATGGTCCATTTTCCTCAGCATGAATTGTTGAGGTTTCCATCCTGCAGCGAGTTGACAATGGCTGCAGTTTTTTTAGTTTTTTATTATAAATAATATATATATATTCACAAACTGGAAGTTATTTCTGTTGGATGTATTTAATAATACACTTATTAAATATACCCAATTATAGATATTACCAAGAAAGATTTCAGTTCTGCAAATTGCAGGGTCTGTAGTCAAGGCACCTGTGAAGGGATCTGATTGAGGTGTTTAAGGTTTTGAATGGATTGAGCAAGCTCAATGCTGACTGGGTTCTTCCTCTTGTTCAGACTATGCACATAGGATCAGATTCAAATTGAGGACAGATGGTTGCAGAATAGATGTGTGGAAATTTGCCTCCATTTGAATGCTCGAAAAAATTTGAAGTGGATGGCTTAAATAAATTCAAGCAAGAACTAGGAAATCTATTGGAGCAATAGGTGAAATTCAGTGGTTTTTTTTTTTTTTTTTTATGTTTAAGTTTGCTTTCATGCATCATTGCCACTACTATTATCAATACTATAAATTATCCTAAGTCATGCTTGGTATTACAACAATTCCCAATAACAATGCTAAGTGTGACAGAATGTTCAACCAGATTAGATTCTTTACAGCCAAGTCTAGGTAGCAGAGCCATTGTTATGAACAAAGCTTTGACTCAGCATTTCTGAAGAGGACAAAGCCCACAACTGTATCTATTTTCTTGAAGAAATCATAAACAGACAATTAGATAAATGTATGAAAGACAATCCACATATTGCAAAATGTTCAAGGTAGTGTTTACCAGTATAGTATGTTTAAAAGTATACTGTATTGGTACACAATTCTATGGCTGTATTTTAATATGAAATATGTATGTTATCAGTGGAATTTAATTTTTAGTCCATTATGGACTTTACAAAAAAGCACTCTTTTTCTAAATAGTCTCCTGTTTTCCTCGTACTTACAAATGCTTGATTTCCTTTTTGAAAGTCAAAAGTTGGCAGCTATGATGTGGCCATGCTGCTTCATTTCCAACACTGTAAGCGAGAAGTGAAGGACAAACCATACTGGAAAAAAAAAAAAAAAAAAAAAGTTATGGTTACATATGTCACTCTAATTGGTATTATTTTAATTATTTATTTTTCTTTTAAATAGTATTGGTTCCAAGGTTATATTTCCCTGCAGACAGTGAAATAATTTTGAAGTTATTTGCAATTTTTGTCTTGGATGCTTTGATTCCTCCAGTGAGAAAGGTTGGACTTGGTGCATCATGGCCTTAATTGCCTTTGTGCCATAAAAACTGAAATAAAATCAAATGCAATGAGAAAGGCCAACATTTTCCATTAAGTCTTGGGCTTGTGTTCACATGAGGGGCAATGCTGTTATGCATGGGTTGACCTAAATTTCCTAAAAAAAAAAAAACATAAATAGCAATTAACAATACCATTTTTACAAATTGCTATTGTCAAAAACTTGACTCCATTGTAACAATGTTTCAAGACTTAGTGGTCTATAATTGGGTGATAGGTGGCTTCTGTTAGCAAGATTATGTAAACGTGTTAGTAATGTATCAAGTCTAAGTGAGCAGCCAAACAGTGTATAGAAGAATGCTCCAGTTTAAACTTAATAATGGTTATGCGTGCACATTTCACACCTAATACTGGCAGCATTTGTTTTGCACAGCAAAGTAGCAAAAATTGCTGAGTTCTCTTTCATTACAGATATTGAAATAATTTTAAAATTGTAAACGTTTCTGCATTCCTTCATTTGGAGATGCTTTGGTTCCTCCAGTGACAGGAAGCAACTTGTGAATGTGAAGGCTTTCGTTTATGTTCACATTAGGGACAAAACTTATCCTCAAGTTAACCCAAATTACTAATATTATTTTCAGAAATAGGAAATGGACCAAAACACCCCATGGCAGAAATTGAATGTAGAAATTCATACAATTTTAAAAATTTCCTTTCACTGTACTTTGTATGCCCATTTTAAAGAAATGGTATACTTCTTCAGAACAGTATCACATGTTAGTACCATGTGATACTTTTCTGAAGTATTACCATATAATATAAAGCAGGTGGACAGATACATAGAAGCTGTATGAGACTTTGAATGTGACATGGTAGTCAATGCCAGATGCCCTGGTATTTAGAATCATGGGATCTCCAGCCCTGCTAGGATTTGCATGTATTGCTATGGCTTGGGTATACTGAAATTGGTCTAATAAGAAAATAACATCCAGCCAATGATGTGGCCTGAAACAGCTTCTTTGTTCAAGAGGCCAGCGGAGGTTGACATGAGTGTGTTTAGGTAATAGAACTGTACAATACAACAGTGGTAACCAAAGAGGCATTTCAAAACATGCAACTCGTACCACGTCACAAATGGGGTATCACAGCTGATGACTGAAGTGGGGTTCCACTACTGTAAATAGATTCTTCCAACAGGATAATGCACCGTGTGACATGGCCAGAATTGTACTGAAGTGACCTACCCATTCTCCAGATCACAAATCAGCTGAACTGTCAAATGAGGTAGAATTGTGTATGGCTGTGGGTCTCTTTAGAGTAGAGATCCATAGCCATACAATTTGCAGCAATTTTGGAAAGCAGTCAAGTCACCATGGACCAGCATCCTTGTGGCATTCTTCCAACAAAAAGGGACTATTAGGTAGGTCAGTCTAATCATGTCACTGCTAATTGTTTTTGAAAAAGACATTTCTGTTTACATTTTATTTTTATTGGTGTCATTTATTGCCCTTCTCTGTACCAATTATATTTGCTACCAGTCCCAATCCATGAGTCGGGCTGGTAGCAGATATTTTTCAGTGACAGTGGAACATTATATTTAAAAGTATGGGGACCATTGGTCCATGATACTGATCCAAAATCTCATTTGTTGGGATTGGGACCAAGCTCAATCTGTAAAAAGTATATTTTCTGGAAAAACAAAAATTTATGATTATTTACTTTAAGAATTTTTGAAACATATGTTACTAAGCATGATATGTTTGATAATATGTGAATAATGATGAGAAATGAAATATGCTTGTGTTTATCTTCTGCTATTCCCCTTTATTGTGTAATTGCAAAACAATATACACAAAAACTAAGTGAAGTGTATAACTAACAAATGTGCAAAAAAAAAAAAAAAATCTTTTGGTAGAAAAAGCCTCAATTTTCATGATAAAAAAAAAAATAAATAAATTAATTAATTAATGTTATTTAGTACCAAATTTAAGCTGGGGGTATCTTATTAGTGAACTTTTGTTAATTTCTATGAAGACCGCATGACAACCGTAGCCAAGTTACAGAGTTAGTACAGAGTTAATCACAAGCATGTTTAGATCCATGTGTATCACAAAATTATATTTTTTGTGATATCCTGTGAACTGCAAGAATATTATCTGATCCTATGTGGTTCTGGACTATAAACAAAATATTTATACTTGGAAGCTAACGTGGCTTTAGCCTGCTATGACAAGTACCATCTCCAAAAAAAAAAAAAAAACATCAATAACATCGTAGAATGTCAATCTCCATATTATTGAAGATAACTCTAGAAAATTGGGATTATGCAGTAATTTGTTTTAATAATAACAATTTGAATTTATTCCCACATTTAAGTCCTAAAGCCAGTTTTTATATTTTGTTAGTAATAAGATCATTATCAAATTGTAATATAACCCTGAAATTTTTATAGGCTCTAAGTTCTTCTGAGATCCATAGCTTCGCTAGTACCATTCAGCATAATGATGAGCTGATCCAGGCTATATTCACTGTCCTGGAAGAAAAGAAATATCACCAGGAGGTATATCTTGAAATTTTACAAGAATCATATAAATTTTATTGCTGTATGTGAATAATTGTATATTTTATAGGTTGTTCTATTACTTCACCATGAGTACAATAATTGTCATCTAGCAGAACATAATTAGGTTTATCCTGATTATTTTAATAATTGTCTTTTAAATTGTAACATTAACTGTATGCAGATTAAACTCTGCCAATATGTCCATTCTTAGTGCCGGATTAACTGTTGCACACGTTGTGAACTCCTGTTTAGGATAACTAATGCTGACATAATAGGGCTAACAGAAATGTGGTGCCACCCAGAAATTGAGGATGATGAGATCCACAATAATATATATAATGTATTTAGGAAAGATAGGGAAGGTAGAAGTGATCTACAGATCAGAAGACTGAAGTGTATAATGAGATCAGTACACCCAGACAAAATGGGCAAGTAAAGGTCAGTGTCTTATTATGGGCAGACTTCAATCTGCCCCATATTGATGGAATAAGTGGGAGAGAACTCGCCATGGAGAAATTTATTTTTTAAAAAAAATTAAATGATTATTATTTGTACCAGCATGTTAGAGAAAATACTAGGGGTGAGAATATTCTTTATCTCATCATTATTCAAAAATCAGTTATGAGGGCATCTTTGCAGAAATTACAGGTTAACAGTGGCTGCAGGCAGAGGCAAAAGTGATTCTTGCACTGCTTCTATTAGAATGAGCAGCAGCATGGAAAGCAAGGCAATGGAGATTTCCAGGAGTCATAGTAGAACAAATAAATACATGGGCTGTGTTAGTGTAACTAAGAGTAGAAATAGGTGCATGTACACCAGTGCTAGTCAAGACATCAAAGGCAGATGTTGTTGGGATATCAGAGACTTGGTGTCACACAGATGTAAGCAGTGCAGAATTGGAATTTGGAGAGTACAATGTGTACAGGAAGGGAGGAGGGGTTATGCTGTTAGTTAAGAAACACAATCTAAGGAAGTGATAAATGAACCACTAGGTGGCAGTGAACACAGTGTGTTGAAGTGGGATTTACTCAAGGGGGTAACTACCATCAGAGGTAAAGGGAAGGGTTTTTGTTTTTGTAAAGGTGACTATGATGGTCTGAGACAGTATTTAAATTCTATACAGTGGGACCAACTGATGATGTTACCAACAGCAAACTCAAAATGGGAAGCATTCAAGGAACTAATCTTGGAGGCTACCAGGCTTTACATACCAACTAAGAAATATTGTTCAAGGTTTAGGCCTAAATGGTTCTCAGATGAACTAATGAGACATGTGGCAGAGAAGAAAAATGCATGGGATACATACAAATTAATGGGTGACATGGAAGCCTATGATAGATATAAGTTGGTCTGTAACCAAGTCACAAAGGAGATTAAGCAGGCAAAGGCAGACTACGAAAAATCCTTGGCAAAGGATGCAAAGAAAAACAGAAAAGAGTTCTTCACCTATTTAAACTCAAGAAGGAAAGGGATGAATCAGATTGGTCCACTGGATATCATCAATATCCAGTGGACCAATGGGAAGCATTCATCCTGCTGTATCATCCTGCTCAGGTGGCTAAGGTGGCTGACAATCTAAACGAGTATTTTGCATCTACATTCACGCATGAGGAGTTATTCAGGAAGGAGAATGATGTAGGTAAAGTAAACATTGGCAGTGAGCTGGATGATTTTGTAATAACTGAGAGGAAAGTGGAGGAGAGATTGTTGAGGATAAACATAAAAAAGGCACCTGGAGTGGATGGGATCTATCCAGTTATATTAAAGGAGGCAGCAAAGGAAGTAAGCAAACCCCTAGCCATAATTATGAGAGCTTCTTTGGACTCAGGGGAGGTACCCATAGACTGGAGATGTGCAAATGTAACCCCAATTCACAAAGGAGGATCAAAGGCTGACACAAGTAATTATAGACCTGTTAGTTTAACTTCTATTCCAGGGAAATTAATGGAGGCACTGGTTAAAGAAGCACTGCAGGATCACCTAGACAAGAATTTAGTTATAGCTCAGACGCAGCATGGTTTTGTTAAGGGCAGGTCTTGCCTGACCAATTTGATTGGATACTATGATGTAGTCACAAAAGAACTAGATGCAGGGAATAACTTTGATATTATATATTTGGATCTTAGAAAGGCTTTTGATACTGTTGCGCATGGAAGACTGCTGCAGAAATTGGAGCAGTGTGGCATTGGAGGCAAATTGCTGCTATGGATAAGAGGATGGTTGAGTTGCAGAAGACAGAGTGGTAATCAATGGACACTGCTCAACGTGGACTAATGTTATTAGTGGAGTTCCTCAAGGTTCAGTGTTGCGTCCTTTGTTGTTTTCGGTGTTTATGAATGATATTGATGATGGGATATCAAGTTTAATGTCCAAGTTTGCAGATGATACAAAGGTTGGCAGGGTTGTTAAGGACACCACTGACACTATGCTGCTGTAACAGGATCTGGAAAGGTTGAACAGATGGGCTGAGAGGTGGCAAATGAAGTTTAACATTGACAAATGTAAAGTACTACATGTGGGAAACAGTAACCCCAGAGCAACGTATCAACTCTGCAGTACTACACTGACAGTGGTGGAGAATGAAAAGGACCGGGGGGTAATTGTGCAGGCAGATATGAAGTTCTCTGAGCAGTGCAGACGAGCTGCAAGAGTAGCTCATGGTGTCTTGTTAATGATATACAGGAATTTTTCTAGCAGGGATAAGGAGGTGATTATTCCCTTGTATAAGGCAATGGTTAGGCCACATCTTGAGTACTGTATACAGGTCTGGAGGCCTCATTTCAAGAAGGATGTAGAGCTGCTGGAACGGGTACAGAGAAGGGCAACAAGATTAGTGAATGGAACAAAGGGTTGCTCTTACGAAGAAAGGCTTAAGTTTTGAATTACAGAGTCTGGAGACTAGGCACCGGCGAGGTGATCTGATAGAGGTGTGTGTATAAGGCTTTGAATATTTTGAGCATGCTCAATGCCAATGGGATTCTTCATCTTGCTCAGAATAATCAGCTCAGAGGGCATAAATTCAAATTGAGGAAGGACGAATGTCGGATAGATATGCGGAAATTTGCCTTTGGCCAGCGGGTGGTTGGTTGGTGGAACCGACTTCCATCACTTGTTGTTGAAGTTGATAGCCTAAACAAATTTAAGGCTCAACTGGACAGGTATTTCGAGCGAACGGAGGGGTGAAATGGGAGTGGTGTGTTTTTTTTTTTTTTTTTGGCTGATGCTGAATAAGCTTGCTTTCTTGCATCATATGCCTCTACTAATGCTAAGTGCATCCAATTGATGTTGGCGGACAATGCAATGTTTAGTCTGTTTGGTGTGACACAAGCACTGGGAAAGGAAAAATGAGAGTACAGTAAACCCCCGTTATTCGTGGGGGTTACGTTCCTGAGAAATGTCGCAAATAACGAAAACGCGAATACTGAGTTATGGCTCCCATAGTAATAAAGGGGTTCCGTTCCGAAGTATGAAATATATAAGAAAAACTAGTCTAAAATTTTGTCTATGTATGTATTATATATACCTTCATAATATGATTATGTACATAGACAGTACATAGTGAAATGCAAGCATATGGCTTCTAAATGAAAATAAGAAACAATTTAATATTAAATGTAATATTTATTAGAAATTTCAAACCAGCGCCTTTGCTAGCAAAAAAACTTATCCTGGCAGTGCTATCACCAGTTTTGCTAAAGTGTTGATAAAGGAGTTTTGCCTTTTCATGGATGATGAGTGAACTTAATGGAATTTTATTTTGAGTTCGGTCTTCTCTCCACAGATTTAAAGCCTTTTCCATTTTTTTAACATCACGAGTTACAGAGCAAATTTTTGAAGCAATTAGCGCGTTATCACGGACACTACGGCGGATTTTTTCTTCCGATTTCTTGATTGATCGTTGACTCATTGATTTTATAATGTTTTGCCACTGAGGAGACACTTTCACCATTAGAAATTTTATCTAATAACTCAATTTTATTCGCTAATGTCATCACCTTCTTTGATCTTTTCACATTTCCCTTGTTATTCGTAGCCATAATTTTGTATGGGTTAGAAAGAACTTTCCACAATAAAGTCACTTTCTTCCATTAACACGCTCGAAAAAGTCTGTTTTACACTGCAAAACGGTATATTTATCATTTTTGTAAGCATGTCAATTTATAAATTGATAAGTTTATTCAATTTATAAGCATATAAATTAAAAGTAAATGACGAAACCTTCCGTGACAAGTGCATAACACATACTGAACAAGGATTAGCGAGAAACATCCACGCTCGCGATTTTGTCACCCCTCTCCCCCGCACCCACTGAGCGCTGTTTTGACGGGGAAAGATAATTCTAGCCACGCCCATGTTTTTTTTTGTCAGAAAATATTCACGGCGCTTTAAAATTCACATTTTTTAAATTTCATTTTATATTAAATCGGCGACCGCAAATAGCGGGGGTTTGCTGTAGTTGTGTTTTGTTTGTTATTTGGTTTTTAGGAGCATTAGCAACTAAGGCCATATTGCTCTGGGGATGTGTTGTGGTCATTTCCTGACCTTTCCGCATCCTCTGTATTTGGTGGTCACGGGCTCGAACCCTGGTCTAATCAAGAAGCGCATGCTACACACTCCTGCCCACCTGGTGTGTTATAGACTTAATTGTGCACAGAAATAGTGGGCCAGTAAATTAGAATATATTATGATGGGGGATTTTAATTTCCCAGAGATTGACTGGAATTTGTGGGTTGGTCACACACACTAGCAAGGCTTTTGTGGATTTATTAGCATTAGCATTAGTAGAGGCATATGATGCAAGAAAGCAAGCTTATTCAGCATCAGCCAAAAAAAAAAAAAAAAAAAAAAAACAACCACTACTCCCATTTCACCCCTCAATTCGTTCGAAATACCTGTCCAGCTGAGCCTTAAATTTGTTTAGGCTATCAACTTCAACAACAAGCGATGGAAGTCCATTCCACAAACCAACTGCCCACTGGCTAAAGGCGAATTTCCGCACATCTATCCGACATCCGTCCTTCCTCAATTTGAATTTATGCCCTCTCAGGTGATTATTCTGAGCAAGAGGAAGAATCCCATCGGCATTGAGCATGCTCAAGCCATTCAAAGCCTTGTACACCTCTATCAGATCACCTCGGCGATGCCTGGTCTCCAGGCTCTGTAATTTGCAAAACTTAAGCCTTTCTTCGTAAGAGCAACCCTTTGTTCCATTCACTAATCTTGTTGCCCTTCTCTGTACTCGTTCCAGCAGCTCTACATCCTTCTTGAAATGAGGCCTCCAGACCTGTATACAGTACTCAAGGTGTGGCCTGACCAATGCCTTATACAAGGGAATAATCACATCCCTGTCCCTGCTAGAAAAATTCCTGTATATCATTGACAAGACACCATGAGCTACTCTTGCAGCTCGTCTGCACTGCTCAGAGAACTTCATATCTGCCTGCACAATTACCCCCAGGTCCTTTTCATTCTCTACCACTGTCAGCGTAGTACCATAGAGTTGATACGTTGATCTGGGGTTACTGTTTCCCATATGTAGTACTTTACATTTGTCAATGTTAAACTTCATTTGCCACCTCTCAGCCCATCTGCTCAACCTTTCCAGATCCTGTTGCAGCAGCATAGTATCAGTAGTGTCCTTAACAACCCTGCCAACCTTTGTATCGTCTGCAAACTTGGACATTAAGCCTGATACACCATCATCAATATCATTTATAAATACAGAAAACAACAATGGACCCAACACTGAACCCTGAGGAACTCCACTAATAACATTAGTCCACGTTGAGCAGTGTCCATTGATTACCACTCTCTGTCTTCTGCCACTCAACCATCCCTTTATCCATAGCAGCAATTTGCCTCGAATGCCACACTTCTCCAATTTGTGCAGCAGTCTTCCATGCGCAACAGTATCAAAAGCCTTTCTAAGATCCAAATATATAATATCAAAGTTATTCCCTGCATCCAGTTCTTTTGTGACTACATCATAGTATCCAATCAAATTGGTCAGACAAGACCTGCCCTTAACAAACCCATGCTGTGTCTGAGCTATAACTGAATTCTTGTCCAGATGATCCTGCAGTGCTTCTTTAACCAGTGCCTCCATTAATTTTCCTGGAACTGAAGTTAAACTAACAGGTCTATAATTACTTGTGTCAGCCTTTGATCCTCCTTTGTGAATTGGGGTTACATTTGCACATCTCCAGTCCATGGGTACCTCCCATGAGTCCAAAGAAGCTCTCATAATTATGGCTAGGGGTTTGCTTACTTCCTTTGCTGCCTCCTTTAATATAACTGGATAGATCCCATCCACCCCGGGTGCCTTTTTTATGTTTATCCTCAACAATTTCTCCTCCACTTTCCTCTCAGTTATTAGAAAATCATCTAGCTCACTGCCAATGTTTACTTCACCTACGACATTCCCCTTCCTGAATAACTCCTCATGTGTGAATGTAGATGCAAAATACTCGTTTAGATTGTTAGCCACCTGAGCTGGATCCTCAACTGTTGAACCATCAACATCCAGTGGACCAATCTGATTCATCCCTTTCCTTCTTGAGTTTAAATAGGTAAAGAACTCTTTTCTGTTTTTCTTTGCATCCTTTGCCAAGGATTTCTCATAATCTGCCTTTGCCTGCTAATCTCCTTTGTGACTTGGTTACAGACCAACTTATATCTATCATAGGCTTCCACGTCACCCATTAATTTTGTATGTATCCCATGCATTTTTCTTCTCTGCCATATGTCTCATTAGTTCATCTGACAACCATTTAGGCCTGAACCTTGAACAATATTTCTTGGTTGGTATGTAAAGCCTGGTAGCTTCCAAGATTAGTTCCTTGAATGCTTCCCATTTTGAATTTGCTGTTGGTAACATCATCAGTTGGTCCCACTGTATAGAATTTAAATACTGTCTCAGACCATCATAGTCGCCTTTACGAAAGCAAAAACCCTTCCCTTTACCTCTGATGGTAGTTACCCTCCTTGAGTAAATCCCACTTCAGCACACTGTGATCACTGCCACCCAGTGGTTCATTTATCTGCAGATTCCTAATGCATGAAGAATCACTACTGATAATCAGATCAAGAGTATTACTCCCTCTAGTTGCCTCCCGAACATGCTGGTGTAGAAAACAATCATCCAATAAATCCACAAAAGCCTTGCTAGTGTGTGAGTGACCAACCCACAAATTCCAGTCAATATCTGGGAAATTAAAATCCCCCATTATAAGACTCTCTGATTTACTGGCCCATTCTATTTCCCTGTACAGTATCTTATTATACTCATCAGAGTCATTAGGCCTATAGCACACTCCTACTCTCAATTTTGATTTACCTATCCTTATGTCACACCAAACTGACTCAACACTGCACTGTCCAGCGATGTCAACCTGGCTTCACTTCCTTGGATTTTATGTGTTTTTTAACTAATAGCATAACCCCTCCTCCCTTCCTATCACTGTCTATCCTTTCTGTAGACGTTGTACTCCCCAAATTCCAGTTCTGCATTCCTTATATCTGTGTGACACCACGTCTCTGATATCCCAACAATATCTGCCTTTGATGTTTTGAGTAATACCTCAAATTCATCAAATTTATTTACTAAACTCCTAGCATTAGTGTACACGCAAGTATACATGCACCTGTTTCTATTCTTAGCTACCCTAACACAACCCATGTGTTTACTTGTACCGCAATGACTTCCAGCAGTCTCTGAAATATCCTGCATCTTGTATCTTGTATCCTGCATCTTATTGGATGATTGTTTTCTAGAGCAGCATGTTCGAGAGGCAACCAGAGGGAGTAATATTCTTGATCTGATTATCATCGGTGATTATTCATGAATTAAGAATTTGCAGTTAAAGGAACCACTGGGGTGACAGTGATCACAATCATCATCAGCCCTTATCAATCCACTACAGGATGAAGACCTCTCCAGCAACTTTCCAGTTCCTTTTATTTTGTGCAATGGCCATCCATTTACTACCCACAAACTCATGAATTTCATCTGTCCATCTTCACTGTTGTCTTCCAGGTTTTCTTCTAGCTCCTTGGGTACCATTCTGTTATTGTCTTAGTCCATCTATCATCATGTCTTCGGACTGTGTGTCCTGCCCAAGACCATTTTACTTCTTTTAATTTTTATAAGAATGTCCTTTACTTAAGTTTGCTGCCTGATCCATGTGTTTCTCTTATCTAACAGTCTGATTCCCAATATAATTTGTTTCATTCTTTGCTGTGTCGTTCTCAGCTTCTCTTCCATTCTTTTGGTGAGTGCCCAGGTTACACTTCCGTAAGTCGTGGTGGTTAGTATACATTGGTTAATTATTTTATGTCTCAGACAAATTGGGATATTGCTCATCAGTACGTGACTATATTTCCTGAATGCTGTGCATCCAAAATTTATTCTTTTCTTGACTTCCAGCCATTTATCATTATTACAGCCGATGACTTGTCCCAGTTAAGTATATGACTCCACCTTTTCAATTGCTGCTCCTTTAATCATTATATCCCTTTCTATGGCATACTTGTTTATCATTACTTTTGTTTTAGCCATGTTCATCTTTAGTCCAAAATCCTTACTAACTGTGCATAACTGATTAAGATTTTCCTCTAATTCTTTTGGATCGTGGCTTATGACCACAATGTCATCTGTAAATGGTTTAGTTACTCTCCATCCACATTGACTCCTTTCTGCAACCAGTCTAATATTCTGAAAGCTTCAAGGGCAGCAGTAAACAACTTCGGAGATATTGTGTCTCCTTGTGGAACTGCTTTCTTGATTTTAAATTTGCTACTGTCTTTGTCTAGTGTAATAAAGGAGGTAGTGTTCTGATATATTTTCTTCAAAATCATAATATATGGGATTTCTATGCCTTGTCTTCCCAGTGCCCGAAACATTGCCTTATGCTGTTTGGAGTCAAATGACTTTTCATAATCCACAAATGCCAGGCATAATGGTGTTTTATATTCATTTTCTTTCTCCATTAGCTGTGACATTACATGAAGGTGATCCATAGCTGAGAATCCTGTCCTAAAGCCAGCTTGCTGTTTCAGTTGATTCTCATCAGTATTCTTTCTAATCTGTTATTAATGACCCTTTTGAGCAACTTGTAGATGTGGGATAACAAGCTAATTGGTCTATAATTTCCAATTTCTGATTTATCTCCTTTCTTATACACCAAAACTATGATTGCATTATTCCACTCCTTAGGCATCACACCTTTTCTAATGCATTTTATGAAGAGTCTTGCCAGTTTTTGTGCCATGTCTCTTCCTCCCAATTTTAACAACTCTACAGTAAATTCATCTTCCCAGGGACTTTCTGATTCTTCAATTTCTTCAATGCATGTTCTACCTCATCAGGAAGGATATTGGGTATGTCGTACATGTTACTAATTTGCGATCTATCTTCCCCACTGCTGGCATCATTCCTTCGCTCTTTGTATAATTCTCTATGATAGTCTTCTGCCATTTGAATTATGCCTTCTCTGCTATGTATAAGTACATCATTGTTATTCTTCAGGTTTCAGTACCATTTGTCTTTCTGTATTACTGCTCATGGCTGCTGAGTTAAGTCCTTTGTTTTCCCTTAATGACAATCCTCGAGATTCTGCAAATTCCACAAGTCTTTCACCTCTTTCATATCTTTCACCAATTCCAAAATTTCCTATAGTTCCCCTTTCTGCACTGTTTTGTCTCTTACCTTAATATTGAAGTCTCCCATAATGATAGTGGGTTTTCTACTCATCTAGATGACTCAAATTCGGTGTACATTCCTTCAACCTCTTCATCATCATGGCTCGATGTTGGTGCATAAATCATTATAACCTTTACTTGTGCCTCTTAGAAATCCATCTTAGAAGTCTTGACACCCTTGGTGATGTACTTTTGAATTCCAATATGTTGTTTTTTCTATCTTTATGGACCAGAAAGCCAACTTCACCTTTGCTCCTTTCACTGTTTCCATTGGTGTACAGCAGATTTCCACTTGATAAAGTTATTTATTTAATAAGTGATTAAGTGATTATAAGTGAATAATTTCTTGTTTCAGCCAAACCAATGACATTCCACATCACAATGTACTGATATGGGAATTACTTAAAGATGTAACTACCATCAAGACTAAAGGGAAGTGATTTTGCTTTCGTAAAGGTGACTACACGGATCTCGGACAATTTTTAAATTCTATACAGTGGGATCAACTGATGATGTTACCAACGTTGAGTTCTAAATGGGAAGTCTTCGGGGACTTAATTTTGGAGGCTACTAGGCTCATTCCAACTAAGAAATATCGTTTAGGGTTCAGGCCTAAATGGATGTCAGATTAACTAATGAGGCTCGTGGCAGAGAAGAAAAATGTATGGGATGCATGTAAAGTATCAGATGACACAGAAGCCTATGGCAGATATAAGCTTCTCTGTAATCAAATCACAAAGGAGGTTAGGCTGGCGAAGGCAGATTACGAGAAATCTTTGGCAAAGGGTGCAAAGAAAAACAGCAAAAAGTTCCTTAAGTAAACTCTAGAAGGAAAGGGATGAATCAGATTGGACCATTTTACATAGATGGGTTTACTATTGATGATCATGCCCATGTAGCTGATAAACTGAACGAGTATTTTGCATCTACATTCATACATGAGGAGTTATTCAATTAGGGAATGCCAGAAGTTTATCAAACACTAACAGGGAGCTATGTGATTTTGTAATAACTGAGAGCTAAGTGGAGGAGAAATTATTGAAGTTAAACATAAGGAAGGCACCTGGGAATGGACGGGGATCTATCCAGTTATATTAAAGGAGGCAGCAAAGGAAGTAAGCTAACACTTAGCCATAATTATGAGAGCTTCCTTGGACTCGGAGGTGTCCATGAACTGGAGGTGTGCAAATGTATAGCCAATTCACAAAGGGGTTTCAAAAGTAACTATAGACCTGTTAGTTAAACTTGTATTCTGGGGAAAATAATGGAGTCACTGGTTAACGAAGCATTACAGGATCATCTAGACAAGACTGCTGTAATAGTTAAGAGACCTCCCTTTAACAAACCCACAGCATGGGTTTGTTAAAGGGGAGGTCTTGTCTGACCAGTTTGATTGGATACTATGATGTGGTCACAAAGGAAGTGAAGTCAAAAATAATTTTGATATCATATACTTCAATTTCAGAAAAGCTTTTGATACTGACATGGAAGACTGCTGTACATTGGAGAGGTATGTCATTAAGGGTAAGTTGCTACAATGAATAAAGGGATTGTTGAGTGGGAGTTGGCAGAGAATGGTAATCAATGGACACTGTTGTTCATGGACAAATGTTATTAGTTGAGTTCCCCAGGGTCCGGTGCTGGGACCTTTGTTGTTTTGTGTATTCATCAATGATATTTATGAAGGTATATCACGATTAATGTCCAAGTTTGTAGATGATACAAAGGTTGGTAGGGTTGTTAATGATAATAAAGACAGTATGCTACTCCAACTGGATCTAGATAAGTTGGGCAATTGGTGTGAGAAGTAGCAACTGAGGTTTAACATTGACAAATGCAAAGTACTTTATATGGGTAGCAATAACCGAAGAGAAATGTACCAACTGTGTGGTACTACACTCAGGGAAGTGGAAAGTGAAAAAGACTTGGGTAATTGTGCAGTCAAATATGAAGTTTGCTAAGCAGTGCAGATGGACTGCCAGGGCAGATCATGGAGTCTTGTCAATATATAAGAATCTTGCTAGTAGGGACAGGGAGGTGATTATCCCATTGTACAAAGCAATGGTCAGGTCACACCTAGAGTACAGTGTATAGGTCTGGAGGCCTCATTTTAGGAAGGATGTAGAGTTACTAGAAAGAGTACAAAGAAGGCAAGAAGATTGGTGAGGGGAACAAAAGGGTCCTCTTACCAAGAAAGGCTGAAGTTCTGAAAATTGCAGTGCCTGGAGAGTAGGCACCTGCGAGGTGACCTGATTGAGGTGTATAAGCCTTGAATGGGTTGAGCAAGTTGAATGCTGATGGGATTCTTCCTCTTGCTCATATTAAGCACCTCAGGGGGCATAGATTCAAATTGAGGGAAGACACTTGTAGAATAGATGTGCAGAATTTGCCTTTAGCGAGCAGGTAGTTGATTGGTGGAATAGACTTGCATCTTTTGTTGTGGAAGTTAATAGCCTAAATAAATTAAGGCTGAGCTGGGTAGACATGTGGAACGAATGGAGGGATGAAATGGGATGGGTTCTTTTTTTTTTTTTTTTTTGGCTGATGCTGCATAAGCTTGCTTTCTTGCATCATATGCCTATGCTAATGTTAAATTTGCCTTCAGCCAGAAGGTGTTTGATTGTTGGTATAAACTCCCATCTGGTGTTGTGGAGATAGATGAAATTAATAAATTGAAGGAAAAACTAGTTAAACTGTTGGGGGGGTGAGGAGGTGAAATTGGGTGGTGGTGGCGGTTTGTTTTTTTTGCTGATGCTGTATAAAATTACTTTCTTGCATCATTTTTCACCACCACCACCACCACCACTACCACAACTACTATTTAGATGGATGTGGCATTCTGAATGACAACATGGTTTTCTGGGAATCATGTCAAAATAGCCTTCTAACTTAGTAGGCTATTTTGACACAGTTACTCATGAGCTGCATGTAGAAAACAATTTTGACAGTTTATTTGGATTTTAGCAAAGCGTTTGATTTGATCCCTTATGAGAGGTTACTGTGTAAGCTTGAACAGGTTGAGATTACTGGTAAGATTCTAAAATGGATAGTCTTCAGATTGGTCTAATGTGAGGAGTGGGATCCCAATGATCGGTTACCCTGGACCTCTTATTTCTTAATTTCATAAACGAAGTCAACAAATGGATAGATGATTTGATATCAAAATTTACAGATAGTGTAAAGATTGGTAGAATTGTTAATGATCAGTTCAAAGCAGAACTCCTTCAGGATGACCTGAAAAGACTTCAAAAATGGTCAGAAAAGTGGCAGCTATGTTTTAATGCAGCAATGCAAGGTCTTACACTTCGGGAATAGCAATCCCAAAATAAATTGTACACTGGGTAGGGTTGAATTAAATACAGTAGAGGAAGAAAGGGATCTTGGAGTTATGATACAGGCAGATATGAAGTTTTCTGAGCAGCGTAAACTGGTAGCCAGGAAAACCTATGGTGTCCTATCAATTTATCAGATCTTATCCTGGTGAGATTGGGAGGTCATAATTTCACTTTTTAAGACAATTCTAAGACCACATTTGGATACTGTGTTCAAGTATAGAAACTTCATATGATAAAAAGACGATGAGCTTCTTGAAAGGTCCAAAGACTGGCAATTTGTATGGTGAGGTCAGCAAAAGGGCGACCATATGCAGGAATACTTTAATTATGTGGGCCACAGAGCTTTGCAACCAGTAAGCTTAGAGAGGACCTTATTGAGGTGTATAAGGCTGTGAAAGAGGCTAGCAAAATGAATGAAGGCAGAATTTTCACTGTTATGAAAAATTCAAACCTAGGGGCAATAAGTTCAAATTACAGTGAAAGTGATTTAGACTAGATTGTAGAAAGTTTTCTTTTAGCCAGCGAAGTCGTTGATTGCTGGAACAAGTTGCACTTGCAAGTAGTTGAGGTTGACAGTTTCAGTAAATGCTAAGGTCAACTCGATAGTTACCTGTTGAGAAGGAAGCACATAATTTGTATTTTCTTGCCTTTTTTTTTTTTTTTTTTTTTGCCAGTGCAGCAAAAGCCTATGGCTTCCTTGCACTGTATGGCAAATACTATTACTAGTGTTACAGCCCAGGGCTTACAAAGCTCCCAAGGACTAACAAAATGGTTTAGGCCTAAAAAAAATAATCTGGGGGGACCAGAAAATGAGAAACAAATTGATAAATCCAATTGAATTACTTTATAAAACATTTTTGTAAACTATGTATTAGTATTAGTGGCATAGATGCAAGAAAGTAAGCTTATAAAGCATGAACCAAAACACACACACACACACACACACAACCTTCCCATATCACTTGTCCATTTACTCCAGTAATTTGTCTAGTCCTTCCTTGAATTTATTGAAACTTCCTGCCTCCACAACAATAGATGGAAGTTTGTCCTGACAATCAGCTACCAGCATGTCTGAAGGAAAATTCCATACATCTGTTCTGCAACCATCCTTCCTCAATTTGAATTTATTCCCTGTCCCCCCCCCCACAAATGTAGTTTGTCCGTTCAAAGCCTTAAACACCTCGGTGTGATCACCTTGTAAGTGCTGTCTTCAGATACTGCAGTTTTCAAAACTGAAGCATTTCCTTGTAAGACCTCCCTTTTGTTCCCTTCATTTATCTCATTGCCCTTCTGCACCCATTCCAACAGATGCATGTCTCTCCTAAAATGAGAGTTCCAGACCTGCATTTGGTACTCATGATGTGACCTAACCAATTGCGCTGTACAATGGGATAATCACCTCCTTATCCCCATTTGAAAAGTTCCTACATATTATTGGAAAAAAAAAAAAAAAAACCATGAGCTATCCTGGCAGCCTGTTTTACACATGCCAGAGAACTTCATATCTGACTGCACAGTTACCACCAGGTCTTTTTTCACTATCGTGAGTGTAGTACCATGTAGTTGGTATGTTAATCTGAGATTACTGCTGTCCATATGCATTACCTTGTATTTATCAATGTTAAACTTCAACTACCATTTCTCAGGCCCATCTGCCTATTTTTTTTTTATATATTTTGTGGCAGTAGCATTACTGTCATCCACCAAACTGCCAACCTTTGTATCATCTTCAAACTTAGACATTTAACCGGATACATCTTCGTGAATATCATTAATAAATATAGGAAAAAACAATGGACCCAGAACTGAACATTGGGAGACTCCACTAATAACATTAGTCCATGAAAAGCAGTGTACATTAATAATCACTGTATTTTCCCACTCTACCATCTCTTTATCCATAGCAGTAACCTGCCCTTCATGCCACACTGTTCCAGTATGTACGGTAATCTTTTATAATCTTAGATTATAGGTGAAACCCTCCTACCTTTGAGTAGGACTGTTAATCTCTCAACACGGCAATGGAATTGGAAAGAATCACAGAAAGATGGCGGCCAACAACCTCCAAAAACCAACCAACACAACAAGCCATCATGAGAATTGAAAAACAGTTGTTGCAAAATTCTAAAAATGACGACACAAATAAGTTAATTCACACATTAAACTTTAAAATCGTTATTTAAATTCTTAGTCATAAATGAAGAATTTAAATAACGATTTTAAAGTTTAACTTATGTGTGAATTAATCTTTGTGTCATCACTTTTAGAATTTCGCAGCAATTGTTTTTCAATTCTCATGATGGCTTGTGGTGTTGGTTGGTTTTTGGAGGTTGGCCGCCATCTTTCCGTGATTAATTCCAATTCCCTTGATGTGATATGAGAGATGAAGGCCTGCTTATTTTAATTAATAGTTATTTTAACTTGATTCATTTATGACTATACAGGGGGTAAGTTCATATTATAATCATTCGCAATTGAGTGTTGAGAGATTAACAGTCCTACTCAAAGGTATGAGGTTTTTACCTATAATCTAAGATTATTATTATTATTATTATAATAATAGGACTTATTGGGCTTCATAGTCCCTTTTGATTTGAATTAGTAGGCTTATGTGCAAAAATATCAAAATCTGTGGTACATGATGTCAAAATTAATTTTTGCATCCAATTCCCTTGTTACTGCATCATAGCATCCAGTCAGATTGGTCAGACAAGCCCACTTCTTAACAACTCCATGCTGTCACTACAGTATAATTATATTCCTCTCTAGATGGTCCTACGTTGCTTCTTTAACCAGTGACTCCATTATTTTCCCTGGAACAGAAGTTTAACCAATAGGTCTGTTATTACTCATGTTGCTCTTTGATCTCCTTTGTGAATTGGGGATACATTCACACATCTCCAATCTACAGGGAACTCCCCTGCATCAAAAGATGCTCTCGTAATTATGGCTGAGGGTTTTCTTACATTCTTTGCTGTCTCCCTTAATATAATTGGATAAATCCCAGTCCACCCCAGGTGCTTTTTTTTATTTTAAGCTATAACAATTTCTCTTCCACTTTCCTCCCAATTATCACAATCATTTAGCTTCCTGTTAGATTTCAATGAACATCTGGCATTACCCTCCCTAAAAAACTCCCTGTGCATGAATGCAGATTACTTATTCAGTTTGCCAGCAACCTGAGCAGTATCTGCAACAGTAAAACCATCAACATCAATTGGACCAATGTGATTCAACCCTTTCCTTCTGCTGTTAATATAAGTAAAGCCTTTGCTGATTTTCTTTGCCAGTGACTGTAATCTGCTTTATCTTGTCTAACTTCCTTAAGGAGGTTAAACAAAGTATCATCAGCTTCTTGCAGATTCAGACCAGTTTGTCTACCATAAGCTTCTGTATCACCTGATAATTTATATGCATCCTGTGCATTTATTTCTTCCACAAGTCTCGTCAGTTCATCTGATATCTATTTTCATCTAAGCATGGAATGGTATCTTAGTTGTTATGAAAAGTCACCCTTAGATTTAATATTCTCCTTAACAACCCCCTCCCCCCAGTCTCCCCTCCTCTCTCTGTCATTGTATAGAATTTGATATCCTAACAACCTAATTTGCTGACTTAATCAGTACTTCAAATTTATCGTATTCATTCACTTTGCTCTTGGCATTAGTATGCATGAACCTGCCCTTACTATTAGTTACCCTAACACAGCCAGTGTATTTACATGTTTCATGATGACCCACAGCAGGGCTTGAAATCCCCAACACCTTGCTTTTCAGGCTGCTGCATATTCCAAAAGAAGCGGTGTGCAAATCACTTTAACCTCTGTGTACAGTTCTAGTTAATCTGTTAGTCTGTTTCCCCCAAGCTATCAGTTTGCCTATCCACTGCCTCAATATCATCAGCGAATATTGATCCAATCATATTCAGAGAGGCAGCATAGGAGGTAAGTAAGCCTTTAGTCATAATTATGAGGCATCTGCAAATTCAGGGGAGATTCCTATAGACTGGAGATGTGTAAATGTATCTACAGTTCATAAAGTGGGATCAAAAGGTGACATGAGTAATTACAGGCCTTTAGCTTAACATCTGTTCTGGGGAAAATAAGTGAGTCACTTGTTAAAGAAGTAATGCAGGACCATCTGAACATGCAATGCAGTCACAGAATGCTTTTGTTAAGGGGTGGTTGTATCCAACCAGTCACAGAATGCTTTTGTTAAGGGGTGGTTGTATCTAACCAGTCTGATAGGTTACTATGATGCAGTGAACAAGGAACTGAATGCAAAAAATAATTTTCATATCATATACAGTTGGTCGTCGACTTATGACCGACTTCCGTTCTGACTGACAGGTCGTAAGTCGATCTGGTCGTATGTCGGCCATATATTTATTAACAGTATTTTTTAACTTTTCTAATCTTTTTATCATCTTTATGATTTATTTTTATAATCTTTTATTTTTCATTTTAAATACAGTAATGTTTTTATCTTTTACTTAGCGATACTGAATATACCTTCGTTTCTACGCCTAGGCTATCTCTCTCTCTCTATGAGGTTAAATTCAAACGTTCTCTACATTTTAATTGGTTTATTATTCATACTGTTTATAAAAAAACAAAACTACAATCTATAATTATATTGTACATAATGTACTGTAAACACAAAAATACAATCTAAAATTAATGTAAAAATTAATACAAATGAAATTTACAAAATCAATTTTCAATCTTTGCTTGTGCTGGGTTGTGCATCGTCAGGGCCATGTTCTTGGGTTGAGGTAGGAAATGTTTATTTATAGAGACATTATGCAAAGAAAATCTTTTTTAAAAACGCTTAAACCACCCAGTACTAGCCTGAAAATCTTCTGTGTAATCGTCTCCGGCACGTGATTTTAAACTGAAACAAACTTCTAGCCTTTGCTTGCACTGTGTGAAGGCTCATGGGTGTATTTTTTTGTATTAAATCTTCCATCCACATAAACAACAATTTCTCCATTTCATGGATGGGTTCCTGTCGTTGTTTGGTTAAAATTGTAGACTTAATAAGTGCAGAACCTTTCACAGCTTCCCGAATTCTTTCTTTGTTCTTAAGTATCGTCAATACCGTGGAATGTGATAACTTCAAGTCACATGCTATCGTATTCACTTTCTTTCCGCCTTCATAGTGCTGGATAATTTTAATTTTACACTCTAAATCAATAGTTTTCCTTGACTTTTTAGCTGGCGTATATGTAGATGAAGTCATTTTCCTTTTACTAAACATTTTATGCGTATTTCAGTAGAATTTTAATTAATACACCACACGCAACAGATACTTGAAAGCGACTCGGTGTATGTGAGAGAGAGTGACCGGGTGTATGTGCCTGGTGCTG
Source organism: Mastigoproctus giganteus (assembly GCF_048544385.1). Classification (NCBI taxonomy): domain Eukaryota; kingdom Metazoa; phylum Arthropoda; class Arachnida; order Uropygi; family Thelyphonidae; genus Mastigoproctus; species Mastigoproctus giganteus. The sequence goes on from NC_143587.1 coordinate 120,215,569, forward strand.
TCTTCAGGCCTCCCACCATCGATTAATTAATTTATTATTATTATTATTTTTTTGTGGTCGTAAGTCGCATAGGTCGTAAGTCGACGACCAGGTGTACTTAGATATCAGGAAGACACTTGACACACTGTTGCACATAAAAGACTGCTGTATAAACTGGAGCAACATGGCATTAAGGGCAAGTTACTGCTGTGGAAAAAGGAATGGTTAAGTGGAAAAAGAGAGATTGGTTATCAGTGGGCAGTGCTCTTCTTGGACTAATGTTTTTAGTGGAGTCCACCAGGGTTCAGTGCTGGGCCCATTGTTGTTTTCAATATTTGTTAATGATATTGATGAAGGTATATCAAACTCAATGTCAAAGTTTTCAGATGATACAAAGGTTGACAGGGCGGTTAATAACAGTAATCAGGGTGAGCTACTGGAACGAGATCTAGGATCAATGACAAATGCCAGGTACTGCATATTGGTTGCAACGATCCCAGTGTAATTTATCAATTGTGTGGTACTATACTCAGGGTAGTGGAAAATGAAAAAGACTTGGGGATAATTGTGCAGTCGGTGAAGGTAAAGAAAGCCAACACAAGAACCATGGAAAACTTCAATAAACTTAGTGGGCAAACTCGTTTCTCCCTGCATTCTTGGTAAACAGATGGTATGTGTTAGTGGCAGTAGAAGTCGATAACGATGTATTGATTAGTTTTTTCCTCATTATTAAAAGCACATTATTGGAGTTCATGAGTGTTAATGCCTTTGCGATTGAAATTTACTTATGGGTACACCCTCCAGACTGCCTCAGAGGGTATTTTCACCGCCTTCCTGCTGTTGTAAAATAGGAAAAAGACTTCTACAGATGGTGCGTGTTATCGGTAGTGGCAGTAGAAGTCATTTTCCTATTGGGTTAGAACAGAAGGAAGGTGGGGGATAAACACCCTAAGACTTAAAGCAATCTGGGGTGTACCTGTAAGTAAATTTCAGCCCATTCATGAATTCCAATAATCTGCTTTCAATAATGAGAAAAATTTGAGGTTAAAACTGGAGTAGATATTTTCACTTAGATTTTATAATTCAATTTTTCAGGCAAAATTAATTTTTCAACAATTAAGACAAATTTTACTTTTGCCTAATCACCTGCTTTTTTTTTCTCACTGTGTAAGTTGTTTCCAGTCCTCTGTGTAGTCTGAAAATGTTATCAGTGTTCTTCTGGAATAAAGTTCACTAATGAATATAAACCAAATAAAATTGGTTTAAATTCATTTAAATTAACACAAACACACACACACAGTTGCATGTGATGTTTTCTCTTCAGTACACACATTTAGCTAGAACAGCTTGCTGTATGAGAAACACTTGCTGTCAGTAATAACTGCGAGCAAAGTGGAGGAGAAATTGTTGAAGTTAAACATAAGATAGGCACCTGGGGTGGATGACAATCTATCCAGTTATATTAAAGGAGGTGGCAAAGGAAGTAAGAAACACATAACCATAATTATGAGAGTTTCCTTGGACTCAGGGGCGGTACCCATAGACTGGAGTTGTGCAAATGTGACCCCAATTCACAAAGGAGGCTCAAAGGCCGACACAAGTAATTATAGACCTGTGATTTTAACTTCTGTTCTAGGAAATTTAATGGAGGCACTGGTTAAAGAAGCACTGCAGGATCATCTAGACAAGACTTCAGTTATAGCTTGGACACATCATGGTTTTGTTAAGGGAAAGTCTTGCCTGACCAATTTGATTGGATACTATGATGCAGTCACAAAAGAACTGGATGCAGGGAATAACTTTGATATTATATACTTGGATCTTAGAAAAGCTTTTGATACTGTTGCACATGGAAGACTGCTGCACAAATTGGAGCAGTGTGGCATCGGAGACAAATTGCTGTTATGGATTAAGGGGTGGTTGAGGGGAAGAAGACAGAGTGGTAATCAATGGACACTGCTCAACGTGGACTAATGTTATTAGTGGAGTTCCTCAGGATTCAGTGTTGGGTCCTTTGTTGTTTTCGGTGTTTATGAATGATATTGATGATGGGATATCAAGTTTAATGTCCAAGTTTGCAGATGATACAAAGGTTGGCAGGATTGTTAAGGACACCACTGACACTATGCTGCTGCAACAGGATCTGGAAAGGTTGAACAGATGGGCTGAGAGGTGGCAAATGAAGTTTAACATTGACAAATGGAAAGTACTACATATGGGAAACAGTAACCCCAGAGCAACGTATCAACTCTGCGGTACTACACTGACAGTGGTGGAGAATGAAAAGGACCTGGGGATAATTGTGCAGGCAGATATGAAGTTCTCTGAGCAGTGCAGATGAGCTGCAAGAGTAGCTCATGGTGTCTTGTCAATCATATACAGGAATTTTTCTAGCAGGGATAGGGAGGTGATTATTCCCTTGTATAAGGCAATGGTTAGGCCACATCTTGAGTACTGTATACAGGTCTGGAGGCCTCATTTTAAAAAGGATGTAGAGCTGTTAGAATGAGTACAGAGAAGGGCAACAACGAAGGGTTACTCTTACGAAGAAAGGCTTAAGTTCCGCAAAATACAGTGTCTGGAGACTAGGCACTGGCGAGGTGATTTGATAGAGGTGTATAAAGCCTTGAATGTTTTGAGCATGCTCAATGTCGATGAGTTTCTTCCTCTTGCTCAGAATAATCACCTGAGAGGGCATAAATTCAAATCGAGGAAAGACAGATGTAGGATAGATGTGCGGAAATTTGCCTTTAGCCAGCGGGTAGTTGGTTGGTGGAACAGACTTCCATCCCTTGTTGTGGAAGTTGATAGCGTTAATAAATATAAGGTTCAGCTGGACAGGTATTTCGAACGAACGGAGGAGTGAAGCAGAAGTGGAAGTGGGTTCCCCCTCCCCCCTCGGCTGATGCTGCATAAGCTTGCTTTCTTGCATAATATGTCTGCCAGGGGCAAAGGTTGATGACGTTGTAGAGGGGATATCATCTTTTAAGGGCACAAAAGGTGATACAGTTGTACATGTTGGCACAAATGATATTAAGAGTAGGAGACCGGCAGAATTACTTAGCAAGTACAGGTCACTGTTGAAAAAAAGCTGTGAATTAGGGTTGAATTTGAAAGTGTCTGCAATTCTGCCCAGACACGATAGGAGGGAGTATATGATGAGAGCCTTGTTGATCAATTCGGCCCTGGAGGGATTGTGCAAGGCTCAAGGGGTAGAATTTTTTTCAGCCTGGACTGTACTTGTTAACAGGAGAGATTGCTTCTACAGGGATGGGATACACTTAAATAGAAAGGGTGCAAGAATTTTTGCTGATGCTGTCGAGGCAGAGTTAGGTGGGTCGGAAAACTGCTAGTTGGGGGGGGATACAAGGACTAATAGATTAACAGTAGCGACTGGCAGAGGTGGAAGTGATTCTTGCACTGCTTCTATTGAAATGAGCAGAAGCCTGAAAAACAAGATGCAGGATATTTCAGAGACTGCTGGGAGTCATTGCGGTACAAGTAAACACATGGGTTGTGTTAGGGTAGCTAAGAATAGAAACAGGTGCATGTATACTTGCGTGTACACTAATGCTAGGAGTTTGGTAAATAAATTTGATGAATTTGAGGTATTGCTCAAAACATCAAAGGCAGATATTGTTGGGATATCAGAGACGTGGTGTCACACAGATATAAGGAATGCGGAACTGGAATTTGGGGAATACAATGTGTATAGAAAGGATAGACAGGACAGGAGGGGAGGAGGGGTTATGCTATTAGTTAAGAAACACAAAGTCCAAGGAAGTGAAGCCAGTCGACATCGATGGACAGGGCAGTGTCGAGTCAGTTTGGTGTGACATAAGCATAGGGAAATCAAAATCGAGAGTAGGAGTGTGCTATAGGCCTAATGACTCTGATGAGTATAATAAGATATTGTACAGGGAAATAGAGTGGGCCAGTAAATCAGAGAGTCTTATAATGGGGGATTTTAATTTCCCAGATATTGACTGGAATTTCTGGGTTGGTCACTCGCACACTAGCAAGGCTTTTGTGGATTTATTGGATGATTGTTTTCTACATCAGCATGTTCGTGAGGCAACAAGAGGGAGCAATACTCTTGATCTGATTATCAGTAGTGATTCTTCATGCATTAAGAATCTGCAGATAAATGAACCACTAGGTGGCAGTGATCACAGTGTGTTGAAGTGGGATTTACTCAAGGAGGTAACTACCATCAGAGGTAAAGGGAAGGGTTTTTGTTTTTGTAAAGGCGACTATGATGGTCTGAGACAGTATTTAAATTCTATACAGTGGGACCAACTGATGATGTTACCAACAGCAAACTCAAAATGGGAAGCATTCAAGGAACTAATCTTGGAGGCTACCAGGCTATACATACCAACTAAGAAATATTGTTCAAGGTTTAGGCCTAAATGGTTGTCAGATGAACTAATGAGACATGTGGCAGAGAAGAAAAATGCATGGGATACATACAAATTAATGGGTGACATGGAAGCCTCTGATAGATATAAGTTGGTCTGTAACCAAGTCACAAAGGAGATTAGGCAGGCAAAGGCAGACTACGAAAAATCCTTGGCAAAGGATTCAAAGAAAAACAGAAAAGAGTTCTTTACCTATTTAAACTCAAGAAGGAAAGGGATGAATCAGATTGGTCCACTGGATATTGATGGTTCAACAGTTGAGGATCCTGCTCAGGTGGCTAAGGTGGCTATAAATCTAAACGAGTATTTTGCATCTACATTCATGCATGAGGAGTTATTCAGGAAGGAGAATGATGTAGGTAAAGTAAACATTGGCAGTGAGCTGGATGATTTTGTAATAACTGAGAGGAAAGTGGAGGAGAGATTGAGGATAAACATAAAAAAGGCACCTGGGGTGGATGGGATCTATCCAGTTATATTAAAGGAGGCAGCAAAGGAAGTAAGCAAACCCCTAGCCATAATTATGAGAGCTTCTTTGGACTCAGGGGAGGTACCCATAGACTGGAGATGTGCAAATGTAACCCCAATTCACAAAGGAGGATCAAAGGCTGACACAAGTAATTATAGACCTGTTAGTTTAACTTCTGTTCCAGGTAAATTAATGGAGGCACTGGTTAAAGAAGCACTGCAGGATCATCTAGACAAGAATTCAGTTATAGCTCAGACGCAGCATGGTTTTGTTAAGGGCAGGTCTTGCCTGACCAATTTGATTGGATACTATGATGTAGTCACAAAAGAACTAGATGCAGGGAATAACTTTGATATTATATATTTGGATCTTAGAAAGGCTTTTGATACTGTTGCACATGGAAGACTGCTGCAGAAATTGGAGCAGTGTGGCATTGGAGGCAAATTGCTGCTATGGATAAGGGGATGGCTGAGTGGCAGAAGACAGAGTGGTAATCAATGGACACTGCTCAACGTGGACTAATGTTATTAGTGGAGTTCCTCAGGATTCAGTGTTGGGTCCTTTGTTGTTTTCGGTGTTTATGAATGATATTGATGATGGGATATCAAGTTTAATGTCCAAGTTTGCAGATGATACAAAGGTTGGCAGGATTGTTAAGGACACCACTGACACTATGCTGCTGCAACAGGATCTGGAAAGGTTGAACAGATGGGCTGAGAGGTGGCAAATGAAGTTTAACATTGACAAATGGAAAGTACTACATATGGGAAACAGTAACCCCAGAGCAACGTATCAACTCTGCGGTACTACACTGACAGTGGTGGAGAATGAAAAGGACCTGGGGATAATTGTGCAGGCAGATATGAAGTTCTCTGAGCAGTGCAGATGAGCTGCAAGAGTAGCTCATGGTGTCTTGTCAATCATATACAGGAATTTTTCTAGCAGGGATAGGGAGGTGATTATTCCCTTGTATAAGGCAATGGTTAGGCCACATCTTGAGTACTGTATACAGGTCTGGAGGCTTCATTTCAAGAAGGATGTAGAGCTACTGGAACGGGTACAGAGAAGGGCAACAAGATTAGTGAATGGAACAAAGGGTTGCTCTTACGAAGAAAGGCTTAAGTTTTGCAAATTACAGAGTCTGGAGACTAAGCACCGGCGAGGTGATCTGATAGAGGTGTATAAGGCTTTGAATGGTTTGAGCATGCTCAATGCCAATGGGATTCTTCATCTTGCTCAGAATAATCAGCTGACAAGGCATAAATTCAAATTGAGGAAGGACGGATGTCGGATAGATGTGCGAAAATTTGCCTTTGGCCATTTAAATTGATGATGGGTGGATTGGTTGGTGGAACTGACTTCCATCACTTGTTGTTGAAGTTGATAGCCTAAACAAATTTAAGGCTCAACTGGACAGGTATTTCGAGCGAACGGAGGGGTGAAATGGGAGTGGTGTGTGTTTTTTTTTTTTTTTTTGGCTGATGCTGAATAAGCTTGCTTTCTTGCATCATATGCCTCTACTAATGCTACTGCTAATATGCCTCTACTGATGCTAATGCTACATTGATAACTTGGAAACAGACCCAACAAAAATAGAAAAAGGAGTACAAGGAATGAATACCCTAAACATAAGCATGAGTACCTCGAGATCAAGTTTTTAATCTGGCCACCCTACGTTACAGTGAAGTTTCTTCTCCGACTGACTTCACAGTTTACACTAAACAGGGACCACAGAGTACTACTCTGTGAAAGGGACATGACGAGATTCTTGTGACGTGATAATAGTGTGTTTCCGCCCTTAGTCACTCATCTACCAGTCTCTTTTTGCATCTTGAGTGATTGGAATAGGCATCACCCCCTATGAGGTTCCTTTCATCTTGATAAGAGAGGTCAATAATTGAAAATATTCTTAAAAGGCACAATTTAATATTGTTAAACAATGGCAGTCACATAAGTGCATCTCAAGATCAGCTTCTGAAATTGACCTTTCAGTATACTTGTCAAACTTGTTTTCCTTTATCGATTGGACCACCACTGACAACCCTCATAGCACTGACTAATCTCCAGTAATATGCACACTTTTGACTAACTTTCCTCAAACTGAAATAATTTTTGGAGTTTTTGTTTTTAAGCTTGAAGGTGGGAATAAATTAACATTCCAAACTGGGTTTTTTTTTTTTTTTTTTTTTTTTTTTTTTATAGTTCTGTTATGCCCAAGATTCCCTTTGAATTTTTTTTTTTTTTTATAGTTAAATTGATGGTGTGTGTTTGGGTGAAAATATTGTATTAGGCAAATGAAATAGCACTCCACTCCACTGGGTAGAGATAAAATATTTAATGCTTCTTAATTTCAATTAATTGGAAAAACATTAACAAAGCTATATGTTATGAAGCGTACAAACATTTAGCTTCACTAATAATTTTTCAGTTAGGTTGTACAAAGAAGCAAATGTTTTTTTTTTTCTATATACGTTGATTAATGCATGGGGTAAAACATTTGTTTCATTCTTCTATTCTGTCTATCTTGTGAACTCCTCTGACCGTTTGTTCGTCCTGGAGTATAAACAGAATTTTTTTTTTTTTTTTTTGTACCTTGATATTTAATATATTATTTTTGCTGACAAACTACTCTCAAACAGCTGGCTGTGTGAAAGCAGTTTGATGTCTCCTCACAGTTCACCTGTTATGTTATATTTCAATGGTCGCGGATTCGAATCCCGTAAAAATTTGAATTTTTGTACTACTTGATCCAAGCCCGGGGCTTGGATCAAGTAGTACAAAAACTTTGGGAGGTGTATTATGGCCACAGAAGCAGATGTGCCAACAACTAACAAAAAAAAAAAAAAAAAATATATATTTCTTCAAATAAAAATGGTTCATCATCAGCCATTTTCAATCCACTGCAGGATGAAGGCCTCTCCTGCAACTTTCCAGTTGCTTCTGTTTTGAGCACTGGACATCCATTTACTACCCACAAACTCATGAATTTCATCTATCCATCTCCGCCTTTGTCTTCCAGGTTTTCTTCTAGCTCCTCTTGGATACCATTCTGTTATTTTCTTAGTCCATCTGTCATCATGTCTTCGAGCTATGTGTCCTGCCCAAGACCATTTTAGTTCTTTAGTTTTGATAAGAATGTCCTTTACTTGAGTTTGTTGCCTAATCCATGTGTTTCACTTCTTATCTAACAGTCTTATTCCCAATATGATTTGTTCCATTCTTCGCTGTGTGGTTCTCAGCTTCTCTTCCATTCTTTTGGTGAGTGCCCAAGTTTCACTTCCATAAGTCATGGTGGGGAGTATACATTGATTCATTATTTTACGTTTCAGACAAACTGGGATATTGCTCTTCAGTATGTGACTATAATTCCTGAATGCTATCCATCCAAAATTTATTCTTCTCTTGACTTCCAGCCATTTATCATTATTACAGCTAATAACTTGTCCCAGATAAGTATATGACTCCACCTTTTCAATTACTGCTCCTTCAATCATTATTTCCCTTTCTGTGGCATACTTGTTCATCATTACTTTTGTTTTAGCCATATTCATCTTTAGTCCAAAATCCTTACTAGCTGTGCATAACTGATTAAGATTTTCCTCTAATTCTTTGGGATCATGGCTTATGACCACAATGTCATGTGCAAATCGCAAATGGTTTAGGTACTCTCCGTTCACATTGACTCCTTTCTGCGACCAGTCTAATCTTCTGAAAGCTTCCTCAAGGGCAGCAGTAAACAGCTTCGGAGATATTGTGTCTTCTTGTCGAACTCCTTTCTCAATTTTAAATTTCCTACTGTCTTTGTCTAGTCTAATAAAGGAGGTAGCACTCTTGTATATTTTCTTCAAAATCATAATATATGGGGTCTCAATGCCTTGTCTTTCCAGTGCCCGAAACATTGCCTTATGCTGTATGGAGTCAAATGCCTTTTCATAATCCACAAATGCCAGGCATAATGGTGTTTTATATTCATTTTCTTTCTCCATTAGCTGTGATATTACGTGAAGGTGATCCATAGTTGAGAATCCTGTCCTAAAGCCAGCTTGCTCTTTCGGTTGATTCTCATCCAGTATTCTTTCTAATCTGTTAGTAATGACCCTTGTGAACAACTTGTAGATGTGGGATAACAAACTAATTGGTCTATAATTTCCAATTTCTGATTTATCTCCTTTCTTATGCAGCAAAACTATGATTGCATTATTCCACTGCTTAGGCGTCACACCTTTTCTAATGCACTTTGTGAAGAGCCTTGCCAGTTTTTGTTATGTCTCTTCCTCCCAATTTTAACAACTCTACAGTAACTTCATCTTCCCCCGGGGCTTTCTGATTCTTCATTTTCTTCAATGCATGTTCTACCTCATCAGGAAGAATATTGGGTATGTCGTATGTGTTGCTACTTTGCAATCCATCTTCCCCACTGCTGGCATTATTCCCCTGCTCCTTGTATAATTCTCTATAGTAGTCTTCTGCTATTTGAATTATGCCTTCTCTGCTGTTTTTAAGTACACCACCGCTATCCTTCAGTTTCAGTATCATTTGTCTTTCTGTATTACTGCTCATGGCTGCTGATTTAAATCCTTTGTTTTCCCTTAATGCTTGTTCTACTTTTCTTGTGTTAAATCTTCTCATGTCCTCTCTGAGTCTCTTTCTAATGGCTTTGCATAACTCAGTATACTCAATTTTCTCCCTGTCAGTGTTTTTCTTGCTTTTCATTTGTCGTCTTCGGTTCATCATGACAAGTGTTTCTTGACTAATTTTTTCTTCTTTGGATTTCTTTTTCCCTATAGGTTTCTTGGGCTTTATCACTTTCAAAAAGTTGTAATATTCCTCGTCGATATCTTGGTCCTCAGCAGTCTGCAGAAGCTCATACTTGTTCTTAAGTTCCAGTACATACTGCTTTTTCTCCTCTTCTGTTATCTCAAAGACCTTTGTATTATTTACTCGAGTCAGTTTTTTCCTTTCCTTTCCTACATCTATATCAAGTGTACATCTTACCATTCTGTGATCACTTCCAACATTTACCTTATTCAGGACGGTGACATCATTCACAATATATCTTCTATTAGTGAGGATGAAGTCGATTTCATTAGTAGTTAATCCATTTGGACTCTTCCATGTCCACTTTCTGTTCACCCTTTTCTTGAAAAAAGTGTTCATTACTGACAGTCCTTGAGATTCTGCAAATTCCACAAGTCTTTCACCTCTTTCATTTCTTTCACCAATTCCAAAATTTCCTATAGTTCCCCTTTCTGTGCTGTTTTGTCTTTTTCCAACCTTAGCATTGAAGTCTCCCATAATAATAGTGTAGTGGGTTTTCTGCTCATCTAGAAGACTCAATTTCAGTGTACATTTCTTCAACCTCTTCATCATCATGGCTCGATGTTGGTGCATAAATCATTATAATCTTTAGCTTGTATCTCTTAGGAATCTTGAGTATTAGTCTTGACACTCTTGGTGATGTACTTTTGAATTCCAAAATGTTGTTTTTAAAATCTTTATGGACCAGAAACCCAATTCCACCTTCACTCCTTTCACTGTTTCCATTTGTGTACAGCAGATTTCCACTTGATAAACTTATAAGTGATTCATTTCTTCTTCTTGTTTCAGCCAAACCGATGATATTCCAATTCACATTTTCTAATTCCTTTTCCAGCTCTAATATCCTGTCTTCACCGATGAGTGATCGTACGTTATAACAGGCCAAGTTCAGTTTCCGTGCATGGCAGCCTGGTCGTACCCAGAGATTCTTAACACCCTCTGCTTCCACTCTAATCCTCTCGCTGCCGTTTTTTTTTTTTTTTTATAGTTAAATTGATGGTGTGTGTTTGGGTGAAAATATTGTATTAGGCAAATGAAATAGCACTCCACTCCACTGTGTAGAGATAAAATATTTAATGCTTGTTAATTTCAATTAATTGGAAAAACATTAACAAAGCTATATGTTATGAAGGGTACAAACATTTAGCTTCACTAATAATTTTTCAGTTAGGTTGTACAAAGAAGCAAATGTTTTTTTTTTTTCTATATGCGTTGATTAATGTATGGGGTAAAACATTTGTTTCATTCTTCTATTCTGTCTATCTTGTGAACTCCTCTGACCGTTTGTTCGTCCTGGAGTATAAACAGAATTTTTTTTTTTTTTTTTTGTACCTTGATATTTAATATATTATTTTTGCTGACAAACTACTCTCAAACAGCTGGCTGTGTGAAAGCAGTTTGTGATGTCTCCTCACAGTTCACCTGTTATGTTATATTTCAATGGTCGCGGATTCGAATCCCGTAAAAATTTGAATTTTTGTACTACTTGATCCAAGCCCCGGGCTTGGATCAAGTAGTACAAAAACTTGGGGAGGTGTATTATGGCCACAGAAACAGATGTGCCAACAACTAACAAAAAAAAAAATATATATATATATTTCTTCAAATAAAAATGGTTATTTGTATTAATCAATTCCATTATGTTGTCTGTAATATTATGACCTTAAAATAAAAAAAAAAAAACAAATTAAAATAGTTTTGTGCATTAGATTTGATTGCTTAGAACTTTATCTGTTGAGATTCCTGTTTTTGTAATTAATAAAATTGTAACTTCCTTGGCTGATAACATTTCTTTTGTTCCATGGTAGCTTCTCGAAAGAGTTTGCCATCAGCTGTTCAGCTTTTTTAGATCACGGGAAGAGCAACTACAGAGATTTGCTCTTCAATATATTCCTGTTTTGATTGGAATATATTTAGCTGCTGTTGCAAGGGGACACAAGAAAGTAAGTTAAATTTGTAGTAACTCTTAATTTACTAAAATTGACTGTTAGATTTCCTTATTGTTTAATTGCCAGTGTAGGTTATCTATTTTATTTGTGTACTAGAGTGAAACAACTTAAAGATTTAGCTAAAGATATATGCTAAGTTTTAATATATATATTTACATTTTATGATATATAAAAATTACACAGTGAAATTTTCTGTTAATGCTCCTGTGACCCACATAGTTTGTGGACCTTAGAAGATAAAGAAATCAATAACATTACCATATTGCATTTATGTGAGTTTGAACCATTGTCAGTTTAAACATGTGTACTGATCTATTCTACCCCCTACATTGACCACATGCTATGTTGTCAGTCCTTATAAACAAAAATAAATGCTTAATTATGACTATTAGTTATTTCTACTTTATGAGAATTTGTAAGCTGGCCTGCTAGTTAAAATGTTCACATCTACCTATATTTGAGAGTGCATTCAGTGTGCCATAGCTTTAGAAGAATTGAATTTAACTAAGTTATCTTTGTTCAACTGGAGATTTACCTGGAGGTCAGCGCATAAGCAATTGGTAGTTGATATTCAGTAAGTTGAAGCTTTTTGTGGAGGGCAAAGTTTCTCAAACTGGAATACAATGTGCTATCATCAGCAAAACTATGGATAGGATTTCCAGTAAACAGAATAATGTCATTAATATACAAGAGGAAATGAGTGGGAGAAAGAACTGAACTGAACCTATAAATTGTCATTACTTATCTTATTTTAAACTTATTTTTATCAAAACATGTTATACAATAAATTTTAGAAGAATAAGAGAAATTTATAAGATAAATGAAGGTATCTGATACTCTCCAGAAATTAAAACTAATACAACATTAATGCAAAATAATTAAAATAAATTGAAAACAACTAAAAAATCAATTGTACACAAAGATTAAAGGCAAAAAAAAGGGAAAAAGTTGTTGACATAGAGCAGATATCAACTTTTAAGGGCACAAAGGGTGATACATTGTATATGTTGGCACTAATGACATTAAGAGTTGGGCTATAATTAACAAATATAGGTCAACATTGAAAAAATGTCTTAAGTTAGGGTTAAATTTGAAAATGTCTGCAAATCTGTCCAGACACGATAGGAGGTAGTATATGATGAGAGCATTGTCAGTCAATTTGACCCTGGAGAGATTATGCAAGGATCGTGGGGTAGAATTTTTTTCTCAGCATGGTCTGTGCTTGTTGACAGGAGGGATTGCTTATACAGGGATGCCATACACTTAAATAAGAAAGGGTGGAAGAATGTTTGCTGGTGCTATTGAGGCAGTGTTAGGGTTTGTCGGAAAACTGCTAGCTTGTGGAGACTCACAGACTAATAGATTAACAGTAGCCACAGGCAGAGGTGAAAGTGATTCTTGCACTGCTTCTATGGGAATGGGCAGCAGCCTGGAAAGTTACATGCTGGGGATTTCAAGGACTGCTGGGAGTCATCATAGAACAAGTAAATACATGGCTTGTGTTAGAGTAACTTAGAGTAAGAATAGGTTTATGTATACTTGCATATACACCAATGCTAGGAGTATAGTAAATAAAACTTGAATTTGAGGTGCTGGTGAAGACATCAAAGGTGGATATCGTTGGAATATCAGAGATGGGGTGTCGCACAGAGATAAGAAATGCAGAATTGGAATTTGGAGAGTACAATGTGTATAGAAAGGATAGACAGGATAGAAAAAGAGGAGAGGTCATGCTGTTAGTTAAGAAACACAAAATCTAAGGAAGTACATCCAGTTGATGTAGGTGGAGAATGCAGTGTTGAGTCAGTTTGGTATGACACAAGCACTGGAATGGCAAAGTTGAGAGTAGGAGTGTTATAGGTTAATGAGTACAACAAACAACTCTGCAGAGAAATAGTGGGATAGTAAATCAGATTGTCGTATGGGTGATTTTAACTTCCCAGATATAGACTGAGCAAGACTTTTGTGGATTTATTGGATGATTATTTTCTGTAGCAACATATTCGAGAGGCAACCAAAGGGAGTAATACTCTTGATCTGATCATCAATAGTGATTATTCGTGCATTAAGAATCTGCAGATAAAGGAACCATTAGGTGGCAGTGATCAGTGTACTGATGTGGAATTCACTCAAAGCAGTAACTACCATCAGGGTTAAAGGGAAGGATTTTTGCTTTCATAATGGTGACTACAGTGGGCTTGGACATTTTTTAAATTCTATACAGTGGGACCAACTCTTGATGTTACAATTCTAAATGGGAAGCATTCAAGAAATTACTCTTGGAAACTACTAGGCTTTTTATACCAAATAAGAAATACTGTTCAAAGTTTAGGCCTATGGAAGTCAGATAAACTAATGAGACTTGTGTCAGAGAAGAAAAATGCATGGGACACACAAATTATCAGCAGACAGATCCTATGGTGGATTTAAGAAAGTCTGTAATCAAGTGAAAAAGTAGGTTAGGCAACCAGAGGCAGATACAAGAAATCTTTGGTGATGGAAGCAAAGAAAAACAGTACAGACTTCTTTACTTATGTAAATACTAGAAGGAAGCAGATGAATCAGATTGGCTCACTTGATATTGATGGTTCGATTGTTGATGATTCTGCTCAGGAAGCTGACAGACTGAATGAATATTTTGCATCTACATTCACACTTGAGGGAGGGCAATGCCAGAAGTTTATCAAAGTCTGGCAGGGAGCTAAATGGAGGATAAATTGCTGAAATTAAACATAAGAAAGGTATCTGGGGTGGATGGGCTCTATCCGGTTTTATTAAAGGAGGCAGTAAAGGATGTAAGGAAGCTATGATTATTTCCTTGGACTCGAGAGGTTCCCACGGTCTTGGGATGTACAAATGTTTCCCCAATTCACAAAGGGGATTGAAAGGCGGAAAGAGTAATTACAGACCTGTTAGTTTAATTCTGTTCCAAGAAAAATAATAGTCACTGGTTAAAGAAGCACTACAGGATCATCTAGACAAGACTGCAGTTATAGTTCAGACACAGCGTGCATTTGTTAAGGGGAAGTCTTATCTGACCAATTTGATTGGATACAATGATGTGGTCAGAAAAAGGAACTGGATGCAAAAAATTATTTTGATATCATATACTTGATTTTAGGAAAGCTTTTTTGATACTGTTGTACATGGAAGACTACTGTAGAAGTTGGAGAACTATGGCATTAAGTGCAAATTGCTACTGGATAAAAGGATGGTTGAGTGGGAGAAGACAGTGCTAATCAATGGACACTGCTTTTCCTGGGCTAAAGTTGTTAGTGGAGTTCCCCAGGGGTCTATGTTGGGACCATTGTTGTTTTCTCAATTTTTATCAATAATATTGATGAAGGTATATCATGCTTAAATGTCCAAGTTTGCAGATAATTCAAAGGTTGCCGACCAGGCTAGCCAGGTGGGTAAAGTGCCTGCTTAGCAACCCAAAGGTCGCGGGTTCGAATCCCGCCTCGGGCTTGGATCAAAGTACTGCAAAAAACCTTGGGAGGTGCATTATGGCCACAGAAGCTGATGCACCAATAGGAAAAAAAAAAAAAAGATACAAAGGTTGGTGGGGTTGTTGATGACAGTAAGGACTGTACGCTACTGCACCAGGATCTAGAAAAGTTGAGCAGATGGGCTGAGGGGTGGCAACTGAAGTTTAACATTGACAAATGCAAAGTACTGCATATAGGCAGCAGTAACCCCAGAGTAACATAACAACTATGTGATATTACACTCAGGGTAGTGGATAATGAAAAAGACCTGGGGCTAATTGTGAGATATGAAGTTTTCTGAATACTACAGACAGGTTGCAAGAGTAGCTCATGGGGTCTTGTCAATGATATATAGGAATTTTGCTAGCAGGGATAAGGAGGTGATTATTCCCTTGCATATGACAATGGCCACACCTGGAGTATTGTATACAGGTCTGGAAGCCTCGTTTTATGAAAGATTCTGAATGAGTACAGAGAAGGACAACAAGATTAGTGAGGGGGAACAAAGGGTTGCTGTTATGATGATAGCCTTAAGTTCTGCAAATTGCAGCATCTGGAGACTAGGCACCTGCAAGGTGATCTGATTGAGTTGTATAAGGCCTTGAATGGTTTCAGCAAGCTAAACGTTGTTGGGATTCCTCTTGCTCAGATTCTGCACTTGAGGGAACAAATTTAATTTGAGGAAATATCTGTTAGAAATGAATCAGTTATAAGTTTATCAAGTGGAAATCTGCTGTGGAAATCTGTCTGTTGGAAATGGTGAAAGGAGCAAAGGTGGAGTTGGCTTTCTGGTCCATAAAGATAGAAAAAACATTCTGGAATTCTAAAGTACATCACCAAGGGTATGAAGACTACTACTCAGGATTTCTGAGAGGTACAAGCTAAAGGTTATAATGATTTATGCACCAACATCGAGCCATGATGATGAAGAGTTTGAAGAAATGTACACCGAAATACGTAGCATTATGGGGGACTTCAATGCTAAGGTTGAAAGGAGACAAAAGAGCAGAAAGGAGAACTATGGGCAATTTTGGAATTGATGAAAGACTTGTGCAATTTGCAGAATCTTGAGAAATGTCAGTAATGAACACTTTTTTTCAAGAAAAGGGTGAACAGAAAGTGGACATGGAAGAGCCCAAATGGATTAACAACTAGTGAAATTGACTGTATCCTCACTAACGGAAGATACATCATGAATGACTTTACTGTACTGGAAATGTTGGAAGTAATCATAGAATGGTAAGATGCACACTTGGTATAAATGTAATAAAAGAAAGGAAAAAAGTGACTCAAGTAAATAATACGAAAGTCTTTTAGATAACAAAAGAGGAGAAAAAACGCAGTATGTACTGGAACTAAGAAAATTTTGAGCTTCTGCACTCTTCAGGATCAAGATATTTGATGAGGAATACTACAACTTTCTGAAAGTGATAAAGCCTAAGAAACCTATAGGTAAAAAGAAATCCAAAGAAGAAAAAAATTAGTCAAGAAACACTTGTCATGATGAACACTGACAAGGATAAAACTGAGTATACTGGGTTATGCAAAGCCATTAGAAAGACTCAGAGATCACAGAAAATATAACACAAGAGAAGTAGAACAAGTATTAAGGGAAATCAAAGGACATAAATAAGCAGCCATGAGCAGTAATACAGAAAGAAAAATGATACTGAAACTGAAGAATAGTGATGGTCTACTTATAAATAGCAGAGAAGGCATAATTCAAATAGCAGAAGACTATCATAGAGAATTATACAAGGAGCGAGGGAATGATGCCAGCAGTGGGGAAGATGGATCGCAAATTATTAACTTGTACGACATACCCGATATTCTTCCTGATGAGGTAGAACGTGCATTGAAGAAAACGAAGAATCAAAGTCTAGAGTTGTTAAAATTGGGAGAAAGAGACATGGCACAAAAACTGGCAAGACTCTTCATAAAATGCATTAGAAAAGGTGTGATGACTAAGGAGTGGAATAATGCAACTATAGTTTTGCTGCATAAGAAAGGAGATAAATCAGAAATAGGAAATTATAGACCAATTAGCTTGTTATCCCACATCTACAAGTTGTTCAAAAGGGTCATTACTAACAGATTAGAAAGAATACTTGAGAATCAACCGAAAGAGCAAGCTGGCTTTAGGACAGGATTCTCAGCTATGGATCACCTTCACATAATGTCACAGCTAATGGAGAAAGCAAATGAATATAAAACACCATTATGCTTGGCATTTGTGGATTATGAAAAGTCATTTGACTCCATACAGCATAAGGCAATGTTTCGGGCACTGGGAAGACAAGGCATAGAAATCCCATATATTATGATTTTGAAGAAAATATATCAGAACGCTACCTCCTTTATTACACTAGACAAAGACAGTAGCAAATTTAAAATCAAGAAAGGAGTTCCACAAGGAGACACAATATCTCCGAAGTTGTTTACTGCTGCCCTTGAGGAAGATTTCAGAATATTAGACTGGTTGCAGAAAGGAGTCAATGTAGATGGAGAGTACCTAAACCATTTACGATTTGCAGATGACATTGTGGTTATAAGCCATGATCCAAAAGAATTAGAGGAAAATCTTAATCAGTTATGCAGAGTTAGTAAGGATTTTGGACTAAAGATGAATATGGCTAAAACAAAAGTAATGATGAACGAGAAAGGGGTATAATCATTGAAGGAGCAGTAATTGAAAATGTGGATTCATATATTTATCTTGGACAAATCATTAGCTCTAACAATGATAAATGACTGGAAGTCAAGAAAAGAATTAATTTTGGATGGATAGCATTCAGGAAATATAATCATGTACTGAGGAGCAATATCCCAATTTGTCTGAAATGTAAAATAATGAACCAATGTATACTAACCACCATGACTTATGGAAGTGAAACCCAGGCACTCACCAAAAGAATGGAAGAGAAGCTAGGAACAACACAGCAAAGAATGGAACGAATTATGTTGGGAATCAGACTTTAGATAAAAAGAGAAACACATGGATTAGGCAGCAAACTCAAGTAAAGGACTTTCTTATCAAAACTAAAGAACTAAAATGGTTTTGGGCAGGACACATAGCTCGAAGACATGATGACAGATGGACTAAGAGAATAACAGAATGGTACCCAAGAGGAGGTAGAAGAAAACCTGGAAGACAACAATGGAGATGGACAGATGAAATTCATGAGTTTGTAGGTATTAAATCGATGGCCATTGCACAAAACAGAAGGAATTGGAAAGTTGCTGGAGAGGCCTTCATCCTGTAGTGGATTGATTTAAAATGGCTGGTGGTGATGATGATTGTAGAATAGATGTGTGGAAATTTGCCTTTAGCCAGTGGGCGGTTGATTGCTGGAACAAACTTCCATCAGTCATTGTGCAAGTTGACAGCCTTAAATAAATTCAAGGCTGAACTAGACAAACTGTTGGAGTGAATGGATGGGTGAAACAGGAAGGGTGTTTGTTTTTTTTGGCTGATGCTAAATAAGCTTGCTTTCTTGCATCATATGCCTCTACTATTGTTAATGTTGTGTAATATCACCATCAACTTTGTGGAATCCTGCTTCTTTTGCAAGACTTACAATTTATTTTGTAAACCGGTCACATTGCATTCATCTTATTCTCGAACAACATCATATATAACTATTTCCATGAGTTAATATTAAGAATATTAAAACTTTTCCAAAAATCCTCCATGTTATTTTCATTGCTTGTAGCAGTTTCAGAAATTGTCTAAATGCAAGTTTGAAGGTAACAAGTCTTTGAAACAGCAGTAGCTCCTTGGTCCATGGGTTATATTACTGGTGTCGTTCGTGGCAGTAAAATTATATTCTTAACATTAGGGAACAAGTCATTGTCAGCATCAACGTTATGAGCTGTGGCATTATCTCCAATAAGAGCCATGTACTCTATATTTGAATTCTCAATATTTTTTTTCATTTCGGGTACAAAAAAAAAAAAAAAAAGAATAAACCATTCACAGAATATTTCTTTCATAATCCATGCTTTTCATTGGGACTTTCATATTGCCGGTAGTGAACATTTGGTATGTGGGGTTTTTTGTTTTTTTTTGAGATTTGGGATTTTCTCTCCCATATACAAATAAAGGCCTTAGTTTTTTGTTGCCATTTACATTTCTGCCAACAAATGAAGTGTTAAGGGATCTTTTGATGCCTTGAAACCAGGTGTTGCCATTTCTTTGATTGATATGTACATCCTTGATGGCATTTGCTTCCAATTTAATCTGGTTTCATCAACATTAAAAACTTGTTTTTTTTTAGGACTATATTTCCCTCATCAATGAGTCTTTTAAATTCTAAAGATAAGATTCTACAGCTTTTGAATAGCAGCTTCTCTTTGAATTTTGACATTTTTGAATCCATATTGCTTTTGGAATCAACAAACCAACCCTTAGATGCTACAAATATTTTGAGATTTTCAGCTGCAGTCTCCTGCACTCTCTCTCTCTCTCTCTCTCTCTCTGTATGATAAAGGGGTGGGGTTGATAAAGGTCTTCTATCCAGGTCGCTAGTTGTCTTTCCATAGTCTAATAGTACATCACTCCTTTTTCTCTTCAATTTAACCTCAGAATGCCGAATCATATTCTTTGTTCTCCTAGTTGTCTTTCCATAGTCTAATAGTACATCACTCCTTTTTCTCTTCAATTTAACCTCAGAATGCTGAATCATATTCTTTGTTCTGCTTTCAGTATATCCTTTGTTATTTAGGATGGTGTGAATTTTTGTTTCTGGGATCTCAAGGGAATGCACAATATAGATTACTCATTCTCCACTTCTTTTACAATATATAACTTCTAATTTAACATCAAACCATAACTTTTGCTTTGTCTATTTTTATGTGTGTAATGTTTTATCATTGGTACTTTGCTGCTTTGAATGTATAAATAAAAATAAGAAAACTAACAATTCGCTTAACTTAAAAATTATCGAAAATATCAGACTTCTACTACAAACAACAGTAAACAAGAAACTGACCAGGGGTAGAGGGAGTAGAGTCAACAGGATGCACACAGGATGAGTGGGACAGAAATAGTCAAGTGTGTAATGGGAGTGCTTCAACTTAAGTCGAAACAAAGTACATAGATATTATTTTTTATGTTTTCATAGTTTGTATTATTTGCAACCTTGTAACTGCAGAGACTCAGATAGTGAATATTCAGATACCAGGAATCCCCTGTATAACATTAATTAGTGCATTTTCATTATTACTACATTGTTGAATTTTACGTAGTTTGGGGCTTTCTGCCCTAAAATATTTGTCTCAGAAACCCACCTTTCGCTGTGTCTCATATTGTGTAAATAAGTCACAACTGGGTTGTCACCATTTATACCACTGAGCAGGTTCACCCCTTATACTACTGTGTACATACCCAGTGGTATAGGGGCCGACTCACTGATGAGAATCAAATAGCTTCTCAAAACAGTGCTGTGTGAGTGGTGATACTCAACTGAAAATAAGTAACAGTAGTCTTCCCTAATGGAGAAGTGTTACTTCTTTGAAGTATAAGAAGGACAACTCATGAAGGATTTTGCAATATGAGATGTTACAATATGTCATTGCAAACTTTGGCTTGTCTAAAAAGGTCATCTCTGTAGTAATGATGCAAATTCACTAACTAATGTCAATGTATACCACTTAACTAAGCAAGTATATAGGAGAGGAAATGCTTATGACATAACAGAATCTCTTCTCACACTAGAAACTTTTGTGTGGAATGCCACATTTTTCATTATGAAGGGTTTGGACTGGTAAAACAATAAGCTTTTCTTGGATCCTAAAAGCTTCTTCTGATATAATTCACTCAACAAAATTGAAAATGATGATATAGCAAACCCTATGTGTTTTCAAAAGTGAGTTAAGAAAAACCCTGTGAATTTTCAATCCATAAACATTAAGCCTCAACTTTTGAGAGGTCTGGGATAAGTTTTTGGACCTGTAATGTAGAATCTGTCAGTAAATTTTAGTACATCGATTCTGTGGGATAGAGTATTAGATAACCTAAGGCTTTATAATTCTGAAAAAAAATATAACTGTGATTTAACTAATCATAAAAGAAGCCTTCATTGGTGAAATAGTTATGGCAGCTGCCCTTTCACTCTATGTAGGTATAGAGGAGTGAAGATAGAAAAATGGCCTAAGTTCAGTTTGCTAACCAAAGATAAAAAAAATAGTTATAACATGAGGAATTTTTTGGATTTTCTTTACAACTACAACCTCTGAAACATGTCATACCATATGAACTGGTGCATTATGGCCCACATAGTCTATACACCACTAAACCCCAATACAAACCAATTGCAACTATGAAGGCGCAGTCAAAGTTCTGAGAACTTTGACTGCCCTTAGTATCTTATAAAATAACATTTGTAAAATAATGAGAAGTTTACCTCAATATAAGTACGTAGAACACTTCCGTATAATACTCTCCAGAAATTAAAACAACAAAATCGAAAAACTTGCATTAAAGTAACAAATAATTTAGAAAATAATTAATCAATTTAACAAAATTAAACTCAATTTAACACAATTAAAAATAAGAAAATTAATTAAAAGAATTTATTGAAAAAATTGCAAAACAACTAGCACTTGCCACATCATGTAATATCGTTAAACGTGCCTTAAAATCTCGATATACTAATAAACAAATATACCTTTCCCAGGTTAGGAAGCTTCGCAATAAATTAAAAAATTATCGTTTTAAAATTTTTTCGTTAAATTCTTTTAATTAATTTTCTTATTTTTAATTGCATTAAATTGAGTTTAATTTTGTTAAATTAATTATTTTTTTAATTATTTGTTACTCTAATTTCATTTTAATTTCTGGAGAGTATCATACGGAAGTGTTCTATGTACTGTATTGAGGTAAACTTCTCTTATTATTTTACAAATATTGATATCAACGTAGAATGTATTGAGCATTACAGCTCTGGTTACAGCTATATAAAATAACATGAAAAAAATTCATTGTCTTGTACAGTTTCTAAACTTGAATTTTTTGTGTTGGTAGTATTAGGAAGAATGGATGTTGCAAATTGAGCATCATTTGGTAATAAAAAAAAAATTACCATGAAAGAATGACTACAGTGTTTGGAGAATTATCATCCAGTTATGCAACTGTTGCCAAGAGTCAGCAGTGTTCAAGTGAGGATGGGAATCAGTTGCAATGACTCAAGGTGTGGTCAGTCATTTGAAACAATCAGTTCTGAAACATTTGCCATCATTGAAGAAAATTTTAGGAAACAGAAAAGTGGCTGAACTTGGAAAGAGTACTTAACATTTCCCATGGAAGCATTTTAACAATAATACGTGAACATTTGGAAATGTCCAAAGTTTGTGCAAGATGAGTTCCCGGGAACCTTTTCATTCATGACAAACATCAGCAGGTGGAGTTATGAAAAGGGAATTTAAAATTTAATTATTGCTAACTCAGATAGATATTTATTGTGTTTGGTGACTGGTGATGAAACTTGGCAACATTTTCGTGATCCTGAATCTGAATTATAAAGCATGCAGTGGAAGCACAAGGGATCCCCCACTCTTAAAGTTTTGAACCCAACCATTAGTTAGGAAAGTGTTGGCCTCAGTTTTCTGGAACACAGAAGGATTGTTAAGTGTGATTACCTTGCACCTAAACCACAATAATAGGGAAATATTATGACACCCTTATGCCAAAGTTAAAAGCTGCAGTTCAGGAGAAAAGACTAGGAAAGTTGGGTCATCGTGTTTTGCATTCTCCATTACAGTGCACCTATGCACAATGTCTATATAGTTTCACAGGCTAAAATTCATGAATGTAGATTTGAACAATTAAAGCTGATGGAAAAGCAACTGTGGAAGAAGCCTCGTTTAATGTCCACCCTGAAGAATTTTTTTTGAAGGATTAAACTCTGAAATGAAATACTAACATGTAGGTTAGTGCAAATGCATCATTTTAACTTGGCTATCTAACAAATTAATTAAATTAATTAATTCAACTACTTTGGTAGATAGCTATGTTAAAATGATGCATTTGCACTAACCTACATGTTAGTCATTCTACCTCATAGCACCAAGCCCATAAATACTTTATATGAAATTAAATACATAAGTGAATTGAACTTCAGGGTGAATATGTTGAAAAATATATTATAAAAAAAAAAAAAAAAAAACATGGAATTTTGTATCTCTATCTTTTACAGAGTTTGGTATTATTCAAATAACTTTATTTGAATAATAATTTGAATAAAAATTTATTTGTTATTCATCTATTCATTATTATTTTTATTCAGACTACAAATAAATCACTAGACAAACATTCTTGAAAAATTTCTTTATTTGATTAATTGGCTTTATATCTTGATTAAGAAATTGAATTATAAGAAATAAATGAAATATATTGCTCCCTGCTATAAAATAGTTTAATTTAAATGCAGATTATTTTTAAACACCATGATTATGTTGGGAGGGCTCCTATATTGTGCTTATTAATAAGAGAGAAAAAAAAACGTTTATCTTACTTTGAGTTCAAATCCTAATGCTTTCCCAGAATTTCTCCTCCTCGTGTCTATGCAGTCGTTAATTTAGAATGCTTTTATTTTTATAATGTAATATGGAATTCTCGTATAAGATTTTAAATTTCATTAAAATAATTAATTTATTACATTTTTTCATTTGAATTGCCATCTCTCTCACTTATGTTATGTGGAGGTGCTGTATGTAAATTACATAGAGCACCTTCCTTTTCATATCACTTTTCACATCACTTTCATATCACTACAAGTATATAAACAACTGTCAATTTGTTTTATTTGTTACCCACTACATTCAATCACAGTTTTGCTATCTCCTCAGCGCTTCCTTTGCTTTGCAAGAGTAAACCAATTTCTTTAAATATTCTTTTCTTGTTAATCCATTTTTCCAATTATCTAATCTTTGATTACTAGAAAAGTTTTTATTTTTTTAAGCGTAATTTTTTTCAAAGAAGTGTTTAGTATTTTTTTCTTTGTGATAATTCTGTGTTGATCTAGCTGCAATTTTTATTTATTTTATTCTTTGTGATATTTTATTTATTTTTATTCTTTGTGATAATTCTGTGTTGATCTAGCTGCAATTTTTATTTATTTATTTTTTTATTTACATTTATTTTAACTCTTTATTCACAATGGACTGAAGTGTAATAGTGATACCCGATGAAGTTTAGGCCTTTTGAGCCTCGAAATATCCATGAATCTATTAGCAATGAACATGAAAGTTAGTTGCAATATAGCAAGTCAAAAACACACAACTAAAAGAAGTTGTGAATCTGCTGGGGGGAAAAAAAGTGTCAACGAATATGAAGACAAGTATCTCTCAACAGTCTTTTAACAATGACATTCATAATTCATGCTATAATTTATCTGAGAACTGTTGAAGGTTCACACTTTTTAAAAATGTTTGATAACTTAAATATTTGTAAAGCTGGTGTAAAAATTATTAGTTGTCATGATCTCAGATGCCATATTGATGATTTATATATTTAATACAGAAACAGTTTTCTTTACTCCATCAGTGTGAATGATAGGCTTAACTGATTGCGCTGGAAGTGGTCTAAAATTGAAGCTGTTTCTTCCTAGATGTGTACAGAGTTCTTAAAATTAAAAATTCCAAATACAGGTGACCCCTCCCTGCACACTTAACGCTGATAACTTGTTCCAGAAAAACGGAGCACTAAGTGAATCCACACTAAGCGAGCACCGCGTTCCCATAAGGTAATCTCTTTGTGAGTTGTGGCCAGTGCTATAGGATATTTCCTAATCAATAATAAATGGTAGTGAAAAGATGCACAAATGTTGGTCAAAATATTTAATATTCAAATATTTGTACATATAAAATATTCTGCATTACATACGTGTATATAATTTTGTGGTAACTACTTGTGTTTCAAAATTAAACTTAATTCCAATTAAAATCATGAATTTAATTGATCTAAATTGATTTTAATTGATGAATTTAATCATGAAAAATGTGTCGATTTTGGGTTGTACTTTGGCCCCCTTCCTGGTAAACTAGAAGGGGTTTTAATTTTAAATCCCCTGCAGTTTTACCACCCAACAATAAAGTCAACTGATCCTTTGCCACTTTGAAACTTGGCATGTTTTTTTCCTTCTCTCAATATGAAATTTCTTTTAAAGCATTCGTTTCCAAAAAAAGTCCTACTTCATTTATGTTAAAAACTTGAAGTATAACACATAATACCCCTCTTCAATAATTTTAGTTTTTTTTTTTCCAAATTTTTTTTTCAAAGTTTTGGCTCCTTGATCTGCACTTGTGGCTTCTCCCTGGATTTTAAATCTATTCAACTAGCCCTAACTAGTTTTAAATGGTTCCAAATTTTTTTTTTTTTTAGGTGATTTTTCTTCAGATCATCATATTGGCTAATCTCTCTCTTTTTTTATAATATTTAATTTAACTGAATTCTGCATTCGATATTATCTTCAATTAAATTAGTTAGTCTCCATTTCAATCCTAATAGCTGACCTAGTTGCTTGCGGTGGAACAGCTGTCTTTCCCACTGCTAAAATTAATTCTTTATTTTTTATAATTGTTCTTGCAGTTAAACTTGCTAGTACTAAATTATGGCACACATCCACTTGTCGTTGACCTGAATTGATTTGCTTCAAAACGTTTAATTTAATTTTCAAATTCAGTCTTTTTCTTACATTTTGTAGTCTTCATACTGCACCCAGACATTGTTGCTTTTTCATTCTTATCCGCCATTATTAATGCGTACAGGTCTGTAGGCCTCATTTTAGGAAGGATGTAGATTTACTTGAGCGTGTACAGAGAAGGGCAACAAGATTGGTGAGGGAAATGAAGGGATCCTCTTACCAAGAGAGGCTTAAATTCTGAAAATTGCATTGGCTGGAGACTAGGCACCTGCATGGTGATCTGATTGAGGTGTATAAGGCCTTGAATGGGTTAAGCACGCTGAATTCTGATGGGATCCTTCCATTTGTTCAGATTACAAACCTAAGGGGGCATAAATTCAAATTAAGAAAGGACAGATATAGAATAGATGTGCGGAAATTTGCCTTTAGCCAGCGGGTGGTTAATTGCTGGAACAAACTTCCATCTGTCGTTGTGGAAGTTGATAGGTTGAATAAATTCTGGACAGGCATTTGGAGGGAAGGTGTGATTTTTTTTTTTTTTTTTTTTTTTTGGCTGATGCTGCATAAGCTCATACACTTCCTTTCTTGCATCACATGCCACTACTACTACTCTTCGAAAATGTAACTGTGTTGGTTGCATTAATTATGATACAATGTTCGTATAAACTGCCCGTTACACACTGTGTCTAATACTGTACTGAGTGATGAGTAGACTTTGCATCAATGCATATAACGCAAATATTACAAGCGGTATACTTGATCATTTTTTAAAATGTTGATCTCAGAACTACATAAGTTACTAAAATTGCAGTAACTAAATTACTCCAATTAAATTAGCATGCGAGAAAGTATCAATGAGTGTGGGAAACGATTTCGTTAAATATGCCAAAAATGCAATCTGTAAAAGTGTTATAGTGATTTGTGACAGCGTTATAGTCAGATATGGGCTATAATATAAGAACCGTGTTATAAGTAGGGCCTGCTGGAATTTTATTTTACGGAGCAGGCCAGTTTTGTAGTACAAAGTAGAATAGTTCAACATTCACTTCATAGATGGAGCCACAGGAAGATGTTAACTGTTAAACAAACAGTTGTCTAAGTTGATAAGGCATTTTTTTTTCTTATGAACAATTTGCATGTTCACACAATTGTGTCCCTTGTTCTGGAAAAAAAAAAATTCTCTACTAGCGCAGCCTACCTTAAAAGAACTAATCGTTAGGATTCCATTACACTGCTTGCTCAATATATGTCCCTACATTGCACACACTGGCTCATACACTCATTGCCATTTTTTGTTTAATGTGTTTAAAATGTATTTGAAACAAAATTGAATTAGATCCTAATATAATGGTTCATGACAGTTTGATTCCTTTTGTTTTTGGCCACAACCTTATGTATACGCAACCTCATTTATAAATACAGAAAACAGCAATGGACCCAATACTGAACCCTGAGGGGCTCCACTAATAACATTAGTCCACAATGAAGTGTCCATTGATTACCACTCTCTGTCTTCTCCTCCTCAATCATCCCTTTAACCATAGCAGCAATTTGCCTTCAATGCCACACTGCTCGAATTTGGGCAGCAGTCTTCCATGTGCAACAGTATCAAAAGCCTTTCTAAGATCCAAATATATGATATCAAAGTTATTCCCTGCGTCCAGTTCTTTTGTGATTGCATCATGGTATCCAATCAAATTAGTCAGGCAAGACTTCCCCTTAACAAAACCATGCTGTGTCTGAACTATAACTGAAGTCTTGTCTAGATGATCCTGCAGTGCTTCTTTAACCCGTGCCTCCATTAATTTTCCTGGAACAGAAGTTAAACTTGCAGGTCTATAATTACTTGTGTCAGCCTGTGATCCTCCTTTGTGAATTGGGGACACATTTGCACATCTCCAGTCCATGGGTACTTCCCCTGAGTCCAAATAAGCTCTCATAATTATGGCTAAGGGTTTTCTTACTTCCTTTGCTGCCTCCTTTAATATAACTGGATAGATCCCATCCACCCCGGGTGCCTTTTTTATGTTTATCCTCAACAATTTCTCCTCCACATTCCTCTCAGTTATTACAAAATCATCTAGCTCAATGTCAGGGTTTACTTCACCTTTGGCATTCCTCTTCCTGAATAACTCCTCATGTGTGAATGTAGATGCAAAATATTCATCTAGTTTGTTAGCCACCTGAGCAGGATCCTCAACTGCTGAACTGTCAATATCCAGTCGACCAATCTGATTCATCCCTTTCCTTCTAGAGTTTACATAGGTAAAGAACTCTTTTCTGTTTTTCTTTGCATCCTTTGCCAAGGAATCTCATAATCTGCCTAATCTCCTTTGTGACTTGGTTACAGACTAGCTTATATCTATCATAGGCTTCCATGTCACCCATTAATTTATATGTATCTCATGCATTTTTCTTCTCTGCCATATGTCTCATTAGTTCATCTGACATCCATTTAGGCCTGAACCTTGAACAATATTTCTTAGTTGGTATGTAAAGCCTAGTAGCTTCCAAGATAAGTTCTTTGAATGGTTCCCATTTTGAATTTGCTGTTGATAACATCATCAGTTGGTCCCACTGTATAGAATTTAAATGTCTCAGACCATCATAGTCGCCTTTACGAAAGCAAAAACCCTTCCCTTTACCCCTGATGTTAGTTACCTCTTTGAGTAAATCCCATTTGAGCACACTGTGATCACTTGCACCTAGTGTTCCTGTATCTGCAGATTCTAAATGCATGAAGAATCACTACTGATAATCAGATCAAGAGTATTACTCCCTCTAGTTGCCTCCCGAACATACTGATGCTGAAAACAATCATCCAACAAATCCACAAAAGCCAACGCAAGTGCGTGAATAACCAACCCACAAATTCCAGTCAATATCTGGGAAATTAAAATCCCCCATTATAAATCTCTCTGATTTTCTGGCCCACTCTATTTTCCTGTACAGTTTCTTATTATACTCATCAGAGTCATTAGGCCTATAGCACACTCCTACTCAATTTTGATATCCCAATACTTATGTCACACCAAACTGACTCGACACTGCACTGTCCAACCATGTCGACTGGCTTCACTTCCTTGGATTTTGTGTTTCTTAACTAATAGCATAACCCCCCCCCCTTCCTATCTTGTCTGTACACATTGTACTCCCCAAATTCCAGTGCTGCATTCCTTATATGTGTGTGTGTGACACCATGTCTCTGATATCCCAATAATATCTGCTTTTGATGCCTTGAGCAATACCTCAAATTCATCAAATTTATTTACCAAACTCCTAGCATTGGTGTACATGCAAGTATACATGCACCAATTCCTATTCTTAGCTACCCTAACACAACCCATGTTTACTTGTACTGCAATGACTCCCAGCAGTCTTTGAAACATCCTGCATCTTGTTTTCCAGGCTTCTGCTCATTCCAGTAGAAGCAGTGCAAGAATCACTTTCACCTCTGCCAGTGGCTACTGTTAATCTATTAGTCCTTGTATCCTTCCAAACTAGCAGTTTTCCAACCCACCTAACACTGCCTTGATAGCATCAGCAAATATTCTTGCACCCTTTCTATTTAAGTGTATCCCATCCCTGTAGAAGTGGTCTCTCCTGTTAACAAGTACAGACCAGGCCGAAAAAAATTCTACCTCTTGAGCCTTGCACAGTCTTTCCAGGGCTGAATTGATCGACAAGTTTTCCTTATCTTTGAAGGAATGGCTGGGACACGCACCTGGAAATGATATGCAGTAACGAATCAGTGATGTATGATATGCGCTGGACAATCTAATAATAAAACTAAGGATGCCGTCAGGGCCTTCACATCTATCAAGGAGTAATTGGTTAATTACACAGGGTTAATTACACACTGAACTGTATTCTTGTTCACAATTTGGTTAATTAGCAGGGCTTAACTAGGAGATATATCGTGTTTCACGCTATCTACTTGTTCATAAGAATTGAATTTTTAAATCTGTTTTGTATGCCTTCAATGTAGATGTCAGAATTGCTTGTTTCTATATTGCATCTTATCCATTCGAAAACTAGATGCTACTGTAAGGTAGTTTTTTTTTGTGAAAACCCTAAACACGAAAGGTATCAAAACCTATAGTACTTAGTATCGTGCATGGGTTGAAAGAGAAGTATGGGGGGAGGGGGATGCCGTAAGCTTTGCTCTAGAGACTAATCATGGGTTTCACCACTTCAAACCTCCAATAAGCAAAGTGGTGGTATTTCACCGCTTGATGAAAGTCATCTACCACCTGGAAGTTTTTTTGTTGAAAGTGCTCTTTTATTGTGCTTTGCTGTGGACATAACATAATTTTTGTATGACTGAATTTTTTTTGAGATGAAACAATGCTTTGCTCTTTTAAAGTATGGTTTCAGGTGGGATTTAAACAAGGTTTGGAGTGAGAAGATATTCTAACAAGTTTGGATGCCCACTGTTTTCATTTGATTCAGCCATTTTATAAGAAGAAAGGTGGTGTTGTGTATAGGAATATTTTTGAGAGAATCCCATGGGTAGTATTTTAAGAGCTGCAAAAGCTTTTCTTTCTGAATTAATTTAATTGATGATATTCTTTTTTTGATTTACAGAGGGGGGCGAGGATCCCCACAGCAAATTGTTGCTTGCAGTTCTATACTTTTGTGGTCAAATTTAAATGTAATGTTGCTGTAAGTTTTTCTTTCAATGGAAAATTAGAGTATACAAGATCAAGCACTTGATTACCTCTTGTAACAGGGATGTTGATTTTTTTTATCTCCTAGAACTAAAAATGAGTTAGACAGCAACTTCATTTGTAAATTATATTTGGGCAGGGGAAGATTAAAGTTGCCCATTATAATGATGTTAGTTTGAGGCTTAAGAACAGTAGTGATTCAGGTTATTACTTCATTAATGATGTCATCATTAATCCAGGCAGATTATAAATTTGAAGCAGAGAATCTTTAACTTTGTTCAGTAGGGAAATTCCTTCAAAGCTGAAGTTACTAGAGTTGTAAGTGTTCAAAACTTTAATATTGGATTTTAAAATTATTGCTGTCCCTCCACCTCTGCGATTAATTTTTGATGTCATGTATGGCATGTAGCTAAGATTCTTCGGCAGTAGGAGAAAAGCCTGTAGAGATTCCTGCATCCACGTTTCAACTAAACATGTGATGTCGTGAGATTCTTCAACCAATAATGAAATAAGCGTAGGCAGTTTAATTTTTATGCTTCTTACATTTTGAAGAAAAATGCTGAGATGGACATATGTGTTAGAAGGATGTTTACAAACAGATATGTTAGGTGGCAGGTTAAATGATGGATTAGGATAAGAGTCAGGATTGCCGATTGACTGAATTAGCAATTGACACTATTCAGTAACTATTTTTTCAAGTGCTGAGGCAGAAAATGCAGCTTTTGCTGCATTTTCTTATCCTCGTTTTTAGGATAAATGATTAGTCTGCATGGACCCTTCTATACAAAGATGACTGCTTACCCTTTATGCAAACCACAGCTGCAGAAATCACAATGCAAAGTGAAGAGAACATACATTCTTCAACAGAAAGTAGAGATGACGATTTTTTTATTTTGGATTAGAAGTAAATCATCATGCAGAGAAAAAATTGACCATCAAATAGAGAACTGGAAGTACTGCACTTTTTAAATGACCCACACATTGATAAAGCTGTTTAAAGAAAAGTTTGGCTGTGAAGAAAGTATTTCTTCAATTTAATGCACCACTTTCTTCTTCTGCTCCAGTAGAAAGGCTTTTCTCTTTTGTTAATGTTCCTAAGTCCCATAGACTGTTGATGACTTATTTGAAAAAAAGTAGTATTGAAAGCTAATTTAGAACAAATGGAATGATTATAATGGATGCACATTGAAGTGGCAAGTATAAATAGGATGGCAACTGCAGTTATAAGCCAAGTGAGGGCTTACAAGCTATTCAAATACAAGAAATGCCCTTCCAATTATCCTACTTTTTATTAGCAAATATTTTGTTATTCAGTAAATAAAAATGTATTCATTATAATAATGAATAAAAGAATAACTTTTTATTTCGTAATGATTATTTTATTCATTATTCGTCATTCTGAATGACATTTGGCAACTCCTCATATTTCTGGCAGATGTAGACTATTTCTCATTGTGAAAATTCTAGGTTTTCATATCACAAACAAACAATTATAAATTTTTTTTTTTTTTTTTTTTATGTAGACCCCAAACACGAAAGGTATTAGAACCTATAGTACTTAGTACCGTGCTTGGGTTGGAGGTTGAGAAGACGAAAGAAGATATTTGTTGACATTGGACTTGAACTTCTGTAGACTGTAATTTTCAGGAAATATGTATGAAGGAAGGTTGTACCAGAAAACGGCAATTGAATGAATAAACGAGGAAGATGAAAAGTTGGTTCTGTGAGTTTGAAGTTGGACTGTAAATGGATGTTGGCGACACGTGTTCGGACTGTTTTGAAAGAGAGAGCAAGAATTATAGAAGCCAATTCAGAAGAACAGTGCCAATGGAAGTATCTCTAGAAGAGGCGTGCAGCAGAAACAGTACGTCTATGAGAAAGCAAGTGGAGAGACTCTGTTAGAGATGAATCATTAATTAACCTAACTGCCCTCTTCTGAATGGAATCAAGAAGCCTGAGAGAGGTTTTGGGGGCACCACCCCAGATGTGGGAACAATATTCCATGGCTGGGGGATTTGCGATTTATGCAGAGTGAGCAGCTGTTTGGAAGAAAAGTAACGCTGAGAGCGAAAGAGAAAACCAAGTTTCTTAGATGCAGAAGAAGCAATATTTATAATGTGCTTGTGCCAAGAGAGATTAGAAGTCAGGGTAATCCCCAAAAGAAATATATCATTTTGCCTAGAAATCGGAGTGTCACTAAAGATAAGCATAGGAGCAGAAGAATCCTTTTTGCAAGATATAAGACAAGACTGAGTTTTAGAAGGGTTGAAATCAACTAAGTTGTCTTTGCCCCACTGGAGAATTACCTGAAGATCGGCATTTAAGGAATTGGTAGCAGATTTTCGAGAAGTTGAAGCTGATTGAGCAGGACAAGGTTTCTCAAAATGGAAAATGGAATGAAATGTGCTATCATCGGCAAAACTGTGATTAGCATTTCCAGTGAATGGAAGAAGGCCATTAATATACAAGTGGAAAAGAGTGGGAGAAAGAACTGAACCTTGGGAGACACCTGGCATTAGTGGAGAAGTTAGAAGACAGAGAGCCATCTACCATCACCCTTAGTGAGCGATCAGAGAGAAAACTGGATAACCAATTACTAAAAACAGTTGGCACACCATAAGATGGAAGCTTGTTTAGAAAACCTTTATGCCAAACACGATCGAAAGCCTTTGAGATGTCAAGAGCAACTACTTGTTTTTCACTGAACTTTTCCATTGAATTAGTCAGTAAATGGGTAACATAAGCCAGAATATCACCAGTGGATCGACATTGACGGAATCCATAGTGGCGATCGTTGATCAGACGGAAGGTTTCTAGGTAGTTTATGAGTTGGCGATTAATTGATTTCTCCATTACTTTAGAAAGAGTAGAAGTAATTGCAATGGGACAATAATTGGATGGGAGGAATTTGTCACCCTTTTTAGGAACTGGCTGGATATGAGCAAATTTCCAAGCAGAAGGAAAAACAGCTTTGGAATAAGCAAGTGAAAAAAGGCGGCAAAGAATAGGAGTAAGTTCAGGAGCACAGGTTTTGAGAACAAGTGGAGAAATCTCATTGGGACCTCGAGCTTTCCTAGCATCAAGAGTCGTCAAAATCCTTCTGACATCCTTTTGACGGAAGACCACAGGAGGCATTGAATGGAGCGTGTTGGGAATGGTGGGAGGTGTTTTGCCAAGATCATTAATACATGAGTTGGAAAAAAAATGGCATGCTAGCAGGTCAGCTTTATCCTTGGCTGAAGTGACAAAAGAACAATCTAGTTTGGACAGAGGTGGGAGCAGAGATGGGCAAAAGTTGCGGCCAATAGCTTTGGCAAGAGACCAGAATGCTTGGCTACCATTAGGGCAAGAAGCTCTTAGCCTGTTCACACTCTAGTTTGAACTGATGAATAACTGCTTTACAATTGTTGCGAGCTTTGGTGTAGGCAGAAAATGAAACTGGAGAATTAGAAACAAGCTAGTTACGATATGCAACATTCTTCTCTTGAACAGCCTTAGCACACTTATTGGAAAACCAAGGTTTAGATAAAGGACGAGATTTTAAAGTGGAGTGTGGGATAAAGGATTCCATTCCTGCAAGAATAATTTCACTGACACGATCTGAGCAAACATTAACATCAGAAGTTTTGAAACAGTAATCCAACCAAGGAAAAGAAATCTCGCAGGTCATCCCATTTTACATTCTTGTAATGCCAAACAACACGCGGTTGGGAATAGCCATGAGATAAAGGTTCCATTGGAGAAGAGACAATCACCATGTTGTGATCTGAATTGCCTAAGGACCTCTCACTTTGACTGTGTACTTAGAAGGGTTGTTTGTGAGAAAAAGATCAAGCGTATTGGCTGTATGATTAGGATTGTCCCGTATTCTTGTAGGTAAATGAACAATCTGTGCAAGGTTATTAGTAATTGCAAAAGCCTCAGCATCTCGACCAGCTGGGTCGGTGTGACTAGAAAATGGAAGCCAGCTGGAGTTTTCAACATTAAAATCACCAAGGAAAATTACCTCACTGTTAGGAAAGTCTGACTGGAGAAAGTCAAGTTGAAAAGAGAGGACGTCAGAGAGCTTCAAGTGATTAGTGGAGTTGGGAGAATGGTAGAGACAACAGATGAATTTGACACAATGAGGTAGAGATTTTAAGCCAGAGAAGATCAAAGAGAGGAGATTCCAAATTGCCAGGTCTCTGACAGGGAATATCAGAACGGACATATGCACAAATACCACCTTTGAGGCGAAAGGAATCATACAGCAAATAATTTGGGCATCTGAGATGAGCCGTAGTTGAATCAACCGATAACTGAGATTCTGTCAGAAAAAGTACATGGAGTTTGGCAGACTGCAAGTGGAAATGGACATTGTTGAGATTAGAATTGAGACCACGTATTGTGAAATGAATTAGGAAGTGCTCGGGAGGTTTAGATCTTTTCGCAGATAAGCTTGCTCTATGAGTTTGACAATTCATGGTGTATTCAATAGTAAGAAAAAGTGGGTAGGACATGCTGTATGAAGTAATGAAATTTTTGGATATGGCGTACACACGGTAAGAATATACCCAGATCCTTGACATAAGGTGGCCTCGACAATGCTCCCCGCATACACACTACTCGGACTCCCTCCAGTCACTATCTGGCAGAGTAGAGGGAGCAAGATTATACACTAGCTGATCCAGAAACCTCCTAGAGAGTTACCAATAGGTTCGGTCCAGTGTACTAACTAGCGGCCGGCCTGCGAACACCATTTTAGAGCTGTACCCTCGAAATGTAAGGAATAATGGATCTCGCCACAATGTTCATCATTACCTCAAAAGTCATCAATCATACTGCATGATGGAAGAGATAGGGAAGGGTTGACTGGAACTTAGCTGTAGAGACTAAACATGGGTTCCACCACTTCAAGCCTCCTATAAGCAATGTGGTGGTATTGCACCGGTTGATGAGAGTCATCTATCACCTAGTAATTAGTAAAATGAATAAATTAGTGTCAAAAATCAGATTTGTAGCCATAAATAGTGGAATGGGTAAGCATATCTTCCACCTGCAAGGTTAGTTAGTTAGTTAGTTAGTTATTTGGTTTTTAGGAGCATTAGCAACTAAGGCCATATTGCTCCGGGATATGCGGTGGTCATTCCCTGACCTTTCCGCATTCTCCGTATTTGGTGGTGACGGGCTCGAACCCCGGTCTAATCAAGAAGCGTGTGCTACGCACTACTGCTCCTTCCCACCTGGCTACGGAAGTGCCTACCTGCAAGGTACTGCTGTAGGTTAGAATGAAGAAGCTTTTTTATTAAAGATTAATTATCTTATGAGTTATTAAAATTCAGACATTTTTGTGAAAGCTAAATGCAGATGACTTGTAAATCATGTTTGCTATTTCTTTCAAACAATTTTTTAAAAGATTTTTACCCATAGAATAAATTTATTACCATTAAATTAGGCATTTTGATTTTATTTTCAGAATGTCAGATGTGTAGAAGTCCTCCTCCTAGGTGTTTACAATTTAGTAAGTACAATCTATATTTAAGTTGTTTTTTATTATTATTTTTTTCTTGTGATCAATATATGCTTTATGATTCATTGCAGAGAGACACATTTGTCAATGAATCATTCAGAAATGGGTCTGATGCATTTACTTCCAGCTTGACCTCTGATCTTCTAACACAGAATTCAAAAATCACAGGAGTGAGTCAGTTTAAATTGAGGGCGGAGACATTTTTTGGGC
Source organism: Mastigoproctus giganteus (assembly GCF_048544385.1). NCBI lineage: Eukaryota > Metazoa > Arthropoda > Arachnida > Uropygi > Thelyphonidae > Mastigoproctus > Mastigoproctus giganteus. The sequence continues at coordinate 120,251,725 of NC_143587.1, forward strand.
TGTCTTCTCAGTATGCTTCAATTAATTAGGCTCTGGTGAAGGATGATTGACAAAAATATATAGTTTTTCTTCAAACAAATTGGAATAAAATAGTTCTTAAAGTCAGGTGGTTTTTCATTCAGGTGGATTAAAAACCCTTCATGCATATCAGTGTTTTAATTGGATATTATTTCATCATTTGGGATAGAATCCCAAACTATATTTATATTAAAGTCAAAAAAAGGAGGTTAGGCACTCAAAGGCAGATTACAGGAAATCTTTTTTGCCAAAGGATGTGCAAAGAAAAGCAGCTTCTTTACTTATGTAAACACTAGAGGGAAAATTATTCAAATTGGTATACTTGATATCGATGTTTAAAGTGTTGATGATCCTGCTCAGGATGCTGAAAAACTGAATGAGTATTTTAATCTACATTCACAAATGAGAAAATCTTTAGGGAAGTGGATGCCTGAAATTTATCAAACTATAATACAGAGCTAAATAATTTTGTAATAAGTGAGAGGAAAGTGGAAGAGAAATAGTTGAAGGTAAACATAAGAAATGTACCTGGGGTGGATGGGATCTATCCAATTATATTAAGGGAGGCAGCAAAGGAAGTAAACAAACCTTTCGCCATAATTATGAGGGCATTCCTTGGGTTCAGGGAAGATTCCCGCAGACTGGAGATGTGCAAGTGTATACCCAATTCACAAACGGGGATAAAAGGCTGACACAAGTAATTATAGACCTGTTAGTTTAACTTCTGTTCTGAGGAAAATAGTCAATGGTTAAAGAACTAATGCAGGATCATCTAGACAAGACTGCAGTTATACTTCAGACACAGTATGGGTTTGTTGAGGGGAAATCTTGTTGGACCAGTTTGATTGGATATTATGACACAGTTACAAAGGAACTGAATGCAAAAAATAAATTTTGATATCATATACTTTTGATACTGTTGCACGTAAAAGTCTGCTGAACAAATTGGAATGGTGTGGCATTAAGAGAAAGTTACTGCTATGAATAAAGTAATGGTTTTAATGGGAGAAGATAGAGTGGTAATCAGTGGACACTGCTCTTCGTGGACTAATGTTATCAGTGGAGTTCCTGAGGGTTCTGTGTTGGTCCCATTGTTGTTTTTAATATTCATTAATGATATTGATGAAGGCATATCAAGCTTAATTTCCATGTTTGCAGATGATATAAAGGTTGGCAGGGTGGTTAATGACAGTAACGAAGGTATGCTACTGCAACAAGATATAGAAAAATTAGGCAGATGGGCTGTGAAATGGCAGTTGAAGTTTAACATTGACCAATGCAATGACTGTTGGTAGCAGTAATCCCAGAATAATGTATCAACTAGGTACTACACTTAGGGTGGTTGAAAATAAAAAGGACCTGGAAGTAATTGTTCAGTCTGATATGAAGTTTTCTGAGCAGTGCAAACAGGCTGCCAGTACAGCTCATTGTTTTGTCATTGATATACAGGAATTTTGCTCGGAGGTGATTATACCATTGTATAAGGCAATGGTCAGATCACATCTTGAGTACTGTATATATGTCTGGAGTCCTCATTTTAGGAAGTAGAGCTGCTGTAACTTATTGGATGGTGAGGGGAACAGAGGAATTTCCCTTACCAAGAAAGGCTTCAGTTGTGCAAATTGCAGAGTTGGGAAATTGGGCACCTGTGAGGTGATCTGATTGAGATGTTTAAGGCTTTGAATGGTTTCAGCAAGCTTAGTACTGATGGGATTCTTCCTCTTGCTCAGATTGTGCACGTCTGCATAATTTCTATTTGAGGAAGGACAGTTGCAGATTAGATGCACCGTACTTTGGTTTTACCTAGCAATTGTTGATTGCTGGAACAAACTTCCATCTGCTGCAATGGAAGCTGAGAGCTTAAATAAAATCAAGGATGAACTAGACAAACTATTGGAGTTAATGGATAGGTGAAATGGGAGTCTTTTTTTTTTTTCTTTCTTGCATCATATGCCTCTACTATAATGATAGTAATAGCTAAGGACTGTTTTTCTCATTCCCCAATGGGGGAAGGTGTTTGCTGTAGAGAGCTTCAACTGTATTATTAATCTAAAAAATCGGTGGTCGAAGCTCTGAGTTTGCCAAGTTTACATAATCTGTTTGCTCTATAATTTTATTGTACAGCACTATAGGATTGAAATCTTTTGATAATGTAATATATGGAAACAATAGCAATACAAAATTTAAAATAAATTTCACTTACCAGTTTGGTTTTCTGGAGGAGTGGTGGATTAGATTGATGTTGTTATGCTGTTATTGTCAAATCCTTCATTGATTCTTTATTATCACAGAACTTAGTCTGTAGAATTTAGGAGTAATTAGCATTTAGCATTAGTAGGGGCATAAGATACAAGAAAGCAAGCTAATGCAGCGTCAGCCAAAAAAAAAAATTCTAACATTTTACCTCTCCGTTCGTTCTAAGTACATGTCCAGCTTGGCCTTAAATTTATTTAGGCTATCAACTTCCACAACACAGGATGGAAGTCTGTTCCACCAACCAACCACCCACGGGCTAAAGGCAAACTTCCGCACATCTATCCTACAACTATTTCCTCAATTTGAATTTATGCCCTCTCAGGCAATTATTCTGAGCAGGAGGAAGAATCCCATCAGCACTGAGCATGCTCAAACCATTCAAGGCTTTATACACCTCAATCAGATCACCTCACCTAGTCTCCAGACACTGTAATTTGCAAAATTTAAGCCTTTCTTCGTAAGAGCAACCCTTTGTTCCATTCACTAATTTTGTAGCCCTTCTCTGTACTTGTCCCAACAGCTCTACATCCTTCTTAAAACGAGGCCTCCAGACCTGTATACAGTACTCAAGGTGTGGCCTGACCATTGCCTTATATAAGGGGATAATCACCTCCTTATCCCTGCTAGAAAAATTCCTGTATATCATTGACAAGACACTATGAGCTACTCTTGCAGACCATCTGCACTGCTCAGAAAACTTCATATCTGCCTGCACAATTACCCCCAGGTCCTTTTCATTCTCTACCACTGTCAGTGTTGTACCACATAGTTGATATGTCATTCTGGAGTTGTTGCTTCCCATATGTAGTACTTTACATTTGTCAATGTTAAACTTCATTTGCCACCTCTCAGCCCATCTGCTCAACTTTTCTAGATCCTGTTGCAGCAGCATACTGTCATTAGTGTCCTTAACAACCCTGCCAACCTTTGTATCGTCTGCAAACTTGGACAATAAGCTTGATATGCCATCATCAATATCATTTATAAATACAGAAAACAACAATTGACCCAATACTGAACCCTGAGGGGCTCCACTAATAACATTAGTCCACAATGAACAGTGTCCATTGATTACCACTCTCTGTCTTCTCCCACTCAACCATCCCTTTATCCATAGCAGCAATTTGCCTCCAATGCCACACTGCTCCAATTTGTGCAGCAGTCTTCCATGTGCAACAGTATCAAAAGCCTTTCTAAGATCCAAATCTATGATATGAAAGTTATTCCCTGCATCCAGTTCCTTTGTGACCAAATCATAGTATCCAATCAAATTGGTCAGGCAAGACTTTCCCTTAACAAAACCATGCTGTGTCTGAGCTATAACTGAAGTCTTGTCTAGATGATCCTGCAGTGCTTCTTTAATCAGTGTCTCCATTAATTTTCCTCGAACAGAAGTTAAACTGGCAGGTCTATAATTACTTGCATTGCTCTTTGATCCTCCTTTGTGAATTGGGATCACATTTGCACATCTCCAGTCCACGAGTACCTTCCCTGAGTCCAAAGAAGGTCTCATAATTATGGCTAAGAGTTTGCTTATTTCCTTTAATATAACTGGATCAATCACGTCCACCCCTGGTTCCTTTTTTATGTTTATCTTCAATAATTTCTCCTCCACTTTCCTCTCAGTTATTACAAAATCATCCAGTTCACTGCCAGAGTTCAACTCACCTCTGGCATTCCCCTTTCTGACTAACTCCTCATGGGTGAATGTAGATGCAAAATACTCATTTAGTTTGTTAGCCACCTGAGCAGGATCAACAACAGTTGAACCATCAATATCCAGTGAGCCAATCTGATTCATCCCTTTCCTTCTAGAGTTTACATAGGTAAAGAACTTTGTTGTTTTTCTTTGCATCCTTTGCCAAGAATTTCTCATAATCTGCCTTTGCCTGCCTAATCTCCTTTGTGACTTGGTTACAGACCTGCTTATGGTTACAGACCTTCCCATCTGTCAGACTTCCATGTCAATCATTAATTTATATGTATCTCATGCATTTTTCTTCTCTGCCATATGTCTCGTTAGTTCATCTGACATCCATTTAGGCCTAAACCTTGAACAATATTTCTTAGTTGGTATGTAAAGTTGGTATGTAGTAGCTTCTAAGATAAATTCTTTGACTGCTTCCCATTTTGAATTTGCTGTTGGTAACCTCATCAGTTGGTCCCGCCGTATAGAATTTTAATACTGTCTCAGACCACCGTAGTCACCTTTACGAAAGCAAAAACCCTTCCCTTTACCCCTGATGGTAGTTACTTCTTTGAGTAAATCCCACTTCAGCGCACTGTGATCACTGCCACCTAGTGGTTCCTTTATCTGTCAATTCTTAATGCATGAAGAATCACTACTGATAATCAGATCAAGAGTATTACTCCCTCTAGTTGCCTCCCGAACATGCTGATGTAGAAAACAATCATCCAATAAAGCCACAAAAGCTTTGCTAGTGTGTGAGTGACCAACCCACAAATTCCAGTCAATATCTGGGAAATTAAAATCCCCCATTATAAGACTCTGATTTACTGGCCCACTATTTCCCTGTACAGTTCCTTATTATACTCATCAGAGTCATTAAGCCTATAACACACTCCTACTCTCAATTTTGATCTCCCAGTGCTTATGTCACACCAAACTGACTCGACACTGCACTGTCCAGCGATGTCGACTGGCTTCACCTCCTTGGAGTTTGTTTCTTAACTAATAGTATAACCCCTCCTCCCTTCCTATCTTGTCTATCCTTCCTGTGCACATTGTAGTCTCCAAATTAGAGTGCTGCATTCCTTATATCTATGTGACACCATGTCTCTTATATCCCAACAATATCTGCCTTTGATGTTCTGAGCAATACCTCAAATTTATTTTTCAAACTTCTAGCATTGGTGTGCATGCAAGTATACATGCACCTGTTCCTATTCTTAACTACCCTAACACAACCCATGTGTTTACTTGTACTGCAATGACTCCCAGCAGTCTTTGAAATACCCTGCATCTTGTTTTCCAGGCTGCTGCTGATTCCAATAGAAGCAGTGCAAGAATCACTTTCACCTCTGCCAGTGGCTTCTGTTAATCTATTAGTCCTTATATCCCCCCCAAGCTACCAAGCTTGCAGTTTTCTGACCCACCTAACACTGCCTCGATAACATCAGCAAATATTCTTGCACCCTTTTTATTTAAGTGTGTCCCATCCCTGTAGAAGCAGTCTCTTGTTAACAATTAAATGATACACAAGAAAAAATGTATAATGGTAAATTATATTGTGACAGTATGAGGCAACTTTGTAGCTCGAGATGCTATCAGTAATTAACAGTTTCTTGCTGTGTTGACTTTTTACTGGTAATTTTTTATATAGAAATAACAGTCCTAGCCCATGGAACTTTTCAGTACTTTAAGTTGATCCATTATCCCCCCTTTCTCACAATACAGTATTTTTGCCTACTCTCATAATAGAAAAAAAAAAAAAAAAAAAAAAAAATCAAAAACAGAGACAATTTGTTTACCGGTTTACCTATGCTGTCATTTCATATCTGTAACCAATATGTTTCACGGCAGTTAATACAAGAATCCACATGATGATGCAAATCCATTATTTGTTGCATCAACTAGCAAGAACTTCATTTCATATGTGTTGTTTTGTTAAATGAGCCACAGGTACCGGTTTTTACATAATTTGAATCTTTTGCCCTTAGCTTCACATACAGAGTGAATAATTGCCGTATACATTTCTAATTGGAAGTGAAACTATAACATGTACCTGCGCTATAATTTTTTTTTTTAAAATGAGTGTTTTATGAAAATTTCATAATTATTAAGTCTGAAATAATGAAGTAACCTTTTATGCTCATGCCTGCTATTTACTCTACCAGATCAACGTTAGTGACTGCATTAACATCATTTAGGAATTGACGTAATTTGTGTAATTTCCATTTCACATTTTTGTGACAAATTCGTTTTACTTCAGTCTGAAATTTAGTAGGTGACACCAAAGATGTTTTCACATCAAGAATCAACGTTAGTGACTGCATCAGGAAGTGACGTAATTTGCGTAATTTCCACTTCATATTTTCATAACAAATTGGTTTTATAATAGTCCGAAATTTAGTAGGTGCTGCCAAAGATGTTTTCACATCAAAAATATATGTTGAACAGAATAACAAGAAAGTGGAAAACAAGAAGGCAGAAAAATGGAAAAAAGAGGAAGTAATCTAGCGCAGTCAGAGGCAGCAAATGCTAAGCCTATCAGAGCATGGACAAAGTGGGGGAAAATGGAGTAGTGATAAAAGGTAAAAAAAATATATGTATAAAAAGAGAAATAATTACAAAATAAGGATGTTTCCACACAAAAAAAAAAAAAAACAGCCAGGAAAGTTTAAATAAATAAGTTAAAATAAACAGCACCATAAATATTGAGCTTTCATTAGAGGCAGCAACATGCACATCCTCTATATGAAGCCAAGATATATCCAATATTTCAAATTAAAATAAAATAAAACATAAGCCAGTAGTATGGCAAAAACTGTAGAGCGAAAATTAACATATAAACAACCCAAAATAAAACGAATGGGAAAGTAAAAGTAAGACATAAACAGTAGCCGAAAAACCCCTATATAATTTAGCACTTTAAATCCAATTAATAAAACCAATATAAAATTTAAAATAATGCCAATTACATAATAATGGTCAGTCTATTATTTTGATTTTGTTTTCTTTTAGTAATTCCTTTAACCCTTTTTGGTGATATTTCTCATCTTTTGGAACTGGGGGGTACCGCTAAATTATTATGTAATTGGCATTATTTTAAATTTTATATTGGTTTTATTAATTGGATTTAAAGTGCTAAATTATATAGGGGTTTTTCAGCTACTGTTTATGTCTTACCTTTTACTTTCCCGTTCGTTCGTTTTGCTTTCGGTTATTTTTATGTTAATTTTCGCTCTACAGTTTTTGCCATACTACTGGCTTATGTTTTATTTTATTTTAATTTGAAATATTGGATATATATATATATATATATATATACACGTGTGTGTGGGTATATATATAAGTATAGTAGAAAAATTGTTCTATAAGCAAACTAAGCAGATGAGAAAAAATAGAGAAATTTTTGAAACTTATCGTATATCAAATGCTCCAAAACGCGCAGGGCCTGCAGTAAAGGAAGCAAAAGAATATTTAAGTGTGTGGTAAGAAACTAGTAAGAAAATTAAGCTATGCTATACTTATGATCTAGTAGTATGAAACATTAATACAGGGTCTGCAAAGGTGGATATGAGAAGTACATATAGTGCCTGAACTAAAAGGGTGTAAAGGATAGCAGAAAAAAGAAATAAAATAGTAATGTAATAGGTGAAAGAATGTTAAAATCCTAGTACGATTATGAATTAAGATAATTAAAGGCATAATTAACAAGCTAATAGGAAGAAATGGGACTGGAAAAAGAAAATATATAAAATAAATTAAAGGGATATATATATACATTCTAACTTCTCTATAACAAATTCGTTATATAGAAATTTCGTTATACAGAGAATATCTTTTTTATTATAAATTGTTATCTAATTAGAAAATGAAAACGAATCTTCATTTATTTTTAATGTATTTTATTTTATAAACACTTATTAAAATTAAGTTTACACAATTTTTGCCAGTATCACAAATTAAAAAAAATCTAATTTTCGTTTGCACAGTGCAATTAAAAAATGTCTGATTCTCAAAGAAAACCTCACATTTGTTCAGAGTATTAAAAACATTGTTTGTTCCTGTTCAGACTATCAGGAACATTTTCACAAAACTGTAGACCCATATGAACTGTTTTTTAAAAGCATGAATCATTTCTTCGCAAGTTGGCTTTTCTATGGGTTGCTCTGATGCTTATTCAGCGTCAGTGTTAATTTCTTTGTGATCATGGTCGCGTCTACCACTGTTCAGCAGTATTTCGTCTTCATTTGGATGTTCTGTTGTAGTCAGATCTTGATCTACATAAACATAACTATCCAGTGTTATTTCATTTTCGATGTTTCCAGACGATTCTAATGTCCAAAAGTTTTTCAACTGTGAAAAGGGCAATTCATCTTGTTTGTCCAGTTGTTCAACTTCTGTATTCAATGGAAATCCCACTTTCGAAAAACAATTTTGAATAGTGTATTCAGTGACATCGTTTGTCCAAACTTTTGCCAGTTCAGAGATGCAATTTCTAAGGATAATTGTAACCTCCAAGTTTCTATTTTTTTTATTACGCATTGACAATCTTCAATGAAATTTAGAATTTTTAATAATTCCTTGGTCCATTGGCTCGAGTTTTGAGTGGTATGTTTGGTGGTAAAAACAACAACTTCACACTTAAGTTTGGCAGGATGTGCCAGACAGTTGTCAGTTACCAACACGATTTTCCTTTTTTCTTTTGTTACACGTTTGTCTAGTTTTAATATCCATTTTTCAAAAATATCTCTTGCCATCCATGCTTTTTTATTAAAGGTATAGTCAACTTCCAAAGATTTTGTGCCTCTAAAACATCTTGGATTTTCTGATGACTAAAATTCTTAATTTTTCACTTCCTGTCATATTTGCTCCACTAGCACAGTGATTTTTTACTTTGTTTTCTGACAAAACATTTATCATCCTTAAAAGCAAGTGTTCTATTCAGTAAACATTTAAAGAATAAACCGATTTCGTCAGCATTATAAAAACATCCTTAGGTTCATATTCTTCCAAAATCTTTAAGGTATTGTTCCTCCAACTGTTGCAATCTTCTTCACTTCTTCTACATTAAAACTTTATCCACAAATAACCTTTTCCACAATTCTGTTGTGCTTCTTAAATTTATCTAGACACCCAGGGCTCACATTATATTCTGTATGTCCAAGGGACTGTGCAAATTTCAGAGCTTGTTGCTTTTGGGCCAGATATTGGTATATTCTTTTCACGTATCATTTGCACCCATTTTAGAACAGCTTTATCAACATCTTCGTATATACACAACTTAATTCGCTTCTTGTCTGCTCCTCCTTCAATTGCATTTAAAATTGATTCTAGATTTTTTAAAATCATAGATTTTAAAAAATCGAGAATCAATGTTGCGGAGAAATATGGCATACCTGCTTGCAGGTATGCCATATTTCTCTGCAACATCGTTTTTCTTAAAACCCTGGTCAATATCATGAAGAATCTTTACTTTATCATTAATACTTCGACATTGTTTCCACAATTGTAAAAATTACTGGACTGCAATCTTGCCGATACACACACCGCAAACTTCGTGCGCTGGCCATATAGTGAATTGTTAGTACCGCCTACTCAATGACGTTCACTTGCCAATTCAACAGTATCACGTGACCTTTCCTATCAATCACTTTGAAGAAATATACAACTCTGTGAATTTCTTTTATTCTGCTTTCATTCATATATACACGAAAGAAAATTTATGGTTAATGTATGCTATACGTTACTTTTTGGGGGAAAAAAATCAAGAGCATATGGCCTATGTGATTGATGACAAATTGTTCTAAAAGAACGGAATTAAAAAAAAAAAAAAAAATTCATGAAAACCATCTACTGGGAGTCTAGTCAGTTGAGAACGGACATATCATATAATTTGACAGGAAGGTCATGTGGTACGGTTGAGGTGAGAAGCGAATGTCACTTGTAGGCGTTACTAAAAACCAACTATGGTTGCATTCTATGTATTGCTGCTGCAGCATGCTAAAGGTTTACCGCAGTGAATTTTGTTTTCCCCTGAGCCAACATCAATTTACAAATCTACCCTATTTATTGTAAAGTTTATGACCACTTTTAAGAAAACCCATTTGATTTTATAACTGTAACAAAAATGAAACAAAGACCCTCCTATGGGTGTCAGTGGCCACAAGTGTTCGCTGAAAGGATGATTATTTAATTCCAGATGCTAATGCGCAATTTTAAAGGGAAGGAGGCAGTTTAAAAGCTGCTTAGCAGTAAATGCCTGAAAATCTTCAAAAATGCTTTTACTATTTTTTATTATATAAAAATTCGTAATACAGAGACTCACTTCGCTATATGGGGTTAATTTTACATGTAATTTCGTTTCAAGGTGCAGTGTTTTGCGAAAACATTCGTAATATAGAGATTCGTTAAATAGAAGTTTGTAATAGAGAAGTTCCACTGTATATTACAAAGGGGTTTACAAAATAAATACAAAGGGGTATAATTGTATTCATATTTAGATTGGGCAATTTTAGAAAGGAGGTTGAATATAGGGATGGCAAATATGCAAAATCTGAAGATATTTAAAAAGAAAAATTGATATATGGCCAGGCATTTCATCAGGGGACTACTCCTGACCACGTATCAGGAACTGCATTTCCAAACTTGTCCATAGTACAAGAAAAGGGGAAAAATACAAAAGTAAACCCCTGTCTTAATACTATCAGACAAGGTAGTCCCTACGCAGTGTAAATTAAAATTTAAAAAGGATAAAAATATAATGCAGTGTTTACAGTGTGATATGGAGAAAAAACAAACTGTAACAAGACAATTAATAGTACAAGTGTAATTTGAAGGAAAAATATGGTTAAAAATAATGAGAACAAGCAAATGATATAGGGGGAGATAAAAAAAAATTCTTGGGGAAGGGGAGAAAGAGTGGATGAAGACGAAAATAGCAATAGGATGAAGGATAGTAGGAGGATTCTTATCACCCTCGTATTACACTAATAGTTTTACGAACTGGAAAAAGAAAGCAAAAAGGTAAAAAGTGTAGAAAAAATAATTACTGAACTTACTGGGTGTGTAAGGCCCAACCTTAAAGAAAGTGTTCTGGTATTTGTAAGAGTTAGTAAAAATGGGTGTTAATACCATAAGCTTGTAGAGAAGAAAGTCAAACCAAAATTGAAACCAAAAGTAAAACGTTACCTGGAGTAATAAAGCAAAGCGAAGGCAAGATAACAAGGCATAGGGCACCTCCGTAGCCAGGTGGAAAGGAGCAGCAGTGCGTAGCACACGCTTCTTGATTAGACCGGGGTTCGAGCCCGTCACCACCAAATACGGAGGATGCGGGAAGGTCAGGGAATGACCACCACATATCCTGGAGCAATATGGCCTTAGTTGCTAATGCTCCTAAAAACCAAATAACTAACTAACTAACAAGGCATAAAAATAAACTGCCAACGGTGAACACACAACCCCGACGTAAAGTGAAACAAGAAATTATTGGAAAGCTTTAAAAATGCGAATGGGATGACATTTATCGTCTGATACTGGACAAAAAAAAAAAAAATTGAAGTATAGAGTAAGATGGTATAAAGGCCTAAATAAAACAGCTGAAATCTGGCAGAATGAACAAGTAATTTTAATCTATTGACTGAGGAGTATGTCAGACTAAAAGGAAAAGTAAAACCAGGATTATTTAGATCCACAGTGAACAGGAGATGAACATCCAGTAAAACATAGGTTTAAAGACCAATGAAATAAACTTGGTAGATTCAACGAAGCAAGAACAAAAAAAAATTGATGGTCAGAGAACAAAGTCTACTAATCAAGATTCAATGCTACCATATTGGCTTACATCTGTTGAATGAAGAAAAGCATTCACTTTTAGGGGTTTATCTAAGGCTGAGTGGAACTATTGGTAAGAGTACATCCATCAAAGGAAATAAAAGTTTAATCCAAAGAAGCAAGAAATGCCAGAGCCCCGGCAGCTACCAAAAGCAAAATTTATAGCCCAGAGATGGCGAAGTTGAATCGTACATCATAAAGGGCCAGGTTTATGAAAGCAAGTGGTGAAAAAAATAAAAAATATTGCTGCTGGATGTCAGAGTAACAAAGCAACAAACCTAGTGATTATCAAGAGATAAAACAAAACACCATTTTAAGGAACAAGAGTAGATTATCCATAATTCAAACTAGATTAAAAAGTAAAATTCAAACTAAAAAGGTAAAAAACTTAGTACAAAAGCAAGGGGAAATACTTCCGAAAAAGAAACTAAAATCGGAAATCATGAACAGTGATTACTTACTAAGTAGTGGAAATCCTACCAAATTATATACAACTGTACAATACCTTTAGCATAGACAAGTGCCAAGTAAGTCATTGAATTTATTTTTAAATGGAAGTGAAACTATATTGAAACAGTATTTGATGAAAAAGGGAGGTGTATTATTATTTAACAGCTTATTATAAAAATCTTGTATTGCTTTGCTGAAAAGGATATGATTACTGTAAATGTTGGCTAATCTAATAGCTTGTGTACAATTGTATTTTTCTGTATCTTATAAGAAATACACAAATGGTTGAGTGGGAGAAGACAGAATGGTAATCAGTGGACACTGCTCTGTGGACTAATGTTATTAGTGGAGTCCCCCAGGGTTCAGTGTTGGGTTCATTGTTGTTTTCTGTATTCTTTAATGATATTGATGATGGTATATCAAGCTTAATGTCTAAGTTTGCAGACGATACGAAGGTCGGCAGGGTTGTTAATGACACAAATGACGGTACGCTGCTGCAACAGGATCTAGAAAAGTTAACCAGATAGGCTGAGAGGTGGCAACTGAAGTTTAACATTGACAAATGTAAAGTACTGCATATGGGGAAACAGTATAATGTATCAACTCCGTGGTATTACACTGACAGTGGTAGAGAGTGAAAAGGACCTAGGGGTAATTGTGCAGGTAGATATGAAGTTTTCTGAAAGTGCAGACAGTCTGCAAGAGTAGCTCATGGTGTCTTGTCAATGATATACAGGAATTTTTCTCTAGCAGGGATAAGGAGGTGATTATCCCCTTGTATAAGGCAATGGTCAGGCCACACCTTGAGTACTATATACAGGTCTGGAGGCCTCATTTTAAGAAGGATGCAGAACTGTTAGAACAAGTACAGAGAAGGGCAACAAGATTAGTGAATGGAACAAAGGGTTACCGTTACAAAGAAAGGCTTAAGTTTTGCAAATTACAGTGTATGGAGACTAGGCACCTGCGAGGTGATCTGATCGAGGTGTATAAAGCCTCGAATGGTTTGAGCATGCTCAGTGCTGATGGGATTCTTCCTCCTGCTCAGAATAATCACCTGAGAGGGCATAAATTCAAATTGAGGAAATAGTTGTAGGATAGATGTGCAGAAGTTTGCCTTTAGCCAGTGGGTGGTTGATTGCTGGAACAAACTTCCATCTGTCATTGTAGAAGTTGATAGCTTAAACAGATTCAAGGCAGAATTAGGCAAACATTTGGAGCGAGTAGATGGGTGAAATGAGAAGGGGATGTGGTGTTTTTTTTTTTTTTGGCTGATGCTATATAAGCTTGCTTTCTTTCATCGTGTGCCCATGCTAATGCTAAATATTGGATTGCCAATTTGTGAGGTAAATGCCATCAAAGATAAATTTATTTCTTTTATCATATAGGAAAATATGATTAAGGAACTACATTACTAAGTATAATATTTGGGTCAAGGAAGTTGGCTGTGCCTTTAGCAGCATTTTATTTGTTAAGTTTAAGTTCTAAAGGGTAAATAGCTTTTGCTAAGAGTTTAAAGTCTGTATTTAATACTAAGATGTCATCTACATACCTGAAAGCTAAAAGTTTATGATTGGGATTGCTTGTTATATATAGTTCCTCATAATAGTGTAAAAATAGGTTAGATACAAGGCTAGAAATTTGTGAACCCATAGGAACTACAATATTTTGTTTGTATGCTTGTTTGCCATCAAAAATGTATGCAAAGATTGACAAAGTTTTCCCAAGTACCTAGGGACTACCTTGTCCTTTACTTTTGTATTTTTCCCCTTTTCATGTATTATGGACAATTTTGGATTTGCAGTTCCTGGTGCATGGTCAGAAGTAGTCCCCTGATGAAATGCCTGGCCATGTATCAGTTTTTCTTTTTAACTGTCTTCAGATTTTGCATATTTGCAATCCCTAAATTCGACCTTCTTTCTAAAGTTGCCCACTCATATCTGAATACAGTTATACCCCTTTGTATTTATTTTGTTATATATATATATATATATATATATCCCTTTGTAATTTATTTTATATATTTTCTTTTTCCACACTCCCATTTCTTCCTATTGGCCTGTTAATTATGTCTTTAATTATCTTAATTCATAATTGTACTAGGATTTTAACATTCTTTCACCTATTACATTACTACTTTATTTCTTTTTTTCTGCTATCCTTTACACCCTTTTAGTTCAGGCGCCGTGTACTTCTTGTATCCATCTTTGCAAACCCTGTATGAAGGTTTCTTACCCCCCCCCCCCACACACATGCCTATAAATAATGTGTGGTTTGTAAAATAGATGGTGTCTGTGAAAGTGGAAATGCAAAGTACACACTGTGCCTGAACTAAAGTTTAAGGGATAGTCGAAAATAGAAGTGAAGTAGTGGTCAAACAGGTGAAAGAATTTGAAAAATTCTTTCACCTGTTTAAAATGAACTGGTACAAAAATGAACTGGGACTGAGGAAGCAAAAATTAAATAAATAATAAATAACAAAGAAATAAGTAAATAACACTATATTCAGATATGGGAGGGCAATTTTAGCAAGTGGTCAAATCAGGGGATGGCAAATATGCAAAATCTGAATATTGTAGATGAAAATATGATACATAGTTAGGAAATTAATCAGGGGACTACTCCTGACCATGTATCAGGCACTGCATTTCCAAACTTGTCTGTAGTAATAGAAAAAGGAGGGGAAGCAAATATGTGGCCTTTATCATAATACTAGTAGACAAGGTAGTCCCCCTACGAAGTGTAAAAATAAAGTTAATAATGTAAATTAAAATATTTACAAATTTATAAATTTGGAAAGGGTGAAGGGTAATTAAATTAACGTGGTTGAAAATTAAAATTCAAATATAAAGCAGAGAAATTTGAATGAAAAAGTGTGGACAAGCAAATGGTATAGGGAATGATACCATTCCCTATACCATTTGCTTGTCCACACTTATATAGGGAATGCTACCATTTGAATGGTATCATTCCCTACACCATTTGCTTGTTCCACACTTTTTTGTTAAAATTTCTCTGCTTTATATTTGAATTTTAATTTTCAACCATGTTAATTTAATTACCCTTCCGCACTTCACATTTGTTATATTTCACATTACACTTTTGTAAATTTGTATTTATTTTAATTTACATTATTAACTTTATTTTTACACTGTGTAGGGGGGGACTACCTTGTCTACTAGTATTACGATAAAGGCCACATATTTGCTTTCCCCCCTTTCTAATACTACAGACAAATTTGGAAATGCAATGCCTGATACATGGTCAGGAGTAGGCCCCTGATGAATTTCCTGACTATGTATCATATTTTCATCTACTATATTCAGATTTTGCATATCTGCCCTCCCATATCTGAATATAGTGTTATTTACTTATTTATTTCTTTGTTATTTATTTATTTTATTTTATTTTTATTTTTTTGCTTCCTCAGTCCCAGTTCATTTTTGTACTAGGTTTTTCAAATTCTTTCACCTGTTTAACTACTACTTCACTTCCACTTTTGACTTTCCCTTAAACTTCTCTTAGTTCAGGCACTGTGTGTACTTTTCATTTCTATTTTCACAGACACTTTATCTATTTTACAAACCACACATTATTTATATCGTTTTGCTTCCTTTACTGCTGCGCTGCATGTTCTGGAGCATTAGACATATGATAACTTTTGTTATTTTCCTTTTTAGCAGTTGTATATTGCTACTATATATATATATATATATTTTTTTTTTTATAGCTTTAGTAAAATAGGTACGTGCTATTTAATTGGATATTATGTTAGTCATGTTGGTAGAGGCCGAAAATATAAAACCGAATCTGTTTAAATATACGAACATATGTAATTTAACATGCTGACCAAAATATACCTGTAGATTGAATCACCCAAGTAACTCTATAATAGCCAATACAGGCTTCCGTGGCCAAACCTAGTAAAGAATACTAATCAGTAATACAATGTAATTATAATATTATACCAATTGTTAATTATAGGTATTAGGATACATTGAAAGGGACTTTATCGAGGGCTAACCCTCTCAATATATCCCACTCATAATTAACAGAGCTATCTGAAATAGATAGCTCTGTTATATTGAGAGGGTTAGCCCTCGATAAAGTCCCTTTCAATGTATCCTAATACCTATAATTAACAATTGGTATAATATTATAATTACATTGTATTACTAATTAGTATTCTTTACTTTTTTTTTTACTAGGTTTGGCCACGGAGGCCGGTATTGGCTATTATAGAGTTATTGGGTGATTAGATCTACAGGAATATTTTGGTCAGCATGTTAAATTACATATGTTCGTATATTTAAATAAATTCGGTTTTATATTTTCGGCCTCTACCGACATAACTAACATAATATCCGATTAAATAGCACGTACCTATTTTACTAAAGCTATAAAAAAATATATTACGACGGATGTAATTTACAATCTAATATAGATGGCATTAATCCGATCTGGATTGTATTATATTATATTACTTATATATATTGAATTGAAAGCACTCAAACGTTTTTCCGAAAGAAAAAAAGTAACGTTAAAATGAGTCCCTGTAGTTTGACTAGTTTAAAAAAATAAAAATAATAATAAAAAATATTGAATGGTCATCTTTGATATATGCATTTTTAGGAGCATGACGCTACCATGAAGTCTAATAAGTTGTACTTTTTTTTTTTACTTGACACTGCGACTAATTAGAAGTTAACATTTGATATTACAAGATGAGCAATCATTGGATGGTATCTCTGAACAAACTTAGAATTTTTAAAACATTCTTTTCCACTGATGTAATGCTTTGATTTAATTTTATCAAAGAGTAAACAATTGATAGATGATTAATATAAACAATCACATTCTTACTTGGCTGGTAGGATGTTGTTTTGCAGTGATCTTGCATTGGTATGCATTCACAGTAAGACAGCAATCTATCAGCTCAAGTGTTTGGATCTTGAGATTTATAGAGAAGTAGTAACAAGTGCAGTGTGCTATGAATGTTGATGTGGATATTGAACATATTTTTAATGATATTTGGCCATTTCATCAGTGCAGTGTAAGTTCTTAATGGGCATACTTAGTAACTACACCTGTATGCAAATTGACTACAGAGCTCTTTGGTGCACATTGTCCATGAAAATTTACAACTTTGCAAAAAGTGGTTGCAGAAATATACTGTTTATAAGAATGACTCTTAGAAGATTTTTCTCTGAAAAATCCAATTGGTATTAAGAAATTATAGCCAACAATTGCAATCTCAGGTCTTTACTATTAACAAAATAGTCTATTTTTCCTAGTTCATTTAATGTTTAATCCCCAGATAAACATGTTTTATTTATTATTTATTTATTTTTATTTGTAAAAATAAAATTAATTTCACTAAAAATACCAGTTTATAATTTGTCTAGATCATTCATAAGCCTTTGAACTACTGTACTGCTCTGAAAGGGTCATATTTATGATTGTGAATGTTAAAAATTCCATGATATATAGGTGATTTAAAAATTTATACACTACTAACAGATTCTCTCGGCAATTAGGGAGGGCTGATTGGGATAACTTATTTTAATTACTTTGGAATTTTTATATCAAAGTGAACATATATTAAAGTTTACTTTTTTTTAGCCTTATATAGAATATGATTCTTGTAAAATAATAAGTTTACTTCGATATAGTACATAGAACACTTCCGTATGATACTCTCCGGAAATTAAAACGAAAAAATCAAAAATCTTACATCAGAGTAACAAATAATTAAAAAATCAATTTAACACAACTAAAAACCAATTTAATGTAATTAAAAATAAGAGAATTAAATTTAATTCTCTTAATTAAAAATAAGAGAATTAAATTTAATTCTCTTATTTTTAATTACATTAAATTGGCTTTTAGTTGTGTTAAATTGATTTTTTAATTATTTGTTACTCTGATGTAAGATTTTTGATTTTTTCGTTTTAATTTCCGGAGCGTATCATAGGGAAGTGTTCTACGTACTGTATTGAGGTAAACTTCTCTTAGTATTTTACAAATACTGATATCAACATAGAATGTATTGAGCATTACAGCTCTGGTTCATACTATAGAATATAATTCTTATAATGCATTTTATTTCTTCAATAAATATAGCTTCCATCCATAGTGGAAATGACATTTCATTAGAGTAATTTAGAGTAGTTTAACGATATGCATTGAAACATGTATTCACATATTTTATTCCTATTTTAGGAAGTAATTGATTCATCTGGGAAGCCTATAAATCACACTTTTTGTATCCCATCCATAACAAAACCTTCCATCTATCACGAGGTGAGTGTTTTGCTTTCTTTAAATTAGTGTGAAATACAATCAAATTATCTGGATTCTCCATTTCAGAACTATTAACTTAATAATAAAATTTAATTTTACGGACTTGCTTCTAAGTGTTATATACGAGAGCCATATAACTTGCTGTATTAAAAGGTTCTATTAACAGGAAAGTTCATGTTGATAGTGTGTGTGTGTGTGTGTGTGTGTGTGTGTGTGTGTGTGTGTGTGTGTGTGTGTGTGTGTGTGTGTTCGTTCTACATGATTATTTATTAACCAGTGACTCCATTATTTTTCCCAGAAAACTAATGGAGTCATTGGTTAATGAAGCATTGCAGGGTCATCTAGACAAGACTGCAGATACAGTACAGACACAGCAGGAGTTTGTTAAAAGGAAGTCTTGTCTGACCAATATCATTGGATACTATGATGTGATTACAAAGGAACTAGATGCAAAAAAATATTTTGATATCATATACTTGGATTTCAAGAAAGCTTTTTATACTGTTGCAAATGGAAGACAGCTGTACAGATTAGAGCAGTGTGGCATTAAGGGCAAGTTGCTGCTATGTATGGAGGGATGGTTGAGTGGGAGAAGCCAGAACGGTAATCATTGAACATTGCTCTTCGTGGACTAATATTATTAGTGGAGTCTCCCAGGGTTTGGTGTTGGACCCGTTGTTGTTTTCTATGTTTATCAATGATATTGATGAAGGTATATCAGGCTTAATGTCCAAGTTTGCAGATGATATGAAGGTTGCCAGGGTTGTTAATGACAGTAATGATTGTACACTACAACATGATCAAGAAAAGTTGGGCAGATGGACAACTGATGTTTAACATTGACAAATGTAAATTACTGCATATGGGTAACAGTAACCTTCGAGTAATGTACTATACTTGGGGTAGTGCAGAATGAAAAAGACCTGTGGGTAATTGTGCAGTCAGATATGAAATTTTAGAGCAGTGCAGACAGGCTGGAAGTGCAGCTCATGAGGTCTTAATGATATACAGAAATTTTGTTAGTAAGGATAGAGGTGATTATCCCTTAGTATAAGGCAGTGGTCAGGCTACACCTAGAGTACTGCATACAGGTCTGGAGGCCTCATTTTAGGAAGTATGTAGAGCTACTGGAACATGTACAGAGAAGGGCAGTGAGATTGGTGAGGGGAACAAAGGGTTGCTCTTACCAAGAAAGGCTTAAGTTTTGCAGTGTCTGGAGACCAGGTACCAGCAAAGTGATCTGATTGAGGTGTATAAGGCCTTGAATGGTTTGAGCATGCACAGTGCTGATGGGATTCTTCCTCTTGCTAAGATTACTCCCCGAGGGGCATAAATTCAAATTGAGAAAAGACAGTAGAATAAATGTGCGGAAATTTGCCTATAGGCAGCGGGTAGTGGATTGCTGGAACAAACTTCCATATGATGTTGTTGTTGTTGTGGAAGTAGATAACTTAAATAATTTGAAAGAAGAACTGAACAAACTATTGGGGGAAATGAATAGATGAAATTGAGGTCTTTCTTTTTTTTTTTTTTGCTGATGCTGTATAAGCTTGCTTTCTTGCATCATATGCCTATATATGAGGGGCTATCAAAAAGCTTGTACTCTTACGTAGAAATAATAGCCCTAGAAAGGTAACTTCACAGAAACTTTAATCTTTTCCATGTATAGTACACATTTTTCCCAAATTTTTGGATCAGTTATTTATACCTTGATCATAGAAGTCTGCCATTTTTGCCTGAAACCATGATTCCACTTCATTGAAGAGGTGCGTTTCCTCTTTTTTTTTTTTTATGAAAACCCCAAACACGAAAGGTATGAAAACCTATAGTACTTAGTACCATGCATGGGGTGAAGGAGAAGTATGGTGGGAGGTGGTTGCCAGAAACTTTGCTCTAGAGACTAAACATTGGTTTCACCACTGAAGCGCCGACCGGGCTAGCCAGGTGGGTAAAGTGCCTGCCTGGCAACCCAAAGGTCGCGGGTTCGATTCCCGCCTCGGGCTTGGATCAAAGTACTGCAAAAACCTTGGGAGGTGCACTATGGCCACAGAAGCCGATGTGCCAACAACTACCAAACCAAAAAATCACCACTGAAGCCTCCAATAAGCAAAGTGGTGGTATTTCACCAGTTGATGAAAGTCATCTACCACCTAGACTCTGCTTTGATATGTCTTTAGTTTCCAGATCATACTGGTACATCCAGCATTCGTCATTTGTCACCAACCACTCAAAAGTTCTCAAAACCCGCATTACACAAATCCAACAGTTGGCGAGAACATTGCTTTCAACATTACGTAAGCAATCTGGGAACCCATTGTGCAGAGACTTTAGACATGTGCAGCGGTCATGTAAAATGCTGTGCATAGACCTATAACTAATTCCTACTGCATTTGCGATGAAATGAATTGTCACACATCTGTCACTCAGCACCAGCTGCTCAACCTTTGTAACCATCTCACTGTCTGTGGATGTTCCCTTCCTTCTCTTGGCTTGACAAGGACACTTGTATGACTGTACTGGAACTCCCATTTCCACTTTTTTTTTAGTGTCATAGAATTGACAATTTTGCCCATATACAGCTTTAATTTCTTCAATTTCCTGACCTCCGTTGCCCTGCAAATGCAGGAACTTGATCACTGCTCAATGCTACACTTTGTCAATCGTAGCGTCCTTCCTCAGATTCCAGGCACCACCTCTGGTGTACAATTACCTATGGGAATGAAATTTCACATTAGTTATTGAATATGTAGACAACTTATATTAAAAACAGCATCTTCCTACTATTATCTAGGTCAGGGTACTAACTTTTTGTTACCTCCTTGTGTGTGTGTGTGTGTATATATATATATATATATATATATATATATATATATATCTGATAATTAAAATAAATATGATATTTAAAATAAAAACATCAGCCAGTAGTACGGCAATAATGCAGAGCGAAACGAAACGTAAAATAATAAAAAATAAACAAACAGGGAAGGGAAAGTAGCGGTAGTAGGACAAAAGGTAGTCGATAATTCCCTATATAATTTAGTCAATTATGTCATTAAACCCAATTAATAAAACATGATATAAATTTAAAATAATGCCAATTATACATAATTTAGCGGAACCCCCTCGAAAGGTACCATTTCCAAAAGACGTGAAATATCACCAAAAAAGGGTTAAAGAAACTACCAAAAAACTAAAATATCAAAATAATAGACTGACCATCATGCCCCATATCGACAGAGGACCACGAGGAAATGCAGCGATTCCATGACCATTATTGGCCTCGTGGTCCTCTGTCGATATGGGGCATGATGGTCAGTCTATTATTTTGATATTTTAGTTTTTTGGTAGTTTCTTTAACCCTTTTTTGGTGATATTTCACGTCTTTTGGAAATGGTACCTTTCAAGGGGGTTCCGCTAAATTATGTATAATTGGCATTATTTTAAATTTATATCATGTTTTATTAATTGGGTTTAATGACATAATTGACTAAATTATATAGGGAATTATCGACTACCTTTTGTCCTACTACCGCTACCTTCCCTTCCCTGTTTGTTTATTTTTTATTATTTTACGTTTCGTTTCGCTCTGCATTATTGCCGTACTACTGGCTGATGTTTTTATTTTAAATATCATATTTATTTTAATTATCAGATATAATTAGGCATCATGTGGAGGATGTGCATTTGCTGCCTCTAATGATAGCTACATAGCCATATTTATTTATTTTTATCACTTTTGCCTAACTTTTATCTCACATTTTATATATATATATATATATATATATATATATATATATATATATACACAGTCAAACTAGGTTATAACGAGCATGGAAATAACAAGATCACAGCTGTAACGAGCAAAAAGCCATAATGATTTTAATTTACGTGTATTCCCATACAGTCGCTTACTGTTATAATGAGTGTACTACACAGATATACCATACAAATTTTGGTAACCATGAAAATATTCTTAATTGCTCAGTAGTCAAATGCCCAATTCTTGGAATACACAAAAATGAAACGGGCAACTTAGCTTTTATGACCACCAGCATTGGATTAGCGGCCAGTTTATAACCTTGCCCTTTTGGGGATGAGGGCTGTACAATAGTGCATTGGTGTTCCGCTTGTTGCTTACTCTAATTACAGATTTTCTTGTATTCACTGAACCATAAATTTATTTTGGGATTTCTAAGAATATTCGAAGAATGCTGAAAATTCCGTGGACAGCCAAGATAACCAATACACAGGTCCTGCAGGACATGCACACGGAACGGGACCTGCTCAAAACCATCATCAGCAGGAAATGCAAATACCTAGGTCACATCGCTAGGAACCAACAAAAATATCACCTACTACCACTCATCCTGGAGGGAAAGATCGAAGGCAGGAAATGCCCAGGCAGACCGAAAATGGCATGGCTAGATAACATCAACACCTGGCTTCACATGACAACAGCACAAATTCTACACGCAGCGCTAGACAGAGAACAATATCAAAACGAAGTCGCAAACGCCATTCGGCAGCATTGAAGAAGAATATTGGAAACGGGACTTCTAAGAACTTTGTATGCAGATCACTGTACAGTCATTTTAAAGTAAAATTAGTTAGAAACAAACTCTTCCTTCGGAAATATGTTTACTAACAAAAGGAAGTGTCTCTCGATCCACAAAATTATTCATGAGTTAGAACCTGGTGCGAAAAATGTTGAAGTGTGTAAAAAGTTTTTGTCCTCTTCAACAGTATTGACATTGTGGAAGAATAAACATGTTTACATATCAGCACTGGAAAAAACCATAACTGAAAAAAAAAAAAAAAAAAAATTTCAAAAGTGTGAGGTTACAAATGTCGACGAAGCATTGCTACAGTTGTTCACTACACAAAGAAGTGCTGGATTTTCGATAAACTATCTGATCTTGAAAGCTCAAGAGAAAAAATTCACTAAACAATTTTGGCTCAACAATTTTGTATGCACAATGGTTGGCTGGATCGATTTAAAAACTGACATAAAATCATTTATGCAAAAATTAGTGGAGAATCTGGATCTGCAGATCCAATAATGGCAAATTCCAGTTCAGTGTTGTCATTTGAGGTGAGCGGATGCGCTTAGTCAGGGCTCCTCAGTTAAGTGGTTTACTTTTGGATAGTGCTTTTAAATATTTGATTTATTTAGATATTGTTGGATTATTTTGTTATAGGTTTTCCTGTTACAGTTTGATTTTAATAATATTATAGATATAATTCTTTAAAGTTACCTTTCATTGATATTTATTTAATTTTATAATGGTAGTTACGAGATCTGCCTTAAACACGTCACAGGGTATCGTGACTCACACGGAAATAGCCGATGGCGATTTATGGGTGAGTAATGATTGTGGATCCTGTGGAATGTTTTCCAAGGTTGACCTGGTGACTGATCCTACCTCACCTGGGGATTCTTTTCTTTGTGATCGATGTTGAGGAGTGCGCCAATCTTAAATTACAGTTTGGTGCACTGATGGAACATTTTGAGTCGCTGAAAAAATGGGTGCTTGCCCTCGAGAATAATGCATCTGGGTGCTCGTCAGGGACTCAAGATTCCAGCAATCTACCAAGTGATGCACACCCGATTCGAGCCTCAAAACAGAAAAACCAAGTGCAAACTACTCTGGTTAAAAAGGACATTGTTTTATTAGGAGACTCCATTGTCATGGAAACGGGGAATATTTTTTGTAATAAGGATAGGTGGAGTAGAACCAGGGTATGTCTGCCAGGAACAACTATTGATGATGTCACCAACAGATTG
This sequence comes from Mastigoproctus giganteus, assembly GCF_048544385.1. Taxonomy (NCBI): domain Eukaryota; kingdom Metazoa; phylum Arthropoda; class Arachnida; order Uropygi; family Thelyphonidae; genus Mastigoproctus; species Mastigoproctus giganteus. The sequence goes on from NC_143587.1 coordinate 120,276,057, forward strand.
TCAGATTTTAAAGGGGGTAAAGAGAATATTATTATTCATGTGGGGACTAATGATATTAAACGTACATGATCTGACGATTTGTTGAAAAATACAGGACCATGCTGAGGAATTGCCACGAGCTAGGCCACAATGTCTGTGTCTGCAATGCTGCCCAGACAAGATAGGAGGGATTATATGTTAAGAGCCTTAGGGATTAACTCAAGACTTGGAGAAATCTGCAAGGCTTTAGGGGGGAAATTTCTATCAGCATGGCCTACACTTGTAGGTAGAAGGAATTTGTTTTGTAGAGACGGGATACACTTAAACAAAGGTGGTGCAAAAGTTTTTGCCAGTATTATTGAGGATACCTTAAAGGTTCAGGGAAACTGCTAGTTGGGGGGGGGATGTGGGTAATATTGACATGTGTTTATCTGATAATATTGGTCAAAGTAACTCTTGCACATACCTTAAGAGTTCTTATCTGTTACCCCAACTGGACATATTATCTAGATGTTCTGGGGGCAGAAACGTTTCACATGAGCGGGTAGCTAATATCAGGGAAGAGAGCATAAAAAACTTTAAGGGTTGTGTTAGGGTTGTTAAATATACAAGAACAGTAAATCTTAATTGTTTATACAGTAACGTTAGAAGTGTCGTCAATAAAATGAGCGAATTCAAACTGCTGGTTAAAACAAGTAACGCGGACATAATAGGGCTTACAGAGACGTGGTGTCACCCGGAAATTGGGGATGATGAGTTTAAGTACGGCTTGTATAATGTATTTAGGAAGGATAGGGTAGATAGAAGGGGTGGTGGGGTAATGCTTCTTATCAGAAGCAACCTGAGTGCGACGATAGCTTTCCCGGATTCAGACATTTCACATGCTAGTATAGAGTCTGTATGGTGTGAGATAGTTGGAAACAAAGGTATAATGCGAGTAGGAGTAATCTACAGACCAGGTGATTGTGAAGATTATGACAAAAGCCTCTACATGCAAATGGAATGGGCAAGTAAGCGTCAATGCCTTATTATGGGTGACTTCAATTTGCCTCTAATTGATTGGAGTAAATGGGAAGCAAACTCAACATGGGGAACAAAATTTTTAAATCAACTAGATGACTGTTATTTGTATCAACATGTCAGGAAAAGTACTAGAGAAAAGAATATCCTAGACCTCATCATAACACAGAATCAGATGACATAACAGGGCTGACAGTAGAGGAACCAGTAGCAGGAAGTGATCATGGAGTTCTACGGTGGATGACGACAAGAGAGGTAGCAGATGTAAAAGGCGAAGGAATGGGTTTTAATTTCAGAAAAGGAAATGTAAAAGGCCATGTAGTACCTTAAGATGCCTTAAGGTACTAAATGGCCTCTATTAACTGGGTAGATATCGTGCAGAAAATGAATACATTTGATTGTGGTACGCTTTTAAAACATTAATCACAGATGCCTTGAATGCATATATACCATTTAAAAAATACTCCACGAGGAGAGTTCCAAGTTGAATGAATAGTGAAGTTGCCACATTATTTGAGCAGAAAAAGGTGGCATGGAAAGGTTACAGAGCAATAAAAAGTACTGAAGCCTATAACAGCTACAAGGTGATGTGTAATAGAGCCACAGAAAAGGTTCGACAGGCAAAGGCAGTTTATGAGAAATCACTAGCAAAGAGGGGGGATAAAGAATTCTTCACATATATAAATGCCAAGAAGAGCAGGACAAACCAGATCGGACCTTTTACGTAAGGGAAAGGGGATAGTATTAAATACACCAGCTGCCGTTGCAGATGAACTCAACAGTTATTTTGCATCGATATTTACAAATGAAAAACCTTTTGTGGCAATGGGAAATTGTGGGAGCGAAGTTAAAAAATATGTAATTAATGATATTGAAATTTCGCAAGATTATTTAATGAAAAAACTTTCGAGCCTACAGACCAGTAAGGCTCCTGGAGTTGATGGAATATACCCTATAATCTTAAGGAGGCGGCAAGCGAGTGCATTGAACCATTGAGGCTAATTATGCGAGCATCACTAGATCTGGGGAGATTCCCTTGGATTGGAAAAGTGCAAATGTATCTCCCATACATAAGGGTGGCTCTAAAAGTGAAGTTGGAAATTATGAACCTGTCAGTCTGATTTCAGTAGTAGGGAAAATCATGGAGGCAATGATTAAGGGTGGAATTCAGGATCATTTGGATCGAATTGAAATTCTCAAGGATACTCAGCATGGTTTTGTAAAGGGAAAATCATGTTTCACAAATCTGGTTCACTATTTTGAAAGGGTTACTCACAAGCTGGATTTAGGGAATAATTTCGACATTGTTTATTTAGATTTCAGCAAAGCTTTTGACTCAGTCTCACATGAGCGGTTGCTTTATAAGCTGGAAAAGGTTGGAATCACTAGAAAATCCTTAGATGGATAGAAGGATGGCTTCAAGGCAGGAGGCAGAGGGTTGTGATAAATGGCTATTCCTCAGATTGGGTTGATGTAAGAAGTGGGGTTCCCCAAGGATCAGTATTAGGACCACTGTTGTTTTTAATTTTCATAAACGACATTGATGAAGGGATAGAGGGCATGATGTCTAAATTTGCAGATGTTAAAATTGGTAGAGTAGTTAATGATCACTGTCAAGCTGAGCTTCTTCAGAGAGACCTAGATAGACTTCAGGAATGTTCAGAAAAATGCCAGCTATGCTTTAATCCAACAAAGTGTAAGGTATTACACCTGGGAAACAGTAATCCCAAAATAACTTATTCACTTGGTGGAGTTCAACTATACCCAGTACTGGAGGAAAGGGACTTGGGTGTTACGATACCGTCAGACACGAAATTCTCTGAGCATTGTAAACAGGTTGCAAGGAAGGCCCATGGTGTCCTATTGATGATCTATCGAACTTTTGCAAGTAGAGATAGGAACGTGATAATCCCATTATATAAGGCTTATGTTAGACCACACTTGGAATACTGTGTTCAAGTATGGAGACCGCACCTAAAGAAAGACAGAGCTTCTTGAAAGGGTGCAAAGACGGGTAACTTGCCTGGTGAGATCGGCAAAAGGGTGTCCCTATGAAGAAAGACTTAGAATATATGGGTTGCAGAGTTTGGAAACTAGACACCTTAGAGGAGAGTTGATTGAGGTGTTTAAGGTTCTGAGAGGCATCAGTAAAATGAATGAGGACGAAATTTTCAAGATTATAAATGATGCTAGAACTAGGGGACATAAATTCAAGTTACGGGGGAGAAATGTTTAGATTGGACTGCAGGAAGTTTTATTTTAGCCAGCGAGTTATAAATTACTGGAATAAGTTGCCTTCATGGGTGGTAGAGGCCAACAGTTTGGGGAAATTCAAAGGTCATCTGGATAGTACTTTCGGGTAAGGGAAGCGTATAGGATGATAGGTTTAATTTTTTTTTTTTTTTTATTAATTATTATTATTTATTCATTTTTTGTTTTTGTTTTTATCATTGTTTTGTTCAGATTTTTTTTTTTTTTTTTTTGGCTGGTGCAGTATAAGCCATAGGCTTTCTTGCACCATGTGGCCATTACTATTACTAAATGAATTGATTGACTGTGTTTGGGCAGAAATCAGGAAAGATTTTGATGATGAAGACATCTACCATGCCGACAAAACAGGACTCTTTTATAATTTGTTATCTGACAATACATTTAAATTTAAAGAGGGAAAATGTGTTGGTCGAAAAAAATCAGACTCACTTGATGGTGTTCTTATGCACAAATATGACAGGGACTGATTAAAAAAAAAAAAAAAAAACTTTATTGGAAAATCGTTAAAACCTCTGTTTCAAAAACGTAAGGAAACTTCCTGTGGATTACATTAGGAACAAGAAAGCTTGGATGACTTTAGATATTTTTCAGCAATACATAAATGGTTGCAATAAGGAACTATTCAAAAAGAATAAAAATATTTTATTATTAGTTGATAACTGTCCTGCACCCCTCCAGATTTAAAATTTGTCCAACATTAAGCTAGTGTTTTTGCTTCTCAATGCGACATAAATTTTACAGCCAATAGACATAGGTGTAATGAAGAGTTTGAAAGGATTTTATAAAAGATTTCTAGTTCTACATTTGATTAGTCGAAGAGAACAGAAACTAAAATGGTTTTAGGGCTTAATCCTCAGGCTGTGTGAAAGTTTAACAACATACAATTTTGTGTAAAATAGCTGAAAACTCTAAAATAGCTGAAAACTGCATCATTTTAGGTGTATCTCATATTGTGAATACCTTCACGAGTTGCCATGATATTGCACTACCTCAAATAAGTAATGCTTCACCAATGGAGAATACTATTGGTACTTATTTTCAGTGTATACCAGGTGGGTGGGTAAGTACCCTGGTGATGCAATGATGGTAATTCAGTTATGAAGTATAACTCCAATATGAGAGATGCCTATTGGTGTATGAAGTGAATCAGACTAAAACACTTATGGCTTAAGCCTCAGGCTGTGTGAAAGTTTAACAACATACAAATTTGTGCAACAGCATCATGTTAGTATCCACAGAGAATAAGTAACAATAGTCGTCTCCATTGGCGAAGCGTTGCTTAATCGAAGTGGTGCAATATCGTGGCAACTCTTGAAGACATTCACAATATGAGATACATCTAAAATAATACCATTTTCAGCTATTTTAGAGTTTGCTGCATACCGACAAGGATGAGAGCCTTGTCGATCAATTCGGCCCTGGAAAGATTGTGCAAGGCTCAAGGGGTAGAATTTTTTTCAGCCTGGACTGTACTTGTTAACAGGAGAGATTGCTTCTACAGGGATGGGATACACTTAAATAGAAAGGGTGCAAGAATATTTGCTGATGCTATCGAGGCAGTGTTAGGTGGGTCGGAAAACTGCTAGCTTGGGGGGAGACAAAGACCAATAGATTGACAGTAGCCACTGGCAGAGGTGAAAGAGATTCTTGCACTGCTTCTATTAGAATGAGCAGATGCATGATATTTCAGAGACTGCTGGGAGCCATTGCGGTACAAGTAAACACATGGGTTGTGTTAGGGTAGCTAAGAATAGAAACAGGTGCAGGTATACTTGCGTGTACACCAATGCTAGGAGTTTAGTAAATAAATTTGATGAATTTGAGGTATTGCTAAAAACATCGAAGGCAGATATTGTTGGGATATCAGAGACGTGGTGTCACACAGATATAAGGGATGCAGAACTGCAATTTGGGGAGTACAACGTCTACAGAAAGGATAGACAGGATAGGAAGGGAGGAGGGGTTATGCCATTAGTTAAGAAACACGTAAAAACCAAGGAAGTGAAGCCAGTCGACATCGCTGGACAGTGCAGTGTGGAGTCAGTTTGGTGTGACATAAACATTGGGAGATCAAAATTGAGAGTAGGAGTGTGCTATAGGCCTAATGACTCTGATGAGTATAATAAGGAACTGTACAAGGAAATAGAGTGGGCCAGTAAATCAGAGTGTCTTATAATGGGAGATTTTAATTTCCCAGATATTGACTGGAATTTGGGGGCTGGTTACTCACACACTAGCAGGACTTTTGTGGATTTATTGGATGATTGTTTTCTACATCAGCATGTTCGGGAGGCAACTAGAGGGAGTAATACTCTTGATTTGATTATCAGCAGTGATTCTTCATGCATTAAGAATCTGCAAATAAATGAACCACTAGGTGGCAGTGATCACAGTGTGCTGAAGTGGGATTTACTCAAAGAGGTAACTACCATTAGGGGTAAAGGGAAGGGTTATTGCTTCCGTAAAGGCGACTACGATGGACTGAGACAGTATTTAAATTCTATGCAGTGGGACCAACTGATGATGTTACCAACAGCAAATTCAAAATGGGAAGCATTCAAAGAACTTATCTTGGAAGCTACTAGGCTTTACATACCAACTAAGAAATATTGTTCAAGGTTTAGGCCAAAATGGATGTCAGATGAACTGATGAGGCATATGGCACAGAAGAAAAATGCATGGGATACATACAAATTAACACATGACACAGAAGCCTATGATAGATACAAGTTGATATGCAACCAAGTTACAAAGGAGGTTAGGCAGGTGAAGGCAGATTACGAGAAATCCCTGGCAAGGGATGCAAAGAAAAACAGCAAAGAGTTCTTTACTTATGTAAACTCTAGAAGGAAGGGGATGAATCAGATTGGTCCACTTGATATTGATGGGTCAAGTGTTGATGATCCTGCTCAGGTAGCTAACAAACTAAATGAATATTTTGCATCGACATTCACACATGAGGAGTTATTCAGCGAGGGGAATGCCAGAGGTGTATTCAACTCTAGCAGTAAGCTACAGAATCTTGAAATAACTGGGAGTAAAGTGGAGGAGAAACTGTTGAAGATAAACACAAGAAAGGCACCTGGGGTGGATGGGATCTATCCAGTTATATTAAAGGAGGCAGCAAAGGAAGTAAGCAAACCCTTAGCCATAATTATGAGAGCTTCCTTGGACTCAGGGGAGGTACCCATAGACTGGAAATGTGCAAATGTGACCCCAATTCACAAAGGAGGATCAAAGGCTGACACAAGTAATTATAGACCTGTGAGCTTAACTTCTGTTCCAGGAAAATTAATGGAGGCACTGGTTAAAGACGCACTGCAGGATCATTTAGACAAGACTTCAGTTATAGCTCAGACACAGCATGGTTTTGTTAAGGGGAAGTCTTGCCTGACCAACTTGATTGGATACTATGATGCAGTCACAAAAGAACTGGATGCAGGGAATAACTTTGATATTATATACTCGGATCTTAGAAAGGCTTTTGATACTGTTGCACATGGAAGACTGCTACACAAATTGGAGCAGTGTGACATTGGAGGCAAATTGCTGCTATGGATAAAGGGGTGGTTGAGGGGGAGAAGACAGAGAGTGGTAATCAATGGACACTGCTCATCATGGACTGATGTTATTAGTGGAGTCCCTCAGGGCTCAGTGTTGGGTCCATTATTGTTTTCTGTATTTATAAATGATATTGATGATGGTATATCGGGCTTAATGTCCAAGTTTGCAGACGATACAAAGGTTGGCAGGGTTGTCAAGGACACTACTGACACTATGCTGCTGCAACAGGATCTGGAAAGGTTGAGCAGATGGGCTGAGAGGTGGCAAATGAAGTTTAACATTGACAAATGTAAAGTACTACATATGGGAAACAGCAACCCCAGAGCAACGTATCAACTCTGTGCTACTATGCTGACAGTGGTAGAGAATGAAAGGGACTTGGGGGTGATTGTGCAGGCAGATATGAAGTTCTCTGAGCAGTGCAGACGGGCTGCAAGAGTAGCTCATGGAGTATTGTCAATGATATACAGGAATTTTTCCAGCAGGGATAAGGAGGTGATTATTCCATTGTATAAGGCGATGGTCAGGCCACACCTAGAGTACTGTATACAGGTCTGGAGGCCTCATTTCAAGAAGGATGTAGAGCTGCTGGAACGAGTACAGAGAAGGGCAACAAGATTAGTGAATGGAACAAAGGGGTGCTCTTACGAAGGAAGGCTTAAGTTTTGCAAATTAGTGTCTGGAGACTAGGCACCAGCGAGGTGATCTGATAGAGGTGTATAAAGCCTTGAATGGTTTAAGCATGCTCAATGCTGATGGGATTCTTCCTCTAGCTCAGAAAAATCACCTGAGAGGGCATAAATTCAAATTGAGGAAAGACAGATGTAGGATAGACGTGCGGAAATTTGCCTTTAGCCAGAGGGTGGTTGGTTGGTGGAACAGACTTCCATCCCTTGTGGTGGAGGTTGATAGCCTAAATAAGTTTAAGGCTCAGCTGGACAGGTATTTTGAACGAACAGAGGGGTGAAGTGGAAGTGGGTTTTTTTTTTTTTTTGGCTGATGCTGCATAAGCTGGCATTTCTTGCATCAAATGCCTCTACTAATGCTAAAAAAAAAATAATATAGAAACTTAATGAGTATATCAATATTGGGTGCTATAAATTTATTTAATGATATGTGGAACAACATTACTTTCACAACCATATCGAATTTCTTCAAGATATCGAAATTAAATTTCAGTTGTAGACGAAGATGATGGAAACGAAGAAAACAACTTGCCATTATCCAAATGGTTGCTACGTAACAATGTTGTAGGTTTTGATACAGATACCATCGATGAATTTGTACGAGTCGATGATAACTTGTTAACTAGTAGTCTTCCTATAGAGTGATATTGTAGATGCTGTTCTCAGTAAAGACAATGATATGCTAACAAGTGAAAGTGAACCAAAATCGGTGCCAGCAATCACCCATGCTCAAGGTGCAATGGACACATTAGTCAATTTTTTTGAAGGACCTGAGGCAAATGAGGCTTGTAATGTGTTCGATGTTTTAAGGGGAAACTTGAGAAATATAAAAGTGAAATCTTTAAAGGAAACATCAATTTTAAGGTTCATAAAATAGACTAATTGAAATAGTGTTTATTATTAATTAGTATTGTTTTTAATTAGAGAAATAAATTGTGTGTTTAGTATTATGTGTATGGTTTTAAAATTACAGACAAATAAAGGGTTTAATATTAAATGTATTGTAGTTTATACAAGCATATTAATACAAATAATATGTAGGTATCTACTTTTCTTTCTTTTTTTTTCTCTCTAATATTTCTTTGTTTTTTGAATATCTTTTTATCAGTTTATTGAGAATTCAAAAAAATAGGAGGTAGATTTAACTCATCACTGATATGAGTAATGGTTATAACAAGGAAATTTTGTCGGTCCCTTGATGCTCATTATAACCAAGTTGTGTGTGTGTTCAGGGTGTCTGAAAAATACACGGCATAACTTCAGGAATAAGTTCCTCATATGGTTGACAATAAAAATATTTTATATCAACATAGTTCCGGATATTCTTGGTTCCCGAGTTATTCACCGGAATGTCTTATCTCCCGCAGGTGATTTCCTTCATCACAAGGTAATGACAGAATCTGGTGGTTTTCCATTAAGACCATGTACTCAAATCAGGAGCAAGCGGATATGCACTTTATGTATGGTTTGGCAGACGGCAGTGCTTTGGAGGCTCATCATTTACCACAAAAGGTTCCCAGAACTAAGATGTGCAGACAGGAAAACAAACATGCATGTGTTGATTCCAGGAGTGGCATGCACAGCATCCAAAATCTCCTCCTCTACTTCAGGAGTTGCAGATCTTGGTCGTCCTCTGTTGGCAGCACAAGGTGTAAAGGTCCCATGTTCACAAAGGTGGCAATGGATACCTTCAAACGTTTTCCTGTCTGGACATCTTCGTTCTGAGAACCTCTCGTGGTACAAACGATGAGCCTCCAGAGCTTTGCTGTCCACCAAACTGTACATAAAGTGCATATCTGCTTACTCCTGGTTTGAGTACATGGTTAGAATGGAAAACCACCAGACTCTGTCAGTACCTTGTGATGAAGGAAATCACCTGTGGGAGATAAGACATTCCGGTTAACTCGGGAAACAAGCATTTCCGGAACTATGTTGATATAAAATATTTTTGTCTACGTATGAGGAACTCATTCCTGAAGGGGGGGGGGGGTGTATAATGACTAGTTAGGAAAATAAAAAAAATAAAATAAGAAAATAAATTAAAGCTATTATTAGAGGCAGCAAAGTACACAATCCTCCACATGATGCCCAATGCATAACCAATATTAAGTATAAAATTAAAACATATGCCAGTAACATCTATATGTTAATTTAACCATTATGTTTAAATTTTCACTCAACAGTTTTGCCATACTACTGGCATATGTTTTAATTTTTAAAACATATGCCAGTGGACCATATGTTTGGTCCACTTGATATCGATGGTTCAACAGTTGACGATCCTGCTCAGGTAGCTAACAAACAATGTACATTTTGCATCGACATTCACACATGAGGTCGTATTCAGCGAGGGGAATGCCAGAGGTGTATTCAACTCTGGCAGTAAGCTAGATAATCTTGTAATAACTGAGAGTAAAGTGGAGGAGAAATTGTTGAAGATAAACACAAGAAAGGCACCTCGGGTGGATGGGATCTATCCAGTTATATTAAAGGAGGCAGCAAAGAAAGTAAGCAAACCCTTAGCCATAATTATGAGAGCTTCCTTGGACTTGGGTGAGGTACCCATAGACTGGAGATGTGCAAATGTGACCCCAATTCACAAAGGAGGATCAAAGGCTGACAAGTAATTATAGATCTGTGAGTTTAACTTCTGTTCCAGGAAAATTAATGGAGGCACTGGTTAAGGATCATCTGAACAAGACTTCAGTTATAGCTTGGACACAGCATGGTTTTGTTAAGGGGAAGTCTTGCCTGACCAATTTAATTGGATACTATGATGCAGTCACAAAAGAACTGGATGCAGGGAATAACTTTGATACTATATACTTGGATCTTAGAAAGGCTTTTGATACTGTTGCACATGGAAAACTGCTGCACAAATTGGAGCAGTGAGGCATTGGAGGCAAATTGCTGCTATGGATAAAAGGGTGGTTAAGGGGGAGAAGACAGAGTGGCAAATGGAGACTGCTCATCGTGGACTAATGTTATTAGTGGAGTCCCTCAGGGTTCAGCGTTGGGTCCATTATTGTTTTCTGTATTTATAAATAATATTGATGATTGCATATCAAGCTTAATGTCCAAGTTTGCAGACTATACAAAAGTTTGCAGGATTGTTAAGGACACTACTGACGCTATGCTGCTGCATCAAGATCTGGAAAGGTTGAGCAGATGGGCTTGAGAGGTGGCAAATGAAGTTTAACATTGACAAATGTAAAGTACTGCATATGGGAAACAGCAACGTATCAACTCTGTGGTACTACACTGACAGTGGTAGAAAATGAAAAGGACGTGGGGGTAATTGTGCAGGCAGATATGAAGTTCTCTGAGCAGTGCAGATGGACTGCAAGAGTAGCCCATGGTGTCTTATCAATGATATACAGAAATTTTTCTAGCAGGGATAAGGAGGTGATTTTTCCCTTGTATAAGGCAATGGTCAGGCCACACCTTGAGTACTGTATACAGGTCTGGAGGCCTCATTTCAAGAAACTTGTAAAGCTGCTGGAATGAGTACAGAGAAGGGCAACAAGGTTAGTGACTGGAACAAAGGGTTGCTCCTACGAAGAAAGGCTTAAGTTTTGCAAATTACAGTGTCTGGAGACTAGGCACTGGCGAGGTGATCTTATAGAGGTGTGTATAAAGCCTTGAATGGTTTGAGCATGCTCAATACTGATGGGATTCTGCCTCTTGCTCAGAATAATAACCTGAGAGGGCATAAATTCAAATTGAGGAAAGACAGATGTAGGATAGATGTACGGAAATTTGTCTTTAGCCAGCGTATAGCTGGTTGGTGGAACAGACTTCCATCCCTTGTTGTGGAAGTTGATAGCTTAAATAAATTTAAGGCTCAGCTGGACAAGTATTTTGAACGAACGAAGGGGTGAAGTGGAAGTTTTTTTTTTTTTCTTTTTCTGACTGATGCTGCATAAGCTTGCTTTCTTGCATCATATGCCTCTGCTAATGTTAATTTTATACTTCATATTGGTTATATGTGTGTGTGTGTGTGTGTGTGTGTGTATGCGCACACACACACACACACACACACACACACACACACACACACACACACACACACACACACACTGATGAGCCAAAACATTGGCCAGCAAGTCATTATGCAAATCGGAGCAGCTGCAACTGAACTACAGCACGTGTGTGGGTCGGGACATGGTATAAAAAACACCTGATACTGAACTCCATTAATCAGTGTTACTCTTGTTCTTCAGATGGGAAAGGCAGTGCAGTTAAGCTAGTTTGACAAAGGCCAAATTATAATGGCCAGACCACTGGGTCGGAGCATATCCTGTAAATAATCTGACACTGATTCTATTTTATTGTTGGCTCTGGGGGATGAGCCCGAACTTCGATGTGGGCCCCGTCTCCCCAAGGCTATTATTGTCCACCATCCAATGTAAAACCCCTGGCATTGCTGCTGTGAAGGGTCTATTGTATATACCACGTTTGTGTACAATAAAGATTATATATATATATCCGAAATTGCACAGTTGGTGGGCTGCTCAGTCAGCTGTGGTTAGTACCTACCCAAAGTGGTTCGAGGAGGGGAAACTCACGAACTGCCGGCGAGGTGTTGGACGACCACAGCTCATCAATGCTAGAGACGAGCGTAGGCTCTCCCGAATGGTACATGGCAACAGAAGGGCAACTGTGGCGCAACTTGCCAATAATTGGAATGCTGGTGACTGGAGTAATGTGTCACAACACACAGTACATTGAACCCTGCTGAAAATGGGGCTGCGTAGCCGCAGGCCACTCTGAGGGCCAATGCTAACAATGGTTCACTGGCAACAGTGCCTACAATGTACATATAAACATCAAAACTGACCTTGAGTGATTGGCAGAAGGTAGTCTGATCCGATGAATCGCGTTTCCTATTGCACCATCTGGGTACATGTGGGGAAGTGATGGTGCTTGGATGCACCATGGGATGAAAACAAACCAGTGGCGGCAGTGTCATGCTTTGGGTGATGTTCTTCTCTGAGATATCCCGAGTCCAGTCATCCATCTGCCGGGCAATCTGACATCTACCACCTACCTAAACATCATTACTGACCAGGTACACCCTTTCATGGCAATGGTCTTCTCCTCCGGTAGCGTGCAGTCTTTCAGCAGGATAATGCGCCATGCCGCACTGCCCGGATTGTTCGAGACTGGTTTGCAGAACATGAGGAAGACTTCCGGGTACTGCCCTGGCCTCCAAATTCCCCAGACATCAATCCCATCGAGCATCTGTGGTTTGTGATGGAACAGCAACTCCATTCTGCTGCGTCTCAACCACTGACCTTACAGGAGTTAAAGGATCTGCTAGTTACATGTTGGTACCAGATACCACAAGACACATTTAGAAATCTTGTAGCATCCGTGCCTTGCTGGGTATGAGCTGTTTTGGCTGCACATGGAGGACCAACATCATATTAGGTAGGTGGTCATATTGTTAGGTTAGGTTAACTAGGGTGAAGCAAGCGGGGCATGTGCCCTGGGTGCCAAATTTGGGGGTGCAATTTTTATGGTTAAAACAAGAATTCAGCCAGAATTTTAAAGAACAGTTTTCAGTGAACACATTTTTTTTTTTTTTTTTTTTTTGCACTGACACCATCAACTCTAGTGATGCATATGATATATATATTTATAATTATTGAGAAAAAAGTAAAGAAAGAAAGTTAAAACGACAATAACTGTAACTAATATCTAAATAATATTTGAGTCAATGCAGTTGCAAGCAATCATGCAATACACCCATAATGTCTATATTAAGGATAATATAAATACTTAGCATATATTGATCATCACAGAAACAGAACTTCTTGTCGTTTTTTGCCTTCATTCTGGGTGGTTGGCCCCAGTTGAAGTCATCTAGATTGTTGGTAAAAAGCGATAATTTTTTTTTTTTTTTTTTTTTTGCGTTTTCTTAGATCCCTGATGGTATTATTATTGGATTGATTTACTTATTCCAATGGTTCTTTATATTATCCTTAATATTATATATATATATATATATAAACAGTAAATCCTCACTAATCTGGTTACAGTTAATTCGGATCGAAATATGAAAAATTCTGTTCACAGTTGAGTACTTTGAAAAACTCATGGAATTTAGGAAGGCAGATGAGTAACTCTCACTGCATTCTGATTCTCTGTGGAGGGAAGGAGAGAGAGAGAGAGAGAGAGAGAGAGAGATATCGTACTTTGCATTGTCTTGTGTTTAGTATCGTCGTTGACTCTGAGTCGGATAGATGTCATTGCTTATATCGCTTCATTTTTGTACTTCTTTATACATATAAAGAAGTGCACTTTATATCTATGTACATAAGTTAACATACTTTATGTAATTATGGGGTTCTAATAAATTAAAGTGAAATAAAAAGAAAACACTAAGTATCATTAACAAACTCAAAGTGAACAACTTAAATGGTGTTCCTGGGGAGGAAAAAAAAAAAAAAAAATTGCTTAAGAATTTGGTATTGACCAACAGGCTGTATCAGATATTAAAACAAAGAACCTATAGAGACATTTCCTTTAAATTTTTGTGTGGAGAGTGATAAAAGCAGTGTATCAAATAGACAAACATTAAAAAAAGTCAAAAGAAGTGTTGCTGAAAGAAGCTGTATTAAGCAGTGTTCACAGCAATGATCAAGTAGTGTTAGCGTGTGACTCCAGTACCACCTGATAAATGTATTAAAAGACTAAAGATAATACATTTATCCATTGATAGATGGATAATTATCCCAGGTGCTCACATCTGGTGAGTATGGGCTTGGCACATCCAGGATCCTGAGCTGGATATCATCCTTTTTTGTGATTCCCTTCTAATTTTCTCTCTCTCTCTCTCTCTCTCTCTCATTCAGAATTTTTTTTTTTTTTTTTTTTTTTTGGCTGGTGCAGTATAAGCCTCAGGCTTCCTTGCACCATAAATAATAATAATAAATGTACCATTTTTTTATAGTTTTTAAGTGAAGGCTCCACAGTGATATATATATTTAATTATTTATTTTTATTTTTTTTCATCAACACTATCTATATCATTAAATTTTCTTAAATTAGGGCTATATTTTGCTTCACTAATCCAGATTATCGCTTAATCTGGATGACCTCTCCCCCAATTACTCTGGATTAGTGAGGGTTTACTGTGTGTGTGTGTGTGTGTGTGTGTGTGTGTGTGTGTGTGTGTGTGTGTGTGTGTGTGTGTGTGTGTGTGTGTGTGTATTTATTTATTATTTTTCAATCTGTGCATTATTTTTTTCCTGTTATTTCAAATTTGATATTTATTTAACATTAGAAGTATGGCAGTGGGTTAATTCAGTTGCTGAATGTTTTTATTATTGTAACTTTTTTTAATATGTTATTTTCTGCAAATTCACAACTTATTTTTCTAAACTGCAGCCCTCTACACAGTTTTTTACTTGTTTTTAAAAAATATGGAATATACAGAGAGTTAAATTGGCTGCAGTCAATGTGACCATATCATGTTTGCTCAAAGTGTCCTTTTTAAAATGATTTTATTACATCATATTTATTTGTACACACGTACATATAAAATTTCCAGAATCAGTAGTTAGGAAAAGTAAACGGTTCAAAGTTTAAAATTTCCTTTTATTATTCTGTTTTATGCTACAACTGGATCATTTATCTGAAAATGATACATATTCACTGAGATATCTCCTGTAAATGATCTAGAGAGGATTATAGCCTTAGAGACTTATAGTTATTCAAACGATAATCACAAATAAGCTGGAAACTTTTTTTTTTATAAAATAACTTGCATCATTGAATCTGCTTATTTAAATTTCCATAAGAAAAGTTGAAATTAAGAAGAATAAACAAACCTTAAGAGCCAGAAAATCAAAGTACCAATTCCCTGAAGTATATTTCATTGCAGTCTGTCGGTTTTAAAACTGCCATTTTTAGCAAAAAAAAAAAGTAAGTTTTAAAGCAGAATTGTACAAAGTGCACTGGTCTTCTTGAAGCAAGTCATTGTCAATTATCACGTAATAGTGCACGTGGGAGGAAGCAGGGAGTCTAGAGTTGTCACATGGTGTTGATGATCAACTTGTGTCAAGTTTCATTGATAAACTCAATTTTGTGCTAAATGCTTAAATTCTTGGGTGTGGGTCTGGCATTCATGTTTGGATACACTCCTTTATATTTGATTAACGCTAATGCCTCCATACCATGTTGTTCAACTTAATTACAACTTTTGCAGTATTTAATTGGGGATTATGTGTGAGGTGTTGAGCATGCATCAATCTCTGTAAGAGCAGATCAGCTCCAAATACTTTAAGCATACAAGTTCAAGATGTCACTCTGCTGGACCTAACAGAAGTAGAGCCAAGATATTTGATCTAGCAGCGCTGCTGGCAATTGATTTAGTATTTAAATTACTGATGTAGAAAAGCTTATTTTCTGTTATTCCAGCGAACCATTTTAAAAGCAAAAGGAATGATCTTGATTCTTGTAAAATTGTTAAATATATTGATTGTTTATTAATAAAAAAAAGAAAAAAAAAAAGAAATTATACTTCAGGTATCTTATACATATGAGGGAGTGGGGAGGAACCCTGATTATAAAGTTTTATTATTTAACAAAAAATGGTGTGGATGTAGTTGAACAGGTGAACAAGAAAATATGTCAAAGAAAATTCTAGAAGACTTAAAAGGCTTCTGTAGTCTTTTTAATATAGCTCAGTGAATGCTTGGTTTTGTTTTTTTTTCCCTGAAAATTGCAAACTTAATTTCTCAAAGGAAATTTATTTTGCAAATGGTTAGCGAGCTTAAGAGAGCTTTCATACAGCTAAACAGAGAAAGATGCTCTGTCAGCATCACCAAAATCACAGTCGGGACCAATGTAAAATGACAACAATACTGAATACAAATGTGCAAAAACGAACCCAGTTATATTCGTAATAAATCTCAGACCTGAGTTGTGGCAATGTACTGGAGTTCATGCTTATATTTTGCTGCCTAAATTAATTTCACTTCTTTCTGTAATGCTTTGCAAAATTTAATTTTTCATTTAATTAGAAATACAAACAAGTGTTCCTTTTTGGCATAATGAAAAATTGTTTTATGAATTTGTACGAGTGTCTAATTTAAATAAAGAACAATGATATGAAATACTGCTAATTTACACATGTGATCAAATTAACTACTATTGCATTTATAAATAGTTCAAGAACCATCATATTTATAGTGCTAACTAGCTTATATATTTTAGATCAATAAGTAGTGTGTGTGTGTGTGTGTGTGTGTGTGTGTTTAATTACTTAACCTGTTGTTGAATTGCCTTGGTCCTTCAATAGTGACAACTAGACTTTAGCATAATTTGCTCACTAGTGTTGTTTGATTCTCAGGTAAATCTTTATACTGTTACTCAAACAGTGAATATAGTATTTGTGTAAAGTTCTCCTTTTCCCACCCAGTGGCAATACAATGAACTGATTAAGCATTATTAAGATGTTTATTTGGAGTACTCTTTAGAGTAATAATGAATTCTTGACACTAACTAGGCAGAATTAACTAGTTTTAATATTTAACTATAAAAATTAAATGTATCCATACAAATATAAAATAAAAATGATTAAAAATAAGTAAAATATCTATACATAAAATAAAATAAGGCTCGGTCAATAAGTTCTGAATAGCCCTATGTATTTCCTAAAATGTAGCAATGTCATAATGACTCACTGCTTCTTCCACTGGGAAGTTGCTTGTTTAAAAAACTATTGGGGCGGATTTTAAACAAAGCCTTGATGTAGCTGTGGACATGGTCAGTTTTATAAAGCAGTGCCCTTTTAAGTCATGCATGTTTACAAAACTATAAGAAATTATGCCAAAAGTCCATGTGACTCTTTCTAAACATCACGGTTAGATGGCATTCAAGTGGGAAAGTTTTAACAAAGGTGTTTGAGCTGCAAGGTGTGAAGTACTGCATCTTCTTCAAAGATGTAATTAAAGCTAGCTTTTCTGACTTTCTTGAAGATACAGAATGGCTCCTGAAATCAGCCTACTTATTAGATATCAACACTTAAACATCTTGAACACCAGCATGCAAGGCCCAAAAGAAAACATTCTCATTTCCACAGACAAACTTTCTGTGTTAAAAATAAACTAGTTTGAAAAAAAAAAAAAAAAAACTCCTTTCAAGTGGAAATTATTTAAATATTCCTTGCTTGCAAGAAGAAAAACATTAATTGGAACTACAGTGATATTGAACTTCAGAGATCGGAGGTAAAATTCAACTAAGTGTCACCTGATGGGCTTTGGATTTCAATAAGAAAAAAATATCCTGTAATCTCGGCAAAAGCAGTGATCATCTTACTATAGTTTCAACTTCCTATTGCTGTGAACAAGCTTTGTCTTTTCTGACAAATATTAAAAGCAAAGAAAGAAATCATCTGCTGTCTGTCAAGAAAGAACTGAGACTGTCAGAAATTCAGCCATGAATTCAACATTTGTGCAAAAAGAAACAAGCTCAAATGTCATGCTGAAAGTGAACCTTATACTGACTTTGGATGTGAACTTTCTTTGAATGTTTAAGTAAACTTTATTTTGATTTGCTATTTTCATAGTTAAAAAAAAATTAATTAATTAACAATACAAAAAAAAAACTTGAAAAACAATTTTTTCTCTCTCTTTTTATCTTGTATATTAATGACCTTCCATTTGACCAGAAATCCTATCCATAATTTTGCTGATGATAGCACATTGCATTCTATCTTCCAGTTTGAGAAACCTCACCCTACTCAAGCAGCTTCAACATTCTTGAATGTCCACTACCAATTCCTTAAATGCTAATCACATAATTTTCCAGTGGGGCAAAGACAACTTAGTTGATTTCAACCCTTCTAAAACTCAGTTCTGTCTTATATCTCGCAAAAAGGATTCTTATGCTTATCTTCGATGATACTCCGATTTTGAGGCAAGATCATATATCTCTATTGGGGATTACCCTGACTTCTAATCTCTATTAGCATAAGCATGTTACAAATATTGCTTCCTCTGCATCTCATAAACTGGCTTTCGCTGTAGGCGTTATTTTTCTTCCAAACATTTGCTCACTCTGTAAAAATCGCAAATCTGCCATACCCATCTCTGACAGAGAATCTCCACTTTCTGTCTCATAGATGTTCTGTTTCTGCTGCATGCCTTTTCTATAGATACTGCCATGGGCACTGTTCTTCTGAATTGGCTTTAATTCCTTCTCTCTTTCAAACACGTGCCTCAACCAGTCAACATCTTTTTACTGTCCAACTTCAAACTCACAAAACCAACTTTTCTTCTTCCTCATTTATTTATTCAACTTCCTTTTGCTGGAACAACCTTCCTTCATACGTATTTCCTCAAAATTATAATCCATAGAAGTGAACAAATGTCTTCTTTCATCTTCTCAACACATGCACAGTACTAAGCACTATAGGTTCTAATACCTCTCGTTTGGGGCTGCAAATAATGCAAGAAAGCAAGCTTATAAAGCATCACCCAAAGAATAAACTTCCTACATTCCCTGTCCATCCCCTCCAATAGTTTGTCTATTTCTTCCTTGAATTTATTCAAACTACCCAACCTCTTGAACACCAGATAACAACTTGTTCCAACAATCAATCCTCACGCTGGCTGAAAGCAAACTTCTGTCCTTCTCCAATTTGTACTTATGCCACCTTGTGTGTAGTCTGAATCAGATGGATAATGCCATCACCATTGAGCTTGCTCAGTGGTGATGGCATTATCTATCTGATTCTGATCCATTCAAAGCCTTAAAACACCTCAATCAGATCACCTTGCAGATGCCTTGTTTTCAGATGCTGCAATTTACAGATGAAGCCTTTCTTGGTAAGAGCACCTTTCTGTTCCCCTTAACCAATCTCAGGGTTACAAAGAGAGTAGAAACAGTTGCATGTATACTTCCATAAACACCAATGCTAGTAGCATAGTAAATAAACTTGAATTCGAAGTATAGTCATCAAATGCAGTTATCAGAGATGTAGTGTCACTCAGATATAAGAGATACAGAATTTCAATATGGGAAGTACAGAAAGGACACATAGGATAGATGAGGTTGGTTTTATTCTCCTTAATTAAGAAGGGCATAAAATTGAAGGCAGTGCATCCATTGGACATGGGTAGCCAGTGCAATGTTGAGTCAATTTGGTGTGACATCAACACTGAGAAAACAGAAATGAGTGTGTTTATAGGCTTAATGATAACGAGTACAATGAACAATTCTACAGACTTATAGAGTGGACCAGTAAATCAGAATATCTTATAATGGGGCTTTAACTTTCCAGATATTGGCAGGACTCTGTTGTGGTTGGTCACACAGTAGCATGACTCGTGATTTCTACAGTAACATGTTAGAGAAGCAATGAGGGAAAGCAGTACTCTTGATCTGATTATCAGTAGTGATCCTTTGTGCATTTAGAATCTGTAGATAAAAGACCTACTAGGCAGCAGTGATCACAGTGTGTTGATGGGGATTTGCTTAAATATGAAACTTCTGTCAAGTGTAAAGGGATGGGCTTTTACTTTTGAACTGTAAAGGTCTTCGGCAGTTTAAGTTCTCTGTGGGACCAAATAATGAAATCGTTAACAACAGCAAATTCTAAACAGGAAGCATTCAAGGATGCAATCATAGAAACAGTTGGGCTTTTTATACCGACTAATAGATACTGTTCAAGGCTTAGACCTAAATGGATGTTGGATGAACTGATGAGCTTTGGCTGAGAAGAAAAATTGCATGGGATGCATGTAAATTAGCTGATGATGTAGATGCCTACAGTATAGATAAACTAGTCTGCATTCAAGTTATACAGGAGGTTAGACAAGTTAGGGCAGATTACAAGAAGAATGCAAAGAAAAACAGCAAACCTCCTTTACTTTTGTAAACACTAGAAGGAATGGAATGAATCACATTGGTTCACTAGATCTGAATGGTTTGACTGTTGATGATCCTGTTCAGGTTGCTTAACAATCCGAATAGATATTTTGAATCTACATTCACACATGAGGAATTTTTTAGGGATGGGGATGCCTGAAGTGTGTGTAATTGTAGAACAGGGAGCTGAATGATTTTGTGATAACTGAGAGGAAAGTGGATGAGAAATTAACCTAAATGTAAAAAGGCACCTGGAGTAGATGGGATCTATCAGTTGTATTAAGGGAGGCAGCAAAAGATGCAAGCAAACTTTTACCCATGATTATAAGAGAATCATTGCATTCAGGGCAGATCCCTGGGGAGATGTGTAAATACAGTAGTCTCGATTTTCCAGGATAGATGATTTCCCGGTTAATCCAAAAATACAGAAATCCCCGACATACGTAACAGATATGTTCCAGGACTTCTTACTTCATCGAGTTTTTGTGTAACTTTGGAATGACATATTGCTACTATATTATTATTGACAAATCTGAATTCAGCGTGATACTTATTAATGTTTGACCATTTTCATACATCCTTATTAGTTTAATTTTCTGATCCAAATCATTCGCTTTCCTTTTCCTGGTAGATTTACTAGTACTGCTGTCACTTATTCTCTTAGTCAGCACCATGATAACAGTCAAAATGAAATTTTCTGTGAAGAACTTCACAAGGATAGGGCAAACTCACTATCACTCCGTGCGAGCTCATATTTTGCTAAAGCACATTTCTGCAGGTCACTACCATAAAACAATAAAAACAGTTTGCACTTTCCATGTTATTGGGCTTTTCTGTTGGTGCATCTAATTATAAACGGATAGTAAACTCGATCTTATTGCATTTGCAAAAATACCGATAGCTGGAATTCTGTGGGTTTTTACGTTATTATGGTGAAATATGTCCCCTTCATAGAAATCTTCAGTCATATAAAAAAAAACCATAAATAAATTAAGAATCTTCTCTTCTTTCTTATTTTTTTTGCTTGTTACACCATATCTCACTTGTGCAATTCATGCATGCCGTGATCGTCATTATTGATTGCTTATTTTATTTTTGTTTGTTTTAAATTTTACAATCACTTAAAAAAAAAGTGAAAAAAAAATTTACGTAAGTTGGTTATTTGGTTGTTTTTTTTTTTTAGGAGCATTAGCAACTAAGGCCATATTGCTCTGGGAATATGCGGTGTTTATTCCCTAACCTTTCCGCATCCTCCTTATTTGGTGTTCACAGACTCAAACCCCAGTTTAATCAAGAAGTGTGTGCTACACACTGCTGCTCCTGCCCACCTGGCTACGGAGGCGCTGCATAAGTCAGGACTTATTGTATCAAATGTTCAGCAACCTACGTTAAAAAATATGGCAATAGATAAACAAAAAACTTACCATGCACTACTCGCATGTACAATACAATGCTTCCCTTTATTTTTTACGATGTTGCATATGGGTTGGTCACCAATATTATAATGGTTCATTAGAGATTTAACGGATGCACCATTTTCAAGCTTTTGAATAATTTCATGTTTTTGTTTAACTGAAAGCGCAACTCTTTTGCATTTACCAATCATTTTCACGATTTCTAAACAAAACAAAAAAATTTTTACTATAAAAATAACAAAACAAAATTTGTCATTTTGCAGTGCAATGGAACACAACAATCAATGCAATGTACTAAACTGACTGGTCATCCCGGAGTATAAACAGATAATTTATTTTACTTATTTATAAAACTATATATTTGTTCTCTTTTTTTTTTTTTTTTTTTTTTTTAGCAGTGGGTATGAAGACAGCAGGGGTTGCAAGATAATAGGCACACTAATCTTCCAATGACTACTTATAATGCTGTTATTTGCAACTTGCAAAACATCTGTTTATACTTATTCTATTTATTATTTGAATTTTATGATTTCTGTTTATTTTTTTTTATTTTTTTTTTTTATTTGGAATCTTGAAGTGTCCCGGTTAATCCGATCCCATCCCAGTAAACTGAGAGTCAGCTGTATATCTCCAATTCATAAGGGGTGAACAAAGATTGACACAAGTAATTATAGACCTGTTAACTTGACTTTTGTTTCAGAAAAAAAAATAGTCAGTAGTTATAGAAGTAATGCAGGACCATCTAGACAGGGATGCAATTATACTGCCATCACAGCATGGGTTTGTTTAAGGGCAGTCTTTGCAACCAATCTGATTGGGTGCTTATGACATAGTAACAAAGGAACTGGATGCAAAAAATAATTTTTGACATGTTTACTTAGTTTCAGGAAAAAAGCTTTTGATACTGTTTGTACATGAAAGACTACTAAAAATTGGAGCAGTGTAGCATTTGGGGTAAGTATTGTTTTGAATAAATGAGTGGTTAGGTGGAGACGGTTATCAATGGGCACTGCTCTTCTTCGACTAATGTTATTACACTACTAGAGTTCCCCATGGTTCATTTCTGGGCCCAATTGCTTTCTAATATTATTAATGATATTGATGAAAGCATATTAGGCTTAATTTATTATTATTATTATTAGCTTTATGGTGCAAGGAGCATGCTGAAAATTCCCAGAGAGAGAGAGAGAGAGTGAGTGTGAGTGAGTGAGTGAGTGTGAGTCAAAAGTAGAAGGGAATCACAAGAAAGAGAGAATGATGATATCCAGCTCAGGACCCTAGGTGTGCAAACCCCCATACTCACCAGAATAGCCCCATGGGGTTAAATGTCTAAGTTGCAGATGATATGAAGGTTGGTAGCGCCGATTAATCACAGTAATCAGCACTATTTACTACAACAGGATCTGGACAAGTTGGGCAGATTGCCACTTAGGAAATGGCGATCGATGTTTATCATTGACAAATGCAGAAGTACTGGCATATGGGTATGGAGTATTTCCAGAGGTAACTGTACAACTGTGTGGTACTATACTCAGGATAGCAGAAAATGAAAAAGACTTGGGGGTAATTATGAGGTTCTCTGAACCAGTTGTAGGACAGGCTGCCAGGACAGCTCATATGGTTTTGTCAATGATATACTGGAACTTTGCCAGCCCAGTATAAGGAGTTGTTATCTCATTGTATATGACACTAGTCAGGCCATATCTTGAGTCCTTACTATCTTGAGGTCTGGAGGCCTCATTTTAGAAAGGATGTGGATCTGTTGGAATGAGTGCAGAGAAGAGCAATAAGATTAATGAGAGAAACAAGGGCTACTCTTACCAGGAAAGACTTCAGGTTTGCTAATTGTAGTACCTAGAGATGAGGCACCTGCAGGGAGATCTGATTAAGGTTAAATGGATTGAGTAAACTCTTGTTGCTAGTGGAATGAGGCTCCTCTTATTCTGGTATACACATGAGCGGGGCATGAATTCAAATTAAGGAAGGGTGCTTGTAGAATAGATGTGCTGAAGTTTGCTTTCAGCCATCGGTTAGTTTTTTGTTGGAAGAAACTTCTATCTGTTGTGATGAAATTGAGTAGTTTGGATGAATTCAAGGTTGGTTGCAAGGTAGATGTGCAGAATTCTAGCTTATATTTAAGGGAGGCAACAAAATATGCAAGCAAACCTTTAGTCATGATAATGAGAACATCCTTGTATTCAGGAAGATCCCCATGCACTGGAGATGTGCAAAAGTATCTCAGTTTCAAAGGATGACATGAGTAAATTGCAGATCTTATAACTTGACTTCTGTTTCAGGGAAAATAATGGAATAGGTACTGAACAAACTCCCATTTTACGGAGGTGGTTTGTTTAAATTCAAGGATGAACTAGACAAGCTGTTAGAAGAAATGGACAGAAAATATCAAGAAAATAGGAAAATGTTGGATCAAGTGTGAAAATGCTACTAAACTTTTTTTTTTTTTTTTTTTTTTTAGTTTAGTTTATTCCTGGCATTAGTGTATGTGACCCTCAGTAAACCTCCAGTATGATTTTGGGCTATAGAGGAATAGCCCAAAATCACTGAAATGTGATAGAGATAATGGATCCATGTGGGCTACCAAAGGGTTATAGGGTCTAGTTGAATCCTACCAATGGAAATCCATGATGTGATTCATGCTGAAGGAGAGGGGTTACACTTTATTAATTGAAAAATTGCACTGGTGACTAATTGTTTGCCTGGTGTCTATATTTCTCCAGACTTTAATAAATCAGACTTGTCCATCATTCCAAACTTCACTTTCAATATTCTAAGCATCGCTGTAGGTGACTTTTCATATTGATAATATGCATCTCCTTATTTAAGAAATTCTTAATTATGCAATTCCATTTGCACTCTTCTCAACTTATCAATCACCTGGAGAATTTTTAGCGGCATGACTGTCAGTAACATTGGGATTCTCCTGGACAAATCTAGCAACAATTTATGCTTGAGGCTCTGTTTTTTGTGCAGTGTTATCATTACCATAGTCAGTGCTAGATATAAGCATAAGCAGGATAAGTGACTGCTTAGGATTTTAGAATTAGTGGGCTCCCAAAATTATTGTATGTGAGGTACATTATCAGTCGCTAATTCAGATATTGAGGAATTCACTTACAATGTAATTCAAAGATAATTAATTCATAAAAAAACATTTTCCTTATGTTTTTGTGTATGTAGTGTACTTAATCATGTATTTTCGTAGCTTATGGGCCCCCCCAAAAAAGTATTCTCCTGCTTGGGATGTCGAGGCTACATAATCTGCCTGTAGTCTTCCATTTGTTAAGAATATTCTCTACAGTTGATTTGGAAATTCATAACAGAGATCTTGCACATGTTACAAGATAATTTTCTAGTTCCATAGGATTTTAGTAATTTTGATTTTCAGTAGATCTGTAATAAAATAGTGCCACTCACTTTAAAAGTTGTTTGCTGGCAGCAGAACATAGCTATTTCTGTTTATACTGTAATTATTTAGGAAGCTATTCACTCTGCTACTCTGTTTGTAATTTTATTTATCTGGCAGTAATTTTGTCATCATAGCCTCGAAAAATATTATTGTAATATTTTACATCTTATGTAGATTTCAATTAAGTTTTCATTTCATGACTTGATAAATTTTGATAATTCAAATAGAGATTATATTCCTTATGACACCACACCATGGACTCCTTTTATGACTTTACTTGAGTACAAAGTCATATAAAAGTTTTTGTAAAGTTATAGGTATTTTGGGTAAAGCTTGGAATGATTCAGGAACCTCACTTCTGTTCCACTATTATGTAATGACTTCTCTAGTGCAGATTTCTCACTAATGGACTCGTTCAAAAAACGTAACCTACTAGCACCCCCACCAGTGCATTTGAAGAGGATGCCCCGTACTCAGTATCTGTGACAGCAGCCAGTAAACAATGTGTTGGAGAACTGTCAGCTCTTTCACTGACTGCACCTAGATTCTAGTTTACTAAATCTAATTTCTACACGTCTATAAATCAGGTGCTGCTTTGCATATTATGCACAATGGTGAAATATGCTATCACATACTGTCCTCATTGACAGTATAAAAGTATTGCCATTTGTCAATCATTTATTATTATTATCATTAGCTATATGGTGCAAGGAAGTCTGAGGCTTTTGTTGCAACAGCCAAAAATAAAAATTCATGAGTTACAGACTGACAGAGAGAGTCAGTTAGTCAGAAATTGAAGGGAATTGCCAAGAAAGAGAAAAATGATGATATCCAGCTCAGGATCCTGGGTGTGCCAAGCCCATACTCACCAGATATGAGGATGATTTGGAGAGGTCTCAGTTTGAATTCCTTCAAACTGGAGGAATTAAAGGCTTCACTCAGGAGAGCTGTAGTTAGACGATATGTGGCAGTGGGGGAGAGATGGGACACCTGCGAGTTATTCTGAATTTTTCAGAATACAAAACATGCATTTCAGCCCACAAACACACTTGTACAGAGATAGTACATGTAAAATGTTTTGAACTGGAATACCCTAAAAACTTCTGCACATACCCTGTCAAGACATCACAGCTTTCTAGGACTAAGACTAATTAAGATTAGGAAAAGGAAGGGGATGAATCAGATTGGTCCACTTGATATCAATGATTTGACAATGGTCAGATAACTGCCGAACTAAATGAGTATTTTGCATCTACATACTTGCATCACACATGAGGAGTTATTCTAGGAGGAGAGGGCTAGATGTTTATCAAACTCTAATAGGGCATTAAATGATTTGATTTTGTAA
Source organism: Mastigoproctus giganteus (assembly GCF_048544385.1). NCBI lineage: Eukaryota > Metazoa > Arthropoda > Arachnida > Uropygi > Thelyphonidae > Mastigoproctus > Mastigoproctus giganteus. The sequence goes on from NC_143587.1 coordinate 120,302,649, forward strand.
TAACAGAGTAAAGTGGAGGAGAATTGAAGTTAAACATAAGGCACCTGGGGTAGTGGAATCTATCCAGTTATATTAAAGAAGGCAGCAAAGTAAGTAAGCAAATCCTTAGCCATCATTATGGGAGCATCCTTGGACTCGGGGGAAGTCCCCACGGACTGCAGATGTGCAAATGTATCTCCAATTCACAAAGGGGGGGGGGATCAAACAGTGACATGAGTAATTACAGACCTGTTAGTTTGACATTCTGTTCCAGGGAAAATAATGGAGTCACTGGTTAAAGAAGCATTGCAGGATCATCTAGACAAAACTGCAGTAATAATTCAGACACAGTATGGGTTTGTCAAGGGGAAGTCTTGTCTGACCAATTTGATTGGATACTACAAAGTGGTTGGTGCCTCCGTAGCCAGGTGGGCAGGAGCAGCAGTGCGTAGCACATGCTTCTTGATTAGACCGGGGTTTCAGCCCGTGACCACCAAATACGTAGGATGCGGAAAGGTCAGGGAATGACCACTGCATATCTCCAGAGCAATATGGCCTTAGTTGCTAATGCTCCTAAAAACCAAATAACAAAAACAAATAACAACTACAATGTGGTCACAACAAAGTGCCTCCGTAGCCAGGTGGGCAGGAGCAGTAGTGCATAGCACACGCTTCTTGATTAGACTGGGGTTCGAGCCCATACCCACCAAATATGGAGGATGCGGCAGGTCACTGAATGACCACCGCATATTCCCAGCCTGGATAAAGGGTGAGGGTTGGTGTCAGGAAGGGCATCTGGCCATAAAAATTGCATGCCAAAACAATAAAAACGCTGACCCCCATATAATAATGGGAAAAGGTGAGGATAAAAAACTACAATGTGGTCACAAAGGAACTGGATGCAATAAATAATTTTGATATCATAAACCTGGATTTCAAAAATGCTTTTGATACTGTTGTACATAGAAGACTACTGTACTGTACAAATTGGAGCAGTATAGCATTAAGGGCAAGTTGCTACAATGGATAAAGGGTTGGTTGAGTGGGAAAAGACAGAGGTGATCAATGGGTACTGCTCTACGTGGACTAATGCTATTAGTAGTGTTCCTCAGGATTTATGTTGGGCCCACTGTTGTTTTTTATATTTATCAATGATATTGATGAAGGTATACCAAGCTTAATGTCAAAGTTTGCTGATGATAGGTTGGCAGAGTTGTTAATAACAGTGATGACAGTATGCTACTGCAACTGAATATAGATAAGTTGGAGAAATGGGCTGAGAAGTGGCAACTGAAGTTTAACATTGGCAAATGCAAAGTAATGCATCTGGGTAGCAGTAACCCCAGAGAAATGTATGAACTGTGTGGTGTTACACTCAAGGTAGTGGAGAATGAAAGAGACCTGGGGGTAATTGTGCAGTCAGATATGAAGTTTTCTGAGCAATGCAGACAGGCTGCCAGAGTAGGTCATAGGGTCTTCTCAATGATATACAGGAATTTTGCAAGCAGGGATAAGGAGATGATTATTCCTTGTATAAGGCAGTGGTCAGGCCACTGCTAGAACAAGTACAGAGAGGGGCAACAAGACTGGTGAAGGGAACAAAGGGATACTCTTATGAAGAAAGGGTTAAGTTCTGCAAATTGCAGCTTCTGGTGACTAGGCACCTGCGAGGCGATCTGATAGAGATGTATAAGGCCTCAAATGGATTGAGCAAGCTGAATGCTAATGGGATTCTTCCTCTTGCTCAGATTACAAATCTGAGAGGGTGTGTGCACCCACCCATATATGCATGTACAGAGTTAAAGGGCTGTTATTTTCAGTTATAGGATGATCTTTAAATATCTGATTATAAGCACATGACACTTTAAAATGACAGCTTGCTATATTTAATATTAACACATTGCCCCATTCTGTAATGCAGTTATGTGCATAATCTTTTCACGATCTCTTATGTACTTGTCTGTGAACCCTTGCTGACTTTTTTTTAAACTACTACATAGTAAAAATATTTTAACACTATTGAAAAAAAAACCTATGTATATTCATTTACATATATATAAATTGACTATCATTTTAATTTTTTTATTTAACAGCCCATAAGTTTATCCCACTCCATGCTAACAGAACATGCACTTTCGAAGCTAGAACATGGCGATAATCGCACAAATGTTATAGGTCCATTTACAGAAGTTGAAAAAATCATTGCCAGCAATAGGTAAGAAAAATAAAATTCAGGGAAGTTATAAACTGTTTAGAAAACTAATCTTAAATTCTTTATTTTCTTAGTTGTTTAAGCTCAGATGTTATAATAATCAATTGCTTTTCCAGAATTTATTAGTGCAGGCAATCCCCACTATAACAAATTGCAGTAAGTAGAATCCTATTAAGAAGTTTTCCAAGGGCATGGAGGTTTAGAACTTCTTAAGAGGGAAAACTTCCTAGAAGGGAAAATGACCTAAGGGTATGAAATTTTAACTACCAAATAAAAATGAAAAGATACACATACATAAGTTAAAGATGATTTTTAAGTACTATTTCAGAATTTATAAATATTTTACTCTGCCTATGGGAAACATTTAAACTGAAGATTTCTAATTACTTACCATTCTGTTCATTAAACTCATTACCAAATACTTCAAACAAACGTGTGGAAAGAATTTTCATTTCAAGCTTACCTTAATAAAACTAATTTCTGGAGGAGGGACAAATAATTAGGGGCAGTACATAGTAGATAGATAAAAATACAGTTTCTTTAAAGAATTACGAAAAATGCTAATGATAATGTACAGAAATAAAGTATTATAAGTTCAGCTTTCAACATACCTTAAAAGGTCACAATTACATTAAGACACAGCAACAATCCACTAAGTAGTTCAGAACTTAACGGAAACATGTGGTCAACCCTTGTGATTCATATGATATGAAGTAAAAGTGACTGGAAGCATGCCTTCCATATAGAATTTTAATGCCTATAGTTTTCTCATCGTGGTAAATGAATAGTTTTAAATTTGGATCCTCTTGCTGTATTATCTTCTAGCAAGAGAGTCAATCTATCCTTGTAAATTTTGTATCCAGCCATAGATTTCTCCTCTTGAGCAATTCATTTTCTGGAAAGCATCTTCTAGAGTAATCTTGTCTGATCAACACTGAAAACTTCCTTTGAAGTTTACCTCCTTCAGTTATTTATTTATTTTTTTTTTAATAGCCTTGCAGTTGGTAATATGTAGTAGTAATAGCCATATAATGCAAGGAAGCCAGTCTTTTTCTGCACTGGCTTGGGGGGGGGGGAGAGTAGATAAGAAAATACAAATTATTTGCTTCCCTCCTCACATATGTAACTATCCAGTTGACCTTTAAATTTATTCCAACTGTCAGTTTAACTACCCATGAAGGCAACCAGTTCCAGTGAGCAATGACTTGCTAGCTAAAAGAAAACTTCTTACAATCTAGTCTAAACCTCTTCCCATGTAATTTGAATTTATGCCCACGAATTCTATAATTCTCTGACAGTGAAAATTCCATCTTCATTCATTTTATTAACACTTCTCAGAGCCTTATAAATCTCAATCAGGCCACCTCTGAGGTGCCTAGTAGCCCACATATTTTCTTCCTCATACAGTTGCCCATTTGTTAATGTCGCCATGCGAGTTGCCCATCTTTGTATCCTTTCAAGAAGCGTAATGTCTTTTTCAGATGAAGTCTATGTACTTGAACATCACACAAGGGAGCCATGTATCACTTACAAATTTGCATTAACTCAGTATGTTGAGTTCAGTGTCCAACCAACTTACCCCCCCTCCTTTGAAAGATACTAATTCAGATTGTTTATACTTAGGAGCATTCATTTTATAATAAATGTTTTCTTCCTTCTAAAATGGGACACCTCATCTTAATTGCCTCCCTTATAAACAACCATGTAATGTTTTCTAAGATTTAAGATTTTTTAAAATCTAATTATCTTGAATTTTTAAATTTAACTGACAAGAAAATGGCTAGAAATAATAATAAACAATAAATAACATAAGTTTTATAATTATAGCTATGATTGGAAACTAAATTTTAAAATCATTGCTATAACTGGAAAATTTATTTTTATTATATATATTTTTTTGGAATCAGTATAATACAGTTTTGTAAAGCAGACCTAATATAATTTTTATCACGTTCAAAAAATTCTGAATGATTTAAATTCAAATCTTATAAACCAGCTTAGTGTTTACTGTTGTTACTGGTGTGTTATTTTTATCTTGTGGGAATCTATAACTAAAAGTATTAAAATAGAGAACATGGCATCAGCACATTGCACAAGAAAAGTATATATATGTACAATGCAGTCTTAGGAATTATTTTTCTACACCACACTTAGGAAAAAACCATTACTCAGTGGGAGGGGAAAAAAATCTGAAAATTTGCCAGTCAACTAGTTAAATATGCAGTGGATTTGATATGAGAAAAAGTACATCCTCTAACATTTCATGGATTTTTAAATTTTGAATTCAAAACAAAATATGGTTGCCTTTTGAATTTAAAAGTTAGCTAAAATTGTTGTTAATTATTGCAAACAATAAATTATACTCAACCAAACAACCAGTCATGAAATTGAAGAAAAAGAATATGTTGGGACGTTTGCCATTTTCTCCTCCTATGTGCCACATCAATTAAGGGAAAAAAGATCGACTTATGAAGAAGCACAGGTTTCAAAGCAGTCAGACAGAATTTAGTTGTTTTTTGTTCGTTTTTTAAATATTTTTCATTAAAAAAGTTTCAGTATATTCTAATTTGTTTACTTATCTTCTTGTTTTATATGAAAATTAAGGTAAAGTATTATTTTCTTCATTCATTTTCCATTAACCTAAATAGTGGTGTGAGTAATTTTTCCAATTCAAACAACATGTTTTTCAAATGTTTTTAATTTTAGTAATAGTCTATGAAATATGGATTCTTTTACTTTGTTTCTTTACTTTAAATTTCACTGTTATCTAACTCTCTCTTTAGTGTATTTATATATTATATTTTTGCAATTAATGTTGAAATTATTGGTTGCTTTTTATATATATATATATATATATATATATATCTGATAATTAAAATAAATATGATATTTAAAATATATATATATATATATATATATTGGTGATAAATTATTATTTTGTAATTTTGATTTGTTTTTAATTTTTTGCATATTGAACAATACTCCCCCACCCCCAGTACATTTAGGCATTTGTTCTTTTACTGCCACTACTTTCAGTTTAGGCATTTGTAATACAGTAAGTTCCCAAGTTATGTAACTTTGGACTTGTGTAAATTTTTTTTCACTCTTTTTTTTTTTTTTTTTTTTTTTTTTTTCAGGATTTTAAAATTTAAAACAGTAAAAAAAAAAATAATAATAAAATAAGCAATCAGTAACGATGAACACAGCATGCACAAATTGCACAAGTGAGATTTGGAGTAACAAGCTTAAAAAATAGAAGTGAAGGGGACACACATTTCACTTTAACATAAAAACCCACAGAATTCCAGTTATCAGTATTATCTCAAATGCAATAAGATTGAGTTTACTACCTGTTTAATGAATTGCACTAACAGAAAAGCCCAATAAACCAGAAACTGCAAATTGTCTTCATAGTTTAATGATACGACCTCCAGAAATGTGCTTTAGTAAAATGTGTGCTTCTGTGAGGTGACAAGTGTTTCCCCCATAACCATGTGAAGTTCTTTACAGAAATTTTCATTTTGACCGTTATCATGGTGCCAGCTAAGAGAATAAGTGACAGTGGTACTAGTAAATCTACCAAGAAAAGGAAAGCAATCGATTTGGATCAGAAAATTAAAATAAATTTTGGCATATCAGGGTTATAGTGGCAATATTTTATTAGTCATTGCTGAGTTACATAAAACTTGACTTGACATAAGAAGTCCTGTAACGTATCTCTTACGTATGTTGCGGACTTACTGTACTTTAGTGGTGAGAATCATGAAACACTTCCACTGAAGTGTTATATCTATATTTCAATTATGTAAATGTAAACGATCCATTTGCAGATACCCCTGTGACTGTCAACAAGTTTATCCTTGCATGATCAGAATTTAAATCCTTCTGCATTACTTCTTTTCAGTTCCACTAATTCAATAAACTTAACAAATATATTAAATAATTGTTTTAGAGGAAAGCACCTTCTGTGGTAAAAAGCTTAAAAAATTAAACCATATAATTGTGACTTTCATCCATTACAATTTTTTTCTACAGATTAAAGAAGCACAGTTCTCTGAAATGTATGTCTTTGTTAAATTATGATTTTACAATGCAGGAATGTTTTAATCAAATTAGTAAAAATTTACATTGAATAAAAAATTCATTTTTCCAAAATCCCTGGGTTGTCTGACTACATTTTCATAATGTGCATGTATAGAGTAGTTGCAATTAAAGTGTAAAAATTTTAATGGAAACTATCACCAGGAAGCAAAAGTCATTTTGTGTTCTAGAATACAAATCCAACCTTGTCATATGGCTACTGCTCATGCTTCTGAGAATTTAAAAACGGAATTGGTCAACACACTTCAAAATTGTACTCCAAAGAAAGATCATGCTTTCAAATACATATATATATACACAGTTATGCCCAGTTAACTAATTGGGCATAACTGTGTATATATATATATATGTATTTGAAACTATGGACCCCAGTACTCCAGGCCCATTTGTCACTAGATCATGCTTTGTTGGCAAAGCTGTTTTACCTGTACAACAGCAATGCAGTGGCTGTACTTAAAGAATACTAGTGTTAAAAGGGATTAAGAAGAGGACCACTTTCCTAAAATAGGCTTTGCAAATTGATGGGAAAATTCAAAGAAACTAGGTAATTATCTATTACTCCTGATAGAGGTTTCCCCGTCCCCAATCCCCACCATCAGTGGGCTATGGCTGATTATGCACCATGAAATCAACATATGCCCATTAGTACTATGGAGGTACCACAACAGCTTTCATTCATTGGTTCCCATACAGTATCTATGTGGCACAACAGCTAACAAAAGGTGATCCACATCAGCATAATGCCTTTGTTGCTCTGTGGTTTCTGATAAGGATGGAGATTGATTACACAGGCTAGGGAATATCTTGTGTACCGATGAGACTCATTTCCAGTTGAGGGACAGTGTAAATGCCTATAACTGTTAACTTTGACTGTAGGAATCATCGCCTCCACTTGTTAGCAAAGTTCCTTTCCATTTGTCCAGGTATTACATCAAATTAGTAAACATTTACATTGAATAAAATTTATTTTTTTGTGATAACTGCTTCAAGGTTTTGAACAAAACCTTGAAATAACATTGTATAACATTCTATGGTGACTCCAAGCTCAGTGCCTCAACCCATCTACTGTATTTCATTGCTCTGTTGATTTCTAGCATAAATGAGTTTACAATGAATTTAATTCATTGTAAAAAAATTGGGCTATTTTTTTCAATGAGGTTTTGAACTTGTGGTCAAGAGATGTGTACTGTAATAGCTAGTCATTACTATGACCTTCATGACCATGTGAATTCTGCTCTTCAAGGGAGAGAGGATGTTTGGAAATGACTTTTTTTTTATAAAGAACAGAGTTCTTCCACACGTTGATTAACAGTAACTCAGCTGCTTCATAACACATGAGATGACTACTTCATTTCCCATTGGTTTAGAAATGTTTGGCAACCTCAATCCTTGTGGCTTTTTGGTTATGGGAATATTTCAAGGATATATCCAGTCTCTGGCTAATATGAAGGAAAGCATCACAAACTAATATTCCTAATGATTATACACTGGGCAGCAGATGGCCATGGCATGCTGCATTTGTAGTTGTCACAGTATTGAACGCTGAATCATCATATAGCAATATAGCAGTTCATCCAAACAGTACTTCATCGGTTGTATACAGTGCCAATTGCCCCCTGGAAGCAGCTTTTAAATTTTTTTTTTTTTTTTTTTTTTTGATAGCATCCATTCCATTTTTTTTTTTCCCCTTCCATTAACAGTTTTCCCCCTACAGCCAAAGTGATGTGCTTTATGATTTAATTAATGATGCACTTTAATTATCAGTGGGTTGTGTAGTTACTGGTTTCTTGTGTGAATTGTAGATAGTAAATATGCCTACAGATCATATTCCATAACTTTCATATGACATTTCTTTGTAATGCAAGGATATGTTTACTTAATTTCTGTTATGCAGCTATTCTAATAATTTAATTGTTATCATTAGATTTGGAATGTCAGGAAGAGCCAGGATGCCTAAAACTATTTAATCCAGATGTGTAAACAGTAGCTTCAATGTAATTTGAATTGTGACCTGGTTTTTCATATTGATGGACAGGGAAATAATATCAAAAGGATATATTTCTTTGAAGGTAATTGATAAGCAAAGGATGAGAAGAACAATTTGGACACTATCCTTTCTATATTCACTTAATCCAGTACTGTTTCAGTAAATATCTTATTTCAGTATTTGCAGTAGTGGTTTTATGTAGGTAGTTACATGTTGTAGATATAGTTATTCATCTGTATATCTGTCAGTACATAATAGGAACTTTGGCTTATATCAAAATTTTCTGTGTATATTAAAAAAAGCTCCAGGATCCATGAAGCAATGAATTAAAACATTTTCAAAAATTAGCATCAGGTTAGCTATTAATTTGAATAATATTGTCCACAAAAAAATTTTAATCTAATTTACTGAAATATTTATTAATTAATTTTACTAAAGATGTCTGTTTTATTTATTTATTTATTTTTATTTTATTTTTTTCCAGGTTACAAGTTATGACCGTTTTAATGTCAGTGTATAATAGGAACATTGGCGTAGCATCAAAATTTTCTCTCCATTCTGTTTGTAAAATGTGTTCTAGGTATGTATGTGTGTGATGTAGTTAATTAAAACTTTGCATGATAAATGGTTTAGTTTAAAAATTACATATCAGGCCATACAAGCTTGGCATAGCCGGAGTGTTAAGGTGATCTAATTGCAGTAAGCTTATGGTTAGAATGGTAAAGATGAACAAAAATTATCAATGAAATTGCAGAAATGATTGTATTTACAAGATATCATACCCATAACTTATTTGAGAACTGTACTAGACGGCAAACTGAATCATCCACCCTGTGATTATTTTATCTTGATGTAACTTAGGAAATTGTCAGGATTAGCTATATTCACGTGCATTGTGTGAGTGTATAATATCCTTTCACTAAATTACAAAGTGTTTAAAGATATGAAAACCCTATTGATTCAAATCAGAGTTGCTGTATTTATTTTCTGGACTGTAATACTAATTACATTGCATTGGCTAACCGTAGATAAACAGATCATACAGATAAAGACAAATCCACCATCTTCACAATTGATTTCAGCAGATGTATCATATGATGGAGCCTCATAGCTATTATAGTACAATAGAACGTTGGTTATCTGGAATGTCTGTTATCTGGAATAATTTGAAAGGCTGATTTTTCTTCTTTTTTTTTATTAATGGTAGTATTTGAGAAAAATGTTTGTTTATTATGCTACGAGAGGGTTTTTTTTTTTTTTTACATCGTATAATATCTGGTGAATGTTGGATTAGGACTAATGGGTTTTCTCAGAAACCATGAGTGATAGTTAGTTATTTGCTTCCGTGAACCCAATTTTCAATGATATATTTTGTTCTCTTCATTTCATATTATGTTTAGTTTATCTCCAGATTCGATGAGAATAATAATATTGGCCTGACACTGATTTATTATTTTTCTGTTTTTTACGGTAAAATGTCAAGGAAAAGAAACAGCACTGAAATAGGCAGAAAACCTGGAAGAATGCAATGTAATCAAATTGATATTATTAAGGAACTTGAGAGATTTCGCAGCAAAAAAAAAGTGACCATCAAATGAAACAAAACGATCGAACATTATTTTAAAAATTACTTTAAATTTTTTTTGCACGTAAAATTTACAGTAAAATACCTATCCAAATATACATATGTAAATGTGCAAATATTTATAAGTTATTTTTTAAATTGAATAAATTCATTTTTTTCACGCTATTTAAAGCTTTTTTTTACCTTAATACATTATAACAGAATTTGATAGCATAAACCAGAGCTATGATGCGTTCTACTTTGATATTGAGCTAAATGTCTCTTATTCTTTTACAAATTATAACAGAATTTATTTAATTTTACTTTACATTCAATTATCCAGAAAATTTTGCTATCCGGATGAGGTCTGATATTAATTATTCCAGATAACTGATACTCTGTAGTTGCAATCACTTTTTCTGCATAACTTTTGAAAAATCTGTGTTTTGAGACTCACCCAGACGGGAGGAATTTTTGTGAATCTTCCCCCCCCCCCCAAACACACACACACAGTAATTGGTTAGTTGGCCTTGAGTTAAAGGTTGCATTGTTTTTTTCTTCTGGTAACTTGGTTTTGATTTTGCACAAAAAAAAGGACAAAACAGCAATTTACAGACATAATATACACATGCCTTTACTGATTTTCCTTTAGCACAAAATCTGAAAATATTCAACAAGCAGCATATGATTGAATGTGATGGCCACATAGTTTTGGCATGTAATGTAAAGTTTATACTTTATATTGAAAAAAAAAAAAAAAAAAAAAAAAAATGAAGAAAAACTTGTGCTACTGACAAGTTATGATTTGTTATGTTATTGCAGTTTTATGTACTCTAAATTAAATATGAATATTCATTTTTATCAGTTTCATTATTTATTTTTTCATAATATAAATATCAGTCAGTGATATATGAGAGTGGTTCTCTTCATCTTGCAACACATGACAGTTTCTGGTATTGTGGGTGAAACAGATGGGCGTATGATTAAACCATCACTTAAAGATATTAGTTCATAATAAAACCTTTTTTTTTTTAGGTTATAGATGTAAATTTTTTCCTATAGTATTTCAAATAGATATTACATCTAAAATAGACTAACTTGCAAAGATTAGGTAAAATTGAATTTCTGCTTAAATGAAAGAATCAATAAAATACATACTAGGATATGGTGAAGATTAATACAGGTAGTTCCCAACTTTAAGAGTTAATTTGTTCCTAATGTGCACTTGTAAAGAGGGTATTTATTCCCCATTGACAATGTTAAAAAACTGGGGTTACATTCTCAACAATGCAGTTAGTTAGCTAATTAGTTTGTTTAAACAATGATTGATTTAGCTAAAGAAATAAAAACATAGCCTGTAAAATCAAGCAAATTATAATAAAGAAATTATTTATGACTTACAAACGTTAAAGAATGTTTATTCTTCGTCGTCATAGACTAAATTGCACACTCGTTGATCACTCATTACTGGCTCGGCACTCATTGGTTTTGTTGCACAAGGAGTTGTCTTCTTCAGAAATACTTTGAAGCATTTGTTTTCAAGATAATCTTCTCTTTTCTTTATAAATTTCACGATACATGCATAAGCATTTTTTAACAGCACGCAGAAATTGCAACTAACACGATTCACATAGAGTAACAAGTTTACAAAGTTTAAAAAAAAAGAATGAATGAAGATTCTGGAGATTTGTTTTTTATACGATTGAAGATTTCAGTGAAGGGAAACACATTTCACCATAATGTAAAAACCCACAATTCCAGCTATCAGTATTTTCGAAAATGCAATAACATCAAGTTTACTACCCATTTATAATTGATTGCACTAAGTGACTAACAGAACAGCCGAATAAACTGGAAACTGGAAATTGCTTTTATTGTTTTATGTTAGTGACCTCCAGAAATGTGCTTTAGAAAAATATCACAAAGACGTTCAAAATTAATTCTTATAATGGAACATATGATAGCGAAGTGTAGTTCAATTTCTATTATAAAAATTACATTTTAGAGAGATAAATTGCTTAGTTATATAGTGAAAATTTTACTTCCGAGGTCGTGGAATGAATTACCAAAAAACAATGTGTTATTGAGTTCACATTACGATATTCTCCCGATGTGATGATGTCTCTGGAACGGATTAATATCATAAAGTGGGGTACACTGTATAGTATTGTGCATGGTTTGAAATACGGTATTTACGAATGTTTGACATTAATGTTCATATTTTGGATTATGTTGATAAAAGATTCTTGAAAAAAAAAAAAAAAAAAAGAACTCTTAAACCTGGGAACTTGTAAAGCGGGAACTGCCTGTACCCAAAAACCACTGTGATAGTGATCAACAAAACAGTAGAAATATTCTGTCTCCAAGAGGGCAAAAAATGTTAGTCCCAGATTTCTGCCACAAGTTATGGTAACCATTTTCTTTGACCATCATGATCTTTTGCTTATAATTGTTTTTTTCCAAGAGCAGGCCCAAGAATACAACTCAACAACCAGTTCTCTGTTTCTCCCTATCCCCAACCCTTATCTTCATTTCCCTGTATCCACTATCCCTTTTCAATTCATCTTTCAGTTTTCTTTGCTCACTTTCCCTCATTCCCCCAGCTTTTTCCTCCATCACATCATTCATTAATCCCTTAAATAAGGTATTGGAGTAATAAAGTAAAATACAAATTAAAAATAAAATAAAAAAACAAAGAGAATAAAGAAAAATAAGTGCTGCTTGAGTTGACAGCTTTGATTTTAACAGTTCTACTAGTAGATCATGGCCAGAATAATACCAGCTTGATCTTTTTTTTTTTAATTCAAACATTCATTTTTTTTTTTTCTTTTAATATAACTACTCCTTTCGTATATATCTATATGTATATTTCTTAAAAATGAAGCTTTGTTACTTATTTTTCTCTTTTTAGAGTAGTTAGGCAGGGTTATACTAGAACAACTGGCATGAGTGTGTGGTCCTCCTATAGTAATGAAAACAGTTTTAGCAATCCTCATCCTCGGCCCATTCCAAGGATACCATTAACTTCTTCCGTATTGCTGGAAATGGTACATGCTGCTTATTTCTCAATGTAAGTAAAGCTGTGGCAGTTTTAATTAATTGTAAGTGCATGCACATTCTATTTATATTCAGACACATTTTTCTTTTTGAAAAACAGCTTTAGTAGATAAGTAGCATGAAATAAATGCTTCTTGTACAGATTTTTTTATTATATTTGCTGTGTTACTTTCTGTTCATTTCTCATGAGGTAAACAGGAAGTTTCTTTCTAGAATATGTAGGACAGTGGCTGTCAACAATATCCTTATTTTATACTACCATGCTAAATCAGTTAACATTTAGTCTTTTCTTTGCTTCACCACAGCCACTGTAAATCCACTAGGTACAATTTATAATTTATTAAAAAGAAAAACATTTTAAAGATTTAAATTAAGTTATCTAGAAATTTGAACCAGAAATATCAAATTTTTTTTATATTTGGCCTTGACTGTTGTTTTTGTGTCATTTGTAGAGTTATGATGTATCGTGTTTGGTATTTGGGTCACATGTTGAGCACCATTAATGTTTTCACATGCTCTCGTCGTGCAGATTAATGAAAATACAGAAAACTTCGTAAAATTTGGCACTTTACAATATGATACATTTTACAAAAAATCATCATTTTATAATCCATAAAGGTTTAAGAATGCAATTCAGCACTTGTATTCACATTTCTCTTTAACAATCCATTCAAAAAAGGATGATGTATCTCTTTTAGGTGTTACCTTCATAACTTGGCACAAAATTATAGCTATATGGCTTGTCATGTAGCAGTTGTGTGAGCTAGTGGCAATTATGATCACTTTAAAACAGCTGAGAGTAAAGAGAAAAATGCCCAGTGTGAGTACAGTTGTGAAAATGTATTATTAATTAAATCTGTGGGTAATCTCTTCCATAACAGTGCAATACATTTAATTCCCCTAACCAAGCTGCCACAATTAAAAATAGTCATACAGCTCATCAGCTGCATGGCAAGTTATGATGTTTTAAAAAATGAAACTAGTGATCTTTGTTATTGTATGAGAGAAATTGAATGAATTTTGACACAGTACTTTGAAATTCATGAGTGTGTGGGTAGTAAATGGATGGCCATTGCACAAAACAGAAGCAACTGGAAAGTTGCTGGAGAGGCCTTCATCCTGCAGTGGATCGAAAATGGCTGATGATGATGATGATGATGACAGCACATTATAAAAATCAAAACCATTGTGTAAATTGATGAAGGTTGCATGTACCTTGTTATTATTCTTTAAGAATAATAATTTTTTTTCCTCCAGTGGATTCAGGAAGGGGGCAGTTGAGACAAACACCTCACTCACCTTGAGCCCGAGTAAATTAAAACAAATGTGTTTTATGATATTAAGTTTTTGCATGGTAGCTATTCATGTTGTAAAGCTGGTTAAAAATTTTATATAAACATAGTTAAATTTTAGCTTCAATTTCAATTGCTGTCAGTCATATATATATAAATATATATAATAAAAATATATATAAATATAAATATATATATAAATATAAATATATATATAAATATAAATATAAATATATAAATATAAATAAATATATATATATATATATAATAAAAATATATAGATGATGTACTCGTGATCAACCATGACAGCTTTATAAATGTAGCAAAGAACAATTACCCAGCAGACCTAAAAATTGAATGTACAAATCCGGATAACAACCAAAAAGCTGTATACTTAGACAGCGAAATTGCCATCCACCCAGACAAAATATATACACATCACCATGATAAAAGAGACCATTTTAATTTCGAAACAATAAAACTCACACACTGGGAAAGTAACATATCAAAGCATATACATGGTAATACCATAAGAAATCAAACAGACTACTAAAAATATGCAACAATATAAATAGCGGAAAAATAGCAATACTAAAACTCATCAAAACACTGGATAGAAACAAAATTCCCAAACAATACAGTAGATATCATCACATAAAAACTGCCATATATGCAAATATTAGAAAACACCACCCCAATGTAGACCCACATACATTTATCAAAAACCAACTAAAAATAAAAATAAAATAGTAATTGCTCAGAAGAGTATCCCCTTATTTACTAGGTTTATTGCACTCAGGCGAGGCTCGTCGCCTGACTGCACTACGACCTATTGCCAAAATTGACCCCCCCCCATAGTAAGAGGCTGTATATATGTATAGGGCTTTGCATCTGGACAAATAAGTGCTATTACGCCTTGGAAAAGCGGGTACCGGCGCTGTCCGAAGTAAGGCATAAAACAAATGTAAATACACAAATATGTAAATACACAAATAAATAAATTCATCGAATCAACAAAAAACCACCATAATAGACATTGGCCTGAAAATCGGGGACTTCGGCCAATACACTATCGGCACACAGTTAAACGTTAATGCGACTGCGCAATAAAAATAGCCATCCTTAAAACAAGTTAAAGGCGGGAAACTCCCTTTTCAACTCTTCGACCTCCACTGGAACACATCAAGTAAGTAATAGTAATGCAAGACAAAAAACTTACCCATAGGGCTTTGTGCATTCTATCACAGTTGCTGTAGAGATTATAAAGAATTAATTTAATCCATAATAAATAATGTGAATTAACTAACAACAATTAAGAAGAAAAAGATAAACGTAAGTCCAAAAAATTCAAAAAGAACCTTGGAATTTAGAATTAATTAAATAGCAAAGCTGTGATAGATGCAAACAGAAACGGGTAAGTAAATAATGCATTACATCGAATAGGCCGTCAATCCACTCAAAGCCCCCGATGAAGTAGGGGATTGACGTCCCTGTGATGTAATACAAAAATGTATAAAAATGTATAAATTATATTATATTGTTATAAAATAGTATTGATAATTTGACTATTGCTACAGTTTTTCATCAATAAGTGTTATGGAATTTTCTTTAGCAATACGCAACAAGTTGCAAAATCCTAAATGTATAGGCCGCGGGTAATTAAGATAACCGAGAATAGGCTAGCTTAAAGACCAGTAATGTATTAACTATAATATCTTTAGGTAAAAAACACCGGCATGGACAATGTTTAATTAGCCATCATGGCGAAAAACAATGACATTAATGAAGAACAAAGACGAGTTAAACCACAATAGAATGATAATACAAAAGAATAATATATATATATATATATATATGAATATGAGTTAAGTTGATAATGGTAAGAGTTTTTAAAAGTAAAATATACTAGATTATCAGGTAAACCATAAACCATGGCCGGTACCCAACGTGACCTGGAAAAAATCAATCTATGCCATGACATAAGCAATAAATTATAAACATATATTAAAATGCTAATTATGGCAATAAGATACATTGAAAGGGACTTTTTCGAGGGCTAACCCTTTCAATGCATCAACCATAATTAACGAGCTATCCGTTTCTGTAGTCATCGTCCAGCATAACTATGTCCAAATATATGTAAAATAATAGTAAGTTAGAGCCAAAAGGTAGTGATGAGAATAAAATTTTGTAGTAAGTTAGAGCCAAATAGTAGTAATAAAATTGTTAATTAATCCCAAATTTAGCAGTAGGCTGGCAAGATGACTGTTAGCCCGACGGATAGCCAAAATTTTAAATTAAAATTATAGAAAGAGCTATAATTATTGTTAGGCATATGTGCGTAGTTGATAGTAAATGCAGTCACGGTAGTCTAATCAAAAATAATAACAGTGTGAGCTATAGCTAACCAAGGCGAACGGAAAAAAGGTATAGGAATAGATAGTACCTCAATCCCCCTCGAATACTCTAATAGTTCATGAGGTATGAATAAATAGGGATAAGAAAGTGAAAGTTAAACAGCAAAGAAAAAGCAAATTAATTAACATAGGATGTAACCTTATAGTAAGGTATCCTGGTTAGAATGCTTTAAGATTAAAATAAGAATGCTTACCACCGTATAGCCAAGGTACTAGAAAACCACGTGTATAGGCACGTGTAGCATATATAACTACCGATCGTAGCCCCCCCCCCCAGGAAATGTAATAACTAAGTTAGGTGATAAAATAAGTATAATTGCATGCAGCGCCCTCTGCTGTTTTTTTAAAAATCCTGTATAATATTACACATAGAAAAGCCGTCAAATAAGTATCACTCTCGAAGTCATAGTAGAAGTTTACAGAATAAGTTCCTACCCATGGAGCAAATATAGGTACAAGTTTTTAATGCGAGTAAGCTATATGTAGCTTACTCCATGGGCAGTGCCTACTATTTACATAATTACATATCCAACGAAATTTATCTAAGCCAAAGAAACACCTACGAAAAATTTTACAAAGGCTATGTTATATTAGCGCCTGTTTAGGACTTTATCTATAATACTCTGTGCGTTAAGGTTATAATTCCCCTTGTTGTTTGCTATCAATATAGCTTTATACAGATATCTTGTAATTATGTGGTGTGGGAAGTGATTTTTTAAAAGCTTGGATCTGAATTCAATGAGTGTATCTATAATATAATCAGTCTGGTTACGTATGTGTATTCTTCTGATGCTTTGTGCGATTAGGGTATTGCAATGTATCCTTTTTGAGATATTCGAGTTCCAGTTAGTGAGGTCAATAGTATTAAAATGAAAATTTTTGCGTTTATCATACAGTATGGTGTGTACGGTATTGTTATCTATCCTTATGTCCAAGTCCAGGAAGTTAGCAGATTTGGAATTATTAGTGTTGGTGCGTTCTAATGTTAATTCAGGCGGATAATATTTGATTGCTTCTGTCAGGAAGTCAGGCATATTAAAAACTATCAAATCGTCAATATATCTGTATAGAACCATATTGTGTTCAAAATTATATTCAAAGTGGTGTAGGTATAAATTTGCTACTATACAAGAGCTACATGCACCCATCGGTATACCAGTATGTTGCCTATAAAGATTACTGCCATTAAATATGTAGTTATTGAAGATGCAAAGGTTAAAAAGGTCATCCCAGTAGTGTTTCTCACAGGGTAAGATATTTTTGTATTTATCATAATAATCGCTGAACACAGTTTTTAGGCTGTTATGCGGGATACTAGTAAACAAGTTATTAAAGTCGAATGTATTGATATGTTCTATGGTATTGATGCCAGTGTTGCTATTGATGTAATTTAATACCGGTCTATTATTAAGAATAATATTTGATTTACCTATGCTATCAAAAATAATTTGAAGTAAATTAATGAGTTTGCGATGCGGAATCTTAGCGTAGCTATCCCTACACGAAGTTATAAATCTAAAACCAGTCGGATTTTTATGAAACTTAGGTATACATTATATGTATGGGTATATAGTTGTATGGTTAGTAAGCTTTAATTTTTTATGCCAAGCACGTATTTTCTTAGTAATAGTGTTTCGTTTATCCGTTACTATTTTGTAAGTGCTACTATTGTTAAGTTCATTTAGTAATGCTGTAGTGTAAAACTTTTTACATATAAAGCTGTAGTTATTAGAGGCTTTATCAATAGTAGTAATTATAAACTTATTTTGTATCAGTTTAAGCTTCTGCTTAATAGCATCTATATTAAAAACCTTAGTAGGTGGTAGTTTCTTGCATATGGACTTTATCTGTTTCTTGATGGCCTGAAAGGTGAGCGTAAGCCACTTGTGGAAGGCTTCCAAGGATATGTTATATTTGTAGGATAACTTTAGGCTGAACTTCATTATATCTGAGTGTAGTTGTTTAATGATGGCGTTGGTATTAATATCGGTATTTGGTCAAAATTTAAATCCAAATGATAGAATCTCACGTAGCTCAGGATAGTCTATAATGCTCAAATCTCCTGTGATAATGTTTATGGTGTGCGTCCACAAATGTCTGATATTGCGGTAAATGGCAAAAGCAAACCGCCTCAATATCGCTATTGACGAGGTTAGTAGCTGCTTTTTTATAGCTGAATCTGGTGCGTATCTGTGCATTGGTAATAGGCAAATCACTTATATATACGTTAATGATTTTATCTAGGCAGACATAATCGAATAATGCGTGGCTGAATTTAATGTTGATATATTCATATGTAACTTTAGTTTTTTTATTACTAAAAATGAATTTAATTATGTCTTTAATCAGGAGGTTAAGGTGTAAGTTATTATGCCTATAGTTAGAGTTGATGGTGTCAAGTGCTCGGATTTTACTGTGTTTCAACCCGAATACAAAATCATGAATCTGTTTGACATGTATAATTGGTTTGTCCCAATACATTAACATGTCATTAAAATCGTCTGTTATATTTGGTGTGCAGACTTTTTTATTATTGTATGTTTTGGCTATTCTGTTAGATTTGGGTCTTTTCACTATTTGAAACAGGCTATATATACAAGTGTCGTTTATAGTATTGCTAGTGTAGCAATTTCCATTAAATTTATTATTAAGACCATAAGGATACAGTGTTTTATATTTTAATATATTGATATTTTCGGATTCTAACCTGGTATTGTGGTTACTTTCAACAGCTAATATAGTAATAGTAGTATTGCTAAAGCTGTGTACTTGAAAGTGCTGTAGTTCGATGTCTTTAATATTTACGAAATTTTTAATGTGAGATCTATGCACGTTAATTCTAATATGCAACTCCCCTCCAGTTTGCCCTATGTATTTTGCTTCACATAAGTTGCAATTAATGAGGTACACCACCCCACTAGCATGGCAAAAAACTGGAGCGTCAAGGTTATTAGTAATATGATTCTTGCTCATGTTTGGACAGGTCTGACAAAGTGTTACAACTATTAAATTTTAGATAGCTACTATTATGTGTATTGCAAGTTACTACGTCTGTAGTATCAGGAGCAGTAGTGTCAACAGTGAAAGCTTGGCAGGCAATATCGGTAAGCGCCACATTATTATTTGCTATCTCGGTTAGATCATTAGGATCGCAGGCTATGTTAGGAGCCTCAGCATTGGCACTGAATAGATTCAATTGGACAGCAGCATTAGATGCTGAATGGCTAGTATAAGAACTTGTCGGATCACCCAGAGCCCCAGTGATATCCACATCCCAGTGATATCCAGACCCAAATCTAACAGAATAGCCAAAACATACAATAATAAAGTCCGCACACCAAATATAACAGACGATTTTAATGACATGTTAATGTATTGGGACAAACCAATTATACATGTCAAACAGATTCATGATGTGATGAAAAGTACTTCGCAACTTAAGTGTTAGCAGCCTAGTACCTTAGCCTATACATTTCATAGTTTAAAAAAAGTTATTTTAATGTTTATATTTAAAAATAAAAAACTCGCAAATTGTAATATTTTCATTGTATTACTTGTTAGAAAATTGTATAACAAGTCGTACAACTTTAAAAGTAATTATCACTTATATGGTACGTAAAGGTAAATTATTTAATCATATTTAATATCATATTTGGTTAAATTTAATAACATATTTTCATCATGTTTTGACATTTTTAAGGTCATAAAAATCCGGACCGTAGTATAGATTTACCATATTCAGTTGTTAGTGCCTAATATTCATTGAAATTTAAGCCAACAGAAACTATCAGCAACTTTCCCTTAAACAACCAGGCTGTATCGAAAATACTTCAAGTACAAGACCTATTAATCAATACAGGAACACAGCTAAACCAGGCTACAGGAAGATGACTATTAACCGTTATGTGTAAACAAATGCCATTCTCCATGGAGCTATTCTGATAATCTCATCAGTGAAGAGCTAGGTGAAGATCTTTGTTCACATCACTGTGAACATAAAGATCTAAAGTGAAGATAATTATAAATGTCTTTAATTCAGACTGAGCACAGCCATTTTAGCTCAGGGTAAACTGAAAATCCTATATCCTTAATAATATTTTTGAAGGGGGAAATAAAATCAAATAACTAAATCAGTATTTTGTGAATTTAAATATGAAACCTCATACCAAATCGATAAAATAAATGAAAACCTTGTCAATAAAATGTGACCACAGATATAACTGCTAATAAAAAAAAAATATAATAAAAAAATAGCCTTTGCTTCTGTAAGTTGAGACAAAAGGACTATACATTTATCTGCAGTATTTTGAAAATCCTAAAGAAACAAAAAAAATTCAAATGTATCTAACAGTGGGGGGACATTTCATTATGAAAAACCAAACATTAATAGAAATGAAAAAAACATCAACGATATATTGTTAGAGGAAGTGCTACATTAGCAGACATTACAGTGCCAAAAATGTACATTCCTAAGAATAGTATAGGTGGAATGCACAAATTGCTTTAGGTGCACTATATCTCCAGCAGCTTATGTGCCCTTAAACTCACCATAACACGCACACACAGTGCTATTGGCTCAACCTACAGAAACAAAGGCTATATATTAATTAAATAGTATGTACCACAGCTGTGATGCTCAATACGTTCTACATTAATATCAAATATTTGTAAAATAAAGAGAAGTTAACCTCAATATATTACGTTAATATCAATATTTGTAAAATAATAAGAGAAGTTTACCTCAATATATCATTGACAAAACCCCATGACCTGCCTTGGCAGGTCATGGGGTTTTGTCAATGATATATAGGAATTTTGCCTGCAGGGAAAAGGAGGTGATTGTCCCTCTGTATAAGGCAATGGTCTGGTCACGCCTTGAGTACTACGTACAGGTCTAGAGGCCTCATTTTAGGAAGGATGTAGATTTGCTTGAGTGTGTACAGAGAAGGGCAAGAAGATTGGTGAGGGGAATGAAGAAAATCCTCTTACCAAGAGAGGCTTAAGTCCTGCAAATTGTAGTGGCTGGAGACTAGGCACCTGTGCGGTGATCTGATTGAGGTGTATAAGGCCTTGAATGGGTTGAGCATGCTGAATTCTGATGGATCCTTCCACTTGTTCAGATTACGAACCTAAGGGTTATAAATTCAAATTAAGAAAAGACTGATACTATATTATTATTATTATTATTATTAGCCATATTGTGCAAGGAAACTTGGGGCTTATGCTACACCAGCCAAAAAAAAATTTCCTTTTTCCTATTACCCTGAAAAAGAGAAAGAGAGAGAGAGAGAGAGAGACGTAGAAAGGAATCACCAAGAAAGGGAAGAATGATGATTTCCAGCTCAGGACCAGACTCCATACTCACCAGATGTGAGCACTTAGTACAATGACATTTAAACATTCAAAATAAAAAGCAATGTTTTTCTAAAATTTTAACTTTACCCAATTTGTTTAACATCAAAAAAAGATCATTTTAAACTAAAAACCAAATCACAAACAAACAAAGCAAGCTTATGCAGCATCAGCCAAAAAAAACTGCTCCCATTTCACCCTTCCATTCATTCCAAATACCTGTCCAGTTCAGCCTTAAATTTATTTAGGCTATCAACTTCCACAACAAAAGTTGGAAGTCTGTTCCGCCAATCAACTACCCGCTGGCTAAAGGCAGACTTCCGCACATATATCCTACAACTGTCTTTCCTCAATTTAAATTTATTCCCTCTCAGTTGATTATTCTGAGCAAGAGGAAGAATCCCATCAGCATTGAACATGCTAAAATTATCCAATGCTTTATACACCTTAATCAGATCACTTCGCAGGTGCCTAATCTCCAGACACTGTAATCTGCAAAACTTAAGCCTTTCTTTGTAAGAGCAATCCTTTGTTCCATTCACTAATCTTGTTGCACTTCTCTGTACTCGATCCAGCAGCTCTACGTCCTTCTTGAAATGAGGCCTCCAGACCTGTATACAGTACTCAAGGTGTGGCCTGACCATTGCCGTATACAAAGGGATAATCACCTCCTTATCCCTGCTAGAAAAATTCCTGTATATCATTGACAAGCCACCATGAGCTACTCTTGCAGACCATATGCACTGCTCAGAAAACTGCTTACACAATTACCCCCAGGTCCTTTTCATTCTCTACCACTGTCAGTGTGGTACCACAGAGTTTAAAAGTTACTCTGGGGTTACTGTTTCCCATATGTAGTACTTTACATTTGTCAATGTTAAACTTCATTTGTCACCTCTCAGCCCATCTGCTCAACTTTTCTAGATTCTGTTGCAGCAGCATAGCGTCAGTAGTGTCCTTAACAACCCTGCCAACCTTCATATCATCTGCAAACCTGGACATTAAGCCTTATATACCATCATCAATATCATTTATAAATACAGAAAACAACATGGACCCAACACTGAACCCTGAGGGACTCCACTAATAACATTTAGTCCATGAAGAGCAGTGTCCATTGATTACCACTCTGTCTTCTTCCACTCAACCATCCCTTTATCCATAGCAGTAATTTGCCTCCAATGCCACACTGCTCCAGTTTGTGCAGCAGTCTTCCATGTGCAAGTGCAATAGTATCAAAAGCCTTTCTAAGATCCAAATATATGATATCAAAGTCATTCCTTGCATCCAGTTCCTTTGTGACCACATCATAGCATTCAATCAAATTGGTCAGACAAGACTTCCCTTAACAAAACCGTGCTGTGTCCGAGCTATAACTGAAGTCTTGTCTAGATGATCCTGCATGCTTCTTTAACCAGTGCCTCCATTAATTTCCCTGGAACAGAAGTTAAACTAACAGTTCTATAATTACTTGTGTCACCCTTTGATCACCCTTTGTGAATTGGGGTCACATTTGCACAGCTCCAGTCCATGAGGGGTACCTCCCCTGAGTCCATCAAGTATCATTATATCAAGTTTGTCACTAAGCTGTAATGTTATTGTTCTGTATGAATTGCTCCGGAATATGCGGTGGTCATTCCCTGACATTTCTGCATCCTCTGTATTTGGTGGTGACGGGCTCGAACCCCCGATCTAATCAAGAAGCGTGTGCTACGCACTGCTGCTCCTTCCCACCTGGCTATGGAGGCACCCCTAAGCTTGCTTTCTTGCATCGTATGCCTCTAGTAATGCTAATACAAACTATTACATTAGGGTCACCTGTAAAGTTAATTCATATGCCCATGTGTAGTGTCTGTAAATTGAGTGCATTCTCTGGTTGATTTGCCTGTTTTTCCAGATGAAAAACCCCAGTTTCTGGGGGGGGAACCTTGCCATCTATGCCCGAGACTCACTGACTCAGCCACAGAGTGAAAAAAAAGCCCATAAAAGTTCCTCATATTACTGATGGGATTCGAACCCGATCCTTTTCCACCTGGTGTGGAGGAGGGACGGTGATGATACCACTGTGCTACCTGTGCAGACTAAACTTGATATAATAAAGAAAATGGAATGGTGTGTAAGCAGGAGTGTATTATGGCAGAATATAGCCCTAAATTGTCAACATGTTTATGTTTTTTATGTGAATTTAATAAAATTGCAATCTTACTCTCTCTATTTCTTATTTAGTTATTATTTCTGCATTAAATATATTAAAAATAAAACTTTCTAGATAATGGAAAAACTGGAATAATGGCAACTTGAATCCCCGAAGGTGCTGTTATTCTGAAAGTCTGCTGTATTTCCTCACTAAGAAAAAGAACAGAATAAATCTCCATTTATACTCTAGGTGGCTGAGGCCAGAAAGGTTCACTGTTTTTAACTTGTTGCAGCTAAAAATGGGCTGTGCTCTTGTTGTGGCATGTATAGGCCTCAGTCTCACGTGCAACTTTGCATCCATGCACATTACCCCAGGAACATAGCTATCCTCTCTTGTTTTAAACTCTCCACAAGCTGACCCTGGCAAAAAAAATGTCTACAACTATTCAGTAATCCTTCTGGTATGCTTATTGGTAATCAGTTTGAAAAATGGAAGTGGAAGGTATGAAAACCATTGGTAAAATAAATTGCACATAAATTATTCTTCAACATATCTAGAAGTAAAGACTGCACACTGCAGTACCTGGAATGTAAGGTATGTGAGATAAAACAGTTATGTCCAGGTTTTCAAACACTGGAATAACAAAAGAAATAAGAAAATTGCTTTATTCAAACCAGAAGAGAGAAACATGAACAAACTTTCTTCATGAGTGAGAGTAACATTGTCTAGAATTATCAATTTGTTTTTTTCAGTTTAGGATTGATTTTACCAGAAGTTTGCAATTCAGTTCTTTTTCTTGAGTTCGTTAATGTCTTCCTTCAAAGCTTTTCAATCACGAACTGGATCTGAACATGAGTCAGTGACAAGCACTAGGGATAACTTGTTCTTTTCATTTTGGTAATTGAAAAATGCTCACATTGCTCTTCTCACCACTTCTTTAAAGACTTGTCAAGGGTTACTACAGTTCTTCTGGTCTAGTTACACATTTAATGAGAGACAGCTAACATGTACACGCAAAATCTTTTTTAACTTCAGTGGTAAGCAGTTCAAATTGTTTAAATATGTCTTTTCTCTGAGCGCTTCATTCTAAATGGTAATAAAACTTGGCCACTTTCACAGAAAGGCACCCAGCTCCATCTTCAGTACACAAATTACTAAGATGATAAGGACAGCCTGTTACCATCAAATGCTCAATCCCTTTTTTTTAATACTCTTGCTACTCCACATTTTAAACCCACCATAGCAGGTATATTATCAATACTAATTGACAGATAGGTTTCTAAATGAATCCCAGATATTTCTCGTTGTTCAGAAGATGATATTAGTATTAGTAATGGCTGCATGGTGCAAGAAAGCCTATGGCTTATGCTGCACCAGCCAAAAAAAAAATCTGAATAAAACAATGATAAAAAAAAAATAAATATAATAATAACAATTAATAAAAGAAAAGGAAATGATATTCTGTAACAGGTTAAATTGCCAGGTAATTGCATTGTTGTTATGTAAACTTAACAGCTCAGTCAAATTTCTGATAAAAGTCCATCCCCCACCTTACTAGAAAAGCATGTTCAAAATAAGAATGTAGCATATTGCAGTTGTGTTTGATCCAAATCTCCAGCTTCATTTCCTGCCTACACAATTGTCTTCATTTTTTAACTTTTATAATTGTCACTAGCCGGTAGCTTGCAACTATTGTAAAACAGTTAGTCAATCCAAACTTGATTTTGAATAGGCTAACAGTAGAAAATTTATTTCTAGTCAGACATTGTGGTCTCTTATCAGAGTTATTAGCTACAACTTTTGTTCATCAATACTCCCATCTCCATTTTAACATAATGGTTTACCAAAATAATGTAGCCTAATGGTTACATTATCTTGGTAAACCACCTCCTGCCATACTCAGTGCACACCACTCAGTGTCTTCTGCAGTCTTTCAACAGAAGGCAGTTAGAAGATTCTAAACTATCTTGATGCCGAGGAAACTCCAGGTCCTGATGGAATTTCTTCATTTGTGCTCCTGTTCTGTTAAGTTTTTACACTTATTTAGTCCCTGTTATTTTTACTTTTGCTTGTAACTTTGCTAATATTCTCCCAGAACCTAAGAAAGAATAAATCCCTCCCTCCCAGTTGTCATCCAATTGTGCTTACCTCCCCTCTTTCCAAAGTATTGGACTAATCCACCAACTCTTAAACTATCTCAACCTTCCATCTGATTAATGATTGCCAGTGTGGATTCTGCTAGTGTTGATCAACTGGTGATATATTGGCCCTCGTTATTCATCTTTGGACACATTCAAAGGAAAAACTTGAAACTCAAGCAGTTGCTCTTCACTAGGGCTCACAATACTGGTGGCCCCAGGTGCCAGGTGATTGATCAAGCATTTTCTCTGTGCTTAAAGTGCGATTGTCTAAAAGCGATTTATAGTTATTTTTACGTTCCTGTCCTTAAGAAATTTATTTATTTAATAACAGCTCCTGTTGCCAAAGTACTTATACAGAGCAAGAAAGGAAAGCCACCTTTCTTTATTTCTCATATATTTATTACTAACACTTACTACTTTATGCTTGGTCACACCAGACACTGTCTCCCTGTGGCAGGGCCGGAAATCTTGGCAGAACAGTTAATCTGCCAAGGAGCAAATATGGATCACAATGTGTTTCCCCTCTAGAGCCAACAAGCTCTCATCCAGAGATAAATACTGAACATGACACATTGCAATCCAAGAGGTTTAAAACAAAATCCTCAGTGGTGGAGTTTTCTGCATTTTTCATAGTGCACTGTCTTACAGATCAGCCTCTCAGTAAGCTGTCTCCATTCCTTATCCAGAAACACCTGGAAAGTCTGGCAGGATCTCCTAAGACAGTCAAGAGACTGCAATCAGGGTACTTGCTAGTGGAAACAAACCGTAGGCATTCTGAGAAACTGCTAAAACTTACAAACTTTGCTGGAATTCAAGTGAAAGTTTCTCCCCCATTCAACCCTAAATTCATCAAAGGGTGTTATGTCCAGCTGGGATCTATTGAATGTCTTGGAGGAGGAGATGAGTCAAGAGCTTCAGGAGTAAAATGTAATTGCAGTGAAAGGAATCATGACTAAAAAAGGACAACATACTCACACCTACAAGGAATATTATCCTCACTTTTAATATACCCCAAACCTACCTTCATCCATAAAAGCAGGTTATTCTCTTTGCCACATTCGACCCGACATTCCCAATCTCTTGAGATGTTACAATTGCCAAAAGTATGGCCATTCTCAAACGGCATGCAGAGGAAACCCAGTTTGTCCCAACTGTGGGTCCTTCAATCACACTCAGTGTTTGTTCGGCAACAGAAATGATTTGCCCTAACTCTAAAGGCAACCATCCTGCTCATTCTAGGACAGTGTTTCCCAAACTGTGTTCTGTGAAAAATCGTGATTAATAATTAAAAAAATAAAATAAACAAATTTTGCATATTTGTAGCGTACACAACTTTTGTATCATTATAATTTTTACATTTTTCTCCTGGTTATTAATATACTGGCAAAGACATAATCAGATAGATCTCGGAACACTTTATTTTGGCGGCCTTTTTTGCGTAGAGGTAATGACATCTACAAAAAAGTAGCAAGGTAGTGAACTAATATGCCATTCGTATGCAATTTAGCCTGGAATACACATCTGTTTGGGTTTGAAGGAGAGGGGGAAACAAACCGATATCATAACTAAACTCACTTTGTATAATTTTTTTTTTATAATTATCAGTATTTCGAATTATTATTAAAATAAATGACCATGAATTTCTGGTTGAATAAAGGAACTTTAAAATGAGAAGCAAAAGTACTTCTAGTATTGCAGCTGTGGTCGATGAACACAATATTGCCTCACTTCAAAGTGAGGATGAACAATCGCAGCCTTTTGTTTCCCAAAAATCTGAAGTTAAAAACAGAAACCAACTAATAAAAGACCAAAATGAAAGTATGATGACAGTTATTTGAATTTCTTCTTTACGTGTGTTGGAAATAAAGATGCTTTTGATGCAGTGTGTCATATGTAATAAAATATTAGCAAACGGTTCTTTGACTCCTGCTAAACTTGTGTTCCGTAAATATATTGTGAGATGAAAAGTGTTCCGTGACTAAAGTTTGGGAAACGCTGTTCCTAGGACATGCGACAATGGGAAAACTGAAAAGAAAATTGTGAAATATAAGATTGAAAATAAAGTAAGCTTTCAAGAAGCAAGGAAATTAATTGCTCCCACTATTACTAAATGTACATACTCCAGTGCTGTGCAAAAATATCATTCAGTGACCTCCCAAACTGACGTTGCAGTCCCTTCAAACACCACAATCTCTGAATGGGGTCGGACTGTTCTCTCTCAACAACAGTCCAACACTAGAATCAATCTATCTCCCACCAAGACATACCTTTTCCTACCAACATCTTGAAAACCTGCTTACAGGTACCGTCACCTGTCTGTCTCTTGGGGAATTTCAACAGCCACCACCCCTTATGGGGATAGGCATAGCCGACTAATTGAAACCTTTCTGATTAAGCAAAACCTTACCATTCTTAATACTGGTCCACCCAGTTACATACAATTACCAACTGGACAAACTTCTGCAATCGATCTCTTGATATGCTCCCCAATTCTGTTTCCAATCATGGAATGGTATGTTATGGACAATCCCATGGACAGTGACCATTTTCAGATTATTTGTGATCTGCTCACTGCACAACCACCATTAGCCCAACCCTGCAGAAAATGGAAGTTCTCTCAAGCCAGCTGGTTTTAAGTTTCAGTCAGTTGCCACCCTGGATGAGCAATTTATATGAACACAGTCGATAGATGAAGCCACAGATTATATCACTCCACATCTACTATCTGCAGCCAAATGTTCAAATTCCATTGTCGAATCCCCAGTCCCGATGGCACATTAACTATTGGTGGAATGAAGACTGCACAAAAGCAAAGAAATCCGGAGAATAAGTTGATGCTGCTGAAACTTGGCAAAACCTTTGCCCAAGTTTCAGCAGCATCAACTTATTCTCCGGATTTCCAAAAAATAAAGACCAAGACCCAACAGCCAGCCATCAACTTTCAAACCTCAGTTTTTCTTCTGTATAATCAGCCTCTTCAATATTCTGAACTTATACACACACCATTAAAACAACACGCAACAGTGCCGCTAGGCTAGATGAAATATGCTATGTCATGTTACAAAACCTTGTAACATGACATAGCAAAACCTTGGTGACAAATTTGCAAATACTGCTGGTCTACTATAACCAAATATTTCTGAAAAACATTTATTCCAGCTCTTGGCATCATGCCACTGTTCTTGCCTTTTTGAAGCCTGGAAAAGATTCTACCAGTCTGTACAGTTACAGACCAATTTTCCTCTCCAGTTGCCTCAGTAAATTACTTAAATTATCCATAATCAACTAGTTTGGATCATCGAAATGCAACACATAATGAGTAACAATCAGTTACTCAGTTACAATCAGTTACAATCAGTTAATAATCAGTTACAATCAGTAACAATCTCTTCTTATGGCTTTCATAAGAACAGGTTCTCCTTAGATATCATGATCAAGGCTGAGTCTGTAATTTGCAATGCCTTTGTAAAATATTAACATCTTTTTATGGTTTCCATAGACATTGAGAAGGCATTTGACACTACTCAGACATTCTCAATGACCTCCATGCTCTCTTGGTCTACGAGGCAACCTTCCTATATTTGTCAGGAACTTACTCCAGAATCGTTTGTTCCAAGTTCAATACCACAACTCACTTTCTATGACATTTTTACAGGAAGAAGGTATGACGGGTCTGTACTGAGTGCAACCCTTTTTGCCTTTAAAATTGATTCCATCACAAAAGAACTTCCAAATACTCTTGAGACCTATCTTTATGTGGGCGATCTCCATTTCTTGCCACTCTCAGAATATGAAATACATTGAATGGCAATTGCAGATATCCCTGAATAAAGTCCAAAGGTGGGTGGGGAGCAATGGCTATTTTCTATCACAACAGAAAGTTGTGGCAATCGACTTTTGTAATCAATGAAAGATGCCTACAGATCCTGAACTGCAGATGTCAAACTTTACCATTCCAGTGACTAACAACATCAGATTCTTGGGATTAATCCTCAACAAGAAATTAAATTTCTTTGAGCACATTAAATTTGTGCATACTTTCTGCCTCAAAAAGCTGAACATACTAAGAGCTTTATCTGCCCTGTCTTGTGGAGCAGACCTTACATCTTTGCTGCTCTTATATAGAGCATTGATCAGATCCCATTTGGATTATGGGGCTCCAATCTAAGATTCTACCCGAAAGAGTATACTACGCTGGCTGGATCCTATACAGCATTGCAGATTGCACTTAGTGCTCTCAGGACATCTCCAGTCCATAGTTTATATATTGAAACCCATGAGCCCCCTCTTTACTTCCACAGAAAAACATTACTACTTAAGTACGCAGCTAAAATACAAAGTTGCTGTCACTTTCTATTATGCCATACCTCTAATTCACCACTGCAAAATCTCTATAGAAATAAACCCAGTAAAATAAGACCAGCAGGCTTACTTTATTGAATTAACAGAGTTGGAATGTTCCTATTTTCAACAGGCCAAAAGTAATGAATTACTCCCAACCACCTTGAATTTCCCCTCCTCAATTAACTTTGATTACTTCTCTTCACAAATGGGGAAAGAATCGTCTACCAACACTCAGTAAGAAAACTCCATGCAAGCCATATTCAGAAATGCACTGATTTTTTACCAATATATACTGATGGCTCCAAATCACATTCAGCGATTGGAGCAACAGCAGTATTTCCCTCTATCATTTCAGCTGACCTTCCACCTGAGTATATCAGCTTCTCTGCAGAACTCCATGCAATAAAATTAAATTTAGATAACCTGAATCTCATCTCTAAAATACATAATATACACGGACTCTCTCAACTCAATTACAGAAATGCAAAACTCCTCCTACATGGTTCACCCTGTGTTAAATCAAATCAGAAGACTTATTACAAATTGAAAAATGTTATCAATCAGTGACCTCTTGCTGGATCCCAGCACATTTTGGGATAAAGGGGAGCAAACTGCTAAAAATCCATCAAAACTTTTGATTTAACTTCCGTTCCGGTTCCAGCCTCTGATCAATCACTTCATACAAACAGCATGTATCGCACAGTGGAAAGAGCTGTAGCGCACCCAAACACCAGTTGAAACACGATCCAAAGCTTTGTTACTCTAGCACCAAAACATTGCAAAGAGAAGTGGTACTTTCACAACATGAATCAGACATACATATCTGATTCACCTCCATCAACTCACAGGTGAAGATCCTCCTCAGTGTCCATACTGTTCAGCAAATTTAAGTCAAACTTATTCTGATTGACTGACCTCACAATCACCAGGACAGATCATCTGTCCTGTTTTCCCTGAGAAATCTGAGAACCAATGACGTTTATAACATTACTGGTGATGATGCAAACAGTTTTTCTTATCTAAAAAAAATGACTATGATAAATTCTAAAATATCTCTGTAAAAAAAATCAAGTGGTTATGCCTAAATTTTGTTTTTAGCATTTTCCTGTGAATAGTCACAGCAGCTTAGAGGGGGCTTAGAGGGGAACAGGTATCCTGTGTGTTATCAGACACTCAGCCTAAAACACTGATGGATCCAATATCTCTCTATTACAGAAGATTTAGGAGAAGTCCGGTTGGCCTGCCTCCCTAAAATCCACTCATGCACACCTTCTCGATGGCAAGTCCTGTTATGTCACTTAGGTGGCAACGAACGTGTAGAGTGGTTCTCTTCAAGACGCCTGGTCAGCGTGAAGAGGAAAAGACCAAACCCTCCAGCACATGAGAGCACAACAATACAAATGGCCCTCAGTCCCCAGCAGCTTTTACTCTCCCTCTTACGGCAGCGAGAGGATCAGAGTGGAAGCAGAGGGTGCTAAGAATCTCTGGGTACAACCAGGCTGCCGTGCACGGAAACTGAACTTGGCCTGTTATAACGTACGATCACTCATCAGTGAAGACAGGATATTAGAGCTGGAAAAGGAAATAGAAAATGTGAATTGGAATATCATCGGTTTGGCTGAAACAAGAAGAAGAAGTGAATCACTTATAAGTTTATCAAGTGGAAATCTACTGTACACCAATGGAAACAGTGAAAGGAGTGAAGGTGGAGTTGGGTTTCTGGTCCATAAAGATTTTAAAAACAACATTTTGGAATTCAAAAGTACATCACCAAGGGTGTCAAGACTAATAATCAAGATTTCTAAGAGGTACAAGCTAAAGATTATAATGATTTATGCACCAACATCGAGCCATGATGATGAAGAGGTTAAAGAAATGTACACCGAAATTGAGTCTTCTAGATGAGCAGAAAACCCACTACACTATTATTATGGGGGACTTCAATGCTAAGGTTGGAATTGGTGAAAGAAATAAGAGGTGAAAGACTTGTGGAATTTGCAGAATCTCAAGGACTGTCAGTAATGAACACTTTTTTCAAGAAAAGGGTGAACAGAAAGTGGACATGGAAGAGTCCAAATGGATTAACAACTAATGAAATCGACTTCATCCTCACTAACAGAAGATATATTGTGAATGATGTTACCATCCTGAATAAGGTAAATGTTGGAAGTGATCACAGAATGGTAAGATGTACACTTGATATAGATGTAGGAAAGGAAAGGAAAAAACTGACTCGAGTAAATAATACAAAGGTCTTTGAGATAACAGAGGAGGAGAAAAAGCAGTATGTATTGGAACTTAAAAACAAGTTTGAGCTTCTGCAGACTGCTCAGGACCAAGATATTGACGAGGAATATTACAACTTTCTGAAAGTGATAAAGCCCAAGAAACCTATAGGGAAACAGAAATCCAAAGAAGAAAAAATTAGTCAAGAAACACTTGTCTTGATGAACTGAAGACGACAAATGAAGAGCAAGAAAAACACTGACAGGGAGAAAATTGAGTATATTGAGTTATGCAAAGCCATTAGAAAGAGACTCAGAGAGGACATAAGATTTAACACAAGAAAAGTAGAACAAGCATTAAGGGAAAACAAAGGATTTAAATCAGCAGCCATGAGCAGTAATACAGAAAGACAAATGATACTGAAACTGAAGGATAGCGGTGGTGAACTTATAAACAGCAGAGAAGGCATAATTCAAATAGCAGAAGACTACTATAGAGAATTATACAAGGAGCGAGGGAATGATACCAGCAGTGGAGAAGATCGATTGCCAAGTAGCAACACATACGACATACCCAATATTCTTCCTGATGAGGTAGAACATGCATTGAACAAAATGAAAAATCGGAAAGCCCCGGGGGAAGATGAAGTTACTGTAGAGTTGTTAAAATTGGGAGGAAGAGACATAACACAAAAACTGGCAAGGCTCTTCACAAAGTGCATTAGAAAAGGTGTGACGCCTAAGCAGGAATAATGCAATCATAGTTTTGCTGCATAAGAAAGGAGATAAATCAGAAATTGGAAATTATAGACCAATTAGCTTGTTATCCCACATCTATAAGTTGTTCACAAGGGTCATTACTAACAGATTAGAAAGAATACTTGATGAACATCAACCGAAAGAGCAAGCTGGCTTTAGGACAGGATTCTCAACTATGGATCACCTTCACGTAATATCACAGCTAATGGAGAAAGCAAATGAATATAAAACACCATTATGCCTGGCATTTGTGGATTATGAAAAGGCATTTGACTCCATACAGCATAAGGCAATGTTTCGGGCACTGGAAAGACAAGGCATAGATACCCCATATATTATGATTTTGAAGAAAATATATGAGAGTGCTACCTCCTTTATTACACTAGACAAAGACATTAGCAAATTTAAAATCGAGAAAGGAGTTCGACAAGGAGACAATATCTCCGAAGCTGTTTACTGCTGCCCTTTAGGAAGCTTTCAGAAGATTAGACTGGTCGCAGAAAGGAGTCAATGTGAACGGAGAGTACCTAAACCATTTACGATTTGCAGATAACATTGCAGTTATAAGCCACGATCCCAAAGAATTAGAGGAAAATCTTAATCAGTTATGCACAGTTAGTAAGGATTTGGGACTAAAGATGAATATGGCTAAAACAAAAGTAATGATGAACAACTATGCCACGGAAAGGGAAATAATGATTGAAGGAGCAGTAATTGAAAAGGTGGAGTCATATACTTATCTGGGACAAGTTATTAGCTGTAATAATGATAAATGGCTGGGAGTCAAAAGAACAATAAATTTTGGATGGATAGCATTCAGGAAATATAGTCACATACTGAAGAGCAATATCCCAGTTTGTCTGAAACGTAAAATAATGAATCAATGTATACTCCCCACCATGACTTATGGAAGTGAAACTTGGGCACTCACCAAAAGAATGGAAGAGAAGCTGAGAACTATACAGCGAAAAATGGAATGAATTATATTGGGAATCAGACTGTTAGATAAGAAGAGAAACACATGGATTAGGCAGCAAACAGGTAAAGGACATTCTTATCAAAACTAAAGAACTAAAATGGTCTTGGGCAGGACACATAGCTCGAAGACATGATGACAGATGGACTAAGAAAATAACAGAATGGTACCCAAGAAGAGCTAGAAGAAAACCTGGAAGACAAAGGCGGAGATGGATAGATGAAATTCATGAGTTTTTGGGTAGTAAATGGATGGCCAGTGCTCAAAACAGAAGGAACTGGAAAGTTGCTGGAGAGGCCTTCATCCTGCAGTGGATTGAAAATGGCTGATGATGATGATGTCACAGCAGCTTATGCGCCATTTAAAACCCAATAACACACAATACGGTTGAAAATCTTAATACCGGTATTTTTAATTTATAAAACTAGGATACCGGTATTCCAAAAGCAAATATTTTTCTTAATGAATTTTGATGACAATTAGATGCAATAAAGTAAGGAAAAAGCAAGTAATTACTTGAATTCATGTTTTAAATCAAAGTTTTATTACAATAATAAATATTCTAACAAAAAATTATTAAAAATACAGTTATCCTATAAACAAAAATATATACATATTGATACTGCAAATTTTAGTTATGTTTAAGCATTCACACTACCTGTCCGAATAAAGTGAGCTCTTAAGAAACATAAGCAATCAATAGTGTGAGCATTTAAACTGGATTTGATTAGTGGCAGAAAACGCCCTTTCGGATTCTGTCGGATGATGCTCTTGTACTGAGATAGTTGTAGACAAGTTGCAGGTTTACCCCCTCCCCCTTATTCCCTCATCTTCAAAAAATCTTGTTTCCTTTTTAACCATATTTTCTAGACTTTGAACTTTTTTTTTAGCAGAAACAGTTAAGTCTTTCATTAATTGCCGATTCAAGTTTATTTTTTAATGACTATCTCATTAGAGTTGGGCATTTTCTTATTTTGGAAAGAATTTGCATGGAACAGAACATTTATGTTCTGTTCCATGTTGGTCTTCTAAGGTTGAATTCTGTTCATTTTCTGAAGGAGAAAAGTTTTATTAAGTGAAGTATAATTTTCACTGTAGAACCTTTACTAAGTGTGGGAAATAATTTGCTATCATCTTGTGTCCCGCTTTGCAAATAATGAAGAACCTGTGATAAATTTGAATGCTTCTGTGAAATACGGAGTTTTAATGCCGTATGCCAGGCATTGCAACTCTAACTATTTCAGAATTTTAATTGCCAAGAGTTTGCATCATAAATTTTATGGCAGCATCTGCAGTTAAAAGATTTGCTTCTTTCCAGCATAGCACATCTACCACTAACTTTATAGGCATTAGTGTAGATATAGTGGCAGATATTAAATTAATAATAATCTAAATCAATTAGAACGTTCGGCACACAATCTCAACTCAAAAAAACCTTTCAAGCATGAACAGTAAACTGTTCCAACGAATCTTGGAACCTAATTGCAATACAATTTCTTTGCCAAATTCTGCTGCAATATACTTTTGTAAATATTTATAATTTTGGTTAGTGAGCTTAAAAAAATTCTAACTACTTTTCTTATTTTTGTTTGTGATAAGTATGTCATGACTCGCCATCACACATTGTGTTTATAAAATTACCTTGCTAACAGAAAAATATTTTTAGATTTTTATAATATTTTATAATCTTTGAAATTATTCATTAGCATGCAATATTTACTTTTTCTTTTGTGTGCAACAAAGTGTAGTAAACCAGATCAGAATTTCATGACGTTTTCAGGTTTCCATTACGTTTGTATTGTGTTAACAATTGGTCAATTGCAAATTCTGTAACGTCGATGATTTATTGTTGTTGAATTTTGTAACCTTTATGTGAATAAATCATAAACAATTATTTTTTGAATTAGTACCGAATGACCGGTATTTTTGTATCAGTACCAGTATTTGAATACCAGGGGAGGAAAATAACCAGGATCTCGGAATTATAAGCCTACTCTTGATGTTTTCAAAGCTTTTGATCATTTTTGACATAAAGGAATTCTAAACAAAACTCCCATCTTATGGCCTGCTGGCTGTTTTTTGCAATTGGTTGTTGTAGTAGTAGTAGTGGCATGTGATGCAAGAAAGCAAGTGAATGAGCTTATGCAGCATCAGCCAAAAAAAAAAAAAAAAATCGCACCATTCCCTCCAAATGCCTGTCCAGTTCCTCCTTAAATTTATTTAACCTATCAACTTCCACAACGACAGTTGGAAGTTTGTTCCAGCAATTAACCACCTGCTGGCTAAAGGCAAATTTCCGCACATCTATTCTACATCTGTCTTTTCTTAATTTGAATTTATGCCCCCTTAGGTTCATAATCTGAACAAGTGGAAGGATCCCATCAGAATTCAGCATGCTCAACCCATTCAAGGCCTTATACCTCAATCAGATCACTGTGCAGTTGCCTACTCTCCAGCCACTGCAATTTGCAGAACTTAAGCCTCTCTTGGTAAGAGGATCCCTTCATTCCCCACACCAATCTTGTTGCCCTTCTCTGTACACGCTCAAGAAAATCTACATCCTTCCTAAAATGAGGCCTCCAGACCTGTACACAGTACTCAAGGTGGGGCCTGACCATTGCCTTATGCAGAGGGACAATCACCTCTTTTTCCCTGCTAGCAAAATTCCTATATATCATTTACAAAACCCGATGACCTGCCCCGGCAGCCTGTCTGCATTGCTCAGAAAACTTCATATCTGACTGCACAATTACTCCCAGGTCTTTCATTTTCTACCACCTTAAGTGTAGTACCACACAGTTGGTACATTTCTCTGGGGTTACTTCTACCCATATGCAGTACTTTGCATTTGTCAAGGTTAAACTTCAGTTGCCACTTCTTAGCCCATCTGCCCAAATTATCTAGATCCTGTTGCAGTAGCATACTGCCATTACTGTCATTAACAACCCTGCCAACCTTTGAATCATCTGCAAACTTCGACACAAAAGCCTGATATACCTTCATCAAAATCATTGATAAATATACAAAACAAAAGAGGACCCAACACCGAACCCTGTGGGACTCCACTAATATCATTAGTCCACGAAGAGCAGCACCCATTAATTACCACCCTCTGTCTTCTCCCACTCAACCATCCTTTTATCCATTGTAGCAACTTACCCTTAATACCATTCTGCTCCAATTTGTACAATAGTCTTCCATGTGCAACAGTGTC
This sequence comes from Mastigoproctus giganteus, assembly GCF_048544385.1. Taxonomy (NCBI): domain Eukaryota; kingdom Metazoa; phylum Arthropoda; class Arachnida; order Uropygi; family Thelyphonidae; genus Mastigoproctus; species Mastigoproctus giganteus. The sequence continues at coordinate 120,340,406 of NC_143587.1, forward strand.
AAAAGCTTTCCTGAAATCCAAATATATGATATCAAAATTATTTGGTTTTATCTCTGAATCTCATTGTAGGTGATATTCTTCTTCTTCTTCTTCTTCTTTGGTCCTTAGCTGGCAGCTGGGGGAGGCGGTTGGCCACGCAACCAGTATGCTGCTGTAGGTGCCGCAGGGTTTCGGACTTGCTCTGTGATGTTCTTCCATACCTTACGATCCATGGCTTCAGTCCTGGCCTGGTTAAGGTCGAGACGTCGGCTCTTCAAGTCATCTTCCACTTGCTTGGCCCACGTTTTCCTAGGCGCGGTCCGTTGGATGCTCCATTGGGTGGGTCGTTGTCTCCAAAGGAGTGTGGATGGTATTCTGTTTGTGCCCATTCTACATACGTGGCCAAACCATCTGAGCCTTCGCTTCTGGATTTGGTCGGCAATGGTTGGTTGCTGTTGGCATCTGGCGCGGATGGTATCATTAGTGATGCGGTCGCGAAGAGAGATGCCCAAGATCTGCCGCAGGCATCGCATTTGGAATACCTCAAGTTTGTTCAAATCTAACTTGAGACAAATCCATGTTTCCGATCCGTAAAGAAGAATGGGCAGGATCAAAGTCCGGAAGAGTCGGATTTTAGTCTTTGTGGAAATGTTGGTCCTCTTCCACAGACACCATTTGAGCGAGGCGAACGCAGTGGCCGCCTGTCCAATTCTGCTGTGGATTTCCATGGTGGATGCAACTTTCTTCTCCTGGACCAGCGACCCAAGGTATTTAAAGTCCTGCACTTGCTCGATCTGGACGCCTTCGAGATAGATGGTGGCTTGCGACCCATCTGTTGTCAGGGCCTTTGTCTTACCAGCATTGATCTTCAAACCGTATGGCCGGGCAATGCGGGCAATGTCGTAGAGGATGTCCGTGGCTTCAGCGTCGTTACCGGCAAGGATAGCACTATCATCAGCAAACATCAGGTCAGTCACATAGTGATCCTTGTCATATTGTATGCCCTGTCTGTTTCTGAATGCTTGCCTCATAATGGCGTCAACCACGATGTTGAAAAGCAACGGGGAGGCTACATCCCCTTGGCGGACTCCAGTTTGGATGGTAAATTCCTCTGATAAATCGTTCTGGATGCGCACCTGGCTGGTTAAACCGTTGTATGCAGTTTGGAGGAGTGTGATGACTTTTCGAGGTACATGTTCAACCTCAAGTAGTTTCCATAAGGCAGGCCGGTGGACACAGTCGAAAGCAGACTTAAAGTCAATGAAAACAATGACGGTTCGCTGTCCACACCGGATCCTCTCCTCCATCAGCTGACGAATGGCAAAGATTTGATCACAGCATCCTCGCCCGGGTCTAAATCCTGCCTGTTCTTCTCGACTGGTTTGCTCGCGATGTTTTTGCAGTCTTGACTGGATGATCTTCATAAAGACCTTTCCGATGATGGAAAGGAGGCTGATGCCACGGTAGTTCTTGCAGTCCCGGTTATCACCTTTCTTGTGGATCGGTACGATAATGGCTTTCCTCCATGTTAACGGAATTTGTTCAGTACATCTCCCCCACTGCTGGTGTTCTCCAAGGTTCAGTTCTTTCTCCCACTCTTTTCTCCTTGTAAGTTAATGACCTTCTGCTGACTGTAAATCCTATCTGTGGTTTTGCTGATGACTACACACTACATTCCACCTCAAAGTTTGAGAAACCTTGGCCTGCACAAACAGCTTCAACTTCTCAGATAGTCACCACCAATTCTGTAAATGCTCATCTCCAGATAAATCTCCAATGGAGCAAAGAAAACTTAGTTAACTTCATTCCTTCCAAAACTTTGTCCTATTTCTGTCAAAAGGTCTTATGCTCTTATGCTCACCATCGATCACACTCAGTTTGCTAGAAAAGATTACATATCACTATTAAGGATTATCCTGACTTCTAATCTCCCTTAGCATAAATACATTAGAAATGTTTCTTTCATTTTCCTCATTGCTTTTTTGCTAAATAAGCACTCTACAAATCTCACATCTGCCCTATCATTTCATCTCTTCTGTCATGCAGTATGATTGCTCTTTTAAGTTATGATAGACATCATGGCACTATCCAATCTTCCTTACTTTTTGAGGGTACAGTTCTAAACGGACACTGGCTACTAGACAGTCCAACAGACCAAACCTATTGGTAACTCTCTAGGAGGCGTGCATATCAGCTAGTGTATAATCTTGCCGCCTGTACTCTGCCAGATAGGGATTGGAGGGAGTCTGGGTAGTATGTATGCGGGAGACATTGTTGAGGCCACATTATGTCAACTAGCTGGGTATATTCTTACCATGTTAGCATTAGTAGAGTACATCTATTCTACAACTGTCCTTTCTCAATTTGAATCTGTACCCCCCTCAGATTCTTAAACTGAGCAAGAAGAAGAATTCCATCAGCATTCAGCTTGCTCAACCCATTCAAGGCTTTATACACCTCAATCGGATCACCTCGCAGGTGCCTACTCTCCAGGCACTGCAATTTGCAGAGCTTAAGCCTTTCTTGGTAAGAGCACCCCTTTGTTTCCCTCACCAATCTTGTTTCCCTTCTTTGTACTTGTTCTAGCAACTCTACATCCTTCCTAAAATGAGGTCCTGTACACAGTACTCTAGGTGTAGCCTGACCATTGCCTTGTATAACAGGATAATCATCTCCCTTTCACTTCCATTTCTTTGAAACTTGACTTTCTCCAGTCCAACTGTCCCTGCTTGCAATATTCCTATATGTCATTGACAAGACTCCATGACCTGCCCTGCCAGCCCATCTGCACTGCTTGGCAAACTTCATATTTGACAATTAACCCCAGGTCTTTTTCCACTATCCACTTCCCAGAGTGTAGTACCACACAGTTGGTATGTTTCTCTTTGGTTATTGCTATCCATATGGAGTACTTTCCATTTGTCAATGTTAAACTTCAGTTGTCACTTCTCAGCCCATTTGCCCAACTTATCTAGATCCAGCTGGAATAGCATACTGTTGTTAACAACCCTGCCAACCTTTGTACCATCTGCAAACTTGGACATTAAACCTGATATATACCTTCATCAATATCACTGATAAATAAACAAAACAACAATCGGCCCATTAGCAAAACCTCCACTAAGAGCAGTGTCTGTTGATTACCACTCTATCATCTCCCACTCAACCATCTCTTTATCCATTGTAGCAACTTACCCTTAATGCCATATCTATCCAACTTATACAGCAGTCTTCCATGTGCAACAGTATCAAAATCTTTCCTGAAATCCAAGTATATGATATCAAAATTATTTTTGCATTCAGTTCCTTTGTGACCAAATCATATTGGTCAGACAAGACCTCCCTTTAACAAACCCATCCTGTGGTTTACTTATTCAGTTTATCAACTACCTTAGCATGATTATCAATACTCAACCCATCTATGTTAAGTGGTCCAATCTGATTCATCCCTCTCCTTCTAGAGTTTACATAAGTAAAGAACTCTTTGCTGTTTTTCTTTACATCCTTTGCCAAGTATTTCTTGTAATCTGCCTTCGCCTGCCTAACCTCCTTTGTGACTTGATTACAGACTAGTTTATACCTGCCATAGGCTTCTGTGTCACCTGATACTTTACATGCATCCCATACATTTTTCTTCTCTGCCATGAGCCTCATTAGTTCATCTGACATCCATTTAGGCCTAAACTTTTTGAATAGTATTTCTTAGTTGGAATGAAAAGCTTAGCCGCCTTCAAAATTAAGTCCCTGAAGACTTCCCATTTAGAATTCAATGTTGGTAACCTCATCAGTTGATCCCACTGTACAGAATTTAAAAATTGTCTGAGACCCCTGTAGTCACCTTTACAAAAGCAAAACCCCTTCCCTTTAGCCTTGATGGTAGTTACTTCTTTAAGTAATTCCCACATCAGTACATTGTGATCACTCTCACCCAGTAGTTCCTTTATCTGCAAATTCTTAATGCACGAATCATCACTGCTGATAATCAAATCGAGAGTATTACTCCCTTTGATTGCCTATTGAACATGTTGCTGTAGAAAAAAAGTCATCCAATAAATCCAGAAAAGTCTTGCTAGTGTGAGAGTGACCAATCCACAAGTTCCAGTCAATATCTGAAAAGTTAAAATCCCCCATTATAAGACATTCTGATTTACTGACTCACTCTATTTCTCTGTAAAATTGCTCATTATACTCATCAGATTCATTAGGCCTATAACACACACCTCATTTTTCTTTTCCCAGTGCTTATGTCACACAACACACATTAAATGTTTCATTGTCCACCAACATCATTTGGATGCACTTCCTTACATTTTGTGTTTCTTAACTAACAGCATAACTCCTCCTCCCTTCCTGTCCTGTCTATCCTTTCTGTACACATTGTACTCCTCGAATTCCAATTCTGCACTGCTTATGTCTGTGTGACACCATGTCTCTGATATCCCAACAATATTTGCCTTTGATGTCTTGAGTAGCACTTCAAGCTCATCAAATTTATTAACTATACTTCTAGCATTGGTGTACATGCAAGTATACATGCACCTGTTTCTTCTCTTAGTTAACCTAACACCGCCCATGTATTTATTTGTTCCGCTATGACTCTAAGCAGTCCTGAAAATAATCTCCATTGCCTTGCTTTCTAGGCTGCTGCTCATTCTAATGGATCCAAGAACCACTTCTGCCTCTGCCTGCAGCCACTGTTAACCTTTTAGTCTGTGTATTCCCCAAGCTATCAGATTTCCGACCCACCTAACACTGCCTCGATGGCGCCAGCAAATATTCTTGCACCCTTTCTATTTAAGTGAACCCCATATCTGTAGAAGCAGTCTCTCCTGTCAACAAGCACAGACCAGGCTGACAAAAATTCTACCCCGTGAGCCTTGCAGAATCTCTCCAGGGCCAAATTGGTTGACAAGGCTCTCTTCATATACTTACTCCTATTGTGTCTGGGCAGAATTGCAGACACTTTCATATTCAACCCTAACTCGCAACTTTTTTTCGACATTGACCTGTACTTGTTGAGTAAATCTGCAGATCTCTTACTCTTAATGTCATTAGTTTCAACGTATTCAACAATATCACCTTTTGTGCCCTTAAAAGATGATATCTGCCCTATAATGTCATCAACTTTTGACAGGGGCAAAAGTTGATGACGTTATAGAGCAGATATCATCTTTTAAGTTGATGGCATACATGTCAAAAGTTGATGACATGTATGCCCTATCCAAAAATATCCTCGCCACCTTTTTTTTTTTTTTTTTTCTCTCTGAATATACCATGAATTGTCGAATAATAGAACAAACTTATCTCCAAAAAAGATCTAAACTTCCCAAACACCTCCTTGTTCATTTCCCAAATATGTGGTCTGCTTTCCAATCTCAATGATGTCTATTTCCACTTGCAGTCTGCCATACCCCATGTATTTAATCTGATAGAATCCCAATTATCAGTTGATTCAACCACTGCTCATCTCCATTGTCCAAATTATTCACTGTATGATTCCTTTCGCTTCAAAGGTGATACTTGTGCATACTTGCTGACATTCCTTGTCAGGGACTTAGTAATTTGAAATCTCCTATTTTCAATCTTCTCTGACTTAAAATCTCTACCGCATTCTGTAAAATTCATCTGTTGCCTCTATTGTTCTCCCAACTCAACTAATTACCTGCAACTCTTTCACTTTCTCTCTTTGAAACTTGATTTTCTCCAGTCCGACGTTCCTAACAGTGAGGTAATTTTCCTTGTTGATTTCAATGTTCACAACTCCAGCTGGCTTCCATTTTCTGATCACATGGATCCAGCTGGTCGAGATGAAACTGGGTGGCCATGCAACCAGCAGAAGTGAAAAGCGAGAGCTACGCCAATCACTATTTCAATATGGCATGGAGTTTACTCATGGGTTGAGCAACAATGTTAAATTCATTGTTCTTAAAAATGTTAGAGTTGTCTATACCAATGCTGTATATGCGGAACTTTAATAAAATGTTTATGATCCACTCTGTCATTTGTTGTACCTGTCTCCAATTTATGTTTTGCCTGTTGGCTAATTTGCATAATGATACCTAATGAATAATCCCTATTTAAAAATCTTTTTGTTAGTTCCATGAGCTTATCTAACAAGGAATCCTGTGTGGAGCATATATTTATATGCATTGTGAAACTGATTAAAAATAATGCTCTTTTATATGTGAAAGGATGATAGCTCGAACAATGCAAAAATTTCCCAGTATTCTTCAGCTTCCTATAAATTTTCAAATTTATATTTTCAGTAACCCTGGTTAAAGTAAAATTTTAAAAATTTATGGATTTAAGAACGCTGAATTTTAGATTGTTACTCAACCCATGAGTAAACTCCATGCTGTCTTGAAACAGAACGATTCATGTAGTCTCTACCATGGAAGCTCATAACATTGTTTACATTATTCCTTGTGGTGGGTGCAATTCTGCTTATATAGGATCGACCCAAAATTTCCTTTCAATAAGGATACTGCGGCATGGGTTAGGGCAGGTAGGACAGGTGCCTCAGAGCTTGCACTTCATGCGATCAATGATGGACATAATGTTCCTTTTTAATGAATCGAAATTTCTTAATACACAGCAGGAATATTTTAAATTATTAATTGCTGAAACATTAGAAATGAGATTAAATGCCGACTATTAATATTTGTAGACTTTATATTTCCGACTCGTGGACTCTAATGCACATGTATGTAAAGTAATTCATACATTGGTTTATATAAATAATCTTGTCAGGTTTTCATAATTTTTTTTTATATACAGGGTGTTTCAGTTAAACGTTTCAGAACTTCTAAGAGGGGTAGGGTACATCCTGACAACTCGAAATCATATAGCAATGTGGGGTCGGAAATGCTTTCCTGAAGCGGTGTTGTACACAGAAGCACCATAAAGAAAAGAGACCGTAAGTGAGAAATCGTTTTAATAATACATGAAAAGAAGCAAAAGGTACATGGATTAAAGTAAGTGTTCGAAGTTTCTTCCACGGGCTACAATGCACGCCTCACATCTCCGACGCATGGACATCCGAACATTCTGGAATACTCCAGGCGAATTTCGAATTTCTTCGGCAGCTACTGCGATTCTTGCAACCAGCTCCTCAGCATTGTCAACAGGGGTGTCATAAACTAGCGATTTCATATGACCCCAGAAATAAAAATCAAGACATGATAGGTCGGGTGAACGAGCAGGCCAACGCACGGGACCACCACGTCCGATCCACTGTTGACCAAATGTGACATCCAGGTAGTTACGAACATCTCCGCTATAATGGGCAGGGGCTCCATCGTGTTGGAACCACATTGTCTGTTGCGTCGATGCAGAAATCTGTTCATCTCTCAAAAGTTGTGGCAATACTTGCTGCAGAAAGATCAAGTAGATAGGTCCGGTTAGACGACACGGTAACAGGTGAGGTCCGATGAGGTGATCTCCCATAATACCGGCCCATACATTGACCGAAAATCGAATCTGTGCTGCACGACGTCGCACGACGACTTCTGTGTACAATACCGCTTCAGGAAAGCATTTCCGACCCCACATTGCTATATGATTTCGAGTTGTCAGGATGTACCCTACCCCTCTTAGAAGTTCTGAAACGTTTAACTGAAACACCCTGTATAACGGGATATCATTCGTGTATGGTTTTGTACTTCTTGTGAACACGGAAAATCCAAATAAGTTGGTCAGTTAAAAGAAGTTGTAAATGGTTTTTTAAAGTTGTTTGTGAATTGATGAATATTTGTGTCGTGGTTTTAACTTTTTTTTTTTTTTTTGCAACAATTGTTTTTCAATTCTCATGGTAGCATGCGATATTGGTTGGTTTTTGTGGGGCTTGGTGGCCGCCAACTGTCCATGACTCCTCTCGGTGCACTTGGTATGATATGAGAATTGAATGAGTGATGATTTTAATTAGTAGCTATTTTTAATTTGATTTATTTAAGTTCATATAATAATACATTCATCCGCGATTGAGTGTCGAGAGATTGTCGTACTAAAAAGGTATGAGGTTTACTCTTTTAATTTAAGACAATAATAATAGGACATATTGGGCTGCATTGCTCTTTTGATTCTAATCATTTTCTCTCACATTCAAATGGGAGCCCATGTATTCCCTTGTTCCATGATGACCCACAGTTTGCCTTGAAATCCCTGGTACATTTATTAATGATATTGATGAAAACATATCAGGCTTAATGTCTAAATTTGCATAGTTGTTAATTACAGTAATCACGGTATGCTACTGCAACAAGAGCTAGACAGATTAGTCAAGTGGTTGAGAAGTGACAATTGAAGTTTAATATTGACAAATGCAAGGTACTTCATATGAAGTGCAGTAATCCCAGATTAATGTACCTGCTGTATCACCATAATCAGGGTAGTGGAGAATGAAAAGGATCTGCAGGTAATTGTGCTGTCAGATATGAATTTCTCTGAGCAGTGCAGATGGGCTGCCAAGACACATCATGAGTTTTGTCAATGATATACAGTTATTTTGCCAGCAGGGATAAGGAGGTGATTATCCCATTGTTAAGACACCCTAGTCAAACAACATTTTGATTCCTGCCTACAGGTCTGGAGCCCTCATTTTAGAAAGGATGTGGATCTGTTGGAATGTGCAGAGAAGAGCAATGAGATTAATGTGAGAAACAAAAGGCTACTCTTAACATGAAAATGCTTCACTTCTGCAAACTGCAGTGCCTAGAGACTGGTTACCTGTGACAAGATGTCATTGAGGCATTCAAAGCTTTTAATGGATTGAGTAAGCTCAGTGCTGATGGAATCCATCCTCTTGCTCAGGGATAAATTCAAACTGAGGAAGAATGGTTGCAGGGTAAATGTGCAGAAACTTTCCTTCAGGCAACAGATGGTTGATTTTTTTTTTTAACAAACTCCCATTTGGTGTTGTTGAGGTGGGTAATTTGAATAAATTCAAGAAAGCACTAGATAAAATGTTAGCAGGGATGGACAGGTGAAATGGGAAGTGTTGTTGTTTTTTTGTTTTGATTTTTTTTTTTTTTTTTTCTGATGCTACTGTAAGCTTGCTTTTTTCTTTTTTATCAGTTGCCATGTGAAGTTAAGTTAAGAATTATCTCATATAAAAACATACAAATTTGAATGTCAAATGTCATTCAGTATTATCTGTATATTTTGGGGTAAAACATTTCACTCTTAGCTTACTGCAGTGTATAGTATATTTGAAATCTACATTCAGCACCTAATTTGACATGCGAAATAATATGGGAAAATAATTTATTTCTATACTTTGTCATCTGTTGTATCACAAGTGTATTGTGTGTGGGGTTTAACAAACAAGGTTGCTACGGTGACTGATCTGACTTGACAACTAATATTTTACAGTTGGTCTAGTGACTGTGAGGCCTTTTTTTTTACATGTTTAAAGGATGTAACAGTGACAAATAATAGCAAAACCAATCCTATATAACTTTTGTCTTTTGTAAGGATAGTGCAAAAAATTACCTGGAGAGTATTTTGTAATTGGTTTCAGTACTTGTCTGTCATCCTCCTGCCAACATCAGTTAAGTTTAACATAACCTAATCAGTTTATATTTATAGGGTTGGTTAGTTACACTTGCTTAACTTAGACTGATAGAAGGATAATAGACAGGTACCTTGATTTCTTACTTAACATTGATACAGCAAACTTTTGCATTTTTAGTTCATCAGGAAAAAATAAATATTCAAAAACTGTTCATTTGTGTAAACATTATATTGTATCTTATGGTTTGTTTTTGTTTGTTTGTTTGTTATTTGGTTTTTAGAAGCATTAGCTAAGGCCATATTTCTCCTGGAATATGCGGTGGTCATTCCCTGACCTTTCCCCATCCTCCAGTATTTGGTGGTGACGGGCTCGAACCCCGGTCTAATCAAGAAGCATGTGCTACGCACTGCTGCTCCTTCCCACCTGGCTATGGAGGTGCCGTATCTTATGGAGCTTCATTTGCATGCATTATGGATATAACTTGGGCACTGATGTAGTAATTTTATCATGTTTTGGGTTTTTAAATGTGTGTTGTTTCGGTATACTGGTAATTCTTAATATATCACTTATAATTAATGTAATGTATAGGTAATAAGGTAATAATGTAATGTATTAATCACATAAAAAAAATTTAAGAATTTAATTTTCACAGGATTTAATTATTACCAAACTAGTCAGTATCATAGCCTGAGGTTGAGGGACATGACATGAGCATGCTACATAACTGCTGTTTCAGAAGACATTTTAGTATGCCCTTTCCCTAGCTGGTGATTAAATGTTGGCAATGGCAACTAGATCTTGAAAAATATTTGCCTGATCATATATAATTTTATTTTCGCATCCATTTTTCATTTTAAAATTGGTGTGTGTGTGCGTGCGTGCGCGCTGTGTGTATATATCAGTTAATAATGCTGTGAAATTTCATTTTATTTTAGGTTTAATGGACAGTCGTCAGTAGGGCTCCAAGCTCTTGATGATATCCACTTTCGAGCTATGCAGGAAATATCCAATGATGTGTTACTGGTAATAACTTTTATTTAAGTTTTAGCACTTCTACTGCAAAATTCTCTCCTGCAATTATGTTTTAAATATTTTTCAAATGCTTAACATAATAGTTTCAACTTGTTGACTGGGAACTATAATGATGTATTAGATATGCACCACTTTCTCAATTAACAATCACTTTATTTATGAAATTGAAATATTTGCATAATTGACACTAATTATCTTCTCTTCAATTAATAGTTTCTCCCCCCCCATCATAACAAACAACTTGCAGAGATTTTTTTTTTTTTTTTTTCAGGATACCCATATGACTGAATGTCATTGCTTTTATAAAACTATTCCAGTGTGGGTTTTTTTTTTTTTTTTTTTTTTGCGATGCACTGCACGTTTATACAGAGTTCCTGTGATGATATCATTATGTAAACTCAATTGTTTGAGAACTCAAATAATTGAAAAAAAATTTTAATATCTTCACAAAAACAACAAGAGGTACAGTTGACTCAATTGCTTAGTATGCATTTTTCACTGAATTTTTAGAAAAGGAGAAATCAGAAATGTCTTCATGTTATAGTATATGAGGTTGCTGTATATCTGCTTGCCCCAAAACAGATTAATTTTTGTTAAATACTATACAGTTTCCAAATGATAACTTCTGAAGTTTTTTGGAAAGTTAATTTGGAAAGACTTAATTTTTGAAGTATGAGTTTTCAACTTTCAGCCAGCTGTAGAAAATGCATACTTCTAATGTGTCCCAAGTTATCTTTCCCCTAACAAAGGCTTTTAACACCCCCACTGTAGGTATTACACATGTAACTTAATTAAATTAGCAACTAATAAAATTTTAGAGCATGTATAGTTGATTGCATTTTAGAGCATGCATGCATTACTACATAGTTGAAATTTTAAACAAGCCAAAGTTTGTGCATTAGGCATCATCATTATAGCATCTCATATTGTGAAATCCTTCAAGTTTCCTTCCTCCTATACTTAGTAACACTAAGTATAGGAAGCCGACCGGGCTAGCCGAGTGGGTAAAGTACCTGCCCGGCAACCCAAAGGTCGCGGGTTCGATTCCCGCCTCGGGCTTGGATCAAAGTACTGCAAAAACCTTGGGAGGTGCAATATGGCCACAGAAGCCGATGTGCCAACAACTACCAAATCAAAAAAAAAAAAAAAAACTAAGTATAGGAGGGAGTAACACTTCCCCCATCAAAGGTTATATGGCTTTGAAATGGTGCCATCTGCATGGTGATACTCAACTGAGAATAAGTACAGCAGACTTCTCTAATGGAGAAGTGTTATGTATTCAAAGTATAAGAGGAAGACAACTTGTAAAGGATTTCACAATATGAGATGTTAAAATAACGATATCTAAAGTACAAACTTTTGGTTTTTCTTAAAATTTAACTGTTGTTATGGTGCATTTGCATTAAACATGTCATAGTTAAATTAGCAATTTGATTCAGTGTTTCATGGTGCCTTTAAGATTGTGATATAATTTTAAGTTGACATCTAGTCGATCTCTATCACAGATCATCAAATATAAAGGTTAGTTTTTAAATTTTGTAAAAGCTATGTGTTTTCTTAATTAATCTGTGTTCATTCATGCATCCCAGTTTTTCCAAATTCTGATTTTAGGTAATTCGCTGAAGTGCAGAGCCATTCATGCAATTTATGTTGGCCAAAAAATAAAAAGGAAATAAATAAAAATACAAAACATAAACAACACTTCCTACATCATCTGTTCATCCCCTGTAATAATTTGTCCAGTTCCTCATTAATTCATTCAAACTAACCACGTCCACAGTGCCAGATGAAAGTTTGTTCCAACAATTAACCACCCTTTGGCTGAAGGCAAATTTCCACACATCTGTCCTTACTCAATTTATGTCCCCATGTGTTGTCTGAGCAAGAGTAAAGATTCGATTCCATTAGCATCTAACTTACTCAAACCATCCAAAGCCTTAATCACTCAGTCACATCTCCACGCAGGGGACTAGTTTCCAGATGCTGCAATTTACAGAACCGAAGCCATTTTTAGTAAGAGTACCCATTTTCTATTTTTTGCTCCATTTCCAACAGATCTGTATCCTTACAAAAATGAGGCATCTAGGTCTGTATGCAGTACTCGAGGTATGACCTTACCAGTATGGCCTTATACAGTGGAATAATTACCTCCTTATCACTGCTGTCAAAATTCATGTATATCATTGACAAAACTACATGAGCATCCTGGAAGCCTGTCTGTACCGCTTAGAGAACTTCATGTCTGACCAGATTTACTCCCTGGCCTTTTCTGTACTCTACTATCTTCAATGTGGTAACATACATTTGGTATGTTATGCTGGGATTACTGCTGAATACCTATATGTAGTACTTTGCATTTGTCAACATTAAACTTCATTTGCCACTTCTCAGCTCTGCCTAATTTTTCTAGATTTTATTCTAGTATCATACCCTGATTACTGTCATTAGCCAACCTGTCAGCCTTTGTATCTGCAAACTTAGACATTAAGCCTGATTCGTGTTCATCAGTATCATTTATAAATGTTGAAAAATAACAGTGGGCCCAGCACTGAACCCTGAAAGACTGCACTAATGGCATTAGTCCAAGAATACCAGTGCTCATTGATAACCACTCTGTCTTTTCCCACTCTATTATACTTTTTTCCAAAGTTGCCTTCAGCCAAAGCTTGCCCTCTAATGCCGCATTGCTCTACGTTCATTAGTCTCATGTGGAATAGTATCAAAAGCTTTCTGAAATTGAAGTATATGATGTCAATTTTTTGCATCAAGTTTCTTTGTTACTGTGTCATAGTATCCAGTCAGAGTGAAGACACAATTGACCCTTAGTGGTCCATGCTCTGATTCTGTATAACTTGTATTCCTGTCTACATGATGCTGCAGTACTTCTTTAACCACTGTCTCCATTATTTTCCCTTGAACAGGGGTCAAGATGACAAGTCTGTAGTTATTCACTTCACCCTTCATTGCCCATTTGTGAGTGAGGAGATATTTATCTCCAATCCATAGGGACCTGACCCTGAGCCCAAGGATGCTCTCATAATTGTCACTAAAGGTTTGTTTACCTCCTTCATTACTTCTCTTAATATAATTTGGAGACATCCCCTTCAGCCGCAGTTGTCATTTACTTTTAGGTTCAGTAATTTAAATTCCACTTTCATCCTTCAGTTGTTTCTGTTCCACTTTCAACCTTCTTCTGATTTCTCCCTTCACTTCTGTTATTTGGAACTGCTTCCTTCTTGTATTTCTTGAAAATTATAATTAGAAATTTGAGTACCACATCAGTCTTCTGTATCTTCCATCTTTCAACCTACACATGATACTAGTGTACTATAAGTTCTATTACCATTCATGTTTTGGGTCACCACAAAAAAAAAAATTGTGGTGTTTTCTGGAAATTCAGTTTTTGAATTTTCAGAAAACAAAGAACTCCAATTGCGATGAATGGATATATTACTAAAATAAATCTAAAAGAAAAATAACCCAATGAAAGGAAATACATAAATGATGAAATTACATAAAAATTAAGTAAATACAGTGATCTATATATTATAAGCAATACACTACTTCCCAAAAAGTATCTTTATGCCCTCTGCTTTCATAATCCATTGTACATTTCCAGATAAACTTATGTATCAGGCTGATATTAGCATTGGCAAGGGCACATGATGCAAGAAAGCAAACTTATATAGCATCAGCCAAAAAAAAAAAAAAACCCTCCCCCTTCTCATTCACCCATACAAGGGGATAATCACCTCCTTATCCCTCCTAGAAAAATTTCTGTATATCATTGACAAGACATCAAGAGCTACTCTTGCAGACCATCTGCACTGCTCAGAAAACTTCATATCTGCCTTCACAACTATCCCCAGTCCTTTTCACTCTCTACCACTGTCAGTGTAGTACCACACATTTGATACGTTACTCTGGGGTTACTGCTTCCCATATGCAGTACTTTACATTTGGCAATGTTAAACTTCATTTGCCACCTCTCAGCCCATCTGCTCGAACTTTTCTAGATCTTGCTGCAGCAGCGTACTGTCATAAGTGTCCTTAACAACCCTGCTAACCTTCGTATTGTCTGCAAACTTGGACATTAAACCTGATGTACCATCATCAATATCATTAATGAATACAGAAAATAACAATGGACCCAGCACTGAGCCCTGGGGCACTCCACTAATAACATTTGTCCACGAAGAGCAGTGTCCATTGATTACCACTCTGTCTTCTCCCACTCAACCATCCCTTTATCCATAGCAGCAGTTTGCCTCCAATGCCACACTGCTCCAGTTTGTGCAGCAGTTTTCCATGTGTAACAGTATCAAAAGCCTTTCTTAGATCCAAATATATGATATCAAAATTATTCTTTGCATCCAGTTCCTTTGTGACTACATCATAGTATCCAATCAAATTGGTCAGACAAGACTTCCCCTTAACATACCCATGCTGTGTCCAAGCTATAACTGAAGTGCTATCTAGATGATCCTGCAATGTTTCTTTAACCAGTGCCTCCATTAATTTCCCTAGAACAGAAGTTAAACTAACAGGTCTGTAATTACCTCTGTCTCCCTTTACCTCCTTTGTGGATTGGGGTCACATTTGTACATTTCCAGTCCATAGGTACCTCCCCTAAGTCCAAGGAAGCTCTCATAATTATGGCTAAGGGTTTGCTTACTTCCTTTGCTGCCTCCTTTAATATAACTGAATAGATTCCATCCACCTCAGTTATATTAAACGAGGCAGCAAAGAAAGTAAGCAAACCCTTAGCCATAATAATGAGAGCTTCCTTGGACTCAGGACCAGTGAACTGGATATATATAAGGAAGGTGTTAATAGCAACACAAATTGTTTTCATTGGGGCATGTATGATCTTTGTTACAAATGTGCCTAAACCCTACAAAAAACTACCTGATTTCAAGAGGGATGTTATTGTCAGGTGCTGCTGCATTGCTAACAACCTACATCACCCAAATTTGACTATGGGTCCTGTTATCATAAAATGGATGCATGATAGTAGTACTACTGCCAGCTTGCAATGCACAGAAGAACCACAGAAGCTTAATTGATATGACCAGATGGTACTCAGGAGGGTTGTACAGCCATCTTCTCAGATGTTCCTGAAAATCATCAAACAGGAGTTTACAGCCTCAACACAGTTGAGTTCTGCATGAACACATTGCATATGCAGCTCATCAGCCTCTGCTTTGTTTTTGTAGGAAAGCAGTGACACATAAGCCAGATGTCATGAACCACAATTAGCTTTCCCACTTCATGTGGTGCAATAAACACTGTAATTGGTCCCTAGAACAATGGAAATTAGTTCTGTGGAATTGTCTCTCTCACTGAACTCTATTCTGATCAGATGAGCATGTTGCCTGGAGAATGTCTGTTTCTGTGGTGCATGATATTAACAATGCAATTTGTAGAAGTTTGGAGTTATGGCATGGGGCTTTTTTTTCGTGGTATGGCCATTTGTGGTTGATTGTTCAGGAAACCATGAATGCCAATCCCTGGCATAATAATTTGGTCAATTCTATGCTCCCTATGATGTAGCAGTTCTTTGATATAGATCCATATTTGTTTCAATAGAATAATGGGCTATCAGAGTCCTGATTTGAACCATATGGTGCACCTATGGGATGAACAGGAATATCTGGTAAGGACCAGACAAATATATCCCATATTGGGTACTCAGTTGGTGATTGTTCTAAATTCCTCTTAGTTGTTCAGCTAGGGGATGGAGGAGCTTACACAAGAAGACCTCCAGTTCAGGATGAAAGAATACCAAACCATTGCACCTCAGCCACACTGACTGAGCAGAATCACAAGATTAGAATGGGCAGCACACTCCAGTGTTGTCACAAACTCCAGGAGTGTGGCAGGGCAAGTATCTAAATTTGCCTGTGTGGCTCCACTCCATCTTCCTCCACTCTGTGGCATCAAACTCCACCTACTATCAATGTGCAGGACCCACCTCATAAGGTCATCCATCTTCAGCAGTGCAACCTATACTAGCCATAGTAATTTAGGTTAGCATTAGGCTTCCACACACATACACCAATCTGCTTAAGAAGATCATGTGATCCTAACAACAGCCTTTGATGAGACTAACACTTGGGAGTGTCAGATGCTCTGCCACTCCATGTACTTTAGCTGTTTCAGCCAGTCAGCCTTCCCTTAGATTTCTATAGGTAAAAATTTTTTGTATATTTTAATTCCTGGACACTTAACTCCAGTAGTACTTAAGGTTCTGCAATGTCTTTCTTCCAAGCTACAGAAAGTCATGTATAATCTAGCTTGTTTGTTTACTTACTGTACATGCTTTACATGCTGCCAATGAAAAATTCTCTTCCTCATTCCTAAAATGAATCTGAAGCATTCTAATTAATGAATCTGCCAGCATTCTTATGCTTCAGGTTGAAGCTCTAAGAATGCTGGAATTATATTTTTAGAAGAAAAATCCTCTGTACATTGGAAATATACAGTATATCCTCTTTAAATTCAGTTAAAAAAAAAAAAAAAAAAAAAAAAGAAAGAAAGATTGGGCCCAGGTCAATGATTTCAAGCTCTATTAAATAATTTCTTGTGTTATATTCATGATGAAACCTGTTCTATTAATAATCCACTCTATTGTATTAATTCCTGTAGCCATTTAATATATATAATATTTTACAATAATTTAATTAAAAATACTTTCTTTTAACCTGTTAGCATCAGAAGAAGGTAGCAAGCCCAAAATTTCATATTAATAAAAGCTGTCCCCCCCAACCCAGGTAGATGAAGTATGCTTTAGTTCCTTATTAAAAATTTTCCCATTTTTCTACTGCAGTTACAAAATATCAAAAAACCTTATAACTAGGAATTTGACCCATTAGTTTGTACACACTTCCATATGGTGATTTAAAAAAAATGTTTGTCTCTTAAGTAATGCCTTCCCATCCTGAGCTGCATATCATCATTCTTCTCTTTTGTGGTGATTCCCCTCTGCTTTTCTTTCTCTCTTAGGGTAACTCAAATTTTTTTTTGGCTGGTGCAGCATAAGCTTCAGGCTTCCTTGTACCATATGGCTAATAATAATAATAATTAAGCCTTTTGTAAATGAAGAATTTTTATATTTAAGAGTTAAATGAAGCTTGAGGTAAAATAATATATTCATTACAAATATATTTGTACATGAATATTGTTCTGATACTTGTTTTAGCCCAGTCAAGTTTAATACATTACTATCTTCTACATGCTCATAATGAAACATTGTAATAATTCTGAAATGATGGGTGATTATAATAGTTAGCTGTGCTTTTATGTGTTTTCTGTGTTTTAAATAGGTTACAAATGGTATTCGGAATTCTCTGAAAGTAAACCCATCAGGACAACCTAATGATGGGCCAATGGGCATTAGTGTAGCTTTATCACCAACTACCACCACTACAACAGTTTCTAAAGCAATCATCACTAATGCTTCCTTCCGTACAAAGAAACTTCCAGGTAAGAAATTGTGTTAAAATAAAATTACATATTTATGTTAAGGATAAATACTGAAAGAACTTTTTTTTTTTTTTTTATATATATATATATATATATAAAATTAAACATAATGTTTAAATGTACTTACCGTCACTTTCAGTAGTAAATCTGGCATTCCAGTTATAAAATTTGCTGGAGCCACTAGTAATTAACAGCACTGAGTACTAAAAAAAAAAAAATTTAATTTTTTACTTAATTTGGAAAATTACATATTAAGGGAAAAAACACATAAGAATATGGAAATTAATTTGAAGCATATAACTTGGAAAAATTCATTAGTTGCTTGATGATTTTTTTTCCAAAGGCTAATTAATCAAATAAATTTTGTTATTAATTCCAAAAGTATATTTTGTTCTCTGTGACTGCATATAGTGCATTTGCCAGTTGTGTGGAGGTCTGAGTTCATATACTGTTGGAGACAGGAGAAAGTTCTAAAGGCCACTTAAATATAGGCTGTACTTAAGTCAATCTTTGGTTGAGGTAGCTTCCCATTCCTAAATGAATTATTCTGGATTTTTCAGCCTGCCCAGCATAGAAACCAACCTATGAACAGACATTTATTACAGACATACTATAGAAACTATATGGACTGGCACCCTATGTCTTGTTGAATGGGCCATTTTGGAGTCGTTCAAAGATATAGTAGGCCACAACATTATTTTTAAATTAGATATTAAGTATTTATTTTCTTACTTAATATTAAGAAGAACGCATTCAGTTTTTGCCCACACTAAAATTCTGTGGTTGGCCAGGGGGCCAGTGGAACTCATTTTACAGACCATTCTTAGACAATCCCTTAATTAGTGGAAAAAATTCAATTTTTAATAAGATTGACATTATTTTTATTCTGCTGTTTTATGATTGCATACTTAAAAACTTAATGAACAAGTTAAGTAATGTGTACATTGCATTAATCAATGGACACTGCTCATCGTGGACTGATGTTATTAGTGGAGTCCCTCAGGGCTCAGTGTTGGGTCCATTATTGTTTTCTGTATTTATAAATGATATTGATGATGGTATATCGGGCTTAATGTCCAAGTTTGCAGACGATACAAAGGTTGGTAGGGTTGTCAAGGACACTACTGACACTATGCTGCTGCAACAGGATCTGGAAAGGTTGAGCAGATGGGCTGAGAGGTGGCAAATGAAGTTTAACATTGACAAATGTAAAGTACTACACATGGGAAACAGCAACCCCAGAGCAACGTATCAACTCTGTGGTACTATACTGACAGTGGTAGAGAATGAAAGGGACTTGGGGGTGGTTGTGCAGGCGGATATGAAGTTCTCTGAGCAGTGCAGACGGGCTGCAAGAGTAACTCATGGAGTATTGTCAATGATATACAGGAATTTTTCCAGCAGGGATAAGGAGGTGATTATTCCCTTGTATAAGGCAATGGTCAGGCCACACCTAGAGTACTGTATACAGGTCTGGAGGCCTCATTTCAAGAAGGATGTAGAGCTGCTGGAACGAGTACAGAGAAGGGCAACAAGATTAGTGAATGGAACAAAGGGGTGCTCTTACGAAGAAAGGCTTAAGTTTTGCAAATTACAGTGTCTGGAGACTAGGCACCAGCGAGGTGATCTGATAGAGGTGTATAAAGCCTTGAATGGTTTGAGCATGCTCAATGCTGATGGGATTCTTCCTCTAGCTCAGAATAATCACCTGAGAGGGCATAAATTCAAATTGAGGAAAGACTGATGTAGGATAGACGTGCGGAAATTTGCCTTTAGCCAGCGGGTGGTTGGTTGGTGGAACAGACTTCCATCCTTTGTCGTGGAGGTTGATAGCCTAAGTAAGTTTAAGGCTCAGCTGGACAGGTATTTTGAACGAACAGAGGGGTGAAGTGGAAGTGGTTTTTTTTTTTTTTTTGGCTGATGCTGCATAAGCTTGCTTTCTTGCATCAAATGCCTGTGCTAATGCATTGTTCCAGGTGCTCTGATTGTATGATGTACCACACAAGTTAAAAACTAATTTACTGCACTGAAGAAGTGTTTACCAAAAAAATTCACTTCGTGGCATTCATGTAGATAACCTTGAAGTGAAATTTGTATACTTAGGGGAAGAGTAGAAGGTGGTTGCGCAGGAGATATGGGTTAACCTATCAACATATTTGATAGAAAGACCCCTAGGAATATTATAAATAGTTCCTGAAAACTTAAAGGATCAGAATTGGACCTAAAACCTTCCCAATGTATGGTAAAAATTGAAAATCTGTTGTCAGTCCATTTCCTTTTGTAAAAAGAATTGACAATTAATAGTTCTCCTTTTGGAGTAATACTAACTCAAACATTTGAAACCTACTTTAATATATAGGTTTCTGTTGAAGCTATAAATTGAAATAAAGAAATGCCTAAAACCTTTCCAAGAGCCACAAGAACTTAAACTGAAAATTTGGTGTAAATCCAAATTTTCCTTCTTGAAATGAAATGGCTGAACTTCTGAAACATACTTTCATTTATGTACTCTGCCTGCCAAGTTAATAGCTTGTTGGACTACTATGAGCTTGAATCGCTGTTCCAACATGTGGCATACAGTCATAAGATGTTCAAACAAAATTGCACTATTTGCAGTAACACAACTGTCGTCAGTTCCGGGAGTGGCTTGGGCAGAGGAATGTGCTGACAAAATCATTCCAGTATGGAAGATTTCCAATTGGAAGGCAATCTGGTTTCATCAATATTTGGAGAATGGGCTGGCCAGAACATAATGGATTCAGCATGAGAATCTATTTCTAATCACTGCCAAACTTGACAAATAAGATAATTTCATTTTTTACAAATCCACCAGCACTGCTAAATGGCAGCCTTGTATTTCTGGGTGTCTAATAGCAGGAAGACAGCAAGGAAATTTTAGAAGGCCCTCACTGAGATCATCTGCACTTTTACAGATACTTAAAGTATCTGTAAAGTTTTCCTGATCCAAAGACAACATTCAAAATCAACCCAATGGGGGTTAGGCATAAACAATATGCTGATGGCATTTTGCTGCAACTAATTAACTTGAAATCATTGACCTGAGCCCAAAACATTTTTTTTCAACAGAAGTTAAAGGGGATATATATTTCTAACATACAAAGGATTTTTCCTCAAAAAATATAAAGCCAATATTCTTAAGCTTCAATTTTAAATCCATAGCTTGTAACTGAACTGCTAGGGATGGGGAAGGGAATTTGTCATTGGCAGCATTCAAACAATAGGTAAAAAAACAAGCTAGATTATACATTTTCTAAGGCTTGGAAGAAAGGTGTTGCAGAACCTTATGCATACTACTGGAGTTGTGTCCAGGAATTAAAATATACAAAAAATTCTTACTTATAGAAATCTAAGGGAAGGCTGACTGACTGAAACTGCTAAAGTACATGGAGTGGCAGAGCATCTGACACTCCCGAGTGTTAGTCTCATCAAAGGCTGTTGTTAAGATCACATGATCTTCTTAAGCAGATTGGTGTGTGTGGAAGCCTACTGCTAACCTAAATTACAATGGCTAGTATAGGTTGCACTGCCGAAGATGGATGACCTTATCAGGTAGGCCCTGCACATTGATAGTAGTGTGGAGTTTGATGCCACAGAATGGAGGAAGGTGGAGTGGAGCCACAGAGGCAAATTTAGATGCCCACCTTGCCTCACTCCTGGAGTTAATGACAACACTGGAGTGTGCTGCCCATTCTAATCTTGTGATTCTGCTCAGTTGGTGTAGCTGAGGTGCAGTGGTTTGGTCTTTTTTCATCCTGCATTGGGGAGTCTTCTTGTATGAGGAGAACCCCCCCCCCCAGTTGAGACTGAAATGCTATGGGATTTTGGTGGTGTTAGAATTGACAATGGGGGCTGGCCTTAGGAGGTAAAAGAAGAATTTAGAACAATGACCAATTGAGCAACCAATGCAGGATATATTGGCCTGGTCCTTGCCAGATATTCCTGTTCATCCAATAGATGCTCCATATGGTTCAAATCAGGACTCTCTGCTAGCCCATTACCCTATTGAAACAAACACGGGTCAATACCAAGGCACTGCTACATCATAGGGAGCGTGGAATTTTCCAAATTGTTAATCATTGGCATTCATGGTTCCCTGAACTACCAACCACAAATGGCTGTACTATAAGATACAGCCCCATGCCATAACTCCAACTTCTGCAAACTTCATTGTTAGTACCATGCACCACAAATGTATTCTCCAGACATCCTCTGCTCCTTGCATACTTGCTCATCTGATCAGAATAGGGTTTAGCGAGATTGACTATTCCACAGAACTGATTTCCACTGTTCTAGGGACCAATTACAGTGTTTGTTGCACCACATGAGGTGAGAAAGCTGATTGTGGTTGGTGACTTCTGGCTTGTCACTGCTTTCCTACAAAAACAGACTGATGTGCTGCATATGCAACGTGTTCATGTAGATCTCAACCTGTGTACCTTAATCTCCTAGTTGATGCTTTTCAGAAGCATCTCAGAAGATGGTTGTACAACCCTTCTGAGTACCCTCTGGATGTAGATTGAGCTTCTGTACTATAAGATACAGCTGATACAGCTGAGCATTGCAAGCAGGCAGTGGTGTTATTGTCATGCATCCATTTTATGATAACAGGACCCTCTGTCAACTTTGGGTGATGTAGACTGTTAGCAATGCAGCATCTGACAATAACATCCCTCTTGAAATCAGGCAGTTGTTGTAGGATTTAGGCACATTAGCAACTCAGATCATATGTGCCCTGATAAAGTTGTTTTTTTTTTTTTTTTGCTGTTTAACACCTTCCTTATTTATCAGCCTGATACACTCATTTATGTGGAAGGTCCAACAGATTATGAAAACAAACGGTATCAAGATACTTTTTGGAAAGTAGTGTATTGCTTATAATATATAACACATTATATTTACTTTATTTTTATGTAATTTCATCGTTTATGTATTTCCTTTCATTGGGTTATTTTTCTTTTAGATTTATTTTAATAATATATTGCAATTGGAGTTCTTCCTGTTTCTGCAAATTTAAAAACTGTATCAATTTTTTTTTTTTTTTTTTTCATGGTTACCTGAAACATGAATGATAATGGAACTTATAGTATGTTATAAGCTACAGGGATAGGATACACTTAGATAGAAAAGGTGCAAGAATATTTGCTAATGCTATCGAGCCAGTGTTAGGTGGGTCAGAAAACTGGGGCTAGGGTGGTACACAGATTAATGATAGCCACAGGCAGAGGTGAAAGTGATTCTTGCCCTGCTTCTGTTGGAATAAGCAGCAGCCTGGAAAGCAAGGTACTGGCGATTTTAAGAACTGCTGGGAGTCATTATGGAACAAGTAAATACATGGGTTGTGTTTTGTAATTAAGAGCAAGAACAGGTGCATTTATCCTTGCATGTACACCAATGCTAGGAGTATAGTAAATAAATTTGATTGAAGTGCTGGTCAAGACATCAAAGGCAGATATTGTTGGTATATTATATCAGAGCTGAGGTTTCACACAGATATAAGCAATGCAGAATTTGAATTTGGGGAGTACCATGTGTATATGGCAAGGAAACAGGATGGGAATGGAGTAGGGATTATACTGTTAGTTATGAAACAAAATCTCAGGCAGTGCATCCAGTTGACATGTGTGGCTAGTGCAATGTTGTCAGTTTGGTGGTGTGAAAGTAGCAGTGGGAAAGCAAGTGTGCGTGCGTGTGATAGGCCTAATGATTCTGAGTACAACAAGCAACTGTACAGAGAAATAGTGGCCCAGTAAATCAGAATGACTTATGGGGGATTTTAACTTTCCTGATATTGACTGAAACTTGTGGATTGGTCACTCGCACACTGGCCAGACTTTTGTGGATTTATTGGATGATTGTTTTCTACAACAGCATGTTTGACAGGCAACCAGAGGGAGTGTTACCCTTGATCTGATTATCAGAAGTGATTAATCATGCATTAAGAATTTGCAGATAAAGGAACCACTAGATGACAGGGATCACAGTGTGCTGATGTAAGATTTACTTAAAAGATATAATTAACATCAAGGGTAAAGGGAAGAGTTTTTGTAAAAGTGACTATGGCATTCTCAGACAGTTTTTTTTTTTTTTTTTTTTTTTTTCAATTCAGTACAGTGGGACAACTGATAATGTAACCAACAGCAGATTCTAAAGGGGAAGCATTCAAGGAATTAATGTTGGAAGCTACTAGGCTTTTTATACCAGCTGAGAAATAACTGTTCAGGGTTCAGGCTTAAATGGATGTCAGATGAATTAATGAGAATCGTGCCAGAGAAGAAAAATGCATGGGATGCATATAAATTATCAGGCAACACAGAAGCCTATAGTAGATATAAACTAGTCTGTAAACAAGTCACAAAGGACATTAGGCAAGCAAAGGCTGATTACAAGAAATCTTTTGCAAAAGATGCAAAGAAAAAAGACTGCTTTACTTATGTAAACTCTAAAAGGAAAGGGATGAATCAGATTGGTCCACTTGATATCAATGGTTCAACTGTTGATTGTCCTGCTGAAGTAGCTGACAAACTGAATGGGTATTTTACATCTACATTCACACACATGAGGAAATCTGTAAGGAATTGGAGGCCAGAACTTGATCGAACTCTAACAAGTTCCGGTCAACCCTTCCCTGTCTCTTCCATCATGCAGTATGATTGATGACTTTTGAGGTTATGATGAACGTCGTGGCGAGATCCAATATTCCTTACATTCGAGGGTACAGCTCTAAAACGATGTTCCCAAGCCGGCCGCTAGTTAGTACACCGGACCGAACCTATTGTAACTCTCTAGGAGGCTTCCGGATCAGCTAGAGTATAATCTTGCTACCTCTACTCTGCCAGATAGTGACTGGAGGGAGTCCGAGTAGTGTGTATGCGGGGAACATTGTCGAGGCCACGTTATGTCAAGGATCTGGGTATATTTTTACCACATGTACGCCATATCCAAAAATTTCATTACTACATACAGCACGTCCCACCCACTTTTTCTTACTACTGAATACACCATGGATTGTCAAACTAATAAGAGCAAGCTTATCTGCGAAAAGATCTAAACCTCCCAAGCACTTACTAATTCATTTAACAAATATACGTGGTCTCAATTCTAATCTCAACGATGTCCATTTCCACTTGCAGTCTGCCAAACCCCATGTACTTTTTCTGACAGAATCTCAGTTATCGGTTGATTCAACTACTGCTCATCTCAGATGCCCAAATTATTCGCTGTATGATTCCTTTCGCCTCAAAGGTGGTACTTGTGCATATGTCCATTCTGATATTCCCTGTCAGACTTGGCAATTTGGAATCTCCTCTCTTTGATCTTCTCTGGCTTAAAATCTCTGTACCTCATTGTGTCAAATTCATCTGTTGTCTCTACCATTCTCCCAACTCCACTAATCACTTGGAGCTCTTTGACTTCCTCTCTTTGCAACTTTACTTTCTCCAGTCCAACTTTCCTAACAGTGAGGTGATTTTCCTTGGTGATTTTAATGTTCACAACTCCAGCTACCTTCTGTTTTCTAGTCACACCGACCCAGCAGGTCGGGATGCTGAGACTTTTGCAATTACTAATGACCTTGCACAGATTGTTCATTTACCTACAAGAATACGGGACAATCCTAATCATACAGCCAATACGCTTGATCTTTTTCTCACAAACAACCCTTCTAAGTACACGGTCGAAGTGAGAGGTCCTTTAGGCACTTCACATCACAACTTGGTGATTGTCTCTTCTCCAATGGAACCTTTATCTCATGGCTATTCTCAACCTTGTGTTGGTTGGCATTACAAGAATGCAAAATGGGATGACCTGCGAGATCTTTTCTTCTTTTCCTTAGTTGGATTACTGTTTCAAAACTTCTGATGTCAACGTTTGCTCAGATCGTGTCAGTGAAATTATTCTTGCAGGAATGGAATCCTTTATCCCACACTCCACTTTAAAATCTTGTCCTTTATATAAAACTTGGTTTTCCAATAAATGTGCTAAGGCTGTTCAAGAGAAGAATGTTGCATATCGTAATTGGCTTGTTTCTAATTCTTCAGTTTCATTTTCTGCCTACACCAAAGCTTGCAACAATTGTAAAGCAGTTATTAATCAGTCCAAACTAGAGTTTGAACAGGCTAAAAGTAGAAAACTTGCTTCTTGCCCTAATGGTAGCTGAGTATTCTGGTCTCTTGACAAATCTATTGGCCGCAAATTTTGCCCACCTCTGTCCAAACCAGATGGTTCTGTTGTCACTTCAGCCAAGGATAAAGCTGACCAGCTAGCATCCCATTTTTCTTCCAGCTCATGTATTAGTGATCTTGGTAAAATACCTCCCACCATTCCCAACATGCTCCATTCAATGCCTCCTGTGATCTTCCGTCAAAAGGATGTCAGGAGGATTTTGACGAATCTTGATGCTAAGAAAGCTCCAGGTTCTGATGGTATTTCTCCACTTGTTCTCAAAACTTGTGCTCCTGAACTACTCCTATTCTTTGCCGCTTTTTTCACTTTCTTATTCCAAAGGTGTTTTTCCTTCTGCTTGGAAATTTTCTCATATCCAGCCAGTTCAGGGAAAAATAATGGAGTCACTGGTTAAAGAAGCAATGCAGGATCATCTAGACAAGACTCCAGTTATAGTTCAGGCACAGCATGGGTTTCTTAAGGGGAAATCTTGCTTGACCAATTTGATTGGATACTACAATGTGATCACAAAGGAACTGAATGCAAAAAATAATTTTGATATCATGTATTTGGATTTCAGGAAATCTTTTGATACTGTTACACACAAATAACTGCTGTACAAATTGGAGCAGTATGGCATTATGGCAAACTGCTGCAATGGATAAGGGTTGTTTGAGTGGGAGAAGAGTGGCAATCAATTGACTCTTCTTGTACTAATATTATTGGTGGGGTCCTCCATAGTTCGGTGTTTGGACCATTATTGTTGTTTTCTTTATTTATCAATGATACTGATGAAGGTATATCAAGTGTAACGTCCAAGTTTGCAAATGATACAAAAGTTGGCAGGGTTGTTAATGACAGTAACAATGGTACACTGCTTGAACAGTATCTTGGTAAGTTTGGCTTAGAGGTGGCAACTGAAGTTTAACGTTGACAAATGCAAAGTACTGCGTATGGGTAGCAGTAATTCCAGAGTATATGTACCAACTGTGTGGTACTACACTCGGGTAGTGGTGTTTGAAAAAGACCTGGGGGTGGGGGTAATTGTGCAGTCAGATCTGAAATTTTTAGAGCAGTGCAGACAGGCTGCCAAAGCAGCTCATTGTGCCTTGTCAATGATATACAAGAACTTCGGCGGCAGGCATAAGGAGGTGATTAACCCCTTATACAAGGAAATGGTCAGGTCACGCCTCGAATAGGAGAGATAAAGGTCTGGAGTCCTCATTTTAGGAACAATGTAGAGCTGCTGGAATGAGTACTGAGAAGGGCACAGATTGCTGATATTCAAGGAAGAACTGGACCAAATGGATAGGTGAAGTGGGAAGAGTTTTTTTTTTTTTTTTTTTGTCTGATGCTGTGTAAGCTCGCTTTCTTGCATCATATGCCACTACTAATGCTAAAAGTTAGTTTAACAAGTTTGGAGTTGAGCAGTGATTGAGTAGCTGAAGCACATGTCCTGACTTCAAAAGTAAGAGGTGGAATCACTGAAGCTAAATTAGAAAAAAGTGCATGTGGAAATATCTGTAGTAAAGACATGCAGCAGAAGCAGAATATACATAATAGGTAGTGGAATGAGTTTGCAGATGAAGGAAGGTTCATTAATTAATCTGAATACTCTCATCTGGATAAAATCCAGGAGTTTAACAGAAGTTTCTGATACACTACCCCAAATGGAAAAACAACATTCCACATTAGGACAGATGTGTTATACATACAGGATGAGAAAGTAATGCCAAGAGCAAAAAGGGAAAACTTCCATTTGCTGTTGTGTGTTAGTGGGTTGTTTTAATAAATTTAAGAAAGAAAACTTTTTACAGGGGATGGGCAGATTATGTGGGTAGATACATACAGAATCAGAAAGTATTTGTCATTAACAAAATTTGATGCAATTATTAATATAATTTAACTTTTTTTTTTTTAATTATGCATGCTACTGGCAAAATATGAAATAAACTTTTCTTTATTGTCCTATGATACCATTATTAATCGAATTGCATTTCCGACTTTTATACCAAACATAATGGGGGTGTGGGGCTGGGGAATATTGCTTTCTGTATCTTACTGTTAAAATGAATATATACTTGTTATAAGTACTAAATATATTATAAGAAAAATGCTTAAAACATGAAAACGTTGGCTAATTCCCAACTGCTTTACACTTATTAAATGCATATTCCACTACTATGTTCCTAACATACAGAATTTTTTGAACTTTTTATGTTGTATATTTATATATTAGTTTTGCACATTACTTACTGTATTTTGTATAAAAATATTTCAATAAATTAACATCTGCAATATCCCTATTTTATTTCTCAAATTTTTACATAAAATGTGGTTCTATTTTCACTCGTAATATGGTTCTCTTTGAATTTTGTAGACATCATTTAGTAAAAATAATTCCTTCAACTCACTTTTCTGGTCCAATAAGACCTTCCAGATTAAATGCAGTATAATAACTGCACTGGCCTGACTCGATCCTGCTGCAGAAATTCAACAGCCAAAAAATAAATAAAAATACAAAGGATAAACATATCATGTATGTATTCATTTTAACGAGATATGGGGAGTAGTACCCCCCCCCCAGTATTCCTTTGCATAAGTCTGAATTGTGATTCCATTAATAACGATCTGTACTGTAATAATGTGTCTGAACTGTAATAATAATGATTAATAATCATAGGACGATAAAGAAAAGTTCCTATTTCATACTTTGCCAGGCATTCTATACAATGCTTGGTTTCTGCACCTTGCTAGTAGCATATACACTGCAAAAAAGTATCTAGATATGACTGGAATGTGAGAAATTTTCATCACAGTTTATTTTTTTTTATTTTTTTTTTTTTGTGATATTAATTAGTTGTTCGTGTATCATGGAATATTATTATGATTATTCAACTAGTATACTCGATGGATCTAATCCACAAAGAAAATTGTTGGTGCAAATGAAACTTTAAAACTGATGGCATATCAGCGGGTTTAAAACTAGAATCATCAAAAAGGCATAAGGCCCAAAGTGGCCTGTGTATGGACAAACAGCAAGAACAGTCTCTTCTTTCCAATGCAGGGTCTGATGAGTGACTGAAATGCCTTGGCATGTACTGTATTGGACATCCCTAACTTTAAATAAACTGGTTTGAATTTCTATGTACACTTCAATAGCATTGGCATTAGTAGAGGCATATGATGCAAGAAAGCAAGCTTATGCAGCATTGGCCAAAAAAAAAAAAAAAAAAAAAAACGCTCCCATTTCATCCCTCTGTTCGTTCATTCCAAATACGTGTCCAGCTCAGCCTTAAATTTATTTAGGCTATCAACTTCCACAACAAAGGATGGAAGTCTGTTCCACCAACCAACTACCTGCTGGCTAAAGGCAAACTTCCGCACATCTATCCTACAACAGTCTTTCCTCAATTTAAATTTATGCCCTCTCAGGCGATTATTCTGAGCAAGAGGAAGAATCCCATCCACATTGAGCATGCTCAAACCATTCAAGCCTTTATACACCTCAACCAGATCACCTCACAAGTGCCTAGTCTCCAGACACTAATTTGCAAAACTTAAGCCTTTCTTCGTAAGATCAACCCTTTGTTCTTCACTAATCTTGTTGCCCTTCTCTGTACTTGTTCCAACAGCTCTACATCCTTCTTAAAATGAGGCCTCCAGATCTGTATACAGTACTCAAGGTGTGGCCTGACTATTGCCTTATACAAGGGGATAATCACCTTATCCCTGCTAGAAAAATTCCTGTATATCATTGACAAGACACTATGAGCTACTTTTGCAGACAGTCTGCACTGCTCAGAAAACTTCATATCTGCCTGCACAATTACCCCCAGATCCTTTTTATTCTCTACCACTGTCAGTATAATAGTGTGCATAAAAAATGGAACAAGAGTATGTGCAACTGCCACACAAAGTAAGAGACTTCTAGTTCAACCAGATATGGCAATCATGCCCATACATACATTCAGAGTTATAATTCCACATGCTAACTTTCTCTCAAATACAAACAGCCATCTGACCCTTTCACCAGAATAAAACAAGTGATATCTTTCTCAAAACTCTCTCTCTCTCTTAGACGTAGAGTTAAAATTACCATTTTTTTCTCTCTAAAGACACTTTAGATGAAATCCACATACTCTGTCCATTCCTAAAAGTGAGCCTCTTCCCACACTGCAATTTATGAAGAGACTCAAACTCCATTATATGCATAATGGCCATCTATTGTTGTTATTAGAGTTATTTTATCATGCATTTCATTGCTGTCAAAGCCATCATTTACAACTTTTATTTGAAATAGACAGGGATGACATATCTCCTCTTATAGCTCATTACAAAGCCTTTGTGTAAGGCTATAGAAAACTACTCAAATTCTACAATAACAGATCCACAAGGATGTCTTTCTTGCCAATATTAACAGTTTCCTTTATTTGAACATGAATCCTATTTGAATCATCCTACACGTACAAACTTTAAACAACATATTGGATGCAATACAAGGAATTGACTTGTTAAAATATATCATCCTTATGTTGAATTATTTCATTATTCCTTTAAAGATTATTAGAACATTGTTTTAATATAGAAAAAGCTATATTTCCCATGAAATGATGGCATGTGAAATTCTGTTGTGCACAAAATACATAGGCGTACAGGATAGCCTTCAGTTCACTATTTCATAGGTCATATAGCATTTGCCATATGCCTATTATGTTGATCAAAGTTTTAACTTCTTTATACCACACGACAACATACAAAGAACTCTGTTTCATCACTCCCAAGTTGGCGCCTCCGTAGCCAGGTGGGCAGGAGCAGCAGTGAGTAGCACACGCTTCTTGATTAGACCATGATTCAAGCCCTTGACCACCAAATACGGAGGATGCGGAAAGGTCAGGGAATGACCACCGCATATCCCCGAAGCAATATGACCTTAGTTGCTAATGCTCCTAAAAACCAAACAACAAACAAACTCCCAAGTCATCAGAGAACAATAAATTTTGAAACAGACTTTCAACACTGTCTCATATTTTAAATAGTGCAATATCCTCTTTTAATACAAAGTAATACAAAGTATTTTTACTTTGTACTTTGTATATGTATGTTCATTTAAACATTCACTGAATTTTCATTCAATGTTCATTCACTTATTGCTAAACAAATCTTTTTTTTTTTTGTCTTGAGCAATAAAACCATTATGTATGTATGTATGTATGTATGAATGAATGACTAACTATATTTCTAGAACTGTTGTTATGGGGTCTATCCTTTTTTTTTTTTAATAACCTTTAAAGCCATTGTAAATCAGAGCATTTTCTACATTATGAATTAAAATCTAGATCTCTGAGTTACATTTAGGGAGATAAAGAAAAGTAGTGTTTCATATTTTGTTTAAACATTATCAGAATTAGCATAGAGATTATAGTGCAGCAAAAGATTGGGAATCCTTTTTTGGATGAGCTCTTCTGTTTTAAGTCTGATACTGTTTTTTTTCTCTTTGTATGTGTTAACATGTGTAATTTTTAATATGTTAACAAAAAAAGATATTTGTTTAAGAAACAGAATTTAATATTTTTTTATAGGCTAGATGTAGTATTTAATTAAAAAGCAACACTTTAAATGTCTATTTTTACAGAATCTGTTTATTTTAAATTGCAATTTGATTTTAAACTGATTTAGTCATTTGTATTTTGTATTCTCCTATTTGACTGTAACAATGTGCTAAAAAAAATATGAAGTTTAAGTGGTATTTTATATAGTAACATTAGTAGAGGCATATGATGCAAGCTTATATAGAGCATCAGCCAAAAAAAAAAAAAAAAAAAACACCTCCCCATTTCACCCATCCATTCACTCCAAAAGTTTTTCTAGTTCTGCCTGGAATTTATGTAAGCTGTCAACTTCCACAACGACAGATGGAAGTTTATTCCAGCAATCAACCACCCACTGACTAAAGGCAAATGCACATCTATTCTATAATTATCTTTCCTCAATTTGAATTTATGCCCCCTCAAGTTCATGATCTGAGCAAGAGAAAGAATTCCATCAGCATTGAGCTTACTGAAACCATTCCAAGCTTTATACATCTCCAATCAGATCACCGTGCAGGTGCCTAGTCTCCAGATGCTGCAATTTGCAGAACTTTACTCTTCTTAGTAAGAACAATCCTTTGTTCCACTCACTAATCTCGTTGGCCTTCTCTGAACTTGTTCCAGCAGCTCTGCATCTTTCCTAAAATGAGGCCTCCAGACTTGTATGTTTAGTGAGATAATCTCATTCTTTGTGTGATGAGCATCACTTTGTACTTAAATTAGAGTATTATATGGAATTATTACCAAATAACTGAAATTTAAACAGTTTCAGTTGATAATCTTTTTCCATGTGAAATGTAAATAATGATAATAAATTGAATAACAACAACTGAACTTAATTTTTAGTTTATTTTTTTGAATATAGATAACCATAGTACCTCTTGAGCTAAACTTGGTATAGTTATAGCAGTGCTTTCATGGGGAAAAGGAGTTTAAATTTTAGCTGACACAAACTTATTTTATATTAGGAAGAATAACTTTATTCACTGAATAAAATTTTTTTTATTATAATATAAGCATTTGTATATAAAAGCATAAGTGAAAGTATATTAAACTACAAATGTAATAAATACAAACATTGAATATTTTGAATCTTAAATTAATCACACTGAATGACTGAATGGCACTAACTTAAATCTATA
Organism: Mastigoproctus giganteus; assembly: GCF_048544385.1. Taxonomy (NCBI): domain Eukaryota; kingdom Metazoa; phylum Arthropoda; class Arachnida; order Uropygi; family Thelyphonidae; genus Mastigoproctus; species Mastigoproctus giganteus. Next base: position 120,373,327 of record NC_143587.1, read on the forward strand.
TAACAATTAAAAACTTACCTAATAAAAATAGGTGCAATTTAATTCCACTAAAAGTGCTGTAGGAATGAGAATATAATAAATTTCCCAGTAGATAAATACTAGTGAAGTAATACAGATGAATAAAGGGTTGGGGCCTCGGTAACTGTTATTTTCAGAAACTGTCTGGGTTTATTTCCCTGCACCCAACCTTTCAGTCAGTATCTATCATTAATATATTAATGATATATATATTGATTGAAATTCCATGACCTTATTTTTAAAATTACAGTACTGTCATTTTTATTCAATTTTATATTACAAGAAATAAAATCTTATGTATTCTACATTGTTGTTTTAGCAACAAATTAAGCGCTAATAGATAAATGTGTTCCTTACAAAATGCTAAGAATTGTATATACCAGTTTTTTTTTATTTTTTTATTTCTTTATTTTTAAATAGTTTACATCATAATTTATTATGTAATTTGTATAATTCTCAACTCAGTTAAACATGCAGTTTTTTGCAGGTTTTTGTCATTAGGTAAATAAACGCCATCCAAAAGAAAGATTACAAAATGCTAAGAATCTGTATATACAAGTTATTTTTATTATTATTAGTATTTCTTTATTTTTAAGTAGTTTAAATCATAATTTATTATGTAATTTGTATAATTGTCAACTCAGTTAAACGTGTAGTTTTTTTGCAGATTTTTGTCATTAGGCAAATAAACACCATCCAAAAGAAAGATAGTTCAAATTCAGTTTTTAATTGTATACAAATGTTACGTTTGGATATACATTTTAGCTGGCAGTTAGTATTTTTGAACATTAGTTAATTAGGAATTACCCTATGTAAACAGTCTCAATTCCATCCTAAGTTCCCTTTATAGTAGTCATTAGCTTAAAGTCATCTTTTGAGCTTGGAAAAGCAATAGTATTTACCTCAAGAAAATAATTACCATCCCCATTTTAATTTTCAGATTTCAAGCTGTTATTTTTCTTAGTATTTTTATTTTTGTTAAATAGAAAAAAAAAATTGCATTATGTGTACTTGAGGAATGTTTTAGCATATTATCTATTATCATTTATTTGTTTAAATTATAATGACCATTAAAACGATAGGTCTAATCAGGATGAGAGCATATGTCTATTAGGGATTAACCACACACACTTTAATTATATTGCAAATGGCCTCAAGTTGAGATAATCAAATTAAAGGGCTGTTACTTGTGGATTCTCCTAGTGTGTAGATAAGAATTGTAGCAATAGATATGGTAGGGAAATATTCAGGTAAGGTATATTTTATCTTTAGCATATTACTCAGTAATAAATTCATTTGTTCCCTTTCTGAAAAATGCATGAAAATGCTCCTTTGCTTGTGCATGTCACCCTGCTCCTTAAATAATTGTTGACTAATGGTTTTTGTGCTTTATCATTTTCCAATTGTGTGTCGAGCAGTTCCTTTCTCTTTACCCAAATATGGTATATATGGCACGTTATGTGGCTGTTCTTTCTCTTCTTCTCATGTGCTTGCTGTAAATTATTAAACATTTTGCAGACATCAACTTCTTTCACTTAATTGTAGAGGACATTGGAGTTGATGATGCCGAACCAAATAATCACTGTGCCAAATTGCCAATTAAAGCAGAAGAAACTGAAAATGAGCATCTCCTCTTGTCTGGTGAATCACAGACTCCATCTTCTAATGTGGAGAGTGTGATTGATTCCTCTGTTTCGCATCTTCAACCAATAGTTTTTCTAGATGATGAATATAGTCCTTTAAGGAAAGGTTAGTGTTTACAGCTTGGGATATATATATATATAGAGATATGTGTATATATATATAGATAGATAGATGTGTGTACATATGTATACATGTATGTATGTGTGGGTTTACCATAGCTAACAAATGGTACAGTTTTTATAAAACCAAATGTGTGTATATCTCATATTCCTTCTCAGACTAGGGTAAAAAAAAAAAAGGTTATAAAAGGAATATTATTTTAATTCTCTTTGACATGTATAGTATTGTTCAGTGAAGATCATTACCTAAACTTTTAACATTCTTGATATTTTGAGGATATTTGCTTAACTGACATTAGTATAATGAGATATTAACACACAAAGTATTTAATTAGTCAAGGTCATATATTTAAATTAATTTTTCATTTTATACAAAAAATTGTTTTAAAGGCAAATTATTTCAAAGATCATTTAGTCATGTTTCACCAATACAGGATAATTTGAGTGTCATTAATATTTTGTTGCATAATCCTCTCACCAACTTTAATAATTGCAGCAAGCGAGGCATTAATAAAATCAGATTCTTAATGTAATCTGTTGACGGTTCATAGTGCCATACAAAAATCAAGGCTTGTGAAATTAAAGTCTGGTGTTTATTTTCTGCAATAGCTTTATCCATTATGTTCCAGCACTTTTTGAATGGGTTGAGATCAGAGTTGTTACCTTACCTGGCCACAAAAATCTTTTAATTTACCTTTACCGACCCTATACTTTTTCAAGAGAAAACAGGGAGATAGGCCATTAAAATTATTAAAACCCTAATAGTAGTTGATTGGCACTAGAGTCCCTAGAAAAAAAGGCAGCTACTTGCCTGTTGAATATGGGAAAATGTAGATAGTTAACTCTATTGTTCAAAAACCTGAGGAGTGATAGAATCCCTAATTCCATACATCTTCCATGAGATCTGTCTGGTCCCCATCAGTGGAAAGTAGTGGCACTAAATGACTAGGGACTTTTTGTTATGGGCTTGGTGCATACTTAATCACCAGCCTAGGATCCCTGGAGAAGGGCACTTCCCTGTGAATTTTGCTTCTGGGCTATTTGGAATCCATATTATTTTAACTCTATTAGTGTCATTTTATTTATCATTGTTTAGTTTTATATTTATTAATACTATTTTGTTAGCATATGATTATATTGTCTTCATATTTTATCTTTATCTGTTTTCTGATGTGAATCCCTGGCTTATAGCCATGAAGGGATTTATATACTGGAACATAATAGACAATCATGTATATAATAAAGGGTTATTTACTGTTGGAAACTTCACTGTTGATACCAATCTGAGTCTCACTACACACCAGACTGTTGAATGACCCTCCCCCCCCAATGTAATTTCTAACAACCATACCAAACAGTCATTGGGACCCCCTGACTGCTTGCCTCCCCCCCCCCCAGTAATGGCAGTATGATACTTTCACCACTGCTAGGCAGTCAGACTTCCTCACCTTTATCACCTACTTCTTACCTTTTCTCTTTCTTAAAAAATTTCTGTCCATCAGACGCATGCAAATTAAATTTTAACTAAGTTGGAGAATATAAAAGACTTCCAGTGCTCTGAAAAAATCACTTTATAATCTTTTTAGTCCAATTTAAATATTGAGTTCTCATTCTTCTATGCAGAAATTACTTCTTTTTAGAGACCACAAATCCTCATTAGAATAATCATCTTCTCACAGTCATAGAACTTGCCTTTACTCCACTTTTCTGGTGTGAGATGCTGTAGATTTATGACAATTAAAATGACCATCTACATGACATAGAAATTCCTTCTTTTACTTAAAGCAGGTGACACTCCTTTTATCTTGTTAATTGCACATACTTTCCCTGCAACTCCAGCACAAAACTAAGAGCAGTGTCACATGGACCTCTTTTTATAGCTATAATCAAGGTGATGCAGTGCATTAGCATTAGTAGAGGCATTTGATGCAAGAAAGCAAGCTTATGCAGCATCAGCCAAAAATATAAATAAATAAATAAAAAATAACCACTTTCACTTCACCCCTCTGTTCATTCGAAATACCTGTCCAGCTGAGCCTTAAACTTGTTTAAGCTATCAACTTCCACGACAAGGGATGGAAGTCTATTCCACCAACCAACCACCCGCTGGCTAAAGGCAAATTTCCTCACGTCTATCCTACATCTGTCTTTTCTCAGTTTGAATTTATGCCCTCTCAGGTGATTATTCTGAGCAAAAGGAAGAATCCCATCAGCATTGAGCATGCTCAAACCATTCAAGGCTTTATACACCTCTATCAGATCACCTCGCTGGTGCCTAGTCCCCAGACACTGTAATTCGCAAAACTTAAGCCTTTCTTCGTGAGAGCACCCCTTTGTTCCATTCACTAATCTTGTTGCCCTTCTCTGTACTCGTTCCAGCATCTCTACATCCTTCTTGAAATGAGGCCTCCAGACATGTATACAGTACTCTAGGTGTGGCCTGACCATTGCCTTATACAAGGGAATAATCACCTCCTTATCCCTGCTAGAAAAATTCCTATATATCATCGACAATACACCATGAGCTACTCTAGCAGCCCATCTGCACTGCTCAGAAAACTTCATATCTGCCTGCACAACCACCCCCAGGTCCCTTTCATTCTCTACCACTGTCAGTGTAGTACCACAGAGTTGATACGTTGCTCTGGGGTTGCTGTTTCCCATATGTAGTACTTTACATTTGTCAATGTTAAACTTCATTTGCCACCTCTCAGCCCATCTGCTCAACCTTTCCAGATCCTGTTGCAGTAGCATAGTGTCAGTAGTGTCCTTGACAACCCTGCCAACCTTCGCATCGTCTGCAAACTTGGACATTAAGCTTGATATACCATCATCAATATCATTTATAAATACAGAAAACAATAATGGACCCAATACTGAACCCTGAGGGACTCCACTAATAACATTAGTCCACGATGAGCAGTGTCCATTGATTACCACTCTGTCTTCTTCCCCTCAACCACCCCTTTATCCATAGCAGCAATTTGCCTCCAATGCTGGCGCCTCCGTAGCCAGGTGGGAAGGAGCAGCAGTGCGTAGCACACACTTCTTGATTAGACCGGGGTTCGAGCCCGTCACCACTAAATACGGAGGATGCGGAAAGGTCAAGAAATGACCACGCAATATCCCGGAGCAATATGGCCTTAGTTGCTAATGCTCCTAAAAACCAAATAACAAACAGCCTCCAATGCCACACTGCTCCAATTTGTGCAGCAGTCTTCCATGTGCAACAGTATCAAAAGCCTTTCTAAGATCCAAGTATATAATATCAAAGTTATTCTCTGCATCCAGTTCTTTTGTGACTGCATCATAGTATCCAATCAAATTGGTCAGGCAAGACTTCCTCTTAACAAAACCATGCTGTGGCTGAACTATAACTGAAGTCTTGTCTAGATGATCCTGCAGTGCTTCTTTAACCAGTGCCTCCATTAATTTTCCAGGAACAGAAGTTAAACTAACAGGTCTATAATTACTTGTGTTGCCCTTTGATCCTCCTTTGTGAATTGGTGTCACATTTGCACATCTCCGGTCCATGGGTACTTCCCCTGAGTCCAAGGAAGCTCTCATAATTATGGCTAAGGGTTTGCTTACTTCCTTTGCTGCCTCCTTTAATATAACTGGATAGATCCCATCCACCCCAGGTGCCTTTCTTGTATTTATCTTCAACAATTTCTCCTCCACTTTACTCTCAGTTATTACAAGATTCTCTAGCTTACTGCCAGACTAGAATACACCTCTGGCATTCCCCCTGCTGAATAACTCCTCATGTGTGAATGTCGATGCAAAATATTCATTCAGTTTGTTAGCTACCTGAGCAGGATCATCAACAGTTGACCCATCGATATCAAGTGGACCAATCTGGTTCATCCCCTTCCTTCTAGAGTTTACATAAGTAAAGAACTCTTTGCTGTTTTTCTTTGCATCCCTTGCCAAAGATTTCTCGTAATCTGACTTCGCCTGCCTAACCTCCTTTGTAACTTGGTTACAGATCAACTTGTATATCTATCATAGGCTTCTGTGTCACTTGTTAATTTGTAGGTATCCCATGCATTTTTCTTCTCTGCCATATGTCTCATTAGTTCATCTGACATCCACTTAGGCCTAAACCTTGAAAAATATTTCTTAGTTGGTATGTAAAGCCTAGTAGCCTCCAAGATAAGTTCTTTGAATGCTTCCCATTTTGAATTTGCTGTTGGTAACATCATCAGTTGGTCCCACTGTATAGAATTTAAATACTGTCTCAGTCCATCGTAGTTGCCTTTACGGAAGCAATAACCCTTCCCTTGACCCCTAATGGTAGTTACCTCTTGAGTAAATCCCACTTCAGCACACTGTGATCACTGCCACCTAGTGGTTCATTTACCTGCAGATTCTTAATGCATGAAGAATCACTACTGATAATCAAGAGTATTACTCCCTCTAGTTGCCTCCCAAACATGCTGATGTAGAAAACAATCATCCGATAAATCCACAAAAGCCTTGATGGTGTGTGAGTGACCAGCCCCCAAATTCCAGTCAATATCTGGGAAATTAAAATCCCCCATTATATAAGACTCTGATTTACTGGCCCACTTTATTTCCCTGTACAGTTTTTTTATTATACTCATCAGATTCATTAGGCCTATAGCACACTCCTACTCAATTTTGATCTCACAATGCTTATGTCACACCAAACTGACTTGACACTGCACTGTCCAGCAATGTCGACTGGCTTCACTCCCTTGGATTTTATGTATTTCTTAACTAATAGCATAACCCCTCCTCCCTTCCTATCCTTTCTGTAGACATTGTACTCCCCAAATTCCAGTTCTGCATCCCTTATATCTGTGTGACACCACGTCTCTGATATCCCAACAATATCTGCCTTTGATGTTTTGAGCAATACCTCAAATTCATCAAATTTATTTATTAAACTCCTAGCATTGGTGTACACACAAGTATACATGCACCTGTTCTTTTTCTTAGCTACCCTAACACAGCCCATGTGTTTACTTGTACCCCAATGATTCCCAGCAGTCTCTGAAATATCCTGCATCTTATTTTCCAGGCTGCGGCTCATTCAGTAGAAGCAGTACAAGAATCACTTTCTCCTCTGCCAGTGGCTACTGTTAATCTATTAGTCCTTGTATCCCCCCAATCTAGCAGTTTTCCAACCCACCTAACACTGCCTCGATAGCATCAGCAAACATTCTTGCACCCTTTCTATTTATTTGTATCTGATCCCTGTAGAAGCAGTCTCTCCTGTTAACAAGTACAGACCAGGCTCAAAAAAATTCTGATACTGCTTCATATACATGCATATTTGAGACATATCTGGTGTAAAAAGTATATAATATTACAACAACTTGCTATCATAATTTTATTTCAGAATGTAACAAAAATCAGTTTTTAGAGGTGTGATGCAGTTTCATTGAACATTACTATAAGAGTTTTCTTTTTATCATGAGGCTATAAAACATGTTTATAGGTGAAAACTATTCTTGTCAGCAGAGTAGAAAATAGTATATTTGTCATAAATTTCTTAGAATACCGAGTTAAAAGTATATCTTGATTGGGAATGAATGGTTGGCTGGCCAAATAATTTCTTAATGTGAAATCCTTTAAACCATGATAATTGTACAAAAACCCATTTGCATTTATTGGCAAAAAGCCATTATAATAACAGTACAGCAAACTGTCATTATTAATTTAAATTGCCATGATAGAAGATCAGTTTGTTGAAGGTTGCTTTGCATAAAGTTTTTTCCTTCTAAAATTAAACAGTTCAAAAAAATAGATCATTTCTCACTTCATTATCTCCTTAAAATATAAGGAAATAGTGATTATTGAATCAAAAGGAGCTTCTGACATTAAGTGAAGTATTTTGGATGAAAATAAAGATCCCCCCCCCCCCAATCTCTACTGTACAGTAAGATGCATTTTCAAAATAAGTTCAACAAAGACACAATGCAGTATTGTATTTAAATTAGAAATTCTGTTAGAAATCACTGTAATCCTGTACATCCAAACACTAACTTCTTTCAGTGGCATGTTATCAGTAATTTAGGATGTAGTTTCATATTTCTAACCATCTAAACTTTGCATTCTTTTAACCTGCATTCTCGGTCTGATCACACATGAACCAACTTACATCATCAGCCATTCATATAATTTGAAATCTGGAATAGAGAAATAATTAGGAAATGCATATCTAAATGTAAATATTTTGCTGGCATGCTAAAAGTTGGACCAAACTAAGAGCAATTATATTTAAAAAATATAATTTTTAGCCTTAACACAATGAAATTTTCTTTCCTACTTGAACACCTGTGAGGGTTCATTTTCCTTTAACATTTACAGTTTGCATATGCACAGATACATTACAGTAATATTTTTATATTATAAATGAGACTACAGAACCTGAGTTATGCAATCTGGATTATGTATAACTTTATTGTATCAAAATTAGTGCATATTTTTCAGCAGACCTTTTACATGGGAACATATAAAAATTATATTTGTTAAGTTTTCTACTAGTATTCTTACTAATTAGATTTATTTTCTGGTTTCTCTTATGAAGATGGGCAAATAACAGGAAAGTTTCTTTCCCCCTCCTATTGAAAATAGCAATCTGATAACAAATCAAAAAAAAAAAAAAAAATTGCTCATTAGAAATTATATTCTTTGAAGAGGCCTCTGGAGTTGGGAACTCTGATTCATCTATGATCCTACTAAAACACTGACTCAAATCGATAAAATGCCTTTATTAAACAAAAAAATAAATAAAATAAAAAATACACATGCTGTGACTGTATAAACTGTATATTAAAATAATAATAAAATAAAATAAGATGGTATATAACAAGAATAAAATACAATAAAATATAAAATTAAAAGTGCTAAAAAGATGTTTAAAATCACTGAAAACCACTAAAACAGCTGCTTTCATCAGCAATAATGGTTGCAGGTTATCCGACAATCTATATATGTACAAATACACCGCAACACAAACTATGGTACTTGTGCCCGGTCCACTTCTCATGCATTGGAACCAGAAGTTGAACGAACCATTCTAAACTGTCCATTTCTCCTTAGGATAAGGGCTTCAAAGAGTGGTTGAATGCAACAGCCCTTATCCCTATTAAGACTACAGCTTCCAGACGAACATATCCCTAAACTCTCTAGCCATTTCTGGTTCCAAAAGCCATGTGCCTCTATCCCCGATCATGGCCGCTTTAGCTGTAATGCCATGCAGTTTCCCAGACAGCCAATTGTGGGTTCAGCTACGGCTGAGCCGACCGTGTTGTAAAGTGCCTGCCTGGCAACCCAAAGGTCGCGGGTTCGAATCCCGCCTCGAGCTTGGATCAGAGTACTGCGAAAACCTTGGGAGGTGCATTATGGCCACAGAAGTCGATGTGCCAACAACTACCAAAAAAAAAAAAAAAAAAAAGCTACAGCTGAACCCACAATTGGCTGTCTGCAATCACAACCTACATTTCATTTCCCCCACAATCCAGACACTGGATTGTGGGGCAAATTTCATATACAACCCCATTAGTGTCATTACCCGCAATAGGATCTTTGATTGTAGACTCTGCTGTGTGCAGTCTCCAATCCAGCAGCTGCACACAGCGTATCTTACACGAATGTAAAATATGGGAAATGGTTCTGAAATGCCCGGATAGTAGGGAATGTACGCAGTGGCAACAGGTGTAAAAGCATCCTGCGACTGCTCCTCAAATCTCTTAAACACCCCTCAATAATGCTCTGGGGGGTAACCGCATGTTACTAGGTCAGCCGTAACCCGTTTAGTCTCGTTGCCTCTCTCCTTATATGAAGAGCAGTGGGACCCCCACTCTTCCCATTAAAGCCTTAACCACACTATTTTTATGACAACCAGCCTGAGCAGTTTTAAAGTGTGTATTGGCCACAACACAGGTTTTCTGTAAACCTTAGTTTTCAAATATCAGCCTTCTCGCATCTAGGAACAGCAGGCCCCTCCCCCGCTCAACTTCGGAGGTAAACTGAATATAGGCCGAACCATATTCAACCAAGTACTTCTGTTTCTTTGTATTACCATGAACATATCATCGACATACCTCTTTTACGCCCATAATGGGAGTGGACTAGAGCTTCCCAGCATCCTGTCTTCGAACTCTCCCATGGCTAAATTGACTATAATTTCACTAATAGTGAACCCATGGCTAAATTGACTATAATTTCACTAATAGTGAACCCATGGCCACTCCACAGACCCGCTGCTACATAGCATTTGAAATAACATGGTAGTACTAGATAAGCATAAACTAACACCCTCACAAATGTCTTCACCACTTAGGGCTGTCCTATCCTTTAAAGTACCATCCCTACTCAAAGCCTTCTGCACACAATCCAAGCCATGTTCAACAGGTATACATGTGAACAAAGAAACATCGAAAGATGCCATAATCTTTATATATTCCTTTTAAATAAAAGGAATATATAAAGATTATGACATCTTTCGATGTTGTTTCAAATGAACTTTTCAAATTTCCTCTGAGTTTTGGATATTCATAATGTATAAGAAAGTTGAAGGATCTTATCATAAAGCACTTGTGCAAATAGGCTCTATAATGTATATCTCAATAAATTAAAAAAAAAAAAAAAAATCCTAGATTTATCGATACCATATGGTATCCCACTGAAATCCTTCGCTTGTGGTAATTTTATTGCAGTGCATCAAAGTTACCACAAGTAAAGGAAGTTATCACAATACCACTTAGGAAAAACTATTACATTGGGTCTCTTGTTGCCTTCTCTGTTATATCTGTTTTTAAAGATGAATAACCTATTATGGTGAAGGGTTACAATATTACCTGAGACTAAAGAGCTTGAAGGATAGGGTGGATGGTCTCGAAGGATTACAAGTGAAGGGCCCATCAAGCTCTCAGCTGCCCACGCCAATGCCAGAGCTTGCACTTGGTCATCGTGCAACACAGCGGCAACCCCCAAGGCAGAATGCACTGGTCCCAAAGGAACTAGTAGTTGTTGGTGACTCTATTGTCAGGGAAACGGGAAATATACTTTGTAAAAAGGATAGGTGGAACAGGACCAGGGTATGTCTGCCAGGGGCAAAGGTTGATGACGTTGTAGAGCGGATATCATCTTTTAAGGGCACAAAAGGTGATATAGTTGTACACGTTGGCACTAATGATATTAAGAGTAGGAGAACGGAGGAATTACTTAACAAGTACAGGTCACTGATGAAAAAAAGGCGTAAATTAGGGTTGAATTTGAAAGTGTCTGCAATTCTGCCCAGACACGATAGGAGGGGGTATATGATGAGAGCCCTGTCGATCAATTCGGCCCTGGAAAGATTGTGCAGGGCTCAAGGGGTAGAATTTTTTTCAGCCTGGTCTGTACTTGTTAACAGGAGAGACTGCTTCTACAGGGATGGGATACCCTTAAATAGAAAGGGTGCAAGAATGTTTGCAGATGCTATCGAGGCAGTGTTAGGTGGGTCGGAAAACTGCTAGATTGGGGGGATACAAGGACTAATAGATTAACAGTGGCCACTGGCAGAGGAGAAAGTGATTCTTGCACTGCTTCTATTGGAATGAGCAGCAGCCTGGAAAATAAGATTTTTTTTTTTTTTTTTTTTTTTTATGAAAATCCCAAACACGAAAGGTATCAAAACCTATAGTACTAAGTACCGTGCCTGGGTTGGAGGAGAAGTATGGGGGGAGGGAGAGAGATGCCGGAAACTTTGCTCTAGAGACTAAACATGGGTTTCACCACTTCAAGCCTCCAATAAGCAAAGTGGTGGTATTTCACCGGTTGATGAAAGTCATCTACCACCTCTATATATGCTGGATATTTCAGAGACTGCTGGGAATCATGGGGGTACAAGTGAACACATGGGTTGTGTTAGGGTGGCTAAGAGGAAGAGCAGGTGCATGTATACTTGTGTGTACACCAATGCTAGGAGTTTAGTAAATAAATTTGATGAATTTGAGGTATTGCTCAAAACATCAAAGGCAGATATTGTTGGGATTTCAGAGACGTGGTGTCACACAGATATAAGGAATGCAGAACTGGAATTTAGGGAGTACAATGTCTGCAGAAAGGATAGGAAGGGAGGAGGGGTTATGCTATTAGTTAAGAAACACATAAAATCCAAGGAAGTGAAGCCAGTCGACATCGCTGGACAGTGCAGTGTCGAGTCAGTTTGGTGTGACATAAGCATTGGGAGATCAAAATTGAGAGTAGGAGTGTGCTATAGGCCTAATGACTCTGATGAGTATAATAAGAAACTGTACAGAGAAATAGTGGGCCAGAAATCAGAGAGTCTTATAATGGGGGGTTTTAATTTCCCAGATATTGACTGGAATTTGGGGCCTGGTCACTCACACACTATCAAAGCTTTTGTGGATTTATTGGATGATTGTTTTCTACATCAGCATGTTTGGGAGGGAACTAGAGGGAGTAATACTCTTGATTTGATTATCAGTAGTGATTCTTCATGCATTAAGAATCTGCAGATAAATGAACCACTAGGTGGCAGTGATCACAGTGTTCTGAAGTGGGAGTTACTCAAAGAGGTAACTACCATTAGGGGTAAAGGGAAAGGGTATTGCTTTCGTAAAGGCGACTACGATGGACTGAGACAGTATATAAATTCTATACAGTGGAACCAACTGATGATGTTACCAACAGCAAATTCAAAATGGGAAGCATTCAAAGAACTTATCTTGGAGGCTACTAGGCTTTACATACCAACTAAGAAATATTTTTCAAGGTTTAGGCCTAAGTATGTCAGATGAACTAATGAGACATATGGCAGAGAGGAAAAATGCATGGGATACCTACAAATTAACAAGTGACACAGAAGCCTATGATAGATATACAAGTTGATCTGTAACCAAGTTACAAAGGAGGTTAGGCAGGCGAAGGCAGATTACGAGAGATCCTTGGCAAGGGATGCGAAGAAAAACAGCAAAGAGTTCTTTACTTATGTAAATTCTAGAAGGAAGGGGATGAATCAGATTGGTCCACTTGATATCGATGGGTCAACTGTTGATGACCCTGCTCAGGTAGCTAACAAACTAAATGAATATTTTGCATCGACATTCACACATGAGGAGTTATTCAGCGAGGGCAATGCCAGAGGTGTATTCAACTCTAGCAGTAAGCTAGAGAATCTTGTAATAACTGAGAGTAAAGTGGAGGAGAAATTGTTGAAGATAAACACAAGAAAGGCACCTGGGGTGGATGGGATCTATCCAGTTATATTAAAGGAGGCAGCAAAGATAGTAAACAAACCCTTAGCCATAATTATGAGAGCTTCTGTGGACTCAGGGGAGGTACCCATGGACTGGAGATGTGCAAATGTGACCCCAATTCACAAGGGAGGATCAAAGGCTGACACAAGTAATTATAGACCTGTGAGTTTAACTTCTGTTCCCGGAAAATTAATGGAGGCACTGGTTAAAGAAGCACTGCAGGGTCATCTAGACAAGACTTCAGTTATAGTTCAGACACAGCGTGGTTTTGTTAAGGGGAAGTCTTGCCTGACCAATTTGATTGGATACTATGATGCAGTCACAAAAGAACTGGATGCAGGGAATAACTTTGATATTATATACTTGGATCTTAGAAAGGCTTTTGATACTGTTGCACATGGAAGACTGCTGCACAAATTGGAGCAGTGTGGCATTGGAGGCAAATTGCTGCTATGGATAAAGGGGTGGTTGAGGGGGAGAAGACAGAGAGTGGTAATCAATGGACTCTGCTCATCGTGGACTAGTGTTATTAGTGGAGTCCCTCAGGGTTCAGTATTGGGTCCTTTATTGTTTTCTGTATTTATAAATGATATTGATGATGGTATATCAAGCTTAATGTCCAAGTTTGCAGACGATACAAAGGTTGGCAGGGTTGTCAAGGACACTACTGACACTATGCTGCTGCAACAGGATCTGGAAAGGTTTAGCAGATGGGCTGGGAGGTGGCAAATGAAGTTTAACATTGACAAATGTAAAGTACTACATATGGGAAACAGCAACCCCAGAGCAACGTATCAAATCTGTGGTACTACACTGACAGTGGTAGAGAATGAAAGGGACCTGGGGGTGGTTGTGCAGGCAGATATGAAGTTCTCTGAGCAGTGCAGACGGGCTGCAAGAGTAGCTCATGGAGTATTGTCAATGATATACAGGAATTTTTCCAGCAGGGATAAGGAGGTGATTATTCCATTGTATAAGGCAATGGTCAGGCCACACCTAGAGTACTGTATACAGGTCTGGAGGCCTCATTTCAAGAAGGATGTAGAGCTGCTGGAACGAGTACAGAGAAGGGCAACAAGATTAGTGAATGGAACAAAGGGGTGCTCTTACGAAGAAAGGCTTAAGTTTGCGAATTACAGTGTCTGGAGACTAGGCACCAGCGAAGTGATCTGATAGAGGTGTACAAAGCCTTGAATGGTTTGAGCATGCTCAATGCTGATGGGATTCTTCCTCTTGCTCAGAATAATCACCTGAGAGGACATAAATTCAAATTGAGGAAAGACAGATGTAGGATAGATGTGCAGAAATTTGTCTTTAGCCAGCGGGTGGTTGGTAGGTGGAACAGACTTCCATCCCTTGTCGTGGAAGTTGATAGCCTAAATAAGTTTAAGGCTCAGCTGGACAGGTATTTCGAACGAACAGAGGGATGAAGTGGAAGTGGTTATTTTTTGTGTATTTATTTTACTTTATTTTTTTTGAAAGTTTCTCCATCAGTATGTCATTCAAATTTCAATCTTTTCTAGCATCAGTGTTCCAACCTAAGTTGCTTTTGTATAATATACTATGACGAATACACAAGATTAGTGACTCCCATCATTGAAATTTCATCTTTCACAAGGAATAAAGACCGTTCATCTTTCTTTTAAGATGTAGAGGATATTTTATTATAGTAAATTGTTACATAATCATTAATATTGGGTATTATCTGTGACAAGTCAAAACAGGTAGTTGGGATATGCCTTTGATGTTAAGACTGGCTGGTGTAATTATGGGATATGATTTTATATCAAGTTGTATCACAAATTTTAAAACAGAAGAATTAATATGGCATATTATAAAAATTATAACACCTTCTCGATGTTAAGCTCTGTTACATCACTTTGGTGGCAATCAACTTGTAGAGTGGCATCTCTTCAAGATGCCTTGTCAGTGTGAAGAGGAAAAGACCCTCCAGCACATGAGAACACAACGAAACAAATGGCCCTCAGTTCCCAGCAGGTTTCACTCCCCCTCTTACAGCAGCGAAAGAATTAGAGTGGAAGCAGAGGGTGCTAAGAATCTCTGGGTACAACCAGACTGCCATGCACAGAAACTGAACTAGGCCTGTTACAGTGTGAGATTGCTCATCGGTGAAGATAGGATATTAGAGCTGGAAAAGGAATTAGAAAATGTGAATTGAAATATCACCAGTTTGACTGAAACAAGAAGTGAGTCACTTATGTTTATCAAGTGGAAATCTGTTGTACGCCAGTAGAAACAGTGAAAAGAGCAGAGGGGAGTTGGCTCTCTGCTGTATAAAGATATAAAAAACATTTTAGAATTCGAAAGTACATCAAGGGTGTCGAGACTACTACTCAGGATTTCTAAGAGGTACAAACTAAAGGTTACAATGATTTATGCACCAACATTTGAGCCATGATGATGAAGAGGTTGAAGAAATGTACACAGAAATTGGGAGACTTCTAGATAAACAGAAAACTCACTACACCATTAAAGTGCGGGATTTCAATGCTAAGGTTGGAGAGAGACAAAACAGTGCAGAAAGGGAAACTATGGGGAATTTTGGAATTGGTGAAAGAAATGAAAGAGGTGAGAGAATTCTGGAATTTGCAGAATCTCGAGGAATGTCAGTAATGAACACCTTTTTCAAGAAAAGGATGAACAGAAAGTGGATATAGAGGAATCTGAATGGATTAACAACTAATGAAATAGACTTAATCTTCACTAACAGAAGATATATTGGGAATGATTTTACCATCCTGAACAAGGTAAATGTTGGAAGTGATCACAGAATGGTAAGATGCACATTTGATATAGATAAAAGAAAGAAAAAACTGACTAGAGTAAATAATATGGTCTTTGAGATAACAGAAGAGGAGAAAGAGCAGTATGTACTGGAACTTAAGAACAAATTTGAGCTTCTGCAGACCTTTCAGAACCAAGATATTGATGAAGAATACAACTGAAAGTGATAAAGCCTGAAAAACCTATAGGTAAAAATAAATCCGAAGAAGAAAAAAATTAGTCAAGAAACACTTGTCATGATGAACCGAAGACAATAAATAAAGAGCAAGATAAACACTGACAAGGACAAAATTGAGGGTACTGAGTTGTGCAAAGCCATTAGAAAGAGACTCAGAGGGGACCTAAGAAGATTTAACACAAGGAAAGTAGAACATGCATTAATGGAAAACAAAGGACTTACTTAAATCTCAGCAGTCATGAGCAGTAATATAGAAAAACATATGATACTGAAACTGAAGAATAGCAATGGTGTACTTATAAATAGCAGAGAAGGCATAAACTATTATATGAGAAGGGAGTTATGCCAGCAGTGGGGAAGATCAGAAATTAGCAATGCATACGGCATACCCGACCTCCTTCCTGATGAGGTAGAACATGCATTGTACAAAATGAATAAATCAGAAAGTCCCGAGTAAAGATAAAGTTACTGTAGAGTTGTTAAAATTGGGAGGAAGAGAAATGACACAGAAATTGGCAAGGCTATTCACAAAATACATTAGGAAAGGCATGACACCTAAGGAGTGGAATAATACGGTCAGCAGTCATAATTTTGCTGCATAAGAAAGGAGATAAATTGGAAATTATAACTTGTAGATGTGGGACAACAACCAATTAACTTGTTGTTCCATATCTACAAGTTGTTCACAAGTGTCATTACTAACAGATTAGAAAGAAAACTTGATGAGAATCAACTGAAAGAGCAAGCTGGCTTTAGGACAGGATTCTCAACTGTGGATCACCTTCAAGTAATATCACAGTTAATGGAGAAAGCAAATTAATATAAAACTCCATTATGCCTGGCAGTAGTGGATTATGAAATGACACTTGACTCCATACAAGGCAATGTTTTGGGCACTGGAAAGACAAGTACGTTATGATTTTAAAGAAAATATGTGAGAACACTACCTCCTTTATTAGACTAAACAAAGATAGTAGCAAACTTAAAATTGGGAATGGAGTTTGACAAGGAGACACTATCTCTGAAGTTGTTTACTACTGTTGAAGAAGCTTTCATAAGATTAGACTGGTTGCAGAAAGGAGTCAATGTGAATGGAGAGTACATAAACCATTTGCGAATTGCAGATGACGTTGTGATCATAAGCCATGATTCTGAAGAATTAGAGAAAATCTTAATCAGTTAGGCACAATTAGTAAGGATTATGGACTAAAGATGAATATGGCTAAAACAAAAGTAATGATGAACGAGTACGTCACAGAAAAGGATATGATCATTGAAGGAGGAGTAATTGAAAAAGTGGATTCATATACTTATCTGAGACAAGTCATTAGCTGTAATGATAAATGGCTGGAAGTCAAGAGAAGAATAAAATTTGGATGGATAACATTCAGGTAATATAGTTGCATACTGAGGAGCAATATCCCAATTTGCCTGAAACGTAAAGTAATGAACCAGTGTATACT
This sequence comes from Mastigoproctus giganteus, assembly GCF_048544385.1. Lineage (NCBI taxonomy): Eukaryota > Metazoa > Arthropoda > Arachnida > Uropygi > Thelyphonidae > Mastigoproctus > Mastigoproctus giganteus. The sequence continues at coordinate 120,390,794 of NC_143587.1, forward strand.
CCTCATCATGACTTATGGAAGTGAAACATGGGCACTCACCAAAAGAATGGAAGAGAAGCTGAAAACTACATAGTGAAGAATGGAACGAATTATATTAGGAATCAGACTTAGATAAGAAGAGAAACAAATGGATTATGCAGCAAACAAATGAAGGACATTCTTATCAAAACTAAAGAACTGAAATGGGCTTGGACAGGACATATAGCTCGAAGACATGATGACAGATGGACTGAGAAAATAACAATGGTACCCAAGAGGAGCTAAAAGAAAACCTGGAAGACACCAATGGAGAAGGATAGGTGAAATTCACAAGTTTGTGGATAGTTCATGGCAGAAGGAACTGGAAAGTTACTGGAGAGGTCTTCATCCTGCAGTGGATTGAAAATGGCTGTTGATGATTATTATAAAAATAGCAAAGACAAAGCTTTCTCTAACCCAACTTTTTACCACCATTTCCTTTACGTGATATTGCGTCTAAAGATTTCCAACATTTTTAAATTTAAAAAAAGACATCAAATATAACCTTGTGTCACAGAGTAATAACTGCCTATTCAAGATTTAAATGGAAAGGTTGATTTGTTGATCCAAAATGAGAACACACTTATTATCAAGAATGAATACTGAATGCAGAATCATCATACTCAGTACAAAATTGAGATGATAATTTTTTTTTATTATAGGCATAATGTCAGCCAGGACTTTCTTGTCCAGGTAATGATCAAACTTTCTGGTCTCTTGCCAAAGCAGCGTTATTGGCTGTAATTTCTGTATCCAGCTAACCTTTTTATGTCCTGACGGTTCTATTACATTTTAATCTAAAGATTAAGCTGATTTATTAATTCTTTACTCTTCCTCTAACTACATAATAATACATACTAAATACATTCCATTAAACACCCCCCTGGTTTTCTTCCATAAAGAGATTAGAAAGATCCTGAACAATTTTAATACCAAGAAATCTCCAAAGTCTTGATGGCATGCTCCATATCACCTTATATACTTGTGCTCCAAAGTTATCTCCTGTTTTGTTTCCTTTTTTTATGCTTTATTCAACCCATGTTTTTCTTTCAGCATGAAAATTGCACTTAAGAGATGTATGATTTAAATGGTATCATACTTCAGTCACAGTGTGAATTTGTTAAGGGGCAATCTTCTCTGACCAATCTGATTGGTCAGACAAGATCTATAATGCAGCAACAAAAGAACTGGATGCAAAAAATAATTTTTATATTACTTGGATATCAGGAAAGTTTTTAATACTGCACATAAAATACTTCTGTGTAAATTGGAGCAGTGTGTCATTAAGGGCAATTTACTGCTCTGAATAAAGGGATGGTGGAGTAGGAGAAACAGAGGTTATAACTGGACACTGCTCTTTGTGGAGTAATGTTATTAGTGGAGTCCCTCGGGGTTCAGTGCTGGGATTGTGTTTTCTATTTATTAATGATATTGATTTATCTGGCTTAATGTCTAAGTTTGCAGATGATACAAAGATTGGCATAGTGGTTAATGAGAGTAATAAGGATAATCTATTGGATAATCTGCAAGAAGATCCAGAAAAATAGGTAGATGGATTAAGAATTGGCAGTTGAAGTTTAACATTGCCAAATGCAGGATTTAATGTACCAATGGTGTGGTACTACACCCAGTAGTGGAAAATGAAAAATACCTAGGGTGCAGTCAGATATGAAGTTCTCTGAGCATTCAAAACGATTGCTAGGATAACTCATGGGGTTCTGTCAATGATATACAGGAAACTTGCTAATAGGAATAAGGAGTTAAGATTATCCCATTATACAAGGTGATGGTTAGGCTGCATCCTGAGTACTGCATACAAGTCTGGAGGCCTCATTTTAGGAAGGCTGTAGATCTGCTGGAACAGCAGAGAAGAGGTGCGGAAAAGGGCAGCGAGATTAGTGAAGGGAACAGAAGGATAGTCTTACTAAGAAAGGCTTCAGTTCTGCAAATTGCAGTGTCTGGAGACTAGGCACCTGTGAGATGATCTGATTGAGATGTTAAAGGCTTTGAATGGATTGAGCAAGCTCAATACCAATGGCATTCCTTCCTCTTGCTCAGACTACACCCATTGAAGGTGGCATAAATTCAAACTGAGGATGGTTACATAATAGATGTGTAAAAGTTTTGCATTCAGCCAGTGAGTGGTTGATCATGGAACAAACTTCCATCTTTTGTGGAGGTGGATAGTTCATGCCAGTATGCCAAATAATACAAGTTTCCATAAATTCTGCATTTGCTAAGACAAACTATAAGTAACAGTTTGGATTTCACCACTCCCATAGATCACAACAGTGACTTTAGTTGTGGTTGCAACCTATTGTATTAATGTGACAATGTTTGCTCATTCCGATATTGCAGTTACCTCTCTATCTAAAGTAACAGAGAAATCCATCAAACACACTCTTTTTCCATCCTTAAACCTTCCATCTGATTAATGACCAGTAATATAGATTCTAATGGAGTTGATCCACTGGGTGATACCTTAGATTGTTACTCATCTTTGGGAAAATTCCATTGGACGGTTTGGAAAGCTCAAGCAGGTTGCTCTCTGTTTTAAATCTTTGATATAAATCAGTAATCAAGCTTCAATTTTATGTCTGCCTTCCAGTTTTCATTTGCTTTACTACTTTCCTTTCTGATTATTTATTGTATGTAATGGCATGTGACACTGCTCAACTAATGAAACGTATAGTTCTCCAAACTTGTATTCTTTCATTGAATGTAAATCTTATCCATAGTTTTTCTGATGATATTATACTACATGGATTTCCCAGTTCAGTAAACCTTCTTTGGCACAACCACAGCTTCTTAAATATCTGCCACTTTATTTTAATGAACCACATTAGTTCACTAGATTTGAATGGCATAACCATTGATGATCCTGTTTTGGTTGCTGACAAACTGAATAAATATTTTGCATCTGCATTCATGCAAAAAGATGTGTTTACTGATGAGAAATCTCATACCAGAAATATATCAACTTATAACTGGAAGCTAAATGCTTTTGTGATAACAGAGGAAGGTGGAAGGGAAATTGTTGAGGCTAAAAGTAAATAAAGCACCTGGAGCTGATGGTATCTCCAATTGTATTTAGCCAACTGGGCTAGCCAGGTGGGTAAAGTGCTATCTGGCAACCCAAAGGTCGTGGGTTCGAATCCCGCCTTGGGCTTGGATCAGAGTAAAATGCAAAAACTTTGGGAGGTGCATTATGGCCACAGAAGCCGATGCGCCAACAACAACAAAAAAAAAAAAAAAAAAAAATTGTATTAAAAGAAGCATCAAAAGAGGTAATTTAAGCCTTTAATCATAATTATGAGAGTATCCTAGAATTTACTGGGGAATTCCTATGACTTTGAGATATTCCAATGTCTCCCCTATTCATGAATGGGATCAAGAGAAGTGTGTAATTATAGACTTTGTAAGCTTACCTTCTTTTGCAGGAATGCACCCGACACCAGTCACAACACAGCATTCTGTCAAAGATATACAGGAATTTTTCCAGCAGGAACAAGGTGTCATTTTTTATAAAGCAGTGGTTAGGCCAGATCTTGAGTACTGCATATAGGCAGTGGCGGATTACCCATTAAGGCAATGAGGCACGTGTCTAGGGGCCCCAGGCTTTGGGGACCCTAGGCAAGACATTTTCCTATAGTGTTCTAAAATAGATTGTTTTCAGTAAACATCATAAAAATCTTGATTAATTTAAGCAAAAAAATTCAAAAGTGCGAAATTTCATTTATTTGCCACCTAACTTTTATTTATTTTTATTCCCTTTTTTTTTATTGTTATTTTTGGGGGTCCCCAAATATAATTTGCCTAGGGGCCTCAACTATCCTTAATCTGCCACTGCATATATAGGTCTGGAAGTTCCATTTTAGGAAGGATGTAAATTTGTTGGAATGGGTGCAGAGAAAAGCAACAAGATTAGTCTGGTACTCAAAAGGATACTATTACCATAAAATACTTGTTATGGAAATTGCAGCATCTCTAAATTAAGCATCTGCAGGGGAACCTGATTGAGGTGTCAGAGGCCTTAAATAGATTGAATAAATTAAATGCAGATTGTATCCCCTAACATCTTGTCCAGATAACACATAAGGGGACATAAATTTAAATTGAAAAAGGAGTTGCAGGATAAATGTGAGGGAATTTTCTTTCAGTCAAAGTGATCGATTGTTGGAAACAACTTCCATCTGGTGTTGTTGGAGGTGGGTATTTTGAATAACAAGAAATAAGCAAATTGTTAGAAAGGATGGATAAGTGAGATGAATAAAATTATTTTTTTTTTTTTGTGTATATATTATATAAGTTTGCTTCCTTACATCATTTGTTAATATTAATACAGGGACTCTCTGACTTAAGTAATACTAGACTTACTCAAATTTGACTTTACATAAGTTTTTGCAAGCTGGTGCAAACCGAAAAAAAATATAGAAACATATTTTGCATCTATAGGAATAAATGGAGGTATTGTGAAAATATCGTAATGTGAACCCAATAACATTGTTTTTTTTTTATAATTTATTCCAACTCCCTTGGAAGTTAAATTTCACTATACATGTATTGCCAAGTTATTTATCTCTCTAAAAGGTCATATTTATAATGGAAATTGCACTACCCTTTCATCATTATCATATGTTCCTGCTATAAGAATCAATTTTGAATGCCTTTGTGATATTTCTCTAAAGCACGTTTCTGGAGGTCATGACCATAAAACAAAAACAATTTGCACTTTCTGGTTTATTGGGCTTTTCTGCTAGTGCATCTAATTATAAACAGGTAGTAAACTCTATCTTATTGCATTTGCAATAATACCGATAACTGCAATTGTGTGGGTTTACGTTTTGTGAAATGTGTTCTTCACTGAAATCTTCACCCATATAAAAAACAAATTTTCAAAAACTTCTCTTCATTCCTATTTACGTATTGCAATGATGAAGGGAAAGCGACCAATGGAAAGTGCAAGTGGTGGTAGTGCCAGGAAACAAAAGGAAATTGATTTAGAAATGAAGATGAAAATGATTAAAAAGTACAAAGCAGGACAAAGTTTGTCATCTATTGCAAGGGAATTAAGTCTCACTGCTTCAACAGTGAATACTATTTTAAAGGACAGTGCACTTATAAAAGAACATGTCAAAGGATCAGTGCACTTGAGATCAGCTGTTAATAATATGGATGGAAAATCGGATTCAGAAGCGAGTGCCCCTGAGTCTAATGACCATTCAAGCAAAAGCAACAAGTATTTATGAAGAAATTAAGGTTAAGTACGGTGGACCCCAACCGAAGTTGGTGCCAAGCAACAGGTGGATTAGCATTAGTAGAGGCATTTGATGCAAGAAAGCAAGCTTATGCAGCATCAGCCAAAAAAATAAAAAAATAATAAAGTAAAATAAATAAATAAAAAATAACCACTTCCACTTCACCCCTCTGTTCGTTCGAAATACCTGTCCAGCTGAGCCTTAAACTTATTTAGGCTATCAACTTCCACGATTTAATAGGTTCAAGCATCGCGGTGGTTTCCACAATGTTAAAGTACGTGGTGAAATCACCAGTGCTGATTCTGCAGCTGCAGAGAAATTTTGTGATGTGATTTGAAATTTTTGGAAAAAATTGATGAAGGCGGCTATTCAATGCAGCAAATTTTTAACGTTGACGAGACTCCTCTGTATTGGGAAAAAATGCCAGATCAAACATACATTGCTAAAGAGGCAAAGACAATGCCAGGTTTCAAGGCCTCAAAAGATAGGGCCATGCTCTTGCTTGGGGCTAATACAGTGGATTACAGATTAATACCACTGCTTGTGTACCATTCTGGAATTCTCATCCACTTAAGGGCATCAATAAAGCCGCCCTACCCGTGCATTTCTGATTGAACCAGAGAGCATGGATAACAATATCTCTCTTTGAGGATTGGTTTAAATGCTGCTTCATTCCAGAGGTTGAAAAATATGTTAAGACTATAACGTTCCTTTCAAGATTTTGCTTCTATCAGATAATCCTTCTGGACATCCTACGCATCTAGATGATTTCAATTCGAGCATGAGAGTATTTCACTCATCCAACCTATGAATCGGGATGTTATTTTGAATTTAAAAGCATACTATTTATGCACAACATTTGCTCAGTCATTGTCTGCAGTAGACTATGAGAAAAATTATGTTAAGAGACTTTTGGAAATCTTGCAATATTTACCACGACATCTTATTAAAGATTAATAAGGCTTGGGTGGAAATTACTAAAAGTTGTTTAAATGGCGCATAGAATTTCGAAAATATACTTGCAGCATGTAAAAGGCATCAAAGGATTTGAAAAAGACAAATCATATGTAGAGGTCACAGATAAGATGGTAAAGGCTGCAGAGCTACTTCAGTTGGAGTTTGATGCCAAAGATGTGGAGAAGTTAATAGAGAAAAAATAGAAGGAATTATCTAACGAAAAACTTATTAACTTGCAAGCAGCAATAGTGAAAGAAGAAAATGCTGACTAAGCTCAAGATGAACCAAATAAGCAGCCGAGACACTTCATCACCAGAGAGATGGCAATGGCAAGGTTTGAGAAGATGGATCCTGACAGCTAACGATTCTTAAAAGTTAACAGAGGGGTGAATAATATGCTTGCTTGCTTGCTTGCTACAAAGAAATCTATGATGAAAAGAAAAAAGCCACCGTCCAGTCGTCAATTAATTTTATTTCATAAGGTTGAGCAGCCAACCCCTACCAAATCTCCAAAACACTCAAACTCTGCAGCGGCGTACTTATCAGCTGAAGACATTGATTCTGGCAACGATGCTCGAGAGGTAAAACTTACTGACGTCATGCCTGTCTCCTCATTTTTTGTAATTTTATAATTTTAAAATTTTTTTTAACTTGCAGCTTTTGTAATTTTTCCTGCGCACGAGATGAAAAATTGAATAAATACAATAAATAATTCTATTTACGTGTTCGCCAAACATTTCTTTTTTGATTCAATCAATTCAGCCAGCACAGTTACGAGTGCTGCACAAGCATGGGGAAATTCCGACTTATGTACAGTTCTGCGGAACGCAACCCTTAACGTAAGTTGGAGGGTTTCTGTATTGTATAGGTTGTAGTGTTACATTTCAGGCACCTTTGATTATCAAATAGTCAAAGTACTTCTGGGGGTTAAGACCTATAACCAGTAAATCAGAGAGTCTTATAATGGGGTATTTTAATTTCCCAGATATTGACTGGAATTTGTGGGTTGGTCACTCGCACACTAGCAAGGCTTTTGTGGATTTATTGGATGATTGTTTTCTACATCAGCATGTTCGTGGGGCAACAAGAGGGAGCAATAGTCTTGATCTGATTATCAGTAGGGATTCTTCATGCATTAAGAATCTGCAGATAAATGAACCACTAGGTGGCAGTGATCAGTGTGAAGTGGGATTTACTCAAGGAGGTAACTACCATCAGAGGTAAAGGGAAGGGTTTTTGTTTTCGTAAAGGCGACTATGATGGTCTGAGACAGTATTTAAATTCTATACAGTAGGACCAACTGATGATGTTACCAACAGCAAACTCAAAATGGAAAGCATTCAAGGAACTAATCTTTGAGGCTACCAGGCTTTACATACCAACTAAGAAATATTGTTCAGGGTTTAGGCCTAAATGGTTGTCAGATGAACTAGGAAGCCTATGATAGATATAAGTTGGTCTGTAACCAAGTCACAAGGGAGATTAGGCAGGCAAAGGCAGACTACGAAAAATCCTTGGCAAAGGATGCAAAGAAAAACAGAAGAGTTCTTTACATATTTAAACTCAAGAAGGAAAGGGATGAATCAGATTGGTCCACTGGATATTAATGGTTCAACAGTTGAGGATCCTGCTCAGGTGGCTAACAATCTAAACGAGTATTTTGCATCTACATTCACGCATGAGGAGTTATTCAGGAAGGAGAATGATGTAGGTAAAGTAAACATTGGCAGTGAGCTGGATGATTTTGTAATAACTGAGAGGAAAGTGGAGGAGAGATTGTTGAGGATAAAAATAAAAAAGGCACCTGGGGTGGATGGGATCTATCCAGTTATATTAAAGGAGGCAGCAAAGGAAGTAAGCAAACCCCTAGCCATAATTATGAGAGCTTCTTTGGACTCAGGGGAGGTACCCATAGACTGGAGATGTGCAAATGTAACCCCAATTCACAAAGGAGGATTAAAGGCTGACACAAGTAATTATAGACCTGTTAGTTTAACTTCTGTTCCAGGTAAATTAATGGAGGCACTGGTTAAAGAAGCACTGCAGGATCATCTAGACAAGAATTCAGTTATAGCTCAGACGCAGCATGGTTTTGTTAAGGGCAGGTCTTGCCTGACCAATTTGATTGGATACTATGATGTAGTCACAAAAGAACTGGATGCGGGGAATAACTTTGATATTATATATTTGGATCTTAGAAAGGCTTTTGATACTGTTGCACATGGAAGACTGCTGCACAAATTGGAGCAGTATGGCATTGGAGGCAAATTGCTGCTGTGGATAAGGGGATGGTTGAGTGGCAGAAGACAGTGGTAATCAATGGACACTGCTCAACGTGGACTAATGTTATTAGTGGAGTTCCTCAGAGTTCAGTGTTGGGTCCGTTGTTGTTTTCGGTGTTTATGAATGATATTGATGATGGGATATCAAGTTTAATGTCCAAGTTTGCAGATGATACAAAGGTTGGCAGGGTTGTTAAGGACACTACTGACGCTATGCTGCTGCAACAGGATCTGGAAAGGTTGAACAGATGGGCTGAGAGGTGGCAAATGAAGTTTAACATTGACAAATGTAAAGTACTACATATGGGAAACAGTAACCCCAGAACAACGTATCAACTCTGGGGTACTACACTGACAGTGGTGGAGAATGAAAAGGACCTGGGGGTAATTGTGCAGGCAGATATGAAGTTCTCTGAGCAGTGCAGACGAGCTGCAAGAGTAGCTCATGGTGTCTTGTCAATGATATACAGGAATTTTTCTAGCAGGGATAAGGAGGTGATTATTCCCTTGTATAAGGCAATGGTTAGGCCACATCTTGAGTACTGTATACAGGTTTGGAGGCCTCATTTCAAGAAGGATGTAGAGCTGCTGGAACGGGTACAGAGAAGGGCAACAAGATTAGTGAATGGAACAAAGGGTTGCTCTTACGAAGAAAGGCTCAAGTTTTGCAAATTACAGAGTCTGGAGACTAGGCACCGGCGAGGTGATCTGATAGAAGTGTATAAGGCTTTGAATGGTTTGAGCATGCTCAATGCCAATGGGATTCTTCATCTTGCTCAGAATAATCACCTCAGAGGGCATAAATTCAAATTGAGGAAGGACGGATGTCGGATAGATGTGCGGAAATTTGCCTTTGGCCAGCGGGTGGTTGGTTGGTGGAACCGACTTCCATCACTTGTTGTTGATAGCCTAAACAAATTTAAAGCTCAACTGGACAGGTATTTCGAACGAACGGAGGAGTGAAATGGGAGTGGTGTGTCTTTTTTTTTTTTTTTGCTGATGCTGAATAAGCTTGCTTTCTTGCATCATATGCCTCTACTAATGCTAATGCTATATTGTATTCAACAAGTTTTTTACCAGAATGTTAGTCTCACTACTCCAAGTAATTTTTCCGGTGAGGTAGAAGAAAACTTAGCTATTCTAAGACCCAGTAGTCTTTTATTTCTTCTAGACAAAATTACATACTTTTACTGAGAAAACTCCAAGGGCAGATAAACTTCTTATATTTTGTTACCAGGGCAGAGGTCGTTGGCGGGGGGGGGGGGGGGGGTAATATATTATAGCAAAATAAAGGGGAACATGCAACATCCTTTGAAATAATCTTTGGGGGTGGGGGTAATTATACAATTCCCAGGTACAATTTTGTATAGCTGTGAATATAATTTTTCTTGTCATAAGGTTATCACAAATAATTTTTAATCCAGATGGGAAAAAATGAATAGTCTTTCGCTCTTACAAATCTTCAAATTTTTCATTCAACCACAGAATATTGTTCCACACCTTGGGGTAATGCCCCCAGAATCTATTAAACTCCTAGACCAGGGACTGGCAAATTGTTGATGACAAAGCATATGTTGGTCGGCTATGGTGCATAGAAATAAAAGCTTATTATAATATCTAGAGAATACCAGCCAGAAATCTGATTAATTACTTGCTCAGTTTAGTTTTAATTTTACTTCAAGTTTTTATGTATCACATAAGATGCTTTTTTTTTTTTTTAAACAAAAATTAAAACAGTTCTACAGTAGCATATTTTATTTAAGATAGATACATAAAAAATTGTGAAGAATCAATCCAGAGACCTTGTGTGTGTTGTAAAGGAACTCATATGATGAAAATGTGTGATGGTCACTGTCCATAGATGCTACCCAAAAGAGGATAGTACAGTTAATGTGGCCCCCTCACAAAGTCACACCATTCCCTATCACAGATGATGTAAAGTTTTGCTGCATTGCTTTTTCTACAAATACATTGCAACTTCTATACACTTCACCTTGTTGAACTGCAGTTTTTATATCATGTGGGTGTGGTTGTGTCTCCCTCCCATTTCAAGATAGATATACAAGTTAATGTATGCATTGCTTTACATTCCAGGCACATTTGATTATCAAATAATATACTTCAGGGGTTAAAACTTTCTATATTACAGTAAGTTCCCGACTTTACAAGTTAATTCGTTCCTGGTGCACACTCATAAAGTGAAAACTCGTAAAGCGGGAATTTTTTTCCCATAGACTTAATGTGAAAAATAGGGGGTTACGTTCTCAACAATGAAATTAGTTTGTTTAAACAATGATTGATTTATCCAGAGAAATGAAAACGTAGCCTGTAAAATCAAGCAAATTAGAATAATAAAGAAATTATTTATGACTACAAACATTAAAGAATGTTTATTCTTCATTACCGACTAAATGCACGCTCATTGATCACTCATTGGTTTGTTGTACAAGGGGTCATCTTCTTCAGAAATGCTTCAAGAGGCGTTTGTTTCCAAGATAATCTTCTCTTTTCTTTATAAATTTCAATAGCATGCATATAAATTTCAATAGCATCCACACCTTGGGGTAATGCCCCCAGAATCTATTAAACTCCTAGACCAGGGACTGGCAAATTGTTGATGACAAAGCATATGTTGGTCGGCTATGGTGCATAGAAATAAAAGCTTATTATAATATCTAGAGAATACCAGCCAGAAATCTGATTAATTACTTGCTCAGTTTAGTTTTAATTTTACTTCAAGTTTTTATGTATCACATAAGATGCTTTTTTTTTTTTTAAACAAAAATTAAAACAGTTCTACAGTAGCATATTTTATTTAAGATAGATACATAAAAAATTGTGAAGAATCAATCCAGAGACCTTGTGTGTGTTGTAAAGGAACTCATATGATGAAAATGTGTGATGGTCACTGTCCATAGATGCTACCCAAAAGAGGATAGTACAGTTAATGTGGCCCCCTCACAAAGTCACACCATTCCCTATCACAGATGATGTAAAGTTTTGCTGCATTGCTTTTTCTACAAATACATTGCAACTTCTATACACTTCACCTTGTTGAACTGCAGTTTTTATATCATGTGGGTGTGGTTGTGTCTCCCTCCCATTTCAAGATAGATATACAAGTTAATGTATGCATTGCTTTACATTCCAGGCACATTTGATTATCAAATAATATACTTCAGGGGTTAAAACTTTCTATATTACAGTAAGTTCCCGACTTTACAAGTTAATTCGTTCCTGGTGCACACTCATAAAGTGAAAACTCGTAAAGCGGGAATTTTTTTCCCATAGACTTAATGTGAAAAATAGGGGGTTACGTTCTCAACAATGAAATTAGTTTGTTTAAACAATGATTGATTTATCCAGAGAAATGAAAACGTAGCCTGTAAAATCAAGCAAATTAGAATAATAAAGAAATTATTTATGACTACAAACATTAAAGAATGTTTATTCTTCATTACCGACTAAATGCACGCTCATTGATCACTCATTGGTTTGTTGTACAAGGGGTCATCTTCTTCAGAAATGCTTCAAGAGGCGTTTGTTTCCAAGATAATCTTCTCTTTTCTTTATAAATTTCAATAGCATGCATAAGCATTTTTTAATGGAATGCACAAATTGCAACTAACATTATTTGCACGGAGTAACAAGTTTACGAAGCGGAATGAAGAGAAGATTCTGAAAATTTATTTGTTTTTTTATACGATTGAAGATTTCAGTAAGGGGGAAATACATTTCACCATAATAAGGAAAAATACCACACACACCACCAGCTATCAGTATTTTCAAAAATGCAATATCATGGAGTTTACTACCTTGATCCTTGAGGTTGTCACAGACATTCTCTCAGATATGCCAGACAGGCTGTACTTGCTGCCCAGGAGTCTAAAACGCTGATGGAACTGATATTCGGGTGACACTCAAGTCAAGTGGTCCCATTTTGGCGAAGTCCGGATGGTCTGTGACAGCCAAATGCTCTGCTTGCACCTTCACGATGGTGGCACTGTTAGTAATCCTGGGTATAACCTCCATGCACGTACATGGTGGGTGACCACCCAGGTGTGAACCAGTGTAAGCAGGGGTTGAGGTGTGGCACCCACACCACATGGAGGAACGCCGTCCCTCTATGTTACCAGGTGGTAGATGACTCATCAACCGGTGAAATACCACCACTTTGCTTATTGGAGGCTGAAGTGGTGGAACCCATGTTTAGTCTCTAGAGATAAGTTCCAGTCAACCCTTCCCTATCTCTTCCATCATGCAGTATGACTGACTTTTGAGGTTATGATGAACGTTGTGGTGAGATCCAATATTCCTTACATTTCGAGGGTACAGCTCTAAAACAGTGTTCGCAGACCAGCGCTAGTTAGTACACTGGACCGAACCTATTGGTAACTCTCTAGGAGGCTTCCGGATCAGCTAGTGTATAATCTTGCTACTTCTACTCTGCCAGATAGTGACTGGAGGGAGTCTGAGTAGTGTGTATGTGGGGAGCATTGTCGAGGCCACGTTATGTCAAGAATCTGGGTATATTCTTACCACGTGTACGCCATATTCAAAAATTTCATTACTTCATACAGCATGTCCCACCCACTTTTTCTTACAATTGAATACACCATGAATTGTCAAACTAATAGAGCAAGCGTGTCTGCGAAAAGATCTAAACCTCCCAAGTACTTACTAATTCATTTCACAAATATACGTGGTCTCAATTCTAATCTCAACGATGTCCATTTCCACTTGCAGTCTGCCAAATCCCATGTACTATTTCTGACAGAATCTCAGTCATCGGTTGATTCAACTACTGCTCATCTCAGATGCCCAAATTATTTGCTGTATGATTCCTTTCACCTCAAAGGTGGTATTTGTGCATATGTCCATTCTGATATTCCCTGTCAGAGACTTGGCAATTTGGAATCTCCTCTCTTTGATCTTCTCTGGCTTAAAACCTCTGTACCTCATTGTGTCAAATTCATCTGTTGTCTCTACTGTTCTCCCAACTCCACTAATCACTTGGAGTTCTTTGACTTCCTCTCTTTGCAACTTGACTTTCTCCAGTCCAACTTTCCTAACAGTGAAGTAATTTTCCTTGATGATTTTAAAATTCACAACTCCAGCTGGCTTCCGTTTTCTAGTCACACTGACCCAGCAGGTCGAGATGCTGAGGCTTTTGCAATTACTAATGACCTAGCACAGATTATTCATTTACCTACAAGAATACCAGACAATCCTAATCATACAGCCAATATGCTTGATCTTTTTCTCACAAACAATCCCTCTAAGTACACGGTCAAAGTGAGAGGTCCTTTAGGCACTTCAGATCACAACTTGGTGATTGTCTCTTCTACAATGGAACCTTTATCCCATGGCTATTCCCAACCTCGTGTTGTTTGGCATTACAAGAATGCAAAATGGGATGACCTGCGAGACTTCTTTTCTTCTTTTCCTTGGTCAGATTACTGTTTCAAAACTTCTGATGTCAACGTTTGCTCAGATCGTGTCAGTGAAATTATTCTTGCAGGAATGGAATCCTTTATCCCACACTCCACTTTAAAGTCTCGTCCTTTATCTAAACCTTGGTTTTCCAATAAATGTGCTAAGGCTGTTCAAGAGAAGAATGTTGCATATCGTAATTGGCTTGTTTCTAATTCTCCAGTTTCATTTTCTGCCTATACCAAAGCTTGCAACAATTGTAAAGCAGCTATTAATCAGTCCAAATTAGAGTTTGAACAGGCTAAGAGTAGAAAACTTGCTTCTTGCCCTAATGGTAGCCAAGCATTCTGGTCACTTGCCAAAGCTATTGGCCGCAACTTTTGCCCATCTCTGCTCCCACCTCTGTCCAAACCAGATGATTCTGTAGTCACTTCAGCCAAGGATAAAAGCTGACCTGCTAGCATCCCATTTTTCTTCCAGCTCATGTATTAATGATCTTAGTAAAACACCTCCCACCAATCCCAACCTGCTCCAATCAGTGCCTCCTGTGGTCTTCCGTCAAAAGGATATCAGAAGGATTTTGATGAATCTTGATGCTAAGAAAGCTCCAGGTCCTGATGGTATTTCTCCACTTGTTCTCAAATCCTGTGCTCCTGAACTTACTGCCGACCGGGCTAGCCGAGTGGGTAAAGTACCTGCCCGGCAACCCAAAGGTCGCGGGTTCGATTCCCGTCTCGGGCTTGGATCAAAGTACTGCAAAAACCTTGGGAGGTGCAATATGGCCACAGAAGCCGATGCGCCAACAACTACCAAATCAAAAAAAAAAAAAAAATCAAAAAAACCTGAACTTACTGCTATTCTTAGCCACCTTTTTTCACTTTCTTATTCCAAAGATGTTTTTCCTTCTGCTTGGAAATTTGCTCATATCCAGCCAGTTCCTAAAAAGGGTGACAAATCCCTCCCATGCAATTATCGTCCCATTGCAGTTACTTCTACTCTTTCTAAAGTAATGGAGAAATCAATTAACCGCCAACTCTTAAACTACCTAGAAACCTTCCGTCTGATCAACGATCGCCAGTATGGATTCCGTCAGTGTCGATCCACTGGTGCTATTCTGGCTCATGTTACCCATTTATGGACTAATTCAATGGAAAGGTTCGGTGAAACACAAGTAGTTGCTCTTGACATCTCAGAGGCTTTTGATCGTGTTTGGCATAAAGGTCTTCTAAACAAGCTTATGGTTTGCCAACTGTTTTTGCTCTCTGTCTTCTAACTTCTCCACTAATGCCGGTGCTCCCCAAGGTTCAGTTCTTTCCCCCACTCTTTTCCTCTTGTATATTAATGATCTTCTTCCATTGACTGGAAATCCTATCCATAGTTTTGCCGATGATAGCACATTGCATTCCACCTTCCATTTTGAGAAACCTTGTCCTGCTCAATCAGCTTCAACTTCTCGAAAATCTGCTACCAATTCCTTAAATGCCGATTTTCAGGTAATTCTCCAGTGGGGCAAAGACAACTTAGTTGATTTCAACCCTTCTAAAACTCAGTCTTGTCTTATATCTCGCAAAAAGGATTCTTCTGCTCCTTTGCTTATCTTTAGTGACACTCCGATTTCTATGCAAAATGATATCTCTTTTGGGGATTACCCTGACTTCTAATCTCTCTTGGCACAAGCACATTACAAATATTGCTTCCTCTGCATCTAAAAAACTTTGTTTTCTCTTTTGCTCTCGCCGTTACTTTTCTTCCAAACAGCTATTCACCCTGTATAAATCGCAAATCCACCCTGCCATGGAATATTGTTCCCACATCTGGGGTGGTGCCCCCAAAACCTCTCTCAGGCTTCTTGATTCCATTCAGAAGAGGGCAGTTAGGTTAATTAATGATTCATCTCTAACAGAGTCTCTCCACTCGTTGTTTCATAGAAGTACTCTTTCTGCTGCATACCTCTTCTACAGATACTTCCATGGGCACTGTTCTTCTGAATTGGCTTCTATAATTCCTGCTCTCTCTTTCAAAACAGTCCGAACACGTGCCACCACCAGCCAACATCCATTTACTGTCCAACTTCAAACCCACAGAACCAACTTTTCATCTTCCTCATTTATTCATTCAACTGCCGTTTTCTGGAACAACCTTCCTTCATATGTATTTCCTGAAAATTACAATCTACAGAAGTTCAAGTCCAGTGTCAACAAATATTTTCTTTTGTCTTCTCAACCTCCAACCCAAGCATGGTACTAAGTACTATAGGTTCTAATACCTCTCTTGTTTGGGGTTCACATAAAAAAAAAAAACATTTATAATTGCTTGCAGTAACAGAAAAGCCCAATAAACCAGAAAGTGCAAATTGGTTTTGTTTTATGGCCGTGACCTCCAGAAATGTGCTTTAGAAAAAATATCACAAAGCCGTTCAAAATTGGTTATTATAACAGAACTTATTATAATTATACAATGAAAGTGTAGGCTGTTTTAATGATTTGATTTGGTAACTAATACAATTTACATTATAAAAATGGCCTTTTAGAGAGATAAATCGCTTAGTTATATAACGAAAATTTCAACTTCCGATGTCGTGGAACAAATTACCAAAAAACAATGTTATTGGGTTCACATTGCAATATTGTCACGATACGATGGTGTCTCTGGAATGGATAAATATCATAAAGTGGGGTACACCGTATTGTATAGCAATGCACATGGTTTGAAATGTGGTAATTATGAATGTTTAACATTATTTTTTTGCAATTAATGGCCTTCATTTGATATTTGTGATATATATTATTTGTGAGCAGTTTTTTTGAATGGGAGGAGATAGTGATGTGAGTTAACCTATTGATATGAAATTTGGTGCAAAGGTTGAGAAGAACATTCTAAATAAGTCTTGAAATTTTGACAATTGTTGGTTTTACTGTTCCAAATTTATCACTCTTAGATGGAAAAATTGGGGCTAATGTAATTGGACCTTAAACCTCCCCAGGGACCAAGAAAACATACACTAAAAATTCGTTGTTGATCTGACTTTTTTTCTCAAGTAATTCAAGAATATCCTTTCATTTATATATTGATTTCAGTGGGAAAGTATGGAATCACACTTGATCCGAAATTCCAGGTTCCAGTGAAATGTGCACTGAAAAGTTGGTATTGATCTACTTTACCTCATTGAGTATGAGACGTGAAAAACATGCTTCCATTGATATATAGAGAAACTTTGTTTTAAAAAATGCTAGATTTCTATTGGCTGATTAGAGTTGTTACATGTGAATGAGCAGATGGATGTGAAGAAGACAATATGCACTTCATGCATGTGTTAATACAGTACACTTAAAAAAATAAATGCAATTCATAAAAACACTTATTTCATAATAAGGAGAGTATCATAAAATGAAGTGTTCTACATATTATATTGAGGTAAACTTCTCTTATTATTTTACAAATATGAATTCCATAATAAAATCTAGAAAATCTAGATGTCTGTGCCTCTCAAAGGGGTCATAACTACTGAAGTATTGTCCAGTTGTTGGACACCTGTACCCTCAGGCAGAAAGTTGCACACAAATTTTCGTGCTAACAAATTCACTCATTCAAAGTGAAGGAGAATACACTGTAAATGACATTATACAAAATGTCCATGAACTGATTAACAGCATGTATGTTGTTTTAAAGTTTGTTACTGACTGCATTTTAGTATTCTTCATAATTATACCAATGTGAAGTTCACTTATGCTATTTACACTCGAAAGCAGTAAATCCTTGAAAATATAAAAAAAATCTGAAGTCTGCTCTAGACCCAACCTTGTTATGGAAAATGATTTTCAAGATGTGAATTTTTGCTCTGAGTAGCAACTTCCATGAATGTAGTAATCACATAGCTGGAGGGATGCCTGTGTTACGTCTTGGGGGAGGAGTTTTCTTTTTAACAGTACTCCTCTGTAATGACATGCAGAAATGTATTTCTGTTCTTTTATTCAGAGTTTAAAGTTTACATTGACTTTGTTATTCTACAGCACTCTGCCTTTCCAAATTTTGAAAGGGATATTCTGCTTAGTATTAATATTTTATGCAATTTGTTTGTTAATAAATGACACATATAAAAATTACATCTTTTTGAAAAGAACTACAGACAGAACTGCAAAATATCAATAGAACTTATTATTTTTAAGCTTTATCGGTTTGCAGCATTAAATGAAGATTGGTTTGGAAGATAAGCTCAATTTGTGGTTGGTTAATGGAAAGTGGTAAGTGAAATGAAATTGCCCTAATCCTATGAAGTTCATGGAATCCAAAATCACATGCAAGTCCTTCATATGAAACTTGGCAGTTCCTTGTTACCCACTTGTAGTGCTGTGCTGTGAATTGGTTTCTCTTTAAACATACCTCATTTGAAAGTGTAGGCCAATATAAGAAATTGACAATTTCAAAACTATTTTTTTAAACCCATGCATTATTGCTGTTCAATATGTTATGTTGAGGTGCAGTACTATTCTTTTAAAGATGCAGTAATATTGTGTTTGCCTTTAAAATGCATTTTAACTTGTATAGACTTCTAGTAGCATTAAATGGGAATTAATAATTAAAATTCAAAAGGTAAAACACAGACGCCACATTACAAAATTAAATACTTTATTGATACCAACAGTGCAAATATTTCCTATATAAAAGCATGTTCAGATCCACTAAAATTGCTTTGATATCATAATTGTGTATCTGCTGTTTTCTCAAAACCCCTCAGCTTAGTGGTACACCAGAACCCAAGCTCGTACTGATATGCTGCTATCTGAGATTCCACTATCAATACAAGTTGCTATGTTGTAGAAGTGACGACTCCAGTGAAACCAACTTCAGAAGAGTCCAGTCACTTCTACAGCTTAGAAACTTAATTTGATAGCAAAATCCCAGAACAGGTCTAAAACTCTGACATCAATGCAGTTTTGTTTGGCGAGTCTGACCATACCTTTGCATTGGAAATATTTCCACCCTTTGTCTTTTTTGATTTTAAAAAAAAAAAAAAAAAACTATTAATATGCATTGAATCTAGTGATTTCTTTTTTTTTTTTTTTTTTTTTACCTTCTGAATTATGTAAGGCTGGTTTGGTCCTCTTGTCACTCTGTTGTAATGTCTTTCTCTAGAGAAAGATGTGGTTGAGAAATGTAATTTTTTTTTTTGTATGTTTATAGTCCAATAAATGTGCAATTATCATAAAAGTATATCATTTAATTGATGTAACAGTCCTATTTTTTTTAGAAATAAACTGGTTTTTCCTTTTGAGCATTTAGACTAGCCTTCAGTTAGAAGGGTGGGAAGGGCTGTAGCTTTAAGCATTATGCTTCTCTGAAGTTAGCAAAACTTTTAAGATGTAATCTAATGGAGGTATAGGTTGAAACAGCAAAAATTTACTTCACATTTATTTTTTAAAGTAAGTTTAAAAGCTTTGTGTGCAAGAGACTGTGCAAAAGTTTAGTCTTTAATCGTATTACTGACATGTAGATTCAGTAATTCTACAGATCATTGAGTTTTTAAATAATATAATTTCATAATTTAAAAGTTTAATTTAATAATGATGTAATAAATAAGTATTATAATCAAAGAGTAGAAGTAAATTAAATTATTTTATTTTCTTCTGTCAGTTCCAAATCGTCTCTTCATTGCTCTCCTTGCAAACTCCACAGAAGAATTGCATGTGACTGGTGACTGGAAAGTGTAGCAACTTGCTGATGTTTGGGCCTATCCATTTGCTTAGCATGATCTGGATTAATTGTCCAACAAGCATGATATACTGCATGTCTTTCTTACTAACTTTTGCATGTTAACACCACAACCACTACTATAGCAAGCTTTGAAATGGATATATATTTTGCAAGTTCACCTAGCATCTTGTTTGTATCAAAGCTCTTTGTCTCTTTATTACCATTACAATTTTAAATTACCTTTCCTCTTTTTTCAGATATGAATTGATATATTGATAGAAAATATTTTGTCAAATATCAGTTTTATTCTCTCACTTTTACCAAATGAGTATACATACAAATAAGTATACTTATATAAGAATGATTTAGGATTGGTTTAGGATCAAATAAGATTATTCAGATAAGATTATAATTTTAATGGTAAGTATAAAATATTTGTAAATATATATTTTTAACAGTTTTTTTATGTACATAATAATTTTCTCAAATTATTCACATTTATTTTCATTAGCTGTATTCTGAAACAATATAGTGTTCATTTTATTGCAGGCTCTGAATGAAGTGTCATGGCAAGTAAGCAGTAAATTACAAACAGATCAGACACTTCATTAGTGGCAACAGCTCTGTTTAGCTGCTTGTGTTTTGTCAAATGCTTGTATATTCTAAATTAATTTTGCTCACTATAGTTTAAAGATAAGACATGCACAGCTCTGCTAAAATTCTTATGATACCCTTTTGTAGACAATTATTATTGTGATATGGCAATAGACTGCCTTTTGGCAGTCTATTGCCATATCACAATAATAATTGTCTACATTTTATTATGCAACTTAGCAACAAAAGTGTCGTTTAATACTTAATTTTGTAAATAAAAGTCAGCATGTGTTTAAGTGTGGCTAATATCATAAACTTAATTCTTTATCAAGACGACCTTTTTAATGATATGTCTTTGGACAAACATATATTTAAGAATGGATTTAATAATGTATAATAAGTTATCTAACATTCTGCATTCTCAAATTCGTCACCTTGGTGGTTAAAAGACTTTCATATTGCCATCTCACTGACCTATAATGGTATCACCCACAACTGGTTTTCATCTCTAGTGGTGTCCAGCTTGGGATAAAATGATTATTTATTCTTTCTGGTTCTTATGTCCTGGTAACTGTAATGCCCATTGTCTAGAGTGGAAGATTGTGTCAAGTCATACTAAATTGGGAGCTCTGTCTGTGAGGTAAACTCTGTTTGGCTGGTTGAGATGAATTCATGGCCTGTGGGAAGCCCCCACAATAATCCTTGTGGATTGCCACACAAACCTGCTAATGCTAGTTGGACACTAGTCATTCACAGGCTTACAGAGATTAATGAAGATTAACAGAAGACAGTCAGCTTATTGGCACCTCCGTAGCCAGGTGGGCAGGAGCAGCAGTGTGTAGCGCACACTTCTTGATTAGACCGGGGTTCGAGCCGGTGACCACCAAATACAGAGGATGCGGAAAGGTCGGGAATGACCACTGCATATCCCCAGAGCAATATGGCCTTAGTTGCTAATGCTCCTAAAAACCAAAATAACATAACAACAAACAGTCAGCTAATGTTGAGAGCCTGTGTACAAATTGACATAGATCTCCAACCTAGCAGCAACGGCACATACCAGACGAACACCAGCAGAACTAATAAGAACAAAGAATTATTTTATCCTAGGTCAGATACCGATGTACACTTGCATGACACTTGTGGATCCTTTGTTTACAGGTGAGTGAGCCAGTAGTATAAAGTCGTTTGTTATTCTAAAGGCTAACAATGATAAATTAGGAGAGAATTTGAATTGCTTGTCAATTGCAAGTATTTTGTAAACTTCAACTAAAAGTAGGGCATAGGCATTGGTTGTACAACAGCTCTAAAACTTTATTGTACAGGTAAAGCAGTAGCCTCTGTTCTGCATGTAATAGTTTGCTCCAAAATTCACTGATCTCATATTGTGAAGACAACTTTGGTGTTGTGCTTGTACTTCTAACAGAAAATACTACTCCCAAGAGAAATTCAGCTATATATTTGAAATGTGTGCTGTTACCTGGCTGGCTGGCTTACTGGTCCTTCACTGGCTATACTTGCTTACTTATCAATATGGTCCTAAAAATTAATAAAAAAAAAAGCTGCCTAGGTAATGGTATGCATTTCAATATATTTCAGAATCAGTGCAGATGCAATGCCAGAGCAACTTGTCCTGAACCTGCCTTCAGAATGAGATTGATGCATCTTGTAGCAAACTTGATTTGCTTGTAGCTTTGTATATGAACTGAGGCTGTTGCCCTACATAAAGTTAATCAGTGTAAGTTTTGGCTTTACTAAATTAAATTTCTTTATTCCCACACAATGTGATAATTTCAGCATCACTGGTACATAAAAAGCATACCTTTCTTAGTATGCTTTTTATGAGTAACTTATACTCATATTAGATTTTTAAAATTATAGCAATGCTATAGGACTTCTAAGAAATTATAAGAAGTGTAGAGGACAGTCATGTCTTTTCGTTGTTTTTGCAGCCAGGCAGATTTAAACTGCTTTTATGCAATAGTCTTAATTCTCACGGAACAAACTTTGTCTTCACAAGTTGCCCTTTTATTGCACTACTTTCAGACAAATAGCTTAACCAAAAGGTTAATTTTACCATTTTTTTATAAAGATGTGACACTGCTATGACAGACTTTCAGGACTCATTAGTCCTTCATCAGATAGCAGGTAGTTTCTGTGACATACTCAAACAAAACAGTTATAAAGAAGTTGTTCAATGTGTTCTGCCATGCAGTACATGGAGATGAAGCTTCAAAATTATAATATCTAATGATTTATTTGCAGCCAACAGGATTTAAACTACTATGTGACAAGGAACTAATAAATCCTGAAAAGGGCTGTCTCTTTAAAAAGTCTCTTAATCCAACAGTTTTGCCTCTATAAGTGATCATGCCTCAACTTTACTTTTATTTCCGGGGAAAAAAAAAATTTTTAATTTGCATTAGAGTATACCAATGTGTTGCATCAATTGTTATATTAATTCCACCCATTTCTTCAAGATAATGATTGATGAAATGGGTTGCATCTTCATTTCATTAAAAAATATATAAATTTTTTAATGAAAATTTTAAATTTAAAAATGTGTAAAAATACAATTTTAAATGTTGTAAATTGTGATTTATTATTGATTAATATTATCTTCAATAAAATAAAGCATTTATTAATTCTTCTGGAAAAAAAGTTATAAACATACAAAATAAGCATTGAAACTGTCTCTAACATTTCCCAGTTTATAAAACGGTTTAGCTTACAGAATTTCAAAATTATGTATGCACACATATTTCTGCTTATTATGTACATAAATATTTTTAAAAATATATACACGAGAGTCACATTGAAACTAATGCCCCCAAATTTTTTGTCTTGGATACTGCTCAGACATAATTTAAATTATATGTTGTGTTGTTTAATTATTTACATTTATTTTTCCATTTATTCATAACTGTTTTGTATACATTTTCTCCACTGCTGAACCAATGCCTGCCTATATACTCCTCAAAGTTTTCTGTCTGCTTCAAAGAGCCACTTCTTGATGGCTGCAGTGTCATCATTATTGAAAAAGTGTCCCCCCCCCCTTAATAAAGACCATCTTTCATAGGCCTGAACACTCAAGTCCAATGGCATAAGGTATGGATTATTCAGGGGATGCAACAGAAAAGTCCACCAAAATTCATAATATTTACTTTGTCGGGATGCATATATGGGGTCTGTCACTGCTATGCTTGAAGGAGAAATTCTCCTTTCTTCAGTATCTCCAGGTGATGAACAGAATTGAATTTGAATTATGGCCTCTGTTCAGAAAATCCACAAGGATAAACTTCCCTCTCTTCTCCCAAAAAAAAATTTTTTCAGTGGATGGCTGAGCCTTGAATTTTTTCATTGGTGAATACTTGTGTTACCACTCCATAGACTTCCTCTTTAACTCTGGTTCATAGGGGTACAGTGATGATGATGATGCTACTCACAGTAGTCTCATGCCATCAGAAGATTGGCACAAGCCTACGTTCTCTGTTCCTTTGTGATCTGGGGTTAGCATCCATGAAATCCTCCTAACATAGCGTTTTGTATCACATGCTATCCATATTGCTTTCAGTGCATTAAAGCCTATTCCAACTCTCACAAGTTTCCTAACTCTTAATACATTGGCCTTCACAAATCACTTTATCCATTCCCTTCATTTTCTGCCATCTTTTCGGTGTGAGGACAACCTGACCTTAAAGCCACTACTGCTATCACTAACATGCCTAACTTGAACCCATAAATGATTCTTCAAATAAATCTCAATGGGTGCAACATTCTCTACATCTAGGGGCTCAGCACACTGTGCTAGTTCATACATGGAGAAGTGTAACCCTCCATTATCTCGGACTCTATAGCCTTGTCACCTGTCATGCACCCAGGTATATCCCCATGTGCAAGATCAGAAACACTGCATCTAGTATACTGTAGATGAATATCCTGTGAACCAATGTAAGCAAAAGTTGAGGTGAGATCCACATCACACAAAGGGTTGGTAGGCAATACTATATGGAAAATGACTCATCACACACTGCAATACCACCACTTTGCTTATTGGAGCTTTAAGTGGTGAAAACCATTTGTCTTCAGAGCAACGCTCAAGCATCCTCCCCATCTCTTCTATCATGCAGTATTGGATTGTGTCTGTTTCCAGCATGATGGAACTGTAATCCTGATCCTTCAGACCAGGCAACTCTTTTCCGGTCATCCAATGCCCAGGAGTGGTGCTCCCATGCCTACTGCAGATGGAGGTGTTGATTAACATGGGCACATGAACAGGTTGCTTACTCCATAGGCCTATATGCTGTATAGTGTTCAAGAAGTTTCTCTGTATGCCCTGATTGTAGTCTGCAATTGAGGGATTGTGAGTCTTTTGTCCTAGATAGCACAAGTCAGCCGACCAGGCTAGCTGGGTGGGTAAAGTGCCTGCCTGGCAACCCAAAGGTCGCGGGTTCGATTCCCGCCTCGGGCTTGGATCAAAGTACTGCAAAAAAAAAACCTTGGGAGGTGCATTATGGCCACAGAAGCCTATGCACCAACAACTACCAAAAAAAAAAAAAAAAAAAATAGCACAAGTCAACTGCTGTTCACCTTTATTTTCAACCAGTGGTGGTGTTCTGCCCGTCCTGGCACATTGAGTGGATGTATGTCCCTCTTTGGACCATTCCTACTACACCTTCACAGCTGATGCCTGTGATTGCTGAGATACTGGCCCCCACCTTCCTAGGACTACAAATCATCCCCTGTTCAAACTATCAGATCCTTCCCTTCCCTATTGCATGGACTTTGTACTGACAAATTGATAGGCACTACTGTGCCATCACTATATATGCTTCACTAGTCAATGATGTATGCTTCACTAGCTCTTAGGTGCTGTGGGATCCTTCTGCTTGTGGAGACAAAGGGTGGTTATAATTTTTTGGCTTATAATTATATTAATTATACTTTTAAAATAATATACATTTCTTTTGTCATGTCTCTTTCTGTTTTGGCTTCCTAAAAAATTTATTGATTACTAAATTTTTAGATATTATTCAGTTATTTTTGGTGCTTGGCTGTTAATTTCATTCTAATTTTAGTAGCTTAAAATAGTATTTAGTATTCACAATATAATGCAAGAAAGCAAAGCTTACTTGCACTGAAAGGACAGAATTCGTGGGGTCATCCCTCTTGCTAGTGGATGAACTCACTGCTTGGCATATATATAGGTACACTGCATTCATGAAGATGATAAATCTGTGTCAGTATGGATAAACGCCGTGAGTTAACAGACTTTGAAAGAGGAATGATAGTGGGTGCCCGACACATGGGTCACTCTATTGCAGAGGTGATACGGAAATTGCAGTATCTAGAGTGTATCGGGAATACGGCATTTCCAGAATAACGTCTCATCGTGGACAGTGCTGTGGCATGAGAAAGGTGGTGGATGAATATGGCTGTCAGCATCTGTCTCGCATTGTTTCAGCCAACCAGAGAGTGACAGTGGCACAAATCACTGCAGACTTCAATGAGGGAGGTGCCAGAAATGTCTCCACCATCAGGTGATCATTAGCCACAATAGGTTATGGGAGCCACTGACCCACCAGAATCCCATTGCTAACACCATGACACAGAACTCTACACCTCAACATGAATCCTGTGCAGCATCTTTGGGATGCTGTGGAGAGGTCAATTCAAGCTCTGGATCCTCCACCCAGGAATGTGACGGAATTATGGATAGTGGTGAAGCAAGCACGAATGGAAATACCTGTGGAATGTTTTCGTGAACTCAGTGCCTCGCTGTTTTGCCCTTATCCGTGCAAAATGTTGGCCTAACTGTTACTAGATAAGTACCCTGTGATTTCTGTCCACTCAGTGTATATAGCACCAGCCCAGAAAACCTTCATTTTCCTAACCCTTCCATTAATTTGTCTAAACCTCCCTTAAATTTATTCAAACTATCCACCTCCACAATGCTAGGTGGAAGATTGTGTTCCAGTAGTTAACTATCCCTTGGCTGAATGTAAATTTCCACACATCTAACCCTCAACCATTCTTTTTCAATTTAAATTTATGCCCCTGTGGTGTCTTTTTCACCTGAAAAAGAGTAAAAATGCCATCAGTATTTAGTTTACTTGTCTGTTTTAAAGTCTTATATACTTTAATTGGGTCACCATTCACATGCATAGTTAATATACTTCTATCCATAATTTCCTCTTTAGAGTTATTGGTTACAAATATAAAATATCAAAGTATTATTTATACTTTGATATTTTATATTTGTGCTGTATCAATCTATACAGCTCTGCATGAGTGTATATACAGGTTCTCTCATGTGTTTTCAATTTTGTCTGTTTAATTCTATATATATATATATATATATATATATATATATATATATATATGGTATTAGTCTGAAGTATGTATCTACAAAGAAAAGTGGTAGTTGGAGGCTAATATTAAAATCTGTAGATATATAAAATGTAACGGTTTTGCCCAAGCTTTTGAATGATTCAATTGATATTCAACAGAATTTTCCAGTTAGAAAACTTACAGCAAACATTGCTTGTCCTGTCACAAAATGGAAGCTTTTGTGAAAGAAACAAAGGCACTAAAAAAACATTTGATTCAGTAGTGGAGTGTCAGTTTTCCTGTGGTGGAGGCATATGGAGAATATGCCTTAGAAAGAAGTACCATTAGTCTCTGGAGGTTTTCTTTTTAGCTTCCAATGACAAGTTGTGGGAATTACACTGGATGTAATTGCTAGCAATTAAAAATTAGTGATAGAGCACCTTACACCACTATATCCAGAAACTTGAGGAAACAAGTAATATTGTACTGAGTACTTCACCTCCTTACTGATAGACTTGTGAGGGGGGGGGAGAACTTTCATTACTTACATGTTGGAGAAAGAATGAAGTTCCTCAAAAAGATTGTAATAATTGTAGTATGGGTGTGAATTGAAGTACTAGTTATTAAAGTGGTGTTATTCAACTTCATAATGATAATGTGGGATAACAGATTAAAGTAAGTGGTAATTTCTGTATAGTATCCACCAAATTCCTGGGGATGAAACAAGAATTACTAAGTCATTTTTAAGAAGTACATTCAGTTATCTGTATGCAAGAAGCAGCATTCAGGATTGAGGTGCCTGGTTATGTATGACAATACATCCTACCAAAAAATGCTTAGTCTTCAACTATTCCTGCACCACCATGATTGGAAAGTTTATGTATGTTATGGAATAGGAAGTGTCTACTTTGAAGGAATTTAATCTCTTAACCGGATTAAATTTATATAAAAATTAATTTCTGCATAAAAATGATACATTTGCAAAGGTCTGTGAGATTTTTAATTGACCCTCATGTATATCAGTTTAATCTGACTGCTGCTTCTTTGTAGTTAATATTAATTTCATTTAATTAATAGAAATCTATATGTATATATTTTTCTTTCAGATGACATTCCAATTCAAGAAGAAAACACAATCAATGAAACTCATCCTTTATCATCTATCAGTGAGGAAGTTGAAGAACTTGATCGAAATTCACGCCCAAATTCGGCCACTTCCAGGAGCCGTGAGAAAAGAAGAGGAAGTGGTAGCAGTACTAGTGGAGTCTGTTCAAATGTAACAAAACTCCCAGTACAGCAGCTTCGCAAAGAGAAAAGCAAAGAAAAAAAAAAGGAAAAAGAAGCAACACTTCATGAGTCTAATAGCAGTTCCCGATTAAGAAAAGATCTTGAAGCATCATCCTCACAGTCTTTCAATAAAATAAAAAATTCAGAAGAACTAAGCAATAGTGACGATCTTAGTGAAGATGGAGATTTTAATCTATGCAGCAGTAAAGAAGATATAATGATGAAAAAATTGAACTTAACATGCAATGACGAAAATGAATTTAATAGTGTTTCATGTCCGAGAAACTCATCACTACTCAGCATTCCAGATAAATTTGAAACCAACTCCGCTGAAGTATCTACTGCTGTAGAGAGCAATAGCATTATATATGTTAATAATCATGCACATGATGTGGAAGAAACGGTGATAACAAGTGATGGTAAACTTATTTTGCAGCCTAGTGTATACAAAAGAGAAGAAGCTGGTAATGTAGGCAAACAGAATTCTTCCTTACAAACAGTTGTGTAAGATACAGTATATTTAGCAGAGTTAAAAGTATAGTGATATATATTTTAGGGAAATGTAATTCTCTGCTTTATTTTTAGGTGTCATATATATATATTTGGCTTGAATTGTATCAGCAAAAAAATGAAAATTTGCTTTTATTTGGCAGGAATTATGTTATCACTTGATTTTGGCATGATTTAATTTGAACATTTTCTAATGTTTAATTTTTTTTACTTAATGTTAAATATTAATAAAGAATAATTAAGGTTGTGTATATTATGCTACGAATGCTGAAGTGTAAATACCTAACATATTATAACCATGTTGTTAAAAAAAAAACTGGGTATTCTAATTGTATAGTATAAATAATCTAGTATTTCTTTTTCAAAATGTTGTCTCATGTATTAAGACTTTCTTTCATTAGCCCAGTATTTTATAGATCAGTTCTCAGTTTACTACAACCTTTTATTTCTACATGATGCAAAAAAAAAAAAAAAAAATCAATCGTATTGAGTTTGGAACCATTAGCCTTTGCAGAGCTGGTGTGTACTGAAATATATTTCAGTACACAGCTGTAAATCGAATATAAAACCACTGCTGGAATCAACAGTTGCCTTCTGTTATTTGTTGATGTTCTGTAACTTTCTGTTAATATATAATTTGTCCACAGATTCATTTAGTGTACAAGATGGTTCATTAGCAAAGCAATTTTGTTTGCATTTTCAACTCATTGTATGACTTTGCTGTCAGTCAAGCTATTCTCTCATAATCAACATGCGTTTACAAGTCTCAGAAATAAGAATCAAAAATATTATCATGTTAGCATCTTATTTGAAATATTTGTATTTACATTAATGTCAGAGAAATGGATATTTCATTAAATTATACTTCTGATAATAAGAAAGGATATAGTAAGGTAAGGCTGTACAGTGATTTGTAATTAACTTGTAATTTGTGTTTAAATATAAGATGTTTGCAGATTGGTATTATTTCATATGATACATCATTTAAATAACATTATCATAAAATTATGATAGTTCATTAATTTACAAGTATTATATATGAAATGAGGACTGAACATTAAAATTAGCAACTAGCCATCAAGAGTTAAATGAGAAAAAGGTATAATTGCTCCAGAAATAAAACTATTCACACACTTTGTATACCACAATAAATAATTTTAATAAATGGGCATTACATTACAAACCCTTTACCAGGTTATTGTTCACTTCCATAATGGATGTTCACATTGTGCATGTGAACACTAACTCAATAAAGGGCTTGTAATGTAATTCTAATTTATTAAAATTATTTTTCATGGTACAAAGTGTGTGAATAGTTTATTTCTGGATGGTAACACCTGCAAAGAAAACATCTTTTTAACACGTGATTAAAGATATAATTGCATATTATAAGAATGGACTTCCTCATTAATTGTTTTTATTATAGAAAGTCCTCTTTCACTTGTTTGAAAGTATTTTATTTTGTTTCTCAGTTTAAAACTTGTAGAAACACAAGCTCAAGAGTGATACTCTCAAAATTTGTTGGTTGAAGTGTCCATTGTTTATGGTTTTGTGAATAAAAATACTATTCCTCCATCTTTGATCATTCAACCAGGATATACCAGTTTTTTAATTTCTAAGATTGAAACCAATTTAATTATCACCAGCAGACTTGCCAATTTTCATGTTTATCATAAGAAAAATAAAATATCATATTATCCAAGAATAATTTGCAGCTAACTCAGTGATGTTGCATTGAGTGGAAAAGTTTTACCAGAAAAAATACCCCAGCAGTCCAAATCAAGAAAATGTTTTTCTCAGGAAGTAGATAATAGGTATTCTAAACATCTTGCTGCCATTATTTTATAGATCAGGTTTTTTTTTTTGTTTTTTTCCTCTTTTGTTTCCTGATTATTATAATATTTACTTGGCTTGCCAGAATTAAAGTAGACATTTCTATAAAAAATTTTATACAATATAAAAGAAATTTTCAGCATTTTATGCATACTGTTGCACAGCTTTAATTACTTATTCATCATAAAATATGTTTTTATATGTCACAGCTAAAGATGAATAAAAAAAAATTTAAAGTGCGAGTTGGGGTTTGGGGGTTTTTTTTTTCGTAATTCAGTTAAATTTCAGCCACTTTTTTTCTAGGATAGGTTTTTGTGATATCTTTAAAGAGGAGAAAAAAAATAAAACAGTTTTTAGCCTCTCTTGCCTTTCTTATAAAATTAACGGTTTCATGTGATAGCTAAAATGTAACTCACATAATTGTAGACCATCAGGTTGTATTAGTTATGAATGTGTCATAAATTATACCTAGACATACTAAAACACTTGCATGTGTTGAATGTGTAAAAATTTCTTTTGTACAAACATTTCTTGGTATAAAGTTTCCTACTCATCTTTTAGAATCTGATAGAATTCATGGAGATATTTTAAGAGGTAATTTTTTTTTCCTTTGTGTCACATCACTGTATAATAGTGGTTTTAAAGGTTGAACACTCAGAATATGTAATGAGAAATTTTTAAATATTTAAAATTAGTGGCTGGGGAAAAGGGGTATATCTAGAAACGTACATGTGTAATATTATTCTTTCACTTAAAACAATTATTAAATGTCAGAAGAGAGAATTGGGTTGCTCCTACTTACAAAGGAATTATAGAGCATCTGCTAATTATAATTTGAAGTTTTCATTCATTGTTAGTATATTTAAAAATAATTTAATAATAAAATAAATAACACTTAGAGTTCATTGTATTTTAATCATTTATTAAATTTAATTAGCAAAGAATTTTATTTTACTTGTAAAAGTTGCCTACCCATATAGCAGATTACTTAAATTCTCAGAATACTTTTAAAGTAATGACTGATCAGCTGATGCCTTTGGTTGATTGTCTAAACATTTTATTTACATTTGTATTATAGAATTAATGGTGGGGGCATTTTATAAGGGTACATTAATATATTATTAATATACACTCAGTAACAAATGTTGCCAATGCTTCAGTATAGTTTAAAAAAAAGTGTTTGGATGTAAATGATAAGTATTCTTGAAGCTATGCTTATTATTGCATTTCCATTTGCCCAACTTTACTTCCAAGCTTGAGTAAAGAATCCAAACTATGTATTGTGCAGGAATTTCTTATCAGTGAAATTACTTTCATGAAATTTAACCTACATTGCCAGTATTTCTGTTCTATAAATAAGCAGAAGCAGTGTAACTTTGTTCCATTAGAAATGTAACCTACTAAATTTGTGAATATCTTGAACTGTATAGAAATGTATGTATCTACTTATACATATTATATACATATATATATCTCAAGAACAGTATCTTACATGACAAGTATGTATTTTATATGTGTAAATCTTTCATCTTGAATGCTAACTGAGAGTGCCATTATTTTTTCTTCAGTAAGGAATACCAAATATAGCTGAAATCAAAAAAAAATTGCATTAACCCAGTTATCTCTTGTCATTTTTGTTTGGTTTGTTGCCAGAAGAAATTATGGTATGTGCCAATGCAAATAATTGGTCTTCACCGTGTGGCCAGAATGAATTTTATATATACATTTAACATTTCTAACAAGTTGGTATATTTACCACCTTTAATTCTTTTGCTGTCATTCCTCCTTCCCTTCCTTCCTTGCTTCCAATGTACATGTGAATAAAATGTGTAAGTTACTGTACCATACAATTTACAGATATATAGGTGTGCCTGTAAATAACAAGAGTTTCAGAAGTACATTAATTGGAAATTATTATGTATTCCTAAATGTTTTATTCTGGTTAGCAAATCTTGTAATGTATTGTTAATATTCACAACATGAGAAATGCAGCAAAATGTTACTGGTATTTTCTGAGGTAGGTCGATTAAAACCTCATGCAAATATGAGATTGTTGACTAATTTTGTGACTCTCTGAGTACTGTAGATAAAATTATTTCATCATGTGGTGGTCTTTTCTTTTGTTCTTTGGCTATACATTTTAAATACTTGTACCAAATGGAATAGGAATTTTCTTTAATATGCTGTCAGTTCTGGCCCTAGCATAAACAGCACCTGTTGTGAATGGTTCTATTGAATCATTCTGCTTTATAAAAATAGCTACCTCCAGAGAAATATTCATTTTACAATAAAAGCATAATTTTTATTAATTACATTTTTAAATTTTATTAACTGTTTGAAAATAACTCTAGCTGTAAAATTGGCTAGAAACAAAACACTGTAATCATAAATTATAAATTTTATTCCAACACAATGTCAGGTCTAGCTTACTAGCAATCTCATTTTCAGTTGATATTGCCAATGATGAGAGCTCACGTAAGTCATTTTGCACCAAAGGTATGTTTTAATTAGTTTCAGTTTTAAGAAGAAACTTCTTTTCAGCACTGGGCTCCATCACTGGTAACATCAGTAAAAAAAATAGTGAGCTTGTCTTCGTAAATATTTCTCAGTAAGTAGAACAAAATGACTTTCTTCAGTTTTTTAGTGCAACCATTCTGTTTATATCAGAATGGGTTGCACTAGTGAGGATGGAGATCCTGATATAAATGGAACAGACTTGTAAATTCATTCAGTGAATAGCTAGTTATATAAAATTCTCATAGTATATGATTTTGAAACTTGTCAACCTGCTCTTTCAGGGAAGAGTGGTCTGTTATAATGTAGAAAAGTTCACATTTTTATTTCCTCCAGTTGTTACCTTAATGATTCTTATCAAACATTATTCATCTACACTTTCATGCAGGTTCCTTAAATGAAATCATCACCAAGAGATTCTTTTTTATATTGTCATTAACAATTATCTTGTTAATGTTGCAATCTCTTTTGCAACATTAACAAGACAAGAGACCTTCAAACCCACTATTGATGTACCAAGACAAATGCTCTGAACAATGCATAAGAGACATTACAGTTCTGTCAGATTCTATCTTATGTCAGATTTTCATCTTACTCACAATATTTACTTGAAATAAAAATGTTGTACCATGTGTAGTAAATAGAATTATAAATTAGAAGTTCATTAACTAATTTGCTAGGCACAGTGCTTCATGCCTAATACCAGCATCCCCATGACTTTGACTCAAACACCTTTTGTTTTATAATGTAAGCTTTCAAACTGTCAGCATTAAGAACAAAAAAAATAGATTCATGGTGTGCTAATCACTTAGTGCCCAAGGCAGTTACCTAACTTTAAAATTAGCACTGCTCTCTAAATGCGACATTTCTACATTCCTGTATGTTATGCAATAACAAAAAAATAATATTTGTAATTTTCAGTATCAAAGGTTAGTCATATGTTACCATATGAATTATTTTTGATACTAAATAAAAAAACACTTAAAACAGTATTTAGTTTTAATAATAGAATAAACATTTAAAAAGTAAATGCACTGAATAATAACCAAAGTTTTTAATAAAAACTGATAGAACATTACTGTAGCTTGAGCTCAAGTGAGCACCAGATGACACATTTATATTTTGTTATTTTGGTTTTTAGGAGCATTAGCAACTAAGACCACATTGCTCCAGGGATATGCGGTGGTCATTCCCTGACCTTTCCGCATCCTCCATATTTGGTGTCAAGGGCTCGAACCCTGGTCTAATCAAGAAGCATGTGCTACGCACTGCTGCTCCTGGCTACGGAGGCACCATGAGATTTTGTACCTAAGTCATTAAGCTTATCTAAGATTATTTTGTGAAGATTGGGAGCTAGGAGAAGATGCAAAGTTGCTAGCATGGGAAGATATCTTGAAGAATTGAGTGCTTATAGCTTTTGTACTGTGTGGAATGATTAATTTTAAAAGTTCATTCTTTGTGAGGGTTTATTGAGGACTTTGAAAGGAGGTATTAAGAAGAGCAGTCTTCATTTCCTCCATGGGACAAAAATAACTACTGCTATACCTGAGAGTCAATTGATTAGGGGTCTCCAAATAATAATGGTATGTTCCAGGGATATGAGAGCTTGTTGTAAATTCTAGCTAAGTTATAAAATGTAGAACTTGTCTGAGAAAACAAAGGGCTTGAGCAACAGATTTAGTAATCTAGTGAATATGAAAAGTGATGTTTAATCAGGATGACTGCAAAACTTTAAATGGCCCACTTACTAAAATCAAAAGAATAAATTAGTGTTTTAAAACGGAATAGGGAAGGGACAGAAAAGAGAAAGTAGCCATAAACCGTAGAATAAGGAATAATATCTGAAGTGTCAGAAAAAGAAGTTCATTTCAAGAAATCAATGGGAATTACAGAGGCTAGTGTTGTGGATAGAAGCAAATGGACATGATTGATGAAGCCAAAAGAGAAGACAGTGTTTGATTAAATGACTTATTCATGGCCCCAGTTACAAATGAAAGTAAGACTAGAGGGATGGTATATCTAAAACAGACAAATCTCTCTCTCATGATATTTAAGTTGGCTTCATTGCATCATTTTGTCACTATTAATACTTATACTGTGTTGCTCAGGCTTTAAAAAATGATTCAAAAAAAAAAAAAATGTGCAGTTTGTCATAGCAATCTTGTCTGTTAATTTTGCAAAAAACACAACTGTGGTTATTTGGTGAAAATTTTGGATGCCCTTTGAAATAAACCTGGGGAGAATGAACAGTAAAGCAAAATTCCAAGAAGGAAAGTACAAGATGTCTAAGATGGGATGAGTGTGGGGCTCTGGGGAAGAATGCAAATTAAGAGTAATACTATATACAGTAAATTCCCATTATAGGGATTTGAAAGGTACCACGGCACAAAGTACTATGAGTGGGAAAGCATAGTATATATACTTCACAGGATGGCACAGAAAAGCACAAAAGCAGAGATCAGAAGTTTGTTGGCATTAAGAAAATTTGAAATTTAGTGTTATCTGTAGTTGACCTGCTATCCTGGCCAATATTCTTTGGGGTGGCTGTGATGGGCTATAGGATGGAGGAGGGTTATTGCTGCTGTGTGGCACTTCCTTCTGATCTACTGGAGTAGCCATTGATTCAGAGGAGGGAGAAACCATCCCCCTATGTTCCATTTGATTCTTCAGGCTTCTGTAGGGTGGATTTCTGGTGTTGTTCATCTGTTTTTAAGAGTTTTTAAGAAATGGAATAGTGAAGATTTTTTATTAAAAAATATATTTTGAAATATTATTTATTAATAATATTTCTAATTAATGTGACTTTTGCTGCTGAACTTCTTGAGCGAGTCTCTCAACATCAGGAAAGTATGCCATAATTTTCATCTTTAAGCATGCTGAGAGAGACTCGCGTTGTTCAGATGGTTTCTTGATTTATTTTTAATATAGTTAATGTTCAAAAATATTTGCCTGCAGAAATTCGTCGAACCAAAAACTGAGAGAAGTTCAAATGCAAATATTTTCAAATTTATATATGTGTTTGGTAGCTACACCATGCATCGAACACAATTTGGTCTTGCTTTTTCAACTCATCTGTTGGCATCCATTTTTGAAGAATTGCAAGGACAGCCTTTTGCCTCCCCAAATCCTCAATTTCAGTTTTAAGGCAATTTTACGCTTGCACTCCACATGTCCTTGATTTTTAAGTCCTCTAACTCCATTTCAAACTTTGCTTCATGTGGGTTGAAGAGCCGCAGTTAGATGCTCTAAGAGCTGCAGGTGGCCAACCCCTGCCCTACACTTATTTTAGGGGGGAGTTTGCAAAAATTTAACTTGCATAATAAATCACTGGTTTTTTGATAACAAAAAACTGACATAAGGCTGATACTCATAAACTGTGTTTGCATTGCATTATGTATTGTATTAAGCAGGCTATACAGTTTGCTTACAGGTCTTTATTCTTAATTTCAGATAATAGTAGGCTTCTTATTTGATGCTATGCTAACTTCAAGTCCAATGTCTGTACTGTGAACTTCTTACAATTTTAGAGCAACAGCATAGTTGATGTGAGAAATGTAACACATGCATAATTCCATTGCTTCTTTAATGAACTCTTGCTTATCGGAAATAATGAGGAAGGAAATAATACTAAATGTGTTATTGTGGGTATGAAATTCTGAAATTACTGGTGTTGGCACAAGGATGAAAAACTGGACATATTAAAATATTTATAGAACATATAATTTTGAATATTTTTTTCACATTTTTTTTTATCATAAAAGTTAAATGATTTTTTTTTTCCCTTGGTAATGTTACGACAACTTTAAAAATGGAAAGTCATATTTACAGTTACAGTAATTATGTTATATTGGTTAATTACTATGACAGGATAATGAAAATATTTGGATGTAAAAAATACTTTTAACATAATACACCTAGACTTTTAGCTTTTGATATGTATACATATGAGTTGTACACACTGAAGAAATGCTTACTGTAGGCTTTTGTTTTCCCTGATAATTCTTAACCATCCTATGCATTTTGCTTTTCTCCCACTAATCTCATTCGTTCATCTGACTTAGGTGTGAGATGTCCCATTATCCTGTTGAAAGAAGCCTTTTGCAGATGGATATGCTGCAGCCATGAAGGGATGCACCTTGTCTGGAACAATTTCAAGATATGTGGCATCCAGATGCTGCTTCACAGGTATCAGGTTTTTCAATTTTCATCATGAAAACACTCCCCCATCCCATTACACTGCCAGGACAAACATGCATTAATGGCACCACCTAGCAGGTCTGATCCATGCACTCATGCTGCTTTCCATATCCCTGTCCTCCCAGTAGTCCAGTGTTGGAGTACCTAAGTTCACAGTACAACCTTTTTTTTTTTTTTGCTTGCAGGAATGAAATGAACCCATTTCATACATTTGTTGCAATACCTCATCTATGACAAGGTACAATGAGTTGTGTTATGAAATGCTTCTTTGGTTACAGCCGTTATATTGAGTTATTTGATTGACTTTAGCCTTTCTGTTACTCTTCCCTCATCACTGTCTTTTTTCTCTCTTGAATTAGTGACTTGTTTATGACCTTGGGATCACCATTTGCTGGGCACGATTTGGTTTTTGGACCAATATTGGCATGAGATGATCTTTATGTAAATACCAGCAAGGTTGGTTTCCAAGGTACTCATAACTGCAAGTCTGGTGCTCACTACCATGTCATATTCATAGTCACATAAGTCTTGCATCTTGCTAATTCTTGCAGTAATTTATATATAATGGTGTAAATAACCAGTTTACCCATAAGTTTAATTACAATATGGGTAAACTATGGTGTGTTTACACTGATATATAGTTAATTTCAACCCATAACGTATTATACTTTGAGCATTTAGTCTTCAAAATATTCCATTTCAATGAAATATTGCATCACAAGGCATGCAACCGTCTACCCAGCAATGGCAATGGGAAATTTCAAGCCCTCAAATGTGCACGGCAAATGTTGACATGGAGAAATTGGTTCCCTCATCACTCTCTTTTTCTCAATATAAGATTATACCATTGCCAGAAGCTCCATGAATGTCACATGGTCCATTCCAAGATAGTTCTGGTAATCAGCTGGTGGTGTCAACAGTAATTTATCCAAAAGGTTGATGTGTGAATTTTGCTCTTTTTTTTTTTTTTTCTTTCTGAGCCACTCTTGCCCAAAATCTCTTTCATTTTTTCTTTTCTTCATTAGCACAAAGGGAGAATAGAATAATAGCGATACAAGCCTCTTCTTAGCTGTCCATAATTGTTTTACTAGTACCGTTTTCTTTGATGGTCCAAGAATGACATATTTTATATATGTCACACATGTATGATGGTGCATGGGCAATCAACATCAAACATGGTATGAACAAACATGTTCATGCCCCATGATATGAACACGTTTGTACATGGGGCATCTGTTTGCAGTCCACTGGACTACGAACGGATGTCCAGTACTTTTTGGAAAGTAGTACATATTTGCAGGTATGTCAAGGCCAGCAGGTATCCAGGGGAAACTCACCAGTCTCTCTAATTGATCCTACCTAGTCTGAGATGTTAATTGAAAATGAGTTTGTTAATTTTATTTTTTAAAAAAATCTGGATATTTGTTAAAATATAAATTCATTCAAAGCTGGTTTTAAGCAGACCAAGTGGCAAACTAGGTTGTGCCCTATATATTGTCTCTAAACCGAGTGAACTGTGGTCTGTTTGCCGAAGTTAAAACCTGAGTTTCTCAGAGTTGGGGGAACCATGCTACTGCCTCAGATTAACTTTTTTTTCTTTTTATGAAAACCCCAAACATGAAAGGTATCAAAACCTATAGTATTAGGTTTTGATACCTTTCATGTTTGGGGTTTTCATATTAGTACCGTGCATGGGTTGAAGGAGAAGTATGGGGGGGGGGGGGATGCCAGAAACTTTGCTCTAGAGACTAAACATGGGTTTCACCACTTCAAGCCTCCAATAAGCAAAGTGGTGGTATTTTACCGGTTGAAAAGTCATCTACCACCTACAAACTAAACCAGCTAAGTTGCAAAAAAAAACCATAAAAATTCTTAATGTCAAAAATGTGATTTGAACTCAGGTCTCTTCCTGCAGGTGTGTTGAGAAAGGTGATTTTTTGAAAGCTTGACAACTTTCTTATAATTGTTCCATCTGACATCTGTTAAGTGATCAATTAATAAAATTGTGTAATAGTAATAAGCCAATAATATTCAGTAATTAAAACTTGATTTTAGTTCTCAACTTTTTTAAATTGTATAAACATTGTCTAATCCTGTTAGATAAAAGCAAAAAGGCCAACGCCACCATCAATAACCATTATGGCTCATAAAAAAAAAAAAAAAAAAAAAAAAGGAACGTGCTCTTTTACTAAATCTGTTCTACCAGAATAATAGTAACGCTAATGCAGCACCATGTGAATATCGGAAACTTAAAAATTTGTTATAAAGGACCTTTGACCTTGTCAGTGGGGCTTTGAAAACTAATAAATTTGAAGCGACTAACCGGTGAGTTAGGTGTAGTTCCAGGCAGGGGAGGACCAGATAACTACATATTGGAACCGAGGTAGTGGCGGCAGTGCAGCGGCATGCTCAGGTTTTTCCTGGGGGGGGGGGGCGCAATGGTGACAAAATAGGTGCCATACAAAGGTCAAGGGATTATTTCAGAGCCATTTCACATCAACCACTTTTTTAAGAAGACCACGTGCGTTTTCAAGAGCGCATCAATTTAAATTGTAATGTATATGTTGCTTTATTCAACAACGAAAATATAAAAAGATTCTTTATTAACATAAATTTTATACAATAGTGATTCTTTACACAGAAAGCCAGAGGAATCTTACAATTAGTTGTTTATACAAGTGATTTTGTTTATAATAGAGGGTAAAAAAAGATAAAATAATAATAAATAACTAAATAATTAATAGATAAAATGTAAAAATGAAGTAATTACAACGAAAAAGGACTACAAGTTGAGGAGAACATGAAATGACATTGGCTAAGATCGGCACTTACATAAATGTCCTTTACAAACAGCAAGAGAGGACAAGATGCCATCATGATATGCCTTGTCTATAGTCCACAGGTCGATGTTGAGAGTGTCCAGAGTCACATTAGGGAAATGTCTCTTGAAATTCTGTAATCACTGGAGCCTAGAGCACAAGGAGGGGGGGTACTACGGTACGGAGATGTCTGCCTGGCAAATGCCAACCAACCGCGTTCCAGATGATGTGATCCTGCTTAGATGAGCACAGATGAAGGAATGACTATTTTTAGCACATGGGGACTGTGGGTGTGTATTGCAGGTTGGAGCAAAGTGCAGATTTAGATGTCATGTAGATCGGGTGTGACCACAAGTTGGCCCACTTCAGCACCCAGAATACAAGGCCCACAGTTTCCTGAGGCTGGTGGGTGGTGCCGCCGACCAAACTTCCACGACATAGAGCACACTACAGAAGTAAGTTGCAAGGTATTTCCTGATTATTTGCTTATTGTGTGTTTTGCACAGATCAATTTTCATTCCCCAGATGCTTTAATTAAGGCTAACAAAATGCAAGCTTATGTTTGATAAATTTACCTGTTGTTACATTCAACACCAAAAAATAAAATAAAATAGCCTTGGCTCACAAAACGCATGTAATATGTTATACAGTCAGAGCTGGAACTAGAGTGGAGCGAGTGGGATGCCAGCCCCAGGTGCAGCATTATAAGGGCATGTTTGATCAGATATACTTTAAAATTGCTTCATTTTTGATTTAATTACAGTTGCCAGTCGGACCTGTGTTTAATCAACTTCTTTATAGTGAATTTTTTGAATTCCTTTTGGTAATTACATTTAAAAATTTCTGTAAAATGAAGAAATTTCAATATATAATGAATAGATTATGAGAGACAACTTTGTATTCACCTCCATCATTTAGGCAATTTAAGCAATTAGAAACTGAAAATTAAGGGTTAAAAGAAATTCAAAATTTGTTATTCAGTTGCTTCGTCTTCACATTTAAAAAAAATAGGTTAATAAATTGTTATCAACAAACCGTTCTTTATGTATTTTTATTTCCTTCAGTTGATTTGTAACCACATACAGTAGAACCCTGATTAGTTTTCCTAGGGACTGGAGGTTGAGAACTTCTTACATGGGAAAATGACCTAAGGGTATGAAATATCAGCTACACAAAACAGGATGTCTAATTGCTTAACAATTTGGAAGGATGAACTCCTTTGGAATTTCAACATACCTTAAAAGGTTACAATTACAATAAGACAGAGCAATCGACTAAGTAATTCAGAACTTAATGGCAAATGCTTCACGTAGTCGACACTATCCAATTATGGATATCAATGAAAACAATTGCAATATGTCACTTCCATTATACCAAAATGTTTATACTGTACTTTAAAAAGGTTTGGGGAGGTGAAAGCCTCACACTACGGAAAATTTACTACTCGAATAAGTTCGTAGGAAATCGTTGAAGTAGGTGGTATCGTTTTTGTGATATCTCATATTGTGAATGCTTTCACAACAAGTTGCCATGATTTTGAACTACCTAGAATAAGCAACGCTTCGGCACTGGATTCTTGCCGGATTGTGAAGGCTTTCACAACATGAGATGGAAAAAACGACGGTTTATTACGAACTAAAATGATGTTTAGCAT
This sequence comes from Mastigoproctus giganteus, assembly GCF_048544385.1. NCBI lineage: Eukaryota > Metazoa > Arthropoda > Arachnida > Uropygi > Thelyphonidae > Mastigoproctus > Mastigoproctus giganteus. The sequence continues at coordinate 120,432,171 of NC_143587.1, forward strand.
TAACTTGTTCGATTACCAAAATTTATATATTGTTTAATATTTTTTTAATCTAAAAATAAAGAATTTCTATATTTAAAAAAACGTATTAAGTGGGAAAGCGTCAATATAATAATACACTGTATTCTTTATCACGAACATTTTATGCGGGAAAACCTTTTACCCGGGGATAATAATACAGTACCGTATAAAGAGGTGAAATCGGGACTAAAGAAACGAAACCTGGTACAGGGGAAAACTTATGCGGGAATTTCTTATCCGAATTTTACTGTATTTTATTTTTATAGGTTATAACGTATGTAATTATTAGGACAACGTCGATTTTCTCTTGAATAGTTTGGAATAAAAACTTGCTAATGGTGAATTTTAGACAGATAATGGCTGATTTACTTCAAAGAAACAAGTATTTGTATTGTTTTCCGATACATTTTATTTGGAACTAATAAAAGTACTGGCAATGTGCCTTCACTAGTCAACTCACAGAAAGCCTTTTCCTGTTGGAAAAGAGTCTAAAAATTCTGAACTTATTCATGGTGCTCTACAAAAAGCAATTTTAACAGACAAAGAAAAATGGGGAAGAATTATTTAAAAAATTATTCTGGGCACAATATTATTTTGTGAAAAAAAGTAGTCGGGAATCCGAAAGCTGGAATATCATTGAACTTATGTCATTATAATAAAGAACTAGCAGAACAAATTTCAAATCATCAAGGAAGTGTGAATTATTTAGCGCATAAAATTCAAGACTATATGATTAATTGGAAATGAAATTCGGGTCAGTATTATTTCAAAAATTAAAAAAGCTGATTACTGTACTTCCTTGTAAATTGATTGCACACCCGATTTATCACATCGTGAACAAATGTCCCAAATATATCAATAGAAGAGTTTCATTGATTTTATAAAAAGTAAAAGGCTGCCATTGGATTGGCAACAAAAATTTTTACTAAATTAGAAAAGTATGAGCTTGACATTAAAAATATAAGGGGGAAACGATACGATAATGTGGCCGATATGGCAGGGGATACAGCGTACAGGCAATAATTTAAAAAAAAAAAAAAAAAAAAAAAGAATTTGTCACGTTTGTACCATGTTCGACACAGTCTTAATTTAGCTGGTGTACGTGCAGCATCAGTAATGGCTGGGATAAGTTTTTTTTTGGCGTTGTTCAAAGAATATTTTCTTTTTTTTTCTGGTCCCACTAGTCAATGGGAAATTTTAATGATTACTTTGGAGATTTCACTTAAAGGACATAGACACAAGATGGTCGTTTAAAGAACGAGCTATAAAATCTTTGTTCTTAAAAATAAAAGTTCATGAAGTCTTAATTACTATAGAAGATATGTCTGAAAATGCAGAACTATCAGTATTGCTCTGTCTGCTTTTACAAATAGACTATTCATTTTTATGGAGATATGGAATAAAATTCTCCATAATATTATTATTAATACTAGCCACATAGTGCAAGGAAGCCTGAGGCTTATGCAGCACCAGCCAGGTGGGAAGGAGCAGCAGTGCGTAGCACACGCTTTTTGATTAGACCGGGGTTCGAGCCCGTCACCACCAAATACGGAGGATGCGGAAAGGTCAGGGAATGACCACCGCATATCCCGGAGCAATATGGCCTTAGTTGCTAATGCTCCTAAAAACCAAATAACCAACACCAGCCAAAAAAAATTCCAAGTTACCATGAGGGGGGGGGGGAGAGAGAGAGAGAGAGAGAGAGAGAGAGAGAGAGAGTGTGTGTGTGTGTGTCAGAAGTAGAAGGGAATCACCGAAAAAGAGAAGAATGATGATATCTAGCTCAGGACCCTGGGTGGGCCGAGCCCATACCAGATGTGAGCTCCTGGGGGGGGGGGTAAATATTGACTGAAAATAAGGCAATACAAGCTACAACGCTTTGTGTACACAATTGTTCCCAATTAATAAGCGAATTGATAAAAAAAAATCTCCAAGAAATACGGGAAAGTGAATTTCAGATATTTTCGGATATACTGCTTCCACAGCAGAAAAAACGGATATTACCAGTTTCATTTCCAGATGAAAGAAAAAAATGACACTTTAAATTTATCTGCCAAACAACAATTTTTTATTGAAATTAAATGTGTTTTGGATGTTTTTATGAATGGCTTAAGCACTAGATTTGAAAAACTGAATACTATTGGGAGTGTGGGAGTGGTTTTTTTTTTTTTTTTTTTTGGCTGATGCTGCATAAGCTTGCTTTCTTGCATCAAATGCCTCTACTAATGCTAATGCTATTTCTTCATATTTTTATTTTATTTGGAACTTCACTTGCATTAATTAATAAATCTGACTGGCAGAGGTCTGCTTCCGACCTTGCCTTAATATGCATCTAAGATTTAAATACGTCGGATATTTGAAAAATCATGTTTTATGAATTGTGCAGGATATAAAATCTGAAAGCCCTTTACAACTTCTCCAATTCCTTCATGATCATTGTCTAATAGAATCTTATGCAAATATAGAAATAGCGCCATGAATTTTTCTTATCCTGCCTGTAACAGTAGCGTCTTGTGAAAGGTTCTTTAAAGCGAGAAAAATTCAATTAAAATAATACAAATTCATTGCATATTTTTATTTTGTATAATGTTAAAAGTACTATATTTCGCAATATTTTATTTCTATGGTTTTGTACTAGGTATATAAACAAACTACCTGTTTTTCTAATTTCTTTGTAGTTTATATAGAATTAAATTTTAAGGGCACAAAAGGTGATATAGTTGTACACGTTGGCACTAATAATATTAAGAGTAGGAGACCGGCAGAATTACTTAACAAGTACAGGTCACTGTTGAACAAAAGCCGAGAATTAGGGTTGAATTTGAAAGTGTCTGCAATTCTGCCCAGACACGATAGGAGGGAGTATATGATGAGAGCCTTTTCGATCAATTCGGCCCTGGAAAGATTGTGCAAGGCTCAAGGGGTAGAATTTTTTTCAGCCTGGACTGTACTTGTTAACAGGAGAGATTGCTTCTACAGGGATGGGATACACTTAAATAGAAAGGGTGCAAGAATATTTGCTGATGCTATCGATGCAGTGTTAGGTGGGTCGGAAAACTGCTAGCTTGGGGGGAGACAAAGACCAATAGATTGACAGTAGCCACTGGCAGAGGTGAAAGAGATTCTTGCACTGCTTCTATTAGAATGAGCAGAAGCCTAAAAAACAAGATGCATGGTATTTCAGAGACTGCTGGGAGCCATTGCGGTACAAGTAAACACATGGGTTGTGTTAGGGTAGCTAAGAATAGAAACAGGTGCAGGTATACTTGCGTGTACACCAATGCTAGGAGTTTAGTAAATAAATTTGATGAATTTGAGGTATTGCTCAAAACATCAAAGGCAGATATTGTTAGGATATCAGAGACGTGGTGTCACACAGATATAAGGGATGCAGATCTGCAATTTGGGGAGTACAACGTCTACAGAAAGGATAGACAGGATAGGAAGGGGGGAGGGATTATGCTATTAGTTAAGAAACACATAAAAACCAAGGAAGTGAAGCCAGTCGACATCGCTGGACAGTGCAGTGTTGAGTCAGTTTGGTGTGACATAAGCATTGGGAGATCAAAATTGAGAGTAGGAGTGTGCTATAGGCCTGATGAGTATAATAAGGAACTGTACAGGGAAATAGAGTGGGCCAGTAAATCAGAGAGTCTTATAATGGGAGATTTTAATTTCCCAGATATTGACTGGAATTTGGGGGCTGGTCACTCACACACTAGCAGGGCTTTTGTGGATTTATTGGATGATTATTTTCTACATCAGCATGTTCGGGAGGCAACTAGAGGGAGTAATACTCTTGATTTGATTATCAGCAGTGATTCTTCATGCATTAAGAATCTGCAGATAAATGAACCACTAGGTGGCAGTGATCACAGTGTGCTGAAGTGCGATTTACTGAAAGAGGTAACTACCATTAGGGGTAAAGGGAAGGGTTATTGCTTCCGTAAAGGCGACTACGATGGACTGAGACAGTATTTAAATTCTATACAGTGGGACCAACTGATGATGTTACCAACAGCAAATTCAAAATGGGAAGCATTCAAAGAACTTATCTTGGAAGCTACTAGGCTTTACATACCAACTAAGAAATATTGTTCAAGGTTCAGGCCTAAATGGTTGTCAGATGAACTAATGAGACATATGGCAGAGAAGAAAAATGCATGGGATACATACAAATTAATGGGTGACGTGGAAGCCTATGATAGATATAAGTTGGTCTGTAACCAAGTCACAAAGGAGATTAGGCAGGCAAAGGCAGATTATGAGAAATCCTTGGCAAAGGATGCAAAGAAAAACAGCAAAGAGTTCTTTACTTATGTAAACTCTAGAAGGAAGGGGATGAATCAGATTGGTCCACTTGATATTGATGGGTCAAGTGTTGATGATCCTGCTCAGGTAGCTAACAAACTAAATGAATATTTTGCATCGACATTCACACATGAGGAGTTATTCAGCAAGGGGAATGCCAGAGGTGTATTCAACTCTAGCAGTAAGCTACAGAATCTTGAAATAACTGGGAGTAAAGTGGAGGAGAAACTGTTGCACAAGAAAGGCACCCGGGGTGGATGGGATCTATCCAGTTATATTAAAGGAGGCAGCAAAGGAAGTAAGCAAACCCTTAGCCATAATTATGAGAGCTTCCTTGGATTCAGGGGAGGTACCCATAGACTGGAAATGTGCAAATGTGACCCCAATTCACAAAGGAGGATCAAAGGCTGACACAAGTAATTATAGACCTGTGAGCTTAACTTCTGTTCCAGGAAAATTAATGGAGGCACTGGTTAAAGAAGCACTGCAGGATCATTTAGACAAGACTTCAGTTATAGCTCAGACACAGCATGGTTTTGTTAAGGGGAAGTCTTGCCTGACCAACTTGATTGGATACTATGATGCAGTCACAAAAGAACTGGATGCAGGGAATAACTTTGATATTATATACTTGGATCTTAGAAAGGCTTTTGATATTGTTGCACATGGAAGACTGCTACACAAATTGGAGCAGTGTGACATTGGAGGCAAATTGCTGCTATGGATAAAGGGGTGGTTGAGGGGGAGAAGACAGAGAGTGGTAATCAATGGACACTCCTCATCGTGGACTAATGTTATTAGTGGAGTCCCTCAGGGCTCAGTGTTGGGTCCATTATTGTTTTCTGTATTTATAAATGATATTGATGATGGTATATCAAGCTTAATGTCCAAGTTTGCAGGTGATACAAAGGTTGGCTGGGTTGTCAAGGACACTACTGACACTGTGCTGCTGCAACAGGATCTGGAAAGGTTGAGCAGATGGGCTGAGAGGTGGCAAATGAAGTTTAACATTGACAAATGTAAAGTACTACACATGGGAAACAGCAACCCCAGAGCAACGTATCAACTCTGTGGTACTATGCTGACAGTGGTAGAGAATGAAAGGGACTTGGGGGTGATTGTGCAGGCAGATATGAAGTTCTCTGAGCAGTGCAGACGGGCTGCAAGAGTAGCTCATGGAGTATTGTCAATGATATACAGGAATTTTTCCAGCAGGGATAAGGAGGTGATTATTCCATTGTATAAGGCGATGGTCAGGCCACACCTAGAGTACTGTATACAGGTCTGGAGGCCTCATTTCAAGAAGGATGTAGAGCTGCTGGAACGAGTACAGAGAAGGGCAACAAGATTAGTGAATGGAACAAAGGGGTGCTCTTACGAAGAAAGGCTTAAGTTTTGCAAATTACAGTGTCTGGAGACTAGGCACCAGCGAGGTGATCTGATAGAGGTGTATAAAGCCTTGAATGGTTTAAGCATGCTCAATGCTGATGGGATTCTTCCTCTAGCTCAGAAAAATCACCTGAGAGGGCATAAATTCAAATTGAGGAAAGACAGATGTAGGATAGACGTGCGGAAATTTGCCTTTAGCCAGCGGGTGGTTGGTTGGTGGAACACACTTCCATCCCTTGTGGTGGAGGTTGATAGCCTAAATAAGTTTAAGGCTCAGCTGGACAGGTATTTTGAACGAACAGAAGGGTGAAGTGGAAGTGGGTTTTTTTTTTTTTTTTTTGGCTGATGCTGCATAAGCTTGCTTTCTTGCATCAAATGCCTCTACTAATGCTAATGCTAAAATTCTCTGTAGATATAAACGAATATTTATAAGTTTCTTTTTCTTTGATATTTTTGTTTTGTTATATTCATTGTATTATTTAAATTATTTTATTAAGAAATATAGGTATATACAAATCGTAGACCGTTGCAATAGTAATTTTTATAAATTCATAAAGATTGCAAAGGGGTGTAGAGTGGGGAAATTTTCCCTGGGCACTGAGCTTTCAGGGGAGCAAACTGAAGGAATTATCTATCACAATCAGGGGCGCCAGAAAGACATGGTTCCCGAGCGTCGACGACCCTAGTTACCCTACTGAAAGATTCACTACATGCATATAATGGGAACGTACTTATAACACGTTTGCCCCAGGTGTAAGATTGCCTAGTTCCAGCTCTATATACAGCTGAACAAATCGGCAGTTAAATATTAGTCTTGAGTCTTAGAGAAATTTCTTGCATGTTGGTTGCATTGTCGCAAAATGATCTGTCACGTTGCTGTAGTCAACCTTGCTCGCTAATTCCTTTTCAATGGACAGGATAGCTAGTCCTGACAGTCTGTCTTCTGTCATAGTAGAGCGTAAGTAATTCTTAATCAGTTTTAGATGGCTAAAAGATCTTTCTGCGGAAGAGGTGCTTATGGGTATGGCGTAAAATATTTGATATAGTGTGGTTACATATGGATAACTTGAGAGCAAATCATTGGTAGTCATAAATTTCAACATTATGGTGATGGTAAGTTCTCCAAAATTTGTTTCGCTACTCATATCTTTCATCAGGACTTTCGTAAAGGTGACTACGGTGGTCTGAGACAGTATTTAAATTCTATACGGTAGGATCAACTGATGATGTTACCAACAGCAAATTCAAAATGGGAAGCATTCAAAGAAATAATCTTGGAAGCTACTAGGCTTTTCATGCCAACTAAGAAATATTGTATTGACTTTAAATTAAGAACAGGGGCGGCTCGTCTGTAGGCACTGAGGATCTGCAGCCTCCCCAGCTTTTTCAAATCTAAATATACAGTCAACGGAATTATATGAAATTTTGTGAAGAACAATGCAACGCAATGAATATTTTTATTAATAGGTGCCGCATATAGTATACTCATCCTCTATTTACAATAATCAAAAAAATAAATAATTTCTTTATTTAATACAAGCATTAAACAAGCAAAAAAGGCCCTGGGCCAACCATGGTCTAAGGCCTTTAGTTCATGGGAAAACAACTATTTCCAATAATCATTTCAATAATAAACAAATAAAAACATGATATCATTTTCAACTTTGAAGTTTAACCGTAGGCGGAACTGTGTACTAGACGTAATGCAAACGTTTTACTGTCTGTTTGTAATATGGTCTATTTCCCTGTCAAGGAATTGTGCACTTTTCCATAGGCGCCATTTAAGGTAAAAATGTTTAATGCTCCCTTTGTACGCTGGTTCTCGTACAAGAACTAAAGGCTTGTGATCAGTAACAACGAATAGACTTTGCTCTACAATTTCTGGCTCGTATAGAACTTGACGATACATGGGCTCCAATGATATTGTGGTCTGATGAGGCACCTTTCATTCTTCATGCGGCTGTAAATGCACAAAACTGTCGAATATTGGCAACTTCTCGTCCATCTAGTGTGCATGAAAGACCACTACCAAGCCCATACGTTACAGTATGGTGTGGATTCACAGCAGAATTTATAATCGGACCATTTTTATTTGAAGAATCTACACCTCATGGCCCCGTAAGGTGTACGGTAACTAATGCACGGTACTGCGCTCTTCTAAGAGATCGCATTATTCCCGCTCTGCAAGAAAGGCAATGCTTGGAGACCGTAGTGTTCATGGAAGACTACGGACATCGAATTACAGTCTACATGAATGCAGTGTAACTAGCGAGAGGAGTGACAGCGTTGTGTTACATACGAAATAGGTATTCCGAAAATTCTGTCCTTTTAGTGTTGTTTACTGTTGGATAAGAACAACGATGTTTCAGTGACAAAGTTGTTAAGTCTTGTCATAAGATACTGTTCCAAATATAAAATGCATATCGTGGTTACATATTTAGAATTAGTGGAGCTAACAGAATTTACAGATGATGCTATTGTTGCTACCATAAAGGAATGTAGTAGTAGTGGCATGTGATGAAAGAAAGAAACTGTATGAGCTTATGCAGAAAGAAACTGTATGAGCTTATGCAGCATCAGCCAAAAATAAATAAATAAAATAAAAAAAATCACACCATTCCCTCCAAATGCCTGTCCAGTTCCTCCTTAAATTTATTTAACCTGTCAACTTCCACAACGACAGATGTAGGTTTGTTTCAGCAATTAACCACCTACTGGCTAAAGGCAAATTTCTGCACATCTATTCTACATCTGTCTTTTCTTAATTTGAATTTATGCCCCCTTAGGTTCGTAATCTGAACAAGTGGAAGGATCCCATCAGAATTCAGCGTGCTCAACCCATTTCATGTATCTGGAATAGAAGTTTAAATTTGACTAAATCAAAGCATTAGGAATAGATGACTCAGTTATGATTGACATAAACAATAGGGTTTATGTAAAGTTGAAAATGGAATACCATATATACATTTAATAAGATGTGATTGTTGCAACTAGTCATTTCATACGCCACAGAATGTGTCCCGAGAAGTTTGGATTTTTTTGTCCGAGAAAGTTTCACTCGGTTTTGCCACTCAGCATTATACCAAATGGCATACAAAGAGGTCTATGGGATTATCAATGAGGGTGGATATTTGGACCAACTTCAAATTCACCTTTGAAGTTGGTCCAAATAAACGAACCTAGGTGGTTGTCAATTTAAACTGCAGTAACAAGAATGCTGCAACAATGAGTTGAACTCAAAGTTTATTTTCACATTGCGCTCCCAACAAAACTACTTGACGATTTAGTTTTCCTCACTCTGCACAAAGATCATATTGCCAGGATTGATACTGATGTCATGGAAACTGAAATTTAAGATCACTTGCGGCTTATCCACACAAGGACAAATGTCAACTTTTATGTTGAACTTTGTCGAAAGAAGTTTCCACAAACACGAATCATGTAGCAACACGAGGAAATGTCTTTCCACGAGAAACTTGTTGCTAGCACAAAGCGTCCTGAAACTAGTTGTTCCGTGTTTCTCAAAGCTAGTGCCCATATACGGGCAACAGAAATTTGTGGATCTGCATGGTAGTTGACCATTGGACAGTGCATTTATTGAAATATTGTGCGAAAAAGTAGTAATAGCAGTTACTGCGGCCTCCGTTGTTATTAGTGAAGACAACGAAATGAAGAAGCGGAACTGCTTGGGAGGAACTTCCTTAAAAAGAAGGGTTCATCAAGAAGGGACGCAGCTCATGATTGAGTTGATATTTGACAATCAATTAACAGTTAGTGATCATCTGAAAAACTTCCTCGAAATGTCAGCTCCGATTTAGAAACATTGCCCGCCAAAATTCGGCAAATTATCTCACAGCAAGATTCAAATTGGAGACATACTGTGTCTGCCAAAGAGCGCGCGTCGCTCACAAAGGTTCCTCGCTACAGGAGATTCCTCTAAGTTCTCTGTGAGGTACTTACTTAATACAGTACAATATATCAAAACAAGCTACTCTTATAACACCAGAAATGTGTGATACCCATTAGAGGATTTTAAAATAAATTAACTAATGACATTTAATGATTTTTGTTTTAAATTTAATGTAAAATACAATAATAAATAATCAAGTATTAGTATTTAAATAAAATAATATTTAGATAATTTGTGTACTATTACGAACCGGTAAATTAAATAAATTAAAAAATATATATATATATAAGAACATGTTAGTAGAACCATGAATTTAAAAATGCTCGAAGGATTATGTCACTACAAGAGTCGGTTGTTGTTGTTTGTTTGGTATTTAGGAGCATTAGTAACTAAGGCCATATTGCTCCGGGGATATGCAGTGGTCATTCTCTGACCTTCCGCATCCGGTTGTCACGGGCTCGAACCCCGGTCTAATCAAGAAGCGTGTGCTACGCACTGCTGCTCCTGCCCACCTGGCTACGGAGGCGCCGCAAGAGTCGGAATCGTAGCTGTTTGTCTCACTTACTTATGCATTAAAACTGCCCCAGTAAAGGGGCCGGTACAGTAGTAGCTTCGTAGTCCACTCGTTTCCTGTGAAGGTATTGAAATTCCTATAGATTAATGCTGTTACGCAAAATAGCTTTGTGATAATCTCGTTTCCTAGGATGGTGAAGGCATTGACGTTCCTATAGATGTATGCTGTTGTGTAGGATAGATTTGTGATCCACTCATGTCTCCTGATGGTGAAGTAATGCGTGTTCCTAATTGAGGGGAAGGGAGGTCAGTTATTACAGACTTAGAAGATTAAATTAGGTCAAAAAATTTTAATTTAAAAATTATTTCGCTTAACGTTATATCTATTTTTTTACAGATGCCTACAAATGAACAACATTGGCAAGCCGTAGCAAGTGAATTTTATTCTCGTTGGAATTTTCGATATTATGTGGAAGTAATGGATGGCACGCATGTAGTAGTAGTAGTAGTAGTGGCATTTGATGCAAGAAAGCAAGTGGATGAGCTTATGCAGCATCAGCCGAGAAAAAAAAATCACACCATTCCCTCCAAATGCCTGTCCAGTTCCTCCTTAAATTTATTTAACCTATCAACTTCCACAACGACAGATGGAAGTTTGTTCCAGCAATTAACCACCATCTGGCTAAAGGCAAATTTCCGCACATCTATTCTACATCTGTCCTTTCTTAATTTGAATTTATGCCCCCTTAGGTTCGTAATCTGAACAAGTGGAAGGATCCCATTATAATTCAGCGTGCTAAACCCATTCAAGGCTTTATACACCTCAATCAGATCACCGCGCAGATGCCTAGTCTCCAGCCACTGCAATTTGCAGAACTTAAGCCTCTCTTGGTAAGAGGATCCCTTCATTCCACTCACCAATCTTTTTGCCCTTCTCTGTACACGGTCAAGCAAATATACATCCTTCCTAAAATGAGGCCTCCAAACCTGTACGCAGTACTCAAGGTGTGGCCTGACCATTGCCTTGTACAGAGGGACAAACATTTCTCTGGGGTTACTTCTACCCATATGCAGTACTTTGCATTTGTCAAGGTTCAACTTCAGTTGCCACTTCTTAGCCCATCTGCCCAAATTATCTAGCTCCTGTTGCAGTAGCACACTGTCATTAACAACCCTGCCAACCTTTGTATCATCTGAAAACTTCGACACTAAGCCTGATATACTTTCATCGATATCATTGATAAATATACAAAACAACAGAGGACCTAATACCAAACCCTGTGGGACTCCACTAATACCATTAGCCTACGAAGAGCAGCACCCATTAATTACCACCCTCTGTCTTCTCCCACTCAACCATCCTTTTATCCATTGTAGCAACTTATCCTTAATGCCATTCTGCTCCAATTTGTACAATAGTCTTCCATGTGCAACAGTGTCAAAAGCTTGCCTGAAATCCATATATATGATATCAAAATTATTTTTCGCATCCAGTTCCTTTGTAACCACATCATAATATCTTATCAAATTTGTCAGACAAGACTTTCCCCTAACAAACCCATGCTGGGTCAGAATTATTGCTGCAGTGTTGTCTAGATGATCCTTCAATGCATCTTTAAAGAGTGACTCCATTATTTTACCCGGAACAGAAGTTAAACTAACTGGTCTGTAATTACTCGTGTCACCCTTCGATCCCCCTTTGTTAATTGAGAATACATTTGGTCATCTCCAGTCCGTGGGGACCTCCCCTGAGTCCAAGGATGCTCTCATAATTATGGCTAAGGGTTTGCTTAGTTGCTTTGCCGCATCCTTTAATATAACTGAATAGATCCCATCCACCCCAGGTGCCTTTCTTATTCAACTTCAACAATTTCTCCTCCACTTTGCTCTCAGTTATTACAAAATCATTAAGCACCCTGCTACAATTTGATAACCTTCTGCCATTTTCAAACCTTAACAACTCCTCATGTGTGAATGTAGATGCAAAATACTCATTCAGTTTTTTTGCTATCTGAGTAGGATCATCAACAATCGAACCATCGATATCAAGCGGACCAATCAGATTCATCCACTTCCTTTTGGAGTTTATATAAGTAAAGAAATCCTTGCTGTTTTTCTTAGCATCTTTTGGCAAAGATGTCACGATAAAAGCTCCAAAAAATAGCGGCAGTAAATGTAAATTTACCTGTTTTAGTAAATGAGAATTACCTCTTTAGTGTAGAATATCCGGGTCGAATATCGGAAGATGAAGTGTTTGAGAGCACTACTTTAAAGGAAATTTTCAGCGGCAGTAAATTAAACTTGCCAGAACCAACACCTCTGATTGTATGCAAAAAAAGATGTTCCATGCGTGTTTTTAGAGGATATTTAGAGGAATTTCCTCCGTTCCCTAAAAAAATTCTCTGAAACCATGTGCTAGGCCTCAGGAAAAAAGGATCACCAAGAATAGTATTTAATTATCGTGTTAGCAGATCCTGGAGAATTTCGGAAAACCTATTTGGAATTTTATTTGCCAATTTTTATTCTCAATCCGTTACTTCTGGAACCTGAGAAAGTCAAAAAGTTCGTTTGTGCTTGCATCCATTTGCACAAATATCTGAGGGAGTTCTAGCTGAAGACGATATTATACGCCAATGGATAGTTTTGATCTTGAAGGTAATGACACCGTAAAAATCATACTGGGTTCCTGGAGGAGAAATAACAGGAGAAAGTCAGTTCATTTCTTTGAAAAAAGCAGCTCGAAAATCATCAATATTCAACTCAGAATATACGGAGAGAATTCATTGAATTTTTCCAGACGCCGGATGACTCAATGACCTGTCAAGAAAACTATTAAAATGAACATCTATTTAAAATTATTATGGTATGAGGCGGGAGGTGGAAGAAGGGCACATGGGGCAAAACCTTTTTCTAGAGAACACGTATTTGGATTTCATGCATCGAGAACTATTTTAGACCAATATTCGTTTTAAGGAAATGTAAAAAAATGTTTCATATCTTTTTTTCTACTTTTTAATTCATTTTTATTTTCCTAGAATGAAAAAGTAATGTGAAAATGGCTGAAATAAATTTTTAATTCTTTTTAGCTTTATTCTTTTCCAATCATCAGTTTCCTGCATGTTTTTAAAACTCAAAATTCGTTTTTGGCGAAAAGTGCACCCAAAACTGAATTTTTAATTTCCGGATTTTAGATGTTTCTTTATAAGTACTTATAATGTACTTTTCAATAAACTAATTAGAATTATTTGAAATCTAAACCTTTAATATTTGTTACCATATTAATGAAGATATATAAACAATCTAATTAAAGAAAAAATTTAAGTCAATTTTTTCAAATCACTATTTCTGCTTGTCTGTCCTTCTTCTACCTACCACTTCAAATTATAATTATGATAAGCATTTAAAAATGACAATAAAACACGAAATAAATAATGACTTGCTTCGTTCTGGAGTTTGCCTTCCTTACAGGGTTGAACCTTGTTTTTTATTGTTTCAGGAACAGCATACAGTTGCAGGCAACCCACTTGGAAATAAATTCATCTCCCACTCCAGATTTTTTCGATTGGCAATACTTCTTTCGTCCTCTATAAAACTGTGGACATACATTTTTGACTTCACCCTTAATTTCCGATACGTCACTTCCCACAGCAACAGAAATAACTTTCGCAGCGTCGTGAAGAGAATTCCTGCATTTATGATTGGGATGTTTAGTGTTGCCAAGGCAACCAGTCACCCCCCCCTTTATCCTAATATGTAGTTACTACAGCAGCTGTCTATTAAAAATTGACATTATTCAAAACATAAACATATTCCGAATCTGTTCAAGACAAAACAGATTCTGTGTGAATCAACATTTTCCAAGTGCAAGTTTTGTGTTTCCTGCTACGCAAGTTAATCTCTTTCAGACACATTACATCCGCCATAAGGCTATACTTTCCTTAGTATTAGAATCAAGGAGACACCCAGTGATTCCTGGTCAATACCAAGTCTGTAGCATAACTGAATGTTGTTTCTGCATCAGGGAATCACCTTAAAAATGGAGATCGGTTTGACAAAGAAGGGGAACGTATATGGATAGAACTCTAAAAGGGGAGCGAATGAATATTTTATTAGTTGGGGATTTAAGTACAAATATATAAAGGCCTTATGAGCTAACTGTCTTATTCAGTAATTTCAGTAGATTGATAAAACTTTGCTACAAAAGTAAAGGCAAATAAAAGAATGCGAAGAGAAAGTTAAGTCACCAGTCTCGCCCACATCCTGGTTCCTGTCACAGATAATGTTATCAGCGGTACCAGACGGTGGATGGCGCAGTGGTAAGTGAGAAAGGAAATCGAGTTTACGGTTACAGCATTAACGCAAGGGCGCAGCTGTATGTTGGCCGGCAAGCCAACAGGATGGAGGCCGAGGCCCAGCAAGTGCGTAGGTGCTTGCACCAAGACCTGGAAAGGTCCCACTAGAGGGCTGTTGACTTTGTCTCGAGGTCATAATCCTCATTGGATGGCAAGAGTCACCCCAGGAATTTAGTATCCAATCCGAAAACTCCTTTATGTTTGTGAGGTGATGTAAAAAGGGAAGACGAGGAGCAAGAGAAGAGGTGTGGAAGAAGCCAGGTCGTTAATGTAGACCAAGTGAACGTCTCATCCCCCCCCTACCCGTAGTGCGGTCGCCACGTCCACGGTGGACACGAGTCCTCAAAATTTCGCCTGCATCAGTATTCTCCCGAGTTCTCCTTAGAAGCTACTGACGTTGAGGCACACAAAAGTCCGTGAAATTGATCGGTAAGTGCTCCTTCTACAAATAGTTTGCTTATTTAGACATCCCGGACTCGTGACACCGCCCCACACATACACACATACCCACTCCACACGGAACAGTACACTCCTTTTAGGTAGACAGCTCCCGAACCGAATTCCAACAATGTTAGGGTGAAAGAATTATGTAATGTCGTGAATCATTAAATGGCGTGATATTGATCATTGAATCAACTAAGTACAAGCTAATAAGATATTGTACCACTACTCAGTTGTCTAAGGGCCCACTCTAAAGAGGTAATTGTAAGGTGTTGGCCTATAACTCTGTCGTCTTGACTCTTGCCCATAACCACCATATGTGGAATAGTTGTATTGTTAATAATCCTGTTTTCTATTAAAATGTTTATCTGTTAATCCATAAATGTGTCCATGATCCTTTTATTTACTTGGGGGCATAAACTGAACTAAGAGACATATATAAATAGATAAGTGAACATATATATATCTAGAGGAATCTAGTTAGAGCAAGAAGTCTCTAGATAAAACACCACCGTCAACAAGCATAAAGGTGGAAATAAATCAGTTAAGTACTATTATTTTAATACGGGTTATTGCGGCTCTAGGTTGAAAAGGAAGACCCAACCTGGAAAACCTAGGGTATCACACAACGCACTCTAATCTGACCCTGCAAGTGAAAATAAACCCTTTTCACGATGGGGGGCGGATTCGTCCTAGACTCTTCTTTGAGTTGAAAACCACTAGTCCTCAGTTGGAGGTTTAATCGCCAAGTGAGCATTAGCTAAAGATTCCATTTAATGATGTTATTATAAGGCCAGGGGATTAGACCTCCCAACAATATTGGTTGCGTGTCCAGGATTATCTTAACTATAACAAATAGGACAATATTGGTTTCCGTGTCTAGGACTATCTTAACTATAACAAACAGGCCAGTTCGACTATAACATTCTAATCTCCCCTAACTCATTATTATTGTCAATTGACGTCTATTATAGTAAACAAAAAAAAAACGATACACCTGTATATATATATCTTATATAAGTGAAAGTGTTGTCAATAGTGTTGAGAACTTGTTCGGTATGAAATGATGGGAGTGATAATATGTTTAATAAAATGTTATAGTTTCAGAATGAGGAGCTCTTCGACAACAGAAAGGTAAGACAAAAAAAAAATTGTGTTTTGGTAGCAATTATTACTAATTCCAGTTGACTTGAATGTCAAGTGTATTTATGTGGGAAGGTAGCATACATTCCTGAACGTATTATGGAGAATAACATGGAACAGAATGGGCAGGATCAACTCAGAGCTGCCGCACCCCTATTACAACCTACAATTGCTGGATTTTCTAACCTAGTACCTGTGTTATCAGGCTCGCCAGAAGATTCAATTTCTCCTAGCCATTTCTTTGCTAGTTTAGAGGAAATAGGTGGTCTAGCTGGATGGAACGACTTAGTTAAAATTATAGTGGCAAAAAGTCGCCTGAAGGGACCAGCATTTGATTTCCTATGTGAATCAACGGATCTGAAAAGAGAAGTAGACTTTGAGCAATTTAAACAAGCTTTCATAACTCGATTCGAGAAAACTGAATCGTTGATAGTGCAGTTGCAGAAGTTTAATTCTGCCAAACAGGAGAATGGAGAGAGTGTGGTTCAGTTTGCTACCAGGTTGAAAAACCTGTGCCGTCATGCTTTTAAGACTAGAGGAGATAACGAGGCAGCAAGAGAATTAAGAGATCAAACGTTATTGTCTCAATTCTTAGCTGGGCTGCAAAGTAAAATTAAGAGATTAGTGTTATCGCAGAATCCTCCTGATTTTGAAACAGCATTTGCTTGTGCTAAACTCGAGGAGGAGAACGAAAATTTAATGAAGAAACAGTCTCATGTTGGTGTTTTAGAAGTGATGGAAAGAAAATCTAAGGGTGGTAAGGAGCCGAATAAGATTCCTAGAAGTTTGGAGGAGCCGGGCAAGAAAGAGGCTCAATCAGACCTAGGTATAGGGAAGTTAGAAAAACAAATAGCAGCGTTGAGCACTGCAGTAGAGAATCAAATGGTAGATTGGCGACATAGAGTGGAGCACTCACAACCAGTTGTTTCTCCCTCGGCTGTGAATCAACCTCTGACAAGGGAACCTTTAATTCTCTTGCCCAATGAGGACACTCTAACTCTACAGCCAGAAAGATCAGGAGGGCGGTATGTGAATTATGTACCTGTTGATAACCGGTACACTCCACAAGGGCTGTCGTCTAACATCCCTCGCTACAGGTATGGCAATCAGAGGCCATTATCTTATTGTAGTTCGGATGCACAAGGTTTTCAACCACGGTTTTCTCCAAGAGGAAGGAGGGTGCATTTTGATATGGCACCACGCCCACAAAGGGAACAGTATTTTCCTCCGAATCGAACCTATCGTTCACAGATGGGCTTCTATCAACGAACGCCCAGGAATGTGGCTGTGCAACCTACTCAGAGATGGTCTGGTGTGGGTAATATTCGAGCGAATTTTCAGTCAAACCAACAAACACGAGGAGGAAGGTGTGCTACCTACCCTAAAGAGAGATGGTCCCCTAGACAACTTACTCCGGTACAGAATGGTTTACAGTCTTATGCGTCTGTTAGCTATAATGATCCAAGCGGTAAACGGAAAGGAGCAAATAGAGTTTATCCTTCTAACATAAATGGTGAATATAAGGGTAGCAGGTCCCAAACAGTCAATAACGTAACCGTAAATGAAACAGGGGGATTTTCAAATAAGTGTGAGGGTTCTGAGCATAATGATTCTTGACTAATTAAGAGAGGTAGGTTAGGCGCGCGGTCAAAAAGGGTTAAATTTGAATGCGGGAGCGTATCAAAATTAGATGATAATATTTTGCCTATCGTTAAAGGCCTAGTTCAGGGTATTCCAACCTTGTTTCTGGTAGATTCAGGTGCATCGGTCTCATTGCTCTCCCCTGAGATATTTTCTAAAATACCTCATAACGACCAATTGCCAAATAATCCAATATCAGAGACGGTTTATTCTGTTACGGGTCATGAACTTCCAGTGCAGAATAAAGTGACTTTATGCATTTCCTTAGATGGTGTGGAATTTATTGAAGATATCCTTGTCTCAGAAAGTAAACTGAGTGATAAATATCAGATGGTTTTGGGAGCTGATTTGCTGCGGAAGCACGACTTTGTAATACATATGGGGACAGGTATGATTAAGTCTGTGCCAAGGCGTGTCTGTATGCGTGAAGAAGGTGTTAGGGAAAAAATAATGAAGTCCTATGAACCTACCCCAGGTAGAACTGTTACACAGGAAATAATTCCACCTCTAACGGAACGTATTCTAATGCTACAGTGCGATGATCAGTTAAAAGACGAATGTGAAGTGGTTATAGAACCTAACCCTAAATTCAAGAATGACTCTTTGGCAATTAAATGTGTTCTTTCATGTCTCAATGACAAAAGACAGGCCCATGCTGTCATAGCTAATTTATCTACAGAACCAGTACGCCTGCAAAAGAACTCTAAAGTAGTTCAGGTTCACACCATAAGTGACCAGCAGTTTAAGTTAGCTTCTGAATCTTCAGAAGGAATGGATGAAGACGTTATTACTATGGACGATTTTGAATTAGATCATTTGAAGATGCACGAGAAAGAACAACTGCAAGAGTTGCTATCAAGATATTTGAATGTCTTTGCAAAAGCACCACATCAGTTGAGTGGTTCAGATGTTCTCAAACACAGAATTAAACTCACAGATGATAGACCTATCAAATTAAAACAATATCGTGTTCCACATGTTTTCAGACCTGAAATCGACCGCCAAATACAAGAATTGTTAGATGCTGGAATTATTGAATATAGCAAGTCACCGTTTGCGGCGCCATTAGTGCCAGTTCGGAAGAAAGATGGCAGTTTACGCATCTGCATTGACTTTAGGAAATTAAATAGTATTACTGTACCAGATGCTTATCCAGTGCCAAACATGGAAGATACTCTTAGTATGATCGGGAAGGCTAAACTATTTTCGAAAATGGATCTTGCGTATGGTTACCATCAGCTATTTGTACATGAAGCTGATCGTTTCAAGACAGGCTTCATCTGTCATGCCGGGTTATTTAATTACCGACGCCTGCCTTTTGGGCTTCGAAATGCGCCTGCAACGTTTAACCGTGGCCTTCAATTCGCTTTAAGAGGTCTCCAATCCGAAGCCATCTTCATCTATCTGGACGACATCATTTTGTGCTCAGAATCGTTCTCTGACCACCTCCGCAAACTTGAATTAGTGTTTGCAAGATTGAGACAATATAATCTGAAATTAAAGCCTAGTAAATGTGAATTTCTGAGAACTGAGATTGATTTCTTGGGACATGTCGTTAGTGCCGAAGGAGTGAAACCCGACCCCAGAAATGTGAAAGCTGTAAGGGAGTGTAAACCCCCAAAAAACGTGAAACAAGTTCGTGGATTTTTAGGAATGTGTAACTTCTATCGCAAATTCATCCCAGACTTTGCTAGTATTTGTCTTCCTTTGACAAAACTGACAAAAAAATCTGTGCAGTTTGTATGGGACGAAGCTGCAAATAAAGCTTTTGAGAAGTTAAAAGAACTGTTGACTTCCGAACCAGTTCTTATATATCCTGATTTTGAGAAGGAATTTTATTTAACTACAGATGCCAGTGAAAAAGCGATCTCTGGAATTTTGGAACAATGTGGACAAACTGGTGTTCGCCAACCAATAGCGTATGTGAGTAGGCAACTAAGGGCGGCCGAGCTAAATTACAGTGTTACAGAAAAAGAAGCATTAGCAATTGTCTTTTCCATCAAACAATTCCATCCCTTCATATATGGACGACAAATGGTTATAGTAACAGACCACAGACCTCTGCAATACTTACTTCATCTGAAGAACCCAAATGCACGTCTTACACGTTGGAATCTTATGTTGATGGGGTACGATTTTACAGTTCAGTATCGCCCGGGAAAGAAAAATCAGAACGCAGACTATCTGTCTAGACCAGTTAGTGCACTGGACACACAGATGCCAATTGACTTGAATCAGCCAAGTCAAGATGGGAGCAATAGTGATGGTAGCGATCCACAAGAGATCACTCGTAAATTGCAACGAGAAGATCCAAAACTAAAACCAATTTTGGAACAATTGGAAGGGAAGACAGAGTCTCTTTCCCCCAAATTAGCAAACCAATACTTTGTAAGAGACGGACTGTTGTATCACTATTCCCTACCATCAGATAAGTCAACTAGGGGTGAACCTTTGGAACAACTAGTAGTACCAAGCAAATTAAGAGGTGAGATATTAAAAGCATGCCATGATGCACACTGTTCAGGACATATGGCTCTCACCAAGACTCTTCAGAGAATCAGGCAGGACTATATATGGGACAACATGTACTCCGACACAAAGAATTATGTTAGTTCTTGTTCAAGTTGTATGGAAAGACGAGGTTTTAAACCTAAAGCCAAAGCGAATTTGGTTAGAGCTGAAGCGGAAGCAAAACCTTTCTATAAAATTGCAGTCGATGTGTTAGGACCTTTACCAACTTCAGAAGAAGGTTACAAGTATATCTTAATGGTAGTGGATCACTTTACACGGTATGTGGAGGCATATCCTATGCGTACTCAAACAGCTCAGCAGGTTGCAGAAACTCTCATCGATGGAGTAATAAGTCGTCATGGGATACCATCCGTAGTACTCTCAGATCGTGGCAGTAATTTTGTATCACAGTTAATGCAAGAAGTGTACGCAAAACTTGGAGTTAGAGCAGTACGAACGAGTGGATATCATCCCTCAAGTAATGGAAGATGTGAAAGGATAAATCAGACGTTAGAAAACATCTTGTCACACATGGTTGCCTCTGCTCAACATGAATGGCCTAAATTTTTGCAGATTGCTTTGTTAGCCTATCGTTCTGCATTTCACAGCGCTACAGGAGAAACTCCTAGTTTTCTACTGTACGGACGTGATGTTGTATTGCCACAGCACATCTGGAAATCTGATGTTCAGCCAACATATTCGTCATTGGAGAATTATAGTGAAGCATTGTGTGCACGACTGAAGAGAACTTATGAGATTGTCAAAGAAAACCTAGAGGAGGCTGATGAAGAACAAGAAGCCTATAGACGTCGGAAAGCAATTGACAAGAAAATACGAGTTGGCAGCGTAGTTTATTTGTATGTGCCCAGAGTGAAAAGAGGTTTTACACGTAAGCTGGCTCGACAAAATGTGGGACCGTATCGAGTTATTAGTCAGACATCTCCTGTAAATTATGAAATTCAGAATTTAACAAAACCAAAAGACAGACCACTTGTACATGTAGATAGACTTACAAAGATTACTGAAAGGAAACCCTTTTTGGAAGTGAAAACTAGAATAGAGGAGCAAACCGCTCCAAAGCATGTGGAGGTACACCCTAAGGCAACCTCAGTTGAAATAGAGGAAGGAGAGGAGAGCGACCAAGAAATTTGGTGGGATGCTCTCCCTGGTCAGCTGGGTAGGACATATCGGCAGATAAGACCGGTATCCAGACCAACAGATGAGTCAAACAGGACAATTAAGCGATCACTATCGTCGGAGGAAGTTCAACAAGCATCACGAAGTGACCCACAAGAGTATCCTGACTCTAGAATGTGGTTGGATCGACCAACACATCACTATCACTTAAGAAGTAGAGATCGCCAATTAGAACGAACCTCAGAAGAAGCAGATGTCAAGAGTCCTGTTGAAAGGCGTAAGCCAACTGTCATTTTTTTAAGCCAAGAAAAGGAAATTCCAACAGATGGCGAGGCATCACTATCCACAGGTGAAACAACGCATGAGTTCGAGATATCTGCAACGGAGGAAGACGATGTAACAGATGACGTTGAGACAGATAATGATGTTGAAGGAAGAAGACTATCCACAACGGAAGAAGTTTCAGATGTTGAGGGTACGGAGGAGCGGTCATCGCAAGATGCTTTAGAATGGTTTAAAGAAACCGTTGGAAGATGGAAAAGTTAAAAAAAAAAAATAATAAATAAATAAAAAAAGAAATAATAATAATAATAAAAAAAAAAAAAAAAATATATATATATATATATATATAACAAAATGAAAAAGTACATCATCTCCTGAGGAAGATATTGATGGAACAGGTGAGGAGCATCTACATCCTCCAACTTGCATGTTTTCTAAAGGCTTTGATAAGTGGCTCGCAGGTAAATAAACAGAATACATATATACTCATAGTTTGTGTGCATATGATTACTTCGTATTCATTCATCTCATTCAACTCTGTACCAGTTGGTTTTACCTTGTAGGTTTCCTCCCGTGAAATAAGGCTATACTGAAAAGGCAAGACTGATAGAATCATGAATATCATGAGTCCATGGTTTGAATCTTTAATATCACGGAATGTATGGATGATAGGATGTTTATTAATTATAATAGTAAAAGAAGCTGAGGCTTATGAAATAGAAAAATGTACCATAGTAAATGGCAGTTATCGCTGCGCATTTGTAAAGCCAAGTGAAGTGAAGCTCGATTTAATGGTAGAAGGCGGATGTGTTAAAAATAGATGTCGAAATTGTTTAAAACAGTGGGTAACAAGAATACTGTATTCCAATGGATCACTGGGTATTCCTCAACACTTTATTATTAATCAAGTGATGCGTAGAAACGGTACTTCTCAGGTTTATCGATGCCAAAAGGAAGGAAGACCTTGTCACTGCTCACGTCAGAAGTGTAATGGGTCGATGGAATTTTGTTTTCAGATGGAATGTAACCAACAGTCGGATTGCATTTGTGACATAGAATCAGCCGAAACAAGCTGGTTAGCATTAACGGATGGAGGAATTTCTATAAATCCAACGCTTATCTCTTTTAAACGCTGCACTGTGCTGCGACCTTCTTCGAGGTCACATCGACAGTTATTAGCTGAGGAGATGGCTAAGTTTGAGGAGCAGGGAATTAAAGTGCTGTTTACGGATTCAGTATTTACATTAGATAGAAGAGGGACTTTAATTATTCGAAAACAAGGCATCGAAAAGATAATGCGTGTCACTGAACCTTTACAAGCCCAAGTACCTTTAGAAATGTTGAGAATCCCAGGAGCATTAAAATTTTCCTTCATTACTGAAAAGGGCAATGTACTGCAGGGTGTAGTACATGTGTCTGGAAGAAATGAATGTTATCAGTTGAATTGTGTTTTTTGTTGGGAGCTAATTAAAAATAGGCATTGTCTACCAGAAACTTTAGTGTATTGTATCTATGTAACTGTAGGCATTATGACATTAATGGCTGTCTACTACAGTAAAGTACTGATACAATTATTGTGGCAAGTTATCAGAGCCTTAACATTGCTATTAAGGGCCGGATGGCGGTTGGCGAAATTAGCAGGTCACATTTCAGCTATTGCGGGGATTAATACCGGTGAAAGAATAGCCCAAACGACTGAGCGAGTCAGTCAACATTTTGATAATCATGCGAGAGGAATGGTTAGAGTAAATGATCAAGGGCCATTGATTGCAACTGTTATTATGTTGATAGGGTTAATAATAACCACGCTAGCTGTAGACGAATGTAGTAATCATCAAGTTATACCATCCGAAGTACGTGAGTGTGATGGAAATGAAGGCACAAATCCTTGTGAACTGTTTACCCATGCTCGAGTTACACTAAGGAATCTTGAATTTACGCAGTGTCTATGGTTCACCTCAACTACTGACCAAACAGTGTTTCAGCTAAAAATTACATTCAAAGAAGTAAAATGCCGATGGTCAACAACGCGACTTTATTATACGTTTCCTGTGGATGAGCATCTAGTCAGCCAAACTAGCTGTCCACAAAATCAGTTCTGTCGTTGGGGAGACGTATGCCACAGAGACTTCAACTTCCCCGCTCTGACAAAAGAATCCTTAAGCTGGCCTGGGATTACAAACTGTCTAGCTGGAGACAGCGGTTCGATATGTTTGATAATCGATAGTCAATCATGTATCCATTACCGAGTATGGCTTGTCCCTGACTTTACGAAATCATACGAAGTAAGGAAAGTCAATGGTATGTCTTGCTCCTATGTGGTCATTGCTCACACAGAAGAGGACGGACGCGACGAAGAGATAATCTTCGAAGAGTATGCTCGAACACAGAAGGGGATAGAAATGCAAGTGGTTGGTGCATATGACCAGCCAACAGGAATCACGGATTCCCAGTTAATTTTGCGAGTAGGACAACCCCAGGAGGCATACTTGGATAAGGCTGCCCCTATGTCAAGACCGAAGTATGGTGAAATAGGAGACGTCCAGTCTAACTATAGTGTCTCGAAGGATTTTATTTTTGATGAAAATATGATCACATGTCATTTGTACGAAGCAAGAGTTACTTGCAGTAGGAAAGAGTCCTATTTGCTGAGGATGGTGAAAGGAAAAATTAACAAATTGCCGAAAACACGAACATATCATCAGTTCTATACAGAACAGTCGGGACAGTTATTATCAAAAATGCTTCGATCTGCACCTTTAGTGCTAGATCTGAACTTTAATGGATATACCTTCTTCATGGAAACTCATACTGTATGTCCAAAACTATCACCTGAAATAACAACTCCAGTGGGATGCTATGCTTGTGACACAATGGTAGTAACTCGGGTGACAGCATCATCAACCTGTTTAGCCGGAAGAGTGGTTGTCACTTTTAAAAACATTGAAGTAGCTACTAAATCCTTATATTTGACTACCACAGCCACAGATTTTGAAATACAATTTAAGACGGATCAGAAGTGCCATGAGGAAAAGATTTGCCTCGTTGGACGCACGATCTCGGATTGCCGCGATTTGAAATTTTGTTTAGATGACCCTACAATACTAGTAATGCATCCCAACTATTCACAGGTAAAGACACAACCAGATTTCACGCCAGGAGAAAATCCATGGGAAGCCTTTGTAAGGCTTATTCGAGGAACCAGTATGATTTCTTGGCTCCTCTATCCAGCGATCCTAGCGGCCATTGTTTTAGGAAGTTTATTCATGATTGGGGCTTGTTTGGCCTGTATAAAGAAATAGTCACAGGAAGTTCACAGAATGCTCAAAAATATATATATATATATATACATATATCTATATCTGCATGGACAGATGTATCTCATGATTTTGGCATCTCATTTTAACCAACAGTATTGATTAAGAAC
The DNA here is from genome assembly GCF_048544385.1 of Mastigoproctus giganteus. NCBI lineage: Eukaryota > Metazoa > Arthropoda > Arachnida > Uropygi > Thelyphonidae > Mastigoproctus > Mastigoproctus giganteus. Next base: position 120,457,246 of record NC_143587.1, read on the forward strand.
TTTAGGAATCTAGAATATTTGGATAAGTAGTAAGGAAGATTAATTAGGTTGAAGTTCAAGGGAGAAGAAAGATGTGAAAATTTACCGGTCTCATCCTTTCTTTACAATTTGCAAAGAAATGGAATGAGAAAAGAGCAAGAATAGTAAATTAGTCGTCATCTCTATCTCTTTCTTTACAGAAAAGAGAAAAGAAGAGGAGGACGTATTGTAACGTTCGGAAAAACTTGACTAGCAGTAGCCCTGGCCACAACTTTCCACTGAAAACAATGGAATGGAATCACCGAGTCACAGGAACATTGGAAGCCGCTATTGCACAACAACTATCCACTGTCCCCACAATCTATTATACCAGGTTGACGCGTAATGCGTACGAACCAATGCGAGAGACGTTTCCATCACTGGGGTATGCAATTCTAAATCCAAGAGGATGTGTGATTCCGTCTGGATCACATCGAACCATTAATACTGGATTAAGGATCCTAATACCACCTGGTTGCATAGGTTTTGTTGCCCCTCGTGAAGGCCACACGGTGTTGCCATTAGGGTTGAGATTGGAAGCTCAAATAATTACTCCAATAACCACTGAGCCACTACGGAAACAGAGTTAGAAAGAAAAGCGACCAAACTGATTGAGAGTAACCCTTCCTTTGATAACACCGAGGAAGAAATTGCTAAGAGTGTTCCAGCTGAATCTAAAGCCCTGTCATGCCTGACGACACACCAAGAGAATCATCAGCAGATACCAGACACTGAAGTCACACGCTGCAAAGAAGAGATGGTCTAAATATGTAAATGTAGAACTATTAGAAAAAGAATGAAATCCAAAACTGTTCTTAGCCAGAGTTTTAAAAAAAAAAAAAAAAAAAAAAAAAATTTTTTTTTTGGAAAGGTAAGCTCCAAAAGGTTGTATACTTACAACCTTGCCTTCCAAATATTATTTTGGGTAATCCATTGGTAGGTAAACTATGTTAAGACGCAATGTTAACTTAATTGGTATATAAAGTATGCACTCTATTCCTTCTTAAAAGCATTCACATTATAAAGAAGTCTGTGATGAAAAGGTTGCTGAAAGATGATGAGTAATATTCTCAATGCATACTTATATAATGCATACTTATGTAATGATTTAAACTTCTTTGGTTTAATTTCTGAAATTGAGAGGAAGGATGTTAACAAAATATATATTGTGATAAGCGTCTTAATGAATATTGTTAATTCTATGTAACTTGAATTTAAATGGTTAGTTTATGGTCATGTCATATTACTATATTCATATTCTTATATCATATGATATTATTATATCTCACTATGAGTATGTTATCTCAAGATATTAGGTAACCTAACGTATTGTATCGTATTATAGTATATCCCATACGGACATTTAACTATGTAGTTCCATTTGAACTGGGTTGGTTTCGGATATATCAAACGAAAAGCCACCCAGAAATGTATTTTTGAAGTTTAAGAAGTTAATTTGACCATGTAACATTTAACTTTATCATTTGATGTTTAAGGTACTGTATTTATCTATTTACTATAGTGATATGTATAACTAAGATATAGTGTTAAATCAAGAAATATAATATTGATTGAAATGGATACTAATAGTCAATTGTAAAATGACATAATATATCATACTATGAGCTGATTTGTAATACTGATATTACGTTTTGTTCTTTCTCTTTCATGTAAATGGGCAATGAGTGACGGCAAGAGAGACGTGCCATCATCAAGGTTGGGCCGATGTTTTCTTAAAGTTTCTCAATGTATTAGGACTTGTTTTAATGTAAGTGCCATTTAAAGGAGAAAAATAGAAATCTATGTGACCTCCAAGGACTCAAGCACGACAACATCCTATTACCTTCCTCTCCAAGTAGCCTAGAACTTATAAGGACTTCCACCCCACAAAGACGCGGTTGTTCTAGAAGTGGATCGGTTAAAACTCTCAGTGAATTCAAAAAAAAAAGGATGAAAAATTAATCTACAGAAAGACTATTTGTGTTTTCTCACAAGAATTTCTCTGAATACTGTTGCTGAACATTCTAAATTAGACATTTAGTTTTCACCTTCCTAAAGTGTAAATTGACTGTTCCAGTAGTGTGTGTGATACACAGTGAAGATTTGTCCACCAACTCTGGTGATCTATTGTTGTTAAATTTTGTTTTGATAAATTAGTATGAAGTTTTGATAAAGAAATTGGATCAATGATCAATGTAAATTTATCACAAGTTAGAGGTATAACGGCGGAAATTAATTCAAAAAAAATAATAATGATAAGAATAAATAAAATAAAGACAGAAATATAATAAGGGAATAACAATAATAATAGTAAATAAATTGTAAAGTTTATCAGCTTACATTTGGTTCTACTCCAGGGAGGGAGAATGTTCTCGACCAATCCTTGGTCTTCACAGTTGGTGAATGGAGGAATGTTGCCAAGGCAACCAGTCACCCCCCCCCCTTTATCCTAATATGTAGTTACTACAGCAGCTGTCTATTAAAAATTGACATTATTCAAAACATAAACATATTCCGAATCTGTTCAAGACAAAACAGATTCTGTGTGAATCAACATTTTCCAAGTGCAAGTTTTGTGTTTCCTGCTACGCAAGTTAATCTCTTTCAGACACATTACATCCGCCATAAGGCTATACTTTCCTTAGTATTAGAATCAAGGAGACACCCAGTGATTCCTGGTCAATACCAAGTCTGTAGCATAACTGAATGTTGTTTCTGCATCAGGGAATCACCTTAAAAATGGAGATCGGTTTGACAAAGAAGGGGAACGTATATGGATAGAACTCTAAAAGGGGAGCGAATGAATATTTTATTAGTTGGGGATTTAAGTACAAATATATAAAGGCCTTATGAGCTAACTGTCTTATTCAGTAATTTCAGTAGATTGATAAAACTTTGCTACAAAAGTAAAGGCAAATAAAAGAATGCGAAGAGAAAGTTAAGTCACCAGTCTCGCCCACATCCTGGTTCCTGTCACAGATAATGTTATCAGCGGTACCAGACGGTGGATGGCGCAGTGGTAAGTGAGAAAGGAAATCGAGTTTACGGTTACAGCATTTACGCAAGGGCGCAGCTGTATGTTGGCCGGCAAGCCAACAGGATGGAGGCCGAGGCCCAGCAAGTGCGTAGGTGCTTGCACCAAGACCTGGAAAGGTCCCACTAGAGGGCTGTTGACTTTGTCTCGAGGTCATAATCCTCATTGGATGGCAAGAGTCACCCCAGGAATTTAGTATCCAATCCGAAAACTCCTTTATGTTTGTGAGGTGATGTAAAAAGGGAAGACGAGGAGCAAGAGAAGAGGTGTGGAAGAAGCCAGGTCGTTAATGTAGACCAAGTGAACGTCTCATCCCCCCCCTACCCGTAGTGCGGTCGCCACGTCCACGGTGGACACGAGTCCTCAAAATTTCGCCTGCATCAGTATTCTCCCGAGTTCTCCTTAGAAGCTACTGACGTTGAGGCACACAAAAGTCCGTGAAATTGATCGGTAAGTGCTCCTTCTACAAATAGTTTGCTTATTTAGACATCCCGGACTCGTGACACCGCCCCACACATACACACATACCCACTCCACACGGAACAGTACACTCCTTTTAGGTAGACAGCTCCCGAACCGAATTCCAACAATGTTAGGGTGAAAGAATTATGTAATGTCGTGAATCATTAAATGGCGTGATATTGATCATTGAATCAACTAAGTACAAGCTAATCAGATATTGTACCACTACTCAGTTGTCTAAGGGCCCACTCTAAAGAGGTAATGGTAAGGTGTTGGCCTATAACTCTGTCGTCTTGACTCTTGCCCATAACCACCATATGTGGAATAGTTGTATTGTTAATAATCCTGTTTTCTATTAAAATGTTTATCTGTTAATCCATAAATGTGTCCATGATCCTTTTATTTACTTGGGGGCATAAACTGAACTAAGAGACATATATAAATAGATAAGTGAACATATATATATCTAGAGGAATCTAGTTAGAGCAAGAAGTCTCTAGATAAAACACCACCGTCAACAAGCATAAAGGTGGAAATAAATCAGTTAAGTACTATTATTTTAATACGGGTTATTGCGGCTCTAGGTTGAAAAGGAAGACCCAACCTGGAAAACCTAGGGTATCACACAACGCACTCTAATCTGACCCTGCAAGTGAAAATAAACCCTTTTCACGATGGGGGCGGATTCGTCCTAGACTCTTCTTTGAGTTGAAAACCACTAGTCCTCAGTTGGAGGTTTAATCGCCAAGTGAGCATTAGCTAAAGATTCCATTTAATGATGTTATTATAAGGCCAGGGGATTAGACCTCCCAACATTAGCCTCTCACAAAAACTCTGCCTGTCTCTGTAACTCTAACAACAGAATTATTTTATCGTTTGTCCAAAACGCCATAGTCAACGATGAACATATTGCCACACAAGAACGAATTAATTTTTATCAATCGAATGGAAAATAATCAAAAGACAACCGTCAACAAGAAATGACTAGTGGTGATCGTCCACACTAGAGAAACATCCTGTGAGAATCTCCACATATTCGCCACTTGTTGACATTTTCTCTTTGAAGTTTACCACTCAAGATGAAACACACAAAAGAAGGAACGTTTGTTAAGTTGCAACATGAGTCAACTAGTAGCAACGTTTTTTCAGAAACCTTTTGCAAGGTCAAAATTTTGACACGCTGCTTCTGTGTGAACGGGGCTTTAGGATGGCTCCCTCTATTGGGCCCCCCCGATCTAGGGGGCCCAATAAAGGGAGCCATCAAAGTCTCAAAATAAATAAATAAACGAGGCCCCTTAGAGCCTTAATTCCTTTTACATCTGGGAACCCAAGTAACTTTGCACGGCCGTGAGTGCATTCATATAGGGATTCAACCAGAGAAAATCCTTTTCACAGGCTTGCGAATGTAGCGTTATCTATATTGACTTTACCCCACTGAAATGTTGGCATGGAACTGGTATTTGGCCAAATGAACATGACCAAAACCAAAGTTATGAACAGAAGGGGAATTCAAACGCTACCCTATTTTATCTGTCCAGTTTGATTTTAAAAAAGAAGAAAAAATGCTGCTATTCATATAAATTGCCAAACGAAGTTTTGCAAAACGTTGGATCAATGCTATCTTGCAGCCTCCAACACCTTCAAAAGAACGAGGAATGCAGAACTAATCTGGGGGGATACAAGGACTAAGAGTTTAACAGTAGCCCTAGGCAGAGGTGAAGGTGATTCTTATACAACTTCTATTAGAATAAGTAGCGACCTGGAGCGAGGGGTGTTGGGGGTTTCAGGGACGGATGGCAGTCATCGTGAAACAAGTGGGTATATGGGATGTGTTAGAGTAATTAAGAATAAGAATAGGTGCATGTATACTTGCATGTATACCAATGCTAGAAGTATAGTAAATAAATTTGATGAATTTGAAGTGTTGGTCAAGACATCAAAGGCGGATATTGTTAGGATATCAGAGACGTGGTGTCACACATATATAAGGAATGCCGAACTGGAATTTGGGGAGTACAATGTGTACAGAAAGGATAGACAGGATAGGAAGGGAGGAGGTGTTATGCTGTTAATAAAGAAAAACATAAAATCAAAAGAAGTGCATCCAGTTGATACAGATGAACAGTGCACTGTTGAGTCAGTTTGGTGTGACATAAGCACTGCGAAAGCAAAAATTAGACATAAGCAAATGAACTAATGAGACTCGTAACAGAGAAGAAAAATGCATGGGATGCATATAAATTATCAAGCGACTCAGAAGTCTATGGCAGATATAAGTTAATCTGTAATCAGGTCACAAAGGAGGTTCGGCAGGCAAAGGCAGATTACGAGAAATCCTTGGCAAAAGATGTTAAGAAAAACAGCAATGATTTCTTTACTTATATAACCTCTGAAAGGAAGGTGATGAATAAGTATTTTGCATCCACATTCACACTTGAGGAGTTATTAAGGTTTGAAAATGGCAGAAGGTTATCAATTGTAGCAGGGTGCTTAATGATCTTGTAATACCTGAGAGCAAAGTGGAAGAGAAATTGTTGAAGTTAAACGTAAGAAAAGCACCTAGAGTGGATGGGATCTATCCAGTTATATTAAAGGAGGCGGCAAAGCAACTAAGCAAACCCTTAGCCATAATTATGAGAGCATCCTTGGACTCAGGGGAGGTTCCCACGGACTGGAGATGTGCAAATGTATCCCCAATTCACAAAGGGGGATCGAAGGGTGACACCAGTAATTACAGACCTCTTAGTTTAACTTCTGTTCCGGGTAAAATAATGGAGTCGCTGGTTAAAGATGCATTGCAGGATCATCTAGACAAGACTGCAGCAATACAAGACAAGACACAGCATGGGTTTGTTAAGGGAAAGACTTATCTGACAAATTTGATAGGATATTATGATATGGTTGCAAAGGAACTGGATGCAAAAAATAATTTTGATATCATATATTTGGATTTCAGGAAAGCTTTAGACACTGTTGCGCATGGAAGACTATTGTACAAATTGGAGCAGAATGGTATTAAGGGTAAGTTGCTACAAAGGATAAAAGGATGGTTAAGTGGGAGAAGACAGAGGGTGGTAATCAATGGGTGCTGCTCTTCTTGGACTAATGTTATTAGTGGAGTCCCACAGGGTTCGGTGTTAGGTCCACTGTTATTTTGTATATTTATCAATGATATTGATGAAGGTATATCAGGCTTAATGTCGAAGTTTGCAGATGATACAAAGGTTGGCAGGGTTGTTAATGACAGTAATGGCAGTGTGTTACTGCAACAGGATCTAGATAATAACGAAACAGGCCTACGCGCTCTGGATTCATTGAGGAATTTATTGTAGCTTAAACACAGAGCGTACAGATAAAGCAGAAATATATGAGCTTTCGGCTATATGGTAGCCTTCGTCAGAATTAAAATACATGAATGGCAGTTGGAATGAAGATGTGCACTGCCAGGTGCGTGAGACGCGAGGTTTAATTGTTTGTTGACGTCTGTGGCTGTGACGCATGATGACGTGGCCAGCGCTTGTCCAATGACAGAACTACTGACTCTGTGATCGGGTTGACTTGGTAACCACTGTTCCTGTTTAAGGATTTATCCGAAGATTTTATATTTAATGATTCCAACCAGGTACGCTTTAGGTAATGGTGGGATCTGTCTACCACCACGACATCGCGGTGTGGGTCGATGTCGTGGTGGATTGTCCAGACATGTTCGGCGATAGCTGAGTGTTCTATATCCGCTAAACGGATCGCTCTTTTGTGCTCCGAGAGACGTTTCTCGAGTCGACGTCCAGTCTCTCCGAAGTAGCAGATAGTGCAGTCACGGCAAGAGATGCGGTAGACTAAACCGCTCTGCAGAAGGGTGGGGACAGGTGTTTTCACGTTGGAAATGAAAGAACGCAGTTTCCTGCCTGGGAGCTGGATGCACTTTATTCCGTGCGTTCTCAGGATTCTGCCGATCTGTTGTGACAGGTTGGGGTAGTATGGGATGAATGCCCTTGTGGATGGCTCGTCACTGTTGGTGTTGTAGCTGGTCGTCACGATGTCACGTGTCTGTAGATCACACCTGTCGAGGACGTCAATGGGGTAGCCACACCTCGTAAGGTCTACTTTGACCCTAGTGACCTCTTTGCGTCTTTCATCAGTGGAGCTGGAGTGTGTCCAGGCGCGAGTAAGCAAGGTTCGGGCCGTGGAGAGGAGGTGGCCTCGCGCGTGTGCTGACCGGAAGTTGGTAAACTGGCCAGCACACATGGGCTTACGATAAACTGTAGTCCTCAGGTATGTGCCTTCACGTCGGACAAGTGTGTCTAAGTATGGTAAAGAGTTGTTCGACTCCAGCTCAATCGTGAATTTTATGAAGGGCGATAGTGAGTTGAGGTATGATGGAAGTCGCTGACCTGAGTCTCTAGGGATGACCACGAACACTTCGTCAACATAGCGACACCAAAAGGCGATGTGGAGTTAGATGAGGAGTTAGAGGGACGTGCGTTTGCACACGCACCTGATCACATCGCCTTTTGGTGTCGCTATGTTGACGATGTGTTCGTGGTCATCCCTAGAGACTCAGGTCAGCGACTTCTATCATACCTCAACTCACTATCGCCCTTCATAAAATTCACGATTGAGCTGGAGTCGAACAACTCTTTACCATACTTAGACACACTTGTCCGACGTGAAGGCACATACCTGAGGACTACAGTTTATCGTAAGCCCATGTGTGCTGGCCAGTTTACCAACTTCCGGTCAGCACACGCGCGAGGCCACCTCCTCTCCACGGCCCGAACCTTGCTTACTCGCGCCTGGACACACTCCAGCTCCACTGATAAAAGACGCAAAGAGGTCACTAGGGTCAAAGTAGACCTTACGAGGTGTGGCTACCCCATTGACGTCCTCGACAGGTGTGATCTACAGACACGTGACATCGTGACGACCAGCTACAACACCAACAGTGACGAGCCATCCACAAGGGCATTCATCCCATACTACCCCAACCTGTCACAACAGATCGGCAGAATCCTGAGAACGCACGGAATAAAGTGCATCCAGCTCCCAGGCAGGAAACTGCGTTCTTTCATTTCCAACGTGAAAACACCTGTCCCCACCCTTCTGCAGAGCGGTTTAGTCTACCGCATCTCTTGCCGTGACTGCACTAGCTGCTACTTCGGAGAGACTGGACGTCGACTCGAGAAACGTCTCTCGGAGCACAAAAGAGCGATCCGTTTAGCGGATATAGAACACTCAGCTATCGCCGAACATGTCTGGACAACCCACCACGACATCGACCCACACCGCGATGTCGTGGTGGTAGACAGATCCCACCATTACCTAAAGCGTACCTGGTTGGAATCATTAAATATAAAATCTTCGGATAAATCCTTAAACAGGAACAGTGGTTACCAAGTCAACCCGATCACAGAGTCAGTAGTTCTGTCATTGGACAAGCGCTGGCCACGTCATCATGCGTCACAGCCACAGACGTCAACAAACAATTAAACCTCGCGTCTCACGCACCTGGCAGTGCACATCTTCATTCCAACTGCCATTCATGTATTTTAATTCTGACGAAGGCTACCATATAGCCGAAAGCTCATATATTTCTGCTTTATCTGTACGCTCTGTGTTTAAGCTACAATAAATTCCTCAGGATCTAGATAATTTGGGCAGATGGGCTAAGAAGTGGAACTGAAGTTTAACCTTGACAAATGCAAAGTACTACATATGGGTAGAAGTAACCCCAGAGAAACGTACCAACTGTGTGGTACTACACTTAAGGTGGTAGAAAATGAAAAAGACCTGGGAGTAATTGTGCAGTCAGATATGAAGTTCTCTGAGCAATGTAGACAGGCTGCCAGGGCAGGTCATGGGGTTTTGTCAATGATATATATGAATTTTGCTAGCAGGGAAAAGGAGGTGATTATCCCTCTGTATAAGGCAATGGTCCGGCCACGACTTGAGTACTGCGTACAGGTCTGGAGGCCTCATTTTAGGAAGGATGTAGATTTACTTGAGCGTGTACAGAGAAGGGCAACAAGATTGGTGAGTGGAATGAAGGGATCCTCTTACCAAGAGAGGCTTAAGTTCTGCAAATTGCAGTGGCTGGAGACTAGGCACCTGCGCGGTGATCTGATTGAGGTATATAAGGCCTTGAATGGGTTGAGCACGCTGAATTCTGATGAGATCCTTCCAGTTGTTCAGATTACGAACCTAAGGGGGCATAAATTCAAATTAAGAAAAGACAGATGTAGAATAGATGTGCGGAAATTTGCCTTTAGCCAGCGGGTGGTTAATTGCTGGAACAAACTTCCATCTGTCGTTGTGGAAGTTGATAGGTTGAATAAATTTAAGGAGGAACTGGATAGGCATTTGGAGGGAGTGGTGTGATTTTTTTTTTTGGCTGATGCTGCATAAGCTCATACATTTGCTTTCTTGCATCACATGCCACTACTACTACTACTACTATCATGCCAGATCAAAAACCAATCAGTTGTAATGAGACACTGTTAGACTCAGTTAGACAACGAAATAATCGACATTATAGATCGTAAGTGACTGCTTAAATTAATTATGCACTCTAATTAAGATACGTTTAAATTACCCACATAATCAATCAATGATGTCACTGCTACAAAGACAAACGCAGTTAGAAAAAGAGGTACGTGTTTTTGTTTACTTATTTAAAAAATAAATACTGTATATATAATATATCATAAGATATTTATTTCATATATACAGGTGTCACAAAAGTCCATAATCATAGTTAAAAATAAAATACATTTTAATCAATTTAATTATTGAGATGAGCAAAATGAGCTCCTTGTACATTCATACATAGATATATCTCCTATCGTAGATCAGCAATTGTTCGGTCCAATACTATGTCGTTCGCGCCTGCGTTTTTCTAGATGAAGATCCTCAGCAGAGGACTTTAAAACTTGTTTGTATGTAAAACTTCCATAAAACTTGCATATGGAAGTAATTTTCACCTGTAACATTTTCCTGAAAGTTTGGTCTTACTAACTTGTAATCATGGATGGCGCACTAAACTACTACCTTAGGATTAGTTTTTGAGTGGCCTTCGACCATCTAATTCAGGTTGGTTTAATTCCAATATCGACAATTACTGTATTAGCATATGATTGTCAACACTATGAAGACCTAAGAGGGCTACTAATAACAAGGTTAAGATACTTCCCAAAAGGACTGGAGCACCACTTCCTGGACACTGAGGATGAATATAGGGCACTCTCCCAGTATGCGCAAGACTTATACACCAGGAGAAAAACACTAATAGCTATCTACAGCAACGTACACAGAGATTGACAAAAATCGGCGCCAAATGTGACAAAAAAAACTGAAACCCTGCAGAGGACCAGTACTTGGACAAGAAGAGTGCTGATCACACGGAAGAGAAAAGCATGGACGGGGGAATGCAGCACGGACAGTAGAGAACAGACTAAACGCAGCACAGTTGCAAACAGCTTGATGGCGATCTGAAGAGGACACCCTCGCCCTCTTCACCTATTATTCCCACTTCCTTGGGGGGAGGGGACATTTTTTGTTCCCTCTCCTCCACCCCCCAAACTTCTACTCTGGTGGGGCATGGGCATGCCCCACTGAAAACTGGGGCTATCTACTCTATTGGCCCCATATTTCTGTCTTTTCCCCCCAATCTTCAGTCTCCCTCCCCTCTCTACCTTCATCATAGCGAAAGCCCCACACGTCAAAAACTTAATATGATAAAATTTCCTTACGCCCAAAACTCGGCCTAGCAAACCAAAGCGACATTACCCCAGCGCAGATTTTTTATTTACTTATATATATATATATATCTTTTTTTATTTTTTTTATTTTTTTTATTATTATTTTTTTTTATTTTATTTTATTTTATTTTATTTTTTTTTTAAGGTCCTAGCCGCCGAAATCCCAGGAAATTAAGCGGCAGGACCTGCCAGAGTGAATCTACAGCTACTGGGTTCCTGGTCTGCCTCCACGGGGCGTAAGTGGGACAACGTTGGGCCTCAATAGGGGTCCAACGGCTAAATGACCAGATGAACAACGGTACAGAACACAACACATGAACAATTCCCACACACTTTTAAATCTCTGGCATTTCCCAGTGAACTGGTTCACCACAATGAAAGCAACGCGGAGATGGGGGAGACCCCTGGTGCCGTAAGACAACAACACACACTTACACTTACACTTACACTTACACTTACTGTATTAGCATTAGCAAGTTAAATGATGAAAGGATCAGCCAAAAAAAAAAAAAAAAAAAACCTATAATATCACCTATTTATTCCTCCAATACTTTATCTAGTTCTTCCAGTCTCGTTGCCCTTCTCCGTACTCGTTCTAGCAGCTCTACATCTTTCCTGAAATGAGGCCTCCAGACCTGCATGCAGTACGTAGGGTGCCTGACCATAGCCTTATACAAAAGGATAATCACCTCCTTATCCCTACTAGCAAAATTCCTGCATATCATTGATAATACCCCATGAGCTGCTCTGACAGCCTGTCTGCACTGTCAGAAAACTTCATATCCGACTGCACAATTACCCCCAGTTCTTTTTCATTCTCCACTAGCCTGAGTGCACTAACGCACAGTTGTTTCTCTACCCTCGATTTACTGCTACCCGTATGAAGTACTTTGTATTTATAATTGTTAAACTCCAATTGCTGTTTCTCAGCTCTTCTGCTTAAACTGTTCCAACAGCATTACTGTTTTTTTTAATAACCACCCTCGCAATCTTTGTATCTTCTGCAAACTTGGATATTAAACCTGATATGCCTTCATTAATATCATTGATAAATATAGAAAACAACAATGGACTCAACAGCAAACCGTTAGTCCACAAAGAGCAATGTCCATTGATTAGCACTCTAATTAAGATACGTTTAAATTATCCACATAATCAATCACTCTCTGTCTCTTCTTCCACTGAACTGTCCCTTTATCCAGTCTGCGCAGGTAGCACAGTGGTATCGTCAACGTCCTCCTCCCGGAAAAGGCCCGAGTTGGAATCCCGTCGATCACGCTTTTTTCACGTCGATCACGGCTTTTTTTCACTCCGTGGCTGAGTTAGTCGGTCTGAGGAGTAGATAGGAAGGTTTTTTTCCCCTCAGAAACTTGTTTTTTTTCGTCCAGCAAAATAGGCAAATTGACCAGAGGACACATGCAATTTACAGAGAAAAACATATACGGGCATACGTAAGAATTATGGGTGACCCTAACATAATAATTTTAATTGTCCCTTTATCAATGGCAGTATCTTGCCCTTAATACCACGCTACTGCAATTTGTACAGCAGTCTTTTATGTTCAACAGTATAAAAACCTTTCCTGAAATCCAAGTATATGATATCAAAATTATTTTTTGTAACTCGTTCCTTTGTGTCCATATCATTATTATTACCAGCCACAGCCACATGGTGCAAGAAAGCCTGAGGCTTATGCTGCACCAGCCAAAAAAAAAAAAAAAAATTTTTCCCCAAGTTACCCTGAGAGAGAGTCAAAAGTAGAAGGGAATCACCAAGAAAGAGAAGAATGATAATATCCAGCTCTGGACCCTAGGTGTGCCAAGCCCATACTCACCAGATGTGAGCCCCTGAGGTAGACATAGTATCCAATGATATTGGTCAGACAAGTTTTCCCTCTCAACAAACCCATGTTGTGTCTGAAGTGTACTTTCGGCCTTTGCTAGATGATCCTGTATTACTTCTTTTAGCAGCGACTCCAGCATTTTACCTGTAATAGAAGCTATACTAACAGGTCTGAAATTACTCGTGCCAACTTTTGAACCACTTTTATGAATTGAGGATACATTTCCACATCTTCAGTCCGGGGAATTTCATTGAATCTTAGGATGATACGTATTATAATTTGGTTACTTCGCTGCCTCACTTATTATAATTGGATAGATCTCATCGACCCCGCGTGCCTTTTTCAGGTTTCACTTCATCAATTTCTCTTCCACTTTCCTCTGAATTATAACAAAATCATTCAGCTCCCTATCAGAGTTTGATGAACTTTCTGCATTCCCTTGCATAAAAAATTCCTCGTGTGTGAATGTAGATGCAGAATATTCATTTAGTGTTGCAGTAACATGATCAAGTTCATCATCAATCAAGCCATCGATATCGAGTGGACCAAATTGATTCATCCCCTTCCATCTACGGTTAGGATACGCTTAAATAGAAAGGGTGTGAGAATATTTGCTGATGCTATCGAAGCATCGTCATGTGCGTTGGAAAACTGCTAGCTTAGGGGGGGGAAATACGGAATAATAGATTAACAGTAACCGCTGGCAGAGGTAAAAGTGATTCTTGCACTGCTTCTGTTGGAATGAGCAGCAGCCTGGAAAACGAGAGGCAGGATATTTCAGAGACTGCTGGGAGTCATTGCGGTGCAAGTAAAAACATGGGCTGTGTTAGGGTAGCCAAGAATAGGAACAGGTGCATGTCTACTTGCTTGTATACCAATGCAAGCTGTTTGGTAAATCAATTTGATGAATTTGAGATGTTGGTCAAATCATCAAAGGCAGATATTGTTGGGATATCAGAGACGTGGTGTCACACAGGTATAAGGAATGCAGAATTGGAATTTGGGGAGTACAATGTGTACAGGAAGAGAGGAGGGATTATGCTATTAGTTAACAAACATATAAAATCCAAGGAAATACAGCCAGTCGACATTGCTGGACAGTGCAGTGTCGAGTCAGTCTAGTGTGACATAAGCAAAATTATGTCTAGTGTGACATAAGCAAAATTATGTCTAGTGTGACATAAGCAGTATTCCTGGAAAAGCAAAATTGAGAGTAGGAGTGTGTGATAGGCTTAATGACTCTGATAAGTATAATACACAACCGTACAGAGAAACAGAGTGGGCCAGTAAATCAGAGTCTTATAATGTGGGATTTTAATTTCCCAGATATTGACTGGAATTTCTGGATTGGTCACTCACACACTAACAAGACTTTTGTAGATTTATTCGATGATTGTTTTCTACAGCAGTGTGTTCGGGAGGCACCTAGAAGCAGTAAGAAGCTTGATATGTTAATCAGTAATGATTTTCCATGCATTCAGAATATGTAGATAAAGGAACCACTAGGTGATAGTGATCAATTCCTGGACTGATGGGATTTACTCAAAGAGGTAACTAAAGGGAAGGGTTTTTGCTTTCGTAAAGGCGACTACGGCGGTCTGAGACAGTATTTAAATTCTATACAATGGGACCAACTGATGATGTTACCAACAGCAAATTCAAAATGGGAAGCATTCAAAGAATTAATCTTGGAAGCTACTAGGCTTTTCATATCAACTAAGAAATATTGTTCAAGATTTAGGCCTAAATGAATTTTAAATGAACTAAAGAGACATGTGGCAGAGAAGAAAAATGCATGGGATATATATAAATTACCAGGTAACACGGAAGCCTATGAGAGATATAAGCTGGTCTGGAACAAAGTCACAAAGGAGGTTAGGCAAGCAAAACAGATTACGAAATATCTTGGGTAAAAGATGCAAAGAAAAACAGCAAAGAGTTCTTTATTTATGCAAACTCTAGAATGAAGGGGATGAATCAGATTGGTCCACTTTGAAATCGATGGTTCAAACTGTTGATGATCCTGCTGAGGTAGCTAACAAACTAAATGAGTATTTTGCATCTACTTGCACACATGAGGAGTTATTCAAGGAAGGGAATGCCAGAGGTGAATTAAACTCTGGCAGTGAGCTTGATGATTTTGCAATATCTGAGAGCAAAATGGAGGAAAAATTGTTGAAGACAAATAGAAGAAAGTCACCTGAGGTGGATGGGATCTGTCCAGTTATATTAAAGGGGGCAGCAAATGAAGTAAGGAAACTCTTAGCCATAATTATGAGAGCTACCTTGGACATAGGGGAGTTTCCCATGGAGTGGAGATGTGCGAATGTGACCCCAATATACAAAGGAGGAGAAAGGACGACACAAGTAATTACAGGCCTGTAAGTTTAACTTCTGTTCCAGGGAAATTAATGAAGGCACTGGTTAAAGAAACACTGTAGGATCATCTAGACAAGACTTCAGTTATAGCTCGGACACAGCATGGGTTTGTTAAGGGGTATTATTATCTGACCAATTTGATTGGATACAATGATGTGGTCACAAAGGAACTGGATGCAGGGAATTATTTTGACATCATATATTTGTATCATAGAAAGGCTTTTGATAATGTTGCACATGGAAGACTGGTGCAAAAATGGGAGCAGTGTGGCATTGGAGGAAGATTGCTGCTATGGATAAAGAGACGGTTGAGTGGGAGAAGACAGAGTGGTAATCAATGGACACTGCTCTTCGTGGACTAATGTTATTAGTGGAGTCCCCCAGGGTTCAGTGTTGGGTCCATTGTTGTTTTCTGTATTTATTAATGATGGTATATCAGGCTTAATGTCCAAGTTTGCAGACCATACGAAGGTCGGAAGGGTTGTTGATGACACTAATGCAGCAGGATCTAGGAAAGTTGAGCAGATGGGCTGAAAAGTGGAAAATGAAGTTTAACATTGACAAATGTAAAGTACTGTATATGGGAAGCAGTAACCCCAGAGTAAAAAAGATGAACTGTGTGGTAGAGCACTGATAGTGGTAGAGAATGGAAATATTCTGGGGGTAATTTTGCAGGCAGATATGAAGTTTTCAGAGCAGTGCAGACGATCTGCAAGAATAGTTCATGGTGTCTTGTCAATGACATACAGGAATTTTTCTAGAAAGGAAAAGGAGGTGATTATCCTCTTATATAAGGCAATGGTTAGGCCACACCTTGAGTACTGTATTGGTCTGGAGCTCTCATTTTAAGAAGGATGTAGAGCTGCTGGAACGATAACAGAGAAGGGCAACAAGATTAGTGAATGGAACAAATGGTTGCTTTTACGAAGAAAGGCTTAAGTTTTGCAAATTACAGTGTCTGGAGAAGAAGCACCTGCGAGATGATCTGGTTGAGGTGTAGAAAGCCTTGAATTTTGTTGAGCATACTCAATGCTGATGGGATTCTTCTCCTTGTTCAGAATAATCGCCTGAGCAGACTAAATTCCAATTGAGGAAATACTGTTGTAGGATACATGTGTGGAAGTTTGCCTTTAGCCAGCGGGTGGTTGATTGCTGGAACACACTTCCTTCTGTCGTTGTAGAAGTTGATAGCTTAAATAGATTCAAGGCAGAACTAGTGAAACATTTTGAGCTAGTGGATGGGTGAAATGAGAAGAGTTTTTTTTTTCTGGCTGTTGCTATATGAGCTTGCTTTCTTGCATTATGTTCCTATACAATTGCTAATGCTAAAGTAAAGAATTTGTTTGTTGTTTTTCATTTCAACCTTCGCAAAGATTTCTCTTAATTAGCCTTCACTTGCCTGACCTCCTTTGTAACTTTATTACAGACTAATATATCTACCATAGGGTTCTGTGTCCCGCAATAATTTTTATTCGTCCCATGCACCCTTCTTTGTCCGGCGTTTCATCAGTTCATCTGACATCCATTTAGTCTTATGCTTCGAGGAGTATTTCTTGGTGTGTAAAGCCTAGTATCTTGTACTATTAATTCCTTTAAAGCTTTCCGTTTAGAATTGGCTGATGATAACTTCATCGGTTCGTCTCAATGTGTAGAACATAAAAAATGTCTGAGACTGCTGTAGTCACCTTTATGAAAGTCAAAATCCCTTGCTTTACCTTGTTGGTTGTTACATCTTTAAGTAAATCCCAAATCAATACATTGTATTCACTGCTACCTGGTGGTTCTTTTATATGCAAATTCTTAATGCACGAATACTTACTGCTGATAATAAAATTAAGAGTTTACTTCTTCCTCTTGTTTCCTCTCTATCATGCTGCTGTACAAAGAACAGTCTACCAAATTCTTTCTTGTCTGCGAAATTTGGAATGTCAATATTTGGAATGTTAAAATTCCCCATTATAAAACATCCCGCCATTATGCATATTAATAGAGCCATTTAAGTAACGGCAGGCCTCATCAATGAACGTATCAGCTGATAGGGAATTGGGGTGGAAACGTAAGGTGTGTAATACCCACTCGCAGAATTCTACCCGTATGCCAGTGTAGTCTCCATGTAATTCCTGAAGAAATTGTACTTCGTAAGGATGGAATTTGTTTATTTTCAACATCCTAGCAGCAGATATTCGGCTAATACCAACCTCTTGCTAAGTTTCCTGAAAGATTTTTGGGGAGTGCTGTTAATGGTTTCAAGAGTGTAGTAGAGGTTTCATAAAATCTGGATATCTGAGGACGTCCACAACGTGGCTTTTCAAACACACTACCAGTCTTCCTTAAGCGGTCAAGTAGTTTTCTAACGAATTGCTGACAGGGTTTTTTTTTTTATTAGTATGCTTTTGCTGAAATATGTCGCATGCCAACCTCTTGCCCTTGCTCGTCTAGGGGCTCAGATCTGGTGATATCCCAGGGGCTCACATCTGGTGAGTATGGACTTGGCACACTCATGGTCCTGAGCTGAATATCATCCTTTTTCTCTTTTTCGGTGATATCATTTTATTTCAGACTCTCTCTCTCTCTCAGGGTAACTCACAGAATTTTTTTTTTTTTTTTTTTTTTTGGCTAGTGCAGCATAAGCCTCAGGCTTCCTAGCACCATATGGCTAATAACTCATATATATATATATATTTTTTTTTTATTTATTATTTTTTTTTTTTTTTCGAGTATCTGGAGATTATCTGGTTCTGGTGAATTTTTTTTTTTTTTTACCGTTGTTTGGTGTCATAGTTACGAGTTGGCACCCTGCGCCTTGTTAATTTTATGCGACATATGATATTTACATTGGTTTCCGTTAGTTAATGATGTAGCTCTTGATGATATATTTGTGTTGCCCGATTTTGAATTCATCGATTTAAAAAAACTTCCAAAAAATTTATTATTCGCAGGAGAAACTGTATATCATGATCTGAGAAAGTTTTTTTTTTTTTTGTTTGTTTGCGTTTTTGTTCAGTGATAGATCTAGGAATAAATCCGGCCGTGCAAAACTTGCATTCTCAAATGGAAGAAAGCAGAGATCCTTCTGATATATTTAAAAATCTCCTTGGAAATATAACAGAAGAGCAGTGGAAAATTTATAAGGAGTTGAGGAAAGGGGTAAGTATGTACAGTGGGTTAGAGATAAAAAAGTTTTGTCAGTTCATTACCTTTTAACAGTGCTCGCAATTGACATATGCGTTAACTGCATACAGTTCTGTTTTCCTGACGATAATTACTTTCATAAAATATTCTTGTCGATAATGCACCCATTGAAAGAGTTTAGACCCAAGAGGACAGGAATAAAAAAAAAATAGTTGTTATCTCATCGATTTTTACATTATCTGTGCGTGTACATGAAAAGGTGAACTGTAATGCAAAATTTAATTTTTACTGCACGCTTTTGCATTTCTCTAATTATACTAACTTGCAGAAATAGTTTTTTTTTTTTTTGTGCAGTGCTGACTTTATAAAAAAAAAAGTAACGTGTATAATAAGTCAAACAATAACTTGTATATTTTAAAAAAACATTACATAAGCCTGAAGCTTCCTTGCACCATATGGCTAATAATAATAATAAAAGCACTACCCATACTTTAAGGTAAGAACAATTAAATCTGAGGACGTCCACAACGTGGGTTTTCAAACACACTAGAGTCTGTTTCAGACTACTTGTGTCTTTAGTAAATACACACAATTAAATAGAGCTTGTTATAATCCAGACGAGCATATAGCTTCTAAAAAAACACAAATCTAAAGTAAGGGAAGGTGAAAGTTCAAGAATCATTAATAAATTCTCAACAAAAAAAAAAAACAGAATGTGTTGATCTGTTCTGACCTCCTGGGTATAAACAGAATATTTATTCTGTTTATACCCAGGTATAAACAGAATATTTATTCTGTTTATACCCAGATCACAGGAGGTCTTTCTGAACCATAAAGAATAAATATTCTTTATGGTTCCGAAACATGGATACTGAAACAAAGAGACATTAATAGAATACAAGCTGCAGAAATGAAATTTTAAAGATATGTTAAAGGATGTACAAAATTAGATAAAATACCAAACGTAAATATTAGAAAGGAATTAAAGATTTATTCAATTAATGGAAAAATCATAGAATATAGACAAAGATGGAAAGAACATGTAGAAAGAATGGAAGATAATAGATTCCCTAAATTAGCTTATACATATAGAGCAAGAGGAAAAAGAGACAGAGGAAGACCAAAGAAAAGATGGGCAGACCTCTTAGAGATCGGAACAAGCAGATCGCCTAATCCATGAAGAAAGGTAAGATAATATTCTGTTTATACCCAGAGTATAAACAGAAGATTTATTTATGATGTGTCAGTTGTTGAAGGCACATTTGTTATCATACTTCAAATTACTATTTTAATTTCCAGTCCACTAACCGTACCACCCAGCTGTTGAAAATTGTTTAACAATTCAGAAATAGCAGAACAAATTTCATCATCAAGGTCTGAGACCAGGGCCACTGCCAATGTGTATGACTTAATACAGTAGACACCACTGTATCTACTGTATTAAGTCATACACACTGATCAGAGTAGTTTTTCTGATCATGTGATGAGCAGAAAAAATATCCCCAGGAAAAAATTCCCCTAGAAAACAAATACACTCAGGAATAACTCTTCCCAAAGAAATAATAAATGAAAGTTATAATAAATAAATTTATTAAAAAAAAAGTTATAGTAAATAAATGTTTTGAATTTCTATGTTTCCGGTATTCTGTGATGTTTTCATTACAATACCTTACATTTTTGTCATGTAAAATTATTAAGGTTTGCATTAACGGATGCTTAATATCCCCCCACCTCTCTCTCTCATATACAAAGTCACCTGCTGTGTCATTAGGTCTACATACATGCAATAAAACCTTGATTCATCCCACACTTCCAGGCCAGGGCATCCTCACTGCTATTTGCATATTCTTTGTGTACATAATTTTAGAAAAAAAAAAAAAAAAAAAAGTCCTACAGTACTAAACTTGAATACTAAACTACTACCACCACACACTACATTATTTTCATCTACCATAACAATATATGTATTATATAAAATTTATAAACATTACAATTTTAATTATGTGTTCACAAATCTTTACAAAAGAAAATATTCAAGGATTATATTTATCATCTGGTTTTGTTTACAAACTAGATGATACATATACATCATCTGGTTATGTTTATAAACCAGATGATAAATTTATAATCTGGTTTTGTCTGCATTGTGATATTCACATTGGCAATGGCAAACTTTACTTCAGTGTTTGTAACTTTCTAAATATGTTATGGCCAAAAAAATTTCACATTTTGTGTGTGTAAAGAAAACTGTTTGGATGGTGAGTAGAAGAGCATGTAAAACAACTATGATAATCACTATATTTTACTTTAGGGACTGATGTGGTAATATTACTATGACTTGTGAAAAGGAAACACTAAACCATGTTACAAATACACACAATTTTCCATTGTCTTTTTACATTATTAGTGTTCCTATATACCAAATTATTTTAAAAATAAAATAAGGATAAAGCAAAGGAACTCTCACTTCCAGCACTGCAAATTCACAACTCCCGGCTTAAGGAGATGCATGACTACACCCACCAAAGAATAGGCACTACTTTTTTATATTTGAATAAAAATAGAATTTGCTGTATTTATAAAATGGTTCAGAGTTTCCTTATTTCATAAGTCTTAATTATGATAATGCCAAATTCTTTACTTCAAAATGAATCAGAAAATTATGATGAAATCAATTCAGTGGGTTCAATTATTATTTGGATATCCAATTTTTCTTTCCAGGAAGGTGATCTAGTTGTTGATAGCGAAGATGACAGTATGCCAGATGGCCATTTCTCTCATAACAGCAGAGCGTCCAGTATATGGTCAGATGATGTTGAAGATATCGAGCAAGTGAGGATTTAAATATCTTTAAATAAATTTTGATTGATAATTATTTTAAGTGCTTCGAAGTATGTTATGTAAAAGGGGGATAACATTGTAGCTAACCTTTCTATTAGAAAATAGTGCTGGGATATTTTTAAAATAATTGAGATGTTACAGAGGCTAATATTGTGAGACGGTATAAAATCAGATTATATTCAGTGAACTTAATTCTGGAAATTTTGTTTGCTATTGTTTATAAGAGTAATAATTTTTTATTGTGAATTGGTACTAAACAGTACTTTTTCGGTTTTTAGAGTTTTTTTCCAGTTTTTGTTTTAGTTTTACATTTTTCTATCTTTATGACTGAACTCAAAAACCACTACCATAGGCACATGGTGATAATTTTCTGCTGGGTAGCAGAGATTAGTTTTTAGTAGAGAAACTATGCTTTTACAGGTGTTGTGAGATTGTGAGTTATAGCTAGGTAAAAAGTACAAAAAGTACAAGACTAAATGAATAAAAGAAAATGTATTGAAATGAATTGTTAATCACATGAACCCCATGCAATTAACAACACGTTAATATAAATCATATAACCCACAGAACTGATAGATTGAATTGAACTAAATATCAAAGCCATTTTTCCAATTAGAGTTAAACCTGATTAAAGAGGCCTGTGCGCTCTGGATTCATTATTATTACTAAATTACAGTTGCTCAGAGTGAAATGGATACAAAAATATAGATTGTGACAGGTTTAATAATAGGAAATATACATATATTAGATTAGATACATACAAATAAAAGCTTTTGGTTGTTTAGTTAACCTTCTTCAGTTGAAATGAAATGGCAGTTAGAATGGAGGCATGTACCACCAATCTTGTATGTGAAGTGCGTGGCTAATTGTTTGATGTTGAAGCCTGTGGCTGTGATGTATGTGGATGTGGCCAGCTTTTGTCAATGGACAGGATCGTTGCTTCAGTGATAGGGTGGACTTGACAACCACTGTTCCTGTTCACTGAGGTATTGGAGCATTTGATGTTTAACGACTCCAACCAGGCGCGGCACAGATAATGGTGGGATTTATCCACAATCACAACATTGCGTTGTGGGTCAATGTCGTGGTGGGTTGCCCAAATGTGTTCGGCAATAGCTGAGTGCTTTACATCCGCTAAGCGGATTGCTCTTTTGTGTTTGGAAAGGCATTTTTTTTGCTAGCTGCTACATCGGGGAAACTGGAGACGGCTCGAAAAACGCCTTTCCGAACACAAAAGAGCAATCCGCTTAGCGGATATAGAGCACTCAGCTATTGCCGAACACGTTTGGGCAACCCACCACGACATTGACCACACCGCGATATCGTGATTGTGGATAAGTCCCGACATTATCTGCGCCGTGCCTGGTTGGAGTTGTTAAACATCAAATGCTCCAATACCTCAGTGAACAGGAACAGTGGTTGTCAAGTCCACCCTATCACCGAAGCAACGATCCTGTCCATTGACAAACGCCAGCCACCTCCACATACATCACAGCCGCAGGCTTCAACATCAAACAATTAGCCACGCACTTCACGTACAAGATTGGCGGTACACGCCTCCATTCTAACTGCCATTTCATTTCAACTGAAGAAGGTTAACTAAACAACCGAAAGCTTTTATTTGTATGTATCTAATCTAATATATGTATATTTCCTATTATTAAACCTGTCACAATCTATATTTTTGTATCCGTTTCGCTCTGAGCAACTGTAATTTAGTAATAATAAGAGTTAAACCTTTTGCCGTTACTGAGTCATAGGTGAAATGGCAAATGACATATCATCTATAGTTCTGTGGTGACAAATATCTTCAAGAATTCAGCAGTTACACACACACTTCATCTACCATGCACTTTTATTTTACTTTAATAAATAAGCTTTACATTGCAAATCCTGTACCTTGTTCACATTCACGAGTGAGAATAATAATTACAAATTTGTCTGTCTCAAAGTGCTCATGCTATGCCCTAAGATGAATCTGTAATGCAGTGCCTAGTGTTTTTATAGCCTAAAAGCTCATTCTGTAGTATTTTTATTTCTGTTTAATGCAATATGGCTAAATTTCTTAATTTAAGCAATATGGTCTGGTTCTGACCACATTGCTTTAATTAAGTTTGCTGATAAACTGCCCTTCCAGTTATCAGCAAACTTTTGACACCTTTTCCCCCCCTGAACTCCCTTGTCAATATCATTAAGGAAGATTAAAAACAAGAGAGCCCCCAGCACTGGTCCATGAGAGCCTCTATTTATTATACTAGTCCACCCTGAAGAATGTTCATTTATGACAACCCTCTGTCTACTCTCTTTTAACCAACCCCTAATGCAGTGAAGGATCTTACCAGTATAATCCTGATTTGCCCCAGTTTATATAATAGCCTTTCATGTAGCATTGCATCAGAACCTTTACTAAGTCAAGGTGAATAATGTCAGTTGTTTCTTACATCCAACATTTTTATGACTTTGTCATAGTAATTTATCAGATTGGTCAGGCACGACCTTCCCTTCACATATGATGTGAACATTTTTTTTAATTATTGCCCCCTAAAGGGCTTTTTTAGACAATTTTTTTTCTAATCGCTCCCCCCCCTATGAAATTTTAAACAAGAAAAATACTTTATATTTACTCTTTTTATTCAATGGGATCCCCGAGCTGATGTTTCTTAGCTAAAAGTTCAGTGTTCAATATGATGTTAGTAAGTTTAATTCTAATGTTTCCTCTTGAACATATATCAATTCTGTTTCTTTCCTTTGTTAATATTTTATTTATTGAACTAAAACCACTTTCAACCCTATAAGACGTTGGAAAACAAAGAAGTATTTTGGCCATTTCAGACCACATTGTTGGATAAAGAGGTTTAGTTGTATTTTATCCCCCACAACTCAGCCATTCCACCTTTTTCGAATTTATATTTGCATTCTTCATTATATTTTAATTCAATGAGTTCTTGAATTTCTTTACTAGCAGATATTCCATTGCATCTAATTGGATCTAACATCCATGGCTTCAATTCAAAAGAAAAGAAATCTGAAAATCTATTTTGCATTTCATCTTTTAAAGAACACAAATGATCTAAATAATTCTTAAGATCATTCTCGGTTAGAGATTCATTGATTTCAGCTAAATCTTGCATAGCATGAAATTGTTTTCTCATTAAATTGCTTTCAAATACTGTATTTCCAGTTTTTCAGTGAAGGCTTTTAACACGTGTTTGCAGTCACCGTAATTAATTTTCCTTGAAGTTGAAGTGATACTTCATTACATTAAGTTTTAGAAAAATCCAAGCCATATAGCATATAGTATATGTTGTTTTTGTGTTTGCTGATCTCCTTTGCTAAATCTGTGTCTCCTTTGCTTTCAAAACAGAAGTTATTCCCTGCATCCAGTTCTTTCACAAAAGAACTGGATGCAGGGAATAACTTTGATATTATATATTTGGATCTTAGAAAGGCTTTTGATACTGTTGCACATGGAAGACTGCTGCACAAATTGGAGCAGTGTGGCATTGGAGGCAAATTGCTGCTATGGATAAGGGGATGGTTGAGTGGCAGAAGACAGAGAGTGGTAACCAATGGACACTGCTCAACGTGGACTAATGTTATTAGTGCAGTTCCTCAGGGTTCAGTGTTGGGTCCGTTGTTGTTTTCGGTGTTTATGAATGATATTGATGATGGGATATCAAGTTTAATGTCCAAGTTTGCAGATGATACAAAGGTTTGCAGGGTTGTTAAGGACACTACTGACGCTATGCTGCTGCAACAGGATCTGGAAAGGTTGAACAGATGGGCTGAGAGGTGGCAAATGAAGTTTAACATTGACAAATGTAAAGTACTACATATGGGAAACAGTAACCCCAGAGCAACGTATCAACTCTGCGGTACTACACTGACAGTGGTGGAGAATGAAAAGGACCTGGGGGTAATTGTGCAGGCAGATATGAAGTTCTCTGAGCAGTGCAGACGAGCTGCAAGAGTAGCTCATGGTGTCTTGTCAATGATATACAGGAATTTTTCTAGCAGGGATAAGGAGGTGATTATTCCCTTGTATAAGGCAATGGTTAGGCCACATCTTGAGTACTGTATACAGGTCTGGAGGCCTCATTTCAAGAAGGATGTAGAGCTGCTGGAACGGGTACAGAGAAGGGAAACAAGATTAGTGAATGGAACAAAGGGTTGCTCTTACGAAGAAAGGCTTAAGTTTTGCAAATTACAGAGTCTGGAGACTAGGCACCGGCGTGGTAATCTGATAGAGGTGTATAAGGCTTTGAATGGTTTGAGCATGCTCAATGCCAATGGAATTCTTCATCTTGCTCAGAATAATCACCTCAGAGGGCATAAATTCAAATTGAGGAAGGACGGATGTCGGATAGATGTGCGGAAATTTGCCTTTGGCCAGCGGGTGGTTGGTTGGTGGAACCGACTTCCATCACTTGTTGTTGAAGTTGATAGCCTAAACAAATTTAAAGCTCAACTGGACAGGTATTTCGAACGAACAGAGGGGTGAAATGGGAGTGGTGTGTGGTTTTTTTTTTTTTTTTTTTTTTTTCTTTTTTTGGCTGATGCTGAATAAGCTTGCTTTCTTGCATCATATGCCTCTACTAATGCTAATGCTAAAAATACTAATTATCATATCAAAAAAGGTTTGCAAATCTTGTTAGACAGTTTCCTTTAGAAAGCCGTATTACTTCTGTATGTAAAAGAAGCCTCACATACTGTTCTTCATTATCAACACAAAATTTTCTGAAAAGGTGATCATATTTGCTATGTGACTTTATTTTATTGATAGTTTTAATAACTATACTCAGAGATTGATCAAGAACTGGACTAATATTTTTTGCAACCAAATGATGTTGGTGCACAATGCAGTGTATTGCAAGAACTTCAGGACATTCTTCCTTTAGGTGTGCTATAAAACCTTTGCCTTCCAATGATGGAGGTAGCACCATCAATGGCACAGAATACCAAATTTTCCAATTGTACTTGTTTTTCATCAAACCTTGTTTTTACAGC
Organism: Mastigoproctus giganteus; assembly: GCF_048544385.1. Classification (NCBI taxonomy): domain Eukaryota; kingdom Metazoa; phylum Arthropoda; class Arachnida; order Uropygi; family Thelyphonidae; genus Mastigoproctus; species Mastigoproctus giganteus. Next base: position 120,483,716 of record NC_143587.1, read on the forward strand.
AGCAAAAATGGATGCTCCAGTACAGTCAGTTTCAATAGATTTTACAAACAATATCTCTTCTTTCAATTTACAATCATCAGCAAAATAACGACCGTTTGCCATTAGAAGGGCCTTATTGTCAGTAACTGTAGATTCATCAATCTGAATAGAAAATTTTCTCGTTTTTAGTTTGTCAGTTAGCTGCTCTTCAATGTTAATCGACATCTCATTGATTCATCTTTGAATTGAATCATTGCTCAATGGCAATGCTTTTAAAATACTGGAAAGATTTTGATGCATCACTGTTGAAATTACAGTCTCAAATGTGGGTTGTATAACAGTCTCAGCAACTGTATGAACACTACCAGTTTTTGCAATGATTTCTCCAATTTTATAAGATGCAGTCATTCCATTGTCTTTTGTTTGTGTGTTCGTCTTAAATAAGGCAGTAACGGTGTTATGTTGCTCAAAATTCTGTTTGTTTTAAATTATTTAAAATATTCGATATATGTACCAACTTTATCAGGATGTTTCCTTTTTAAGTGATCTAAAAGTCTTGATGGTTTCATAGTCTCATTTGAAAAAGAACTATTACACATAAGACACATGGGCTGTTTTGAGTCGAATAGGCTTTCAATAAAACTCTAAACTAGATATTTATCCAGATACTGTCAGCAGTTTTTCTTTTTAGCACTTGACATGATTGATGATGGGTTGAATAACTACAAAGAATTAAATAATAAAAATAAACTATTTTGATTTAACTCTCATAGCCCATGTCATTCACAAAAGCACTGTGGATCAAAAATAAACAACTTCCACAAGGAAACAAATCAATACTAATTGTGGCTTAGAAAGTAGAAACAACAGACTGAAACATTTCCTCATCCTATCCATGCCTCATATATTGAAACAAAAGAATAAATAAATAAACCACGCCCACCATGCCGTGCTGCAGCCAAGGTCACAGCTGTCAGAAAGGAACAAACGCCAAGGATTGAGGAGATATTAACGCTGAAAGCACTTAGGCATTCAGTGCCTATGAAAAGCAAAAGTGATTGAATTAAATTATGCCCACTACCTTCCTTTTATCAAAATTTCTCACTCGCTCGTAATATAATATATGTTAAAAATCAGTTGTCTCGGGTAAAGAAAACCTGAGAGAAATTAAATATTAATGATTAAAATGTCTTTGGGTAGGGTTGAACTTTGAAGGGCCACAAACCGTTGTAATACCCATGATTTTTTGTTCCCCCGAGCGATATTGCCCCCATTGAGAACCCCTGCTATAGACCATGATTTTACCAAGCACATAAGTTTAATTCACTGGTTTGTAGTTGCACATCACCTCTTTTATGCCACCCTTGATGATGATGATCTCATTAGTAGAAAGAATACTTAATGAGAATCAACCGAAAGAGCAAGCTGGCTTTAGGACAGGATTCTCAACTATGGATCACCTTCACGTAATATCACAGCTAATGGAGCAAGCAAATGAATATAAATCACCATTATGCCTGGCATTTGTGGATTATGAAAGGACATTTGACTTCATACAGTATAAGGTAATGTTTCGGGCACTGGAAAGACATAGACACTCCACACATTATGACTGAAGAAAATATATGAGAATGCTATCTTCTTTATTAGACTAGACAAAGATAGTAGCAAATTTAAAATTGAGAAAGGAATTCAACAAGGAGACAATATCTCCGAAGTTGTTTACTGCCGCCCTTGAGGAAGCTTTCAGAAGATTGGACTGGTTGTAGAAAGGAGTCAGTGTGAATGGAGAGTACCTAAACCATTTGTGATTTGCAGATGACATTGTGATCATAAGCCATGACCCCAAAGAATTAGAGGAGAAAAATCTTAATTCAGCTATGCAGAGTTAGTAAGGATTTCAGACTAAAGATGAATATGGTTAAAACAAAAGTAATGATGGACAAGTTCCCCCCCCCTTTTTTAGTATAACAAAATGTATACCATCCATCCCTGAAGTCTTCTCTTCCTTCAGCCTCATTATCTTATCTGATAGACTCTTCTCCCTAATCACCATATCAATTATTTTGCAGCAATTTGACTCCATGACACTGTTCCTTAATTCAAATGTACTTTCATCTGTAAATATTGTTACAAAGTTTAACTCATGTGCCACCTCTGCTGAACTATCTGTGATTTTTTCAACCTGAGTTTCTATGATTCTTTCACTTCATTCAGGTAAGGGCCTATCTGATTCATTCTCTCCTTGTTTTTGTATTTGCACATGAGTAGAAGAATGCCTTGTTCTCCTACTTAGTTTTCACCTAACAACATTTTGTTTTGTTACACGTATACTTATAATATTTAACAGTACTACCCTTAACCTCTGTTTTTATCCATTTGGTTTCATTCTTTTGCAGAACTTCTCCATTGTAACAAATGCATTTGTGAAATCCATGATAGATCCTTGAATACTTTGCATGATGAATTTGTATCCAAAGGCATATACACTCATGAGCCAAAACATAATAACCATGTACTTAATAGTGTATTGAGCCACCTTTTGCCATGATAACTGCTTGCACCCCATCTGGCATCAACTCCACGAGATCACAGATGTCCTCACTGTCCTGGACCAGCTGGACAGAAGGAAATTCCAGATTTTGGCAACAGGGAGAGGCACTGACATGGACTAGTGAATGCCACATTCCATGACATCCCACAAATTTTCAACAGGATTGATGTCAAGGGAATTTGGAACCCAGGGGGCATATGAAATGCTTGGACATGATCCGCGAACCATTCCTGCTCAGTGCAGGCCTTGTGACACAGCATTGTTTTGTTGAAAGAGCCAAGTTCCATCTGGATACGTGGTCTCCGTGTAGGGCAAAACTTGGTCTGAAATGCTGTAGTAGGATCTGGCCATGAGGGTATGTTCAATAGGGATAAGGGATCCATTGATGTTCATGAAAACATCCCCCAAACCGTGATACTGCTGCTGCTACTGGTCTGGGTTTGTCCAGCTGTGTAGTCTCTTTGCAGATGCTCACCATCGAATATGCACTTGTCCATCAGCATGATGGGGCTAGAACCTTGATTCATCAAACCAGACAACTCTTTTGCAGTCATTCAATGTCTGGGAATGGTGCTTCCATACCTGCTGCAGGCAAAGGTGTTTATGATAGCCAGCCAGCATGGGCACATGAACAGGTTGCCTACTCCATAGGCTTATCTGCAAGAGCGTCCACTGGATGGTGTGCTTGGAAACATTTCTCTGTACATCTTGGTTGTATAATGCCATTAATTTTGGGATCGTGAGCATCTGTTGTCTCAGATAGCATGCCAACCACTGTTCACCTCAATTGTCAATCAGTTGTGGTCTCCCTGTCTCGACATGTTTCATGGTTTGTGTTTCTCTTTGGATTGTTCCCACCACCTTCACTACTACAGCCCTCGAACAGTTGACAATGCCTGTGATTGCTGAGATGCTGGCCCCAGCTTTCCTAGCACTGCAAATCATTCCCCATTCATACTCCATCAGGTCCTTCCATTTCCATCCCCATTGCGCAGGCTTCATACTGATAGGTATTACCTATGCTCTATATGACAGTAGGTGACATCAGTTGTGTGCTGTGAGATGCATCCAACAAGGGTGATCGTATTGTTTTGGCTCATGAGTGTAGTTTGGTCTCCCATTAATTGAGCTCAATAAATGCTTCCTTCTACTGTAGTTTCCTTTTTTGAAATTAAAATCCTCAACTTTTCTTATATCACATAAATTTCATTGGACATTACCCATTTTATGACATTATGGTTTCTGTCTGCCATTGGTTCCCATGCTGACTAGATTAGAGCCTTAGTAAGAGCCATTTAAGGATGTTAGAGCCCATTGTACTTTCTCTTACGTGTAAGAAGAAATGAAAATCATCCAGATAAAAGTTGGGTTGCCTGTAATGAGGCAGTCATACTTGTTTTCCCATTCAAGTTACTTAAAAAGAGATTTATTATATTCCTCAGAATCATGCCTGTAACTTTCAGGGAGTTTTTTTTTTTTTTTAAGAAACAGAACATCCCCTTCTCCCCAAACACCCCCCATCTCTCCTAAAAGCACTAAAATATACTCTTAAAAGCACTGTAATGAAATTCTTTATCAATCATTTTGTTAAAAGATGACGATAAAAAGTTCAAATTTATTTACAGTACTCCTGCCATTACTATATAGACAAATTAAATTTTGTATTTTATTGCTTTTTAAAAATCTGATAGCCCTTATAACTGTCCAAATAATTTCTTTCCTTGTAGTGTGTGACTGTTGTGTTTTGTACATATTTCGTTCTCTCTCTCTCTCTCTCTCTCTCTCTCTCTTATATATATACACTGGTGTTCAAAGAAAGTGCATAATCCCTTAAAATTGTAATTGTCATCCGAATAACTAAGTATATGGCAATATTTCTTACAGATTGCATCAGATAAGATTGACATGCGTAGGTGATAACGTAATATTGCATCAGCTGTTACTTTCAGCTATATAAGCACACTGTGCAAGAGGTGCAGTCATTCCTTGCTTGTATCAGGATGGCGAGTTACATGCAGTTGAGGCCATGAAGAAAGAGTGCTATTGTTGCTTTACGTGAAGAAAGATGTGATTCCCGTGATATTGCTTATAGAGTGTCTTGTAATCAGTCAATAGTGAGTAGATTTCTTTCCAAACTCAAGAATATTGGTTCTGCTGATAGGAAAAAAAGGAACTGGATGCAAATGAGTCTCTTCACCAAAACAGGACCGCGTTTTGAAGTGTTTATGCCTTAAAAACCCTACAGCTTCTTCGTCTGAGCTGAAAAGAGAATGGGAAGAACATACAGGAGTGGTAGCAAGTGCAGTAACAGTCAGAAGATGCCTCTTCAAAAATGGACTTGTAGCCCATCGTCCTAAGCAAAAGCTCCCCCCCACACAAAAAAGGAAAAAGACCCGATTAATTTGGTGTAAGGAGCATGTCAAATGGACCCCCGAGCAGTGGAAGTGAGTTATTTTCTCAGATGAGAAGAAATTCAACCTGCATGGCTCTGATGAGAGACAAACAATTTGCCATAGACGTGGTGAAGAATACCATCCAGATAGATGACTGTATGGTGTCTATAGTGAAATTCCCTACCAACAAAATGATACGGGGGTGCATTTCGTATCGCGGAGTAGGTCACCTGCAGTTTATAAAAGGTTCCATAAATGCCAATGGATACTTGGCTATATTGGAAAGCAAATTTCTGCCAACCATTAGAGACCATTTCAGCCTGCCAAGTAACTGCATCTTTCAGGACGACTCTGCTCCTTGTCATCAGGCGAAAAGTGTAAGTAGGCACTTCTGTCATTACTTTAGCTTCATTTCTGCATTAGAGGTTCAACAGTAATGTGTTTACATTTGTTACAGGTGTAAAAATGGTTGGAAGAACGGTCCATTACAACTGTTAGCTGGCCAGGAAACAGCCCGGACCTCAATCCTATAGAGAATTGTTGGCATCGTGTGGAATCGGCAGTTGCCAGAAAGAAACCAAAGACCCTTTGTGAATTTCAGGAAGCCATAATTCGTATTTGGAACCCTGAACTATCAGTTGATTATCTTCAGAAATTGACCTTGTCAGTGCCTCAACGGTGTGCTGCTGTCATCAGGGCCAGAGGCAGTTCAACTAAATATTAGTTTGCATCTGGTGAACTTTTCATTTTGTTTTCCATTTAAAATGATAAACTGAAGTAAATTGAGGACTTCTGATAACATTTCAGCCATAATTGTCGCATTTACAAAACTGTTGTATGAAGGTTGCAAATGCTCATTTTGGAATATTTTGAGAGAACCTGTCAAATATTACTTAGCTTTGCCTTAACTATTAATAAACATCTTGTTTATATTTCTGTTTGTGATGCTAGTCATTAATGTAATGTACATCGCAAAAAAAGGGTTAGAAATGTGAAATTCCTAGGTGATGCACTTTCCTTGAACATCAGTGTATATATATGTATGTATAAGATAATTATGTTACACACAAGTGCCCTTGACGATGGTGCAAGTGTAATTTTGGCTCATGCCACTAACATGTATGCAACTCCCATAATTCCCATTAAGACTTAAGGAGTCTTTCAAATTGAGTTAATCTATAAGGCTTTTTGTCACATACAAGCAGAATTATAGGTAAAAAAATATTTTTAACTGAGGCCTTGTTTATTTATAAATTAGCTCATATAGTGGAAAAGGTTTCCAGAACTTTCTTTCTTAACCTTTGAATTAGACTTAGACCCTTAAATTAAATTAGATCCTTAAATTAGAATAACTCCTTTGAGTTAGAAGACCAGATCAGGACACATTATGCACATGGTCAGAATTAGAATAGGGTAGATGGTCACAAAGTAATTCCTTAAAACATACTATTGCAGAAATTGTTTTTTAAAGTAAACTTTTCACAAATTAAAATTAAGATTTTTTTTTAGCTCTGATCTTAAGGCAAACTCTATATAAAATTAACTTTTCATTTGATTTTTGAGTTTGGTTTATATATGTCATGAGATATCTGTGTTTTTATTTTGTAATCTCTAAAAGAATTTCTTTTCTTAGGAGGAGGATGATGAAGATGATAATGATCAGGTGATGGAAACTAAAAATAATAGTGAAGCATCAGAGTCAGAAGATGGCGATGTGGATGATACCTTACAGACATCAGAGATTCCCAATTCTGAACTGACAGTGAAGTACATAAATGGTAATATACATAGCATAATAATCTTCACAAACATTAAGAATTCAGTAAGAACTGTTGAAGTATTGGATGCATGTGCATATATAATTAACCCAAAATTAGCATATTTTCAAAAATCTTGTGATTTACCATAAAACTATTCTTGCAGAAATATTATTTATTCAGCACACTGAATTTTTCTTGTCACTTGAAGCTTTCATAACTTTTGTGTTTTTACATAATTAATTGTCATGCAAAAATTTTACAACCTTTATCTAATTTATTTAGAGATCCTTGAAGATCTCACGTGTTACTATTTTGAAAGTATGGCATCATCTGTATATAATAATGATTCTACTTTCACATCTTCTGCACTAAACTTTGTCATTAACTTAATTCATTTTATTAAATGATCCATGAAAATTATAAAAAGAAATTGATGATAAAGTCTTGCCTTGCCTCGCTTCAGGTTTAATTGTAAACCATTTTCCATTGCATATTTTAAGTCTTACTGCAGATTTGTAACTCTTATACAAACTTGTTTTTCCCCTTAAAAAATTATCTTTGACAACATATTTTTCAAAAATTTCAAAGAGCAGATTTTTAGGTACTTTTGTCATATGCTTTTGTAAGCAATATTTTTTCAAGAAATCCTAACTGTAATTTATCTTAGAGTAAATATTTGATTTTGTCAAGCCCCCATGTTAGTCCTAAAACTTTCTCCTCAACGTTATTTTCCTCTTTTTTTTTTTTTTTTTTTTATGAAAACCCCAAACACGAGAGGTATTAGAACCTATAGTACTTAGTACCGTGCTTGGGTTGGAGGTTGAGAAGATGAAAGAAGATATTTGTTGACATTAGACTTGAACTTCTGTAGACTAATTTTCAGGAAATACATATGAAGGAAGGTCATTCCAGAGAATGGCAGTTGAATGAATAAACGAAGAAGATGAAAAGTTAGTTCTGTGAGTTTAAAGTTGGATAGTAAATGGATGTTGACTGGTGGCGGCATGTGTTCGGACTATTTTGAAAGAGAGAGAGTGGGAATTATAGAAGCCAATTCAGAAGAACAGTGCCCATGGAAGTATCTGTAGAAAAGGCATGCAGCAGAAACAGTACGTCTATGACACAGAGGGTGGAGAGACCCTGTTAGAGACAAGTCATCTAGAAAAGCTCAGATAGGTTTTGGGTGCACCGCCCCAGATGTGGGAACAGTATTTCATGGTAGGGTGGATTTGCGATTTGTACAGAGTGAACAACTGTTTGGAAGAAAAGTAACGCCGCAAGTGAAAGAGAAAGCCAAGTTTTTTAGATGCAGAGGGAGCAATATTTGTAATGTGCTTGTGCCAAGAGAGAGAGAGATTAGGGTAATCCCCAAAAGAGATATATCATCTTGCCTAGAAATCGGAGTGTCAGCAAAGATAAGCATAGGAGCAGAAGAATCCTTTTTGCGAGATATAAGACAGGACTGAGTTGAAATCAGCTAAGTTGACTTTCCCCCCAATGGAGAATTAACTGGAGATTGGCATTTAAGGAATTGGAAGCGGATATTCAAGAAGTTGCAGCTGATTGAGCAGGGCCAGGTTTCTCATACTGAAAAGCGGAATGCAGTGTGCTACCATCAGCAAAACTATGGATAGGATTTGTGGTCAATGGAAGAAGGTCATTAATATACAAGAGAAAAGGAGTGGGGGAAAGAACTGAACTTTGCGGGATACCAGCATTAGTGGAGAAGTTAGAAGACAGAGAGCCATCTACCCTCAGTGAGCGGTCAGAGAGAAAACTGGATAACCAATTACAAAAAACATTTGGCAAACCATAAGGTGGAAGCTTGTTTAGAAGACCTTTATGTCAAACACAATTGAAAGCCTTTGAGATGTCAAGAGCAATTGCTTGTGTTTCACTGAACTTTTCCATTGAATTTGTCCATAAATGGCTAACATAAGCCAGAATATCACCAGTGGATTGACAGTGACGGAATCCATACTGGCAATTGTTGATCAGATGGAAGGTTTATAGGTAGTTTAAGAGTTGGTGGTTAATTGATTTCTCCATTACTTTAGAAAGAATAGAAGTAATTGCAGTGGGACAATAATTGGATGGGAGGGATTTGTCACCCTTTTTAGGAACTGGCTGGATATGAGCACATTTCCAAGTAGAAGGAAAAACACCTTTGAAATAAGAAAGTGAAAAAAGTGGCAAAGAAGAGGAGTAAGTTCAGGCGCACAGGTTTTGAGAACAAGTGGAGAAATATCATCAGGAGCTTTCTTAGCATCAAGATTCGTCAAAATCCTCCTGACATCCTTTTGACAGAAGATCACAGGAGGTATTGAATGGTGTGTGTTGGAAATAGTGGGAAGTGTTTTACCAAGATCATTAATACATGAGTTGGAAGAAAAATGGAATACTAGCAGGTTAGCTTTATCCTTGGCTGAAGTGACAATAGAACCATCTGGTTTTGACAGAGGTGGGAGCAGAGATGGACATAGCTTTGGCAAGAGACCAAAATGCTCGGTTACCATTAGGGCAAGAAGCAAGTTTTCTACTCTTAGCCTGTTCAAAATCTAGTTTGGACTGATTAATAACTGCTTTACAATTGTTGCGAGCTTTGGTGTAGGAAGAAAATGAAACTGAAGAATTCGATACAAACCAATTACGATATGCAACATTCTTCTCTTGAACAGCCTTAGTATATTTATTGGAAAACCAAGGTTTAGATAAAGGACGTGATTTTTACATGGAGTGTGGAATAAAGGATTCCATTCCTACAAGAATAATTTCACTGACACGATCTGAACAAACTTTGATCAGAAGGTTTGAAACAGTAATCCAAATCTTTTGTATGATACTTGTATAGATTTTATTTGGTGTGCTAATGAGTGAAATTCACTTGTAAATTTCGCATTCAGTTTGATTTCTTTTCTTATATATGGATGCATTGTAATGCCTTGGTACAGTCTTCTGGAATTGTTTTTAGGAAAACCACCTCAGGATAATGTGATGTAACATCATGGCAATATTTTCCTTTCAGCTTTCAGCGTTTCAAGGTTTCGATGGTTTCGTGAAGTGATATCTAAATTTGTTATCAAGATAATATCCAAAATTTCCTCCCTTTCAGTCTTTTTCCTCTTCTTCAGTGTTGTCTGCAGCCCATTTGTTTAGTAAAGCATTAAAGTAACGTTTATTATGGGGAATGAAATGGCATTAATTGCTGTATTTATTTTGTGGTTCAAGTGTATCCTAAGTTTAATTCAATCATTAACCAAGAATAATTGATTATTCTTGGTTATGGGTTCTATATTAATACATATTAGGATTTGTATTATAATACCTTCCCCAAGTTTTCTACACTTATTTCAAAATTGACAACCATTTTTTTTTATCATATATGGATTTTCCACAAATTAGCATTAGTAGAGGCATACGATGCAAGAAAGCAAACTTATGCAGCATCAGCTAAAAAAAAAAAAAAAAACACCTCCCATTTAATCCCTCCATTCATTTGAAATGCCTGTCCAGCTCAGCCTTAAATTTATTTAGGCTATTAGCTTCCACAACAAAAGATGGAAGCCTGTTTCACCAGTCAACTACCCGCTGGCTTAAGGCAAATTTCTGCACATTTATTCTACAACTATCTTTCCTCAATTTAAAACTGTGCCCCCTCAGGTTCTTAGTCTGAGCAAGAGAAAGAATCCCATCAGCATTCAGCTTGCTCAACCCATTCAAGGCCTTATACACCTCAATCAGATCACCTCGCAGGTGCCTACTCTCCAGGCACTGCAATTTGCAGAACTTAAGCCTTTCTTGCTAAGAGCACCCCTTTGTTCCTCTCATCAATCTTGTTGCCCTTCTTTGTACTCATTCTAGCAACTCTACATCCTCTCTAAAATGAGGCCTCCAGACCTGTACATAGTACTCTAGGTGTGACCTGACCATTGCCTTGTATAATGGGATAATCACCACCTTGTCCCTGCTAGCAAAATTCCTATATATCATTTACAAGACTCCATGACCTGCCCGGCAGCCCATCTGCACTGATCAGCGAACTTCATATTTGACTGCACAATTACCCCCAGCTCTTTTTCACTTTCCACTTCCCTCAGTGTATTACCACACAGTTGGCACATTTTTCTTCGGTTATTGCTACCCATTGCATTTGTCAATGTTAGACTTCCGTTGCCATTTCTCAGCCCATTTATCTCATCCCATCATAACATAGTGCTGAACTACTCTTAGTAATACAGCTACATAAGCTTGTCATTATAGAGTGCTTGTGTGAACTCGTGGTCAGTTTGTTATTTTAGAGCACTTGGGGGGGGGGAGCTCGTGTAGTGTGTGGGAGGGCTTTACAAATATATATTTGTTCACAGATGTGAAATTTTAACTTGGTTGCATAAAATTAAATTAGTTTTTTCTGTAGAAGCTGCTTCAGGAGCTTTTTTCTTATTTTGATTACCACTCTGCCAAGCCAAGTTAAAAGATTACGGATATAAAAAACCTTCACATTGAAAATTTAATGGTTCTGATACCTTGAAATTTTTTTTTTTTTTTTTTTTCGTTATGTGTTAGTTATTTTAGTGTATACAAATAGCTGCTGCATGTAATATTTTTCCTTCACATAACTTACATGGTTAATCATTTCCATAAAGGGTGATTTGTTCATATGCACAAATTAAAACAAAATAAATAAATAAAAAATTTAATTCCACAACCAAGATAAAATTTTACAACTGTACTGAGACATATTTTTTGAACTATACTCAGACACTGGACATATCTGATTGTAGTGTTTTCTGTCTACCACTCTCAGCTGTTCTAAAGTGACATCAAACTGTCACTGGCTTGTTTAAAAAGAGCAATTTGCACTAAGAAGTTTTTTGAAAGCAGTAACACAAAACAAGAGAGAATGTCATCCATTTTGCCTGTATTCCAAGTATTAAACAGCAAAGAAATGTCCCAAAGTATGAACACTCTCTCTTCAGAAGGTATGTACATTGTTTTCATACAAAACTAGTAACACATTGAGCTGCATGACTGTTGTATTGTCATAAACAAAACTTAATCTTGTTACCATACGCAAGAAATTTACTGTTACTGAATCACTCCACAGCACAGTTATCTTTTTCATATTGACTAAATGTGTTGACTGTTTGCAAATGTCTAAAACAATGAAACTAAAAGGTTTTAGGGCAGAAAGCCTCAGACTACGGAAAAATTTTCTAATTGAACAAGTTGGTGCATAGCATCACAGTAAATCACCAAAGTAGGTGAAATGGCACGTTTTTTTTTTAAATCTCATATTGTGAATGCCTTCAAAACCAGTTGCCTTGATATTGCACTACCTTGAATAAGCAATACTTCACCACTATAGAAGACTAATGTTACTTATGCTCAGTGGATACCGCCACCCAGTTGGCACCATTTTGAAGCTTGTTGGCCTCTCATCTATGGGTGGGTAGGTATCCTGATGATACAATAAGTGACAACTCAGTTATGAAGTATAACTGCACAATATGAGAAATGCCCGATGGTGTGCAATAGTAAAGACTAAATGAAAGACCAAGAAGCTTCGAAATGGTGGTGTCTGGGTTGGTGGTACCTGCCAAGAATAAGTAACATTAGTCTTCTCTACTGGTGAAGCATTGCTTATTCAAGGTAGTGCAGTATTAAGGCAACTCACTGTGAAGGCATTCGCAATATGAGATATAACAAAAACGTGCCATTTCACCTACTTCGATGATTTACTATGAACTAAAATGATGCTATGGACTAACTTGTTCAATTCGTAAATTTTTCCGTAGTCTGAGGCTTTCAGCCCTAAAATGTTTTTGGTCTTTACTGTCGCACACCATCTGGTATCTCTCATATCGTGGAGTTATAACTCATAACTTATTGTATCACCAGGGTACCCATACCGATGAAAGGCCAACAAGCCTTGAAACGGTGCTGTGCTGTGCTGTCTGTGGGAGCCTGTTGATATCCTTTGTTACCAAGAATAGGTAACTGCAGTCTTCCTTACTGGGAAAGCATTGTCTATTTGAGGGATTTATGAGTGAATACTCGTGTGAGTTTGAGGAGTAACTGTCCCTTTCCTTTTTCAATGGCATTTCTTCTTCTTCCTCTCCTACTATCACTTTCCTCTACTTTTTTGCTTTTCTGTGTCTAATAGGGACAAAGATATATCATTAAGAGTGTTAATTATCCCGTACACATTTACAAACAGTGCCATCTGGGTAGTGGTGGTAACCACCGGGAATAAGTAACATTAGTCTTCTCTACTGGTGAAGCATTGCTTATTTGAGGTAGTGCAATATCAAGGCAACTTGTTGTGAAAGCATTCACAATATGAGACGTAACAAAAACGATACCATTTCACCTACTGTGGTGAGTTACTGCGAACTAAAATGATGCTATGCACTAACCTGTTCGATTGAAACTAAAAGATTAATATTTTAAACAAGAATTATGAAAAATTCTGCAGTGTTAATAAGACAAAAAATTTCTTTTGATTAATGGATACTTCTGAGTTTTTACCAAATTTTACCCTCCCAAAGTTTTCTACACTGTGTTCAGAATTGATATCCATTTTTATTTATTTATTTTTTTCCATATTACATATTCTACAAATTGGGAAAAAAGAAGTCTTTTTTCCCATGTTTTGTAAATTTCATTTAATTTATCTTATAAGAACAAAAATGTTGCACTTTTTATAATAAAATGGATATATTATTGCTGTCATTGTTTGGAATTTTAGATAAATGATTACAGGTGACCCCCGCTTAATGCTGATAATGCGTTCCGGAAAAACAGAATCCGCTAAGTGAATCCGCGCTAAGTGAGCGCCGCATTCCCATAAGGTAACATATGTATTTGTGAGTTGCAGTCGGTGCCATAGGATATTTCCTAATCAATAATAAACGGTAGTTAAAAGATGCACAAATGTCAGTCAAAATATTTAATATTCAAATATTTGTACATATAAAATATTCTGCATTACATACTTATATAATTATGTGGTAACTACTTGCGTATCAAAATTAAATTTAAAATTCCAATTAAAATCATGAATTTAATTGATCTAAATTGATTTAATTTAATTATGAAAAATGTGTCGATTTTGGATTGAACTTTGGCCCTCTTCCAAATAAACTAAAAGGGGTATTAATTTAAACCCCGCAGTTTAATTACCACTCAACAATAAAGTCACCCGATCCTTCGCCGCTTTGAAACCTGGCATGTTTTTTTCTTCTTTCAATATGAAACTTCTTTTAGGCATTCGTTTCCACAAAAGTACCGCTTCATCTATGTTAAAAACTTGTTGAGAAGTATAACACACAATATCCCTCTTCAATAATTTTAACAAGTTCTTTTTTGAAAGTTTCGGCTCCTTCTGCACTTGCGGCTTCTCCCTGGATTTTAAATCTATTCAACCAGCCCTTACTAGTTTTAAATGGTTCCACATTTTTTTTTTTTTTTTTTTTTTTAAGTGGGTTTTCTTCAGATCATCATATTGGCTAATCTCTCTCTCTCTTTTAATAATAGTTAACTTAACTGAATTCTGCATTGGATATTATCTTCAATAAAATTAGTTAAAGTCTTTCTATTTCAATCCTAATAGCCGGCCTAGCCCTAGTTGCTTGCAGTGGAACAGCTATCTTTCCCGCTGCTAAAATTAATTCATTATTTTTTTATAATTGTTCTTACAGTTAAACTTGCAAGTCCTAAATTATGGCAAACATCCGCTTGTCTTTGACCAAGTCGATTCGCTTTAAAACGTCTAATTTAATTTTCAGATTCAGTCTTTTTCTTACATTTATAGTCTTCGTACTGCGCCCAGACGTTGCTTTGCTTTTTCATTCTTATTGCCCATTATTAACTCTTCGAAAATGTAACTGCGTTGGTTACGATACAATGTTCAAGTAAACTGTCCGTTACGCATGATGTCTAATACTGTACTGAGTGATGACTAGACTTCGGATAAATGCATATAACGCAAATATTACAAGCAATATACTTGATTATTTTTTAAAATGTTGATCTCGGAACTACGTAACAAGTCACTGTACTGCAATTAGCGCGCGAGAGAATTTCACTGAGCGTGGGAATATTTCTCAAGTTGGCGTGGGAAACGTTTTAACCGTATTTTTATATTCATTTTCAAGCTATCGATTCCATCAAATGAAAATATTTCGTTAAATATGCCAAAAATGCAATCTGTAAAAGAGCGTTATAGTGATCTGTGACAGCGTTATAGTCAGATACAGGTTATAATATAAGAACAGCGTTATAGCGAATCAGCATAAAGCGAACCGTGTTATAACGGGGGCCTGCTGTATCTACTATGTTACTCATATAATCAAAAACTATGAGAAAATAGATGTCCGTACTTTAGGTGTATGTAGGAAAGAATGTATCTGCAGGTGATTTTATTTTGCACTTCCAGCTTCTTCTTCCATAGTATATCTGATTGATAAAATATTGTTCTTTACCCATAATGAATACATTAAAATAGATGTAATAACAAAAACCAAGAAGAAACAGAAGGGTACAGATGATACTGAACATTATATGTATCCAAAACAGACCATCTGGCCTAAATCCTTGAAGGATGATGATGAAGAATACCCAGTTATGGCAGGCATTTTTTATAAATAAATAAACTTTTTTTGTGGTATTAATTTGGAGCTACATATATGCTTAAAGATACAATAAATTGTATCTTTAAGCATATATTAGCTCCAAATTAATTGGCTTCTTTCATTAACTGTTTTAATAAGGGAATTATTTAATTTAGTTTAATTTTTTTTTTCACATATTCTGTTATTTTCTAAATAGAATATGTGTACTAGTTGCATTTAAACAACCTTTAATACACAGATTAAGACAGTATTTATGGGTTTGGCACACCCAGGGTCCTGAGCTGGATATCATCATTCTTCTCTTTCTTGATGATTCCCTTCTACTTTTGTCTCTCTCTCTCTCTCTCTCTCTCTCTCTCTCTCTTAGGGTAATTTGGGAATTTTTTTTTTTTTTGGCTGGTGCAGCATAAGCCTCAGGCTTCCTTGCACTATATAGCTAATAATAATAATAATAATAATAATAATAATATGTTCTTTGCCAGTTATCTAAAATCTGTCTAGTTTTTTTTTACCCCCTGCATTTTTTACATAACTAATTTCTCCAGTAATAATGCTAAGTGTGTTTGTGATATAATGATTATTTAGTAATTAGCTACTCTTTTTATTTTTTAGGGGAATTAAGTTTTTCGGAATTTGCCAGTATTCTGGAAAACATGAAGAGTGAAGATACTACTGATGATAATAAAGCTATTTCCACAGATAAAGAAGCAGCTCTTAGTGGTAAAAAATAAAACCCTTTTGAAATATAAATAACACCATGATATGATATTTATTACCTTTCTATATTTTGTTGGTACCTCCCAAAGAAATTAAAAAAAAAAAAAAAAAAAAGAAAAGAAAAAAGGAAGCTATTTGGAAAAGCAAAAATACAGGGTAGAAATGCTGATTTATATGTATGTAGAATAAAATAATTTTCATTCCATTTCAGTCAGATTGCTTATGATATAAAAAATCTTTCTCTGGGAGTTTTGCTTGTCATTTTGTCTTTTTCACAAATATATCATTAAACAGTTTTCTCCAGTCCAAAATACTTGCTTGAATTTGAACACTCTTCAGATTTTATAACATTTTCCCAAAATAATAAAAATATACAAAGAAAAATTTAAATTGTTCATGATGTTGAATTTATTTAATACAAGTAGTAGTAGTAGTGGCAGTGGCATGTGATGCAAGAAAGCAAATGTATGAGCTTATGCAGCATCAGCCAAAAAAAAAAAAAAAAATCACACCATTCCCTCCAAATGCCTGTCCAGTTCCTCGTTAAATTTATTCAACCTATCAACTTCCACAACGACAGATGGAAGTTTGTTCCAGCAATTAACCACCCGCTGGCTAAAGGAAAATTTCCGCACATCTATTCTACATCTGTCTTTTCTTAATTTGAATTTATGCCCCCTTAGATTCGTAATCTGAACAAGTGGAAGGATCCCATCAGAATTCAGCGTGCTCAACCCATTCAAGGCCTTATATACCTCAATCAGATCACCGCGCAGGTGCCTAGTCTCCAGCCACTGCAATTTGCAGAACTTAAGCCTCTCTTGGTAAGAGGATCCCTTCATTCCCCTCACCAATCTTGTTGCCCTTCTCTGTACACTCTCAAGTAAATCTACATCCTTCCTAAAATTAGGCCTCCAGACCTGTACGCAGTACTCAAGCCGTGGCCTGACCATTGCCTTATACAGAGGGATAATCACCTCCTTTTCCCTGCTAGCAAAATTCCTATATATCATTGACAAAACCCCATGACCTGCCCTGGCAGCCTGTCTGCATTGCTCAGAAAACTTCATATCTGCCTGCACAATTACTCCCAGGTCTTTTTCATTTTCTACCACCTTAAGTATAGTACCACACAGTTGGTACGTTTCTCTGGGATTACTTCTACTCATATACAGTACTTTGCATTTGTCAAGGTTAAACTTCAGTTGCCACTTCTTAGCCCATCTGCCCAAATTATCTAGATCCTGTTGCAGTAGCACACTGCCATTACTGTCATTAACAACCCTACCAACCTTTGTATCATCTGCAGACTTCGACATTAAGCCTGATATACCTTCATCAATATCATTGATAAATATACAAAACAACAGTGGATCTAACACCGAACCCTGTGGGACTCCACTAATAACATTAGTCCAAGAAGAGCAGCACCCATTGATTACCACCCTCTGTCTTCTAGCACTTAACCATCCTTTTATCCATTGTAGCAACTTACCCTTAATACCATTCTGCTCCAATTTGTACAATAGTCTTCCATGCGCAACAGTGTCAAAAGCTTTCCTGAAATCCATATATATGATATCAAAATTATTTTTCGCATCCAGTTCCTTTGTAACCACATCATAATATCTTATCAAATTTGTCAGACAAGACTTTCCCTTAACAAACCCATGCTGTGTCTGAATTATTGCTGCAGTCTTGTCTAGATGATCCTGCAGTGCATCTTTAACCAGTGACTCCATTATTTTACCCGGAACAGAAGTTAAACTAACTGGTCTGTAATTACTCGTGTCACCCTTCGATCCCCCTTTGTGAATTGGGGATACATTTGCACATCTCCAGTCCGTGGGAACCTCCCCTGAGTCCAAGGATGCTCTCATAATTATGGCTAAGTGTTTGCTTAGTTGCTTTGCCGCCTCCTTTAATATAACTGGATAGATCCCATCCACCCCAGGTGCTTTTCTTATGTTTAACTTCAACAATTTCTCCTCCACTTTGCTTTCAGGTATTACAAAATCATTAAGTATCCTGCTACAATTTGATAACCTTCTGCCATTTTCAAACCTTAATAATTCCTCATGTGTGAATGTAGATGCAAAATACTCATTCAGTTTGTTTGCTATCTGAGCAGGATCATCAACAGTCGAACCATCGATGTCAAGTGGACCAATCAGATTCATCCCCTTCCTTTTAGAGTTTATATAAGTAAAGAAATCCTTGCTGTTTTTCTTAGCATCTTTTGCCAAGGATTTCTCGTAATCTGCCTTCGCTTGCCGAACCTCCTTTGTGACCTGATTACAGATTAACTTATATCTGCCATAGGCTTCTGAGTCGCTTGATAATTTATATGCTTCCCATGCATTTTTTTTCTCTGTTACGAGTCTCATTAGTTCATTTGACAACCATTTAGGCCTAAACCTTGAACAATATTTCTTAATAGGTATGAACCTTTTAGTAGCTTCCACGATTAATTCCTTGAATGCTTCCCACTTAGAATTTACTGTTGGTAACATCGTCAGTTGAACCCACTGTACAGAATTTAAAAACTGTCGGAGACCACTGTACTCGCCTTTACGGAAGCAAAAACCCTTTCCTTTACCCCTGATAGTAGTTAAATCTTTAAGTAAATCCCACGTCAGTACACTGTGATCACTGCCACCTAGTGGTTCTTTTATCTGCAAATTCCTAATACATGAATGATCACTGCTGATAACCAGATCAAGAGTATTACTTTCTCTGGTTGCCTCTCGAACATGCTGCTGCAGAAAACAATCATCCAATAAATCCACAAAAGTCTGACTAGTGTGTGAGTGCCCAACCCACAAGTTCCAGTCAATATCTGGGAAGTTAAAATCCCCCATTATAAGACATTCCGATTTACTAGCCCACTCTATTTCTCTGTACAATTGTTCGTTGTACTCATTCGAGTCATGAGGCCTATAACACACTCCTACTCTTATTTTTGCTTTCGCAGTGCTTATGTCACACCAAACTGACTCAACAGTGCACTATTCATCTATATCAACTGGTTGCACTTCTTTTGATTTTATGTTTTTCTTTATCAACAGCATAACACCTCCTCCCTTCCTATCCTGTCTATCCTTTCTGTACACATTGTACTCCCCAAATTCCAGTTCGGCATTCCTTATATCTGTGTGACACCACGTCTCTGATATCCCAACAATATCCGCCTTTGATGTCTTGACCAACACTTCAAATTCATCAAATTTATTTACTATACTTCTAGCATTGGTATACATGCAAGTATACATGCACCTATTCTTATTCTTAATTACTCTAACACATCCCATATACCCACTTGTTTCACGATGACTGCCATCCGTCCCTGAAACCCCCAACACCCCTCGCTCCAGGTCGCTACTTATTCTAGTAGAAGTTGTGCAAGAATCACCTTCGCCTCTGCCTACGGCTACTGTTAAACTATTAGTCCTTGTATCCCCCCAAGCTATCAGTTTTCCGACCCACCTAACACTGCCTCGATAGCATCAGCAAATATTCTTGCATCCTTTCTATTTAAGTGTATCCCATCCCTGTAGAAGCAGTCTCTCCTGTTAACAAGTACAGTCCAGGCTGAAAAAAATTCTATCCCTTGATCCTTGCACAATCTTTCCAGGGCCGAATTGATCGACAAGGCTCTCATCATATACTCCCTCATATCGTGTCTGGGCAGAATTGCAGACACTTTCAAAATCAACCCTAATTCACGGCTTTTTTTCATCAGTGACCTGTACTTGTTAAGCAATTCTGCCAGTCTCCTACTCTTGATATTATTAGTGCCAACGTGTACAACTATATGACCTTTTGTGCCCCTAAAAGATATCTGCTCTACAACGTCATCAACCTTTGCCCCTGGTCCTGGTCCTAAGTGATAAATTAATTTAAAATAAAAAAATATAAAAAAACCAAGTTGATTTATATGATGTTAATAAAATTTATATCATAAGTAGCTCTCTATTAGTTTTATTATTTACTGTATGCATAGATCTTGAAATGATTGGGAGTGAAGGGAATATATCGTAACAGTTATCATGGTGTTCTTTAAACCAGTCATAATTGATCATGTTTAAAAATGGATGCCTTTGTTAAACATGATTTGATCTGAAACACTTTTTTATAAGATATTCTATCCAAAAATAGATTAGCCAATGAGCTGTTTGGTGAGCAGTAGTGCCAGTTAATTGCAGATCAGTTTTCAAAAGCTAACAATAATTTTATTCTATTTATATAAGTTAATGATGCAGTTTTGAGAATTGTGAATGTGGGAATGTGCGCATTATAAGTGCAATTATATACAGTAATACCCCGAAGTTACGCGATAGGTGGGTCCGACGAAAATCGCTTTTTTTAAGTCGAATTTGCGTAAGTCGGAGTACAACTTTGCATATAAATACATATAAATTTTGTTTAATTGGGACCAAGGACTAACAAAAACACTATTTTAGAAGAAAAATATTAACAAAATTGCAGTTCTTTATACATATTAATACAAAATATGTATTAAAAAAATAAATGACTTACCTAAAAAAGTTATTTCAATGTCGATGGCTTCATAAAATCTAACAAATTCGTCTGACGACACAGCGCCTTCTTTTTTTCACGCAGAATTTCTTTGTAGCAAGCTAATAATTTTTTTTTATTCCTTGCTTTGTAGCTATAACGCGTTCTTCGTTGGAGTCTGTTTTCTAAAATTTTTAAGCCCTTTTCAATTTTCAACCTGTCAAGTTTGCAATTGTCATGTGCTTTTCGCCGTTGCTTCATTTAGGCCTGTAGCACGTGTAATATCACATGGTCTTTCATTTCACTCAAAGCGTTTCACAATTTAATATTTTTTCTCTATCGACAGAGGCGGACTGGCCATAAGCCTTACCGGGGAAACCCCGGTGGGCCGGTGTGATTTTGGCCATAAACCATAGTATGAGGCCACTATAAATTTTCCCCGAGTAAGAAATTTTGACCCAGTCCGCCTCTGTTTTATCGATAATTACTTTTCTTTTCTCTCTGAATCTGCAGTATCTTCACCAGTACGCTTCTTTTTCACACCTTTTAAGTATTTTACTCATTTTTAGGGAATAAAGCACAATTACAAAACGAGGAGGCACGCCTGATATGCATAAACAAAGCTGCGTGCATGTAGCAACTGAATAAACAACACCATAAAGGCAGAGATACACTATTAACACCTCACATTTCTAGGGGTTACTACCATAAAACAATAAAAATCCAGTTGCGTTTCTGCTAGTGGAATCTGTTATAAACCGGTAGTAAACTCAATCTAATTGCATACCGATAGCTGGAATTGTGTTGGTTTTTACGTTATTATGGTAAAATGTGTTTCCCCTTCACTGATATAAAAAACAAATACATTTTCTGAATCTTCTCTTCATTCCTATCGTGTTGCGTTCGGTTGGGGTGATTCTGCGTTCGACTGCCATTTCTTGTAAACACAAAGGCTAATCGTCCATAAGCCAATTCGGTTCGTGTTATATTATAAGATATCGTTACCGTATTTATAAATAGTGTATGATCGAATTCGCGTAGTGTAAACACGTGTTATACGAGGACTGACTGTATACGGCTCGACCGACGCGATCCATTTCTCTCGTGAAAACAATGTAATTTTCGACAAAAGTTGAGCACGAATTCGAACGCACACATATAAATACGACAGTTGGAATACAAATTCTTGTATATTTTTTTTTTTTTTTTTTTTGGTTTGGTAGTTGTTGGCGCATCGGCTTCTGTGGTCATAGTGCACCTCCCAAGGTTTTTGCAGTACTTTGATCCAAGCCCGAGGCGGGAATCGAACCCGCAACCTTTGGGTTGCCAGGCAGGCATTTTACCCACCTGGCTAGCCCGGTCGGCTATTCTTGTATATGTGTTCAGCTCATGTGCAGCAAAGTTGAATTTTGTTCAGCTTTCGCTCTCATTCTCCGCCGTCGCACTGTATATCAATAACATATGAAAAACGACCTTGAAGACAGTGGGCGGCAGTGTTGCCAAACGAAAAAATCAAGAACCGCGTAACTCCGAGTTCGCGTAAGTCGGGGTATTACTGTATATTATAAGTGTGTAAGAGATTATAAGTGCCAGGATGCAGAATTTTTTGCTTATGGAAACGAATAAATTTTTTGGAAATTTTGACTGTCTTTTTGATTGATTAACATATTAAATTGTGTTTTACAAATAGTTTAAATAGTCTTTGTCATGTTTGTTAGCTTATTTTTAAATTTAGCCAATGATTTTGTAACTTATGACTTACTATTCACACCACTATTGTATTGGTGTTTTAGTGCGAATATCATAGCAAGTAACTGGTAGTGCAGAGGAATAGTAGGGTTTTAATTGTCATAAGTAGCTCAAAGATTCTAATCACTTGTCTGATATGTATTTTTTTTGTGTTTAGTAAGGATTTTTTTGCTTTGACTTTTCCATTTTAGCAAGAATATAACTAATTTAACATTACAATCATTACATTATAATCATTACAGTATAGCATAACGTATATCTTGAACTTGGTAGCATAAGGTATAACATAAAACTATATAGCATAATACATATCACTGCATTTAGAAATCTATTAGCCTAGTGTAGTATTGTCAATTAATCAATTAAATTCATTAATCTTACATTAATTTTATTAATTTTCATTGTTAATCAATTAAATTGTATGTAAATGGAAATTATGCCCCAGACTAGAGTAGCAAAGTGGGACACAAAGTAGTGGGAGTGCCATGGCTTTGGGGAGAAGTGAAGGGTGTGATTCTTCAACACATCACAGCCTAAAAAATTTTACTTGTGAAAAGTTTGCAGACTTTTCTGGAACAGAACATGATCCAGCCAAGAAAGATGTCTTTGTGTGTGTGTGTGCGCGCGCGCGCGCGTGTGCGTGCATGCGCACTAGGTGCCAAGAGTGTGAAGAAATTAGGTGGCAACTCAACATTCTGATTAACATTTATGAGAGTTTGAAGAGTAGAGTAGTGCCCTCAAAGGAATTAAAATGTGGGGGTACCCATCAAACTCTCATCTGCCCAGGTCAAATACAGAGTTCACTCTTGTTCATCAGACAACACAATGGCAATCTTCAAGGCAGAATACACTGGTCCCACATAGCTAGTTATTGGTTGTGACTCCATTGTCAGGGAAACAGGAAATATGTTCTGCAAGGAAGATAGGTGGAATAGGACTAAGTTATATCTGCTAGGGGCAAAAGTAGATGATGTAGAGCAGATATATTTTAAGGGCACAAAAGGTAATATTGTTGAACATGTTAGCACTAATGATATTAAGAGTAAGAGACTTAATTAATAAGTACAGGGCTACATTGGCAAAAAGTCTCAAGTTAGGATTGAATTTGGAAGTGTCTGAAATTCTGCCTAGACACAATACGAGGGAATGTGTGTTGAGAGCCTTATCAATCAATTCAGCCCTGGAGAGAATAGTAGTAGTAGTAGATGCATGTGATGCAAGAAAGCAAGCTTATGTAGCATCAGCAAAAAAAAAAAAAAAAAAAATTTCACACATCCATTCCCTCTAAACATTTGTCCAGTTCTTCCTTGAATTTATCTAAGCTATCAACTTCCACAACGACAGATGATGTGTGTTCCGGAAATCAACTACCCGCTGGCTAAAGGGAAATTTCAGCACATCTGTTCTATAACTGTCTTCCATCAATTTGAATTTATGCCCCCTCAGGTTCGTAATCTGACCAAGAGGAAGAATCCCATCAGAATTGAGCTTACTCAATCCATTCAAGGCCTTATACACCTCAAATGTGCAAGACTCATGGGGTAGAATTTTTCTCAGCATGGTCTGTGCTTGTTAACAGGAAATACTTTTACAGGAATGAGATACACTTGAATAGAAGGGATGCAAGAATATTTGCTGAAACTGTCAAGGCAGTGATAGGTGGATTGGAACACTGACAGCTTGGGGGGGGGATACACAGATAATAGTTTTAACTAGAACTGTACTCCGAGGTGAAAGTGATTATACTTGCATATACACTAATGCCAGGAGTATTGTAAATAAACTTGATGAATTTGAGGTACTGATTAAGTCATCAAATGCAGACATTGTAGGAATAACAGGTATCACTCAGACATAAGTGATATTGAATTTGAATATGAGTACAATGTATACAGGAAGGACACACAGGACATGAGAGGTAGAGGGGGTTTATGCCCCTAGTTAAGAAGAATATTAAATCTAAGGCAGTGCATCAGGGCGACTTGGTGATGAGTGCAGTATTGAGTCAATTTGGTGTAATATAAACACTAGGAAAACAAAATTGAGAGTAGGAGTGTG
Source organism: Mastigoproctus giganteus (assembly GCF_048544385.1). Taxonomy (NCBI): domain Eukaryota; kingdom Metazoa; phylum Arthropoda; class Arachnida; order Uropygi; family Thelyphonidae; genus Mastigoproctus; species Mastigoproctus giganteus. The sequence goes on from NC_143587.1 coordinate 120,508,077, forward strand.
TTATAGGCCTAATGACTGTAATGAGTATACCAAACAGCTATACAGGGAAGTAGAGTGGGCCAGCAAATCAGAATGTCTCATAATGGGGAATGGACTGGAATTTGTGGGTTGGTCACTCACACACTAGCAAGACTTTTGTGGATTTCTTGGATGACTGTTTTTTATAGCAATAAGAGAAAGCAATTAGAGAGGCAATAAGAGGAAGCAATAGTTTTGAACTGTTTGTCAGTGGTGATTAGAACCTGCAGGTAAAAGAGTCAAGGGTTAAAGAGAAAGACTTTTGCTTTTTAAGGGTGACTATAGAGGTCTCGGACAGTCTTTAAATTGTGTGTAGTGGGACCAACTGATGATGTTACCAACAGCAAATTCTAAATGGGAAGTATTAAGGGAAGTAATCAAAGAATCTACTAGGCTTTTCATGCCTACAAAGAAATACTGTTCAGGGCTTAAAACTAAATGGATGTCAGATGAACTACTGAGATACATGGCAGAGAAGAAAAGTGCATAGGATGCATATAAATTATCAGGTAGGTATAAATTAGTCTGTAATCGGTATAAATTATCAGCCTATGGTAGGTATTAGGTATAAATTAGTCTGTAATCAAGTCACAAAGGAGGGTGACTTGGTGATAAGGTTAGGCAAGCTGAGGCAGATTATGAGAAGTCTCTAGCAAAGAAAAACAGCAAAGATGTCTGTGCTTATATTAACAGAAGGGAGGGAGGAAGAATCACATTGGGCTATTTGATGTCTATGGGTTAACTGTTGATGACCCTGCTCAGGTTGCAGACAAATTGAATGAGTATTTTCCATCTTCATTCACATGTGAGGAATTATTTTGGGAAGGGGATGCCAGAAGTTTATCAAACTCTAACGAGGAGCTAAATGACTTTGTAATAACTGAAAGTAAAGTGGAGGAGAATTGTTGAAGATGGACATAAAAAAGGCACCCAGGTTGTATGGAATCTATCCTCCTTTGCTGCCTCCCAGTTATATTAATGGAGGCAGCAAAGGAGGTAAGCCAACCCTTAGCCATAATTATGAGAGAATCCTTGGATTTAGGGGAGGTCCCTGTGGACTGGAAATGTGCAATTGTATCTCTAGTTCATAACAGGGATTAAAAGATGGCATGAATAATTACAGACATATTAGCTTAATGTCTGTTTCAGGGAAAATATGGAATCACTGGGCAAAGAAGTAATGCAGGCCATTAGCATTAGTAGAGGCACACGATGCAAGAAAGCAAGTTTATACAGCATCAGCCAAAAAAAAAAAAAAAAATTTGGACATACATGCCATTATGCAGTCACAGAATGGATTTGTCAATAGGCAGGTTACTATGATGCGGCGATGAAGAAACTGGATACAGAAAGTAATTTTAACGTCATAAGGCTTCAGGAAGACTTTTGATATTGCTGCACATAAAAGACTGCTGTACAAACTGGAGCAATATGGCATTAAGGGCAAGTTACTGCTATGGATAAAGGGATGGTTAAATGGAAGAAAACAGAGGGTGGTTATCAATGGGTTCTGCTCTTCGTGGACTAATGTTATTAGTGGAGTTTCCCAGGTTCAGTGCTGGGTCCATTGTTGTTTTCGGTATTTATCAATGGTATTGATGAAATATCAGGCTTAATGTCTAAAATGTTGAAATTTGAATTTAAATAACCATTAAATAAATGTGAAAAAATTATTTGCCTTTGGCCAAAGAGTACCAGATTATTGGAATGAATTCCACCTAGTCTTTTGAAACTGGGAAATTTATATTTCATAGAGGGAGTAACAAATGAAATTAATAAAAGTGATGTGGACCTTTTTTTTTTTTTTTTGACTGCTGTTGTTTAAAGATATCTGTCAAATTTTCCCAATTTAATCATGACCTTTCCGATAATTGTGATTGCCTTTCAGTTTTCTGATAAGTTTAGTTTTGTGATTTTTGACCAAGTTTGTGTTATTATATACCTATATACTTACCAAAGTTAACAATATATCTACTTAAAAGTTGATGTTAAGTGCTCTGAGAATATAATAACACCAGCTTATTACACACATTGGCAGAAAATATGAACCTTTATTCAGTATCGAATTGGGTCGCCTTTGTTTTGAATAACAAGTTTACAGTGCAGCATGGATTCTGTAAGATGTTTCGTTGCATTTTGATTTAATTGTAAGCATTCTTCCAGCAAAATATCGTGTAACTGTGAAAAGGTTGAAGGAGGAGGGCTTCGTTGCTGAATAGCTCTCTCCAGCATATTGCTTACATTTTCAATAGGTTTGAGATAGTGGACATAGTGTTTTTGTCAAGTGGTTCCTGTGATTCCCCACAAATCCGCAATGAGTACTCTGTGATGTATACAACATTGCAAGGCCAGTCAGTGTGGGTTATGTGTGAGTAGCGTGTTGTTTGTGTTGTTTGACTGGCCTCTTAGTTACTGGGAGGTACGATCACCATGGAAGGAGCCTTTCAGCATCTGTCCACCGGCACGAGGAGCCAGGCCAGGAAGGTAGAAGGAACGCTTGACGGGTTCACTCCCCACTTGCATAGCTAAAGAGGAGAGAGGCCAAGTTAAAGGAATGGAATGAGTTGGACAGGAAAGGTAAGAAAAGAGGAAGGAAGCAAGGGTAAGCAGAGGGCCAGTTGGCTAGATGATCCTACGCATGTCAGTTGACCAGCATCAGCAGAACCCCTTCGATGAGGATTCATCGAGGGTGGTTAAAATCCCGCCTGGGGAGTGTCCCAGGCCAGCAAAAGAGCCCGAAAGCATCTAATCCCATGCCGATGGAGAAGCAGCGTCAGCAAAAGAGCTTCATGGAGAAGAGGTGAAGGCAGGAATCCCACTGGTTCACTATTCACTGCATCCCACTATTCACTACAGAGAGAAGCGTCGGCAAGAATCTCTGGTGGAAGCTGTATCAAGGGAAGTTGAGAATTACCTGGTGAAGTCTTCTAGGAGCAGCAGAGAACATGTTGGAGCATTGCAGGGGAAGATGAAGTTACTGTGGATGGACAGGAAAAAAAAATAAATAAAAATGAGGCAGCTCTGGTCACTTCCTCTTCAGTAAAAGGATCTTCAATAGCGGTAGATTTGAAGTTTTCGTTGTCGATAGTGACTTGATTATGGAAGTCGGTGTTTAGGCCAGCATCATCTTGGTAAATCAAGTCATCCAGAATTTTGTTCATTGTGTCCCGCCAATTTGTCTCAGGAGAGCCATTATTGCATATGGAATTGATGATGTCTGTAGACCTGATTTTGTTCCTGACAAGTTTATGCACTAGGCCCCAAGGGTTCCTCTTCCCTTCTGTCTCTACCAGTGTGCGCCATGAGTTTTGTTTGGCATGGTAAATCCTATTGCAGTATTCTCTTTGAAGGGCTCTGAATATTTCTTTGTATTGATCAGCAATGTGGGGAGGCTCAGTTCTGCGTTACGCTGGTATGCTCTACGTGCATGCTTGAGATCATTCTGTACGTTAGTAAGATCCTGCGACCACCAGGGGACGGACCTTGGACTTTTAGAACATTTCTTCATCTATGCTTGTGAGGCTTTCAGGAGCAATGATTGAACAAAATCTGTTTTTTGGGTACTATTCATGGAGTGATACCTATTGAGGGCAGAGGGGCTGCAGGTGGCTTCCCGAATGATCTCAACAAAAATGTCCCAGTTAGCCGATCTTATAGAGAACCTTATAGATTTGGCGAGGGGTAACTTGATCAGTAATACAGTATGTGATAAGGCAGTGATCACTGGTGGTCGCATATTCATGCACCTGCCATTGTGAGACAATTGCTGAGGGAAGGAGTTATAAGGGTAACATCCAAGTTGGATTCCCCAGTTCCTGAGGAGTAGGTTGACCTGGTAGATTAGCAATCTCCAATCCGTAGGCAGCAATAAATTCATCAAGTAAATCACCTCTAACATCAGTGGTGGCATTTTACCAACTAGAATGTGCATTGGAGTCGGCTGCGATGATAACATGTGAATCATCAAGCAGGTCAAAAACCCGTTCCAGGGGGGCAATATGCGGGTGGATTTTAGCATTAAATCAGCTCACACACCAACCATAAGAATAAGTATTTACTGTAACTAAAATATTTACATATTAAAATAAAATAAAATAAATATTTACAAAAACTGCTATTATATTAAATTAAATTAAATACATGTAAAAACATTAAAACTGTGATAAAATCCTTGAGATAAAATACACTAAATACACCGGATTAAAAGCGATAAAAACAATAAAAGTCTCTGGAGCTTTTGGAAGCATCGGCTTCCTTCCTCAGCAGTAACAAAACTTCCTGCAGCATGTCCATATATAACAAGCTCACGGTACCTATACACGTGGTGCAGTCGGCGCATGGTCTGAACTGGAAGCGGAAATAGCTCGGGAACGTGTTAAGCAAAAACCGTTCATCCGTACTTAGGATGATAGTTTCAAACAGAGGATGCATATGCATACCTCTGTCCCTATTCATAATATTGTGGTCGGATGAAACAGATTCGTAGGCTCTCAAGCCATTTACGGTTCCAGAACCCATGCGCTCAATCCACGATAACTGCATCCTCTGGGGAAATTTGATGCTGCTTCTCCAAAAATGTTCGGCCACAGCAGACTTATTGTAATCAGCGGTTTTTATAGCATTTGCATGCTCCCCCAGACGATCCTTGAGCCGTCGTTTTGTCTCGCCCAGCATAACATTCCCCACAATCCGGGCATTTTATCCTGTATACTACTCCACTACTCAGGTCCTTTGCTATTGGGTCTTTTACCTGAGACAACACTGTGTGCAACCTCCGCCCGGGAAGCTGCACACAGCGTGTTTTATAACCCCGCAAAACTCTAGCGAGATGCTCAGTAACGCCCGGATAGTAAGGAACGTATGCGGTAGCCACAGGAACAAATGGTTCCTAACGGTTAGACTCTATTCCTCTACTAAATCTATCTATGATCCTCTGGGGGTATCCGCATTTTCTAAGGTCTGCTGTGACTCGTCTAATTTCACATTCTTTGTCCTCAGAGGTGGTGCAGTGTGACCCTGCTCTATCTAGTAGAGCTTTCACTACACTATTCTTATGCTGCCCAGCTTGTGCTGAACTATAATGGGTGTATTGGCCTCTGCACATAGGTTTTTTAAACACAGAAGTTTTCAGCCTAGGGCGTACCCTAGAGACCAGTACATCCAAGAAAGGAAGGGTACCTTCTGTTTCCACCTCTGAGGTAAATTGTATTAATTGGGAGAAGCTATTAAGCCAATGGAGTGCATCATCCTCTCTCCCCTTCTGGACCACGGTAAAGGTATCATCAACATACCTTTTCCATTTCTTTATGGGAAACTGACATCCACTAAAAACCCTGTCCTCTAACTCCTCCATGGCCAGATTGGCCACGATGGCGCTAATAGGAGATCCCATGGCTGTACCGTGAACCTGTTTGTACATAATACCTTGGTACACCATAGTGGTGCTGGCCAGACAAAGTTCCACACCCGAACAAATATCCTCTACATTTAAAAGCGATCTATTACTCAAAGAGACATCATTACTCAAAGATTTTCTAACGCAATATATTCCATGTTTAATTGGAATGCATGTGAATAGTGACACCACATCAAAAGAAATCATGCTCTCGTTTTCATTTACAATCAAATCTTTCACAAAATTCACAAATTCTTTACTGTCTTTTATGACATAGTTGGACTGGCCCACTATAGGCGAAATCAATTTAGCCAAATAACCTGACAAAGCATATGTGGGGCTTCCTATAAATGATACAATAGGTCTGAGTGGGACTTCTGTCTTATGAGTTTTTGGAAGTCCATAAAACCTCGGGAGTTGATATCCAGTAGCATGTAAGAACCAAAAGGTCTCCCTGGAAATCTTCTCTGCCTTTAACCAATCCTGTACCAGTTTATTAACGCGCCGCTCCAGGCCAACCAACGGGTTTCTCTGAGTTACTTTATACGTATTATTGTTCTGTAAAAGGTCCATTGCTTTTTTGTGATAGTCTTCTTTGTTTAGGACAACCGTCGATCTGCCCTTGTCCGCAGGTAAAACCACAATTCCATCGTCTCTTCTCAGTTCATTCAAGGCTTTTCTTTGACTAAAGTTAAGATTCGGAGATACTTTCTTTACCTGGCTCAAAATAACGGCAGATTTAACCCAGATCTCATTAGCTAGGGCCTCCGGTAGCTTGCTGATGGCTCGTTCAATACCCATTGCTATCTGCGCAATGGGAGGTTTGGGAGGTACAAGCGTAAACTTAGGACCTAAATTTAAAACTCCCTCTTGCTCTTCCATAAGTTGCCTATTACTCAAATTGTGAACAAAATGAGTACTTCTATCGCTACGTTGTACTGTACCTTCTCCCAACAACCTATTAAACTTCATAATCTGCCTCTGTCTATAGGTATCCGCTATCCTAATAACTTTATCCAAAACTAATCTTCTAACGAGAGCCAAATGTCTGGAAAATACGCTACTACTAATAACATCCAGGTACATACCTATTTGCCTCCTAGTGTCTCTTAACTCCTCATGTAACTTACGGATCCAAATATTCATGATCTTCCTTTGATAACACAAAGTAACCCACTTTAATCGGACATCCTGAAATGGTGTTTTGACTCTAAAGCCATATGGTATAAGTCCATGCGTTTTGCATCGATGCGCAAACCTTAGGTGCTGCTTCTGTCTGGCCTCTTTTATACAATACTTTTGATATTGTCGGACGTGGTGCACTACAAATTGGCCATAGCTGCTAACGATATCCTGAAAAAGGCCTCTGAGGTTGGGAAAATTCATATTTTAGCATTAAATCAGCTCACACACCAACCATAAGAATAAGTATTTACTGTAACTAAAATATTTACATATTAAAATAAAATAAAATAAATATTTACAAAAACTGCTATTATATTAAATTAAATTAAATACATGTAAAAACATTAAAACTGTGATAAAAAACCTATGTACAGAGGCCAGTACACCCATTATAGTTCAGCACAAGCTGGGCAGCATAAGAATAGTGTAGTGAAAGCTCTACTAGATAGAGCAGGGTCACACTGCACCACCTCTGAGGACAAAGAATGTGAAATTAGACGAGTCACAGCAGACTTTAGAAAATGCGGATACCCCCAGAGGATCATAGATAGATTTAGTAGAGGAATAGAGTCTAACCGTCAGGAACCGTTTGTTCCTGTGGCTACCGCATACATTCCTTACTATCCGGGCATTACTGAGCATCTCGCTAGAGTTTTGCGGGGTTATAAAACACGCTGTGTGCAGCTTCCCGGGCGGAGGTTGCACACAGTGTTGTCTCAGGTAAAAGACCCAATAGCAAAGGACCTGAGTAGTGGAGTAGTATACAGGATAAAATGCCCGGATTGTGGGGAATGTTATGTGGGCGAGACAAAACGACGGCTCAAGGATCGTCTGGGGGAGCATGCAAATGCTATAAAAACCGCTGATTACAATAAGTCTGCTGTGGCCGAACATTTTTGGGAGAAGCAGCATCAAATTTCCCCAGAGGATGCGGTTATCGTGGATCGAGCGCATGGGTTCTGGAACCGTAAATGGCTCGGGAGCCTACGAATCTGTTCATCCGACCACAATATTATGAATAGGGACAGAGGTATGTGTATGCATCCTCTGTTTGAAACTATCATCCTAAGTACGGATGAACGGTTTTGCTTAACACGTTCCCGAGCTATTTCCGCTTCCAGTTCAGACCATGCGTCGACTGCACCACGTGTATAGGTACCGTGAGCCTGTTATATATGGACGTGCTGCAGGAAGTTTTGTTGCTGCTGAGGAAGGAAGCCGATGCTTCCGAAAGCTCCAGAGACTTTTATTGTTTTTATCGCTTTTAATCCGGTTTATTTTAGTGTATTTTATCTCAAGGATTTTATCACAGTTTTAATGTTTTTACATGTATTTAATTTAATTTAATATAATAGCAGTTTTTGTAAATAGTTATTTTATTTTATTTTAATATGTAAATATTTTAGTTACAGTAAATACTTATTCTTATGGTTGGTGTGTAAGCTGATTTAATGCTAAAATATGAATTTTCCCAACCTCAGAGGCCTTTTTCAGGATGCGGGTGGATGTCAGTGCCGAAATGAAAGTAGGATGTAAGGACTGAGATGCGGCCAAAGTAGCCTTCCACAGTAGCAGCAGCCAGGTGGGAGATGCATAAGGAATCAAGTCTGGTCACAACTAGGTCCGGGTTGCGGATTATGATGGCTGCAAGGCATAGCTGGTTTGTAGTCTGTATCTTCCGGTATATAAGTGGATATCCAGAGTCTGAGGAGTCCCTTCAAAAAGGGGCCTGGGCCTGCTTGGTAGAGGCAGTGGTGTTCAAGGCCTTGAAAGCCGGGTTGGTTATAGTCGTTGTGAGGGCCGCATTCGTTTGTCGCAACTGCTTTTTCATTGATTTCAGTTGCTTGTTTTCAATTATCGCTTCATACAACATTTTTTCCAATGAGCCCCAGCAGTGTGTAATACGCAAACACGCAGCACTGGAAACTCCACTATTATCGCTGTAAAGACAGCTCTCCATTTTACACCACAGAGTCTGGATAATTCTTAGGTTTGGAATTTCCTTGCTTAATAAGCTAGACTGATCTTCTCCTTCATCATAACCCCCCCCCCCTCTGCTTAGAGGGGGAGAGCAGAGGTTTCTGGCTTCTTTAACCCTCTTTTCTTGATAAGTGCTTTCTTTCTGGACGTGGACGGAAGGTCCCTCTCTCCATTCTCCTTGCACTCGTCATTGTTTTTGCCAGGAGAGTTATCAATCGCAATAGCATCGTGGTCGTTTTGTGTGAGTGTAGACTGTCTAGCCATCCAAAGTCTGTTCCTAGTCATAGGGACAGAAGGGGGGGTCTGCCTCTGAGTCTTCGTCGCCTGTTAACTAGAAAGTCTGTTTATGTGGACGAAGCATAACCTTCTGGTTAATGGTATCCTCTTCAGCCATTGGTTAAAGCAGCAAATAGCACTATATCGATGTTGGGCAAAATAGGTCAACTGAAAGTTCTCAATCCAGATAAATATATGGTCCAAAAATCTGCTCTTCCAAACAAGCAAAATCACAAAAATACATTCAACAGAAACTGAGGAACTGGACGCAGCACTATAGGGGAAGCAGTAGGGAAGAGCCCAGATATAAAACAGTTTTCTGCAGGGTAAAATCCTTTTTGAAAGTTACTGAAGGGCGTTGAAGAGGACGGTGACCTTATTTCTGACTAAACATCAGCCGAAAGAAGTGAGTAGGGAAACAGGATTAAGTAAAATATTTTAGAGCCCTCTCAAGTTGTTTTCTTGTTTGCTCTTAGTGCAACTATCTGCAGTTAGGCCGCTTCTTTCAAAAGCTCACGGTATAGTCTCTGGGGATATTGTCTGTTTCCAATCAGCAAACTACGTCAATTCCCATGTGGAGGGAGGACGGAACGGAAAATAAACAAAGCTCACGTTGACCTTGGTCGCCGGACATTGTTCGCATTCACAGCCACGCTGCACAGTAAATTACTCAAAATGAATATATATATATATATATTTACCTGATGACAAGATAAGCATGCATTTGGTATCAGTCGGTAGCACTCGTCTTAAGGAATCTTCTGATATCACATAGTCATTATTTTGTAATCACTGATTAAATGCTTATATTCTGGGAGCACAATTATACACACCCGCACGCTGCACCTTCCAACACTCGCCAGAATAGGTTTGAGATAAAAAAAAATAGTGGAAATCTGTGTTGTGTGTGTGTGTGCATGCGTGCGTGTTTATTGGTGCATTAGCTGCTATGACTATAGTGCGCCAATCTGTGTCATGTTCTCTGAATCGTTGCATGATGCGCTGTTGCATTGTCATCCATAATGTTGCCATTGCCTTTGGGATAAAAGTGTAACATTGCAGGGCACAGTAGATCTGATTCAGTAACAAAATACAGTAATACAGATATGTTACCAAATACAGTAAATACAAAATACCCTGAATGACATTCGATCCATCGGATCCAGTTCATCGGATCCGATGATACTGCGTACCAGTATCATCGGATCCAGTTCGTGCCAACAAAACATTCCCCATACCATGATACATCCAGATGGTTGGGTTGTCTTAACAAGTCAAGCAGGATCCATTGCTTCATGAGGTTCTCACTACACTCTCTCTGCCTGCCATCAGCGCAAAACAGTGTACTGTAATTTTTCTGACCACATAACTTTCTTCTATTTTCTTCTACTGTCCAATCATAATGTTCTCAACACCACTCCAAGCAGATTTTTTCTGTTTTTATCTGAAACACATGACTAGGGCAGGTCATGGGGGTTTTGTCAATGATATATAGGAATTTTGCTAGCAGGGAAAAGGAGGTGATTGTCCCTCTGTATAAGGCAATGGTCAGGCCACGCCTTGAGTACTGCGTACAGGTCTGGAGGCCTCATTTTAGGAAGGATGTAGATTTGCTTGAGCGTGTACAGAGAAGAGCAACACGATTGGTGAGGAGAATGAAGGGATTCTCTTACGAAGAGAGGCTTAAGTTCTGCAAATTGCAGTGGCTGGAGACTAGGCACCTGCGCGGTGATCTGATTGAGGTCTATAAGGCCTTGAATGGGTTGAGCACGCTGAATTCTGATGGGATCCTTCCACTTGTTCAGATTACGAACCTACGGGGGACATAAGTTCAAATTAAGAAAGGATAGATGTAGAGAAGAGCAACACGATTGGTGAGGGGAATGAAGGGATTCTCTTACGAAGAGAGGCGATGTGCGGAAATTTGTCTTTAGCCAGCGGGTGGTTAATTGCTGGAACAAACTTCCATCTGTCGTTGTGGAAGTTGATAGGTTAAATAAATTTAAGGAGGAACTGGACAGGCATTTGGAGGGAATGGTGTGATTTTTTTTTTTTTTTTTTTTTGGCTGATGCTGCATAAGCTCCTACACTTGCTTTCTTGCATCATGTGCCACTACTACTACTACTACTACTACTACTTCCAAATAGGCAAGAAACTGCCATTACCCAGTTTTTCAAATTGCTGTGCAGGTACTAGTTGGAATAGGGCAGTTCTGGGCTTGATTTAATTCAGATGTTATTTTCTGCACACTGAATGCCCTATTTTTCTGTACATTTTTCAGTCCTCCTTAGAGTACAATGGCTTCTTTCTTGAAATATTGTTTTTCTGCTACATTTATACTTTTGAGACATGGAAGAGCTGCTTGGTTTCCAGTCATTAAAAATCTTTGAGATGGATGCTTTTGAGAAACTAGTTGTTTCTTTCATTCCTTGAATCCTGACTCCTGCTAAATGTGCACCCATAAGAAGACCTTTTTCAAGGTCTGCTAGATCATGCATTTTCCACATTCTGTTTTCAGATTACTGCAGTCAAACTGCCTGTATAGTCTTTATAATCAAAGATGCAACATGTCATCACCCTGCATCACAATTCCCTTTGCATCTGTATGCATTTATTTGCATTTATTTTGTCTGTGACTGCCTTAATACAAAGATTCTGTTGTTATCTGGCAGCTCTTCCAATCAGGTTTGTGGTTGGTTTTTTTTTTTTTTTTTTTTTTACAGACCAGGTCAGGTTTGTGCTTAAAACCACACACTTCTTCACCACATAATGCCTTATCATTCATTCTGTGTTTTTAGTGTTCATTATTGGTACATTACATGGTTGTGAATGAAGCGTAGGCTTAGCTTATAACAATCATGATTTAATGGGAAAAAAATTATTAGGTTACTTCAAATTCAAACAATGTGAATAGTCAAAAGTGGTTCTTATTTTCGAGAGGTAGAAAGCTTAGCATGTCCATGAGTATTTATGCCAATGTGGCATTAATATGTCACACGACAAGAAAAGTGATAATGCTGTGATAATGCTTTGTTTGTGAAAAGATGTTTAGGGTACTTTGATTTGTTGAGTGCTGTGACTGCACTGTTGTAGTCTATTTGCATAAGTTGGCATGTCGTGCTATAATAAACTATAACCAGGTCATGAAATGTAAAGATTTTGAATAGCCAATACTATAAAACTAAAAACAGAACCAGATGACAGTGGGTAAACAAGCAAAAAACTTTAAAATACAGTTATACTGCATTTCATGGCAACATAGGTTTTACCTGGCTGCAGTGTATGACATAAATTGTCATACATGGAAACATCTGTACAGAAATCAGTATGACCTGAGGAAATAAAAAAATGAAAAGTGCATAATAATAGAAATAACATCACACAAATTATTGCAATGCAGTGATTGCCTGTGTATTAAAATAACGGAATCTGTTCTGTAGTAATTGGCAGACTCCTTGTCAGATTAGAGTATAGATTTTATTTCAGTAAATGAAATAAGTTTCATGACATTTTGATGTAAATTTTTTGTATTTTATATTTGTAGATAGTGAAGAACCCAGTATAGAACAGTCTGCAAAAGAATTTGATGAAGAATTTAAAAAAAAGGTTATTTATTTTTTTATCTTTGTAACGTTTGTGTGTACTTATTTGCATACACATTATTAAATAAGGAAAACCAGCTTACTGGAATACAATAAAAATTATCTATCTAGTATCCATCTAACCAGAAAGCTCATGCAACCAGCACATTTGAAAAATAATATATTAAAAAAATGCCATTACACACCCGGTGACAAAGAGACTATGAGTTAAACATTACAAAAATATGTGAAATATAAACACTACATATAGGTGAAGAAGGATAGATTTAAGTTTCCTTTGGTGTCACTTTTGATGTTATGTAAACATAAATATGCTATTTACCGACACTTGCTAAAAAAAATCCTTCAGTGTAATTTTTTAATGTAAATTTTTGCCGTGTTAAAATGTTGGTTACTTGGCAAGTTTGTTTGTATAGTAATATTCTTCCATTCATTATGCTATACAAAAAAAAAAAATCAGGAAGTACATAGAGGTGCTGTGTTTGTCATAAAACAGAAACTAGATGCTTGTAGACTTATGAACGACTGTGATCTTAGCTTTTTAAAATAAAAGCTGTTGTTATTGTTGTTGTTTGGCTTTTAGGAGCTTTAGCAACTAAGGCCATGTTGCTCCGGGGATATGCGGTGGTCATTTCTTGACCTTTCCGCATCCTCCGTATTTGGTGGTGACGGGCTCGAACCCCATTCTAATCAAGAAGGGTGTGCTACGCACTGCTGCTCCTTCCCACCTGGCTGCGGAGGTGCCAAAATAAAAGCACAATTCGTGATAAGTTTTATTGATAAGAAGTGTGGGAAAAAATGTATTTTAAATTAAGCCTAAGAGAATAAAGTATAGTGTATACATTGCTGTGACTGGGAAGTTACGGCATTTACAGCATTTCACTGTATAACGTAGTCACCTATAAGAGTATCAGCAGTTAGATGATTGTTACTGCTATGCAGGCACATATATAAGTAACAGGCATCCAACTGGCAAATTCTTACAATCAGCACACTCATTTCCCCATTACATAACTGTACTTCTACTGTGTATCATTAATTCCTCGAGGTTGTCACAGACATTCTTTTAGATATACCAGACAAGCTGTACTTGCTACCAGTTCCTTAAATGCCTTGCTACCAACTCGCTTCCAATTCCTTAAATGCCGATCTCCAGGTAATTCTCTAGTGGGGTAAAGACAACTTAGTTGATTTCAATCCTGCTAAAACTCAGTCTTGTCTTATATCTCACAAAAAGGATTCTTCTTGATTTCTAGGAAAAATGATATATCTCTTCTGGGGATTACCCTGACTTCTAATCTCTCTTGGCACAAGCACATTACAAATATTGCTTCCTCTGCATCTAAAAAACTTGGTTTTTCTCTTTTGCTCTCGGCGTTACTTTTCTTCCAAACAGCTGTTCACTCTGTACAAATCACAAATTCGCCCTACCATGGAATATTGTTCCCATATCTGGGGCAGTCCCCCAAAACCTCTCTCAGTCTTCTAGATTCTATTCAGAAGTGGGCAGTTAGGTTAATTAATGACTCATCTCTAACTGAGTCTCTCCACTCTCTGTCTCATAGACGTACTGTTTCTGTTGCATGCCTTTTCTCCAGATACTTCCATGGGCACTGTTCTTCCGAATTGGCTTCTATAATTCCTGCTCTCTCTCTCTTTCAAAACAGGCCGAACACGTGCCGCCACCAGCCAACATCCATTTACTGTCCAACTTCAAACTCACAGAAACAAATTTTCATCTTCCTCATTTATTCATTCAATTGTCGTTTTCTGGAACAACCTTCCTTCATACATATTTCCTGAAAAGTACAGTCTACAGAAGTTTAAGTCTAATGTCAACAAATATCTTCTTTCGTCTTCTCAACCTCCAACCTGAGCACCGTATTAAGTACTATAGGTTCTAATACCACTCGTTTTTTTAAGGTTTTCATAAAAAAAAAGAAAAAAAAAAGTAATAGTTTCTAGTTGTATGTGTGCATTAGTATTTCTGTGTGGTTATTTGTTTACAAGTTATGTTATTTGAAATGAAAGCATCTTCATACATGCAGTTTGACCAGTGTTATTTATTAAATTTTGTCCTGTGAGCATTATCCACACCAAATTTTTGTAAAAACAGGCTACACTCATTCTCTCTGATACATTGAGACATTGGATGAGCTCAAAAAAAATAAATAATACAATAAATAATCAAATGAGCAGGGCTTAGAATATTACAATATCACTTCAGTATGCCAACACGTGACCTCACTGCAGTTGTGCAATATCAGCATGAATTTTGTTGCTGAGATTTGGATTTTTTTTTTTTTTCATCTTACCAATGCTCAGATTTGGTCCAAAGCAATATTTTTTGTTCCCAAACTAACCGTTTCATGCATGTGCACTTATGCATTTTTTATTCATGGGGCCAAAGACAAATGTACATATATATACATTTTCAGGGTTCTGTCAGTGCAGTATTAACTAATTATATCTGTAAATATACAAATTTTCTTGAACCTTTACAAACATATCAACATCTACCAAGTATAGGTAGCATTTTTATATTTATGGCATTTCAAAAATCTGCTTGGTGGGATGTGGCCCATTTACTGTGCAGGGATGCAATGTGGGCTTACACAAGCAAAGCAAAATTGAACAAATTCTTTCTAATTTGGATGGAAAAGTTAAAACAGAATCAAAAAATACATGTATAAACAGGGGATATTATTGCAAAGGGGAAAAAAGTGATGAATTTTTATTATTTTACATTTTTATATATATATATATATATATATATATTTTTTTTTTTTTTTTAATTAAAAATTTAAAAAAAATGTATGTAATTTTAATTTTATTTTTAACAATAATCCCACACTAAGGTTTGACAATAAAGTCAAAATAGGAAAAAAGTATAATAGTTAAAAGCATTTATGTACATAAAGTTTAAATTTTTAAAAACCTTTCAACTTCCTTTTAAAAATTCATTCTGGGTGGCATGTATATGGTCCAGAAACTCACTCATGAAAGGGTTAAAGAACATCATTAAGACAATACATTAAGTTAACCCAGTGGTTTTCGACCTTTTTTTAATAACAGCACCCCTAAGTCATTTATTTTATTTTGTGGCACCCCTACTCAATTTTCTGCCTGTTAGATCTGATTCTCTCTCTGTATATATACGGTAAACCCCCGCTATTCGTGGTATCGCGTATTCGGGGTCGCTGATTTAATATAAAATGAAACCTAAAAAAATGTGAATTTTAAAGCGTCGTGAACATTTTCCACCATAAAAAAACATGGGCGTGGCTAAAATTATCTTTCCCGGTCAAAACAGTGCTCAGTGGGTGGGGGGAGTGGGGTGACAAAATCGACACATACTAATCCTTGTTTAGTATGTGTTATGCGCTTGTCATGGAAGGTTTCGTCGTTTGCTTTTAATTTATATGAATAAATTTATCAATTTATAAATTGATATGCTTACAAAAGTGATAAATCTACTGTTTTGCAGTGTAAAACAGACTTTTTCGAGTGTGTTAATGGAAGAAAGTGACTTTATTGTGGACAAGTTCTTTCTAACCCGTATAAAAATATGGCTATGAATAACAAGGGAAATGTGAAAAAGATCAAAGAAGGTGATGACATTAGCGAATAAAATTGAGTTATTAGATAAAATTTCTAATGGTGAAAGTGTCTCCTCAGTGGCAAAACATTATAAAATCAATGAGTCAACAGTACGATCAATCAAGAAATCGGAAGAAAAAATCCTCCGTAGTGTCCGTGAAAATGCGCTAATTAATTGCTTCAAATATTTGCTCTGTAACTCGTGATGTTAAATTAGAAAAAAATGGAAAAAGCTTAAAATCTGTGGATAGAAGACCGAACTCAAAATAAAATTCCGTTAAGTTCACTCATCATTCGTGAAAAGGCAAAACTCCTTTATCAACACTTTAGCGAAACTGGTGGTAGCACTGGCGGGATAAGTTTTTTAGCTAGCAAACACGCTGGTTTGAAAGATTTGTTTGAAATTTTTAATAAATATTACATTTAATATTAAATTGTTTCTTATTTTCATTTCGATGCCATATGCTTACATTTCACTATATGATGTCTATGTACATAGTCATATTATGAAGGTACATATAATACATACATTGACAAAATTTTAGACTAGTTTTTCTTATATATTTCATACTTTGGAACGGAACCCCTTTATTACTATGGGAGCCATAACTCAGTATTCGCGTTTTCGGTATTCGTGGCATTTCTCAAGAACGTAACCCCCGCTATTCGCAGGGGTTTGCTGTATAATATTTAAAAATATATACGGTATGTATATGATAGTTATTACAATAATTTACGAGTTCCCGGCTTAATTTTTGTTTTTTCCCAAGTGTCAACAAAATTGAAAAAATGAATGTTAAACATTCATAAATACCGCATTCCAAACCACGTGCATAGCTATACAATACAGTGTACCCCGCTTTATGATGTTAATCCGTTCCAGAGACACCATCGTATCGTTAAAATATCGTAATGTGAACCAAATAACGTGTTTTTTGGTAATTTGTTTCAAGATATCGGAAGTTAAAATTTTCGCCGTATAACTAATTTGTTTATCTCTCTAAAATGTAACTAAGGGTAGAAACAGGTGCATGTACACCAATGCTAGGAGTATAGTTAATAAATTCAATGAGCTTGAAGTGCTAGTCAAGACATCAAAGGCAGATATTGTTGGGATATCAGAGATATTTTTGTTCCAAATTCCAGTTCTGCACTGGAATTTGAGGAGTACAATGTGTACAGAAAGTAAAGACAGGAAGGGAGGAGGGGTTATGCTGTTAGTTAAGAAACATAAAATCTAAGGAAGTGCATCCAATTGATGTGGGTGGACAATGCTATATTTAGTCTGTTTGGTGTGACATGAGCACTGGGAAATGAAAAATGAGAGTAGGTGTGTGTTATAGGACTAATGAATCTGATGAGTATAATGAGCAATTGTGCAGAGAAATAGAGTGGATCAGTAAATTAGAGTGTCTTAAAATGGGGGATTTTAATTTCTCGGATATTGAGTGGAATTTGTGGGTTGGTCACTCACACACTAGCAAGGCTTTTGTGGATTTATTGGATGACTGTTTTCTACAGCAGCATGTTTGGAAGGCAACTAGAGGGAGTAATATTCTTGATCTGATTATCAGTAGTGATTCTTCATGCATCAAGAATCTGCAGATAAAGGAACCACTAGGTGGCAGTGACACAGTGTGCTGAAATGGAATTTACTCAGAGAGGTAACTACCATTAATGGTAAAGGAAAGGGTTTTTGCTTTCGTAAAGATGACTGTGGTGGTCTGAGACAGAATTTTAATTCTATACGGTGGAACTAACTGATGATGTTACCAACAGCAAATTCAAAATGGAAAGCATTCAAAGAATTAATCTTGGAAGCTACTAGGCTTTTCATACCAATAAAAAAAAAATGGCACCTCCATAGCCAGGTGGGAAGGAGCAGCAGTGCGTAGCACACACTTCTTGAGTAGAACGGGGTTCGAGCCTGTCACCACCAAATACGGAGGATGCGGAAAGGTCAGGGAATGACCACCGCATATCCCGGAGCAATATGGTCTGAGTTGCTAATGCTCCTAAAAACCAAATAACAACAACAACATCATACCAATAAAGAAATATTGTTCAAGATTTAGGCCTAAATGGATGTCAGATGAACTAATTAGACATGTGACAGGGAAGAAAAATGCATGGGATACATATAAATTAACATGTTACACAGAAGCCTATGATAAATATAAGCGGGTCTGTAACGAAGTTACAAAAGAGGTTAGGCAGGCGAAAGGCAGATTACGAGGAATATTTGCCAAAGGATGCAAAGAGAAACAGCAAAGAGTTCTTTACTTATGTAAACTCTAGAAGGAAGGGGATGAATCAGATTGGTCCACTTGGTATCGATGGTTCAACTGTTGATGATCCTGCTCAGGTAGCTAAAAAACTGAATGAATATTTTGCATCAACGTTCACACATGAGGTGTTATTCAGGGAGGGGAATGCCAGAAGTATATTCAACTCTGGCAGTAAGCTAGATAATCTTGTAATAACTGAGAGTAAAGTGGAGGAGAAATTGTTGAAGATAAACACAAGAAAGGCACCTGGGGTGGATGGAATCTATCCAGTTATATTAAAGGAGGCGGCAAAGGAAGTAAGCAAACCCTTAGCCATAATTATGAGAGCTTCCCTGGACTCAGGGGAGGTGCCTGTGGACTGGAGATGTGCAAATGTGACCCCAATCCACAAACGAGGATCAAAGGGAGACACAGGTAATTACAGACCTAATATAAATTTTTAGTAGTTTACACCAACCTTGCATTGAAATAATAAAACAAAAAACAAAATTAATAGTTTAATAACTGGTATTACTAATTTACAATAAATTACTATTTACAATAAGCATATAAAAAGAAAAAAATACCATAAAATACAATAAAATATACAGAATTAAAAATGCTAAAATCTGAAGCTTTCGAAGGCTCTGCCTTCTTTCTCAACAGTACACTTTATTTTTGCAGTGCAATCTTAAATACTTGCAGGTTCAAGGTACATGTCACGTGATTCAATGACACGTGCATTGTTCTCATGCGTAACGGAACCGGAAGTGGCTCGGGAGCACGTCAGATGAAATCATTCATCCCCTCCAAGAATCACTGTCTCAGAGAGGGGATGAATCCGCATACCCCTATGTCTGTTAATGTTGCTCCCAATGGAGCTAATCCGCAAGCTCTCGAGTCACTTGCGATCCCAAAACCTATGCGCCCGGTCGATGATAGTAGCTTCGTCTGGGGAGATTTGATGTTGCTTCTCCCAATAATGCTCCGCCACAGCCGATTTCGCATAATCTGCATTCCTTATCGCCTTCGTGTGCTCCCCCAGATGATCCTTTAAATGCTGTTTTGTTTCCCCCCACAATCCGGGCACTTAATGCTATAAACGACCCCACTTACACTTTCTTTTGGAATGGGATCTTTCACTTGTGACAACACTGTGTGCAACTTACGTCCTGGCAGTTGCACACAGCGTGTATGATGATCCCGTAATACACGGGCAATTCGCTCGGTTAAACCCGGATAATAGGGAATGTATGCGGTGGCTATTGGCATAAATGCCTCAACTCTCCTCTGTTCTCCTTTGATATACTTATTTATGATCCTCTGGGGGTAGCCACACCTCAGGAGATCCGCCGTGACTTGCTCAAACACTTTTTTTTTCTTTTTTTTTTATCCTCGGAGGTGCTACAATGTGATTTAGCCCTGTCTATTAGTGCTCTAATCACACTGTTCTTGTGATGGTTGGCCTGAGTTGAATTATAGTGTGAATACTGATCTTTACACATAGGTTTTCTGTAAACCTTAGTCTTTTAACATGGGCCTTCTCTGTAGACCAACACATCCAAGAATGGTAAAACCCCTCCTTCTTCCACCTCCAAGGTAAAGTGTATAAATGGAGAGAAGCCATTAAGAAAATTCAAAACCTCATCTTCACTCCCTTTTCAAATAATTGAGAACGTATTATCCACATATCTTTTCCATGGACGCATAGGGAGAACCATATCACTAAATATTCTAGCCTCGAGCTCCTCCATCGGCAAATTAGCAATAATTGCACTAATGGGGGGAGCCCATTGCTGCCCCGTGAACCTGCTTATACTTAGTGTTACAAAACACCATAGTGGTGCTTGATAGACATAATTCTATACCTTTACAAATGTCCTCCATGTCTAGTTGGGTCCTACTACTTAAGGTGACATCTTTCTGTAAGGCCATGTGTGCACAACGTACCCCATGGTTAATTGGAATACATGTAAACAGAGATGTCACGTCAAAAGATATCATGGTTTCATTTTCTTCTATAGATTGTTCTCTTATAAAATGTACAAAATCCTTGCTGTCCCTAACGCTAAACTCAGAGAGCCTCACTATCGGTGCCAACAATTTGGCCAGGAAACCAGATAATGCATATGTGGGACTGCCTATAAACAAAACAGTGGGTCTGAGTGGAACACCCACTTTATGTATCTTAGGCAGTCCATAAAACCTCGGTAATTGGCTTCCCGTAGCATGCAATGATCAATACCGTTCTTTAGAAATCTTATTATTCTTAAGCCAACTTTATGCCATCCTATTAACCTGGCGCTCCAAGTTCAACAATGGTTTTTTGCCCATAATTTTAGAAGTTGTTCTGTCATTCAGAAGATCCAATGCCTTACTAAAATACATCTCCTTGTCAAGAACCACTGTTACCCTGCCTTTGTCTGCCGGTAGAACCACAATATTATCCTCCTGCCTGAGACCTTTCAGTGCTATTTTTTGTCTAATGTTAAGATTGGAGGGAACTTTCTTTGCTTGACTTAAAATAGCTGCTGTCCTTGTCCGGATTTCATTAGCCACGTCCTCAGGTAGCCTATTGATCGCTCTCTCAATGCCCATCGCTACTTCTGCGATGGGCGGTTTCGACAGAATCATTGCAAACTTAGTTCTTAGATTCAAAACCGCTTCCTGTTCTTTGGTCAATTGTTTACTGCTTAAATTAACTATAAAATTACTAGCAGTGTTATTTTCTATATTATACCTGGTCGTAACTTGTTCCCTAAGTCTATCAAACTTACCCATTTGCCTACGTCTGTAAATGTCAGAAATCTGTCCTGCTTTTGTCGACACTACACTAACCACTAATAACAGATGTGTCGGGGCCACTCTCTCACTTATCTTACTTAAACATTTTCTTTTATCCCTCCTGATATGGTACAGACTTCTATGTAGCTTCTCTGTCATCCTGTCAATAACATGTGAAGCGCATGTTATTGACAGGATGGTGTCCAATTTCACATGTTTTGAAATTCACGAATTGTGATCTGCATTTTGCTCTCTCACTCACTCACTTAAAGTGAGTGAATTTTGCTTTTTGCTCATTTACTTAAATTAACTTATTTAATTAAAACTGCATTTTGCTCACTCACCTTCAGTGAGTGAGCAAAATGCAGTTTTGAATTATTTTATGCTGATTTTTCAAATGCATGGTTAAATTATCTTGAAACCTTCTATCTGATCAATCAGTGGTTGCCAGTATGGATTGTCAGTCATAAGTCATAAGCCAGTATATCATCAGTGTCGATACGCTGGCGATATTTTGGCTTATGTTACCCATCTTTGGGCAGATTCAGTGGAAGAGTTTGATGAATCTCAAACAATTGCTTTTGACATTTCTAAGGCTATGGATCATGTTTGTCATAAAGGTCCTCCAATAAAGTCCAAACTTATGGATTGCTGACTGATTTTTGGGATTGGATCTCAAGTTTCTTTTTGACTGCTTGCTTCAGGAGATAGTGGATGTCACTGTGTTCTAACTTCTTCACTAATGCTGGTGTTCCCCATAGTTCAGTTCTGTCTCTTACTCTTTTCCTCTTTTATATTAATGATTTTCTTCTGCTGAATGGACTGTCTGTAGTTGCTGACAGTAGCACTCTGCGTTCCACCCGGTTTGAGAAAACTTTGTCCTCAGCAAACAGCTTCAGCTTCTCAAATATCCACCACCAATTCCTTAAACACTAATTACGAGTAATTCTTCAATGGAGGAATTACTAGAGATTAGTACTTAAGGAATTTCTTTCAAAAAGGAGTCTGCTACTCCTATGATCATTTTTTTTTTGACACTCAGATTGTCTGATGAATAAACTTCAGTCAATGTATTGTCTGATGATAGGCAGCGATAAGTTGCCTGAAACATCACCTTAAATGTATAGTTGTTTGGGCTATAAGCTTAATAAACTATATTATTATCTCACATGGTAAAAGAGTGGTTATTTTATAGCAATTTTCATGGAAAAAACCACGTAACATTGTTTCCTAACTATATTAATTAATGGAAATTGACTTAAATATTAAATTTTGAATAATCTCTTGTTGAAAGTAGAAGAGCATGTTTGAATTTTATGTTCTAAAGTGTTTGCTGAATTGGCTAAGCTGTTGAGCAGGAATGTTCTTATGGCCCTTTGAATACATGTTCACTGGTAGTTATTTATTGGTAGAATGCATGCAGTGTGCACTGTAAAATTGTCATACATTATAACAGTGAATAATATTATACTTTCTTTCATTCTTTTTTTTTTTTTTTGTAAAAGAAAAAGAGAAGTTTATCTCAGTATGATACATAGAACACTTTCGTATGATACTCTCCAGAAATTAAAATGAAAACAATTTAAAAAAACGAAAAACTTACATTACAGTCAAAAATAATTAAAAATCAGTTGAACACAATTAAAAATAATTTTACATGCAATTAAAAATTAAAAATCAAGTAAAAAATTAATTTAGTGAAAAAATTGTAAAGCGATTTTCCTTCCTGAAGATGACAACACTTTTTGACTGTATGTCGTGATCACAGGAATGAAAATTACCAAATAGGGGTGAACACGAAACTTGAATAGGGATTATTTCTCTTCGCGCATGCTCGTAAAAGATTACGAATCGGAGATTAGATATGGCTGGCAAACATTAACAGAATTCTCATGTAATTTAATTTTGACAGTTTCTGCAATTAATAGTCTTGTATAATTACGTCGGACACTAAGTATTTTGGCCTCATTAAATAAAAAAGTATGTTTTTCGTTAACAGCATGAAAGGCTAATTCTGACGCTGCTGAACAAGAAACACGAACTGAGACCGCATGTTAATTAACACAAAAATCGAGAGGAAACCACATAGAACTTTGGTACAACAAATCACAATCGCCGCAAGAAATGTGTACCAGGTCATTTATTTGTGTTGCGAACGAGGAAAGGACTGAGCGATTTTTCAGTATAGTGTGTAATTCCGTATTGGCCTGGCCACAATTTTAAATTTGGTATCTTTAAAGAATCTGTTAAGCTGTTTGTGCCACTGTTCAACATAATTGACAGAAATAAAGTATTTTTTGATATTACTATTGTTGGTTGGTGAGTGTTTTGTATCCTATCCTTAGCTTGTATCCTAATTTGGTTTATTGTAGCAAGGGGGCAACCCCTGTTTAAGAATCTGCTGGTTGATATTGGTATTTCTGTGCCCAAAACCGATTCCATCATTGAATATTTATAGGCATTGAGAAATTGATTAAAGATAATCGATCTTTTGTAGGTGAACGGGTGGTAGCTGTTATAATGCAGAAGCATACCGGTGTTTGTAAGTTTACGATAGATGTTAAATTGGATTTTATTCAAGTACCGAGTAAGCGTGAAATTTAGAAAATTTAATGACTTTGTATCCGTATTCTCCCTTTCCAATGTAAATTTGAATCTAGTATGAATATTATTAAACAAATGTAAAATGTCTTGGATAGTACTACTATCAGTAATAACTAGAACATCGTCTAAATACCTCCCATAGTATGTACTGGGTAGTAAAGGCTTCAAATGTATATGCTCAATCGTTGAGAGATCACCAATATTAAGCCGCTCAGGCTTAATCCCAATTGGCAACCCAAAAATTTGTTTGTATACTTTGTCTCAAAAGGTGATATAGTTGACTTCAACTAAGAGTTTAATTAAATGAAAAATTTCCTTAATAGGAAGCTTCATATAATTAATTGGTATCTAGTTATTAGAATATCTAATATATATCTAATGTATATCCAAAGATATACATTAGATATATATTATATATATATATATCCAAAGAATATCTAATGTATATTCAACATTTACATTCGTATATAACAAGGTAACATCTAGTGAGAATAAATTATCATTATTGCCAAGTCTACAGTTCATAAGGTTATTAAATAATGTATTGTAGTTCTTAATCCAAAATTGTATCGTCTGTCTAAAGGGTTTTAATAATGCTATATACATGTGTGGCCAAGGATGAAAATGCCAAGTTTCTCTAGGAAACAATAGGCTGAATAGGAAATTCGGTCTTACGTAATTTTACCTGACCGAAGAGTGCAGGAATATTGTATTTCTGGCCTTCAATTCCTTCAATTGCACCATGGTAATGTAGTCATTTTTTCGGTATGTGGTTAACGTTTTATTGTATTGAATGACCAAATTGGTAAATAGTGCTGGGTCTACTTCAAGACAAATGGAGGTATCTGATACAACTGAATCTAACTTATTAATGTAATCAGGTTTATTGAGTATTACCACTGTATCCCCTTTATCTGCCCTCTGAATAATGTCTTTAATGTCTTTTCTCGAAGTTCACGTAAAGTTGAACTGCCCCGAGTATTCAATTTAGGAAGTCGTGTTTCTTTTATGTTATTCACCACTTGGTTAACTTCTTGAATAAGTAAATCTTTTTGTGGAACATTACGAAGTCCAAATTCACACTGTTTTTTAGGTAGTTTTTGGAGTGGCAAATTATAATTTAATCCTTTCAATAAAAGAGAAATCTGGTCCTGCGATAGCGTATACGAGGAAAGATTTGTAACCTGTTGATATGTCAGTTCGTTGAATGTCGGGCGAGGGGGTGTTCACAAACTAGCTGAAGTATTCTGTGGTAGCATATGTGTATTCCAGGGGGGGGGGGTCATCCAGTCGTATGCACTTGGTTGCAAGTTCGCAACAATGTGTTTGAACTCATATGAACGTGTCATGACACTCCCGATAATGTATTAAATTTTTTAACGTATCTGTTTTTTTATTTCTGAGGCCTATGCTTCACGTCACAAATCTATGGAGGAAAGGACTGAGCGATTTTTCAGTATAATGTGTAATTTCCATATTGGCCTGGCCATAATATCGGAGATCTTTCTCTTCAACGATTGAGCATATACATTTAACACCTTTACTACCCCGTATCACATACTATGGAAGGTGTTTCGACGATGTTGTAGGACTAAGCGATTTTTCAGTATAATGTGTAATTTCCATATTGGCCTGGCCATAATATCGGAGATCTATCTCTTCAACGATTGAGCATATACGTTTAATACCTTTACTACCCCGTATCACATACTGTGGAAGGTATTTCAATGATGTTCTAGTTATTAATGATAGTAGCACTATCCAAGACATTTTACGTTCGTTTAATAATATTCATTCTAGACTCAATTTACATTGGAAAGGGAGAATACAGATACAAAGTCATTAAATTTTCTAAATTTCACGCTTACTCGAGACTCGAATAAAATCCAATTAAACATCTATCGTAAACTTACACACACCGGTATGCTTCTGCATTATAACAGCTACCACTCATTCACCTACAGAAGATCGATTATCTTTAATCAATTTCTCAATGCCTGTAAATATTCAAGATGGAATCAGCTTTGGGCACAGAAATACCAATATTAACCAGCAGATTCTTAAACAGAGGTTTACCCCCTTGCTACAATAAACCAAATTAGGTTACAAGCTAAGAATAGGATACTAAACACTACACCAACCAACAATAATAATATCAAAAAATGCTTTATTTCTGTCCCATATGTTGAACAGTGACACAAACAGCTTAACAGATTCTTTAAAGATACTGAATTTAAAATTGTGGCCAGGCCAATACAATTTTTCAGTATAGAATTACATACTATACTGAAAAATCGCTCAGTCCTTTCCTCGTTCACAACACAAATAAATGACCTGGTATGTAACATTAATCGTGGCAATTGTAACTCATCTTATCAAGGTTCTACGTGGTTTCCTCTCAATTTTCATGTTAATCAACATACGGCCTCAGTTCGTGTATCTCATTCAGCAGCATCAGAATTAGCCTTTCATGCCGTTAACGAAAAACACTTTTTTTATTTAACAAGGCCAAAATACTTAAGTGTCCAACGTAATTATACAAGACTATTAATTGCAGAAACCGTCAAAATTAAATTACGCGAGAATTCTGTTAATATTCACTGGCCATATCTAATCTCCAATTCATGTTCTTTTACGTGCATGCGCAAAGGCAAATAATCTCTATTTAAGTTTCATGCTCACCCCCATTTGGTAATTTTCATTCCTGTGATCACAACATATGAACTGAGGCTGCATGTTAGGTGGGTCGGAAAACTGCTAGCTTGGGGGATACAAGGACTAATAGATTAGCAGTAGCCACTGGCAGAGGTGAAAGTGATTCTTGCACTGCTTCTATTGGAATGAGCAGCAGCCTGGAAAACAAAATGCAGGATATTTCAGAGACTGGTGGGAGTCATTGCGTTATAATTAACTACATGGATTGTGTTAGGGTAGCTAAGAATAGGAACAGGTGCATGTATACTTGCGTGTACACCAATGCTAGGAGTTTGGTAAATAAATTTGATGAATTTGAGGTATTGCTTAAAACATCAAAGGCAGATATTGTTGGGATATCAGAGACGTGGTGTCACACAGATATAAGGAATGCAGAACTGGAATTTGAGGAGTACAATGTGTACAGACAGGATAGGAAGCGAGGAGGGGTTATGCTATTAGTTAAGAAACACATAAAATCCAAGGAAGCGAAGCCAGTCGACATGGCTGGACAGTGCAGTGTCGAGTCAGTTTGGTGTGACATGAGCATTGGGAGATGAAAATTGAGATTAGGAGTGTGCTATAGGCCTAATGACTCTGATGAGTATAATAAGAAACTGTACAGGGAAATAGAGTGGGCCAGTAAATCAGAGAGTCTTATAATGGGGGATTTTAATTTCCCAGATATTGACTGGAATTTGTGGGTTGGTCACTCATACAGCAAGGCTTTTGTGGATTTATTGGATGATTGTTTTCTACATCAGCATCTTCGGGATGCAACTAGAGGGAGTAATACTCTTGATCTGATTATCAGTAGGGATTCTTCATGCATTAAGAATCTGCAGATAAAGGAACCACTAGGTGACAGTGATCACAGTGTGCTGAAGTGGGATTTACTCAAAGAGGTAACTACCATCAGGAGTAAAGGGGAGGGTTTTTGCTTTCGTAAAGGCGACTACGATGGTCTGAGACAGTATTTAAATTCTATACAGTGGGACCAACTGATGATGTTACCAACAGCAAACTCAAAATGGGAAGCATTCAAAGAACTTATCTTGGGAGCTACTAGGCTTTACATACCAACTAAGAAATATTGTTCAAGGTTTAGGCCTAAATGGATGTCAGATGAACTAATGAGACATATGGCGGAGAAGAAAAATGCATGGGATACATATAAATTAATGGGTGACTTGGAAGCCTATGATAGATATAAGCTGGTCTCTAACCAAGTTACAAAGGAGATTAAGCAGGCAAAGATAGATTATGAGAAATCCTTGGCAAAGGATGAAAGAAAAACAGAAAAGAGGTCTTTACCTATGTAAACTCTAAAAGGTAAGGGATGAATCAGATTGGTCCACTGGATATTGATGGTTGAACTGTTGATGATCCTGCTCAGGTGGCTAACAAACTAAATGAGTATTTTGCATCTACATTCACCCATGAGGAGTTATTCAGGAAGGGGAATGCCAGAAGTGAAGTAAACTCTGGCAGTGAGCTAGATGATTTTGTAATAACTGAGGAAAGTGGAGGAGAAATTGTTGAGGATAAACATAAAAAAAGGCACCCGGCGTGGATGTGATCTATCCAGTTATATTAAAGGAGGCAGCAAAGGAAGTAAACAAACCCTTAGCCATAATTGTGAGACGCGCCTCCGTAGCCAGGTGGGAAGGAGCAGCGGTGCGTTAGCACACGCTTCTTGATTAGACCGGGGTTCGAGCCCGTCACCACCAAATATGGAGGATGCGGAAAGGTCAGGGAATGACCACCGCATATCCCGGAGCAATATGGCCTTAGTTGCTAATGCTCCTAAAAACCAAATAACAACAAATAACAACAATAATTATGAGAGCTTCCCTGATCTCAGGGGAGGTGCCAATGGACTGGAGATGTGCAAATGTGACCCCAATTCACAAAGGAGGATCAAAGGCTGACACAAGTAATTGTAGACCTGTGAGTTTAACTTCTGTTCCAGGAAAATTAATGGAGGCACTGGGTAAAGAAGCACCGCAGGATCATCTAGACAAGACTTCAGTTATAGCTCGGACACAGCATGGTTTTGTTAAGGGAAAGTTTTGCCTGACCAATTTGATTGGATACTATGATGCAGTCACAAAAGAACTGGATGCACAGAATAAATTTGATATTATATATTTGGATCTTAGAAAGGCTTTTGATACTGTTGCACATGGAAGACTGCTGCACAAATTGGAGCAGTGTGGCATTGGAGGCAAATTGCTGCTATGGATAAAGGGATGGTTGAGGGGGAGAAGACAGAGAGTGGTAATCAATGAACACTGCTCATCGTGGACTAATGTTATTAGTGCAGTCCCTCAGGGTTCAGTGTTGGGTCTATTGTTGTTTTCTGTATTTATAAATGATATTGATGATGATATATCAAGCTTAATGTCCAAGTTTGCAGACGATACAAAGGTTGGCAGGGTTGTTAAGGACCCTACTGACGCTATGCTGCTGCAACAGGATCTGGAAAGATTGAGCAGATGGGCTGATAGGTGGAGTTTAACATAGACAAATGTAAAGTACTACTTATGGGAAACAGTAACCCCACAGCAACGTATCAACTCTGTGGTACTACACTGACACTGGTAGAGAATGAAAAGGACCTGGGGGTAATTGTGCAAGGAGATATGAATTTCTCTGACAGTGCAGATGAGCTGCAAGAGTAGCTCGTGGTGTCTTGTCAATAATATACAGGAATTTTTCTAGCAGGGATAAGGAGGTGATTATTCCCTTGTATAAGGCAATGGTTAGGCCACACCTTGAGCACTGTATACAGGTCTGGAGTCCTCATTTCAAGAAGGATGTAGAGCTGCTGGAACGAGTACAGAGAAGGGCAACAAGATTAGTGAATGGAATAGAATGTTGCTCTTACGAAGAAAGGTTTTAAGTTTTGCAAATTATAGTGTCTGGCGACTAGGCACCGGCGTGGTGATCTGATAGAGGTGTACAAAATCCTGAATGGTTTGAGCATGCTCAATGCCGATGGGGTTCTTCCTCTTGCTCTGAATAATCACCTGAGATGGCATAAATTGAAACTGAGGAAAGACAGATGTAGTATAGATGTGCGGAAATTTGCCTTTAGCCAGCGGGTAGTTGGTTGGTGGAACAGATTGCCATCCCTTGTTGTGGAAGTTGATAGCCTAAATAAATTTAAGGCTCAGCTGGACAGGTATTTCGAACGAACAGAGGGGTGAAATTGGAGTGGTTTTTTTTTTTTTTTTTAGCTGATGCTGCATAAGCTTGCTTTCTTGCATCATATGCCTCTACTAATGCTAATACTTCAGTGTCCAACATAATTATACAAGACTATTAATTGCAGAAACTCTCAAAATTAAATTACACGAGAATTCTCCTAATGTTTTCCAGCCATATCTAATGTCTGATTCGTGATCTTTTACGAGCATGCGCGAAAACAAATGATCCCTATTTAAGTTTCATGTTCATCCCTATTTGGTAATTTTCATTCTTGTGATCACGGCATACAGTCGAAAAGCATTGTCAGCTTCAGGAAGGAAAATCGTTTTGCAATTTTTTTGTTAAATTAATTTTTACTTGATTTTTAATTGCGTTTAAATTGATTTTTAATTGCGTTTAAATTGATTTTTAATTGTATTTAATTGATTTTTGACTATAATGTAAGTTTTTTGATTTTTTAAATTGTTTTTGTTTTTTTATTTCTGGAGAGTATCATATGAAAGCCTTCTACGTATCATATTGAGGTAAACTTCTCTTATTCTTTTATAAATATTGATATCAATGTAGAATGTGTTGAGCATTAGAGCTCTGGTCCATACTATCTAATTCTTTTTTTTTTACACCTGTTGTCATCAAATGGATGAAATAAATTGCATGGATGGAATAAATTACAATCAGGATTAACTCATTTAGACTACTAGTCTCCCTCTCCACATTGAAACTAGACTTAAAAAAAAAAAAAAAAAAAGGTTTAAAAAATGTGTAGCTAATTTTATTGTTATTTGTATGTATAATGCATGGATAGAAGTTACATTCATTTTGAACACATTAAAGTTGGTTTTAGCTCCTGGACTTAGGAATTGGCTAGAGGAATCCATTTTTTTCATTCTTAAGATTTTCTTTACTAACAGTTCATATCCATCTTTTGTATTAGTAAGTTTGTTAATAACATGGCTGTAAAGGAAATAGATACTAATTTTTTTTTGTGCTTCATTATTTATTTTATAGAGAGGAAGAAGGAATACTAGATTACCAAAATATTTACAAGGTTTGATGGGAGAAGCAAATTTATGTTTTGCTCGCGGCGACAAAGAAGATGCTATAAAAATGTGCTTAGAAATTATTCGGCAAGGTATGACTGAAATATTATGTTATCATTTTGCAACTCAACTCACTTTTCTTGATTATGCTGTGGTGGCTCATAAATATTTTAGAAATTACTGTTGCGAGGGTAATTTAACAGGAATTTTTTCAATGTTACAGCATAGTTTAACAGGGAAGTTTAGCCACATTAATCATAAATTACAGAGATATTGTTTACATTACTTATTGATTGACATATGTATGGTCTTTTCTGATCCCCATGCAACTGTTGGGTTATAGAAATCTGGATGTGTGATTCAAGCAAAACAGTATCATAGCTAAAAAATTTACTTTTACAGAAATCAACAGTAACTCAATCTTCTGAATTATATATAAAATAAAATAAAAAAATTAAGAAAATTTTTATGACATTAATATACTAAAATGTAAAAAAAATTATACTACAGGAACTCCCCGACTTACGTAATACTCAACTTATGGAAATTCGATTTTATGTAAGTTTTTGTCGGCCAGTGCAAACTTAAAAAAATCAGGGAAATGTATTTTGCA
Organism: Mastigoproctus giganteus; assembly: GCF_048544385.1. Lineage (NCBI taxonomy): Eukaryota > Metazoa > Arthropoda > Arachnida > Uropygi > Thelyphonidae > Mastigoproctus > Mastigoproctus giganteus. The sequence continues at coordinate 120,539,349 of NC_143587.1, forward strand.
CCCTGTAGGAATTAATGGAGGTATCATGAAAATATTGTAATGTGAACCCAATAACACATTGTTTTTTTTTTTTTTTTATGTAATTCGTTCCAAGTTTTTGGAAGTTGAAAATTTCACTATATTACTAATATTTCACTATATTTATAATGGAAATTGCACTACCCTTTCATTGTTATTATATGTTCCCATTAAAGAATCAGTTTTGCACACCTTTTTTATATTTTTCTAAGGTACGTTTCTGGATGTCACGACCATAAAACAATAAAAATAATTTGCATTTTTTGGTTTATTGGACTTTTCTGTTAGTGAATCTTATTATAAATGGGTAGTTTGTTTGTTATTTGGTTTTTAGGAGCATTAGCAACTAAGGCCATATTGCTCCGGGGATATGCAGTGGTCATTCTCTGACCTTTCCGCATCGTCTGTATTTGGTAGTCACGAGCTCAAACCCCGGTCTAATCAAGAAGCATGTGCTACGCACTACTGCTCCTGCCCACCTAGCTACGGAGGCACCAAACGGGTAGTAAACTCTATCTTCTTGCATTTGTGATATTGAGGCAGAGTTAGGTGGGTCGGAAAACTGCTACCTTGGGGGTATACACAGACTAAAAGGTTAACAGTGGGTGCAGGCAGAGGCAAAAATGATTCTTGCACTGCTTTGATTAGAATGAGCAGCAGCCTGGAAAGCAAGATAATGGAGATTTCCAGGACCGTTGGGAGTCGTAGTGGAACAAGTAAATACATGGGCTGTGTTAGGGTAACCAAGAGTAGAATCAGGTGCATGTATACTTGCATGTACACCAATGCTAGGAGTATAGTTAATAAATTTGATGAGCTTGAAGTGCTAGTCAAGACATCAAATGCAGATATTGTTGGGATATCAGACATGTGGTGTCAGACAGATATAAGCAGTGCAGAATTGGAATTTGGGGAGTAATGTGTACAGGAAGGGAGGAGGGGTTATGCTGTTATTTAAGAAACACATAAAATCTAAGGAAGTGCATCTAATGGATGTTGGTGGACAATACAATGTCGAGTCTGTTTGGTGTGAACACTGGGAAAGGAAAAATGAGAGTAGGTATTTGTTATAGGCCTAATGAATTTGATGAGTGAGTTAGTTAGTTAGTTATTTGGTTTTTAGGAGCATTAGCAACTAGGGCCATATTGCTCCGGGATATGCAGTGGTCATTCCCTGATCTTTCCGCATCCTCCGTATTTGGTGGTGACTGGCTCGAACCCTGGTCTAATCAAGAAGCGTGTGCTATGCACTGCTGCTCCTTCCCACCTGGCTACGGAGGCACCTAATCTGATGAGTATAATGAGCAATTGTGCAGAGAAATAGAGTGGGCCAGTAAATCAGAATGTCTTATAATGGGAGATTTTAACTTTCCAGATATTAACTGGAACATGTGGGTTGGTCACTCGCACACTAGCAAGACTTTTGTGGATTTATAGGATAACTGTTTCTACAGCAACATGTTCGAGAGGTAACCAGAGGGAGTAATAATCTTGATTTGATTATCAGTAGTGATTATTCATGCATTAAGAATTTGCAGATAAAAGAACCACTGGAAGACAGTGACCACAATGTACTGATGTGGGAATTACTTAAAGATGTAATTACCATCGAGGCTAAAGGGAAGGGCTTTTGCTTTCGTAAAATTGGCTACAGAGGTCTCAGACAGTTTTTAAATTCTGTACGGGTATGTTCGTGTCGGACGGCACCTGGGATTTCTCCCATCTCAGTGGGATGATGATGTTACCAATGTTGAATTCTAAATGACATTGAATTCTAAATGGGAAGCCTTCAGGGACTTAATTTTGGAGGCTGCTAGGCTTTTCATTCCAACTAAGAAATACTGTTCAAGGTTTAGGCCTAAATGGATGTCAGATGAATTAATGAGGCTCGTTGTTGTTATTTGGTTTTTAGGAGCATTAGCAACTAAGGCCATATTGCTCCGAGTATATGCGGTGGGCATTCCCTGACCTTTCGGCATCCTCCGTATTTCGTGGTCACAGGCTCGAACCCCAGTCTAATCAAGATGCGTGTGCTATGCACTGCTGCTCCTGGCTACGGAGGCACCATGAGGCTCGTACCAGAGAAGAAAAATGTATGGGTTACATATAAAGTATCAGGTGACACAGAAGCTTATGGCAGGTATAAACTAGTCTGTAATCAAATCACAAAGGAGATTAGGCAGGCGAAGGTAGATTATTAGAAATCTTTGGCAAAGGATGCAAAGAAAAACAGCAACGAGTTTACGTATGTAAACTCTAGAAGGAAAGGAATGAATCAGATTGGACCACTTAACATAGATGGGTTGACTATTGATGATCATGCTCAGGTAGCTGATAAACTGAAATGAGTATTTTGCATCTACATTCACACATGAGTACTTATTCAATGAGGGTAGTGCCAGAAGTTTATCAAATACTAACAGCGAGCTAAGTGATTTTGTAATAACTGAGAGCAAAGTGGAGGAAAAATTGTTGAAGTGAAACATAAGGAAGGCACCTTATGTATCCAGTTATATTAAAGGGATCTATCTAGTTATATTAAAGGTGGCAGCAAAGGAAGTAAGCAAACCGTTAGCCATAATTATGAGAGCTTCCTTGGACTGGAGGTGTGCAAATGTATCACCAATTCACAAAGGGGGGTTCAAAAGGTGACTCGAGTAACTATAGACCTGTTAAACCTGTGTTTAACAGGTCTATAGTTAGACCTGTGTTCCGGGGAAATAATGGAATCACTGGTTAAAGAAGCATTGCAGGATCATCTAGACAAGACTGCAATAATAGTTAAGACACAGCATGGGTTTGTTAAAGGGAGGTCTTGTCTGACGAATTTGATTGGATACTATGATGTGGTCACAAAGGAACTGAATGCCAAAAATAATTTTGATATCATATACTTGGATTTCAGGAAATCTTTTGATGCTGTTGCACATGAAAGACTGCTGTACAAATTTGAGAGGCGTGGCATTAAGGGTAGGTTGCTACAAATGGATAAAGGGATGGTTGAGTGGAAGACGACAGAGAGTGATAATTAATGGACACTGCTCTTTGTGGACAAATGTTATTAGTGGAGTTCCCCAGGGTTCGATGTTGGGCCCATTTTTGTTTTGTATATTTATCAATGATATTGATGAAGGTATATCGGGTTTAATGTCCAAGTTTGCAGATGATACAAAGGTTGGCAGAGTTGTTAAGGACACTAATGACAGTACACTGCTGCAACAGGATCTAGAAAAGTTGAGCGGATGGGCTGAGACGTGGCAAATGAAGTTTAACATTGACAAATGTACAGTACTACATATAGGAAGCAGAAACCCCAGAGTGACGCATCAACTCTGTGGTACTACACTGACAGTGGTAGAGAACGAAAAGGACCTGGGGTAATTGTGCAGGCAGATATGAAGTTTTCTGAGCAGTGCAGACAAGCTGTTGGGGCGAGTCATGAAGTCTTGTCAATGATATATAGGAATTTTGTTAGCAGGGACAGGGAGGTGATTATCCTGTTATACAAGGCAGTGGTCAGACCACACTTAGGGTACTGTGTACAGGCCGGAAGGCCTAATTTTAGGAAGGATGTAGAGTTGCCAGAACGAGTACAAAGAAGGGCAACAAGATTGGTGAGGGGAACAAAGGGTTGCTCTTAGCAAGAAGGGCTTAAGTTCTGCAAATTGCAGCGCTTGGAGAGTAGGCACCTGCAAGGTGATCTGATTGAGGTGTATAAGGCCTTGAATGGGTTGAGCAAGCTGAATGCTGATGGGATTCTTTCTCTTGCTCAGACTAAGAACCTGAGGGGGCACAGTTTCAAATTGAGGAAAGATAGTTGTAGAATAGATGTGCGGAAATTTGCCTTTAGCCAGCGAGTAGTTGATTGGTGGAACAGACTTCCATCTTTTGTTGTGGAAGCTAAAATGCCTAAATAAATTTAAGGCTGAGCTGGACAGGCATTTGGAACGAATGGAGGTGTGAGATGGGAGGGTTTTTTTTTTTTGCTGATGCTGCATAAGCTTGCGTTTTTGCATCGTATGCCTCTACTAATGATAATGCTAATTTACTGCTGTTATTTCTATTATATGACTATCTTATACAAGGTGTTTCTAAAGTATTGGCCAAAAATTCTGGAATGTATTGAAGGGTCCAAAATAAGGGGACAAGAGTATTAAAGATTCTAAAGATTCCTTTAAATGCTTTATTTCTTAATTATTGCATATGTAAGTTATTTGCAACAGTCATTTGTCATCTTGTCTCTGATCCCAGGAACAGAGGTGTGAATATGCCAAAAACAGTATTATATTCTTTCAATTGTGTTCTTTTGAGAATTCACTGTGTTTCTTTGGTGCATTCTTCAGTGACTGCCGTAATTTGTACTCCTTTCAACTGACAATGCAGTCATTGATTTGAACAGACTGGGCTTAGCAACACAAGTTCTGAGACTAGTTTCATCATTATCATTTCTGGGATCCTTGGGATGTAATCATCAAATTGCAAGGCTTGCATGAGTTGGTGATCAATTAATTAGACCATGTATTTTTCTAGTGACTGACCAGTCAATATTACAGACACTTTTTAGATGTTTCGCCAGGACTGCTTTAAGATATTTCACCCCTCCACAAGATGTTGATAGGTTGCATTATCGAAATGTGGAAGTTGCTGGTATTTAAAAAGTTACAACCCATGTTCAAGTGCAAGGATGTTACTTTGAACAATTATTTTAAAGTCGTGTAACCCATAAAAATTATGGGTTATGTTTTATGGCTTTTTTTTTCAAAAGGTTAATATAAAGTTTAATTCAGAAATAAATCATTTTTTTGAACAAACATTTATACGAATTTATCCTATTTTGTACTCTAGAATACATCCTAGAATTTTTTGTACATATTTATGAAAAAACTTGTATTGGAATGAAAATACTTCATTATAATGAATTATTGGTGGGGGAGAAGGATAAGATATAAATATATATCAGTGAGGTTACAGAGACCATCTGAAGTAAGGGAATAGACCGTGCAGGCCTCAAAAGCTATTGGTGTTATTCCATCTCAAACTGAATAAATCCTCAACTTATGTTTTCTAGAAATGATTAATTGTTTAACTGAATCAGCTGTCTATTATATATATATGCTCTAATCTGATTCTTCTATTTCAAAATGATTTTCACAGTTAGCAGGAGGGAGGAGATCTCTCCTGCTAACTGTGAATGTCTGTGATGGTGAAAACTTAAGATCCCAGTCTCTTCTGTTGGTTTTTTATGAACACTTGATGAATGTGAAAACATTCTTGTATACATTAAGAATATACTCAGCTCTAGGTTAAATGACACCAGTAATTTCTTGAAGTTTGCGCTCTATGTACTCTTGTTTCGGTTGTTACCTTTAGCCACACCTTGAATAGACTTGTACATTGTTTCTGTTCCAATTTAAGAAATATTTTCAGGTTTTCCAGCCAGACTAGTTGTCATGCATTATCCAGGTTTCATATTCTATAAATAAATATATAAAATATATATAAAGGTTCATATATATATATCAACCATAAATTAAATGCCAGCTTTCTATATATCCTCCCTTATAACCTTATTTTCACATACGTTTTTACTTTGGCTGTCTAAGGTTTTTTTCCCCTTTATATTTATTAATTTTACTATGCAATGGCATATACTTTATCTTAAGATCAGAGGACATGTATTGTCATCTTGTTGTGCAAATCTGGTAATTGACACTTGATGAGGTCTGGAGACCTCGTTTTAAGAAGGATGTAGAGCTGCTGGAATCAGTACAGAGAAGAGAAACGAGATTGGTGAGGGGAACAAAAGGTTGCTCTTACCAAGAAAGTTTTAAGTTCTGAAAATTGCAGCTTCTGGTGACCTGATTGAGGTGTATTAGGCCTTGCATGGTTTCAGCAAGCTGTGCTCATGGCATTCTTCCCCTTTCTCAGATTATGCACTTGAGGGGGCATAAAAATTCAAAATGAGGAAAGACAATTGTACAATAGATTTGCAGAAATTGCCTTTAGCCACTGAGTGGTTGATTGCTGGCATAAACATTCATCTGTCGTGAAAGTTTATAGCTTAAATAAATTCAAGGAAGAACTGGACAGACTTTTGGAGTGAATGGATCGGTGAAATGGGAATTTTTTTTTTTCTTTTGGCTGATGCTGTATAAGCTTGCTTTTTTGCCTCATGCCTCTACTAATGCTAATCACTTCTTTAGCTACTGACTCCATTATTTTCCCCATCACAAAATCAAACTTACAGATTTGTCCTTTCAAAGGGTGACTTGTGGTGACCCAGTTCACTCATTGAACCACTCTTGTAAATTGGAGATACATTTGCACATTTCCATTCTGTAGGGACTTCCCCTGATTCTGCGGATGCTCTCATTATTTTAGCTAAAGGTTTAACTGCCTCTTTTGTTGTCTTTCTTTTAATATAATTGGATAAATTCCATTAGAATCAGGCATTTTGTTCTCTTCTAGATGTGGGCAGTTTCCCTTCATTTTGACTGTTATAAAATAATTTAACTTCCAATCAGCATTAAGATTGACATTCTTGCTAGTTTTATTTACACTCTTAGCCAAAACTTCTCATAATTCACCTTAGTATGCTTAACCACCTGTGTAACTTTAATTACAGACTTGATTTTACTTGCTATAGTTCTCATGTCCTCTTACAGTCTTTTAATCATCCCATGCCTTTTTCTTAGTCACTATGCTTACCATGGTCTAAACCTGTGTAGCTATTAAACTTGCTAACAAATCTAAAAATTTGTTTTAAACATCGTATGCAATATTGTGGCCCCGGGTGCCAAGCGTTTCCGTGGCCAAGCGATTCTCGTGCGATTGAAAAGCGTTTTTCTCTAAGCGACTAGGTTCTCTTTTGTTTTCTCCCTTGATTATTAAACTTTTCAGTTAAGTAGCCCTTCTTTCTTAAAAGCACTAAGAAAAGAGCCCAGAAGAAGGAAAGAACCTTTTTCTTTAATTTAATTCATCTTACTAACTGTACTAACCTAAATGCTTGGCCACAAGCGGCACTGCTCCTGCCTCCCCGTGGCGGGGCCGGTAATCTGGCCGGTAAACATATACCCCCAGGGCCAAAAGGAGCTAACATGGATACGAATAGTTATCCACCTTTAGAGCCATCAAGCTCAAGGTCAGAAATTCCTGACAACGACCGTGACACCAACAACCCCAAAAGGCTTAGAAGGGAACCTCAATACCATAATGAATTACCAAATTTCTTGGTGATTCATTCTTTATCCTCCCAACCTATAGGAAAATTATCACCATTCTTGATTCAAAAATATTTGGAATCAATTACTGGATCACCAAAAATGGTGAAAAGACTACAATCCGGAGATCTCCTCATTGAAACTGCCACCGCTAAACATTCTGAGCGGCTCTTAAACACAACATCATTTTGTGGGCTCACAGTATCAATTACCCCACACAGAACCTTAAATTCATCAAAGGGTGTAATCAGTGAGTGGGACCTAATTACAGTCTCCGAAGAAGAGCTATTTCAAGAACTAAGTAGTCAAAAAGTTACAAACGTGAAACGGATTATGACTAAAAAAGATGGAAATCTCACTCCAACGAGATCCATCATTTTAACATTCAGTACGCCAGACTTACCATCCTCAATTAAAGCTGGCTATTTGAATTGTCGTATTAGACCATATATCCCGAATCCTGTTCGTTCGCTGCTTCAAATGCCAGAAATACGGGCATTCGCAGCAGGCATGTAGAGGTGAGGCCATATGTCCCATCTGTGGCTCAAAAGAGCACACTCAAGCAGATTGCTCAGTCAAAACCTCTGTTTGTCCAAATTGCAAAGAAAGCCACCCAGCTTTTTCCAAAACATGTGAGCTATGGATTACAGGAAAGAAAATTCAAAAATACAAAATAGAAAATAAAGTCACCTTTCCTGAGGCACATAGACAAGTTATGTCAACCCTGCCTAGTAGTCGTCCCTATGCAGCTCGCACTCGGAACTTCGTTTCTGCTGCAGCTCAAACAGAAGTATCAGTTCCACCTAACACCTCTCTAGCGAACTGGCTCAAATCTACGCTTTCAACCTCAGAAAAAGAAAATACTCCAAAAAGAACTAGCGAAGCCATAAATACTCCAGTCAGCATTCCTACTCATGCCCCATCAGTCCCAGTTGGAAAAGAACAACAACAATTAAAATCTGAATCAGTCTCTAAAAAAACGGAATCTCCCTCCAAACGCATGGATGTAGATGAGTTGCTAGACAATGAGGAACCTATTCTAGAACTCCATGAAGATGACACCATGGATACTGGACGCCCCACTTTCTCAAAAAAGGACCGGAAAAAATGTCCCACGTACAGAAAACAGTCAGATGAATCACCCTCAGGTAAACCTAAATAATGAATAAGATCATACAATGGAATTGCAGAGGACTAAGCACTCATTCTGATGACTTAAGAGATTTAATAGCTCAATTTAATCCCATAGGTGTATGCCTACAGGAAACATTCTTGTCACCCCAAGTTTTGCCAAAATTTTCAAGTTATACCATTTACAGACGAGATAGGAACTCAGTATCACCTGCACGTGGAGGAGTTGCTATTCTTGTTAACGCTAACATACCATCCAGGCCGATCCAATTGAGAACTACCCTAGAAGCTGTGGCAGCTCGCCTTCCAGTTGGTACGTCATTTACCATTGTTTCCATTTATATTCCGCCATCTGCACCACTTCTGCTTTCAGAACTTGACAACCTCATTGCACAACTCCCAACTCCAATTTGTCTTCTTGGTGACTTTAATGGACACCATCCATTGTGGGGATCGGCCATAATGGATATAAGAGGCAAATTGATGGAGGAATTCATGCATAATAATGATCTTAATTTATTAAATTCTGGATCTCCTACCTACATCCACTTAGCAACCAGATCTGCTTCCGCACTAGACTTGTCAATTTGTTCTCCATCCATATTTCCAATCATGACATGGTCGGTATTAACCGATCCCTTCAACAGTGATTGCTTTCCAATTATTTGCTCGCTACAAACAGGGGTAACTTCAAATCCTGACCAACGATCCACTTGGCAGTTTAAAAAGGCAAACTGGGGTGGCTATTCTGCCCAGGTACACTTAGACAGATTTTGTTCAAAGACAACATATTGATGATGTAAACACTTACATAACCAATCAGATTCTGACTGCAGCTAAGGCCTCCATTCCAAAATCCACACCATATCGAAAACACAGAAATCACTGGTGGAATACAGATTGTTTAATTGCCAAACAGGAAAAAAACCGCGCCTGGAATCATTTCCGCAAGTATCCCACCACTAGTAACCTAATTGCTTTTAAAAGACTAAAAGCAAAAGCTAGACAAGTTAGGCGGAAAGCGAAACGAGATTCGTGGATTGTTTTTGCCTCTACCATTACCAAAGACACGGACACACAAGTCATCTGGAAAAGAATACAGGCACTAAATGGCAAATTTGTTCAGCTGCCCTCTCCGATACTTCATTGGAAAGGGAAAGACATTTCTACTCCCGAAGAAGTTGCAAATGCATTAGCAGAATCATTTGCAAAAATCTCAGCTTCTGCCACCTATGCTTCCACCTTCCAGAACATCAAAGCAGGTGCAGAACGGTATAAAATTAACTTCTCCACGCGCCGCTCATTCCCATACAACCAACCGTTTACATTAATAGAACTTCAAGAATCATTAAACAGATCTTCCAATAGTGCTGCAGGTCCAGATGGAGTTGATTACATTATGTTAAAGCATTTACTTGGAGAAGACTTGAGAACCATATTAATTTTTTACAATCGGATCTTCTCTGAAAATGCATATCCAACTTCATGGCGCCATTCGTTCATTATCGCCTTACCAAAACCAGGAAAAAATCCTTCCTGTGTTGAAAACTACAGGCCAATATCTCTTACGAGTTGCATGGGAAAAATTTTCGAAAGAATGGTTCATACTAGGCTCACTTACATCCTGGAGTCAGAAAATCTCCTTCCAGATCACCAGTATGGCTTTCGAAAAAATAGATCAACCCTAGATGTGCTCATTAAAGCCGAGTCTCATATCCGAAATGCCTTTGTCATGAAACAACACCTACTCATGGTCAATTTAGACCTTGAAAAGGCATTTGATACTACATGGCGGCATGGTATTATTACGGACCTTTACCATCTGGGGCTTAGGGGTCATTTGCCAGAAATAATTCAGAATTTCCTGCAATTGCGCTCTTTTCAAGTCCGATACAAAAACGTCCTCTCTACATCTCACATTCAGGAAGAGGGAGTCCCGCAGGGATCAATACTCAGTCCAACACTGTTTTCAATCCGAGTTAGCAGCATGACACGAGATATCCCAAAAACTGTTCAAACTTATATGTATGCAGATGATCTTACCATTTCCTGTCAATCTCAAAGTATGAATACCATTGAACGGCAGCTACAACTTGCCATAACCAAAATAGAATCCTGGACTTCACGGAACAGTTACAGACTGTCAGAAAAGAAATGCACTGTCACTCACTTTTGCAAGAAGCGAGCTCTCCATCCTGGACCTGAATTAAAAATAAACAATACTCCAATCCCTCTCGTTAATACCGTTAAATTTCTTGGACTACTATTAGACCGCAAACTAAATTTCCAAGCTCACATCACTTATTTGAGAACTTCTTGTTTAAAGCATTTGAATATACTTCGTTCGGTATCATCTATGTCATGGGGAGCTGATCGGTGTACTTTGCTGCATCTTTATAGAAGTTTAATCCGTTCACGGCTAGATTATGGTTGTCCAGTGTATGACTCTGCCAGGAGCACTACTTTAAAACGGCTAAATATGATCCATCACAGTGCTCTGAGGACTGCATTGGGAGCTTTCAGGACTTCTCCGATCCAAAGTCTATATATTGAAGCGCATGAATCTCCATTACACCTGCATAGAAAAACACTACTGCTTCACTACGCTGCTAAGATCCAGAGTCTACCATCGCACCCAAGTTGGGAGTATCTCTGTAATACTCATTGGGATGTCTTCTATGAGAGCAAGCCAAATGAAAATAGACCCGCCTCTCTCAGGATCAAAGAGCTTGTTCAGACTTGGAATGTCGATTTAAATGAAATCTTCCAAGACACTACTACACCTGTTGCTCCTTGGACATATGTGTCTATCTCTCAAGATACATACTTCCTCCAGTGGGGGAAAAATATACCTTCCTGCAATATCAGACAGTTACATTCAGCTCATGCTATGAACAACCATGCCTGTAAAATTTATACGGATGGTTCAAAAACTGAGAGTATGGTAGGTGCTGCGGCAGTTTTTTCTTTATGTACAATTTCAGCCACACTACCTCTTGCTTGCAGCGTCTTCACAGCTGAATTATATGCCATTACGTTAGCGCTTAGTAAGATAATTGAGCTTTCCATCTCATCTGCCATAATTTACACAGATTCTCTTAGTGCTATCTCTGCCATAAGGAAGAATTCCTCCATTTCTCACCTTACATTGAAACAGATTCATTCCCAGCTATTTGCTTGCAGTGTGTCCAATCAGTCAATTAGTTTTTGCTGGATCCCTGGCCATTCAGGCATTCCGGGAAATGAAAGTGCCGACTTTGCCGCTAAACATCCTCAACCCGCTCTCTCACAACATCCTCAGGTTCCTTTCTCTGATTTTAGGTCTGTCATACGCAAAGCCTGCTACAATAAATGGTCACAGACCTGGAAAAGTGACCCTAGCAATAAACTTTACCAGATAAAAGAAGATCCAAAGCTGTGGCTGTCTGGCTTCCGAAGAAACAGACGAGAGGAAGTTGTACTGGCAAGACTCAGAATTGGACACACTCACCATACTCATCTCTTTCTATTATTGGGTGAAAGCCCACCACAGTGCCCATCCTGTCAGACGCAACTTACAGTCCGTCATTTCCTGGTTGATTGTCCCTTACATTCAATCATCCAGTCAAACACATTTCAGTCTCTCTCTAAATTGAATATATCACCTGATTTATCTCGCATCTTAGGAAATGAAGCAAATATTGAAGAACTTTTATTATATCTAAAACATATTAGTTTGTACAGAGGCATATATTGTAATTTCTCTAAAAATATGCTTTTTGTCAATTACCGGTGAAGAGACACAATTTGGCCTTAGTAGCCCTTGTGTCGTTAAACAGAACAACAACAAACAACATGCAATATTGTTGAGTTAAATTAAATTAGTTCTGGAAGTATGAAAATACTTCCAGAACTAATTTAAAATGTTTTTTTTTTACTCTGATCAAATTTCAATTGCTTATCTTTTACTTTGATGGTGAATAAGCTCCTGGGTTACTGGAATCACTGTGGCGCCTCCGTAACCAGGTGGGCAGGAGCAGCAGTGCACATGCTTCTTGATTAGACCGGGGTTTGAGCCTGTGACCACCAAATATGGAGAATGCGGAAAGGTCAGGGAATGACCACTGCATATCCCCGGAGCAATATGGCCTTAGTTGCTAATGCTCCTAAAAATCAAAACAACAACATCAAATCATTGTGATCCAGTATGTATTATGTAGTCCCTGTATTGTATATATAATTTCTTTTTCTCTCTTTCTTTCTCTTTCTCTCACAGCACCTACTGCTTATGAGCCATTCCAGACTTTGGGTATTCTCTATGAAGAAATTGATGACTTGGATAAAGCTTTACAGGTATTTATTTTTTTCACAACGTAACCTCAATTCTTTTGTAGACCTGTTTATTCTTTTAGTGCAGTGATCAGAATAAGCAGCCTTGATCTAAAGAAGTAAATCTTTAAATTTTAAATTATTAGGCACAGTTTAAGTAAGCTGATTCTTACACAAAAACTAGTTTCATTTCAGATAAACAGAAATGCAGATTGTGGTTTTATAAATTTGTTTTTGTCTCAGTATTAATATGTTTATGTTAAAATAGTATTTTTTAATTATATCTTTTAGATCACACTGTTGTATGAAGCATAAGCTGGAATTATATATATCGAGAAAGAGTGTGTAGAGTGCTATTCAAGCATATACTAGCAGCTACATGCGTGCATGCCATTTGAGAGGTCTGATAAACAACTTCATCTGTTTATCTCAGTTGCAGACTATAATTTCATGGGAAATGGGATTCTAAGAGAAGTAATAGGAGCAATTATCTGTCAAGACATAACCATGATAAAAAATTAAACAAGAACTTTTGATAACTTTGAGTTAGTTTGTTCCATGTTCTTGAAAAGCAGAGCACCGATCCATTTGCACCTTATTTAATTGCTTACCATATATACCAAGGATATGAGCAGAACTATTCACGTGGCTGATCAGGATACCAACTATTAGTAACAAGGGATCCTAACATGCAAGAGTCCAGACACAAACTATGTAAAAAGATCTAAATGAAACTGTGCAAGTCTTGAACCTAATACAGCTCAGAACTCTATTGACCAAGGAGAGAATAGGGACCATAGGCTTGGCATCATTTTTCATAATCTGTCTGGAATAAAACATAGCTTTAATAAACTCTGCTCTGACCATGACTCCATATCTATAGAAGACCAACTCCTCCCTCCTGACAACTGCTGTTTTCCCCATACACTTTGTGAAACTAGAGTCATAATGAGATGTGTAATCGCCTGTAATTGGGTAACTTGTGTGTGAAGGAAATAAAAGACAACAATCCTGATAATGTAGAAGTCATCTCATAATAAAGTGTTTTCGTATTTTTAGGCATTTCACTACTTCCTTAGAGTAACAAAAGACATAAGTATCAAAACACTCACCTGGTTTAATGTCCAGACTAAACAGCCTTTTCTGAAGAAGCAAAAGATATATAAAAAAATGACAGAGAAGGAAGCTGCCAAGAGGCCTCTGAATTATAAGACAGAGCAAGCCAACTTTTTCAAATCAAAAAGGCAACAGTCTACCAAAAAGTACACAAGGTATTAACCATTTCTCAAGCAGGTTCTGGACTGTATGGATGTGACTGAGTGAATTCTTTTGAAGTTTGTAAAAATTGAAAAGCTAAGCACATATATAAATGCCTTTAAATATTAATTTTTTATTTTGACTTTTTTAGCTGAATATTATAGTGGAATTATTGTCAAAAATAAAATCATAACTTCATAAAATAAAAAATTAAAATTTATTTCTTTTAGGTTGTAAAAAAATTTAAAAATTTGTTGCTACTTTTTTTTTTTTTTTTACAGTAATATCCCTTGTGTTTATATATGTATTATTTGATTGAGTTTCATGATCTTCTGGATCCAAATTCCAGAGAATATTTTAACTTTCAGCTTGAAAACCCATATCATTTGAAATCTTGTTAAAAGGGCTGCATACTCCTAATGCCAATTTATCATAAATTGGCATTAGGAGTATGCATAAATATAAAACTAGCATAAATATAAAAACATGTATATCATTTATAAACACAGATGACAGATAGCAGCATGTTTCTGTGGTTCAAAATGAATTTTTATACATTTGTAATTTGTTGATCTGCATTGATAGATGCTTGATAATGTATATATGAGGTGTGATTAGAAAGCTCAGAAGCTGATTTTTATATCTTGAAATTTTGGCATCATAGTGAAATACAGCATGTTTGATGACTCATCTAGAATGTGACACAGGAACTATCAGTAATGCATGAATCACCCATTTATCTGTGGTTAGTCTGAATTAGCCTACATTGCATGGAAGGTGCATTCATTTAAAATGATTGCTTTTATTAATCAGCAAATTTACATCAAACTGTTCATAATCTTCTGGATCCAAATTCCAGAGAATATTCCAACTTTCAGCTTGAAAACCCATATCATTTGAAATCTTGTTAAAAGGGAAAAATGCAACAAAAGCATATAAAATGTTAAAAAACAGCTTTTGGAGAAGATGCTATGCATCATTTGAAGACTTTACAGTCTGTAAAGTTGAGGGCTTGGTTGTCTGTTGAAGATTATTCTTGCTGTGGCCACCCTTCAATTCCAGAAACCAGTGATTAAAGTTGCTCCTGTTTATGATCTGATCAGGAGTAAATGATGCTTAACTAATCAAAGAGTTGCTAGTGAAATTGGTATTTCTTATGGCAAATCCTTGATTTATTTTAACATGACTTGAGAATGCAGTGCATTTCAGCCAAGTTTGTGCCTTGCATCCTCACTGATGATTATAGAGAGCAGTGAGTTTTACATCTCTAGATCTTTGTTAATGCACTACTGCTGACATATGCTGTTTCTTCCATCATTACTGATTGTGAATCATAAGTGTATGATTATGCCCTGGAAACAATGGCCCAGCTATCCCAGAGAAGACTCCGTCTTCTCCAAGGTTTAAAAAGAAAAAAATAAGAGAGGAGAAAAAGAAGAGACTTAATCAAATGTGAAGAACATACTTATATATATATATTTTTTTTTTATTCACAACGCATTGTTCATCATGAATTGCCCCTCATGATCAAAGACTGAGCAAGGAATACTACTAAACAATTCTACAGTAACTGCAACGTTACTGTAGAATTGTTTGCAGTGCTGTTCATTGAGAATGTGGGCTTCAGGGAATTAGCATTTGCATTGTGACATACTCCATCACAATGATCACACATCTCATACTCACTGGATTTTAGATAGCATATTCTCCCCCCAACACACCCCATTCAAGAGGGATTTAAAGGTCAAATATTTGTAACAATGGAAGAAATTATTAAGAATGTAACACAGGAAAAGCAATTCCAAAAAAAAAAGCCTATCAGGAATGCTTCCAAAGGGTGCAGAAGTATTGCAATCAATATTAATAAGATTACTTCAAAGATTTATCTAAATACTCAGTAAGCTTCTTCATTCAGTATTAGTACTGGCAAATGATGCACGGAAGCAAACATGTACATCATCAGCCAAAAAAAAAAAAAAATCACCCATGTCATTTGTCCATTCTCTACAATAATTTCTCTAATCATTCACTAAATTTGTTCATGCTACCCTTTTCCAGATGGAAGGTTGTTGCAACACTTGATTACTCTCTGGCTGAAAGCAAATTTTCATATATCTATCCTGTAACCTTCCTTTTTCAGTTTAAATTTATGTCCCCCTTTGTATATCTTCCAATTAATTCACTCATTCCATTTAAATCCTTAAATTCTTCAATCAGGCCTCCCCACAGGTGTCTGCAATATGCAGAACTGAAATCTTTCTTGATTTGGGAGCTGTGAATACTAGTATATATCCCCCCACTTCCTGTATACATAACCTCGCCATTTTTGCGCTACAAAAAATCAAAAATAAAATCACCTGTATACATTGTATTTGTTGTACAGGTGACCCCCGCTTAACGCTGATAATTCGTTCCATAAAACAGAGCGCTAAGTGAATCCGTGCTAAGCGAGCGCCGCATTCCCATAAGGTAACATATGTATTTGTGAGTTGCAGTCGGTGCCATAGAATATTTCCTAATCAATAATAAACAGAAGTGAAAAGATGCACAAATGTCTGTCAAAATATTTAATATTCAAATATTTGTACATATAAAATATTCTGCATTACATACGTATATAATTATGTGGTAACTACTTACGTATCAAAATTAAACTTACAATTCCAATTAAAATCATGAATTTAATTGATCTAAATTGATTTAATTTAATTGATGAATTTAATCATGAAAAATGTGTCGATTTTGGGTTGAACTTTGTCCCTCTTCCAAATAAACTAAATGGGGTATTAATTTTAAATCCCCCCCCCAGCGTTACCACCCAACAATAAAGTCACCCGATCCTTCGCCGCTTTGAAACCTGGCATGTTTTTTTCTTTTTTCAATATGAAACTTCTTTTAGGCATTCGTTTCCACAAAAGTCCTGCTTCATCTATGTTAAAAGCTTGTTGAGAAGTATAACACATAATACCCCCCTTCAATAATTTTAACAAGACCAGCCTTTACTAGTTTTAAATGGTTCCACATTTTTTTTTTTTTTAGGTAAGTTTTCTTCAGATCATCATATTGGCTAATCTCTCTCTCTCTCTCTCTCTCTTTTTTTTTTTTTTTTTTTTTGAATAATATTAACTGAATTCTGCATTGGATATTATCTTCAATAAAATTAGTTAAAGTCTTTACATTTCAATCCTAATAGCCAGCCTTGTCCTAGTTGCTTGCAGTGGAACAGCTATCTTTCCCGCTGCTACAATTAATTCTTTATTTTTTTTTTATAATTGTTCTTACAGTTAAACTTGCAAGTTCTAAATTATGGCACACATCCACTTGTCTTTGACCGGAATCGATTCGCTTCAAAACGTCTAATTTAATTTTCAAATTCAGTCTTTTTCTTACATTTATAGTCTTCGTACTGCACTCAGATGTTGTTGCTTTTTCATTCTTATCAGCCATTATTAATTCTTCGAAAATGTAACTGCGTTGGTTGCATTAATTATGATACAATGTTCAAGTAAACTGTCCGTTTCGCACGTTGTCTAATATGGTACTGAGTGATGACTAGACTTCGGATAAATGCATATAAAGCAAATATTACAAGCAATATACTTGATCATTTTTTAAAATGTTGATCTCGGAATTACGTAAGAAGTCACTGTACTGCAATTAAATTAGCGTGCGAGAAATTTTCACTGAGCGTGAGAAAATTTCTCAAGTCGGCGTGGGAAATGTTTTAATGCTGTTTTGCTATTCATTTTCAAGCTATCGACTCCATCAAACGAAACAATTTCATTAAATATGCCAAAAATGCAATCTGTAAAAGAGCGTTATAGTCAGATACGGGTTATAATATAAGAACAGCGTTATAGCGAATCAGCATAAAGCGAACCGCGTTATAACGGGGGCCTGCTGTATTCAAATTTTGCATCAGCTATGGCTGGGTGGCACTATGTTTTCAATTCCCTACAATTGATTAAGTCATAAAATCAATATTTAAATTTATCAAATTTATTTACTATATTTCTAGTATTAGTATACAAACACGAGGACCCCCTGCAACCTCCCATACCTTGTTTTGCAGGATGATATATGCCCCAATAGAAGCAGCATGAGAATAAATTTCACCTGCCGTTGTAATAACTAACATTAAACTATTAGTCTGTGTATTCCCCCCACCCCCCAAACTAGCAGTTTTTCAGACCAATCTAACACTGACTCAGTAGCATCAGCAAATATTATTCATCTTCTATCAAAGTGTATCTCATCCCTGTGAAAACAGTCCCTCCTCTAAACAAGCAAAGACGCCATGCTGAGAAAAATTCCATCTCCCGTGAGCTTTGCGCAGTCTCTCCAGGGCAGAATTGGTTGACATGGTTCTCATCATATACTCCTTCCTATGATAACTGGAGAAAATTCCAGAGACTTTCAGATTTAATTCTAACTTGTTCCTCAATGTTTTCCTCAATACTGCCCCATGCTGCTAAATACCTTAGATTGCCTATTCTTAATAGCATTAGTGTCTACATCGTCACCTTTTGTGCCCTTAAGAGATGATAATTATTCCACAACATCATTAACTTTTGCTCCTGGAAGACATGCCATGATTCTATTCCACCTATTCTTTTTGCACAGTATATTTTCCTTTTCTCTGAAAAATAGCCATTTGCTTTAGGACCAGCACTTTCTGTCTTTTGGGCTGCTGCTGCTGTTCTTATATTGTCTGATGGGCAAGTTTAGTTTCAGGCATTGGGCTGGGCAGTTGAGTGCTTGATGGGTTCTTTTACTGCTTTTATCGTGTTGTCCTGCCTTTATCCACTATACTCAGTCAGATTTTAATTGACACATATTGGATCTTAAAGATGATAACTTCCAGTGCAGGTAAAAACATCGATAGTTCCACTCATACAGGCTCATTTATTTGACTTCCAGTGTGCTGGAGGTGCCTTTGCTTAAGTGCTCAAGAGCAGGAGAATTTGTGGAAAGGTAAATAAAAAGTAATTTACGTTTAACCTGTTGTAGTCGATTTTGCCCCCCCCATTCCCCCGCCCACGCACAGACATGATATTTACTACTTAACACCATTCTGTTCACTTGGAAGTAGTTCACACTGCTTTCTGAGGTAGTTTTTCTCACAGTTTTTTTAATTAAAAATTTACGGAATCTATCAAATAGGGTAAAAATTATTCTCAAGGTGGCAGTACCTTGTATATCATTTCATACGACAAGTTCTTTGGGTTGAAATATTTAATTTGCATTGCCACAAAAGAAATGTGTCAGTCTGTCTTTGAATAACTTAAATCTGTAAAGAGTTTTTTTTTTTTCTTTCTCAGTCATGCACAGTGCAGGTTTTTATTCACTTTCAGCACAAACCCATTTTGTCAGCATTGAAATATCTTAGCACTTGTATCTGTGAAATGATACAAGTGATACCTTAATGAAAGCTTTTATTGCCTCTGGAAATGGTGCACACCTGTTTTGCACCAGAGACTAGCTTTAAGTTATGAAGTTGTAAGATGCATTTGATCATGAAGGCCTGAAAGCAAAGACTTTCAGAATCACTTATTTCACTCAGTTACAATAATTTATGTGATTCTTGATTTTTGATGTATTTGTATGCCTTCGAAGCTGGTGGTGGAATTTTTTGCTCAACAGATTCTTTTATCTCACTTACTGTTGTTACTGTGTTTACAGCTGACTTATTGTTGTCACAAATACCTTCAGTGATAAACTATCCACTAGAGTGCTTATGTTAATTTCGCCTCTTTCAAGATACCCAATTATCTCAAGCTTAACTTCTAGGCAGAATGCTTTTTCTCTTTTTTCATTAGAATGTCTTCGCCAGAAGTAATGTCTGCATAGTTGTTTTGCAATAGGCATAAATTTATATACTTATTTCGACAATTACGTACAGTACTGTACATGACATAAGAATACTGTTCTCTGTGCCAGCATAATGGTTTTTCCACTTACCATTCATTTGGAGAGATCTAGATATGAAGACAGAAAGGAAGTGCTCTTCATCATTAAAATCATTCTGGAGTTTTCAACCTGCACAACATTAAAATCAGCCCATGTGCATATTTGTACAGACATAGTGCACAACAAATTGTACCAACTGGAATACCATGAGAACTAGTGTACAATATCTTTTGTAGTTGATGTATCAAAAATTTTTGATAGTTACTTGTAGTATGCTTGTGTTCATCAATAAGAACATAAGCAAGCTAGAAATAAAAATTAAATTATGAAATAGTGCCTCAAGACTTGAACACAGTAACAAATATGGATGGTTGTGTACTGTATATACAGTTAATGTGCACTTTGGCAGAAGTTTCCATGCATCATTCAAATATTTAGGAAGCACTGATTATGCTAATTCATTGCTTTTATGCATGTTTTAATTTAAAAAAATTAAGATGTCATCATCTTTATTAATATCCTTATAGGCACATCTGTGTGGGTAGCCCTGCATATATTTTACATTTCTTTAATTTCAGTTTTCAATGATTGGTGCCTATTTAAATCCTAATGATAAAGAAGAGTGGATTAGACTGGCAGAGATGTCCAGAGAACAGGGAATGATCAAGCAAGCAATTACCTGTTATTCAAGAGGTAATTATACATCCAGAGTTCAACAAAATTGTGTAGCTTGTAAAGTAAACTTTAATATATTGTAAAAAGAGCATTACATGAAAACTTATAAAAATTATTTAATAAAACTAAGCATACTGTTCTATGTGTCTTTCTTTTCTTTTTTTTTATTTAAATTTGCAGTCGGATTTGGTTATAATGTATAAACAAATTGGACTGTGAGACCAATTAAAAATACTTCTTAAATTAACTATTATAGAACTTTTAAAAGAGAGTTTGTTATATGAAACTCTGCTACAGCTTCTTGAAACTGCTTCTCAGTTCAAACTCATTCTATGATATTACTGGACAGTTCATAGTTAATAAAATTTTATGATGTGTCTTTCATTGATTGCTTCTAATTTCAAATGACAGCTGTTATTAACTGTATTTCATATGAAATTTTTTCATATTACTTTAAAAAAAACAAGTGTATACTGATAGCAGAAATCAATTAAATTCATTGTATATTCCCATGCCCTCCCCCTTTATGTTAACATTTGTGTAAATGTTTCCTGTTTATTTTGATGCAAATGTCATTCACTTCCAATTTTAAATCTTTACTGGCCAATTGAATATTCACTGGAACTCAAAGAGCCATACATGTCATTATTTCATTTACATGTTTAGCTAATTGGAAAGAAATTATTGAAAGGGTTTACCTAGATGGAAATTTTATGTTAATAATCATTAAATGATTGAATTTTACTATTGTACTTTGATATGTATGTTATAACATGGTAGTAATTAGCAAATGTTTATTTAGCTATAAAGTTAGATCCTGAAAATATAGGCCTTCTTTGGAAACGTTGTAATTTATATGAGGAAATAGAAGACAGGAAGAAGGCTCTTGCTGGTTATAGAATTATTACACAAATATTGAAGCCTGAGCACAAGGAAGGTTGCCTTCAACTTTCCAGAGAAATTGCCAAAGTAAGTAAATGCTAAATACCACTGTTTCCTATGACCAAAGATGGACATATCACAGTCAGTAATATACTGAAATTTTTATTTTATATATTTAGCTATATTAGATGTTGTGTGAGATATTTGTTATAAGCATCTATTTTTTTTTTCTTTTTTTCTACGCAAACTTTACCCTTTAAGTAGAACCATTTTCAAAGCTACTATTTCCATGTGTTAAGTCACTTTTTTTACAAAAAAGTTGACATTTTGTGAAAATGTAAGTCTTTGTCAGTAACACTAAGTCTATGTCTCTTCAACTACTAATTTTGCAACTTCTGTAAACATTTTTTGAAAAAAAGTTGATATCTTTCAGATTACTACAGTTGTCGGGAAGCACTTTCTCAAATTCCTGAATTATTGTCATCAAGTTATATATTTTAGAATTGAATTCATCCCCGTGCCATTTCATTTCATGTATTATCAGCCTCTCTTTCTTTATAGATCTTCAAAGAGACTGATAACACATGACACCACCTGATTTCTCCATCAGAATCAGTACTTCCCTGAACATGCTATAATTCCTGATCATTGCTAACAAATTTTCAGAATGTCTGATATCAGATTCATGATTTTTCACATACTTCTCATGTTGTCACATGGTAAAACATTTTAGTAGGAGTAAAACTGCTTTGCCTTATCATCTTGCAAACTTGCCATCACCAGTTGTTTATATGTTGCTCCACGGTAGTAACACTTTGTAGCCATGTGATGTGTTTATGGCTTATAAACAGGAACTTCAGTTTCTGACATCCAATATTTGTGAGGATCCTGTCCATCATCAGGCTCTCCGTATCGCTACTGGAGCATTTCGAACATCTCCTGTCCAGAGCTTATACTTTGAAGCAAACGAACCACCGTTATCACTTCGACGTAAGCAGTTGTCTCTAAAGTACGCCTTAAAACTGAAATCCCTGCCAGACCATCCTACGTGGCCATTCGTTTTTGAGCCACGATGGGAAAATTTGTACAACACCCGTAAGACTGCCAATCGTCCTTTTGGTATTCATCTCCAAGAGCTACTCAAAGAAGTTAATATCAAGGTAGACAAGGTTGCCCAAACACCAAAGCAACCCCTTCCACCCTGGCATGCTCATGTTCCAACATGTGACTTCTCCCTTAGAAATTGGGGAAAGTCGGACACTCCATCATCGGTCTACCTGCAGCTTTATTCAGCACACCGAGCTGAACATTCTGACTTCGTGCCAGTTTACACAGACGGTTCGAAGTCGGAATCATATGTGGGATCTGCCGCTGTCTTTACAGACAGCACTACATTGGAGCAGATTCCCTCTGAATGCAGCATATTTACTGCAGAGCTGCACACTATAGAGTTAGCCTTGGATCACATTAGTAAATGCCAATACCAACGGTTCTTTTTATATTCTGATTCTCTCAGCGTTTTACAGGCTTTAATAACTGTGAGATATAATTCTCATCCAGTTCTGTCTAGCATTCAGCAGAAGATTCACTTCCTCCGTGAATGTGAATATGATATCCGCTTCTGCTGGATTCCTAGCCACGTTGGGATTAGTGGAAATGATTTGGCTGACACCGCAGCCAAATCAGCAATTCTCAATAATAATCGCTGCCTGTTAGTCCCCTATACAGACTACAGGCAAATAATACACACGAAGATACACTCCCAATGGCAGGATTCGTGGAATAGACAGACTGCGAATAAATTATATCGTATAAAGCCTGTAATTGAACCGTGGCAGTCTAGTCTGCGCAGGAATCGTAAGGAGGAAGTTGTTCTTGCCCGGGCATAGGACATAGTCATTTGACTCATTCGTTTTTGCTGAGTGCTGATGACCCTCCTATGTGTGAGTCCTGTGGCACAGTTTTATCCATGAGACACATTTTAATTGATTGTCCAGATTTTAGCAGTATCCATTTACCGCTTTTAATCATCTGACTGAGCCGTATACACTCAGTCAGATTTTATTCGACAATGACAATGTGTCTGCTATTTTTAGCTTTTTGAAATCAATAAAGGTTTTCAATCGTATTTAAAATTTATATGTTATTGTTATTTCTTTTATTGATTTATCTTTTTTATATATTTGTTATTATGTATCTGGACATTTGGTATTTGTTATGTTGAGGGTCTTGCGGCTCCTGGGATTTCTCCCATCTCTGTATCGAGTGACAGTACCCTGTCAAGCCAGAGATTTAAAGTGTGTGTGGATCGTGTATAGTGTAGTCTGTTGTGCCCATTGTTCATCTGGCTTATTGGCCATCGAGCCCCTGATGGGACCCAACGTTGCCCATACCGCGCCGCGTGGAGGCTAGCCAGGTGTTACCAATAAGGAATCAGTACTCTGGCAGGTCCTGCCACCTACTTTCCTCAGATTTCAATGGCTAGGACCTATATAAAAAGAAGAAAAAAAAAGACATTGCTTTAATCGCTGTTGGTGCTTTGTTTGGTCATAGATTGCCTTAAGAGCGAGAATGGATTGTATGCTGGATGAGTTTTATTTTTGGCCGAAAAGGGTCGGGCAAGCAATTTTGGTGTAGTTACAATTTTGACATGTGGGGCTGTGGGCTGTGAAGGTAGACAGATTTGGGTGGGGAGAAGGAAGGCTGGAGGGTAGAAAAAGAAGAAAGGGACCGAAAGAGGAGTGGCCCCAAATGTTCAGTGGGCATGCCCATGCCATACCAGAGGGAAAGTGGGTTTTGCAGGGAGAGGGGGAGACAGGGGTGTCCCCCCCACCGGGAAAAGGAGATAAAGCAGGCCCGGAAAGGTGTCGGATCTGGGTCGCCATTGTTTCAGGGTGGTGGGAGTGCTCTTTGCCTCGCGAAGAGATTTTGAGCGAAAAGCGTGAAAGCCTTATAGTTTTCTTCTTCCTGCAGCACTATGTCCTCCTGATTTCTAAGGATGGAGCGTAGTTTGGTAAACAGCAGGCCACGGAGATCTTCACATATATTACATTCATAGAGCAGGTGCTCCCAAGTTTCTTCTTGTCCGCATCTACACTGCGCTATGTCCGAGATTCCAAAATCGTGTAGCTTCTTCCCGAAGGAGCCATGCCCTGTCAGCAGATAAGTGGTATGAAGTCCAGGAGAGTACCAGGTCGGGAAAATAGGGTAAACACGTCCAATGTCTGGTATGAAGCTTCTAATTATGCGGCCTTTAGTGGAGTCATTCCATCAATTCTGCCACACTGCTCTCATGTGGTCTGTAAGACGTCTTTTTTCCTGTGGTCTAGTCAGAGTTGGGTCCGTAGTGTATCCCAAATGTGTGATTATCCTTCCTTTGGCGTGTTGGTGCAGCAGCCCACGGCCGACAATCTCTAATTCCAGAGGGAGAATCCCGCAAGGACCTGGAGAGCGTGGGTGCTCACCGTGCAGCATGCTCTGGTTGTTGTGAGGAGAATTATTCGATGGATGGTTTCCAATTTCCTTCTGTTAACAGCAGTGCTTGCCTTAGCATACCAAGCTCCCGCTGCATAAGCCAGTGCCGGGATGAAGAATGCCTTGTAGAGGATGGCGAGTGCCCTCTTCTTCAGACCCCAGTCTCTGCGTGTAACTCTAGCAAATAGGCCGGAATATTTCCTGAATTTTACTCTGAGGTAACTAAGATGCGGTGTGAAGTTGAGGTGTCTATCGAGGATAACGCCAAGATACTTGACTTCTGTTTGGAGTTTAATGGTTGTTCCATTTATCTTGATCTGGGGAGGCCTCCTGGGATCAAGGGAGCCCTTGAGGAGTATTGAACGTGTTTTTTCCGGTGAGATGTTCAGTAGGTTCCCATTTGCCCATCCTTGCAGAACAGAAATGGCCTGATTTGCATGGGTCTCCAGCTGTGTCCTGCGATTAGCCTGCAGCATCAGTATAAGATCATCGGCGTATGCCTGCATTCTTATATTAGGGATTTCCGTATTGAGGAACTCATCCAGCACAAGAGTCCACAAAAGGGTCCCCAGAACTGATCCCTGGGGGCAGCCTCTGTGGACCTGCCTGGAGAGAGTGGCAAAGGGAGCAGTCACTGTAATCCTTCTATCATCCAAGCATGATCTAAGGCAGCAGAAAAGGTTGCCTGGAATTTGGGCTCGCCGAAGTCTGGCCAGGATTCCGGGCCACCAGAGAGAATCAAAAGCGCCAGCAAAGTCTATTGATATGAGGAGAAAATACTTCACATCGCAGTTTTTTGCTGCCTCAATTATGTTTTCCAAAGCGTCTGCCACTGAGCATCCTCTTCTGAAGCCGAACTGGTTCGGCGACATCATGTTCGCTTCCTGGAAGTGAGTTTCTAATCTATGGTATAGAAGCCGCTCAAAAAGTTTGCTCAAGGTAGAAAGCAAAGCTATGGGTCTGTACGATGTTGGCTTATCCTGGGGTTTGGTTGGATTCTTAAGTATAAGTCTTATTCTTGCTGTTTTCCACTTATTAGGGTAATAGCCTTCTGAAAGACAGCGATTGAAGAGATTTAGAATGATGTCTGGTATCTTCTCTACCGCCTTTTTGAGCATCTCTGGTTCAATCATGTCGTCAAGGGGCTTTCCTGTTTTTAATGTTTGCTGCTGCTATGCTTAGCTCCATGATTGTAAAGGGGGGCTCAACTGCCGTGGTACAATAAGAGTTTTCTTCATAGAGTTTTTTCTGTTCCTCAGTCTGGGGTTCAGTTTGAGGTAGGAAGATGTGGTCTAATATGTTGTCAATCGATGATTTCCAGGTTCTGGTATAACTTCCCGGTGCAGTTTCGGTGGCTGTAACCACTTCGCCCTCTTGGGAGATTATTAGCGACAACTCTATAAACAATTCTCCATGGGTCAGCATTGCCATTTGCACTGACCAGAGTTTCCCATGTTTCTGTTTTCTTCTGCTTAATCTTGGCCGTGTAGTTATTTCTTGCCTCGCGATACCTCTGCCTTAACTCATCCACCTCCGCCTGTGGCCAGGTTCTGCGTGCTCGTTGGAATGCTTTTCGGGCTCTGTTTGCTCTGTGTCTGAGGTCAGTTAGTTCTGGTGACCACCAGGGAACAGCTCTGGGGGCCGGGTGTTTCTTTTTTAAGGCTATGTCCGCTGCGTCCTTGATTAATTTTGTCACCTGCTGCTGGAGGTCATTTAAGTTTTGGCCTTCAGTACAGATGTTTTCTGCTCCCATCATCAGCGTCCGTTCGAAGAGATCCCAGTCGGCTTTGGGAATGGCATACCTTGCCGAGAGAAATCTGACGATCTGTCTTGGAATTAGGGTTCGGTGCAGACAGAGGGTTGTAACCCTATGATCAGATGTGGTCCAATGGTCCTGTACCTCCCAGGGGGTGAGGTGTCCTGCTATTGTGCGGCTTGCAAGGGTAAGATCAATGTTTGCTTCCAACATTTACTTGAAAACATGGGAAGTTGATTTGGTAGGTCCAGGATAGTAAAGTTACTGCTTGCTATGCACTCCTCCAGTCGCTGTCCATTGTGTGTACCTCTCCTATCTGGCGTCTCACTATGCCAGGCTGGGGACCTGCAATTTGCATCCATTCCAATAATAATTTTGGCACTCGGAAGCTGGCGCTGTAGGGTTTGCAGATACGTTGTGATGGGAAGAATGTCCTCTCCCGGTCTGGCATATACCGAAGAGACGTAAAATTCCCCCAGTGATGAGGCAATGTGGGCACATACTGCCCAGTTTGTGCAAAGGTCGGTTATTTTTGTAACCGTGAGGTCTGGGTTACAAACCACGACAGCCGCCCAAGGAGTGTCTCCTTCCACTTGGACAATCTTGAACTTTAGAGGGTAACCTCTTACTCCTTTATTATGAGTATACGGCTCCTGGAGTATGAGCACGTCCAGGTTTTTTTCATTAGATTTCTTAACTAGCTGTGCAGCAACTGCCTTAGAACGCTGTGCATTATGTTGTGCAATTTTTATCCCGAAGTGGTTGTATTGTTTTGGATTACTCCCCATAATTTATCGTAGCTGTTGTGTACTCCTTGCTTTATTGTATGTTGGGCAGGCGCTATCCCTTATAGAGTGGTCATGTGACAGCTTCAGGGACTTGCAGTTGATGCAGACCGGGGCTTCAGCTTTGTTTGGACAGTCTTTATATTCGTGGCCATCTTTGGCACAGTGGCCACATGTAGAGTGCATTTGTCTGCAGGTGTGTGTCGTGTGGCCAAAACGACAACATCTGAAGCATTTGGGGACAGCCACATACTCCCTGTAGCGGTGACTGCCCCAATTTACATATACCCTTTTCTGTTGCTTTATGGATTTCCGGGCAACTGTGGACAGCTCCAGGACCCAGTTGACAGTACCCCTAGTCCTGGCCCTGGTCTTGAACATCGGTGTGATGTGCTGCTCTGGTGTTCCGTCCCGTTGCAATTCATTGAGATTTTTCCTGTAGATTTCTTGGACTAACTCTTCAGTGGTGATATTATTATCTAGGTCATGTATCATTATGCAGGGCCCTTTTTCCCTAGGCGGTTCGGCAAGCAGCCCCAGCGAGGATATTTTGGAGTTTTTTAGTATCCCCTGTATGTCTTGTTCCGTTTCAGTTTGAATGATCACGCCAATATTTCTCGTTTTCCTGATGGATCTTATTTTTGTGTGTTTAAAGTCGTCCTTCAGATTGTCCATGACGGTCTGTTTAACTGCTTCACTGGACTTGTGTGTTTCCGGTGCTGCTGGTTTCAAAACTACCAGGTGGGGTCTGGTTAGCAGGGTTTTCTTCTGCCCCGTTTTGGGACATCCTGTGTCTGTATTCACACTTGTGATATTTATGTTGTTCCTCAGCACCTGTGAGTATGTGGGAATGCGCTGTGGCATTTGGTTCGTTCCACTGATTTGGAGGACCTCTAGCTTGGCTTGGCCAATCTCCTTTTCAAGTTGCGTCTGGACTAATATCGTCTCCATCTTCATCCAGATGGAGACTATCTCTGCCCTAAGGACCGCTGAAACCCTGTTTGTTTGTTCCTTGAATAAGCTCTCAAGTGCCGTTCGCAGGGCAAGGGACTGTTCCAGGGCCGTGCCCAGCAGTAGTGTTGGGTCTAACGAGGTGCCCTGCGATTTGTCCGGGGGTTTCTCCCCGATGTTGTCTGCCTGTATCACAGGTTGTTCAGCAGGATCCTTATTCTTGCTTTTAGAGCGAGTCACTCTTTCCATATTTGGTGTCACATATTTTTTGTGTTTTCCTTTGGCTGTAGTGGAGCCAGATTGTGCGAAGTCAATGTCCTCACTTTCTATAATATCAAAGTTTTCGTTGTTTGCCATCTGTGGCTGCGATGCTCTTGATTTTCCTGCTTTGTCATCCGTTTCCGTTGTCTTCGGATTAACGAGGTTGGAACGATTTATGGAATCCATTTTCTTTGGTCTAAATGTAATAGTAGTCTTAATTTCTTTTAATTTCACCAGAATAAGTGGAGCTGCACTATAGCTTTGCTGCCTGGAGGATTTTACTTTCTATTTTTCAGGAAGGTGAGTCGTTTCCTATTTTGCCACAGGTCAAGCTTCGGGCAGGGATTAACTCAGAGAGTGCCTGAACTTTTGACTGAGCGAGCACTTCCAGGAAAGCGTTGAGGGTGGGGAGATTACCCACAACTTAGTGTCCTCGGGCAATGAATGGCGTTGTTCGTTCAAGAGGGAAATGTGGGCATTTTAGTGGTGTGCTGACACATTGTTACCAGCGTTGAATCGAAAACGAGTTGAAATGTACTAAATAACCCAATAAAAGAGAAACAAATCTCACCGCTGTGATCCACTGATGAATATTATCCCTTGGGTACACAATTTGGATAACTGGCTTAATTTAAAACACATATTCCAAACACAATTTTGCGGAGCGGCATACAGCACGTCCGAACGGTAAGGCAGCCATATTGGCCATCCTGTATCTGGACATGGTGGCCTAATTAATTAGGTCACTAAGATGTTAAATTTTTATATATTACCTGGTTTTGGCGCATTATAGCCTTAGTTGCTAATGCGCCAATAAAATCCAAATCAAATCAAATCAAAATCCAATATTTGTAGTTGATGGTTTATTTGAAAGCCAATATATGATAGCACTTATCGGTAAAGTTTTATTAGCATGACTATTCATGATGATAGTATTGAATTTAAGGTCCATGTATATCAAGTGGAAGCCAGAACTGATGAATACAGTGCCCAGTTTGTATATATAATACAGTACCTAAACGGTTAAAGAAAAAATGAAAACAAGTGTGACTCATGTGCCTTCAGAAAAATGATCATTTAGGGGAGAAAGCAAAAATATGCTGTCTTGAAATGAGAAAAATGAAAACCATTTCTAGTCCAATCCTTTAACATGTTAATTTGAAGGAGAGAATTTGATTATATAATGGTAATTAAATTTTTGGTGACCACTTGGAGGAAGAGAGAGAGAGAGAGAGAGAGAGAGCATTGAGTAGTAGCTGAATTTTCACAGTATAGAAGTGTGCAGTTGGAGACAAACACATTAGATTCAACGAATTTAGTCTCATATTTGCTACTGAAATAGTAGTGACAGAAAGGGGTTGAATTAAGAAGACGTAAAAGTTTCAGTAATGCGTTAGTAAAGGAATTTAACTTCATTAACATACTGCAATTAAAGGTTGGTTAATTAACACTGTGGAGATCACAGTGTCAGTTATCTGCTCTGTAGTTCTTATTACTGCTCTGCCTTGTTTTATTCCCAGGAATCATTTGAATCACATCTATCTTTTCATGAAAACTTCTGCATTTATACATGGCATCACTATCCTGTTTATCATGGTTGTTCCATGACTCATGATTTCCATTAAGTAGTCTCCCCCTCTTCCTTTGAATATTTCAGTTCACACTTAACTGGTAATCTTATGGGAGCACCAGCCACTCACTCCACTGGGCGTGACTGTATGTTTTACCTTATACCATATATAAGACTTATGTGGATCACTGTAAAATCTGCTTCCATTTTTCCTGCAATCACTCCTAATGTATCAGTAGACACAGTTCAACATGCCTGGGTTATGCTGAGGAGGGCAAATCTTTGGGCCACCATCAGCTTTTTTGTGATGGAAGTACTGGTAATCTTTGTATACCAAGCCCCAGATGCATATGTGATGATCAGAACAAAAACACATTCATATAAAAAAAAAATTTCTTGTTTATACTCCAGAACAACCACCAGGTCAGTGGAGTTTACAACAAATCAATCAATACAAATGTTCATCATATTTAGCAGTCATGGGCTTGAACCCCAGTTCACTCAAAGAGCATGTGCTATTGCACTTGTGCTCCTGACCACTTGGCTGTGTCTTAGGGCATGCCCTTTGATCCCTGAATATAAATTGATCAGTAAGAGACAGCTACTTTCCAAGACACATCCCAATTCATCTTTGTCACATGCTTAAGGGAAACATCGCCATGACAAACAGCAGGTGGCCTCATCAGAATAAGAGCATCCTTTAGCAGCATTGCTACTGGTTTTGACTTTGAAGTAGCAAGCTTAACCAGATGACTCCAGTTATTGGGTCAGCCTAAAGCAGTCCTAGTTCCCTCTTCCAGTTGTTCTCTTTAATTTCCATAAGTCAAAATTACAAGATCACGTACTTAAGCAATGTAATAAACACTGCATGTCATACTCAAGAACACACGGGCCCCAGATCAACTGCCGAGGGCAACCACACACCCAACATGGTACATCTCATAGCTAGGCCTTGCCATCACACTCCTATTTTCAAAAATTCCCTCAGAATAAGGTATAAATTTTTGAGACAGAGAGTCGTATCATCCCTGTGCTGGATATTATCCCACCACAGGGCATTGGAAGGTTCCCTTAAAATCAAAAAACAAACAAACCCAAGACATAGCATCCTCTGTCAATTAACCTTTATTAAAAGCCAATTGCTTTACAAAAAATAGACCATGATTAAGGTATCTAGTATAAAAATGCTTCAAAAGAAGCCTTTCAACGATTTTCCCAAAAATTGGTAAAAAGGCAATAGGCTGATATGTATTGGGCTAACCCACTGGCTTCTCTCAGACGAAACTCTCCCTCATTCAAGCATTTGTTATAAATGTCCAACAAACATCCTGGAAACATACCATGGAATCAGTTGGTAACCCGAGCCTCTGGAAGGTCAATATCTGAAGACTTACCACTGTGAGTCTAGTCCATAGCCTCTTCCAACTTGGCTAGAGTGAGAGATACCTTATTCTCTTCTGAAATGTTATTAAGATGGCCTTTGACAATATTTTTCTGTCCATTTTATTCAGATAAAGGTTCTGAGGAACCAGTTCAGTTAAAATGTTCTAAATTGAGTCCAGTTAATGGAGTCGGTCTGGTTCCTGTCCACAGTCATATAAGTTACATCTGAAAAAATAGACTTTATCAGTTATAACCCTATAAGCTGAGGACCAAGGATTAGTATTACCTTGTTTGCTAACAAATTGCCCTAAGAGATTTGTTTAGAGCAATTTAAAAGTCCACTATACCTCTTCTCTAAGTTCATGTAATTCAAGTAAGTTCCTCTTGTTGATAAAGAAATCCATTTCTTCTTCCATGTTGGTAATGTTTACTTGTGTTGTTCAGTTCTTTATAGTTTGGACAGTTCTTGAGACCACCATGGGACTGTATCAGCACTTTGATTTTTCACTTTTTGTGTAATGTTAACAAGCATATGTTAGCATACTCTAAAGGCTCTCTGCCTTCTCATTACCACTATAAGAATCCCAGTCCTGAAGTTCACTTATGCTAGTGATAATACAAGAATCAAATACATCCCATTTTACACTTTTAAGAGAAAAGTTTCAAACCAAACTCCATGTTTTCATTTTTGGGAAATAATAAAAGTAATAAATCTTTGGTCACTAGTGAACAAACAGTCTCAACATAAGACTCATCAAGGGTGGAAAAGAAAGTAGGCAGCTGGTTCATGTTGCACCACACCATAGCAGAAAACTCCTGTCATTAGAGCTCAGCCCACTCCAGAGCATGTAGCCAGCCTTGGAATCCATTGCCACAGTGATTCTTTGATTCCCTAATAGCTGATTATTAACTTTATTTAATATTGGATATGTCTATGTATAGTCATTGAACTGACAATAGAGTGAGATGAAATATATCAACCCCAGCAGACCTTGTACCTTAGCACAAACTGTGTGAAAAGCACAGAGCAGTTATTGTCATTGTTACAAAGTCGGGATGTCTCATGACTAAGGCTGCCTGAGGACTCAAACTCACCAGATTGAATTGTCCTTCCAGTATGCAGTGATATAACCTCTCACCCTATTGCTATTGATGTAAGGCTCTTGAATCAATATCAGGTCAACAGCCCATCCTCCATAACGTTATTTGAAATGCCACAGTCTTAGCCCTCTGTTCATTAATTTGCATCACTGAGTAACTTACTGTTTCAGCCAGACTTCTCATAATTGGTTCTCCTGATGGTATTAACAGCTGTCTTATACTCAGAACAATCTTTATTGCTGCACAGTGTGGTTGGACTGTAAGTTCCATCACTTAATACATCTAGGTGGAATTGCCAGATTTCTATGACTGGATTAAAGGACATGCCAGATTTCTATGACGATTAAAGGACATGCCAGATTTCTATGACGATTCAAGGACACTCAAAAATAATTAATGCTACCACTCTCCAACTCTCACTCCACCCCCTCCCACCCCAAAAAAAAATGGAAAATTGAATGATTTTTAGTAAATAATTAAACATTTTTCATATTTTTTAGATTTTGGTTTAAAAATTATAGTTTTCATATTGACTATAAATATTTGCGTATTTTAGTTTAATTTAGAATTTAAAATATTTAATGGTAAACCACGGCTTTCTATGGGGAAGGATATGGATTGATATATAAGGATAATGAATGATATGGATGATGTATAAAAAGCATGAATTGATCCAAATATTTTAATGCAAGTTTAGTGCATTAATTGACATTAATTGAATAATCAAGCTAAAGTAATTTTAGGTAGGCGAAAAAAAGCAAAAAAAAAAAAAAAAAACACATACTGGTTTAATAGCTAGAAATCATTCACATTGAACATATTTTGTTCAATGTGAATGATTTCAAGTTCATTACACTAAAAATCCTTTCTGAATTTGCCGAAGTTCCTGGGCACTGAAAAAACATACAAAATGACCTTGGAAAATATTTGAAAGCTTAAAATCAACACGTCAAAATTAAATGCCATTGACTCGAAGTACTCAAACAAGTTTTTAAATTTTTCAGAGGTTAACACAGTTTCATGATTTGCTTTCAGTACTGAAACCTCATCAAATAAATCATTCATAGCCAACTTTAGGTTTTCTATTAATTTAAAATATTCTGCTACTTCAACAAATGAGTCATAGTTAGGACAACCATTTTTAAAGCTTAATTTTCTGAGTTTCAAAAAGGGGTGTGTTCATTAAAATTAAATTTCTTTCCTAAATATTTCAATGCAGCATTATAAAATGGTTTGAAATCATTTATTACTGTGCTTTTAACTACAGAGTCTAATTTCTGAAAATGCTGATGAACTTGATACCCAAAAAATTCTTGATCAAGATGATTCTTCAGTGAATTTTTTAGATCATTCATTATATAAAAAATATCGCTGGCACACGTTTCATTCTTTTCAAGCTCTTTTATTGTTTTGCAAATTATTTTGATCACATACAATGAGAAAAGAAAATATAATTCTATAATTATAGGGACCTCTATTGAATTTTCATTATTTTCAATTTTGGCTTGTTTACAAAATAAAGACTCAAAGCCTTCCATGAAAGCAAAATTCGTTCTATATATGGTTGTAAAGAAAGCCATCTAGTTGGTATGTGCCTTAAAATTTCCTTAAACTCTGTTTTGGCAAACTCATGAAATTCTTTAAGGTTATCCCTTCTTTTAGCTGAAACAGAAAAATGACCATATATTTTCAAGACAATATTTTCTATATCAATATCTAAATTACTGAAAGCATATTTAGCTAAATTATGAATAATGTGAGCATGGCAGTTTGCTTTAATTACGACTTCATTTAATTTCTTAAAATAATAAGGATTTATTACCCCCAAAATTACAATTTGCATTGTCTGCACTGAAACTAGATACCCTTTGCCAATACAATCCTAAATTACTCATTGAATTTTTTAGGCACTCAAACATTCCATATGCACTTTCATCGGCATTTTTCAAAAAAATCAACTAAATAGTTTGTAGGACCATATTCTTTGTTGAAGTACCGAATTGACAAAGGAAACATTTTCATATTCTTTCTATTAGACGCATCAATCTGTAAACAAAAAAATAATGGTGGATCATGATGTTTTAAATCATCCAAAACAATTTGCAGTGCTTTTTTACTTAAAACATTACAAACAATGTTAACAGATTTAGTTCTTCCACATGATATTTTTGGTGCAATTTTTGAATCGCAAAGTTTAGAATTCAGTTTCATGCTACAATCTAATGAGTTATAAGAATGGTGACAAATGATAAATATAAGTTATTTCAGCTGCAGTAACTAAATCCCCTTCTTTCGTATTCTTTTTCACAAGAAACCTATCAAGAAGATTTGAAGAATTTACCGATTTTTGAGCTTGTTAGTCCTTATGCCGAGTAACTGCTAAGATGCCCATATAACAACTTTAAATACATTTCTTCATGGGAGATATCTCACCTCATGAGGATCATTTGTTGAAGCTAGCCATTCATATTCTTGCTCCCAATTTTGTTATAAGAACAAAGCCTCTTCTTTTTTGGGGGGGGGGGATTCCATTTTTGATGGCTAAAACATAAAATATGTTTTCGAAATATGTTTGTATATAACATGAAATATGTAAAAAAAAAAAAAAAAAAAATGTAGTTGCCTATAACCGTATAAGTGAAATAGACAAATGTTGTAAA
Organism: Mastigoproctus giganteus; assembly: GCF_048544385.1. Lineage (NCBI taxonomy): Eukaryota > Metazoa > Arthropoda > Arachnida > Uropygi > Thelyphonidae > Mastigoproctus > Mastigoproctus giganteus. The sequence continues at coordinate 120,574,691 of NC_143587.1, forward strand.
GTTATAGGAAAAACAGTTTAAACAAAGCCATTGAACTCCATATTATAAAAAGTGATTTTTCCGATACCTATGATTTTATTAATTATCTACCAGTTGCACGATTTTCATGAAAATTAGATCATGGCCACACAGGTTCAAGTTTTTATGCTTTGTCAAAAAAATATAATTTCATTGAGAAGTATGAAGTTAAGTGCATGATGTTCGTGAAACTACATATATGAGCAGGAGAGGCTAAAGTAGGTTAAGATTATCTCTTTATAATTCATTTCTCAGTGGCGGATTTTGCATTTGAGGGTTTTATTAACATATTCCCTGTTAAAGCTTTGAAATGAAATTGTCATTTTTTTTGGGGGAGCTCTGCACATATGGTGTCCGCAGCACATGCCTCCTATGCCTGTGCAGAAATCCACCACTGTCATTATGAAGCACACAGGCATTTAAAAATGAAAATAAAGGATAAATTGCGTCCTTTCTCATTTCAATAAAGTACAAGGACAGTTTGGCTAAAATGCCAGATGTCCTTTATTTCAAAGGATTGTCCTTTGAAATAAAGGACATCTGGCAGCCCTACATCTAGGTGATCCTTCCTTAATTGGACAATCCCTAAAGGAATGGCCATTCACAGAGCAATGGCTGACTACAATGTTTAATTTTTAGTAATATGACTGTACCCCTTGCACTTAAAGCACCAAATAATGGTAAACGCATCTCTCACTTTATAACAACTTCAATTAATATAACCTCTAGATTTGGGAATACTGTCGGGATATTCCTGAAAGTTATTATGGTTGGCAAGACTAAGATCTTCATAGGGGAGAAATAATAAATATGCCAATAAAACACAAGTTAAAAAACGTAGTAAACTTCATTTTCCATTTACACAACATGAAAACAGCGACAAGGTCGACAGTACAGTAAAAAAATAAGAAAATAACAGGGTATACATAACCTACACTAGCCCATTTCTAGACACTACTTAATTGACTCTTTTTTAATATTAGTTTGAAAGTTCAAAATGCTATATTGTCCTGGATAATTTATTACAGTTGTATAGTCTGAAAAAGTTAGTTAGCAGTAATAATCTATCTGTTCAGTTATTATTGATATTGATGCTTATGTTATCTCTCATACTTTCCTCAACAATCTGGCCCTAATCTAAAAGTAAAATAATCTCTTTGGCCGTCGATACCAGTGTCTATAATTTATTCATAATTTATTCTCTTACATGATTAATTATTTGCATCTTATTTTATTTTTATATGTGTGTAACTTAGTTAGTTAGTTTTTTGCCTTCTTTAAACTTTTATTCATATTTTTTTATTGCTCTTCTTACTGTGCTTTACTTCTTGTAGATTTGGCAATCTAGATAGTATTCATATATAAATGTATGTAGATAAGTAATTTATTGTCTTAACATACATATATATAGTAAACTTCTGTCATAACACTCCCACTTTTAATGCTTTCTTTCCCATGCTCAGTCCTATGTAATGCCATGCATTTTTTGATGTCCTTAGTGATCCCATTTAAAATTCTTTCCCACATATTATCATCATTTTTTTTAAGATTCTAAGAAGGAATAAATCCAGATATAATGCTCCTTGAGTTTTGGTTTTGGGAAAGGGATGGTAGAGACTAAATTCTAGGAATTGTTTATGGTGCAGTTTGTTTACTTCATAGAAATCCTTTCTGGTGATGGTTACTTTTTTTGTTTCATATTTAACCCACATAACTCTGAAGATAGAAAGGCTGCCCTTAAAAATTCAGTGTCTTCCCATTTATCAGTGCACTGCACATCTTCTCAGCTTATTTTAAATTCAACATTGCGTGTGCACTTTCCTTGCTAGTACATTAGTCAGCATGCTCTGTTTGTGTGTACAATGTGATATCATTAAATTTCATTAATGACAGCATAATTATTATTGTGTTAATACAACTTTAATATTTCAATATTAACAGTATTAATATTTATTTTGTGTTACTACAACTTTGCAATTTTATTATACTCAAAATATGTTTATTTTAATTTAATAAAATCTCTTTATTTTCTTTATTATTATTATTTTTTTTATTCTTGTTAATAGCATGCAAAAAAGTTGACAGTTCCAAAAAAAGTAGGCATAGTACATTAAGTATACATTAAATAAATCAGTGTTACCTATCAGAATAGTCAAGAAATATGAAAAATAGTCCCTAAAAAGGCATTCACATTTATAGTACTCTTTAGAGCTGTTCCCCTAGAAAGTTTTGTGATGGAAGTTTATCATGTATACATTTTTTTAATATGAGGAACCAAAGTATGAACACATGTGCATGTATATTTTGAAGGTTCTTTCAAAGTATTGTCAACAAATTACATCTGTGTGTGTTCAGATTCTCTTGAAACTTATGTAGAAACTTATGTATATGTGCTGCATTTACAAGTAAAAATAACCATTTTTATATTTATGATAATTTTTAAAATTGGTTTAAGAGGTGTACCCTTTCAACAAGCCCATATAATCTCAAACCTAGTTGAAAGGGTTTAACCTGTCAACAAGATTTCTGATATGTGCTTACAGAAGCCAAAATTTTAATTGTGAAACAGAATCAAATAACAATATGTTAAATTGAGGATTTTTTTTTAATGCAAATAAAAAAAGTAATGACAAGTTTTATTTCTTTTGCAAGATTTTGATTTCATTTTTGATAATCCCACTCTTATATTCAGCTGTGGGTCAAAATAGGAAAAAACTAAATTTAAAAGTACTTATGTAATTCTTTTTTCAGTATTCAGTTTTCAATTTTTACAAACTTCAATATTCCTCAAAAGAATTCACTCCAATTTGCTAGCATACTCTTATTTAGTCTAGAAACCTGCTCACAAAATGATTAAGCCTCCATCAGCATAGCTTTCAGGATCATTGGAGTGCTCAAATTTCCTCATAATAAGATAGTAGTCATGAGGAGGAGAACATCTATGACATTCCATGAAATGATGGCACCTGAATTAAAAAAAAAAAAAAAAAAGGAAAAAAAGCCATCTTAAATTTGAATAAATGTCTTAGTTTTGTAAAGTAACAAAATTTTAGTTGTTTTGTAAAGTAACAAAATTTTAGTTGCCAAAAATCTTTAAGTTGTCGCACATATAAATAAATGTGATTTTTAAATCCCAAATAAATATTTAATAAAAAAAATTGTTTTTTTATTGTTTTATTTATTACAGCAGTAGTGGTGTTTGGTTTGTACAAAAATGTTTTGCCTATATTCACTAAAGATGATAGATGTTAGTTCTGAATTTTACTTAGGTGATTTCTTTCTTCATATGAATTTCATTATTGCTTTTTAAGAGCCACAGTGAAGTACTACTTTTAAAATGTGGACATTGGCTATTCTTGAAGGAGAATTTGTTTTCCATTGATCTCTGAAATAACATTAGAAATCTCATTGCCTAAAACCTATTCATCTAGTCGTGACTCTGTGGTTTCAAATATTAATCCCAGTGTTAAATAATTATAGAATTTTTTATTTCAGATTCATATTGATGATGGCAATATTGCCGATGCTGTTCAGGTTATGGAAGTAGCATTTTCCAAGTGCCCATCTATTATTGAGGCTGGAGGTGAGTTTGATAGTTGTATAAGTACAGTATAAGAAATTTTCTTAGTTACTGTAACTTGTTTAAAGTTTTGTTTAATGTATGATTATGTGAGGCATATTGTGGAGTGGCTATAAAGTTATCATATCCTTTCTTACCCGTAGATCTAATATGTCTTTATAGGTTAACAGTTATCATCGTGGCCTAGGCAGAGTTAGGTTGTCAGAGTTGTTTAAAAATAATCATTTTGACAAGAATACTGAATTCACCATAATCATCAATCACATAGGCTCGAATCGTGGTTCAAGCCAATGTGACTGTTAAACCATATCTGTTTTCACGCATAGAATGGTCAGGATTGTATAATTCAAGGTAGCTAAGACAGGGATGTTGGAGAACCATGATTTCATTCAAGCAGTCACACACAGCTAGAATGAAAAATGCTAGTGCGCCAGCATTTTTCAGTTACAAGATATGTTGCCCGGTTTCTCTGTTTTCAATTGTAATATTATTTATATCTCAGGAAACCTTATATGTCACTGTTTTATTTCATATATCACTGTAACAAGTCCTGTCAAAGAAATGCAATCTTAATGGCTGGTAATTTTACTTGTTTACAGCATAAAATTGTGGTTATGTTCCAAGTTCAAAGGTAGAATGTAACTTTTACTTTTCCCAGGAGACAATATTTTTGGTGATGGAAGTGTGTACTAAAGAGTAATCTTCAAACATTTATAATGATTCTACTTTTTACAATGAAGGAAAATAGATATAACAATGAAGAGAAATACATTGTTTATTTTTAATTGGTTTTTAGTCATGTGCATATCAGTCAAAGATATCATTGGGAAAAGCAGAAATAGTGGATTTTGTGTAGAGAAAGTGTAGTTTGTACTGTTCTTTGATGTGACCACCAAATACGGAGGATGCGGAAAGGTCAGGGAATGACCATCGCATATCCCCAGAGCAATAATACCTTAGTTGCTAATGCCCCTAAAAAAACAAATAACAAATAACAATAACTGTTGTTTGACGAATCGAGGAACGTTTGCGCATACAGTGGAAGTTTTGGGCACATTAAAGCAGAAATCCTTCTAGCAGAGTCTATGTGTAAATGACGGAAAAAATTTTGTGCAAACTGGGGTTTATGTGATTCATGGTAAGAAAACCAACAGGTCTACAGTGAGCAGTGGAGCAAGTGAGGCAAGCACATCCCGAAAGTATAACAATGCTAGCTGTATCTTCTATAACCTACTGTTTGGAAAATGCTACATCATCATCTACGACAAACGCTATGAATTACAGGTAATTGCAAGCAATTACAGATAGTGACATATAAAAAAAATTCTGTGTTGACATATTGAAAATAGCTCAAATGATGAATGCACTGTTATTTTCAGTGATGAGTTGCCTGTTATGTTAATGAAAAATCTCCTTATAATATCAATGTGCAGAGCAGCAAGAGGCTTGATGATATCTGCAACAGGTGCATGACATTACTAAATTAATGCTATCTGTGCATTAATTTCAACCAAACCTTTTTTTTTTTTTGTTTAGTGAAAAGTTTCTGGGTGTATCTAGATATGCTGGAGAACTTTCTGTTGCCACAAACCAGTCATATTTATTTGGAAGAAAGAATCACTTTTTAACAAATTGGCACACCTTCCTATTACCTGCTGCAAGTGAGAGAGAGAGAGAGAGAGAGAGAGAGAGAGAGAGAGAGATTGTCTGAATCTATTCTAAGGCACTGAATCGATCATGGTGGCCTCCTTAAGTGCCCTTCTTATTCACTAGACATAACTGAACTCACTTTCTCTCTATGGAATTTAATCAGAGGTGCAGTTTATCACCTATCATTATCAGAGTCTTTCATTGAACTGAAGGGGTTAATGTTACTGTTGCCTAATTAACTTCAGGTATGCTCCATAAAGTGTGGTAGGATATCGAATTTCATTGTGATGTGTGATGCAACACCTGCACTACTCATATTGGGAATCTATAAACTTTTTATTTGTTTCTCTTCATTATCATACCATTTGTTTTCTTTTCATGTTAAAATTACAGTTGTTATAAATACTTGATAGATATGTTATGAGAGATAACAAGAAATCTATGGCAAAGGATGCAAAGAAAAACAGCAAAGATCTCTTTACTTATGTAAACACTAGAAGCAAGGAGATAAATCAGATTGGTCCACTCAGTATTGATGGTTTGATGATCCTGCTCAGATTGCTGACAAAATGAATGAGTATTTTTGCATCTACATTCACACATGAAGAATGGATGCCAGAAGTTTATTAAACTGTAACAGGGAACTAAATGGTTTTATAATAACTAAGAGGAAAGTGGATGAGAAATCGTTAAAGTTGAACATAACCCATAGTTCAGGGGAGGTCCCCACCACCGGAGATGTGCAAATGTATCCCCAATTCAAAAAGGGGGATCAAAGGGTGGCACAAGTAATTACAGACCTGTTACAGACCTGGAACTTGTGTTCCAGGGAAAATAATGGAGTCGCTGGTAAAAGAAGTAATGCAGGATCATCTAGAAAAGGCCACAATTATACTTCAGACACAACATGGGTTTATTAAGGGGAAATCTGGTTTGACCAATTTGATTGATTACTATGATGTGGTCACAAAGGAACTGGATGCAAAAAATAATTTTAATATCATATACTTGGATTTCAATAAAGCTTTTGGTACTGTTGCACATAAAAGGCTACTATACACACTGGAGCAGTGTGGCAAGTTGTTTTTATGGATAAAGAGATGGTTGTATGGGAGAAGACAAAGAGTGGTAATCAGTGGACATTACTCTTCATGGACTAATGTTATTAATGGAGTCCCCCCCAGGGTTCGGTGTTGGGTATATTGTTGTTTTATATATTTATTAATGATGTTGACAGAGGCATATCAGGCTTAATGTTCAAGTTGGCAGATGATACAGAGGTGGCAGGGTAGTTAATGATAGTATTAACTAGAAAAGTTGGGCAGATGGGCTGAAAAAATTGAAGTTTAACATTGATAAATGCAATGTACTGCATATGGGTAGTAGTAACCTCAGAGTAACATGCAAGCTATGTGATACTGCACTCAGAGTAGTAGCAAATGAGAAAAAACCCTGGGGGAGGGGGTAATTGTGCAGTCAGATATGATGTTCTCTGAGCAATGCAGACAGGCTGAGCTCATGAGGTTTTGTCAATGATATACAGGAATTTTGCTAGTGGGGATAAGGAGGTGATTATCCCATTGCATACAGGTCTGGAGGCCTCATTTTAGAAGGATGTGGAGCTGCTGGAATGAGTACAGAGAATGACAGTGAGATTGGTGGTTTGGTTTTTTTTTTTTTTTTTTTTTTTTTAGGAGCATTAGCAACTAAGGCCATATTGCTTCAGGGATATGTGGTGGTCATTCCCTGACCTTTCTGCATCCTCCATATTTGGTGGTCACGGGCTCGAACCCCGGTCTAATCAAGAAGCTTGTGCTACGCGCTGCCGTTCCTGCCCACCAGGCTATGGAGGCGCCTCAGATTGGTGAGTGGAACAAAAGGGTGCTCTTAACAAGGAAAGCTTCAGTTCTGCAAATTGTTTCTGGAGACTAGGCACCTATGATGTAATCTGATTAAGGTATTTATATCTTTGAATGGATTGAGTGATGGGATTCTTCCTCTTGCTCAGACCACACACCCATGAGAGGACAGAATTCAAATTGAAGAAGGACAGTTGCAGAATAGTTGTGCAGAAGTTTGTCTTTAGCCAATGGATTATTGATTGTTGGAACAAACTTCCACATGTTGTGGAAGTTGATTGTTTAAATAAATTTTAAATTGGACAAACTGTTGGAGGAATAGGTGAAATGGGAGGTGGTTTTCTTCTTTTTTCTTTTTCTGTTTTTTTTTTTTGGCGATGCTGTGTAAGCTTGCTTCCTTGCATCATTTGTCACTGCTAATAGTAATGCTAATGTTTGTGCAAGATGGAGTAAATAAGTTATTGGATAACTTATTCAATCCAGTTTTTTTCTCAGACTTATCTACTAGCTGCTTAATATACTAATTTCAGACATTTTCTATTAATATCCCTAGATTTACATGTATATTTTGGTACAGTTGCTTATAATTGTTCACATAACCTCTTTAGAATATTTTTCATCTAATAATTTTTTATTTCAGATTTGCTTTTGTTTATTTTCTTGTTGTCCGCTTTTCATTTGATTTGTATTTCAGTTTTGTTCTGTATATTTCATGTATTATGGTTTTCTCTGTATATTTCATGTATTATGGTTTTCTCTGTATATTTCATGTATTATGGTTTTCTCTGTACATTTATCATGTATTTTTGCTTTGTATTTTTCTTATTGTTTGTTTTGTTTATTTATTATTTTTTTTATGGAAACACCAAACACGAGAGGTATTAGAACCTATAGTACTTAGTACTGTTCTTGGGTTGGGAGTTGAGAAGACAAAAGGAGATATTTGTTGACATTGGACTTGAACTTCTGTAGACTGTAGTTTTCAGGAAATACGTATGAAGGAAGGTTGTTCCAGAAAACGGCAGTTGAATGAATAAATGAGGAAGATGAAAAGTTGGTTCTGTGAGTTTGAAGTTGGACAGTAAATGGTTGTTGGCTGGTGGCGGCACGTGTTCAGACTGTTTTGAAAGAGAGAGTGGGAATTACAGAAGCCAATTCAGAAGAACAGTGCCCATGGAAGTATCTGTAGAAGAGGCATGCAGCAGAAACAGTACATCTGTGAGACAGCGAGTGGAGAGACTCTGTTAGAGATGAATCATTAATTAACCTAACTGCCCTCTTCTGAATGGAATCAAGAAGCCTGAGAGAGGGTTTGGGGGCACCACCCCAGATCTGGGAACAATATTCCATGGCTGGGCAGATTTGCGATTTATACAGAGTGAGCAGCTGTTTGGAAGAAAAGTAACGCCAAAAGCAAAAGAGAAAACCTAGTTTTTTAGATGCAGAGGAAGCAGTATTTGTAATGTGCTTGTGCCAAGAAAGATTAGAAGTCAGGGTAATCCTCAAAAGAGATATATCATTTTGCCTAGAAATCGGAGTGTCACTAAAGATAAGCATAGGAGCAGAAGAATCCTTTTTGCGAGATATAAGGCAAGACTGAGTTTTAGAAGGGTTGAAATCAACTAAATTTCTTTGCCCCACTGGAGAATTACCCAAAGATCGGCATTTAAGGAATTGGTAGCAGATTTTCAAGAAGTTGAAGCTGATTGAGCAGGACAAGGTTTCTCAAAATGGAAAGTGGAATGCAATGTGCTATCATCGGCAACACTATGGATAGAATTTCCAATCAATTGAAGAAGGTCATTAATGTACAAAAGGAAAAGAGTGGGGGAAAGAACTGAACCTTGAGGGACACCGGCATTAGTGGAAAAGTTAGAAGACAGAGAGCCACCTACCATCACCCTCAGTGAGTGATCAAAGAGAAAACTGGGTAACTAATTACTAAAAACAGTTGGCAAACCATAAGATGGAACCTTGTTTAGAAGACCTTTATGCTAAACACGATCGAAAGCCTTTGAGATGTCAAGAGCAACTACTTGTGTTTCACCGAACCTTTCCATTGAATTAGTCTATAAATGGGTAACATAAGCCAGAATATCACCAGTGGATCGACACTGATGGAATCCATACTGGCGATCGTTGATCAGATGGAAGGTTTCTAGGTAGTTTAAGAGTTGGCGGTTAATTGATTTCTCCATTACTTTAGAAAGAATAGAAGTAATTGCAATGGGACGATAATTGGATGGGAGGGATTTGTCAACCTTTTTAGGAACTGGCTGGATGTGAGCAAATTTCCAATCAGAAGGAAAAACACCTTTGAAATAAGAAAGTGAAAAAAGTGCCAAAGAAGAGGAGTAAGTTCAGGAGCACAGTACATGAGTTGAAAGAAAAATGGGATGCTAGCAGGTCAGCTTTATCCTTGGCTGAAGTGACAACAGAACTATCTGGTTTCGACAGAGGTGGGACCAGAGATGGGCAAAAGATACGGCCAATAGCTTTGGCAAGAGACCAGAATGCTCGGCTACCATTAGGGCAAGAAGCAAGTTTTCTACTCTTAGCCTGTTCAAACTCTAGTTTGGACTGATTAATAACTGCTTTACAATTGTTGTGAGCTTTGGTGTAGGCAGAAAATGAAACTGAAGAATTGGAAACAAGCCAATTACGATATGCAACATTCTTCTCTTGAACAGCCTCAGCACATTTATTGGAAAACCAAGGTTTAGATAAAGGACAAGATTTTAAAGTGGAGTGTGAGATAAAGGATTCCATTCCTGCAAGAATAAATTCACTGACACGATCTGAGCAAACGTTGACATCAGAAGTTTTGAAACAGTAATCCGATCAAGGAAAAGAAGAAAAGAAGTCTCGCAGGTCATCCCATTTTGCTTCTTGTAATGCCAAACAACACGAGGTTGGGAATAGCCATGAGATAAAGGTTCCATTGGAGAAGAGACAATCACCAAGTTGTGATCTGAAGTGCCTAAAGGACCTCTCACTTCGACCGTGTACTTAGAAGAGTTGTTTGTGAGAAAAAGATTAAGTGTAAGATTGGCTGTATGATTAGGATTGTCCAGTATTCTTGTAGGTAAATGAACAATCTGTGCAAGGTCATTAGTAATTGCAAAAGCCTCAGCATCTCGACCAGCTGGGTCGGTGTGACTAGAAAACGGAAGCCAGCTGGAGTTGTCAACATTAAAATCACCAAGGAAAATTACCTCACTGTTAGGAAAGTTGGACTGGAGAAAGTCAAGTTGCAAAGAGAGGAAGTCAAAGCGTTCCAAATGATTAGTGTAATTGGGAGAACGGTAGAAACAACAGATGAATTTGACACAATGAGGTAGAGAGAGATTTTAAGCCAGAGAAGATCAAAGAGAGGAGATTCCAAATTGCCAAGTCTCTGACAGGGAATATCAGAACGGACATATGCACAAGTACCACCTTTGAGGCGAAAGGAATCATACAGCGAATAATTTGGGCATCTGAGGTGAGCAGTAGTTGAATCAACCGATAACTGAGATTCTGTCAGAAAAAGTACATGGGGTTTGGCAGACTGCAAGTGGAAATCGACATTGTTGAGATTAGAATTGAGACCACGTATATTTGTGCAATGAATTAGGAAGTCCTTGGGAGGTTTAGATCTTTTCGCAGATAAGCTTGCTCTAATAGTTTGACAATTCATGGTGTATTCAATAGTAAGAAAAAGTGAGTGGGACATGCTGTATGAAGCAATGAAATTTAGGATATGGCGTACACATGGTAAGAATATATCCAGATCCTTGACATAACGTGGCTTCGACAATGCTCCCCGCATACACAATACTCGGACTCCCTCCATTCACTATCTGGAAGAGTAGAGGTAGCGATATTATACACTAGCTGATCCGGAAGCCTCCTAGAGAGTTACCAATAGGTTCGGTCCAGTGTACTAACTAGCGGCCGGTCTGCGAACACCGTTTTAGAGCTGTACCCTCTAAATGTAAAGAATATTGGATCTCGCCACAATGTTCATCATAACCTCAAAGGTTATGGAAGATGGATGATGGAAGAGATAGGGAAGGGTTGACTGGAACTTAGCTCTAGAAACTAAACATGGGTTCCACCACTTCAAGCCTCCAATAAGCAAAGTGGTGGTATTGCACCGGTTGATGAGAGCCATCTACCACCTAGTACTGCCTGGTAACATAGAGGGGTGGCATTCCTCCATGTGGTGTGGGTGCTACACCTCGATCCCTGCTTACGTTGGTTCACACCTGGGTGGTCACTCACCATGTACTTTGGCATGGAGGTTATACCCAGGATTACTAACAGTCCCACCATTGTGAAGGTGCAAGCAGAGGATTTGGCTGTCACAGACCATCCGGACTTCGCCGAAATTGGGTCCACTTGACTTGAGTGTCACCCGAATATCAGTTCCATCAGCGTTTTAGACTCTCAGGTAGCAAGTACAGCTTGTCTGGCATATCTGAGAGAATGTCTGTGATAACCTCAAGGACCTATGACATGAATGTAAATATATTTACATTCGTGTCATATTCACAAGGTAAGAATGCTTTTCCTTCCCTTGTGAATATGATTAATAATGCTGCAAAAGTGGACCTACTCATGCTCTATTTTTTTAATTCTCTAAAATATATTTTATTGACTCTATTGTCAGGGAAACGGGGAACATACTTTGTAAAAAGGATAGGTGGAATAGGACCAGGGTATGTCTGCCAGGGGCAAAGGTTGATGAGGTTGTAGAGCGGATATCATCTTTTAAGGGCACAAAAGGTGATATAATTGTACACGTTGGCACTAATGATATTAAGAGTAGGAGACCGGCGGAATTACTTAGCAAGTACAGGTCACTGTTGAAAAAAAGCCGTGAATTAGGGTTGAACTTGAAAGTGTCTGCAATTCTGCCCAGACACGATAGGAGGGAGTATATGATGAGAGCCTTGTCGATCAATTCGGCCCTGGAGGGATTGTGCAAGGCTCAAGGGGTAGAATTTTTTTCAGCCTGGACTGTACTTGTTAACAGGAGAGATTGCTTCTACAGGGATGGGATACACTTAAATAGAAAGGGTGCAAGAATTTTTGCTGATGCTGTCGAGGCAGTGTTAGGTGGGTCGGAAAACTGCTAGTTGGGGGGGATACAAGGACTAATAGATTAACAGTAGCCAGTGGCAGAGGTGGAAGTGATTCTTGCACTGCTTCTATTGAAATGAGCAGAAGTCTGAAAAACAAGATGCAGGATATTTCAGAGACTGCTGGTAGTCATTGCGGTACAAGTAAACACATGGGTTGTGTTAGAGTAGCTAAGAATAGAAACAGGTGCATGTATACCTGCGTGTACACCAATGCTAGGAGTTTGGTAAATAAATTTGATGAATTTGAGGTATTGCTCAAAACATCAAAGGCAGATATTGTTGGGATATCAGAGACGTGGTGTCACACAGATATAAGTAATGCGGAACTGGAATTTGGGGAATACAATGTGTATAGAAAGGATAGACAGGACAGGAGGGGAGGAGGGGTTATGCTATTAATTAAGAAACACATAAAGTCCAAGGAAGTGAAGCCAGTCGACATCGATGGACAGGGCAGTGTCGAGTCAGTTTGGTGTGACATAAGCATAGGGAAATCAAAATTGAGAGTAGGAGTGTGCTATAGGCCTAATGACTCTGATGAGTATAATAAGATATTGTACAGGGAAATAGAGTGGGCCAGTAAATCAGAGAGTCTTATAATGGGGGACTTTAATTTCCCAGATATTGACTGGAATTTGTGGGTTGGTCACTCGCACACTAGCAAGGCTTTTGTGGATTTATTGGATGATTGTTTTCTACATCAGCATGTTCGTGAGGCAACAAGAGGGAGCAATACTCTTGATCTGATTATCAGTAGTGATTCTTCATGCATTAAGAACCTGCAGATAAATGAACCACTAGGTGGCAGTGATCACAGTGTGTTGAAGTGGGATTTACTCAAGGAGGTAACTACCATCAGAGGTAAAGGGAAGGGTTTTTGTTTTCATAAAGGCGACTATGATGGTCTGAGACAGTATTTAAATTCTATACAGTGGGACCAACTGATGATGTTACCAACAGCAAACTCAAAATGGGAAGCATTCAAGGAACTAATCTTGGAGGCTACCAGGCTTTACATACCAACTAAGAAATATTGTTCAAGGTTTAGGCCTAAATGGTTGTCAGATGAACTAATGAGACATGTGGCAGAGAAGAAAAATGCATGGGATACATACAAATTAATGGGTGACATGGAAGCCTATGAAAGATATAAGTTGGTCTGTAACCAAGTCACAAAGGAGATTAGGCAGGCAAAGGCAGACTATGAAAAATCCTTGGCAAAGGATGCAAAGAAAAACAGAAAAGAGTTCTTTACATACTTGAACTCGAAAAGGAAAGGGATGAATCAGATTGGTCCACTGGATATTGATGGTTCAACAGTTGAGGATCCTGCTCAGGTGGCTAACAATCTAAACGAGTATTTTGCATCTACATTCACGCATGAGGAGTTATTCAGGAAGGAGAATGATGTAGGTAAAGTAAACATTGGCAGTGAGGTGAATGATTTTGTAATAACTGAGAGTAAAGTGGAGGAGAGATTGTTGAGGATAAACATAAAAAAGGCACCTGGGGTGGATGGGATCTATCCAGTTATATTAAAGGAGGCAGCAAAGGAAGTATGCAAACCCCTAGCCATAATTATGAGAGCTTCTTTGGACTCAGGGGAGGTACCCATAGACTGGAGATGTGCAAATGTAACCCCAATTCACAAAGGAGGATCAAAGGCTGACACAAGTAATTATAGACCTGTTAGTTTAACTTCTGTTCCAGGTAAATTAATGGAGGCACTGGTTAAAGAAGCACTGCAGGATCATCTAGACAAGAATTCAGTTATAGCTCAGACGCAGCATGGTTTTGTTAAGGGCAGGTCTTGCCTGACCAATTTGATTGGATACTATGATGTAGTCACAAAAGAACTGGATGCAGGGAATAACTTTGATATTATATATTTGGATCTTAGAAAGGCTTTTAATACTGTTGCACATGGAAGACTGCTGCACAAATTGGAGCAGTGTGGCATTGGAGGCAAATTGCTGCTATGGATAAGGGGATGGTTGAGTGGCAGAAGACAGAGAGTGGTAATCAATGGACACTGCTCAACGTGGACTAATGTTATTAGTGGAGTTCCTCAAGGTTCAGTGTTGGGTCCGTTGTTGTTTTCAGTGTTTATGAATGATATTGATGATGGGATATCAAGTTTAATGTCCAAGTTTGCAGATGATACAAAGGTTGGCAGGGTCGTTAAGGACAATACTGACGCTATGCTGCTGCAACAGGATCTGGAAAGGTTGAACAGATGGGCTGAGAGGTGGCAAATGAGGTTTAACATCGACAAATGTAAAGTGCTGCATATGGGAAACAGTAACCCCAGAGCAACGTATCAACTCTGCGGTACTACACTGACAGTGGTGGAGAATGAAAAGGACCTGGGGGTAATTGTGCAGGCAGATATGAAGTTCTCTGAGCAGTGCAGACGAGCTGCAAGAGTAGCTCATGGTGTCTTGTCAATGATATACAGGAATTTTTCTAGCAGGGATAAGGAGGTGATTATTCCCTTGTATAAGGCAATGGTAAGGCCACATCTTGAGTACTGTATACAGGTCTGGAGGCCTCATTTCAAGAAGGATGTAGAGCTGCTGGAACGGGTACAGAGAAGGGCAACAAGATTAGTAAATGGAACAAAGGGTTGCTCTTACGAAGAAAGGCTTAAGTTTTGCAAATTACAGAGTTTGGAGACTAGGCACCGGCGAGGTGATCTGATAGAGGTGTATAAGGCTTTGAATGGTTTGAGCATGCTCAATGCCAATGGGATTCTTCATCTTTCTCAGAATAATCACCTCAGAGGGCATAAATTCAAATTGAGGAAGGACGGATGTTGGATAGATGTGCGGAAATTTGCCTTTGGCCAGCGGGTGGTTGGTTGGTGGAACCGACGTCCATCACTTGTTGAAGTTGATAGCCTAAACAAATTTAAAGCTCAACTGGACAGGTATTTCGAACGAACGGAGGGGTGAAATGGGAGTGGGTTTTTTTTTTTTTTTTTTTTTTGGCTGATGCTGAATAAGCTTGCTTTCTTGCATCATATGCCTCTGCTAATGCTAATGCTAATGCTAATATTCATTGCTGCCCTGTCACTGCTGCTTTGTGCATTTTGGTGACAGAAATGTAAATCTGATATATATATATATATATATATAAGTTATAATTTAGTGAAGCATTGCCTATTCCAGTGATGGTGAAGTAACATGCATGTGAAAATATATTGGCACATCCACTCATAAATAGTTTATAGTACTGTAAAAAAAAAATTTTTTCGTTAGTAGCCATTGCCGTTACTTAAGTTAACTTATTTCATATGGAACGTGACACAGCTGTTGTTTGACAGTGGACTGTAGTGAATGTTAAATTCAGCTTTTAAAAAATTAGTTTTTACATTATAATAATTTTATACTTTTTTGTGTGGTTGTCAAAATGTAAAAAATTGAAATAGAAAAAAAGTGCAGATGGAAGATAGTTTCAAGACTCATGGAGACCGATTAATATGGAATGATCAACAGAAATAATAAAGACTTATGTATGCTGTATTTCGATATGGTTGTTTGCAGAACAGCATACGTAAATCATTATCGAACTACTCCAAAACATCTTTTATATAAAACTGAGCCAAAGACAAAAAGAATAATACACTTTGCATCAAATTAGAACCAAAAATATGCAATCCAATATATTTTTTAAATTGTTAGGCTGTAAAAATTATTTGGGTTGCTTCCAGCTTAGAAATTTCTAAAAGTATTACTTTAAGTTGTAATCCATTTAGTGACAGATTATATTAAAGAAGCTTTGCTCACTTATGTAGCGTGTTTATTTGAAGATTTTGAGAATGAAGAAAAAATACTTAATGTGTTGATGAATTTTGCCTATTGAAATACTGTAAAAGGCATTATATTGAATATGAGTGACAGTGTCAGATCTTGGGCGAAAGATGATATTTGTCTTCAGGATTTTTTTTTTTTTCATTATGTATGATGAAACGGGCACTTCCATAGCCAGGTAGGCAGGAGCAGCAGTGCGTAGCACACGCTTCTTTATTAGACTGGGGTTCGAGCCCATGACCACCAAATACGGAGGATGCGGAAAGGTCAGGGAATGACCACCGCATATCTCCGGAGCAATATGGCCTTAGTTGCTAATGTTCCTAAAAAAAAACCAAATAAATAAATGAATAATAGTACGATGAAACTTGGATGATACATTCATTATCAGCCCATTTCTAAGGGTGATGAAACCTTTGAAGAATTTCTTTAACTGGTTTACTTACTTAAAAATACTAAATAGAAGACACTTAAAAATACTAAATTTACAACTGTATATACACATATACAGTTGTAAATGAATTTAAGACTGCACAATTATACACCTCAAAAGTGCTGTCTATTACAACAGACTGTACTTCTACAGTGAGTCAAGGAGTTGATTTTTGTCTCTGTTTCAGAAATATGTTGGATATTCCTAATTTGTTTTTTGTTGTATTCTGCATCGAGAGGCATTATATGCAAAATAAGGATTAAAGAATTTTGAATAAATACTAAAGTAGTAACAAAGATGATTAATTATATAGCAAGGTGAGCTTTAAACAGAATGCAGCTTCAGGTGCTGTTGGGTGAAGTAGTTTTGGACTGTGGTAGACTGCTGCTATACAACAGAGTCTTAATTAATGCATGACTCTCAGTACTCTGCCTTAATTGAAGCATGACTTCAATCATGCTTTGATGAAATTGTTTTCAAACAGTAAAAATTAAGTATTTCCTTAACTTACAGATGCTAATTGGATCATAAATTAATATTTTTTACTAGATATCTATACTTGTTTAAATAAACTTAATACAAAGCAACAATACAATACAAATTCACTGTTTCTCATTATCAGGTCCACAGGGCACATGAAAATAATAGCTATAGTTAAATGTTAATTTCAAGGATTATTAAACAGCTACATAAAAAAAAAATTATAAAATTAATTATAAGATTATATTACTCCAATGACATTAACATAGCGGCAAAGAAATGGTTACAAAACTCTTCTGGAGGTGAGCACATGTGATTGAGGTATGGATTCTAGATTAACTGACTGAAGATTATATACAGTGGCTGAAAGGTTTGGAGAAAATAATGATTACTGAAGTTTCAGTAAGTATGGACTAATTCAGAAAATTGAGATGGGGTGAGAAAGAAGTGAGAATATTGAAGAGTAATCTAAGTATTGAATCTTGGTTTCTGATTGGAGGTGCTCTCGTCTTGTCTGAGATGTCTTGTGATCTTGCCAAAAATTTTCAAGTGGAATAGATTATAGTATGTTGTGTTGATTGCAACTCCTTGTTTCCAATTAAACATGTGAAACACTTGATGAATGCCACTGGTATCAAGTACCTTTGTTAGAAAAATCCCACCCTCCTCTAATCTAAACAGTAAGAGTACCATGTAAGATTTGGTGATTCTTCCTCTTGACACAACGTGTCGAGTTGGGTTTTTCCAACAAAATTGTCCTTGATCCCAAGCCGTCATTCACTATTCAAAGAAGCTTTCTTTATAAGATGCTTTGAAGTGGGGGTCATGCATTCCTCAAAGCAGCATACTCTGTTAATCATGGCAGTTTTGAGCAAGATCACAAAAAGATCCCAGCATCTTCAACGAGGAACCGAGATTCAATGTGTAGGTCACCCTCCGATATCAAACTTCACTCCATTTCTTCCCCACTCCTGTTACTTTCTATCTTTATTTGGATATAATGATCTTTAGTTGCTAATGTGCCATAAAACCTCCAATAACAACAACTTCTTCCCCACTCAAAATCCCTTTCCTGAATTGGTCTGTGTACTTACTGAAAATTTACTAATCATTATTTCTACCAAACCTTTTAGTGTTAGAGGCATTGTACATAATCTCTAGTCAATTAATCTAATCTCCAAATCTCAATCACATGAGGCTACCTCCTGGCTTCTAATATTTTGTTGCATGGACCTTTAGTCATCTCTCTTCCCACAGGTTCACACCAGTCTGCCTAGGCATTGTAAGCCCAGTACCCACCACACACACACTCTAGTTTTGGTCATTTACAGGATCTTTTCTCTCGGATTTCCTTCTTCCTTAGGATGATATTAAGAGCTTCCTTCCCAATTCCTCATTTAGCAATACATCATTTTAGTTTAACTCAATTTATGTTAAGCTCTGACATTGACTATCCTTTCACCCATCCTCTAGAAGAGTAAAGTAATCATTTCTCTTCCTTGATTTTGTTAATGTCATTGGAGTAAATGAGTAATTTTATAATTTTTTTCTAAGTATGTGTTTAATAATCCTCGTAATTAACATCTAACTATAGTTACTATCCTTTCATGATAATGAGAAACAGGAATTTGCAAAACGTCACCAAATTGCTTAAGTGTTTCCATTCAGATGTTTTCAACATAATTGTAACAGATTCAGTAAAAAAAATCTGTCTTTTACGTAGTATATTAGTGTTGCTTAATTCATGTGTGTAGTTAATTCTCCTTGTGTTAATTAACTAAACCATGTATAGTTAATTCTCCATGTAGAGTAAAATGTCTATCAGTTAATTGTATCAGGTCTTTTAGTAAACCTTTAACCAGTCTTTTGCTTATACTAATATATATTTCTTTAGTCTTTAATAAAATTGGCATACTTATGTAAATATGTTTCCTTTCAGATATTAATGTTTTGCTGGAGCTTTACATAACTGAGAAACAGTACAAGGATGGTCTCTTGGTAAATGTTGATTTTTATGTATATTTTATACATAATTGCAATGTAATTGTCAATATCTATACATGGCATGTCAAGAAAATCACACATAAATGCAACATGGAATGTTCTTGGTGTGAACAAAATAAACAGCCCTGTTCTGCAAAAAGTAATCTTTTTGAGCAGTCTGTTAACATCGCATTTGGTGTAGCATGTGTGCATATAAAAAGGAAAATGAGGTTGAACAAGATGTAGAATAAGTTGTGAGGTGATTTAACAGAGCATTGCATAGCAGTAAAACCTCTCATTAAATATCTGCATGGTGATATATTTACATGTTAAAATTCTGAAGTGAAAGTCTACTGCTACATTAAGGGTAAAGCATGCATAAGTATCCTTTCTACCATAAAACCAATAGCAACTAAGGCTCATATGTCCTGTTTAAATAAGATTTTAAAAATTACATAAGAGTTACCTCAATCTTTATCCATAGGATTGCTTTTCTTCAAAACTCTCCTACACTAACCTTTTATTACGCATGTTTTAAAATGATTAAAAGATTAAAATTATATACTATTTGCTAAAATACAATTAAATGTGTTCAATTCTCTAAGCCCATGTATGACCAGACACCCCCAGGATCACAGCTGAAGGCCCCAACCCGACCCCAGATCTATCCAACTCACCATGTAACCTCGAGAGATTGAAGACATTGTGTCGAAATTTAAAAATAAATGCTGTTAAAATTATCACAAATATACTTAAAATACGATTTATCTAAAAACTACTTTCTTTCCTTAAGAGACAAAACTTTTAAACGTATTGTCATGATCACAAGTAGGAAACAAACTGTCTAATGTGAACTTTCCCCATGCTATTTATTACTGAGAGATTACTTGTAATTAAGTTGAAGGCAGAACTAGACAAATATTTGGAGTGAATGGATGAGTGAAATGGGAAGATTTTTTTTTTTTTTTTTTTGCCTGATACTATATAAGCTTGCTTTCTTGCATCACATGCCTTTACTAATGCTAATAGTCTTTAACCTTTTAGTATTAAGAAATACTTAGAAGAACATAGGACCTCCAAAAACAACCAAGCATCTGAGATCTGGCAACCTGCTCATTGAGGTCTCAGATAAATATCATTAAGAATAGCTCCAAAAAATTATATCCTTTGGAGGATTATCCATTACTGTTTTCCTCTCGTGCTACTCACTTCTAGGATGAAAGCTGAATGGGATCTCATAAACCTCTCAGAAGAAGAGTTGAAAAAGTAATTACAAGACCAGGGAATTGTGTATATAAATTGCATATATATTAAACGAGACAGTGCTCTAGTTCTGAACCAGAACATAATCCTAACATTTGATACTTCCAACTCTCCAACATCCATCAAAGCAGGGTATCTCAACTGAATAGAACTGAAAGAAACACTTAAGTACAGTTTATTTAAACATTGAGAAAGCTTTTGACACAGCTTGATGTTATGGAATTCTGCATGATCTATACACATTAAGCCTAAGGAACAATCTCCTAAAGTTTATTATAGAACTTTCTGAATTAGCAGGCTTTCCAGGTCCGCCTTCAGTCCTTCCTTTCTCATAACTTCATCCAAGAAGAAGGTGTACCACAGGGCTGAGTTTTAAGTGTCACCCTCTTCATTACAAAAATCAACTCAGTAACTCAGACTGTGCCAATCACTGTTTTTACTATTTTATACACAAATGACTTTAGCATATCTTTCTGCTCTTAAAATATGAGAATAATTGAGATTGAACTTTGAGGTACTCTTAACAGGATTATAACTTGGACTGCAGAAAATGGTTTCTGTATTTCTGTAGAAGATGCAGTCTCCATCCTGACCCAGTTATAAAGCTGGGTGGCCATGTTATACCTGTTGTACCTACTGTATAGTTTCTTGGCTTAACCTTAGATTTTAAAAAAAAATCGACCTTTCTTGACCATATCAAACAGCTTAGAACAGCTTATTTCAGGGACTTAATCATCTTGAGAGTATTATCAGCTACATCATGGTGCTGACCATCATATATAGCAGAATAATGGTTACATTATGGATCTCCAGTTTACAACTCTGCTAAACCCAGCATCTCTTTTGATGACAGCAAATTTTACTACTGAATTATGCTATTAAAATCAGAAAGTCTACTTATGCATCCAGCTTGAAGGTATCCGTTTACTTCAGATTGGGAGAACTTGTATGCAATTTAACCATCAGAGAATTGGCCCACCGTATAACCATCAGAGAATTGGCCCACCGTATATATATATATCTTCACTCATTAGTTGATAATTGGCGTCTTTCTAAAATAGCCATCACTAGTTCCACTGCTCCTCTGTGGGCTTTCAGTCCCCAAACGTGTGATATCTCCCTTGAAGAATGGAGAAAACTGTTCTTTCCTCAACAGAATATAAAACAGTTTTATAAATCGCTAATTATAATATATGAATCTTATACCAGATATACACAGGTGGCTCCAAAACTGACTATGTGGTGCTTCCACTGATCTTCTGTCCACCATAAACACCAGTCAGTTACCGTTAGATTATAGTATCTTTACTGCTGAACTGCATGCAGTACAAATGGCCTTGGAATCCAGAATTGCACCAATTTACTTAATATCATATTCACTGACTCTCTGAGTACCATTCTCACTTTACAGCAACCAAGGAAACGTCACAACTGCCTATGTGATCATATTCAGAACTTGCTGACTGATTTAGTTAAGGAGTGAAAGTAGTAAAATTCTGTTCTAGCCACATTGGCATACCTGGCAGTGAGTGCTGACTATGCAGCCAAATTCACCATGGAACCAGTTGACACCTCTTTTAAAATTCCTTTCACTGACTACAAAAGTGTTGTATTAAGTTGAAATATAAATCATTGGCAAACCATCTGGCAAAATCAAGAAGGCAGTAAACTGCTTCAGATCAAAACCGAATCTCCAGTGTTGGTCATCCAGCTTTTGCTTGAATGAAAAAGAAGTCATGCTTACAAGGTTAAGGATACATACACACCTTACTCACTTTAACTTCTTTCTGCCTCAGATCTACCTTTCTGTCCAAACTGTCATACTCAACTCACAGTTCACCATATCATAGTTGATTGTCCTATCTCTGATAGAGTATGCCCAAATCACTCCTACTTTGAAACAAATTTTAGATGACATCTGATATCAATGCAGTTTTCACTTTCCTAAAAAAGATACAATGCTGTGACAGAATTTGGTCCTAAATTCTACTTAATGCACATATCTGCTTTTAATGGCACCCATTATTTTCTACTATTGTTTGGTGCATAATGGCCTTTAATTGCTGTTGCACTGTAAAACTTCCAACAATAACAACAACATAAGAGCTGTGGAAATAAAATTCATTGCATACTACAGAAAGTTGTACTCCAAAAGTAACTCAATTTTCAGTTGAGTGAAAGTTTCAAGAAATCAGGTCAGCAACTATCAAACCAAAAAAACTGTTATTTTTTTGAAAGTTGGTATTTCTTTCTGCAGACATTACATTGTTAAAGCTCATTAAAATTAGTACATTTATCAATAATCAAATATTGATATTATATTATTATTAATTTTCATACTATATATTTTTTTAAATACCTAGTTGTATTTGTTGGTATTGGTTCATCATGCTTTCCCATCATGCAATATGATGTTTTTTCCATTGTGCATGGTTTTCATTATTTGTCAAGTACCGTAAACCAGGACAACTTTGTGACACCTACGCCGCGTGACTTATTTTTGATTTTATCAGGCATTCTGCAATCCGTCAGAGGGCAAAATTACCCCCAGCATTTTTACAGTTATTGCTTCCATCTGTTGGAACTGTTAAAACTACTAGAACAACCTTCAAGCGGCCTAGTGCAGCCATTGTGTGTGTCGCTTGTGAATATCATTTTCAGGAAGCTGTTGAAACTTTGTTTTGATACAAAAAAACTCCAAGTGCAGTGGATTTGAAAGTAAGTTTATTTTAATATATTATGTTTTGTGATAATTTTGTAAAAAGTAAATTTTAAATAAGTGTTTATTTACTTTATTTTTCGTGAAAATAAGTATAACGTAAACGTAGGGACTACAACATTGTGACAGTTAATGGCGGTGTCACAAAGTTGCACCATGATATTTCAACACTTTTTCGTTCATTTTATTTTACTATATTTATAATAATTTATCTGTTTTAGAGTATAAAATGCCCTGAAAATGCAGAAGGAAAGTTGGGTCACGTCAGTATCGAAATTATATTGATGCTACACTGACAGAGGCCCTTAATGAAATTAAATTAAATCAAATAAAATATCCTTACAGAAAGCAGCTGAAAAGTAGGTTTCAAGTAGTTTGTATCAGTATTCTGTTTTAAAATTAGAAAAATAATTTAATAGTACCATTATTAATAATTTTACACTACGTAATTAATAATTTTATGCTAATTAATAATTTTATGCTAATTAATAATTTTATACTAATAAATAATTTTATTTTTTAGGTATGGGATACATAGAAACACCCTATGATTAAAGCTGAAAGGGAAACATGATGCCACCCCAGGACATCCAACTGTTTTTAGTGAAACTGAGGAACAGGCTTTCGTTTCTCATTGTATTGTGATGTCAAATTATGGTTTTCCTCTGACAAGATTCGACCTGAGGTGCATAGTGAATTCCTATCTGGACCACGTGGGCCGTACAGTGCTTATTTTTAAAATAATTTCCCACGAGTTGACTGCCAAAACTCCTTCATGGGTTGCCATAAAATTCTTACACAAAGATTTGCTCAAAATATATCAATTGCAAGAGCAGCAGTTGATGAGGATGTTGTTAATAATTTTTTTGACCACTTGCAAGCAGAACTTGATGGAGTTCCAAGGTCAAATATTTGGAACTACGACGAGACGAACCTTGTAGACAACCCAGGCTCTTGCAAAGTAATCACAAAAAGAGGTACAAAATACCCTGAAAAAATTAAGAACTCCACAAAATCTTGCACTTCCATAATGTTTTGGGGGAATGCAGATGGCCAGCTTGCTCCACTTTATGTGAACATAAAGTTCACATAAAGCATTCCAAGCATTTGTGGAATACATGGACTTAAGCTGGTCCTGCAGGTGCAAGATATAACTGCACTTCTTCTGGATGGTTTGACTACATTACGTTCGAGGACTTCTTCACCAATTTAATGCTTCCTATTCTGAGAAGACAAGAGGGACCCAAAGTGTTAATTGGTGATAATTTGAGCTCGCATCTGAACATTGAAGTTATTCGACAGTGTGAGGAACACAACATTCGATTTATAGCACTGCCGCCTAAAGCTACACACTTGCTGCAGCCGTTAGATGTTGCGTTCTTTCGGCCACTGAAGAGAAATTTGAAGGCCATTTTAACTGACTGGAAGGAGTCAGTTGTTGGAACCAGGCGTGTCACGATACCTAAGCAGGAATTTCCAGCTTTGCTTAATAAACTATTAGAAAAAGTCGAGGAGAATAGGGGAAAGAATCTAAGTTCCGGATTCAGAAATATTGGGATTTATCCCCTAAATAGAGAAGAGGTCCTGAATCGGCTATGCAGTCGTGTTCAGGAAAAAGAAACCGAAACAATTCGACAGAATGTAAGTGACAGCTTCATAGAGCACCTTGTTTGAAAGAAGACTGAAGTGACTGAAAAAAGGCAAACGAAAAAGAGAAGGATTAATGTTCCACCAGGCAAAAGCATATCAGAGTTGGACCTGCAAAGTTTGTCAGAGATAAATATTCCTGCACTGCTCAAAACCAGCACAAATTATCCGAAGGACTCAGGTCGTAAAATTTGCAAAATCGAAACTTCTGATGAGAGTGATGCAGATAGTATAGTGTATGCAGAATCAGATGACAACTGGGAAGAAGAAGAATCTGAGTCTGAAGTCCAGCACACACCTGACATTGTGCCCATCAGTGAAGAAGATAAAGTTATTGAAAGCTTTGTTGTTGTAGCTTATGAGGGAAAATATTATCCGGGAACAATAACTAAAATTAGTAAGAAAGGGATACTAATCAATGCAATGGAACCAGCAGGTAAACACTGGAGATGGCCTGTGGAAAAAGACAAAATTTGGTACGAAGACAAGGAGCATTGTATGTAAAATAAATGCTCCTAAGCAGAGGGGGAAGCGAGCAATTTTTGATGTTCAACGTAATGAGTAATGAAATTACTCAGTAAAGAAACCCTTCAAAGCAGTGTACCAACTGCTTTGAAGGGTTTCTTTTTGTTGTTTTTAGTAAAGTTTCTATCCTATGTTCTATAAAAAAATGTTTGTGCTGAAGTACTGTAAGCTAACATATTAATAAAATGCATTCATGATATTGTTCCATCGAAAATACTGAATGATATTCTTCCGTTTATCCTTTAATTGTCCTAAATTAGTCATTTATAGGTACAACACTATGACAGATGTTGAAATACAAAGGAGTGATAGCGGAATGTTTGTTGTCACAAAGTTGTCCTACAAAGGAGTGTAACATTGTGACATCTAATTTCTCAAATTCTAATTGTTCTAATGCAAATTTGTAAATAAATGTAATGGTATTCAGAAGATGAGAGGTAATTATACCCATAATCATAATCGGAATATCATTTTGTTTATACTTACATGTATTCATTTTTAGAAAACAGCAGAAAGTGTCACAAAGTTCTCGTGGTTTACGGTAATAGAATCTTTTCTTTTGTAAATAACTGAATGTTTTATGGGAATTGTTGTGATGCCCATGGATGTTGACAGGATTGGCAGTTCCATTACATATCTGCCAGTTCTCTGAATTTTATTGCAGACATTATCCATCTCTTTCACTCAATTTTTACTCTTTCTTTGTGAAAAAGAACAAAGAGGGTGAAAAATTTTTTACTATATCAAAAAATAGTAAGAATATTTCTTGTTTTTTGCAAAAATTTAGTAAAACTGTTAAAATCCAAACTTTCATTAACAAATTGGCCATCAGGTATGCTAGTCTATGTTGCAAAATTGGAATGTGGGATAACAGTATTATTCTTTCTATGTGTAATTGTAGAACCTCATTGCACTTAGGTACTGTGATGCTAATTAATTAGGTGCCAAAGAAATTGTAAAACGTAGGAAAGGTAACATGGTTGCTTTATGTTTGTAGATATGATTTTTCAATTTGAGGGGGCAAGAAACATGATGTAATCAGACCTGCTTAAACAAATATGCTTTGTGGACGCTGTACACTACATAGAAAGAAATTAAAAAATAGATAAGCATTTCACAGTGACAGTGACCCTGTCTTAAATGCCGAGTGTTTATTTGCATTGTTTATCATAGAGTCTTCCTCTGGGTTGTGGTAATTATACGGGTGCATCGTTCAGAAACATGTTTCCTGATAGTAAAATAGCAAAAAAAAAGACAGGAGTGGAAGAACAAAAACAGCAAGTGTTGTTAACGAAATTGCACAAATAAAGAAAGAAGAGTTAATGATGGCTCTGAAAAATGTGCTGTTTTTTGATTGCTACAGATGTTAATAATCAGAGTGATTGTAAACTATGTCCCATTGTCTATATACCTTGCCTAATAAAGAAAAATCAAAAATTGTCAAATCAAAAGCAACTTTCTCTCAGTGCCAGTATTAGTATTACTTGCATTATTTGCCACAAGTAGTATTAGTATTATTTGTGGCATGCTTCTATGGTATCAACCAGGGGGAAGGGGGAACACTATCCATATAATTTGTCCATCCCCAATATTTTGTCCAATCTTTCCTTCAGTTTATGCAAACCACTAGTTCAACAACAGTAAATAGAATTTTTCTGCAACAGTCAATTATTCGCATATATCTTGCAACCATCCTTTCTCAGTTTAAATTTATACCACCTTATGTGTTTTGTGCAGAACTGCAGTCTTTCTTGGTTAAGAACACCCTTTTGTTCCCCTTACCAATGTTGTTACTCTTCTCTGTACCCATTCCAACAGATCTGTGTTATTCCTGAAATGAGGCTTATAGAACTGTATGCAGTATTCAAAATACAGCCTAACCACAGCCTTAGACAACGGATGATCACTTCTTTGTCCCTGTAGGCAATATTACTGTATATCATGGACAAAATCCCATGGGCTGCTAGGTCAGCTCATCTACACTGATCAGAAAAATCCATGCCTAATTACACAGTTATTCCCAGGTCGTTTTCATTCTCTATTACACTTCAGTGTGGTACCACACAGTTGGCATGTTATTCAGGGATTGCTACTACCCATATGCAGTACCTTGCATTTGTAAATGTTAAACTTCAATTTCCACATTTCAGTCCATCTGCCTAATTTTTCTAAATCTTTTTGCAGAGCATTTCCTGATTATTGCCATTAACCACCCTTTGTTATCATCTGCAAATTTAGAGATCTAGCCTAATGTTGCTTCTTGTTTAATAACTATTCAAAACAACTATTCATAAATTCATATGAATAACTATTCATAAATATTCAAAACAATAATGGGCAGGGCCCAGCAGCGAACACCAATGAATTTCACTAGCAACAGTAATCTAAGAAGTCATCTACCACTCAACCACCGATTCATCCATAGCAGTAACTTGCCCCTAAGGCACCATTGTGCTAATTTTTATAGTGGGTTTTTATATGGAACAGTATCAAAAACTTTACCAAAATTTAAATATGCATCCAGTTTCTTTGTTACTGTGTCAGAGTATCTGATCATATAGGCAGGTGTATTACAATCTAAAAAAAACTGTTCCCCTTTGAAAAATTCCTTTAACAAATTTTTTAAATTATTTAAATGAAACTCAGTCTGAAAACAAAGTTCCCAAATGATCAGAAATGAGGAAATGAGGAGAGAGAGAGAGAGGTCATCCTCTCAAGCCAGGCTCTCAGATCAGTATCATTAGCATAATGCATTGTGATGGGAATGCCAAACTTAGGTTCTCCAGAAGGGCACTTGTCACCATTTTCCAAGCCCAGCTTACATAAATTAAGCCTCAGACCATGACCAATCAACAGGAAAAAACTATACGTCCAAACTGCAACCATGGTTTGGTCTTATAATTAACCAAATTTACAAAAAGGAAGGAAGTTAAGTTTCTCCTCCTCCTTTGTCAGAATTGTTCCAGAACAACTGCTATAAATGAATCAAATCATCTTTCAGTCACCTCTCATGACTGAGTTGAAATTTTTAGTTGCTTGTATTGACTAGACATGACTTGACTCCCATGACCTCTAGGGAGATACTCCACATACTGTGTGGTACTATACTTAAGGTGGTAGAAAATGAAAAAGACCTGGGAGTAATTGTGCAGTCATATATGAAGTTTTCTGAGCAATGCAGACAGGCTGCCAGGGCAGGTCATGGGGTTTTGTCAATGATATATAGGAATTTTGCTAGCAGGGAAAAGGAGGTGATTGTCCCTCTGTATAAGGCAATGGTCAGGCCACGCCTTGAGTACTGCATACAGGTCTAGAGGCCTCATTTTAGGAAGGATGTAGATTTGCTTGAGTGTGTACAGAGAAGGGCAACAAGATTGGTGAGGGAAATGAAGGGATCCTCTTACCAAGAGAGGCTTAAATTCTGCAAATTGCAGTGGCTGGAGACTAGGCACCTGCGCAGTGATCTGATTGAGGTGTATAAGGCCTTGAATGGGTTGAGCACGCTGAATTCTGATGGGATCCTTCCACTTGTTCAGATTACAAACCTAAGGGGGCATAAATTCAAATTAAGAAAAGACAGATGTAGAATAGATGTGCGGAAATTTGCCTTTAGCCAGTGGGCAGTTAATTGCTGGAACAAACTTCCATCTGTCGTGGAAGTTGATAGGTTG
Organism: Mastigoproctus giganteus; assembly: GCF_048544385.1. Taxonomy (NCBI): domain Eukaryota; kingdom Metazoa; phylum Arthropoda; class Arachnida; order Uropygi; family Thelyphonidae; genus Mastigoproctus; species Mastigoproctus giganteus. The sequence goes on from NC_143587.1 coordinate 120,603,460, forward strand.
AATAAATTTAAGGAGGAACTGGACAGGCATTTGGAGGGAATGGTGTGATTTTTTTTTTTTGGCTGATGCTGCATAAGCTCATACACTTGCTTTCTTGCATCACATGCCACTACTACTACATAGCAAAATAAAGAAGACCTCCTTAATATATATGACCAACTGGTTAGCTGGAAGCTTACAAGATAAAATCTGAAGTGCATCCATAGACACAATTTCTACAAGCATGATTGTGCCTAGAAGGACAAATCTCTGTGCAGACAATAAACAATTTATAATTACCATCTGTGATTTATACCTGAATGCAGTTAGTCATTGTGATAGTCAGCTACGTGACCTTCATGGTGTTATGTAACTAACAAATATGCAATGATATATTGAATTATATAATAAATTGAAAATCTTTTGATTCAAATGTTAATATTAAATAGATACATTATGCAATTACCTGTACAAATAATGACAGGAAGGTTGATTTATAGTTTAACCTGTAAACATTTCAAGCTTCTCATTATTTTGATTACTTCCCATGCCATTTCACTATGCTGTATACTGAAATATTTTATTTATTTGTGCATTTATTTAATTAAATATCCATCTAATTTGTAGCAATAATGTGTTTCAGATTCTTGTTCAGCATGCTGGTGTAAGTCTCTTTAAAAATGGCGAAAAGATTAGTTTCACAAAACTTAAAAATTTACTTGAAGAGGATGAACTTAGCCAGGTAGAAAGGTAATTTATATTGTGAAATATTTAAATAAAAATATTTCATGCTTTACTAATTTTTTTATTGATAATATTGATAAATGTTAATTTTTATTGCTGATTGTCATCATTTAATGATAGTTATTCATGACTATAACTGATATTTAATTGATCAAAACTTAGAAATACATTCATCCCCCACTAATTAAACATTAATTGGTTCCATCACATGTCATCAATTAATGAACCTATAGGGGTGGAACAAATTTCAAACATTTAAAATAATTTTTATTCATATTTTTTATTTATTCTTCATATCAACATGCATATGAATTAAATTTAAACAATTAATATTATTACTAGACCATTTTTAATTAATGGTGATGATGGCATCTTCTTCTTTTTGATTTTCATCTGCACTGACCAGTGCAATTGATGGTGAAGAAACATGCCTTTTCTTGATGGTTGTTCAAAGTTCCTTGTTTAGCTGCCTTCCTCTTCACATTAAAAATTTCTTTATAACATCTCGTGATGGTTTCCTCTTATTGCTTTCGAACTCCTCTTGACTAAATGGTCTTTATTTTCTAATTCATTCTTTATTATATCAAATATTTTGATATAATAAAGAATTTATTAATTAAATATTTTCTTAAGGATGTTGGTTGTCAGAGTTTTAGTAGGAATTGGCACATATTCATCTTCCTTTCAAGATGGTGCGATTTCAGCAAGTTGTAGAAGATCCTATGTGTTCATTTCTTTGTTGTGTGGTTTTATAAGTTCATGAATTTTTTTGGTACCAATTTCGTCAAACCCAGCTGCCTTCCAACCTCGACAATCAGTCTCCTACTGGATCTCTTCATCTGTTCCTCTGTTGAAACAAGTTGAATTCTTGATGCATTGAGACTACAGGTTTCTTCAAGATTAAGTTATAATGTGGCTAGTCACAGAATTCCATGCTGAACTTACGTTATAGATTACCTTTTAAATATTGAAATCTTTCCAGAACTCCTTGAGAGATGGTTTTCCTTCACCATTTGTTGCCTCCAGATACCAAATAAAAGTAAGCTTGTGGTAGCTGTTCTTAAAATTGGTGATCATGTTTCGATCCATTGATTGCAAAATGGATGTTGTGTTCAGAGGATGAAAACTTACCTTAACTTTTCCATCAGAAAGTTCTTCCAACTCATTACAGTTCTGTGCAATAGCATTGTCTAAAACCAAAATGGACTTTTCTGTGAGGTTATTATCCTTCAGATATTTGCTGACTGTAGGCATAAAATAATTGTGGAACCAATTATTTAACATATTCCTAGTTATCCATGCCTTATTGTTAAAATTCTAAATAACAGGGAGATCAGTCTTGACAATATTACCTTTGAGTGCTGTAGGAGTTTCAGTATGGTATATAAGTGGCGGGTTCAACTTGAAATCCCTAGCAGCATTATTTCCAAACAATAGTGCCAGTTGTTCTTTGGCTGCTCTAAATCCTGGCATTGTCTGTTCTTCTTTGGAAATGAAAGACCTGGTTGGCATCTTCTTCCAAAACAAGCTAATTTCATCCTCATCGAAAACTTGCCTGTCATCATAATGCCCCTCCTCAATTATATCATTAAAATTGTTAGTAAAGTTGTTGACAGAATTTACATTGGCACTTGTTGATTCTCCTTGGAGTCTTACAAAACTTGTCCTAGTCTTAAAGTGTTCAAACCAGCCTTTTACTTGCACTGAAATGTTTGGACTTATAATTAACAGTTTGGTTGGCATCTTGAATTAATAACTGCTCAGTTTATAAATCCTGATAAATTTTTAAGGCTTTATTTTTGCATCAGGGCCTTAGATAAAGGCACATGTTTCACCTCTAAATCCTGAATCAGTGGTGTTAATAAATGTTCCTATTTTACTATGAGTTATCAACACATATTTAAATAAAACAGTTTGTGTTCATGGATGCTTTGAATCATATATGAAATGACCTTAGAAAACATAAATTTGCATATATACTCACATTACGTATATGTACTCCTGAACATGTTAATAGTAAAATTAAAAGTTAGATTTTCATTGAAAGAAAGCAGTAGAGTTACAGTTGGATGGGCAGTATGACTGAAGAGAAAAAAAAGAGTTTATATGTCACTAGGATTCTGTCAGATCCTCATTCACTAGTCTACAGGTTTAAAAAAAAAATTTTTTTTTTTTTTTTTTTACTTTTCCACTTTTTTCCTAAGATTATTTGTCCATCCTAATTGAGCTTTTTTTAAGTTGTATTTTGGCCCCTCTGCTTTATATTGTTCTTTTCAGGTAATTAGATTTTATAACCTTACCAGAAGTATTGCCTCTCTTTCTCAGTGCATTTTAGCTAGTTTAACTTTGGTGTGCATTATGCACACACAGTAACTTAATTCTTTATTTTCTTTATTTATTTATTTATTTTTCTAGATGTGAAGTTGATAAAGATATACACTTGGATTTGCAGGTGAAGTTTGCAGTAATTTTAATCTATTTAAAAGCTGTTCATTTGATAGAGGTAAGTAGCTCCTAATTAAAATATAAAACACAGATAGAAAAATGACAATTTTCATAATAATATATATGAAGATTTATGATCACCCATGAAGGTGCACTTAGGCAGCAGTGAGGGTGAGCTAAAAGCTTCCATGAAGGAAAATTTAAAAAAATTTAGTTTTGCCCAACTGATTGAAATTGATTTTACAACCAGGGTTGTCTGCATCTGTCTGTTTGTTATTTGATTTTTAGGCGCATTAGCAACTAAGGCCATATTGCTCCGGGGATATGCGGTGGTCATTCTCTGACCTTTCCGCATCCTCCGTATTTGGTGGGCATGGGCTCGAACCCGGTCTAATCAAGAAACGTGTGCTATGCACTGCTGCTCCTGCCCACCTGGCTACGGAGGCACCACTCTGCATCTATCATAATATACTGTTAGTATATTATGTCATAATGTTAGTATATTATGACAAAATCATAGGCAAAATGATCTGAGGAAGCTAGTTTTATGCACAATTTTAACTTATCCAGTTAACCTTGATAAGTGCATATGTGCATTCTATGCCGATTTTATCCAGGTACATGTTCGGTAGTATGTTTAATTGCTCTTCCTTAAATTTACATAAATTCTTTAGTTTAGTATTCCAGTTATTAAATATTTTTCACTTAAAATAAAATTTTCTTATATATGCTCTTCAGCTGTACTTTACTATACTAATTTAAGTTCATTTTTTATTTTATGACAAATGAGAAAAGATGTCACCAGTTTATTTTCCTCAACCCATTTAAACCAGCGTACTATAAAAAATTAAATCAACTCTTTTAATGCCTTAAAAACTTCAGTTTTCCAGAGCTGCACAGTACTTAAGATTTAGCCAATATAATGCTTTATATGATGAAATAGTCACATCATTGTTATTACTTGCAAAATATCTTATGTACATTATAAATAGAATATATTTTTCATATTGGCTATATGTATATTCACAGTATTGGCTTTGTGTTTTGCAGCCCTTGTGCAAAAAAAATTCTCAGCACAACAACAGTTTGTGTTTTGCCTGTTCCAAGTTATATCATTAAAAAGTCTCAACCAGGATTTGAAGCTTTGTATTAATCAGGATTAATGACTTAAATTTTAAATAGATGCATTCGCACAAATGACTGACACTGTAAATCACGATATTATAACTCTTTTAAGAACAGTTGAAAGAGTTGACAGAAAAATTGAATGAAGTGATATAAATACGGAGGGTTGATCCAGCCTTTTGATAATGATTTTGACAATCCTTTAAAACTACGAAATTCTGTGCTGCCGCCACCAGTTGTGTTCTGTTTGTTTTCCCTCTCATAGACTATCGCACGGCATCACAATTTCTATTTAAGTAAAGCCCGCTGCAAAACTGCCAAGTCGATCTTGTCCCATTCCTGCTGGCAGACTTTCCACAAACCTTCAACAAGTTCTGGTGGGGGGGGGGGGATTTCCTAGAGCTCCTTTCAAAAGTCCAAATGTGCAAAAATCCATGGGTGTGGTGTCAGGTGATTTAACAGGTATATCATCCAATGGGATCGAACGAATACCTGTCACCGCTTCCATTCTCTGCAAAAAAGCATGGGTGGAACTGGACTGTGGCTGGAGTCTTTATCCTGGTGCACCCAGACCTTTTCAGCATCAGAACCATACAATGTGGGTATTTCACGTTCAAAAACAGCGGTAGAACTTCAGTCTGGTAATACACTGAGTTGACTTTCACTTTTTTAGCGACTCTACCAACTCAAATTTGCCGTTATAACAAAAACCGGCTACAACCATAAAACCTCTGCCAAAACGTTTCTTACACTGAATGCTCCCATATTGGAAAGGCCTTATCACCCTGTGGACGATAATAAATTGCCCTAATTTTGTTGCAGTAGGAGGGAGAGGTACACCCATTCTTCATCCAATGTTGCTACAAATTTCCACCTTTCAGCTGCCAGATATTTTTTGTTGCATTTTCGAGCATTGATCCGCCGCTCTGCAATGTGCCTTGATCCTAGGTGGTGTGTGAGGGCCTTATGCTTCTTCTCCAGTTGCAAATTTTCGTTGATCATGTGATAAATGGTTGACTGGGATGTTCCTACACATGATATTATAGCTCTTTGGGTTTTTGGACTTTCACCGACAACGAGCGACTGCACTTTTCATACTACCTCCCTCGTTTGACTTGGAGCAGGTTGCAGTTTCTTCAGCATTTTCCGCCCACTTGCAGCAGTTTCGTGGAATTTTCTTTTGCCATTCAAAACCTTATGGATACCGAACTTCGATACACTAACATTTTTCGAGTTGCACCTATCAATAATTTTCGCATAACTGTACCCTTCTTCAGAAAGTGCAGTTATGTAACCTTCCAACCATGAGTCCAATTTCCAAGGTATGTCAACATTAAAACAACTGATACACCTGTTCATAAGGTTTAGGACTGCACCTGCAGGGAAAAAAAATTTACATTACTTCCATACGTCACAAGCAGGATTAATGTCAAAATTGTTATCAAAAGGCTGAATCAACCCTCCATAAAAGAAAGGAAAAATAAATTTAGTTTCAACTACTGCATGCCACTGAAGTAAAAAGATTTTGAAGCATTGGGTGTACATGTTGGCTGTCTTTGGGTAAGTTTTTATAGACCGGTAGAACCATTGTTTAAGTGGTAGATTGGTAGAACTAGTTTAACATTTTAAAATAATTTTACATTAGTTATTATTTTGGTTAATAAGATTAATGAAAAAAATCAATGAACATTGACATACCAAGACAGTGGTTTACAATTCATTACATTTATATGTTCTGTACTGTACTCTTAAACTACGAAGGTTTGGAATTAAAACTCTGATTTAGGTTTCCTGGGGCCAGTCTCAGGTTAGTTTGTTGCCAAGGGTAAGGGTATTTGGAATGAGAGTAGAGATTTAGATGTTGGATTAGACATCTTAATGTGTGGGTGGTTCAAGATTACATTAGAATTGGGAATGGTTTTTTTTTTTTCCCTAGATATACTTATTGTGGTTCTTATTTTTTTTTTTATCTGCTCTAATTCTCTGCTTTTGAAAATATGTATGTGGTTATTGTCTATCTGCATGCCTTTGTTTTGGTTAATATTGCTTATTATGCTGATAATGAACAATTCTTTGTATAGTCTGCATTTTCTGTATCTGTCAGTGGTTAGGACCGAGGTGTTGTTGAAATCCCATTGGTGATCCTGCACCTGGTGTGGAAAGCTGGATCTGATTTTGTTATTTCGCTGTGGGCTATCATATTTGTGTTCTTTAATTCTTTTGAATTAAAGAACACAAATATGAATAGTGAAATCCCCTACAATGGGGATTTCACTATTCAGGAACTGAAAAGAGCCCTCGCTCTTTCCAAAGCAAGTGCTGCTGGACCAGATGGCATCCACTATGAAATGATTAAACATCTTTCACCAAAATCTATGGATTGTCTGCTCCTTCTGTATAACAGAATCTTTACTGAAGGGCAGTTTCCGGACTCCTGGCGAAAGGCAATCGTTCTTGCCTTTCCTAAGCCAGGAAAGGATCCAAAAGTCACCACCAATTATCGTCCTATTGCTCTGACTAGCTGTGTGTGCAAAATCCTGGAGAGAATGGTTAATTCTCGTTTAATATGGTATCTAGAATCAAATGACCTTCTCTCCAACATCCAGTGCGGCTTCCGAAGGAACCGGTCCACTTTGGACCATCTTATTAGATTGGAAGCATCCATCCGGGATGCTTTCCTAAAACACGAACACTTGGTGTCGGTGATCTTTGACATGGAAAAAGCGTATGACACAACTTGGAGATTTGGCATTTTAAAAGATTTACATAGCCTAGGCCTTAGAGGGCATCTCCCCTTTTTTATTCAAAACGTTTTAGCCAATCGATCGTTCCAAGTTCGTGTGGGATCCTCACTCTCTCGCTCCTTTAGCCAAGAGGAGGGAGTACCACAAGGATCAGTATTAAGTGTCACGCTTTTTGCCATCGAAATAAATTCCATCACAGAACAACTTCCTCCAACTGTAAACAGTGATTTAAAAAAGTGGAAACCCAGCTGTTTCTTCATTATTAGATGCCCTTCCATCTACATCATTTACATTTAGTGTCACTTATGTGGAAAATATTGAACTCTGATGAAGATATTGATGAGTAAAAGTTGAATACATATGTATGTACAGTACATATATTATGTTAGTACTGTACTCATTTTCTTTATTTATATTTTGTAACTCTGTTTTTAATTAAAATTAACAAGTACGATATCTTGTTTTTTTATTCTTTTCTTATTTTATTTTAAGTTACATATCGTATACGATAAACCATAATGCATACATACATAATAATAAAATATATTGTATTGACCATTCAATGTTTACATGGTTTTAATGCTTTAAAATGGCTGCTGCTAACATATATGATACATATCATAAAAGCTCAATAATGCAAGATGCACATACTGAACAAAACATATAACGAACGTCTTGGAATGGAACTCGTTTGTAAACAGAGAGTTGCCTATGTATAGTGTGTGTGTGTGTGTGTGTGTGTGTGTGTGTGTGTGTGTGTGTGTGTGTGTGTGTGTGTGTGTGTGTGTGTGTGTGTGTGTGTGTGTGTGTTAAATATATATATGTACATAAATATATGGTACTGTAAATCTGTTCCATTTTAAAATTTATTTCAAATTTTGTGTCCTTAAGTGTGAAATTCAAAATTAAGCAAACATACATTTTTGTGTGTATGCTATATGGGATCCGGAAAAGTTGCCCCCACATTTCGCTCCCATTAGATAATGAATAGGCTATAGAAATGTAAATAATACACCTAATTTTTTATTAATTCTAATTTATTTTGTTTTAATAGAATGAATCAATCAAAGGTAATCAATCAATCAAAGGTAAAGGTAATCAAATCAAAGGTAATCAATCATAGAATAAATGCACATTATTATTGTTTAAAACTCTAAGTTGTATGCAATGCCTCTAAGGTAATCAATCACATTACGATTTTGAAAATCTTGGACTATTCTTTTGATTCTAGCAGAAATTGTAGCATACTTCTTGTTCCATCAGAAAACCACTCCTGGCTATACACCAATAACTGAAGATTGTTACTAGTGGAAAAAATAAGCATATGACCCGGGAGCAGTTCGTCCTGAGAATCATACATTAAAAACTGTTTAATAGATTTGATAATTGAGAGCTATTAAGTGCTCGATAATTCCTATATTCTATTATATTATAAATCAACAGGGATTACCTTTATTTTAGATATAGGAAGCTTCTTTTCCAACTCTCCTAGTCCAACTCGCTAATAATTCTTGAGGATGGCGATATCAATTTTGCAAAACAGGTGGGACTCTTCCCTACTGTCAGAACCGTAGTGTTCAGACCGTGCGGTCTCAACAATGAGCGCTCAAGACTTCTGTCTTCAAACACCATACCTCTGGCAGCAAGGAAACCATTACGTGGATTGGCATAAAATGAGATTTTTGAAGGTCTAAACTGTTTAATAAATATGGACCGATTATTTCTTTTGGTCCTGTAGCTGGACTTGAGAGTTAAATTAGGGGTCTAATAAAATTGGATATGGGGGGTGAGGATTATTCTCTACATTCCTTAAGTCGGACTAGAACTTTTCGGGCATCATGTTCACAGGAATAGAGCAACTCACAATTAATCATTGATATCGCCATCCTCAAGAATTATTAGCGAGTTGGACTAGGAGAGTTGGAAAAGAAGCCTATATCTAAAATAAAGATAATCCCTGTTGATTTATAATATAATTAAAAACTGTTGTACATTGCCATCGATAATAATTTCTTGATAATTTTGTGGAATTACTAGGTCCTGGAGATTGCTCGGTAAAGCAGGAGTACCATTGTTGCATCGAACATGACGAATGGTTCGTTTAAGTGAATCCTGTTTAGGAAGTAATGCCGTGACATTGGTATGAGCCTCTGCAATAACTGATGCAACAATTTGCTGTGGCCGTTCGTTTGTGACTGTTGCATGTTGCTGTATTTGACCAATCAATTGCAATGCTTCCGACCTTGCAGCTTGAGCTGCATGGTTATGTTTAGTTACGACTTTCACAACTGGGCCTTTCAAACCCTCTGTCCAAACACGCCATTTGCAGGTGGAACGTTTTTGAATTGAGCAAGAGTCCACTCTGAATCTTACTTCTCTGTGGAGGCGGCGAAAACAGCAAATGCGCTCTGTTGACTGCACCACGAAATGTGAGGAGAGCCAGATGCAGGAACTTTTATTGTTTGAATTTAGACAAATCAGAACAAGATTCACTTGTTACTGAAAAGACTCCTATAAGATTAGTCACTGTTCCTTCCCCCGTGTCCATCACTAACCACGTGACTATCGCCCTCGTGGTTGAGTATGTATTCTTTCCATTGTGAAAGGATTAACAGTTCCAGTTAATCCTTTCACAATGGAAAGAGAACCCTAAAGACATACAAAAGGGAAGAAATTAGTTTAAAAGCTACGTGACAATTTGTACACGAATGTCATTTTGAAAATTTGTTCAGAAAAGTTAGAGTTATCGGAAGTTCAGTTCGAGTAATTGAGAGAGTTTAACATGGAATCTCCACTAAAAGGGCTGGAACTTCAATAAAAATTTGAGTCATTGAGAGTTAACTGTACAGTATTTACATTTCTGTAGCCTACTCATTATCTACTGGGGGAAAAATGTGCCAGGGGCGAAATGTTCCGGGGGCGAAATGTGCCGGAGGCGAAATGCGGGGGTCCACTTTTCCGTAAACCATGCTACATATATAAATATTAAAACAAACACATGCACGCACAGCAAATATATAATAATTAAATAAATATGTATTATATATTTATATATTATTATAAATAATATTTATAATAATTATTTATATATTTATATATATATTATTTATTTTATTTTTGTAACAAAAATTGTAAAAGTGGTTACACTGAACTTGATTCATGCAATTATGCTTTAATGAAAAACATAAAATTTCACTTCAAAAACTACTTTAGTAAAACACTGTCTATATTTAAGTATGTAGAAAAAGTTTCAATCATTAACTTTAAATCAAAAATTTTTATGCAGAGATTCTTTTTTCCATTGTGCCTGATAGGCGTGGCACAACCACTGCTAGATTAAAGAAGGATTGTAAATTATTAGGAGTGGGCAAATGAAATGGGTAAAATATTTATTTATTTATGTATTTTTATTTTAATGCTGAAAAAGTTTTTTTGCTTCCTTGCATCATTTTGGCAATATTAATATTAAAATTACTATTATTTTGAGTTTTATCAGTTTTGTCATAAGAGCATGCAAATTGTTGTTATATAAATTTAATAAAAATTTACAAAATAAGACAGTGTGTTTTCTTTTTTCCTAATTTCGAGGAAAAAATTACATGATCTAGAAAAAAAGTGTTAATCATATTGAAATCAGTATAGAAAATTCAGAGAAGGTAATAACATTGAAATAGAATGCCCATTCTGCAAGTTTCAGTTTGCAGTCTAGTGTAATTACTTACTTTATATTAATGAATTCTTCATGCCAACTGAGATTGTTTAGGCAAATGGTGCAGTCCTGTCTTGACTGAGTTTTTCTTTCTTAGGAATTGATGGAACCACTAAGAACAGGGAATCCAGAGAAGATGGGTGATTTGTACCTTGATGTTGCTGAAGCTCTAATGGATATTGGAGAATATTCGAAGGCTGTTTATTTTGTTGCTAAATTAGTAGCAACACCAAATTATAATCTAGTATGTTGTATTAACATTTGAAAAGAGTTTAATTTATATTAATGTTACTATGTGTGTGTAAAGTCAACATTATCATGTATAGTAGAAAATTTGTATATAAAAATTTGAATGTAGAATGCTGTATGTGAGAAAGTACTAAAGCAATGCTTGTCCAACATTATTGAAGCAACCTGTTTTAAACCCAAAACTGTTAGAAAGGAGGACTGCCAAGTGCTGTCTTTTACAAGGGATAACTAGTTACATAGTACCCAAAAATTAGAGAAGTGTGTTTCTGATTACTGAATGCATTAGTGCAAAGTTTGTAGTGAATTTTATATAGATATATAAATATAAAAAAAAAGGACCCAGTGACATAATTGCCTCAGTTCGACTGTACAGTTTGCTCTTCAGAGCGACCTTCTTTTTAATGTCCTGTCATGTTATAATAACCAATATGGTATATCCCAGTTGATTTTCCATAAATCTAATGCTATTTTACCTTCATCATTATAATCTTGGAAGACAAATTCTCTATAATGACCAAAAAATTTTCCTCACTCTATCTTGTTTTTTTTTTTTTTTTTTTTCACTTTTTTTATTACAATATTTGCATTTCAAAAATCAAAACACTGTAATTTATCGAAGCTAATGATAAGCTTGTAGGCTGACCACAGATAATAACTTATCAGCAGTTGACTTTCTCATGTTTGTTGGCATAATCAGATTAACTGTGCTAAGAAGTTCATTTCATTATACTATATGGATATTCTGTATGTTCATCATTATGGCTCCTAGAAAGTGGGTGGCCTTGCCAATTGCAGACAGAATGGGTAGAATGGTTAGACCAACATCTAACCATTCTACCCATTTTGACCATTCTAAGACTAACATCACTAAAGAGTTCAGCATTCCTAAGAGATGCTATAGATCCTCTAGGCTGGCATATAGCAAGATTTTGCCAAACAAGAAGGGCAGCTCAGAAAGCCATATAATAGATTGATGACCTGGGGAAGCTCTGGAAGCTAAATTTTTATCCATGATGATCAGAAAACCTGAGAATCTGGCCTAGAGAAAGCAAAAATAGCCTCAGTATGATTGGAATGACAGATCTAAAGGTCAAATAAATTTGAAATATAAGAGACCAGGCGCAAGAATGGAAATGATTCAAATGGAAAGGGGAGGAGAGTAGTGGTGGAGGATAATGGAGTAGAGGGAACTGGAGGATGCAAGCAGCATAATTTGGAGACTGGAATGATGTAGTTGATAAATGATTAATGCCATCTTGAAAAGAAAAGAGAGAGAGGTGTAGTTGAGAAATACAGAAATAGTATGGTTTTAAATACCTAATCCTGTTTTGGCCATCCATGCAGTTGAATTTCCAGAGAGAATTGTTCCAATCCAGAGAATTGCTCCTGAATTTAGATAATCCATCAAGAAAATCCCAGTATATAGATTTCCTCTACTAGAAGGAGAAAAAGCATCTGCAATTTCCTTTTTTCTACAGGAAGGAAATAAATGTGCCTTCAGATCAGGCATTTTCAAAATAATGTTAGAACTAACCAAAAAAAATAATAAAATAAAATAAATAAATAATAATAATTAATAGGTACTCTGCATCACTGTATTCACATAAACAGTAATTTGACATCAGTATGGATAAATGTCATGAATTAACCAACTTTGAAAGAGGGATAATAGTGGGTGCCTGACGCATGGGTCACTCTATTGCGGAGGTGGTACAGAAATTGCACTATCCCTGTTCGACAGTATCAAGAGTGTATTGGGAATACGCCATTTCCAGAATAACATCTCATCATGGACCGCATTGTGGGCAGAGAAAGGTGGTGGATGAACGTGGCTGTCGACATCTGTCTTGCATTGTTTCAGCCAACCAGAGAGCAACAGTGGCACAAATCACTGCCGACTTCAACAAGGGAGTTGCCAGAAACGTCTCCACCAAGATCATCAGGCGATCGTTAGCTGCAATAGGTTATGGGAGCCACCAACCCACCAGAGTCCCATTGCTAACACCATGACACAGGACTCAATGCCTCAACTGGGCGAAAGAACATCGGCATTGGATCTTGGATGGTTGGAGCCGGGTCTCCTGGTCCAATATATAACCCGTTTCCAGTTATTTCGAGTGGACGGGAGGGTGCATATCTGGTGGAAACCACATGAAGCTATGCACTCGTCATGTCAACTAGGACTTGTTCGGGCAGGTGGACAGTCGGCAATGGTCTGGAGCATGTTCAACTGGACCTCTGGTACCTGTAGACGCATCTCTGAAAGGTCCAGCTTACATGTCTATCCTTATAGACCATCTGCATCCCTTCATGGTCATCGTACACCCACAGGGCAGTGGACTCTTTTAGCAGAACAGTGCACCTCCCTCCAGAGCAGTGATGACTAGAACATGTTTCAAAGAGCATTCTGCATATTTTACCGCCATGGAATGGACTTGAACCCTGTGGAGCATATTTGGGATGCTGTGGAAAGGTCTGTTCAAGTCACTAAAGACTGGAAACATCTGTTATATGACTGTCCACATTATGGTGAACACCTAAATGTTTTATTATAAAGATCGATCTGCCGCCAAGAGACTACAAACACCTTTACATCATTGAAGAAGAATACTACAAAGCCTTTACCAAGTTCTCACAGGCAATCTTTGAAGCAAGGAGAGCTTTTTCTTAGGCAAACTTTTTAAATCCTTCCAATGAATGCAGCATAATCCACCTTCAGACAGCTCTATTGGCACTTAACATAATACTTCTGAAACTACCAAGCCATTTCCCCACATTGTTTACCCACCAAACTGAGATTTACCTGAATGTGATATTACCCAAATTACCCTTGGGCCCCTGACTACATCAAGGCCTCCTTGTCCATTTAGTGCTGATCAGGTGTTTTATGAAAATTCAACCACAAACATTTCCTGTGTGTATGTTTTGTGTTAGGATGCATATGTGAACCAGGTGGTGTGTACATGTCTTTGTTTATAGGTGAATGTGACTCTAACATATTTGTTCAGTGTCTGTGCATCATTGTATGCATGAGCTTGTATGTATGTTAGTGATGCACAATGATGCTACTGCATGAATGAATGAACAAATGATTACATTAGTTTGACAGTTTCTGGGGTAAATTTAAGCTACAAAAAAAAAAAAATGTGCTGTTTATATTTAGAGTGGTGTGATGAGTGAGTATGTTCATGTGAGTAAGAGAGAGTGAATGCAATGTCCCTTTTGTTATTATGAATGTGCACTCTGAATATAGTTTACATATATAAAGGGGGAAAAAAATTAACATTGAAATGGCAGATTAAGATGTGAAATTTTGGTATAATTGATGTTGGCCATGTGTTTTACACACATGAGCGTGCATGATTTTTTTTTTACAATATATATATAAAAATAAATAAAATTTAAAAAAAAAAAGTGTGTCCAGGTTTTATTCAGGGTGTTTGTGATCTGTCAGTGTGCAGGATGAGGAATGGAATAAGGTGACTGGAAGAGAGAAAGTTGTATTGCCTTACTTGTATGCACCCAGAGTATGTGTAATTTATATATATTTTAAAAAAAAAGAAGGGGAAAAAAAAAAAAAAAAAAAAAAAGAGTCTTGTGTACATATAGTATGATAGGTGTCCAGGAAGGTTACCCCCATGTCTATCATAGAAAAATACACATTTTATCTTTAAGTTGTCCCTGTACTGTTTTCTTCATTTGCTTTTATAAGGCATAAAATACATGCATTTACCTAAACCTAAAATATCTAAATAAATGAATAATATGCACAGGTATGGAGCAGGACTTAATACTTGCCTGTTCAAAGTTCAGTTTTCAGTTTTAGATATATGCAGTGTGTGTGTGTGTGTGTGTAGTACTTATATTTTAATTCTTTAAATTTCTCTAAAATGGAATTTTTAAACAGCATTTTTCTAATGCATTGAATGCTATACAATATTTGCAGCCTGCAGTATGGTTGCGTTATGGAGACTGCCTTAATGCATTAGGAGAAACTCAGAAAGCAACTTCTGCTTATAGAAAAGTTGTTGAAAAAGCACCTACTCATCTAGGAGCTCGGCTGTCATTATCTAGTCTTTTGCAGAAATTAGGAGAAATGCAAGAAGCTGTTGATGCACTCAAGCAAGGTAAGCATTTGTGTTCAAACTATCTTCGCTTTTAAGAATGATGTATTTAGTGCATTTAATCAAGACACTGGTTGAGAAAAAAAATTGATTCTCTCTCTCTCTCTCTCTCTCTCTCTCTCTCTCAAATCTCCTCCCTCTACCCCCTTAATTGTTTAGTCCAACCTATGTCCCACAAATTATTTTTATATGACCCGCATAGAAAGTGAACTAAAACAACATTTTAAATTTTGTTAATTATCAAAAAAATTTCCTCATTAAATGTTTGGTTCACTAAATGCAATTGTGTATTGTACTTAATAAAATTTTCAAATATTTTCAATTTTAGGTGTATCATTATATTTATTTATTCACCTTAATATTGAAAAGCAGTGATCCTTTTCAGGTTGTAAATTTTCTAAAGTGAGCATTTAAAAGCAAAAGTAAGATTTTTTTTTTTTTTTTTTTTATAGAGGAGTATTTCCAATTGCAATGGGTTTCCTCAGCCTATAAGTTATTTTTTGGTGGTAATTTTTTCCTTCAATAAAGTACGGTTCAAGATGTCTTGGTCAATTAGACCTCGAGCTGTCATGCACTAATAGTAATAGTAATAGAGGCACGTGATGCCATAACGTAGCATCAGCCAAAGGGGGGGAAAAATTCACACAACCATTCCCTCTAAAAGTTTTTCCAGTTCCTCCTTGAATTTATTTAAGCTATCAACTTCCACAATGACGGATGGAAGTTTGCACTTCTATACTCCATCTGTCCATGTCCTCCTAGGTCCTCCTCTTCTCCTTCCTGGTGGTACCCATTCCAGGGTTGCCTTTGTTGGATATCTGGTTTCTTGCATCCATTTTTGCCCATACCATTTTAAATGCTTCTCTTCGATGGTAGTAATTATATCCTTTTTCTCTTCCATTCTCTCTCTTTCTTATGTCTTCATTCCTTTTTCTATATCTACTAGAAGTTCTTGCTGAGCATGCAAAAATTCATTTCTCTGGAGAACAATTTGTTTTCCCCTTGCCTGTTCAAAGTTCAGTTCTCAGCTCCATATAATAATAAAAGACTTTGTACTATCGTTTGAAATATAAGTTTCTTTGTTTTATTTAAAATATTTCTGCTCCATAGAACAAAATTTAACAGGCCGATAGCCATTCTGCTGTCTGTAATTCTCTTATTGATCTCTGCTTGGGATGTTCCGTCATTTTGTAAGATTAATCCCATAGATATAAAAAATACTTTTTATATTTTTTCTAAAAAATAGAAAATATTGATCCTATAGACAGAAAATTAATATATTTTTTAACAAACAAAAGTATTATTTTTTTTTTAAAAAACAAAAGTAAGTAATATTTTTATAGTTTTAATAAAATCTAAAAAATAAATCAGTGATATAGATTTGTTGCACATAAAAGTATTGGGAATTTGCATTTTTTATATATAACCTGAAAATAAAAAAAACGGTGGCATGAAAACAGACTTCCTTTTACACATAACAAGATATGGAAAATGTAACACACACTGTGTAATTTTTCTCGAATCACTCAGCGCAGCCTGTGAAACAAATGTAACCTTGAATACGATCCCTGTACGGGAAAAGGTTGGATACCATTGGTTTAAAACATTGCATTCATTCATAATATGAGCAGCTGAATGCATTGTATCATGTTAAATAATGAATGGGAAACCTCTGTGCCATTGTAGAGTTACTGATTAGTATTTGGAATAGTCTGGGTTCAGTTCTCAGCCACTGACAAGAGGCATTTTTTAAAAACTTTTTTAATCTTGTGGAGTGGGAATATTAATCAATCTTAGGTTGGGGAATAAAATTTGTTAAAGTTTATTCCATATATAAATACACACATTTTATGAACATGATATACACAGATATATAGCACTTCCAAGAAGTTTCATGCAGGTTTTATAACATATTTTTTTAATTACAGGTCTTGAAGTCAACAAAGTTGTGAGATTGAGGAAATTTGGACAAAATCAGTCCCTGTGCAGTCATCCAATATTTCAGAAAAAAAGGGAATTAATGCCAAAGACAATTCATGAGGATATGGTTACAGTGCTGTGGGGGGACCTCTACTTTTCCAAGGTTAAGAAGCAGGCAGCAGAATTTAAATGAGGGAGGGAGAACCTGGATGACGACCCACACTATAGAAGAGCTGCAATATCCATCACTCTAGAAGTTGTTGACAGTGTGCATGATCTAGTGATGACTGATTGATGAGTGACAGTTCAGTACATTGCCATCATCTTAGGCATCTCATCTGAATGTGTGTATCGCATAATAACAGAGGTTCTTGCTATGAAAAAGGTGTCAGCATGATGGGTCCCAAAGTTGTTGACAACAGATCAAAAATGCACAGGAATTGTCAAGTCAAGTCATATTTGCATCATTTTCAAATAGATCCATAAAATATCCTTGCAAGGTTTGTGACCATGGATAAGATGTGGGTTCTTCACTTTTAACCAGAGACAAAGAAGCCATCCAAACAGTGGACACAGCTGTTCTCCCATTTTGAAGAAAGCCAAGTTGATTCCTTCTGCTGGCAAGGTGATGGCATCAGTTTTTTGGGATGCTGATGAAAGGCCAGACAGTCACAGGGGCATATTATGCAAACCTTGTGAGGTGTTTGTGTGAAAACTCAAAGACAAATGCCAGGATAAACTCACAAAGGAGACTTGTTTCACCAGGAGAACATGCCTGCTCATAAGTCATGTTGCTGCCGTGGCCACACTGTATAAGTGCAGCTTTGAAATCTTGCACTAACCCCCATACTACTAAATATGATAAATATTTGTATTGACGATTTATTGTAAACTCTACTGACTTGGTTGTCGTGCCGGAGTATAAACAGAAAATTTATCATATTTAGAAAATCTAACACCACATTTCCTAATTTGAAAATTCAGCAAATCAGACTTTCATTTATTTCCTATTTTGAAAAAAATACCTGGCTGGCATCCATTTTCTCACTGACAGTGACATCATTGCTGCAGTGGATTTACTGGAGGCCCAAGAAAAAATTTTCTTTGCAGCTGGAATCTACACATTACAGTATCAGTGGTGAAAGAGTATTGACTCCAAACAGGACTGTATTGAAAAGTAACAGGGTTATCAGTCTCCTCAAATAAACCCTTCATACTCAGACCATGAGCTTTTTAAATGCCCCTTGTAGTATAACAGTCAGTTGCATCAACAGTGATTAATCTGCTGTTGCAACCATTCTTTGTGTAACATTTGCAAAGTTCATTCAAATTAAAATCACAAAACAATATAAAATGCAAATTATACAAAAACTGATGATAACTTTGTGTCATATTATTGATTGAAGTCTGTTGGCAAAACTAAGTACCCGCATGGTGCCATCTGCTGGCATGATTTGGAAACAGCCAATTTTCAAGTTGGCAATACCCTTGCATGAAAGTATGCACTTTCACTGACATATACACTTACCCTAGTTGTTTAAGTGTATGCTTCCTTTAGTGAGAGTTGCACTTTTGAAGTGCATGCTTGGCAGATTCCTTGACATTAAACACCAGAACTGAAAGAATAATTACTATGTTCCACAATTCCTGGACAGTATGAGTGCAAAGGAACTGCCTTCTCCGAACACAGTGACTAGAGTTGAAGTGCCATACAGGCTCATTTCAATTGAAGAAAGTCTGTACCCATGGATCAAAAAGAAGTGATTCTGAAACATGTATTCAAACAAATTTATTCAGCATGTTTCATTGGTTCCTGGGGAAATTTTAGAAGTTCCTAAAAATTTCTTTCATTGGTCTCTGGAGAAATTTCTAAAATTTGGAATAAATTTTGGTGAATTTGGAACAACAGCTTAAATCCTCTTTAAACTTCATGGCTTAACTAGAATATTCTTTTTGAACCTGTGTGCCAAATTTCATACTAATAGGATAACCCACCCCATAGTTGGCTATCACATAAAAATAATGTAATGAAGTTTTGGTGGTAAACACTTCTTGAGTAGAATATAGTAGTTTTTACTCCTGTACAGTATATAGCCCCAGGGGCTCACATCTGGTGAGTATGGGCTTGGCACAACCAGGGCCCTGAGCTGGATATATATATATTATCTCTCTCTCTCTCTCTCTGGAATTTTTTGCAAGCCTCAGGCTTCCTTGCACCATATGGCTAATAATAATTATCAGATAATCAAATGCACCTGAAATGTAATGTAGTGCCTACATTACCCAACTTGTTAGAAGTGTCATATTCTACTAGTAGGGTAAGACTGATTAAAAACAACACTTCAGTATGTGATCGTTCCTTGAAAATTGAAGGCTATGGAATGATGACCTTCAAAGCAGTCCAAGGCCTGCAAAAACATGTGCGGAAAGATTGATATTAAACAGAAGTTTACTTCTCAAGTAATAAGCAGTGCTCTAGAAATAATATCAGTTTCTCAGATGGATGGTGGGGGGTGGTGGCACATTTAGTTGTAATGTTGTAGTAGTAGTGGTAATAATAATGGCAAATAATGCAAGAAAGCAAACTTATATAGCTTCAGCCAAAAAAAAAAAAAAATTGCCTATCCGTACCCTCCAAGAATTTGTCTAGTTTTTTCTCCCTTGAATTTATTCAACTCATCCACTTCCACAACAACAGATGGAACCCTGTACCAACAATCAGCCATCTGCTGGCTGAAGGCAAATGCACATCTATCCTGAAACCATCTTTCCTCAACTTGAATTTATGCCCCCACGTGTATAGTCTCAGCAAGTGGAAGAATACCATTAACATTCAGCTTACTCCATCCAGTCAAGGCTTTAAACACCTCAATCAGATCTCCCTGCAGCTACTTAGTCTCAAGATGCTGCAATTTGCAGAACTGAATTTAGGTAAGAGCACCCTTTTGTTCCCTGAACAGCCTGGTTGCCCCTCTCTGTGCCTGTTCTAGAAGATCTACATCCTTCCTAAAGTGACACCTCCAGAACGTATACAGTACTCAAGATGCAGCCTAACCATGGCCTTATACAAAGGGATAATTACCTCCTTGTTCCTGCAAGCAAAGTTTCTGTGTATCATTGACAAAACCCCATGAGCTGTCCTGGTAGCATGTCTGCTATGCTCAGAGAATTTCATGTCTGACTGCACACCTACCCCCCAGGTCTTTTCATTCTCCACTACCCTGAGTGTAGTACCACACAGTTGATAAGTTACTTTTGGGTTACTGCTACCCATGTGCAGTATCTTTCCTTTGTCAATGTTAAACTTGGACTGCCATTTCTCAGCCCATCGACAGAGTTTTCCCAAGATTTTGTTGCAGTAACTCACCCAGATGACCGTCGTTAATCACCCGCCAACATCATCTGAAAACTTAGACATTAAGCCTGATATACCTTCATCGGTATCATTGATAAATATTGAAAACAACAATGGGCCAAGCACTGAAACCTGGGGAACTCCACTGATAACATTAGTCCATGAAGAGCAGTGCCCATTGATAACCACTCTGACCCCTTCCACTTAACTATCTCAGCCCTTTATCCATAGTAGTAACTTGCCCTTAATGCCACATTGCTCCAGTTTCTTCAGCAGTCTTTTACAAGAAGGCTTGGATTTCAAGCCTTCTTGAAATCCAAGTATATGATGTCAAAATTACTTTTTCCATGCAGTTCCTTGGTCACTGCATCTTAGTAGCCTATCAAATTGGTTAGATAAAATTGTCCCTTGACAACTCCATGATGCGATTGCAGTATAATTGCATGCTTGTCCAAATGGTCCTGCATTACTTCTTTAACCAGTGATTTCATTATTTTCCCTTGAACAGAAGTTAAACTAATAGGTCTGTAATTACTCATGTTACCCTCTGATCCCTCTTGATTGGCGATATATTTGCAACATATCCAGTCTACAGGGACCTCCTCTAAGGATGCTCTCATAATTATGGCTAACAGTTTTCCAACCCACCTATCACTGCCTCGATAGCATCAGCAAATATTCTTGCACCCTTTCTATTCAAGTGTAACCCACCTCTGTAAAAACAGTCTTGTCTATTAATAAGCACAGACCACGCCGAGAAAAGTTCTACCCCATGAGGCTTGCACATCCTCTCCAGGGCTGAATTGATTGACAAGGCTGTAATGTATACGCCCACATATGGAGTCTGGGCAGAATTTGCAGACACTTTCAAATTCAGTCCTACCTCGCCACTTTTTTTAACATTGCCCTGTACTTGATAAGTAAGTCATCAGATCTTCTACTCTTAATATTAGTGCCATTGTGTACAACATTATCACCTTTTGTACCCTTAAAAGGCATCTACTTTTGTCCTTGGCGTTGGTCCTATTCCTCCTATCCTTCTTGCACAACATATTTCTTGTTTCCCTAACAATAACTAGCTCCTCTGGAATCAGCATATTCTGCTCTGAAGATTGCTGTTGTGTTGTCTGTTGCACAAGAGTGAGTTCTGTCATTGAGTTGAGCAGCTGAGAGCTTGATGGGCACCATTTTAATTCCTTCGAGAGCAGCTACTCTTCAAACTGTCATAAACACCTATCAGAACGCTGAGTTGGTGCCTAATTTCTTCACACTCTCTGCACCTCACACACAAAGACATCCTCCTTGGCTGGATTATGTCCTGTTCCAGAAAGATCTGCAAACATTTCACAAGTTGCACATTTTTTTAGGCTGTGATCCATTGGAGAATCACCCTCTTTGGTTCTTCCCCAGCCATTGCATTCTGGCTATTTTGTAGGCTTGTTGATTTACTGCTCTTGTTTGTGGCATGATAAAAGCATAACAATATATGTGTAGTTTATGTATTATCAATTTAATTTATTATAAAGCCTTCCTGGGGTGCTAAGTAAACATATGCAAAAATTTGGCTTTAGTCTGATTTTACCATGTTCAGTAATGCTTTGCATCTTGTATAGAGATAATTTGAAATTTTATCAGGGGTGGGTGAGTTGCCAAATTTTTATCGATCTCATTTTTATGAAATTTGGGATGGACTGACAAATATTTTGAAAAGATTCAAATATAAAATTTTATGAAAATACCTCTATTAGGGTTCATTAGATGTAGATGGAATATTCTGCAGAAGGATGTGGTGAGATAGTAAGTACATTTTTTTACCCCCAAGATAACATGAAACTGTAAAAATTTAAGGAATTTAAAGAGCTGGACTAATTTTATTGTACATGTATACCTTTGTGAGATTATCATGTGATCAGCTGTACAACCAGGATAGCTCGTATCCATCAACGTTCAGGCTTCAATTGAGTTTCACCATTGTTTTGTGAAATTCAACATTTAGTGTTTTACACATGTGCATATGTGCCTAACACATTGATATAAATTGTGAAAGGCAGTCTATTTACCAAACCTCTTATAAGGGATTCTGTCTTTGATGATCCATAAGGGGAACCACCCTGCTTATTTTTCTTACCAACATTCTCAGATTCTTCCAAGTTTCTCCAAACTCAAACATTTGCCTACTTAACCTGTCTCTCCAATAGAATATCACTACAAAGGTGTTTAGCCACTAGCAGTACAAAGTAGAAGCCACCCAGTAGCTGATAACCACACACCCACCCATTCAGGCATGGGAAATAGCTGTTGTCCAGTTCAGGGACGATCAGAGTGGATGCCATTGCTTATATATTTTTCATTTTTTCACCATTTTTGTCATTAATAAATTTGTTTATACTTAGTGCAGCCAGAGGAGTTTATGACTTAAATATAAACTATTTTATTGCAGCTGATAGCACAACAGTTAACAATGGACTGTGTATCTTTTGTAGTAGTATAAGGGCCCAATCTCACAGTATGTGTATCCATGTGCAGTACCTTATTTCCTGACCACAGTAAGCCCCTGTGTATCTCAAACTAAAGATAGTTCCACTGAAGAAGGCCCTGAAATTATAGTCTGTTATTAATATATTTATATAATTTCAGATAGTTTTTAGTTTAAGCCTAAATAATTAATCTTTTTAGGTGATTGTGTTAGTGTTACCATATTTTTATTTCACTGAATTCATTTTAATGCAGTATTACGTGGATTGTTACCCATAGTATGTGAATACTGCTTAATAAATGGCTTCCAAAATGTGATGAATATTTTGTTTTCTTCTTAATTTAGTGCTTTAGATGTGATGGCTTTTAAAGATTCTTGTTCTTCTTTTATTTATAATAATTATGAAATGATTTTTTGCAGAATTTGAAAAGGGGAATGAAGAGGCAGCTATAGTGAGTAGGTTTATAAACAGGCAATTAGTTTGTAATTTATTGCTCAATTTAAATGCTAAAACTAACTATTTATACAGAGTAAAAAAAAAAAAAAGTTGCTGTTTTCATAATTTAAATCAGGAGTGGCCAACTTTTGACCACAAAGAGGCTAAAATATGCCTTAGAGTCATTCGTATAAGCTCAGTACTAAAATAATAAATAAGTTTTGTGATTTTTTTATTAAGCAGATATTATTTGTGTATTGTATGTGTTATTACATACATAAGCATGTCTAGAAAGTAAAGAACCAAAAAATGCAAAGATCCAAACCCTCCACAGATAACACAAATATCAAGGAAACAAAATTTTATTCAAATTTATTTAGATTACATATTTTACTATTTTTCTACATAATGCATAATACATGTAAATGTTCTTCACAGTTATGATTGCTAATGGGATTTAAACACTAGCAACAGTTTTTGTATTCCCTGGTCATAAAAGTCTATCATCTAATGTTTTAACAAGTTTGTAACTTCAATTTTCACTTTAGTTCTAGGCTATATGGTGGGTCGTTGAATATTTCCCACTGAAATTATACTGACAGTTCTTTTGTGCAAGTGGCAGTACGAGGTCTTGCATTAACAGACAATAAATAAATGCCTCCAGAACATGCCTTTTTTCTGAATGGTTTGGTTGCCATATTTTGCAGTCTCACAATACATGATTTTTTGTTTATGTTCCTTGCAGCATAAATTCAACCAACAGAACATCTTTCTGTCTCAGAAAATAGTAGCCATGATTTTTTTTTTTTTTTTTTTTGCCAAAGCTGGTTGTTGAATTTCTTCATTTGAGGTGAGCACTTATGCATCTGACATAGTGGTTGATGTTTGCACTGTAGAGTGTGATTGCTAACCCAAGTCTCATTGCCATTCACTGTCTGACAGAGGATTACCTACATCTTGTAATACTGCAGAAATGTCAATCAGTTTGCCACTCATTTTGCTTTCTGAGCATCAGGTAACATTTTTGATATCCATCTGACACACAATTTACAGTATTACAGTAGTTCAGATGCTGTTTCACTGTTTTGAGAAGCATTGATCTCTGAAGTATTGGGAAAACTATTATGAAGATTGGAAATAGTTTGCCTCCATTCTCCCAAATTATTTTGTCAGTTCTTTGAGTCAAATTTTCATCAGTAATGGATAGTTTTCTGCTCCATCTGGACACCTTGCATTTGACTCTGCTACAATCTGGCAATTCATAAAATTTTCTCCATAAGTTTACTTGTGGTCCTTGAGGCTCTCACAAACATGCTCTCAGATATGCCAGACAAGCTGTACTTGCTATCTGGGAGTCTAAAACGCTGATGGAACTGATATTTACGTGACACTCAAGTCAAGTGGACCCAATTTCGGCGAAGTCCAGATGGTCTGTGACAGCCAAATCCTCTGCTTGCACCTTCACGATGGTGGGACTGTTAGTAATCTTGGGTATAACCTCCATGCATAAGCACTGTGGGTGACCACAGAGGTGTGAACCAACGTAACCAGAGGTCGAGGTGTGGCGCCCACACCACATGGAGGAATGCCGCCTGTCTGTGTTACCAGGCAGTACTAGGTGGTAGATGACTCTCATCAACTGGTGCAATACCACCACTTTGCTTAAAGTGGTGGTATTGAAGTGGAGGCTTGAAGTGGTGGAACCTTTGTTTAGTCTCCAGAGCTAAGTTCCAGTCAACCCTTCACCATCTCTTCCATCAGGCAGTATGACCGATGACTTTTGAGGTTATGACGAACATCATGGCAAGATCCAATCTTCTTTACATTTCGAGGGTGCAGCTCTAAAACGGTGTTCGCAGGCCGGCCGCTAGTTAGTACACCAGATCAAACCTATTGGTAACTCTTAGATTATACACTAGCTGGATCAGCTAGTGTATAATCTTGCTACCTCTACTCTGCCAGATAGTGACTGGAGGAAGTCTGAGTATTGTGTATGCAGGGGGCATTGTCGAGGCCACGATATGTCAAGGATCTGGATATATTCTTACCATGTGTACGCCACATCCAAAAATTTCATTACTTCATACAGCATGTCCCCCCTCCAATTTTTCTTACTATTGAATATACCATGAATTGTCAAATTTATAGAGTAAGCTTATCTGCGAAAATATCTAAACCTCCCAAACACTTCCTAGTTCATTTCACAAATATATGTGGTCTCAATTCTAATCTCAATGATGTCCATTTCCACTTGCAGTCTGCCAAACCCCACATGCTTTTTCTGACAGAATCTCAGTTATTGGTTGATTCAACTACTGCTCATCTCAGTTGCCTAAATTATTCACCATATGATTCCTTTTGCCTCAAAGGTGATATTTGTGTATATGTCCGCTCCAATATTCCCTGTCAGAGACTTGGTAACTTAAAGTCAAGAGATTTTAAATCTCTCTACCTCATTGTGTCAATTCATCTGTTGTCTCTACCGTTCTCTCAACTCCACTAATTGCTTGGAGCTCTTTGACTTCCTCTCTTTGCAACTTTACTTTCTCCAGTCCAACTTTCCTAATAGTGAGGTAATTTTCCCTGGTGATTTTAATGTTCACAACTCCAGCTGGCTTCCGTTTTCTAATCACACTGACCCCGCTGGTCAAGATGCTGAGGCTTTTGCAATTACTAATGACCTTGCACAGATTGTTCATTTACCTTCAAGAATACCTAACAATCCTAACCATACAGTCAACACACTTGATCTTTTTCTCACAAACAACCCTTCTAAGTACACTGTTGAAGTGAGTGGTCCTTTAGGCACCTCAGATCACAACTTGGTGATTGTCTCTTCTCCAATGGAGCCTTTATCTCATGGATATTGCCAACCTCGTGTTGTTTGGCATTACAAGAAGCAAAATGGGATGACCTGCGAGATTTCTTTTCTTCTTTTCCTTGTTTGGATTACTGTTTCAAAACTTCTGATGTCAACATTTGCTCAGATCATGTCAGTGAAATTATTCTTGCAGGAATGGAATCCTTTATTCCACACTCCACTTTAAAATATCTTCCTTTATCTAAACCTTGGTTTTCCAATAAATGTGCTACGGCTGTTCAAGAGGAGAACGTTGCATATCGTAATTGGCTTGTTTCCAATTCTTCAGTTTCATTTTCTGCCTACACCAAAGCTCGCAACAATTGTAAAGCAGTTATTAATCAGTCCAAACTAGATTTTGAACAGGCTAAGAGTAGGAAACTTGCTTCTTGCCCTAATGGTAGCCGAGCAATCTGGTCTCTTGCCAAAGCTATTGGCTGCAACCTTTACCCATCTCTGTCAAAACCAGATGGTTCTGTTTTCACTTCGGCCAAGGATAAAGCTTACTTGCTAGCATCCCAATTTTCTTCCAACTCATATATTAATGATCTTGGTAAAACACCTCTCACCATTCCCAACACACTCCTTTTAATGCCTCCTGTGGTCTTCCGTCAGAAGGATTTTGACGAATCTTGATTCAAAGAAAGCTCCAGGTACTGATGTTTTTCTCCACTTGTTCACAAAACCTGTGCTCCTGAACTTCCTCCTGTTCTATGTTGCTTTTTTTTTCACTTTCTTATTCCATAGGTGTTTTTCCTTCTGCTTGGAGGCACCTCCGTAGCTAGGTGGGCAGGAGCAGCAGTGCGTAGCACACACTTCTTGATTAGACTGGGGTTCAAGCCCGTGACCACCAAATACGGAGGATGTGGGAAGGTCAGGGAATTACGACCGCATATCCCCGGAGCAATATGGCCTTAGTTGCTAATGCTCCTAAAAACCAAATAACAACAACAACCTTCTGCTTGGAAATTTGCTCATATCCAGCCAGTTCCTAAAAAAAGGGTGACAAATGCCTCCCATCCAATTATCATCCTATTGCAAATTACTTCTACTCTTTCTAAAGTAATGGAGAAATCAATTAACCGCCAACTTTTAAACTATCTAGAAATCTTCCATCTGATCAACGATCGCCAATATGGATTCTGTCAGTGTCAATCCACTGGTGATATTCTGGCTTATGTTACCCATTTATAGACAAATTCAATGGAAAAGTTTGGTGAAACGCAAGCAGTTGCTCTTGACATCTCAAATGTTTTTGATCTTGTTTGGCATAAAGGTCTTCTAAACAAGCTTCCATCTTATGGTTTGCCAACTGTTTTTTGTAATAAGTTATCTAGTTTTTTCTCTGATCGCTCACTGAGGGTGATGATGGATAGATGGCTATCTGTCTTCTAACTTCTCCACTAATGCTGGTGTCCCCCCAGGTTCAGTTCTTTCCCTTACTCTTTTCCTCTTGTATATTAATGACCTTCTTCCATTGACTGGAAATCCTATCCATAGTTTTGCCAATGATAGCACATTGCATTCCACTTTCCATTTTGAGAAACCTTGCCCTGCTCAATCGGCTTCGAACTTCTCGAATATCTGCTACCAATTCCTTAAATGCCGATCTCCAGGTAATACTCCAGTGGGGCAAGCAAAGACAACTTAGGAGCAGAAGGATTCTTCTGCTCCTATACTTACATTTGATATATGATATAGGCAAGATGATATATCTGTTTTGGGGATTACCCTGACTTCTAATCTCTCTTGGCACAAGCACATTACAAATATTGCTTCCTCTGCATCTAAAAAACTTGGTTTTCTCTTTCGCTTTCAGTGTTACTTTTCTTCCAAACAGGTTCACTCTGTACAAATCGTAAATCAACCCTACCATGGAATATTGTTCCCACATCTTGGGCGGTGCTCCCAAAACCTCTCTCAGGCTTCTAGATTCCATTCAGAAGAGGGCAGTTAGGTTAATTAATGACTCCTCTCTAACAGAGTCTCTCCACTCACTGTCTCATAGTCATACTGTTTCTGCTGCATGCCTTTTCTACAAATACTTCCATGGGCACTGTTCTTCTGAATTGGCTTCTATAATTCCCACTCTCTCTTTCAAAATAGTTCGAACATGTGCCGCCACCAGCCAACATCCATTTACTGTGCAACTTCAAACTCACAGAACCAACTTTTCATCTTCATTGTTTATTAATTCCGCTGCTGTTTTCTGGAACAACCTTCCTTCGCACGTATTTCCTAAAAATTACAGTCTACAGAACTAATGTCAACAAATATCTTCTTTTGTGTTCTCAACCTCCAACCCAAGCACATTACCAAGTACTATAGGTTCTAATACCTCTCCTGTTTGGGGTTTTCATAAAAAAAAAAAAAAAAACTAACTGCTGATAATCAAAGCAGGTGAAACATTCATAGCATTTAAAGATAATCTGATAACAGAATGAATCTCACATCTGGTGGGATTTTCAATAGGTATCATCATTGTGTTCTTGTACTGCGCAATGCAACACATTCATAGTAACTAAACCACTATATTGTGTGTGTTTGGTAATGCTCTATGTAGTATGATATGATTATCGTGACAGCCCCCTGTTGTTTTTTAAGGTTGCTGTAGGTACAGTTATCTTAGAAGCAGGAATCTATTTTAAATTCAAAACTAAAGAAGACTGCAAATTATTATCGTTATCAAGGGATAACAACTCATGGTTATCCAGCGAATTACTAAAGGAAGTCTGTTTCTGACTATTGAATGCATTATTGTAAAGCTTTCAAAATGTTATCCCTATCCAACTGCAAAATTTTAATATTCTCAGATTAAACAAATAATGAATAATGTGTCACTTTTTGATTTAGGTGACTATAGTGTTAATAGTAGTATTATCATTAGCATTAGTTGAGGCATATGGCGCAAGAAAGCAAGCATATAAAGCAACAACCCAAACCCCACCTCCTTCCCATTTCACTCATCCAGTCATTCCAAATGTTTGTCTAGTTCAGCTTTAAATTTATTTAAGCTATCAACTTCCACAACTGCAGATGGAAGTCTGTTCCAGCAATCAACTACACACTGGCTGAAGGCAAACTTCCGCACATCTATTCTACAACTGGCTATCCTCAATTTGAATCTATGCGCCTTCAGGGTTGTAGTCTGAGCAAGCGGAAGAATCCCATCAGCATTGAGCCTGCTCAACCTGTTCAAAGCCTTACACACCTCAATCAGATCGCCTTGCAGGTGCCTAGTCCTCTGGTCCTTGAGGTTGTCACAGACATTCTCTCAGATATTCCAGATAAGCTGTACTTGCTATCAGGGAGTCTAAAACGCTGATGGAACTGATATTTGGGTGAATTCAAGTCAGGTGGACCCAATTTCGGTGAAGTCCGGATGGTCGGAGAGAGCCAAATCCTCTGCTTGCATCTTCACGATGGTGGGACTGTAAGTAATCCTGGGTATAACCTCCATGCACAAGCACACTATGGGTAACCACCCAGGTGTGAACCAACATAAGCAGAGTTTCGAGGTGTGGCGCCCACACCACATGGAGGAATTCTGCCCCTCTGTGTTACCAGGCATATACTAGGTGGTAGATGACTCCCATCAACCAGTGCAGTACCACCACTTTGCTTATTGGAGGCTTGAAGTGGTGGAATTCATGTTTAGTCTCCAGAGCTAACAACCTTCCTTCTTACGTATTTCGTGAAAATTACAGTCTACAAGAGTTCAAGTCTAATGTCAACAACTATCTTCTTTTGTCTTCTCAACTTCCAACCCAAGCACAGTACCAAGTACTATAGGTTCTAATACCTCTCATGTTTGGGGATTTTCATTAAAAAAAATAAAAAAAAAACTAACTGCTGATAAATCAAAGCAGGTGAAGCATTCATTCATAGCATTTAAAGATAATCTGATAACAGAATGAATCTCACATTCGGTGGGATTTTCAATAGTTATCATCATTGTAGTAGTAGTGGCATGTGATGCAAGAAAGCATATGTATGAGCTTATGCAGCATCAGCCAAAAAAAAAAAAATCACACCATTCCCTCCAAATGCCTGTCCAGTTCCTCCTTAAATTTATTCAACCTATCAACTTCCACAACGACAGATGGAAGATTGTTCCAGCAATTAACCACCCACTGGCTAAAGGCAAATTTCCGCACATCTATTCTACATCTGTCTTTTCTTAATTTGAATTTATGCCCCCTTAGGTTCCTAATCTGAACAAGTGGAAGGATCCCATCAGAATTCAGCGTGCTCAACCCATTCAAGGCCTTATACACCTCAATCAGATCACCGCGCAGGTGCCTAGTCTCCAGCCACTGCAATTTGCAAAACTTAAGCCTCTCTTGGTAAGAGGATCCCTTCATTCCCCTCACCAATCTTGTTACCCTTCTCTATACACGCTCAAGTAAATCTACATCTTTCCTAAAATGAGGCCTCCAGACCTGTACGCATTACTCAAGGCATGATCTGACCATTGCCTTATACAGAGGGATAATCACCTCCTTTTCCCTGCTAGCAAAATTCCTATATATCATTGACAAAACCCCATGACCTGCCCTGGCAGCCTGTCTGCATTGCTCAGAAAACTTCATATCTGACTGCACAATTACTCCCAGGTCTTTTTCATTTTCTACCACCTTAAGTGTAGTACTACACAGTTGGTACGTTTCTCTGGGGTTACGTACCAACTGTGTGGTACTAACCACACAGTTGGTACGTCTGATTATCGTGACAGCCCCCTGTTGTTTTTTATGGTTGCTGTAGGTACAATTTTCTTAGAAGCAGGAACCTATTTTGTTCAAGTCTAATGTCAACAGATATCATCTTTCGTCTTCTCAACCTCCAACCCAAACATGGTACTAAGTACTATAGGTTCTAATACCTCTTGTGTTTGGTTTTTTCATAAAAAAAAAAAATAAATAAAATCTCCAGACACTGCAACTTGCAGGACTCTACCATCCCTTAAGCCTTTCTTGGTAAGAGTACCCCTTTGTTCCTCTCACCAACAACTCTACATGCTTCCTAAAATGGGGCCTTCAGACCTATCAGGCTACATCTTGAGTATACAGTACTCAAGGTGTGACCTGACCATTGCCTTATAAAAAGATATAAGCACCTCCTTGTCTGTGCTAGCAAAATTCCTATATATCATTGACAAGACTCCGAGACCTGCTCAGCACTGCTCAGAGAACTTTATATCTGATGGCACAATTACCCCCAGGTCATTTTAATTCTTCACTTCCCTGAGTGTTGTATCACACAGTATGTTTCTCTTGGGTTACTGCTAACCAAGCAGTACTTTGCATTTGTCAATGTTAAACTTCAGTTGCCACTTCTCAGCCCATCTGCCTGACTTTTCTAGATCCTGTTGCAGTAGCATACTGTCTTTACTGTCATTAACAATCATGCCAGCCTTTGTATAATCTGCAAACTTGGACACTAAGCCTGATATACCTTCATCGATATCATTGATAAATACAGAAAACAACAAATAATCCCAGCACCGAACTTTGGGGAGCTCCACCAATAACATTAGTCCCCGAAGAGCCGTGTCCATTTATTACTACTTTCTCTGTCATCTCTCACTCTACCATCCCTTTATCCATTATAGAAATTTGCCCTTAATGCCATATTGCTCCAATTTTTTAAGCAGTCTTCCATGTGCAACAGTATCAAAAGCTTTCCTGATATCCAAGTACAGTGGGATATGCTGGAATGAATGTAATTGGTTCTAGAACCTTATTCGTTATAGCATGTTTGTTCTAGCATACATTGAAATATATTTATTTAGGTATAATCCGCTCCAGGCTCGCAGTCTAAGTTTTTGCTGGATCCCTGGCCATTTAGGCATTCCGGGAAATTAAAGTGCTGACTTTGCCGCTAAACATCCTCAATCCGCTCTCTCACAAGATCCTCAGGTTCCTCACTCTGATTATAAGTCTGTCGTATGCAAAGTGTGGTACCATAAATGGTCACAGACCTGGAAAAGTGACACCAGCAATAAACTTTACCAGATAAAAGAAGATCCAAAGCTGTGGCTGTCTGGCTTCCGACAAAACAGACGAGAGGAAGTGGTACTGGCAAGACTCAGAATTGGACACACCCATCATACTCATCTCTTTCTGTTATTGGGAGAAAATCCACCACAGTGCTCATCCTGTCAGACGCAACTTACGGTCCGTCATTTTCTGGTTGATTGTCCCTTACATTCAGCCATCTGGTCAAACACTTTTCAATCACTCTCCACGTTGACTACACACCTGATTTATCTAATTTCTTAGGAAATGAAGTGAATATTGCAGAACTTTTATTATATCTAAAATATATTGGCTTGTACAGAAGCATATAATTTAACCTCTCTAACGATATGCTTGTAAATTAACGATGAACAGACACAATTTAGCCTTAGTAGCCCTTGTTGTTAAACCGAATAACAACAACAACCTGCAGTCTAGAGCAAAGTTACCATCCAATACAATGATTTACACAGGAAAAATATAATACAAAATGAAAAATATAAGTGTAAAAATAATATAAAATTAATGTATTTAACTTTTATACACTGTACATAAAATTTGAAAAGCATAAACAATATTCCCCCAGTGAAAATATAAACAAACTTTCCCTAATAAAAATCATAAAACCTAGAGATTCCCTTCGCGACCTGTGCAATTTTTATTTCTTCCTTGTTTTTTAAAATTCTACTGATTGTTGATTTAGCCATACCATATTCAGCACTTAGATCTCCTACACTTTTTCCACTTTCTCGCTTGGAAATTACTTTGTATTTGTATTTCTTTCTTAATCTCTAAGTTAATTAGCTTTCTCACTCTATTTTGCCGGCTCATGGCTAAAATTATATAGCAGAATAATTAAGAAAAATATTTTCGCTGCTAAAGGGCAAAGAAGCAGATAACTGAACCTTACAAACGATAACAAAGATGATAACTGATGCTCTAATCAAAGCTGGAATTAGAGTGGGAAGTGCTCTAATCAACATTTCATGTACACACACACACATGCTGCGTTGGCCGATAGCATTCCTCTGCGTAGCATCTGTGTTCACTGTAGAATCCTGATTTTATTGATAAAAACTGTTCATTGTAGCATCGTTCGTTGTAGCATATCTGACTGTATATGATATCAAAATTATTTGTTGCATCCAGTTCCTTTGTGACCACGTCGTAGTGGGCACCTCCATAGCCACCTGGCCTTCTTGATTAGACCGGGGTTCGAGCCCGTGACCACCAAATATGGAGGATGCAGAAAGGTCAGGGAATGACCACCGCATATCCCCCAGAGCAATATGGCTTTAGTTGCTAATGCTCCTAAAAACCAAATAACAACAACCACGTTGTAGTATCCAATCAAATTGGTCCTCCCCTTAACAAACCCATGCTGTGTCTGAACTATTACTGCAGTCTTGTCTAGGTGATCCTGCAATGCTTCTTTAACCAGTGACTGCATTATTTTCCCCAGAACAGAAGTTAAACCAACAGATCTATAATTATTTGTGTCACCTTTGAAACTCCATTGTGAATTGGGGATATATTTGCACATCTCCAGTCCATGGGGTCCTCCCCAGAATCTAAGGAAGCTCTCATAATTAGGGCTAAGGGTTTACTTACTTCCCTCGCTGCCCCCTTCAATGTAACTGGATAGATTTCATCCCCCCCCGCCCCAGTGCATTTTTTATGTTTAACTTCAACAATTTCTCCTCCACTTTGCTCTCCATTATTGCAAAATCATATAGTAAACTTTTGCTCTTCCCTTCCTTACAGAATTCCTCATGTATGAATGTGGATGCAAAATACTCATTCAGTTTCTGAGTTATCTGTGCAGGATCATCAACAGTCAAATCACCAACATCAAGTGGACCAATCTGATTCAGCTCCTTCGTTCTTGAGTTCACATGAATAAAGTCTTTATTTTTCATTGCATCCTTTGTCAAGGATTTCTCGTAATCAGCTTTCACTTGCCTAACCTCCTTTATGACTAGATTACAGACTAACTTATATCTACCATAGGCTTCTGTGTCACTTGATTTATATGCATCCCATATATTTTTCTTCTCTGCCACGAGCCTCATCAGTTCATCTGACATCTATTTAGCTCTAAATCTAGAACAGTATTTCTTGGTTGGTATTAAAAGCCTAGTAGCCTCCAAAATTAATTCCTGGAAGGATTCCCATTTAGAATTCATGTTTTTAACATCATCAGTTGATCCCACCATATAGAATTTAAAAACTGTCTGAGACTACTGTAGTCACCTTTACGAAAGCAAAAGTCTTTTTTCCCTTTACCGCTGATGGTAGTTACATTTTTTAAATAAATTACACATCAGTACACTGTGATCTCTGTCACCTAGTGGTTCCTTTATCTGAAAATTCTTATTGCATGAATAATCACTGCTGATAAACTGATTAAGAGTATTACTCCCTCTGGTTGCCCCTCCCCATTCCGAACATGCTGCTGCTGTAGATTTATTCATTCAATAAATCCACAAAAGTCTTGCTAATGTAATGACCAATCCACAAGTTCCAGCTGATTACTGGAAAGTTAAAATCCCCCATTGCAAGCCAATTTGTTTTACTGGCCCACTCTATTTCTCTGAACAATTCTTCGTTGTACTCATCAGAGTCCTTAGGCCTATAACACACACCTACTCTCATTTTCACTTTTCCAATGCTTATTTCACATTGATTGACTCAACATTGCACTGTCCTCCAAGTTCAACTGGATTCAGTTTCTTAGATTTTATATGTTCCTCGATTAATAGAATAACCCCTCCTCCCTTCCTACCTTGTCTATCCTTTCTGTACACATTGTATTCCCCAAATTCCAATTCTTCACTACTTATATCTGTGTGACCCCATGTCTCTCATATCCGAACAGTATCTGCCTGTGATATCTTAAGCAGCACTTGATACTCCCAGCAGTTCTTGAAATCCCCAGCAATCTGCTCTCCAGGCTGCTTCACATTTCAGTAGAAGCAGTGCAAGAATCACTTTTGCCTTTGCCTGTGGCTACTGTTAACTTTTAGTCTGTGAATCCTCCAAATCTAGCAGTTTTCCAATCTACCTAACACTGCCTCGATAGTATCAGCAAATATTCTTACACCATTTTTATTTAAGTGTACCCAATCCCTGTAAAAGCAGTGTCTTCTGTTAACAAGCACAGACCATTCTGAAAAAAATTCTACCCTATGAACCTTGCATAATCTCTCTAGGGCCAAATTGATTGACAAGGCTCTCATCCTGTACTTCCTCCTATCGTGTCTGGGCAGAATTGCAGACACTTTCAAATTTAACCCTAACTCGTGACTTTTTTTCAACATTGACCTGTACTTGTTAAGTGAATCTTCAGTTCTCTTACTCTTAAGGTCATTTGGGCCAACATGTACAACAGTATCACCTTTTGTGCCCTTAAAAGATGATATCTGCTCTACAATGCCATCAACTTTTACCCCTGGCATACGTACCCTGGTCCTGTTCCACCTATCATTTTTGTATAATATATTCCTTGTCTCCCTGGCAATAGCATCTACCAACAATAATTAGCTTCTGTGGAACCAGTGCATTCTGCCTTGGTGGTTGCCGCCAATGTTGCTTGATGCACAGGAGTGAGCTTTGGCATCGAGTTGGGCAGCTGAGAGTTTGATTGGCTCCTCATGTTAATTTCTTTAAGGGCATCTACTCTATACCTCAAACTCTCATTGGCACCTCTGTAGCCAGGCGGGCAGAAGCAGCAGTGCGTAGCACATCCTTCTTGATTAGACCGGGGTTCGAGCCCTTGCACACCAAATACGGAGGATGCAGAAAGGTTAGGGAATGACCACCACATATCTCCAGAGCAATATAGCCTTAGTTGCTAATGCTCCTAAAAACCAAATAACAAACAAACAAACTCTCATAAACACCCATCAGAACACTGAGCTGCTGCTGCCTAATTTCTTCACACTCTCTGCATCTAGCTCCCACAAAGACATCCTCCTTATCTAGATGATGTCCTGTTCCAGAAAGGTCCACAAACACTTCACATTTCTCACATTTTTTAGACTGATGTATTGGAGAATCGCTCCCTTCGATTCTCCCCCAAGCCACAGCACTCCCACTACTTTGTGTTCATTGCTTTCATGCCTTGATCTGGATCATGATTCCTTTTAAGTGCAATTTAATTAACAATGAAATTTAATAAGGTTAATAAATTTTATTGATTAATTGATAATATGATACTAAGTTAACCTAATGCTGTACTATGTATATCTAATACAGTGCTATGTATTGCACTATCTAGTTTTATGTTATACCTTACGCTATCTAGTTTATGATATATGTTACGCTATTCCATATCGATCTAATATACTATAACAATGGCTATATAATATAACAACAAACTATAACAATGGCAACAAGTTACAAACGGTTCAAGGCTCTGTGGACACTAAGTATTAACTTGCAAAATCGCTATCTAAATTCAAAATAAACAAAGGACTTCTTGAAAATAAATTAATATGAAAATTAAGTCAATGAAATGGCAAAAATATAGCTAAGACTTATCACTTTGCTGGAGCTGTAAAATCTTCTCCTACTCATGGTTAATCTCATTCTTAAAAAAAAAAAAATAGTAAAAAAAAGTATTCATTGCTATTACTATCAATTAACTATTGTGAACTACTCCTATTAACAGTAACTTAATCGTTTAATATAGCCTACAGAAATTTTTAACTGTATAAATCACCCAAATCAAAAGGTTAAATAATACACAGTTATACATTATTACCAAGTTTTTCCAGATGTATAGAGATAAAATGTTGAAAACTTTGGTTTGATATATGCAACAGTCAGAAACAATGATGTTAAGTTCCATAAATCTTTCATCTTAATTTATGGATAATTTACATTACATTAGCAGCAAAAGGCATTGTACTTGCGTACTTTCTTGCACATATAATGCCTTTCTCATTTACACATTATTAAGAGATCTGTACATGGATGTACAGATCTCTTATTTCTGCTACAGGCAGTTATTAAAATAATGTACCTCGGAGATTAAAGACTTCAAGAAGAGTTTACAAAAATTCCACCACCTGGTGTTCATGTTGTAGGTAGCCATGATCAGAATTTGTGTAGCAGTTTTTTTTTTTTTTTTTTTAATTCTTGTGTGGGGGGGGGGAGCTGATGGGAGCACAGGGAGAAATGGACTAACATATTGACATGGATGGTTCCTAACAGTATTCTACATCCTGAAATTCGAAAACGATCCAAACTGCTGTTTTGAAATTTATATTAGTTTCACAAAATTTGCTGAGATTTTGGTGTCAATCAAGTTTTCCTTCTTGAGTAGTGCTCAGAATGTGTCCAACTTAACACGAGGTTTGGCAATAAAATTCCCAGACTAGTGCTGTTAGGATCATATATGATGAGCTTGAAAATATTTGGAAATGGTACCCTGTAGTTCAAACTTCCTCCAGCAAATGGTGGTACAGAGATTGTCCACTAGGCTGACAGATTGCAAGTAACAGTCATTGTCATTAGTAACATTGACATTCTGTATCATTATTTTGCATTTGAACAATAAATGAATATAAAATTTTGCTTTAAATTGGGAAAATCTGTGACAGAAACACATGATATGTTAAAAACTGTTTGTTATTATTATTATTATTATTAGCTATATGGTGCAAGGAAGCCTGAGGCTTATGCTGCACCAGACAAAAAAAAAATTCCCCGAGTTATCCTGAGAGAGAGTGAGAGAGAGAGAGAGAGAGACAGAGAGAGAGAACTAGAAGGGAATCACCAAGAAAGAGAAGAAAGATGATATCCAGCTCAGGACCCTGGGTGTGCCAAGCCCATACTCACCAGATGTGAGCCCCTGGTGGTGAACTGTACTAATGCATTTGAAAGGTATAAGTGGTTCAAAGACAGACATGAGGATGTTGACAAGTGCCCAAGAGGTGGGCACTTGTCAGCTTCTCGAAATGAGGACAGTTACAAAAGTTCAGGAAATTGTGGCAAGAGATTGCCATTTGCTTTCAGAATGATGGCTGATGAGTTGAATATGAATAAAATTTTCGAATAAAATATGAATAAAATTTTCGAAATCACTAGCAAACAGAGCAAAGAGGGGGGATAAAGAATTCTTCACATATATAAATGCCAAGAAGAGCAGGACAAACCAGATCGGACCTTTACGTAAGGGAAAGGGGATAGTAATAAATACACCAGCTGCCGTTGCAGATGAACTCAACAGTTATTTTGCATCGATATTTACAAATGAAAAGCCTTTTGT
The DNA here is from genome assembly GCF_048544385.1 of Mastigoproctus giganteus. Taxonomy (NCBI): domain Eukaryota; kingdom Metazoa; phylum Arthropoda; class Arachnida; order Uropygi; family Thelyphonidae; genus Mastigoproctus; species Mastigoproctus giganteus. The sequence continues at coordinate 120,641,917 of NC_143587.1, forward strand.
GGCAAAGGGAAATTGTGGGAGCGAAGTTAAAAAAAATGTAATTAATGATATTGAAATTTCGCAAGATTATTTAATGAAAAAACTTTCAAGCCTACAGACCAGTAAGGCTCCTGGAGTTGATGGAATATACCCTATAATCTTAAGAGAGGCGGCAAGCGAGTGCATTGAACCATTGAGGCTAATTATGCGAGCATCATTAGACTCTGGGGAGATTCCCTTGGATTGGAAAAGTGCAAATGTATCTCCCATACATAAGGGTGGCTCTAAAAGTGAAGTTGGAAATTATCGACCTGTCAGTCTGACTTCAGTAGTAGGGAAAATCATGGAGGCAATGATCAAGGGTGGAATTCAGGATCATTTGGATCGAATTGAAATTCTCAAGGATACTCAGCATGGTTTCGTAAAGGGAAAATCATGTTTAACAAATCTGGTTCGCTATTTCGAAAGGGTCACTCACGAGCTGGATTTAGGGAATAATTTCGACATTGTTTATTTAGATTTCAGCAAACCTTTTGACTCAGTCCCACATGAGCGGTTGCTTTATAAGCTGGAACAGGTTGGAATCACTGGGAAAATCCTTAGATGGATAGAAAGATGGCTTCAGGGCAGGAGGCAGAGGGTTGGGATAAATGGCTATTCCTCAGATTGGGTTGATGTAAGAAGTGGGGTTCCCCAAGGATCAGTATTAGGACCACTGTTGTTTTTAATTTTCATAAACGACATTGATGAAGGGATAGAGGGCGTGATGTCTAAATTTGCAGATGATGTTAAAATTGGGAGAGTAGTTAATGATCACTGTCAAGCTGAGCTTCTTCAGAGAGACCTAGATAGACTTCAGGAATGGTCAGAAAAATGGCAGCTGTGCTTTAATACAACAAAGTGTAAGGTATTACACCTGGGAAACAGTAATCCCAAAAAAACTTATTCACTTGGTGGAGTTCAACTAAACCCAGTACTGGAGGAAAGGGACTTGGGTGTTACGATACGGTCAGACATGAAATTCTCTGATCATTGTAAACAGGTTGCAAGGAAGGCCCATGGTGTCCTATCGATGATCTATCGAACTTTTGCAAGTAGAGATAGGGACGTGATAATCCCATTATATAAGGCTTATGTTAGACCACACTTGGAATACTGTGTTCAAGTATGGAGACCGCACCCGAAGAAAGACATCGAGCTTCTTGAAAGGGTGCAAAGAAGGGTAACTCGCCTGGTGAGATCGGCAAAAGGGCGTCCTTATGAAGAAAGACTTCGAATATGTGGGTTGCAGAGTTTGGAAACTAGACACCTTAGAGGAGATTTGATTGAGGTGTTTAAGGCTCTGAAAGGCATCAGTAAAATGAATGAGGACAAAATTTTCAAGATTATAAATGATGCTAGAACTAGGGGACATAAATTCAAGTTACGGGGGGGAAATGTTTAAAATGGACTGCAGGAAGTTCTATTTTAGCCAGCGAGTTATAAATTACTGGAATAAGTTGCCTTCATGGGTGGTAGAGGCCGACAGTTTGGGGAAATTCAAAGGTCATCTGGATAGTACTTTCGGGTAAGGGAAGTGCATAGGATGATAGGTTTAATTTCCTTTTTATTTATTTTTTATTTTATTTTATTTTTATTTTATTTTTATTTATTAATTATTATTATTTAGTTATTTATTTATTTATTTTTTGTTTTTATCATTGTTTTGTTCGGATTTTTTTTTTTTTTTTTTTTTTGGCTGGTGCAGCATAAGCCATAGGCTTTCTTGCACCTTGCGGCCGTTACTAATACTAATACTAAAATGATTCATCAAATTCTGTGTGAAGATTTAGGAAAGAGGAAGGTATGTGCAAAATTTGTGCCGCACAGCCTTATGGATGTGCAGAAGCAGTGAAGGGTGTTATCATGCAGAGACTTCATCCAGACTTGTCAAGGCAATCCTGATTGTCACTGGAGATGAATGTTGGGTGTTTCAGTATGACCCAGAGATAAAGCATCAGAGCATGCAGTAGACTTTGGAATTAAATTATCACCAAGGCCCAAAATGTTTGTTTACGCTGTCACCCCTGCACTTTCTTCTAACAAAAACTTTTTTCTCTCTCTCTTTTTATGCCCTCCCAGGTAAGCTCAGGCAATGCCAGGGTTTGCCCGCTAGAGCATATATTCCCTACTAACTGGCCCAGTTCCATGTACCTGGTATAAGGTATGTTCGTGTCAGATGGCACCTGGGATTTCTCCCATCTCCACGTGTGTTTGCTGTATCAAGGACAATACACTGTCAAACCAGAGACTTGAAAGTGTGTAGGCCATGTCTGTGATGTGTTGTGCCCATTGTTTGTCCAGCTTATTGGCTGCCAGGCCCCTAGTGGGGCCTGACGTTGCCCATACCTCGCCACGTGGAGGCTAGCCAGGTATGTCCAGAATCACGGCAAGTTGCTCTGGCAGGTCCTGCCACCTAGTTTCCTGGGATTTCAGTGGCTAGGACCTTTAAAAAAAAAAAAAATTCCATGCGTTGACGTTAATTCTTAATGAGATTTCTGTTAGGAGATAGCTGGTTGGGGTCGAACGCTAGAGATGTGTTAAAAGGTCTAATAGGTTGGGCAAAATTTTGTTGTTATTAAATTTTGACGTGTGGGCTATATGCTAGATGAAATATAATAGTGGGAGGGAGGTGAGGCTGAAGACTGGGGGGTAGAAGTAGAAATAAGGGGCCAATAGAGGAAATGACCCCTGCTAGGCAGTGTGACATGCCCATGCCACACCAGAGGGAAGTTTGGATGGCAGGTGGGGGAAATGAAGAAAAGTTATCTCCCCTGCCATGGATAGGGTATACAGGGGGAGAGGCTGAAGACTGGGAGGGGTGAAAGGCAGAAGTATGGGGACGATAAAGAAGGCGACCGCAGGTGGTCAGTGAGGCAGACCCATGCCTCACCAGGCGACGAGATGGGTCGGCAAAGGGAGGAAACAGAGCATGTCTCCTCTCCCTCCTGCCAGGGATAAGGAATTAAAGATGAATAGGGTTAGGGTAACCCATTCAGATTGCCATATAGCATTTGGTAGTGGAGCTACTGGTGGTCCTTGTCCGTTCCCAGCAGAGATCGGACCAGAGCATGATCGTTCATGGGATGGTTCCCATCCATTCTGCAGTCTTTACAGTCAAAAGGTCTGGGTTTGCTTCTCAGTGTTTGTGAGGTCTTTCTTGTGCCATTTCCCATCCATGTGGTTTTGCGTCACTGTTGTTTATAGAGCATTTCTCATTGATTTGACTTTAGATCCACTTCAGGGTTTAGTTACTTGATCATCAGAGGCCATTGGGTTCCAGGCGTCTTCTGTGGGACGATTGGCTTTGAGATTTGTTCATTTCCTTATTGTGTCAGTGGTTCGCTACGATAAGAGCTCTCCGTCTTGTGAACAGGGCCAGTGCATAGTTGGAGAAAGCCTGATATTCCTCTCTGGTATCCAAGATGTGGTGCTCCTGGCCATATGGTAGATACTGTATTTTGGTGACTAATCAACTGCAGAGGTCATCATAGAGCTGGTAGTCATGCATGAGGTGCTGCCAGCTCTCCAAAACCCACAGGTGCAGGTGGGATCTTCCTGTATTCTGAGTAGGGATAGCTTTGTATTTAAAGCTCCTTGTCCTGTCAGAAGGTATGTTACTTGTAGGCCTGGTATGGTAACTAGGAGCCGGTGTAATGTAGGGTTGTGTTGTTCATTTGGCCTCTTAGCCTATGACCAAAAGGTGAGATGAAAAGCATTGTGGAGACCCACAGGTGCTACTTGACCACTTGAAACTTGAATTAAATAAAAGTTCGCAAAGGTTGATTAGGCACTGTATGCAAATCTCGCAATACTCGATGAGTAGATTGTACCCATTAAATCTGTATATGATGCTGTTACATCATCATCATCCATTTTCAGTCCACTGCAGGATGAAGTCCTCTCCAGCAACTTTCCAGTTCCTTCTGTTTTGTGCATTGGCCATCCATTTACTACCCACAAACTCATGAATTTCATCTATCCATTTCCGCCGTTGTCTTCCAGGTTTTCTTCTAGCTCCTCTTGGGTACCATTCTGTTATTTTCTTAGTCCATCTATCATCATGTCTTTGAGCTATGTGTCCTGCCCAAGACCATTTTAGTTCTTTAGTTTTGATAAGAATGTCCTTTACTTGAGTTTGCTGCCTAACCCACGTGTTTCTCTTATCTAACAGTCTGATTCCCAATGTAATTCATTCCATTCTTCGCTGTGTAGTTCTCAGCTTCTTTTCCATTCTTTTGGTGACTGCCCAAGTTTCACTTCCATAAGTCATGGTGGGGAGTATACATTGGTTCATTATTTTACGTTTCAGACAAACTGGGATATTGCTCTTCAGTATGTGACTATATTTCCTGAATGCTATCCATCCAAAATTTATTCTTCTCTTGACTTCCAGCCATTTATCATTATTACAGCTAATACCTTGTCCCAGATAAGTATACCACTCCACCTTTTCAATTACTGCTCCTTCAATCATTATGTCCCTTTCTGTGGCATACTTGTTCATCATTACTTTTGTTTTAGCCATATTCACCTTTAGTCCAAAATCCTTAGTAACTCTGCATAACTGATTAAGATTTTCCTCTAATTCTTTGGGATCGTGGCTTATGACCACAATGTCATCTGCAAATCGTAAATGGTTTAGGTACTCTCCATTCACATTTACTCCTTTCTGTGACCAGTCTAATCTTCTGAAAACTTCCTCAAGGGCAGAGGTAAACAGCTTCGGAGATATTGTGTCTCCTTGTCGAACTCCTTTCTCGATTTTAAATTTGCTACTGTCTTTGTCTAGTCTAATAAAGGAGGTAGCGTTCTCATATATGCTGTTACACACATAGCAAATCTGATCTTAATGGCAGCCAAAGCTGCAGTTCCATTAACTGCTTGGCGCCTCTGTAGCCAAGTGGGCAGGAGCAGCAGTGCGTAGCACACGCTTCTTGATTAGACCGGGGTTCGAGCCTGTGGCCACCAAATACGGAGGATATGCGGATAGGTCAGGGAATGACCACCGCATTTCCCCGGAGCAATATGGCCTTAGTTGCTAATGCTCCTAAAAACCAAATAACAACAACAACAACAACCATTAACTGCTTGTAGAAATCATATGTGCTCAGCTTTCTGGTGGACCAGCAAATGCGAAGAAATGTCAAAAAAAAGAGAGGCATAAGGTCTTGAATCTGTTTCGGAAATATCTCATCACTGACAATTTTATTAATTACAAAAAAGGTAAAGCAAAAGCTCTATACTTTCAATGCAAAAGCAATAAAGAATCCTGAGTGTGCTTTGCTTCCAACATCAATAAAATTACAGATTACCAAGTAATTTGGAATAAAATCAGACAACTTAATGGCAAATCCCTTGCTATATCCAATAATATGTCATGGACAAGGCATATCAATTCCAGGTGAACTTTCAAATGCCATGGGTGAAGCCTATGCACAGTTATTTATATTTTTACATAGCTACATCTGTTTATCTATAAACTTGTACATCAGGCAATACAGTGGCAGTCTTCAGGGCAGAGTGTGCTGGTCCCCACAGGAGCTTCTTATTGGCAGTGACTCTATTGTCAGAGTGACAGGAAATATATTGGACAAAAGAGATAGGTGGAATAGTAAAAACCATAATAAAAACCAGGGTATATCTGCCATGGACAAAAGTTGAGGACATTGTAGAGCAGATATCTTTTAAGAGCACAAAAGGGTGATATTGTTATACACGTTGGCACTAATGACATTAAGAGTAGGAGAACTGCAGATTTACTTAGCAAGTACAAGTCAATGTTGAAAAAATGTCTCGAATTTTTGGTTAAATTTGAAAGTGTCTGCAATTCTGCCAGGACGCAATAGGAGGGAGTATATAATGCGAGCTTGTCAATCAATTCGGCCCTAGAGAGATTATGCAAGGCTCATGGGGTAGAATTTTTCTTGGTATGGTTTATGCTTGTTAACAGGAGAGATTGTTTCTACAGGGATGAGATACACTTAAATAAAAAAGGGTGCAAGAATATTTGCTGATGCTAACGAGGCAGTGTTAGGTAGATTGGAAAACTGCTAGCTTGGGGGGATTCACAGACTAATAGATTAACAGTAGCTGCAGACAGAGGTGAAAGTGATTCTTGCACTGCTTCCATTGGAATGAGCAGCAGCCTGGAGAGCAGGTTGCTGGGGATTTCAAGGACTGCTGGAAGTCATCATGAGGTGCAATATGGCCTAAGTAGCCCTTGTGCCAGAAAACACCACAACAACAAGTCATCATGGAACAAGTAAATACATGGGCTGTGCTAGGGTAACTAAGAGTAAGAATAGTTGCTTGTATACTTGCATTTACACCAATGCTAGAAGTACTGGTGTAAATCTAGAAGATGACTTTGAGGTGCTGGAAAAGACATCGAAGAAAGGTGTTGTTGGGATAGAGACGTGGCATCGCACAGATATAAGAAATGCAGAATTGGAATTTGGGGAGTACAATGTGGACAGAAAGGATAGAAGGGGAGGAGGGGTCATGCTGTCTGTAAAGAAACACATAAAATCTAAAGAAGTGCATACAGTTGACATGTATGGACAGTGCAGTGTTGAGTCAGTTTGGTGTGACATAAACACTGGGAAAGCAAAATTGACAGTAGGAGTGTGACTCTGAGGAGTGCACTGAACAACTTAACAGTGAAATAGAGTAGGCCAGTAAATCAGATTGTCTTATAATGGGGGGATTTTAACTTCCCAGATATAGATTGGAACTTTTGGATTGGTCACTCACACTAGCAAGACATTTGTAGATTTATTAGATTATTGTTTTCTGCAGCAGCATGTTCGAGAGGCAACCAGAGGGAGCGATACTCTTTATCTGATTATCAGCAGTGATTATTCATGCATTAAGAATCTGCAGATAAAGGAACCACTGGGTGGCAGTGACCACAGTGTACTGATGTGAAATTCGCTCAAAGATGTTACTACCATCAGGTAAAGGGAAGGGTTTTTGCTTTTGTAAAGATCACTACAGTGTTCTCAGACAGTTTTTAAATTCGTACAGTGAGACCAACTGATGGCATTGCCACTGGCAAATTCTAAATGGGATGCATTCAAAGATTTAATCTTGGAAGCTACTAGGCTTTTCATACAACCAAGAAATACTGTTCAAGGTTTAAATCTAAATGGATGTCAGATGAACTAATGACACTTGCGGCAGAGAAATAAAATGCATGGGATGTACATAAATTATCAGGGGACGCAGATGCCTATGTTAGATATAAGATAGTTTGCAATCAAGTTACAAAGGAGGTTAGGCAAGCAAAGGCAGATTACAAGAAATCCAGTAAAAACTTCTTTATTTATGTAAACTCTAGAAGAAAGGAGATGAATCAGATTGGTCCACTAGACATCAATGGTTCGATTGTTGATGATCCTGCTGAGGTAACTGACAAACTGAATGAGTATTTTGCATTTATATTCACACATGAGGAGTTATTAAGGGAGGAGATTGCTAGAAATTTACCAAACTATTACAGGGAGTTAAGGATTTTGTAATAACTGAGAGCAAAGTGGAGAAGAAATTGTTGAAGTTAAACATAAGAAAGGCGCCTGGAGTAGATGGGATCTATTCAGTTATGTTAAAGGAGATAGCAAAGGAAGTAAGCAGGCCCTTAGCCATGATTATGAGGGCATCCTTGGACTCGGGAGGTCCCCATGGACTGCAGATGTGCAAATATATCCCAATTCACGAAGGGGGATCAAAAGGCCTGTTTGTTTAACTTCTGTTCTAGAGAAAATAATAGAGTCACTGGTTAAAAAACACTTCTTGATTAGACCGGGGTTCGAGCCCGTCACCACCAAATACGGAGGATGCGCAAAGGTCAGAGAATGACTACCGCATATTCCCAGAGCAATATGGCCTTAGTTGCTAATGCTCCTAAAAACCAAATAACAAGGTTAAAGAAACACTCCAGGATCATCTAGACAATACTGCAGTTATAGTTCAGACAAAGCATGGGTTTGTTAATCAGAAATCTTGTCTGACCAATTTGATTGGATGCTTTTTTTTTTTTTTTTTTTGTTGTTAGTTGTTGATGGATCAGCTTCTGTGGCCATATCGAACCTCCCAAGGTTTTTGCACTACTCTGATCCAAGCCCGAGGCGGGATTCGAACCCGCGACCTTTGCGTTGCCCGGCAGGCACTTTACCCATCAGGCTAGAGCGGTCGGTGATTGGATACTACGATGTGGTCATCACAAAGGAACTGGGTGCAGCAAATAATTTTGATATTATAATTTGATTTTAGGAAAGCTTTTGATACTGTTGCACATTAGCATTAGTAGAGGCATATGATGCAAGAAAGCAAGCTTATGCAGCGTCAGCCAAAAAAAAAAATGCTCCCATTTCGCCCTTCTGTTTGATCCAAATACATGTCCAGCTCAGCCTTAAATTTATTTAGTCTGTCAACTTCCACAACAAAGGATGGAAGTCTGTTCTACCAACCAACTACCCACTGGCTAAAGGCAAATTTCCTAAAAAACTTAACCCTTTTTTCGTAAGAGCAACCCTTTGTTCCATTCACTTATCTTGTTGCTCTTCTCTGTACTTGTTCCAACAGCTCTACATCCTTTTTAAAATGAGGCCTCCAAACCTGTACACAGTACTCAAGGTTTGGCCTGACCATTGTCTTATACAAGGGGATAATCACCTCCTTATCCCTGCTAGAAAAATTCCTGTATATCATTGACAAGACACCATGTGCTACTCTTACAAACCATCTGCACTGCTCAGAAAACTTCATATCTGCCTGCACAATTACCCCCAGGTCCTTTTTGTTCTCTACCACTGTCAGTGTAGTACCACAGAGTTGATACATTACTCTGGGATTACTGCTTCCCATATGTAGCATTTTATATTTGACAATGTTAAACTTCATTTGCCACCTCTCAGCCCATCTGCTCAACTTTTCTAGATCCAGTTGCAGCAGCGTACTGTCATTAGTGTCCTTAACAACCCTGCCAACCTTTGTATTGTCTGCAAACTTGGACATTAAGCTTGATATACCACCAGCAATATCATTTATAAATACAGAAAACAACAATGGACCCAACACTGAAACCTGAGGGACTCCACTAATAACATTAGTCCACGATGAGCAGGGTCCATTGATTACCACTCTCTGTCTTCTCCCAATCAACCATCCATTTATCCATCGCAGCAATTTGCCTTTCAGTGCCACATTACTCCAATTTTCAGCAGTCTTCCATGTGCAACAGTATCAATAGCCTTTCTAAGATCCAAATATATGATATCAAAGTTATTCCCGCATCCAATTCCTTTGTGGCCACATCATAGTATCCAGTCAGATTGGTCAGGCAAGACTTTCCCTTAACAAAACCGTGCTGTGTCCGAGCTATAACTGAATTCTTGTCTAGATTATCTACAGTGCCTCCATTAATTTTGCTGGAACAGAAGTTAAACTAACAGGTCTATAATTAGTTGTGTCGCTCTTTGATCCTCCTTTGTGACTTGGGGTTACATTTGCACATCTCCATCCATGGTTACCTCCCCTGAGTCCAAAGAAGCTCTCATAATTATGGCTAAGGGTTTGCTTACTTCTTTTGCTGCCTCCTTTAATATAACTGGATAGATCCCATCCACCCTGGGAGCCTTTTTTATGTTTATCTTCAACAATTGTACAGAGAAATAGAGTGGGCTAGTAAATCGGAATGTCTTATAATGGGGGATTTTAACTTCCCAGATATTGACTGGAACTTGTGGGTTGGGCACTCACACACTAGTCAGACTTTTGTGGATTTATTGGATGGTCGTTTTCTGCAGCAGCATGTTCGAGAGGCAACCAGAGAAAATAATACTCTTGATCTGGTTATCAGCAGTGATCATTCATGTATTAGGGATTTGCAGATAAAAGAACCACTAGGTGGCAGTGATCACAGTGTACTGACATGGGATTTACTTAAAGGTTTAATTACCATCAGGGGTAAAGGAAAGGGTTTTTGCTTCCGTAAAGATCTGTACAGTGGGATCAACTGACGATGTTACCAACAGTAAATTCTAAGTGGGAAGCATTCAAGGAATTAGTCGTGGAAGCTACTAAAAGTTTCATACCTATTAAGAAATATTGTTCAAGGTTTAGGCCTAAATGGTTGTCAAATGAACTAACTCGTAACAAAGAAAAAAAATGCATGGGATGCATATAAATTATCAAGCGACTCAGAAGCCTATGGCAGATATAAGTTAATCTGTAATCTGGTCACAAAGAAGGTTCGGCAGGCGAAGGCAGATTACGAGAAATCCTTGGCAAAAGATGCTAAGAAAAACAACAAGGATTTCTTTACTTATATAAACTCTAAAAGGAAGGGGATGAATCTGATTGGTCCACTTGACATCGATGGTTCGACTGTTGATGATCCTGCTCAGATAGCAAACAAACTGAATGAGTATTTTGCATCTACATTCACACATGAGGAATTATTATGGTTTGAAAATGGCAGAAAGTTATCAAATTGTAGCAAGATACTTAATGATTTTGTAATAACTGAGAGCAAAGTGGAAGAGAAATTGTTGAAGTTAAACGTAAGAAAAGCACCTGGGGTGGATGGGATCTATCCAGTTATATTAAAGGAGGCGGCAAAGCAACTAAGCAAACCCTTAGCCATAATTATGAGAGCATCCTTGGACTCAGGGGAGGTTCCTACGGACTGGAGATGTGCAAATGTATCCCCAATTCACAAAGGGGGGATCGAAGGGTGACACGAGTGATTACAGACCAGTTAGTTTAACTTCTGTTCCGGGTAAAATAATGGAGTCGCTGGTTAAAGATGCATTGCAGGATCATCTAGACAAGACTGCAGCAATAATTCAGACACAGCATGGGTTTGTTAAGGGAAAGCCTTGTCTGACAAATTTGATAGGATATTATGATGTGGTTACAAAGGAACTGGATGCAAAAAAATAATTTTGATATCATATATTTGGATTTCAGGAGAGCTTTTGACACTGTTGCACATGGAAGACTATTGTACAAATTGGAGCAGAATGGTAGTAAGGGTAAGTTGCTACAATGGATAAAAGGATGGTTAAGTAGGAGAAGACAGAGGGTGGTAATCAATGGGTGCTGCTCTTCTTGGACTAATGTTATTAGTGGAGGCCCACAGGGTTCAGTGTTAGGTCCACTGTTGTTTTGTATATTTATTAATGATATTGATGAAGGTATATCAGGCTTAATGTCGAAGTTTGCAGATGATACAAAGGTTGGCAGGGTTGTTAATGACAGTAATGGCAGTGTGCTACTGCAACAGGATCTAGATAATTTGGGCAGATGGGCTAAGAAGTGGCAACTGAAGTTTAACCTTGACAAATGCAAAGTACTGCATATGGGTAGAAGTAACCCCGGAGAAACGTACCAGCTGTGTGGTACTACACTTAAGGTGGTAGGAAATGAAAAAGACCTGGGAGTAATTGTGCAGGCAGATATGAGGCTTAAGTTCTGCAAATTGCAGTGGCTGGAGACTAAGCACCTGCGCGGTGATCTGATTGAGGTGTATATGGCCTTGAATGGGTTGAGCACGCTGAATTCTGATGGGATCCTTCCACTTGTTCAGATTACGAACCTAAGGGGGAATAAATTCAAATTAAGAAATGACAGGTGTAGAATAGATGTGCGGAAATTTGCCTTTAGCCAGCGGGTGGTTAATTGCTGGAACAAACTTCCATCTGTCGTTGTGGAAGTTGATAGGTTGAATAAATTTAAGGAGGAACTGGACAGGCATTTGGAGGGAATGGTGTGATTTTTTTTTTTTTTTGGCTGATGCTGCATAAGCTCATACATTTGCTTTCTTGCATCACATGCCACTACTACTACTACTACTACTACTAATTTCTCTTCCACTTTTCTCTCAGTTATTACAAAATCATCTATCTCACTGCCAGAGTTTAATTCACCTCTGGCATACCCTCCAATAACTCCTCATGTGTGAATGTATATGCAAAATACTCATTTAGTTTGTTAGACACCTGAGCAGGATCATCGACAGTTGAACCATCAATATCTAGTGGACAAATCTGATTCATCCCTCTCCTTCTAGAGTTTACATAGATAAAGAACTCTTTGCTGTTTTTCTTTGCATCCTTTGCTAAGGATTTCTCATAATCTGCCTTTGCCTGCCTAATCTCCTTTGTGACTTGGTTACAGACCAAATTATATCTATCATAGGCTTCCATGTCACGCATTAATTTATGTATCCCATGCATTTTTCTTCTCTGCCATATGTTTCATTAGTTCATCTGACATACATTTTGACCTAAACCCTGAACAATATTTCTTAGTTGGTATGTGAAGCCTAGTAGCTCCCAAGATAAATTCTATGAATGCTTCCCATTTTGAATTTGCCGTTGGTAACATCATCAGTTGGTCCCACCGTATAGAATTTAAATACTGTCTCAGAGCACCATAGTCACCTTTACAAAAGCAAAAACCCTTCCCTTAACCTCTGATGGTAGTTACCTCTTTGTGTAAATCCCACTTCAGCACACTGAGATCACTGCAACCTAGTGGTTCCTTTATCTGCAGATTCTTAATGCATGAAGAATCACTACTGATAATCAGTTCAAGAGTATTACTCCCTCTAGTACCCTCCCGAAAATGCTGATATAGAAAACAATCATCCAATAAATCCCCAAAAACCTTGCTAGTGTGTGAGTGACCCAAACACAAATTCCAGTCAATATCTGGGAAATTAAAATCCCCCATTATAAGACTCTCTGATTTACTGGCCTACTCTATTTCCCTGTACAGTTTAATCAGAGTCATTAGGCCTATAACACACTCCTACTCTCAATTTTGATCTCCCAATGTCACACCAAACTGACTCGACACTGCACTGTCCAGCGATATCGACTGGATTCACTTCCTTGGATTTTATGTGTTTCTTAACTAATAGCATAACACCTCCTCCCTTCCTGTCTATCCTTCCTGTACACATTGTACTCCCCAAATTCCAGTTCTGCACTGCTTATGTCTGTGTGACACCACGTCCATGATATCCCAACAATATCTGCCTTTGATGTTTTTAGCAATTCCTCAAATTCATCAAATTGTTTTCAATATGATAGTATAAAACAGAGCTATGGTACTTAATACATTTTAGGTTGATATCAATATTTGAAGAAGAATAAGAGAAATTTACCTCAATATGATACATAGAACACTTCCGTATAATACTCTAGAAATTAAAACAAATAAAACGAATAATTAAAACACCCTCTCATAATTATTGCCATAATTATGAGTGCTTTCTTCGACTCAGGGGAGGTCCCCATGGACTGGAGGTGTGCAAATACATCACCAATTCACAAAGTGGGTTCAGAAGGTAACAAAAGTAACTATAGATCTATTAGTTTAACTTGTGTTCCAGGGAAAATAATGGAATCACTGGTTAAAGAAGCATTGCAGGATCATCTATACAAGACTGCTATAATAGTTAAGATATAACATGGGTTTGTCTCGTCTGACCAATCTGATACTACAATGTGGTCACAAAGGAACTGGATGCAAAAAGTAATTTTGATATCATATACTTGGATCTTAGGAAAGCTTTTGATGCTGTTGCACAGGGAAGACTACTGTACAAATTGGAGAGGTATGGAACTAACAAGTAGCTGCAATGGATAAAGGATGGTTGAGTGAGAGAAGATAGAGTGGTAATCAGTGGACACTGCTCTTCGTGGACTAATGTTATTAGTGGTGTTCCACGGTGCCCATTGCTATTTTCGGTATTTATCAATGATATTGATAAAGGTATATGAGGCTTAATGTCCAAATTTGTAGACGATACAGTGGTTTGTGCCGACCGGGCTAGCCGAGTGGGTAAAGTGCCTGCCTGGCAACCCAAAGGTTGTGGGTTTGAATCCCACCTTGGGCTACGATCAGAGTAGTGCAAATACCTTGGGAGGTGCATTATGGCCACAGAAGCCGATGTGCCAACAACTAACAAAAAGATAAAATAAAAAATAACAATGGTTGGTAGTTTTGTTAAGGACAGTAGGATCTGGAAAAGTTGAGGAGATGAACTCATAGCTGGCAGCTGAAGTTTAACATTGACAAATGCAATGTGCTGCATATGGGCAGCAATAACCTCAGAGTGACATATCAACTGTGTGGTACTACACTCAGGGGAGTGGAGAATGAAAAAAACCCGGGAGTAATTGTGCAGTCAGATATGAAGTTTTCTGAGCAGTGCAAAAAGGTTGTAGGAGTAACTCATGTGGTTTTATCAATGATATATAGGAATTTTTCTAGCAGGCATAAGGAGGTGATTATCCCCTTGTATAAGGCAATGGTCAGGCTACACATTGAGTTCTGCATACAGGACTGAGGCCTCATTTTAGGAAAGATGCAAAGCCAGAACCGACCCCAGGTCTATCAGCACCCCGTGCGAGATTTTTTTGGTCATCCTTTCCAACTTCCTGTTAAGTTTATTAGTCTTGTTACTTATTAACTGAAATCTGAACTCTTCCAAATTGCTTGAATCGGAACGTAAGGGTGACTTCATATCGCGACTTTTGGAAGATCGCAACTTGACATTTACAGCAAATGTCTGAATTTGCAGGACATTTTGCATCCCCCTGAATTTCAGTGCCCTCTGTGACCGCACCACTTGATTTCCCCTGAAGCTGGCCCTGTGTAGAGCTGCTAGAATGAGTAGAGAGAAGGGCAATGAGATTAGCGAATGGAACAAAGGGTTGCTGTTACCAAGAAAGGCCTAAGTTCTGCAAATTGCAGAGTCCGGAGATGAGCCACCTGTGAGGTGATCTAATTGAGGTATATAAGGTCTTGAATGGTTTGAGCAAGCTCAGTGCTGATGGGATTTTTCCTCTTGCTCAGATACCGCACCCGAGGGGCATAAATTCAAATTGAGGAAAGACAGTTGCAGAATAGATATGCAGAAATTTGCCTTTAGCCAGTGGGTGGTTGATTGCTGAAGCAAACTTCCATCTGTCGTCGAAGTTGACAGTTTAAATAAATTCAAGGCTGAGCTATACAAAACTTTTGGAGTGAATGGATGGGTGAAACGAGAAGTGTTTTTTTTTTTTTTTTTTTGCTCATGCTATATAAGCTTGCTTGCTTTCTTGCATCATATGCCTCTACTAATGCCAACTTTCCAAAGGTTCAAAGCTCTGGCTGAAGAATATAAACTCAATTTTTTTACCACTATTTTTTTCCATACAATCAGCCTTTCATTATAGAAGAGTTACAAACCGTTCTGACCAGACTGAAAGTAAAACTTTGGCAGGCCCAGATGGAATACATTATCAAATGATTCTATAACTCAGGGAGAGAGCTTTACACATTCATCTATTCCTGTACAACAGGATCTACACAGAAAACTGCTGCCTGATGCCATGCTGTTCTCCTTGATTTTTCCTAGAAAAGGCCATGTGAATCAAATTCACTGTCATTCAATTGCCTTAACAAGTTGCATAGGAAAAACTCTTTAAAAAATGATAACAATAGGCTATCTTGGTTTCTGGACACCTAATACTTGTTAAATATCCATCAGTGTGATTTTCAGAAAACCACATCAACCATGATATTTGCAATGCCTTCCTTTGCAGAAAGCATTTGATGAGAACTGGGGATACAGCATTCTAAAAGATCTTTATGACTGCAGTTTGAAAGGACACCTTCCATTCTTAATACAAAACTCCTTAAGCTACAGAACGTTTCAGGTAAAATACCAATCTCAGTCCTCATTGCTGCTCTGTTTGGGCATAAGAATAAACTGTTAAAAGCACATTCCAGACTACCTTAATTTTGTAAGTGCATCTGTGTACAGATGATATCACTTACAGTATATGCATGTGGTTGAGAGACAACTTCAAGGCATGATAAATAAAATATAACCTTGGACCAAAAGCAATGGGTATAGAATCTCAAAACAAAAAACAGCTGCAGTACACTTCTGCAGCAAACTTTTGAAAAAATGCATTCGGATACCGAAAAAAGGTCTGAAAGCTGCCTGTGATACATCTTAAAACTAGTATCTGCCTTCCTGGATTGCTCTGCAGAGATTTATCTGTAGAGGTCAAGTATTATTCCTGTATAGCTCAGGAATAATAATGCTTTATACATTGCATTCAGATATTATAGAACACTGCCCATACAAAGTTTATAGCAAAGAGATGAGAACCTCCACGTCACCTCTGTAGACCCGTGTTATTGGTCAACTGTGCAGCAGAAATCTAGAATCATCAAAATGAGCCATTAAATTTGCAGGGGGATTGCTTATACAAAAACAAATCTAGGATAAAAAAAATAAGCCAGGGTACAATTGCAAGAAATAATACTATCATGGGAACTGATCCCAGGTAAAGTTTTCACTGATCATACTATAATGATACATCAATGACAAATATGCACTGTGACAACTATTTCACAAGTTTGAAAAACAAGTCTTTGCCTATTTATCTGTAAATCAGATACATATAGCCCACTCTTTAAACTCTTAACAGGAGAGGCTGTTTTTAAAGGAATGGGATATACTTAAATAAAGGGGTGCAAGAATATTTGCTGATATTATAAAGACAGTGTTAGGTCAGTAGGAAAACTGCTAGCTAGACATGGGTACAAAGGCTAATAGATTAACAGCAGCTGCAGGCAGAGGTGTTAGTGATTCTTGCACTTTCTGTTGGAACATGCAGTAGTAGCCTGGAAGAGAAAATGTCAGGGATTTCAAGGTTTTCTGGGAGGGATTTGTGGAATGAGTAAAGATTACTTAAGGATGTATTAGTAATACTAAAAGCAAAAACAGGTGTATGTCTACTTGCCATTAATGCCATGAGTATGATAAACAAATTTTATGAATTTTAAAGTACCCTTTAAGTTAACAGATGTGAACATCGTGCAACTTAGACATAAGTGATGCTGAATTTGAATATGATGAGCACAATATGTACAAGTAGGATAGAAGGGAAGGGGAGTTATGCTCTTTGTAAGAAGCGTGACCTGGTGGTAATTGTGCAGTCAGATATGAAGTTTTCTGAGCAGTGCAGACAGGCTGCCAGAGCAGTTCATGGCATATCTTGTATATCAATGATATACAAGAATTTTGATAGCAAGGATAAGGAGGTAATTATCCCCTTGTATAAAGCAGTGGTCAGGCCACACCTAATGAGGCCTTCAGACCTGCATACTGGTCTATATTTTATTTATTTATATTTTATGTTATATTATCATATTTTATTTATCATGCCTTGAAGTTGTCTCTCAACCATATGCATATACTGTAAGTGATATCATCTGTACACAGATGCACTTACAAAATTAAGGTAGTCTGGAAGGCCTCATTTTAGGAAAGATGTAGAGCTGCTGGAATGAGGTACAGAGAAAGACAATGAGATTGTGAGGGGAACAAAGGGATGCATGCTCTTACCAAGAAGTTTTAAGTTCTGCAAATTGCAGCATCTGGAGACTAGGCACCTGTAAGGTGATCTAATTGAGGTATTAATGCCTTGAATGGTTTGAGCAAGCTCAGTGTTGATGGGATTTTTCCTCTTGCTCAGGTTTTTTGTATCATATGTCTCTACTAATGCCAATATTAAATCTAAAGCAGTGCATCCAGTTGATATGGGAGGCCAGTGCAATGTTGAGTCAGTTGGTGTGACATAAGGCACTGTGAAAACAAAAATGACAGAGGAGTATGTTAGAGACCGAATAATTGCGATAAGTGTAACGAACAACAGTACTACAGAGAGTGGGTCAGTAAATCAGATTGTCTTATAATAAGGGATTTTAACTTTCCAGATATTGACTGGAACTTGTAGATTGGTCATTCACACAGTAGCAAGGCATTTGTGGATTGTTGGATTTTATACTGTTACTGTTTTTCCAGCAGCAACTTAGACTAGGCAATAAAAGAATACAATGCTCTTGTGCTGTTATCAACAGTGACTCTTCATTCATTAAAAATCTGCAAATAAAAGGCTCACTAGGTAGGAGTGATCAGAGTGCATTGATGTGAAATTTACTTAAAGATGTAGTAGTAGCAGTGGCATGTGATGCAAGAAAGCAAGTGTATGAGCTTATGCAGCATCAGCCAAAAAAAAAATCACACCATTCCCTCCAAATGCCTGTCCAGTTCCTCCTTAAATTTATTCAACCTATCAACTTCCACAACGACAGATGGAAGTTTGTTCCAGCAGTTAACCACCCACTGGCTAAAGGCAAATTTCTGCACATCTATTCTACATCTGTCTTTTCTTAATTTGAATTTATGCCCCGTTAGGTTCGTAATCAGAACAAGTGGAAGGATCCCATCAGAATTCAGCGTGCTCAACCCATTCAAGGCCTTATATACCTCAATCAGATCACTGCGCAGATGCCTAGTCTCCAGCCACTGCAATTTGCAGAACTTAAGCCTCTCTTGGTAAGAGGATCCCTTCATTCCCCTCACCAATCTTGTTGCCCTTCTCTGTACACGCTCAAGGAAATCTACATCCTTCCTAAAATGAGGCCTCCAGACCTGTACGCAGTACTCAAGGTGTGGCCTGACCATTGCCTTATACAGAGGGATAATCACCTCCTTTTCCCTGCTAGCAAAATTCCTATATATCATTGACAAAACCCCATGACCTGCCCTGGCAGCCTGTCTGCATTGCTCAGAAAACTTCATATCTGACTGCACAATTACTCCCAGGTTTTTTCATTTTCTACCACCTTAAGTGTAGTACCACACAGTTGGTACGTTTCTCTGGGGTTACTTCTACCCATATGCAGTACTTTGCATTTGTCAAAGTTAAACTTCAGTTGCCACTTCTTAGCCCATCTGCCCAAATTATCTAGATCCTGTTGCAGTAGCACACTGCCATTACTGTCATTAACAACCCTGCCAACCTTTGTATCATCTGCAAACTTCGACATTAAGCCTGATATACCTTCATCAATATCATTGATAAATATACAAAACAACAGTGGACCTAACACCGAACCCTGTGGGACTCCACTAATAACATTAGTCCAAGAAGAGCAGCACCCATTGATTACCACCCTCTGTCTTCTCCCACTCAACCATCCTTTTATCTATTGTAGCAACTTACCCTTAATACCATTCTGCTCCAATTTGTACAATAGTCTTCCATGCGCAACAGTGTCAAAAGCTTTCCTGAAATCCAAATATATGATATCAAAATTATTTTTTGCATCCAGTTCCTTTGTAACCACATCATAATATCCTATCAAATTTGTCAGACAAGACTTTCCCTTAACAAACCCATGCTGTGTCTGAATTATTGCTGCAGTCTTGTCTAGATGATCCTTCAATGCATCTTTAACCAGTGACTCCATTATTTTACCCGGAACAGAAGTTAAAGTGACTGGTCTGTAATTACTCGTGTCACCCTTCGATCCCCCTTTGTGAATTGGGGATACATTTGAACATCTCCAGTCCGTGGGAACCTCCCCTGAGTCCAAGGACGCTCTCATAATTATGGCTAAGGGTTTGCTTAGTTGCTTTGCTACCTCCTGTAATATAACTGGATAGATCCCATCCACCCCAGGTGCTTTTCTTATGTTTAACTTCAACAATTTCTCCTCCACTTTGCTTTCAGTTATTACAAAATCATTAAGTATCCTGCTACAATTTGATAACCTTCTGCCATTTTCAAACCTTAATAATTCCTCATGTGTGAATGTAGATGCAAAATACTCATTCAGTTTGTTTGCTATCTGAGCAGGATCATCAACAGTCAAACCATCGACTGTTGTCAAGGGCAAAGGGAAATAAATTAGGTAAAAGTGACTACAGTGATCTCAGACAGTTTTTAAATTGTGCCCGGTGGGACCAATTTACTGTTGGTATGTTGCAAATTCCAAATGGGAAACACTCAGGGAAGTATTCATAGAAGGTACTAGGCTCTTTATACCAATTGCGAGATTACTGTTCAAGGCTTAAACCGAAATGAATGTCAGGTGAACTGATGAGACTTGTAGCAGAGGAGAAAAATGCATTTAGATGTATATAAATTATCAGGAGCCTACAGTAGATATAAATTAGTCTGTGGTCAAGTCACAAAGGGGGTTAGGCAAACTGAGGCAGATTACAAGAAATTTCTGGCAAAGAATGCAAAGAAATGAATTTCTTTACTTATGTAAACACTAGAATGAAAGGGATGAATTGTAACTGTTGATGATCCTGCTCAGGTTGTTGACAAACTGAATAGGCATTTTGCCTCTACCTTCACACATGAGGAATTTTTTAGGGATGTAGTTACTAGAAGTTTATTAAATTCTGACAGTGCTAAGTGATTTTCTGATAACTGAGAAGAAAGTGAAATTGTTGAAGCTAAACATACAAAATGAAACTTGAGTGGATGAGATCTATGCATTTATATTAAGGGATGCAACAAAGGGGATAAACAAACCATTATCCATAATTATGAGAGCATCCTTGGATTCAGGGAAGGTCCCTATGGATTGCAGATGTGAATGCATCCCCAGTGCACAAATGGTGATAAAAGAGTGACTTGAATAATTACAGAAATCTTACCTTGTCTTGTGTTCCAGGGAAAGTAATGGAGTTGCTGTTTAATAAGGAAGTAATGCAGGACCATCTACACAAGAATGCAGTTGTACTGCAGTCACAACGTGGATTTGTTAAGGGGTGATTTTGGCCGACCAATCTGACAATATTATGAGGCAGTAAATAAGGAATTGGATGCAAAAATAATTTTGACATAATATATTTAGATTTCAGAGAAGCATTTGATACTGCTGCACATAAAAGACTGCTGTGGCACCTCCGTAGCCAGGTGGGTAGGAGCAGCAGTGCGTAGCACACGCTTCTTGATTAGACCGGGGTTCGAGCCCGTGACCACCAAATACGGAGGATGCGGAAAGGTCAGGAAATGACCACTGCATATCCCCAGAGCAATATGGCCTTTGTTACTAATGCTCCTAAAAACCAAATGACAACATAAAAGACTGCTGTACAAATTGGAGCAGTCTGGCATTAAGGACAAGTTACTGCTATGTATAAAGGGATGGTGAGTGGGAGAACAGAGTGTTGTTATCAGTGGGCACTGATCTTGGCAAATGTTATTAGTGGAGTCACCCAGGATTCAGTTCTAGGCCTGTTGTTGTTTTCTATATATATTGATGAAGGTATATCAGGCTTAATGTCTAAGTTTGCAGATGATATGAAGGTTGTTTGGATATTTAATGTTAATAATCAAGGTATGTACAACAACATTGAGAAAAATTAGGTAGATGTGCTAAGAAGTGGCAATTGAAATGTAATATTGACAAATGTAAGGTACTGCACATGGATAGCATTAATCCCAGATTAGTGTACTGTGTAGTAACATATTCAAGGTAGTGGAGAAAGAAAAACACCTGGAGGGTAATTATGGAGTCAGATATGAAATTTTCTGAGAAGTGGGGCAGGCTGCCAGGACAGTTTGTAGGGTTTTGTCATTGATATACATCAATTTTGCCATTTAGGATAAGGTGGTTAATATTGCATTGTACAAGGCAATAATTAGGCCACATCTTCAGTATTGCATCTGTATGCAATACTGAAGATGTGGATGTGGATGAATTTCTTTACTTATGTAAACACTAGAATGAAAGGGATGAATTGTAGCTGTTGATGATCCTACTCACGGAGCAGGTGCAGAGAAGAGAAACATGATTATTGATTTATAAAAAATGGGTGCCCTTACCAGGAAAGGCTTCAGTTCTGTAAATTGCAGCATCTGGAGACTAGATACCTGTGAGAAGATATGATTGTGGTGTTTAAGGTTCTGAATGGATTTAGTAAGATCACTGGCAATGGACTCCTTCCTCTTGCTCAGTGTATGCATATGCTTGATCATAAATTCAAATTGAGGAAGAATAGTTGCCGGATAGATGTGTGGAAGTTTGCTTTCAGTCAGTGTGTAGTTGAGTGTCGGACCAAGCTTCTGTCTGGTACTGTAGGAATGTGTAGTTTGAATAAATTCAAGAAAGAACTAGGTAAACTATTAGAAGAGGTGGACACGTGATATAGGACATTTGCATACATGCACGCATAGTTGCACACACATGGCCACTACTGATACTAATACAGTATGTACAGATACAGTGGCTGGTTCTAAAATCGATAACTATGTAGGTGCTGTAGCAGCACCTTTCTTAAACAAAACAGTCTCTCAAGCACTCCCTCTGAATGTGGCATTTATACTGCTGAATTCATTGCCCTGTTATTTGTTTTGGAATATACATGTAAACTGTTCTTCTTCAGTATCTCATATACATAGATTTACTCAGCACAGTAGAGGCACAATTGCAGTTTCATCCATTCCTAAATGAAATTTACACCTGATTGATACACCACTGAAATAAACACAAGTTGGATTCCTGGGCACATGGGTATCAGGCAATAAATGTGCTGATGGAGTGATGAAAACCCAGAAAATGTGGATACCTTGTCATACCAGGTCCCCTATGTTGACTTTAAATATCATAAAATGAGCATGTGAACAGCAGTGATTATGCATTTGACAGACCCAGTTGAATAACAAAGTGTTTCAATTAAAACCTACTCTGTGGCTATTAAAGTTGAGAACACACATTGGGCAAACTCATCTGTATTTACTTATAACTGATTTACTATGCGTAATTTACTTAACAATTAGATGAACTTCTGTAATGTCCTCATTGTCACGTCTAACTGTTAGTACTTGCCCATAGAATTCTTTATATCAAACATTTGATCTCAACTTTTAATCTCAGCTCTCAAAAATAATAGTTCTGTTTAATAGAATATAGTCATTTTCCTAACACCTAATGAAATTATGATATATTCAATATCATTTGTCTTAGGCAGAATAGGGCCTAAGTTGCCAATGCCAAATGCTCTCCAACAACTCACCACATGAAGTGACCAACACAGTTCCACCATAATGGTGCTACTACAGGCTTTTCACACTTACCACAGTAAGCAGTAAATGCAGAACTGACTATTATGGCAGAATTCTATGTTAGTCACTTCCCATGATTAGTGTAGCGACTTCTTAATTTCCAGTTGTTAATCAATTAAGCTCTTCTGTTTTTTATTTTTGCTTGCATAGTAACAGTAATTTCTTGCTAATAAAATACTCATAGTTTTAAAAATGATGGGTTTTTTTTATTATTATTTTTTTTTTATTTTGTGGAAGTGCATAATTTTTAAACTTAAAGAAGATGCTTGAAGTGATGAGGAAAGCCATAGCATTTTTTTAAAGTTAACAAATTTAAAAATATAACTAACAGCCACTTGTTGGTGCCAGTGACCCATTCATGTGGTAAAAAAAGTATTGAATCTTAATTTAATCACTTTGTGATAATATCATTTATGTTTTTCTTTTCTTTAATTTAATATAACCAATATGTTCAGTACAGTCTGTTTATTTATGTTGTTCATGTTGTCATTTTAGGCCTCCACTTTCCTTTCATTTTCATGTTCTTCAGTGCAGTTATGTTTTCTGTTCCTCTCCAAGTTTTTAGGTAATTTTCTGTTCTCTTTCTTTGCAGTATGATTTGGTTTATTTTACTTTGCATCAAAATTTACATTTTACAGCTTTATTTTCTTGTCAAATTATTATATTTGTACTTTCTTTTTTCCTATATTTTTGGACTTTCTTATTTTGGTCGTTCATCAGCAAGATACCCTTGTGTGGTCTTCCTACTTGATTACAATCTGCAGTAGCACTATTATTATGGTGGAATTATGTTTTAGTCACTTCCTCACAATTGTAGACACTTTAATTTTCAGTCATTGATCAGTTATGCTTTGCTTTTTTATTTTTTGCTTGTTTACAGGAAACAGTAGTTCTTTGCACACAAAAATACTTGCTGTAGTTTCAGAAATACATTTGTCTGGTAAAAAATAAAGTGGCTAATCTTAATTCAATCATTTTGTGATAGTACCACTTACATTTTCATTTCCTGGATATAATAAAGTATTATTATATTGTTATGTGAAGCCTGCAGCTTAAAAATAATTTTTTTTTGGTGTCCCTATATTGTAATGATAAATGGCTGGAAGTCAAGAGAAGAATAAATTTTGGATGGATAGCATTCAGGAAATATAGTCACATACTGAAGAGCAATATCCCAGTTTGTCTGAAATGTAAAATAATGAACCAACGTATACTCCCCACCATGACTTATGGAAGTGAAACTTGGGCACTCACCAAAAGAATGGAAAAGAAGCTGAGAACTACACAGCGAAGAATGGAATGAATTACATTGGGAATCAGACTGTTAGGCAGCAAACTCAAGTAAAGGACATTCTTATCAAAACTAAAGAACTAAAATGGTCTTGAGCAGGAGGACACATAGCTCGAAGACATGATGACAGATGGACTAAGAAAATAACAGAATGGTACCCAGGAGGAGCTAGAAGAAAACCTGGAAGGCAACGGCAGAGATGGATAGATGAAATTCATGAGTTTGTGGGTAGTAAATGGATGGCCATTGCACAACAGAAGGAACTGGAAAGTTGCTGGAGAGGCCTTCATCCTGCAGTGGATTGAAAATGGCTGATGATGATGATATTGGTATTGAAATGCAAAGTAAGTTGTGAAATGCACAATTTGACTACAGTTAGTTTTCATTCATTAATAAACTTTTTGTTATCAGTTTCATTACTAATAAATATTAATTGGTTTATCAATTAACAGGATGTTCAGATGTTGCATCAAAGATCTACACTTCTTTATTCAAACAGTAATTGGAATGAATTTGTTAAAGCTGCAAAACTTCTACTAGGCAGCCACTGCTTTTCTTTAAACACTGAAAGAGAAATTAATGGTAAGTTTATATTCCCTGTTTTCATTAGTACTCAGCATGTAATAATTTTGTTAAATATTGCATTTATTTGTGCTATAGAACCTATTCCAATTGCTTGTTCTCTGTATTATTTACTTTGACTTTAACAACAAATTTTTACTTTTTTTTTTTTTTTTTTTTTTTTTTGTATAAGAAAATATTTACAAAGATTTATTTCTCAATCTGAAATCAGAATGAAAACTAAAACATGCCTACAGGAAAATAGGAATATTTTGTGAATGATTAACTGGATTTTACATTTTTATATTTATTGAATTGAATTAGCATTAGTATTAGTAGTGGCAAGTGATGTGAGAAAGGAAGTTTATAAAGCATCAACCAAAAAAAAAAAAAAAAAAAAAAACCATACCATCCAAGAATGTCTCCAGTTCTTCCTTGAATAATATATTCAAACCACCCACTTCCACAACAACAGATAAAAGTTTGTTTCTACAGTCAGCCACCTGCTGGCTGAAGGCAAACTACCACATATCTATCCTGCAACCATCCTTCTTTGATTTGAATTTATACCTCCTCATATGTAGTCTCAGAAAGAGGCAGAATGCCATCAACATTTAGATTACTCAGTCCATTCAAGGCCTAAACACCTCCATCAAATCTCCCCGCAGGTGCCTAGTCTCCAGATGCTGCAGTGGTTGAAGTCACCAATCTGGTTGCTCTTTTCTGCACCCATTTTAGCAGATGTACATTCTTTCTGAAGTGACACCTCTAGACCTGTATATAGAACTAGATGTGGCCTAACCATGGCCTTGTACAAAGGAATAATCACCTCCTTATTCTTGCTAGCAAAGTTCCTGTATATCACTGACAAAATCCCATGAGTTGTCCTGGCTGCATGTACGCACTGCTCAAAGAACTTATATCTGACTGCACAATTATCCCCAGGTCCTTTTTATTTTCCACTACCCTGAGTATAGTACCACATAGTTGGTATGTTAATCTGGAATTACATTGATATTTGTCAATATTAAACTTCAACTGCTATTTCTCACCCCATCAGCCTAATTTTTCTAGATCTTGTTGCAACAGCTCATCCTGTTAACTGTCATTAACCACCCTGCCAACTTTTATATCATCTGCAAAGTTAGACATTGAGCCTGATGTACCTTCATCACTATCATTAATAAATATTGAAAACAACAATGTGCCTAGCACTGAACCATGGGATACTTCACTAATAATATTAGTCCATGAAGAGAGTGCCTATTGTTAACTACTCTCTCTCTCTCTCTCTCTCTCTCTCTCTCTCTCTCTCTCTCTCTCTCTCTCTCTCTTTCTCTTTCTTCTGCCACTCAACCATCCCTTTCTCTGTAGCAGTAACTTGCTTTTAATGTCACATTGCTTCAGTTTGTACAGCAGTCTTATGTGCAACAGTAACAAAAGCCTTCCTGAAATCTAAGTATATGATATCAGAATTCTTTTTTGCATCCAGTTCTTTTGTTACTGCATCATAGCATCCAGTCAGATTGGTTAGACAAGACTGCCCCTTAACAAATCCATGTTATGACTGTAGTATAATTGCATTCCTGTTTAGATGATCCTGCATTACTTCTTTAACCAGGGACTCCATTATTTTCCTGGGAACCGAAGTTAAGCTAACAGGTCTGTAATTACTCATATCACATTTTGATCCCCCTTGGTGATTCCGGGATACCTTCCCACATCTGCAGTCCATAGGGACCTTCCCTGAATCCAAAGATGCTCTCATAATAATGACTAAGGGTTTGTTTACCTCCTTTGCTGCCTCTCTTAATATAATTTGGATAGATCCCATCAAGCAGGTGCCTTTTTTATATTCAGCTTCAACAATTTCTCTTCCATTTTCCTTTCAGTGATCACCAAGTCATTTAGCTTTCCATTGGAGTTTGATAAACTTCTAGAATCCCCTTCCCTAAAGAATTCCTTCTGTATGAGGATGTGGAATGTAGATGCAAAATGCTTATTCAATTTGTCAGCAACTTGAGCAGGGTCATCAACAGTTATCCCATTGGCATCAAGTGGCTCAATGTAATTCAACCGCTTCCTTCTATAAGCTGAGGGAAAAAGGTATAGAAAATGACCTGCCAACGGTGTAATTTCACAAATCCATCATTTGAAAAAAATGCTTTTACTGACATTCTCAAAAAATGCAACCAAAATTAAAGTTAACAAATTGAAAAGTACTACTATAATTGCTATCAAGTGGCAGTGACACGTGACAAATCGATGAACTTCTCAAGGAAAAGAACTTCTGAACACAAAATTTTGCCGCAAACAAGCTAGGTAGGTTATCCTACCTAGCTTGTTTGGCTTGAATAAAGCTCTTTTGGCTTGAATAAAGCATTTTGCTGGTTTCTTTTATATATTATGCCTATATTTGATAATCTGTTCATAGCTCTTCAGTCAAATGTGCCTCACATCAATTTACCAAAATCATTACTTGATCTTGATAAATGGATGTGCAAATGTATAGCAGACTAAATCAGAAGGATGATTGTAATTTAGTGATTGCACTTAAAGGTCTTGGAGAGTCTGAAAGAAGAGCTTCTATTCTTTTCATTGGGACTGTATGGCACAGAGGTTCCCATGTAAAAATGATGTGCTTGTCCAAAGTTTGAAAATTAATTTTCAAGACTGGGTATATTATACACAGGTAGCATGTGTAGGTCCATTATGCAATGCATTGTGATAGCTGACCTACTCGACTGCTTCCCTCTACAATGTTATTTGAATATAGCAGAAGTTTACATACAGTTGTGTTGTTCAAGGAATTGTCATTGTGTTAAGTGATGGAATGAAGAGCAAACATTAAATTTTGTTTTAAGTTTGGGAAAAGTGTGGCTGAAACCTATGAATTGATGAAAGTCTATCATAAATATTCTATCTTGTTATAGTTTTTCAGTGGTATGCAAAATTTCAGGATGGCCATGAGGATGTGGATGACAATGAGCATTGTGGATGTCTAGTAACACTGAATCCCAGAAACCGTCAAAAAGTTTGTTGATTGTGGTTGATTGTTGAATGACTCTATGAATGATGGAATAACAGTTGCACTTAAACATAGAAACAGTTCAAGAAATTCTTACAGAAGAGTTAGGCAAAGAAAGGACCTGAATCTTTTGTTTATCCTGCATTTGACTAATGTACAAAAACTGCCAAGATTTGAAGCATTCAGAGAACTTATTCAAACTGTTAACAATGATCCTCCCTTGCTTATCTTCATTATGGGTGATGATAAACAAAGAGTTTCTTTTATAGCAATGGAATCATTCACAAGGAATTTATTTTACTAGATAAGACAGTGAATAAGGAGTACGGTGCTTAAGCTTTGGATTGTTTGGTTAAAAGAATTTACCAAGCAAGGCTTCAGTTTCAAGAATAAGGGAATTGGTTCTCATTGTACAGCATTAGACTACATTTTATATGTTGCTTTTAAAAATATTAAAGGCTTTTTTTTTTTATCCTAACATTATATATATTTTTAAATTGACTCAATCCTGAAACTTTATTGCTAAACATTGTAAATGCCAAGTTAATAAAATACTTCATCAGTTAACAGCACACCATTTTCAATTGGAATTTTTTTGAATACTGTCAATTAACTTTTCAAGCACTACATATAACTTCACTCTTCTTTCACCAGATAGAAGAGAGAAATGATATGCAGTTGTCTTTGGACATCTGAATATCAATAGCTGTGCTGAGCATGAAGGACATTTAGCCAGGTGAAAAACAAGAACTTGGTTCACATCTCTTTCTCATGAAACTTTGAAATTCTGTTGACATCCAAGGCTGCATATCAGAATCATTTTTATAAACTCAACATTTTCAATTTTTATGCCCAAGTCCTGGCACAATAATCTAAACAGAGATTCACAGACAGAAAAATCCAAGCTGTGCTAATCTTAGAAAGCATACTATTCAAATAAACAATCCTGTGATTTAAAACAAAATAGTTGAAGGAAAGTATAGTGAATGCAGGGATAAGCAGTATAACAGATAAACATTTACCCTACAAGAAAAACAAGACTGTGTCTGTCATAATTTAGGTTAATTTAATAAATATACATTAAGCATTCATACATTGTAGATGTCTTTGTTTCCTTTCATTTAAAAAAAATTTACACTGAAAGGGCAGAATTCATGGGGTTCCTGGGCATTGCGACACTGTCACTCCTCTCGCTAGTGGATGAACCCACCTCTTGGTAGGTATATAGGTACACTGCATTCACATAGACAGTAATTCGATGTCAATATGGAAAATTTGTGGAGGCTTAATATAGTGTTAAATTAAACTTGATTTTAAATTAATCTGAATTGTGATACAGTGCAGTTTATTGTGTAAAACTTCAGATCCAAATTATAGTTTTAAAAAAAATAATAAAAAAACCTTCCCCCCCCCAATGATCTCTTGCTTTCTCCAATAATATGCTTTCCAAATCTTTAAGTTATTTAATTCAGCAGTCTAACCAGAATTCATCTTGCATCACTTGATGACACTGTACTATAAATTAACAATGTATAGCTTTCTAAAGGATTTCTCACATAATCACTGTAATTCATTAATTCAGTAATTTGTGGATTACATTATTCTGATGATTAGTATTTTATTTGCCAGCTCCTGTTATGTCAGCGATTGGCTATCCAACTGCCTAATCAATTGCAGTGCATAGAATTAAAATATAATTTTGTGGAGAACACTGGTACCAGAAATTGCATTAATTACTTGCTTGATTTTCTATTTTCAGTATACTTCAAATTTTTATGTACCTGCTTTTCTGTTCTTTTGTTTTTTATAATGTTATTTTTTATAATAAATTTATAATACTTCTACAACCAGTATTAAGATAGAGATACACTTGTAAAAAAATGCGATAGGTTAATCTTAAGATAGGTTAAGATCTCGTGCATTTTGCAAGTAGCTCAAATGGTGGATATATTCCTTTGATTAACACTTCGGTAACTTTTTTTAGCTGCAGCATACAATCAAACATATCGCAAAAGGATGACATTACTGAAGGAGATGGAACTACAACCAGGTAATAAGTAAATAAAAAACTGATGAATTTTTTTATCATTAATTTATAAGTTAAATGTAATTGTTTTGCTTTGAATGATCTTTCTTATTTTCTTCTTTATCCAGCTATTACCTCACATGTATTACGTGCATTTTCAATTTTATTTGACAGTGTATTAAATAATATCTGTTTTTCTTCCAGTCCATTTCCCTGCTGCCATTCTCTTCTTGTAAATGATCCAGCATATAAGTGACGTGTAAATAAAATTTAAAAAAATAAAAAAAAAAATTTAATGTTTTCTTAAAATAAAAAAAATATATATATATATTATGGAACCATATCCTGGTATGTAGCTGATCCACACATTTGAACTAGCTTAGAAGAAGACATAAAATTAGAAAAGGCATGCAGCAGAAACTGAATGTCTGCACAATAGAGAGTAGAGTAATATGTGAGAGAATAATTATTAACAAATGTGACTGTTCTCTTTTGCTTTGCTTCTAGTATTTTCAAAGAGATTTTGGGGGCACCACCTCAGATATATCAATGCATATACCATTGTAGTGCAGCTTTATAATTCATACAGTTACCAGCTGTTTAGAAGAAAAGTAATTTGAGAGCGAAAAAAGGACTTTTTTTTTTTAATACAACTGAGACAGTTATGCAATACGCTTAAGCAGAGGAAAGTCAGACTCCCCAATGAAAGTATTCATTCTTACATAGAAATTGGTCTAAGGATTGTTGAAGATGACAGGAATGGGTTTTAATGTTGATATTAGTATTGGCCATACAGTAAAAATAAGGCAGAGACCTTGACTGCACCAGTAAAGAAAAAGAAAGAAAGAAAATTGTAGGTCTTAGACTTGCAATTTGCAAATGCAAGTAGTTATAAACATACTACAGACAAACTAACTGTTTACAGGCTCCAACAGAGGGAACCTCACAAATATTTGAAATCAAATAATGTTTTTTCTGAATGTTAATATCCTCTTTTCATTTTTAAAAAAAAAATAGCATAATGGCTGTAGCATGTATTGCATTCTAAAGAAACTGCTTGCAGTTGTCTAATTTCAAAATATAATGCAATTTATTACATTATCTATTACAACAGAACTTGGACCATGTGTTATAACGGGCCCCTACAAAATTATCAGCCCTAGACAGTGGGCATAAATAAAGCCCTGTTACCTTATGAAAGCCCAAAAATAAATGATCTGCACATCAGATTTCGAGTAGCAGTTTTTTGTTTTCTCGAGCTGAACTGCATAAGGAAGACAGTGAAATTAATCTGGTTCTGCAATGGGTTTAACAACTTACTAGCTAAGTAAAACTTCCTATAGTCCACTCTATAACGTTTTTCACTTATTTGAATTTAAGTTCCCTGGTTCTAGTCCTTATTTAATACCATGAAAATTTCGCTTACATTCATTTAACTGTTACTTCTCACAGTCTTATAAACCTCAGTCAGATATCCTCTGAGGTACTTAGTTAACGAGTGCTGTAGTCCACATATTCAAAGCTCTTCTCATATGTGCATATCTTAACCATTAGGTTAAAATGTTCTCTCATTGAACTTTTTTTCAAGAAAATCAATGTCTTTATTGAGGTGAAGCTTCCACACCTTGACACAGTGTTACAACTGCAGTCTCACAGTTACTGTGCAGAGTGGAACTATAATCTTATCTATATAAGCACTTGTTTAATAAATTATCAACAGGACTGTGCAGTCCCTCCTCTCTGCCTGTCTGCATTGCACAAAAAACTTCATGTTTTCTTTATTTTCTTGTATTCTAACTATCATACCCTATTTTTCTTCTGTCATTTTTTAATTAAACCTCTCAAACTGTATAAATTATTTTGAGCTAATATTTCCTAAGTGTGGAATTTTGTATTTTGAAACATTAAAACATAGTTGCATTTATATGACAATCCCTGAAGCATGTGCGGGCAGTTCCAAAGGAGTTGTGTTTGGCATTGGTCATTAGCCAATCCTCCACATCTGAAAATTCATCATGCCCTACGTCCCATTAATGTCATTTAAGAAAATCAGAAACAGGAGCAGTCCAGTCACCAATTTCTCTGGGACGCTACTTATAATCTTGGCCTATTATGAAGTGAAATCATTAATTATAATTCCTTTGACTCCTGTGGTATGTTCATCCCATAATCCACCTAAGAACCTTACTTGTGATCCAATATGTTCCAGCATATATTGTAGTCTCTCGTGTGGACCAAGTCAAATGCTTTACCGAAGTCCAGCTAAGCAATGTCAAAGTTATTTCTTTCATCCAGTTTGTGAATTACATTGTATACAAAATGTGAATTACAAAATTTATAATAAATTATAAATTTTGTTAAGCAAAATTTTCCCTTAACAGTACTGGGCTGTGTACCACTGAAAAAAAACCATTCCTTTTAGATAAATAAATAAATTTTCTGTTTATACTCTGGGACGACCAAACGGTCAGAGGAGTTCACAAGACAGACAGAATACAAGAAACAGCACCATATTCAGCAGTCACAGGTTTGAACCCCGGTCACTCAAGGCACGTGTACTTATGCACCCGCGCGCCTGACCACTAGGCTACGGCTGGCCCTGTATTGCATTCATAATCATTGCCTCCATGATTTTCCCTATCACTGAAGTCAGATTGACTGGTCTCTAATTACCCACTTCAGTCTTGGAATTACCTTTATGGATTTGTGATACAGTCAGTTCTGCTCAGGAACACAGTATATGTTTCTAAAAATCTCTGCATTATGGTATTTCGCGCATTAAAAACAACAGAGTTTATGGAAAAAATAGGGATGGGACAGAGTGCTCAAAAAAAATGTTCAGTCTGGTAAGTAAAACTAAAAAAACTTAGAAACCCAATAAAATTGCTAACACAGGTTTAAATATCTTAAATTTCTAATAAATAAATAAATATTACAGTGAAATAGCATTGTAATATATACATACTAATTGATATTTCTGTTCACTGACTTTTCTTTTTTTTGGATCATAAAATTTAAAACAGTAAAAAAGATAAACAATCAATAACGATGAACACAGCACGCATAAATTTCACAAGTGAAATACGGAGTAAAAAAGTAGGAAGCTTAAAAAATAGGAATGAAGAGAAGATTCTGAAAATTTATTTATGTTTTTTATATGATTGGAGATTTAATTGAAAGGGAAACACATTTCATCATAATAATGTAAAAACCCACAGAATTCCAGCTATCCGTATTATTGAAAATGCAATAAGATCAAGTTTACTACCCATTTATAACTAGATTGCACTTAAAGAATAGCCCAATAAACCTGGAACTGCAAATTGTTTTTATTGTTTTATGGTAGTGACCTCTAGAAATGTGCTCTTCCGTTCACACTATCCTACCCCACAAAATTTCTGTTCAAACAGAAAAATGTGAGCTGGCCTACAATATCATCTTGTGATTACAGTGAATGACAACAGTGTGTCTCCGACCAATACCACTACAGTAAATGGGAAACATAGCTCTCACACATTTGAAATTTTTTAAGCTTCATAAACTTGTATGTATTGCTGCGCAGGTTGCTATGTTCAACTTGATGCCGGGTTTTGCACTCACCTGGTGTTACTCGCAGATGAAATTGCACATAAGCCAATGCAAAAATCACTTTATACTCGCATCATTCCCTAATATATCAGTCGCGTTGCTAAAATGCATGTTATAGTAGAACTGGCTGTACATTGGAACTTTTCCAGTCTATGATAATGGTTTGATACATTTTCAGGACCATTACTTGCCTTCATGCTCCAGTTTTAGCAACCACTCCCTGTTATAGAGGGAATGGGCTACCTCCAGCCAGCAGGCCAACTCTGGCCCACAAATGTGCATAATCCGGCCCACAGTCATTTTCAAAATATTATATTATAAATGGCTTGCCAAAGAATATGTATCATGAAATTATGTTTATTGTAATTTTATTATATTTGCATTTATTAAATTGTTTTTGACATTTTGATTGTGTGAAATCTAATGAATCATTTGAATTTGTGCTATATATCATGACCTGAGGAAGCAGCGGTGTTGCCAAACGGTAAGAAAGCATATCTTCTGGCAACACTGGTAAGCAGGCATAGACTTCCACGCAGTCAGTAGTGGTTCCCAGACTCTCGGCTCTGCAGAATGTGATTGCAGTGTATCATGTGTTTCAATGGCAAATGTCAGTGAATAATCGACGGATAAAAGTAAATAATTTGGAGAGGATTTACTGTTTTATTTTTATGACAATATTTATTGAAACCTATCACAATGCGTAATTGAAAATCTAAGATTATTAAGATTTTATAAAATCTTTGAAATTATAATAATTTTCGATTTAATTTTTTTATAATTGAATACTCTAATTATATTTTTGCAATTTTATCTTGAATTTGTATTTCATTTTTCTTATTAATAAAACTAATTACATGTACGAGTATGTATAAATATTACAATACAATAAGTAACATAAAGCTGTTTATGACAATTTTTTCATTATACACCATTTTAATAATCCTAAAAAAAAATTTTGTCGGCTCACATGTACCTCATAGACATTTTATTTGGCCCGCCATTTAAAAAGGTTGCTCATCCCTGCTCTATAATATTCATACTACTGATTTTAAAGTGTTCAGACATTCACTCTCTGATCTTGCCAAGAAGGAACTTTCATCTGTAGAGACTGATGCAAAGTTTCCATTCACTTAATCAGCTATGTCAACTGGATTATCAATAACCATCCTACATTCACACTGGCAATTATGTTTAGATAGTATTAGGACACAATAGGATGAAAAGTAAAACAAAATTTTATGAAAATGTTTATTTAAAACAAAATGGAATATGACTAATTCAAATCAAATAGAACACAAATATGTGATATTTAAACAGTTAAAAGCACTACCATTTCTTTATCCATTGCATCTCAAATAATAAGACTTGGTGGATTTTTAAGGCTTAATGTTCTATTTTCTGTGTCTTCGTAGTTTCATATATATTTACATTCTTGGATATTCTTGCACCATTAAAAACACTGAGTATGTTACAACTTCAGCAGAACATGAGATTACAAATTAAACATGATGGCATTTTAGTACTCTTGGAGCATTTATGATACTGGCATTTGTTTCTTTTCCATATCTAAGTTTAATTCTGGTGAAGTAGAACTTCTGATTCTTGCTTTATCCATAGGCATCCAGTTTACTTATTCAAATATTTGTCAACAAATTATAGTCAATATTTGCAACTATGATTTTATTTTGTCTGTGTATGTACAGAATGCACTGTGGTAGAAGCAGAAGTCAGATGGATATACTGTCTTGTTGAAGTTGACCTTAATGAAGCAGTGACCCAAATTTTGAACGACTTTGGATTGCTTCTTTGGTATTTACCTTGAAAACTGAAAACAGTACAGATTTTTATTTACAAAAAGAAGTTTCCCTGTACTTACATACTCTCATCCAGTTTTACTTCATAACTGAGTGAGTGAGTGGAATTTTCATGAGATTGATTTGTCAAAGTTAACTATAGTTGAACTTGGTTATAATGAGCACAGAAATAAAAAGATCATGGCTGTAACGAGCAAAAAGCAATAATGATTTTAATTTACGCATATTCCCATACAATCGCTCACTGTTATAATGAGATACTACCTGGATATACCGTACAAATTTGGGTAACTATGCAAACATTCTTAATTTCTTGGGGTCGAAAATACCCAATTCTTGGAATAGACAAAAATGAAAAGGGTGACTTAGCTTTTATGACTACCCGCATTGCATTGGATTAGCGGCTGGTTTATGACCTTCTTTCAGGGATGGGGCTATACAA
The DNA here is from genome assembly GCF_048544385.1 of Mastigoproctus giganteus. Taxonomy (NCBI): domain Eukaryota; kingdom Metazoa; phylum Arthropoda; class Arachnida; order Uropygi; family Thelyphonidae; genus Mastigoproctus; species Mastigoproctus giganteus. Next base: position 120,677,634 of record NC_143587.1, read on the forward strand.
TAGTGCATTGGCATTCTGCTTGTCACATTATCTTATTTACAGATCGTCTTCTATTCATTGAACCATAAATTTATTTCGGGACTTCTAAGAATTTTGTTAACAGGACGTCTAAGAACTTTATATGCATTTCGGGATTTCTAAGAACTTTGTATGCAGATCACTTTACTGTCATTTTAAATAAAATCAGTTAGAAACAAACCCTTCCTTCGGAAACATGTCTACTAACAAAATAAAGTGTCTCTCAATTTGTGAAAAAGTTGAAATTATTTGCGAGTTAGAACGTGGTGCAAAAAATGTTGAAGTGTGTAAAAAGTTTTTGTACTTTTCAACAGTAATGGCATTGTGGAAGAATAAACACGTTTACATATCAGCACTGGAAAAGAACATAACTGATTTAAACAAAATTAGAAAGTGCGAGGTTACAAACACCAATTACAAATACAAACACCATTGCTTCAATGGTTCACTACACAAAGAAGTGCTGGATTTTCAAAAGACAGTCTGATCTGGGAAGCCCAAGCGGAAAAAGTTGCTTAACAATTTGGATGCGACAATTTTGCATGTAATAACAGTTGGCTGGATCGATATATAAACTGAATACAAGCATATTAATACAAATAATATGTAGGTATGTACTAATACTGTATTATTTTTCTCTCTAATATTTCTTTTGCTTTTTGAATCTATATTTTTATCAAGTTATTGAGAATTTAAAAAATAGGAGGTAGATTTAACTCATCACTGATATAGTGAGCAATGGTTATAACAAGGAAATTTTGTCTGTCCCTTGATGCTCGATGTCCTTGATGTCTACAAGATGAAATTCACTTATGTTCCTACTTGGCTACTTCAGCACATGATTTCCAAGAATAATTTTTAAATTCATTTATTTTAACAAGAGTTTAGCTTCATCTAAATTTGACAACCCTTGTGATAAAAGCTCATCAATGTTATAAAGAATACAGTCTTTCTTGTGTAACAAAGCTGTATTGAATGAAGCCATTCTGTTGTAATAATATGTATTTTGTTGCCATCATTTTTGAAATAATTTGTCAGCATTTCTGATGCCAAAAGTTGATTTTATGAGAGAAGCAATAGAAGACAAAATAACTGGATGTTGGTAGTTGAGCAGGTAGTGGTTGTTCCATTTTATGCAATGATATTTCTTTCAGGTATAATATCACCTGATAGATAAATGGTAAATATAAATGGTAATGGTAGATTCATCTGTCACCTGATAGATGAATGGTAAATAGCCAGAATTGTAGAAAATGAAATGCCAGAAATCCATGTAATTTTGATGGCGCCTCCGTAGCCAGGCGGGCAGGAGCAGCAGTGCGTAGCACACGCTTCTTGATTAGACCGGGGTTTGAGCCCGTGACCACCAAATACAGAGGATACGGAAAGATCAGAAAATGACCACCACATATCTCTGGAGCAATATGGCCTTAGGTGCTAATGCTCCAAACAACAAACATCCATCCATGTAATTTTGACAAGTGAGCTATTCATCTTAAAAATTAGATTTGGTGTATAGTTGGTTGATATGCATGTTGCTGTGTAATTAGCTATCTTTTGCACAGGGAAGTGTTAAATGCAGAGCAAACCAAGAATTAATTATATAGTCTTTAAAAAAAAATTAATTATTGTTTTTTGTGATTATAAATTTCAAATTGTTTTACAATAATTTTTAGGTCCAAATTACACAAACATGTGTGTGTCGTGTGATGATTTGTGGAATATATATTTTCAGGTAAGTTTTCATAATTATAGTAAAAATTATGGAAGAAAGAATGTTTGTATTATAACAGTAAATTTTTAGTATTGTGCAAACAAAATAATAATAAAAAAAAAAATTAAGTGCAATTTAAAGCATTATTATTTCAGACTTAGGTTAACAACACATTTGGTTCCAGAGCCCTCTACAACCTTATTTTTAGGCCCTCTATTCCTAAAATATTTAGTATTATATAAAAATATTTTAAAATATTTCCCCAAAATATGCATACCAGGGTCCTAGGCCACCTAAATTTGGCATTCTCCATTAGACCCTTATGTGTGATCTGTGGAAGGTGGCTGGGGGGGGGGAACAATAATTGTCATGTTATTTGATTAAGGAGACTAAACCAAACTGCATATATGCAGTTTAGTTTTACATACATATATGTGTAAAAAAAAAAAAAAAAAAAACAAGGATTATAAAATTTTAAATTATAATTATAAAATTTTGGCATAGAAATATAAAAAACCACATTTTCTCAAATCTACAGTTGTGGTGGAGATGGAGATTCCAATTATGAGTGGAAATCAATGTACATATCAATAATGGCTTGGAAGGTGTGGACTGCAAAGTTTGACAACTAGACATCTAAAGGGAGATCTGATTGAAATATATTCTGAACAGTACAGATGGGCTGCAAGAGTAGCTCATGGTGTCTTGTCAATGAAATACAGGAATTTTTCTAGAAAGGATAAGGAGGTGATTATTCCCCTGTATACGGCAATGGTCCGGCCACACCTTGAGTACTGTATACAGGTCTTGAGGCCTCATTTCAAGAAGGATGTAGAGCTGCTGGAATGAGTACAGAGAAGGGCAACAAGATTAGTGAATGGAACAAAGGGTTGCTCTTACAAAGAAAGGCTTAAGTTTTTTAAATTACATTGTCTGGAGACTAGGCACCTGCGAGGTGATCTGATTGGGGTGTATAAAGACTTGAATGGTTTGAGTTTGCTCAATGCTGATGGGATTCTTCCTCTAGCTCAGAATAATCACCTGAGAGGGCATAAATTCAAATTGAGGAAAGACAGATGTAGGATAGATGTGTGGAAATTCGCCTTTAGCCAGCAGGTAGTTGGTTGGTGGAACAGATTTCCATCCCTTGTTGTGGAAGTTGATAGCCTAAATAAATTTAAGCTGGACAGGTATTTCGAACAAATGGAGGGGTAAAATGGGAGTGGGTTTTTTATTTTATTTTTTTTTTTTTGGCTGATGCTGCATAAGCTTGCTTTCTTGGTCATATGCCTCTACTAAAGCTAATGCTAATATAAGACATTGAAGGAGTTGAGCAAAATGAATGACGAAGACTGCTCCCCCTTATAGGTGATACATGAGCCAGTGGGCCTAAATATAAAATATCAAGTAATAACAGAAAATTGGATCTCATAAAGTTTACTTATGGGCAGTGGGTTGTTGTGCTGAAATAAGTTAGCTCCCAGCATTGCAGAGGCACTGAGTTTGCATAAGTTCAATGCAGAACTGGCTGGTTACCCTGGGAATATGAATATTCTATTGATTATTTTATTTATTTATTTTTTTTGGTTCATGTAGGAAAAAAGTCTACTACACCCAGAATAGGTGTAGGCAGAAAATGAAACTGAAGAATTGGAAACTTGCCAATTACGATATGCAACGTTCTTCTCTTGAACAGCCTTAGCTCATTTATTGGAAAACCAAGGTTTAGATAAAGGACAAGATTTTAAAGTTTGAGCGTGGAATAAAGGATTCCATTCCTACAAGAATAATTTCACTGACACGATCTGAGCAAACGTTGACATCAGGAGTTTTGAAACAGTAATCCGACCAAGGAAAAGAAGAAAAGAAATCTTCATGTCATCCCATTTTGCATTCTTGTAATGCCAAACAACACGAGGTTGGGAATAGCCATGAGGTTAAGGCTCCATTGGAGAAGAGATAATCACCAAGTTGTGATCTGAGGTGCCTAAAGGACCACTCACTTCAACTGTATACTTAGAAGGGTCAACGGGTCGAAAAAGATCAAGCGTGTTGGCTGTATGGTTAGGATTGTCCAGTAATCTGGTAGGTAAATGGACAATCTGTGTGAGGTCATTAGCAATTGCAAAAGCCTGAGCATCTTGACAAGCTGGGTCTGTGTGACTATGAAACAGAAGCCAGCTGGAGTTGTGAACATTAAAATCACCAAGGAAAATTATCTCACTGTTAGGAAAGTTGGACTGGGGAAAGTCAAGTTGCAAAGAGAGGAAGTCAAAGAGTTCCAAGTGATTAGTGGAATTGGGAGAACGGTAGAGACAATGGATGAATTTAACATAATGAGGTAGAGAGATTTTAAGCCAGAGAAGATCAAAAAGAGGCAGTTCCAAGTTACCAAGTCTCTGACAGGGAATATTGAAATGAACATATACACAAGTACCACCTTTGAGGCAAAAGGAATCATACAGCAAATAATTTGGGCAACCGAGATGAGCATTGGTTGAATCAGCCGATAACTGAGATTCTGTCAGAAAAAATACATGGAGTTTGACAGACTGTAAGTGGAAATGGACATCATTGAGATTAGAACTGAGACCACATATATTTATGAAATGAACTAGGATGTGTTTGGGAGGTTTAGATCTTTTTTGCAAATAAGTTTGACTATTGCTCTATTAGTTTGATAATTCATGGTGTATTCAATAGTAAGAAAACGTGGGGGGGGGACATGCTGTATGAAGTAATGAAATTTTTGGATATGGCATACACATGGTAAGAATATACCCAGATCCTTCACATAACGTGGCCTTGATAATGCCTCCCTACTGACTTTGTCCTTGCTGGCATACACACTACTCAGACTCCCTCCAGTCACTATCTGGAAGAGTAGAGGTAGCAAGATTTTACACTAGCTGATTCGGAAGCCTCCTAGAGAGTTACCAATAGGTTCGGTCTGGTATGCTAACTGGTGATCAGCATTCGAACACCGTTTTAGTGCTGTACCCTCGAAATGTAAGGAAATTTGGATCTCACCATGGCGTTCATCATAACCTCAAAAGACATCAATTGTACTGCATGATGGAAGAGATGGGGAAGGGTTGACCGGAACTTAGTTCTGGAGACTGAACAAGGGTTCCACTTATACAGAATCAGCCAAAAGCAATAGGGCGCCTCCGTAGCCAGGTGGGAAGGAGCAGCAACAGTGCGTAGCACACGCTTCTTGATTAGACCGGGGTTCGAACCCGTCACCACCAAATACGGAGGATGCAGAAAGGTCAGGAATGACTACCACATATTCACGGAGCAATATGGCCTTAGTTGCTAATGCTCCTAAAAACCAAATAACAACAACAACCACCAAAAGCAATATTCCACATCATTTATCCATTCCCTTCAACAGTTTGTCCAATCCTTCCCTCCTTATTCAGACTACCCATCTCTGAAACACCATATCGAAGTATATTCCAGCTATCAGTTACCCTCTGGCTAAAAGCAAATTTTTGCACATCCCTCCTGCAGCCATCTGTTTTCAGTTTAAATTTATGTTCCCTTATTTTGTCTTTTGAGAAAAAAAAAATGTACGGATGCCATTGGCATTTAATTTTCTCAGTCCATTTAAAGCCTTAAACAATTCAATCAGGTCTCCTCACAGGTACCTAGTTTACAAACTCCAATTTGCAGAACTTAAATTCTTTTGTTTAATAAGAATACCTTTTGTGTCCTGTACCAATCTTGTTGTTCTCTGCATTTATTTCAACAGATCCACATCCTTAATAAAATGAGGCTTCCAGACCCTTATAGAGTACTCAAAGTGGAGTGTAACCGTTTCCTTATACAATGGGATAATCACCTCTTTGTCCTTACTGGCAAAGTTCCTGCCTGTCATTGACAGATCCTCCTCTCCCCCATGAGCTGTTCTAGCAGCTTGTAGAATTTCTTATTCGAATATACAACTATCCGTAGTTTTTTTTGTTCTCCACCACCATGAGCGTAAGGCCCCAAATGCCAAGCAATTTTCTGTGATATATAGTGTGATCTGTCTAAGGGATATAACCGTTTTATTTCTAGTGCCTTTTTCTCTTCAGTTTACTGTAAGCGATTTTGTACTTAAAAGTATCAAATAAGAACTCAGAAAGAAAATCCACCTTTCTTTTCTTAGTATACTAATTAATATTTTTACTGACTAAACTAACTTTGTACAGCACTTAGTCACTGGTGGTACCACTCCTGCCTTCATGTGTCAAGGCCAGAAATGTGGGTGTAATGACAACATCCATGGCTAAAAGGAGCAAAACTGGATTTCATGACTTGTCCAATAAATTTTTGAAATTAGGATTACAACGATAGTGGTATAATGCAAGGAAACTTATACAGAATCAGCCAAAAGCAATTGTCCACATCATTTATCCATTCCTTTCAATAATTTGTCCAATCCTTCCCTCCTTATTCAGACTACCCCTTTCTACACCACCAGATCAAAGTATATTTCAACGATCAGTTACCCTCTGGCTAAAAGCAAATTTTTCCGCATCTCTCCTGAAACTATCTGTTTTCAATCTAAATTTATGTTCCCTTATTTTTGCCTTTTGAGAAAAAAAAGTGGATGCCATTGGCATTTAATAGTCAGCATGCTCTAAGCTAGACATTATGAGTGAAAAAGATGAGTCTCACAGCATAAAAGGGTTAAAAAAAAAATTCACCTTCGCGGGAAATACCATCTTTCCTCATTATACATTCATTGGGTACACAGCCATTATATAAACTTTCTCCTTTTCCTGTACAGAAAAGTATTAAGGCAGTAGCCAGCTCTCCAAAAATGGTTAAAAGACTTCTGTCTGGGGATCTCCTAATAGAGACATCTCACCCTAGAGATTCAGAGCAACTGTTAAAGCAAAAAACTTTTGATGGACTCCCAGTTTCATTCACTCCTCATGCTACCCTGAATAACTCCAGGGGAGTTATAATGGAATGAGACTTGTTAATTATCATAGAGGATAAAATAGTTGAGGAGCTTAACGGTCAGAAAGTTACACATGCTAAACGAATTATGACCAGAAATGATGGAAATTTAATACCCCCCCCCCCATGCAGCATCATACTTACCTTCAGTACTCCTGGCTTGATTCAAACTGTAAAAGCAGTTTGCATCAAGTAGATTATGAGTAGTTTGTTATGTAGAATTTATCCTTATGAACTTAATGATGCATCTGTTAAACTGCATCATTTGGTACATAAGGATGAATTTAATGATGCATTTTTGACATTGATAGCATCTTATGTCCAATAAGATGCTATAAATGCAAAAATATGGCCTTTCTCCTCCTCTCTCTCTTTCTCCTCCTGATTGAGGATTACAGTAGGTTGTCCAAATTGCAAAGGAAATCATCTGGCCTTCTCTAAGACTTATGAACTATGGAAACTTGAGAAAAAAATTCAATAATACAAACAAATCTTAGCAGTCAGACCTGCATGCTCTTATACAGCCACTCAAAGGCTACATAACAGTTGCCATTCAAACATGTCTTCTCTTCACTGAACATATTTCTGTCCACCTGGTCCTGATTGGTGCTCACACCCATCAAAACAAAGACATGCTCAGACACAGCCCATGAGATAATAACACTGAAAGAAGACTTTCTTGAAAGGGTCCAGAGACAGGCAACTTGCATTCGGAGATCAGCAAAAGGGCGACTGTACAAGGAAAGACTCCAATTATGTGAGCTACAGAGCTTGGCAACCAGGCACTTCAGAGGGGACCTGATTGAGGTTTATAAGACTCTTGAGAGATCTTAGTAAAATGAATTAAAGCAGAATTTTTACTGTTATAAAGAATTCCAGAACTAGGGGCCATAAATTCAAATGACAGTGGAAGAGATTTAGACTAGATTGTAGGAAGCTTTCTTTTAGCCAGTATGCCATCAATTGTTGGAATAAGTTTGCCTCTGCAGGTAGTTGAGGCTGACAGTTTGAAGAAATTCAAAGGATTGACCTTCAGGGGGAGAGAAGTGCATAATTTGTTGTTTCTCTTTTTCTCTTTTTTTTTTTTTGGCCAGTTTATTCAAAAGCCCATGTCTTCCTTTGCAATATTGGCTAATATATTATATGAATACTCCAGTCACTATAGTACCTACAGAGAACCAGCCTCACTGGAACTAATCAAATCAGAGCACACTGTTCTATGGGAACAAAACAAATGTTACTGACATGGAAACAGATGACCAGACAGAAGAAACTAATGCTACATGCAGAAAATGACATGGATGATGGTTGACCTACATTTCCAAAGGAAGATAAGCCTAAACTGGACCAATAAAAGTTTACCTCCATGAAGTAGTAGTCATATCAAGCTTCCAGTCTAAAACTAATGCAGAATATAATGCAGTAGAATTGCCAAAGCTTGTGTAGCAGTATTGACTGGCTAGCAAATCTAGTTGAACAATATGATCCTGTTAGTATCTGCCTACAGGAAACTCACCTAAGCCCGAGGTGTCTCCTATGGTAAGAAACTATAACATGTGCAGACTCAACAAAAGCACAAAACCACCTGCTTGTGTTAAATCTGGTATCCCATTCAGACATATTCCTCTCCAAACTAACAGAAATAGCTGCAACAACTCCAATTGGTGATCAGAAAACTCATGGTATTAAAAACTGGGATCTGATAATTTTTTTTAATTATCAGATCCCAGTTTTTATTATTATGTTCAATATACATTTTGCAGAGTCCAACATTCTAGTTTATTTATCACCAATTGGAGTTGTATTTGTATGCTCCGTGGGAATCTATAAATTATGGCCGTCTATAAAGAAAGACTGCAGATTTTTATCAAGGCTAGCTGGAACTCATATTTTGACAGTGACAGAAAATAGTGAAATCATCTGTATGCAGTATACTTCAACTGTGTTTGGACTGTCTCTGGTCATGGTGGTTACTCTGCGAATAATGCTGCACAGAGAATAGATCTTCTTCTTGAACATGTATGGAGGATAACAAAGTCTGGTAATGAATCTGGAAAGTCTTAAGGTTGAGAAAGTTCTATATCAGTTGGGCAAGTAACTTCTTAGGCTGAAATTATGTAGGTTTTTGTGAATGCTATACCTCCACAGGGTGTCAAAGGTTTTTTCAATATCTAAAAATACCATTACCTACTATCTCTTGATAAATTCACTATGATTGTTAGCTTTGGCTTTGATATGCACATCAAAGGTGGATCAGTCCTTTCAAAAGCCATACTGATCTGCCATCAGCTTCTGTGTCGCCTGATAATTTGTTTGCATCCCACGCATTTTTCTTCTCTGCCACAAGTCTCATTAGTTCATCTGACATACATTTAGGCCTGAACTTTGAACAGTATTTCTTAGTTGGTATGAAAAGCCATCTGACATCCATAAACTTCCAAGATTAATTCCTTGAATGCTTCCCATTTGGAATTCACCCTTCCCTTTATCCCTGATGGCAGTTACATCTTTAAGTTAATCCCACGTCTTCCTTTATCTGCAGATTCTTAATGCATGAATATTCACTACTGATAATCAGATCAAGGCATTCTCTGGTTGCCTCTCGAACATGCTACTGTAGAAAACGGTCATCCAATAAATCCACAAAAGTCTTGCTAGTGTGCAAATGACCAACCCACATGTTCCAGCCAATAACTGGGAAGTTAAAATCCTCCATTATAAGACATTCTGATTTACTTGCCCACTCTGTTTCTCTGTATAGTTGTTTGTTGTACTCATCAGAGTCATTAGGCCTATAACACACTGTTACTATATCTAGATCCTCACTCACTTTCTCCCTAAAACCCTCACTTTCTCTAGTAGGCATTTTATGCCTACTGGAGAAAGTGAGGGTGTTAGGGAGAAGATTTTTTGTGATCTAATACCAACACCCTAAAGAGTTGCAGGAAAATATGTATGTTCTACAGACCATGCCAGCAGAGGGGTTTCAAAAAAATGTTTTCAAACCTCAAAAAAAAAAGGTAAATAAATAAATTTAAAAACTAAAAGTTGAACAGTACCTTGAAATTTGGAGCTAGTTTGCTGAAAGTTTTCTTTTATCCAGAAAGTTGTTAATTACTGCGGTAAGCAATAGTTGAGGCTTTATATAACTTTTTATTATTATTTATTTATTTTATTACTGGTGCAACAAAAACTACTATGATGTAGTCACAAAAGAACTGGATGCAGGGAATAACTTTGATATTATATATTTGGATCTTAGAATGGCTTTTGATACTGTTGCACATGGAAGACTGCTGCACAAATTGGAGCAGTGTGGCATTGGAGGCAAATTGCTGCTATGGATAAGGGGATGGTTGAGTGGCAGAAGACAGAGAGTGGTAATCAATGGACACTGCTCAACGTGGACTAATGTTATTAGTGGAGTTCCTCAGGGTTCAGTGTTGGGTCCGTTGTTGTTTATGGTGTTTATGAATGATATTGATGATGGTATATCAAGTTTAATGTCCAAGTTTGCAGATGATACAAAGGTTGGCAGGGTTGTTAAGGGAACTACTGACGATATGCTGCTGCAACAGGATCTGGAAAAGTTGAACAGATGGGCTGAGAGGTGGCAAATGAAGTTTAACATTGACAAATGTAAAGTACTACGTATGGGAAACAGTAACCCCAGAGCAACGTATCAACTCTGCGGTACTACACTGAAAGTGGTGGAGAATGAAAAGGGCCTGGGGGTAATTGTGCAGGCAGATATGAAGTTCTCTGAGCAGTGCAGACGAGCTGCAAGAGTAGCTCACGGTGTCTTGTCAATGATATACAGGAATTTTTCTAGCAGGGATAAGGAGGTGATTATTCCCTTGTATAAGGCAATGGTTAGGCCACATCTTGAGTACTGTATACAGGTCTGGAGGCCTCATTTCAAGAAGGATGTAGAGTTGCTGGAACGGGTACAGAGAAGGGCAACAAGATTAGTGAATGGAACAAACGGTTGCTCTTACGAAGAAAGGCTTAAGTTTTGCAAATTACAGAGTCTGGAGACTAGGCACCGGCGAGGTGATCTGATAGAGATGTATAAGGCTTTGAATGGTTTGAGCATGCTCAATGCCAATGGGATTCTTCATCTTGCTCAGAATAATCACCTGAGAGGGCATAAATTCAAATTGAGGAAGGACGGATGTCGGATAGATGTGCGGAAATTTGCCTTTGGCCAGCGGGTGGTTGGTTGGTGGAACTGACTTCCATCACTTGCTGTTGAAGTTGATAGCCTAAACAAATTTAAGGCTCAACTGGACAGGTATTTCGAATGAACGGAGGGGTGAAATGGGAGTGGTGTGTTTTTTTTTTGTTTTTTTTGGCTGATGCTGAATAAGCTTGCTTTCTTGCATCATATGCCTCTACTAATGCTAATGCTAACTTGTGGCTTCCTTATGCTATGCAACTAATACTAACATTGATCATCATATATCTGTGAAGGACTATTAGTACAAGAAAAGTGTCAATATCGAGCTGATTAAATAGCAATACACTATTTATGACTTTCTTTAATCAAATATTTGGCTAAATCAATCCCAGGAGCTCACATCTGGTGAATATGGGTTTGGCACACCTAGGATCCTGATTTGAATATCATTATTCTTCTGTTTCTTGGTGATTCTCTCTCTTTCTCTTTCTTTCTTTCTTTCTCTCTCTTGATAACTCAAATTTTTTTTGGCTGGTGCAGAAAAAGCCTCAGGCTTCCTTGCACCATATGGCTAATAATAATAATAATACAGAGCATAAATGTCAGCAATATTATATTCAAATAAGGTGGGAATTATGTCCATTATCAATTGTATAAGTGTATATCCCCATATCTTGAAGGGGGATATGAAAATATGCAAAGGAATATAGCCTCTCAGTGTAAGTCACTTGCCATTTGTTCCACGAGTGCTAAATGTATAATCAAACCTGTGTACATTGAAGAATACTTAACCAGTAATTTTATGCTGGATAATGTTTTCAGTTGACATCTGAATCACTGTTTTAGTCTGAAGATATTTTAGGATAATTTATTCTGAATTATGCTGGGATTTTTTTTTTTTTTTTTTTTTTTTTTTTTCACTTAATATCTAAATTTGTAGGCTTGCTGGACTATTTGTTGCCAGAAACATCACTTTTTCTTTTATCTGCCATAATAAAAGGCTAGAAATGTTAAAATTGCTTAAAAATTACTACTATATAACAATAGTTCCACAACAGGGCATTGTGAAAGATCCTCTGGTTATATTGTTCTTCTTTTCAATTGCATTTGGTGTCACCAATGAAACTGTCAAATGAGTAAGTCATAGCAATGTATGTACCATATAAGTTTCAGTTACAAAGCACTGAAATTAGTAAAGTGATGAAAAGTAATTACTACCTACATATGTGACTTTATAAGTGGTCATGGTGATTGAATAATATCTTGTGTATACTGCTGCAAATGGAATATTGTTGTGGAATACTGCTGATATTTTGGAATATTGCTGATGTTATGGAATTATATGGAATTTTTCTGGAAAAGCATTTCTGATTGGTTAGTATGACAAAGAATTCATATACTGCTTTGTATTTTAATGATGTCAACTATTACATATATGACTTTATAAGTGGTCATGGTGGTTGAATAATATCTTGTGTATACTGCTGCAAATGGAATATTGTTGTGGAATACTGCTGATATTATGGAATTATATGGAATTTTTCTGGAAAAGCACTTCTGATTGGTTAGTATGACAAAGAATTCATATACTGCTTTGTATTTTAATGATGTCAACTACTGACTTTCATGCTCTATACTTGTGAATGAAATGGCATTTAATAAAGTTGGCTTACTTTCCTCCTCCACACCTGTTTTAGGCATATGGATAAACTGATGTAATAGGCACATCATGACTTCTGAAATTTTCTGTAAAAATACTCAGATCTCAATTTTTGTGTGTGTCTTTAAATATTAATTATTCTTTCTCAACCTAATCTTTAAACTTTTTTTTAAGCTTTGGGATTAAAGTTGCTTCATGGGATCTAATCTAAGAAGAAAAATATTGCAACCTACATTTGCCTTAAAATGCAAACAGCAGTTCCCAGAAAAAAAATATAAACTTAAATTATGCTTTAAATATATAAATATTATTTATTAGTCACAAAAAGTGTCAGTGAGTAAGTACTGACATTTGACTATTCAAAAGAAGGATACGTCACTGCTTTTCAATGAAATTAACTTCAGTAATTTGTTCTTGGTGTTAGGTGCCTCCGTAGCCAGGTGGGAAGGAGCAGCAGTGCGTAGCACACGCTTCTTGATTAGACCGGGGTTCGAGCCTGTCACCACCGAATACGGAGGATGCGGAAAGGTCAGGGAATGACCACTGCATATCCCGGAGCAATATGGCCTTAGTTGCTAATGCTCCTAAAAACCAAAAATAACAATAACAATAACAATGTTCTTGGTGTGATTTAGGTAAGATGCTAAGTGTAAGTTTAACATATCTGTGCCATATAAGTTTAACATGTATTTTGCCACAGAAAATCTTATAATAGGTCAAAATACAGTGAATCTCGTTAATACAAAGTTCAAATGACCTAAAGTTTCACATTTTGTAATAACAAGGTTTGTAGTAACGAGGTCCCCCAAAAGTGTCAAAATTTTACTTTTTTTTTTTTTTTTTTTACATACTGTATATCTAAGAATAATAAATCAAAAAAAAATAAATTAATAAAATAAAAACAAAAGCCTTGTCTAACAGTACAGTAATAGGAATAACATATTTTTTAAAGATTTTATTTTATTTGTAAGATAAACTAAAATAAAAGCAATATTAACAGAAATGAAAATATTGTACAGTATATATTTTAATATATACAATATTTTAGTATCACAGTAAAAAGAATTACAATCTTAATTTAAAAGGAGACAAACAAACCATTAACATTTTAATAAATTAATCTAATTTAAAGAATCTAATGTTGTTTGCACAGTTTTTGTCCTATATGCATTTTTAACTACAGCATAGACATTATCAAATGCAATAGTTGTTTCTTTATCAATGTTACTGCAGGCCAACACATTCTCTGTTATGTTCAATGCATTTCAGGTATCTTTTTTATATGGCAGCCGGCGCGCTTCACTTTCGCTGTAGCTGGTAACAAAAACATCATCGTTTTGTTTGGTACCCAGCAACTCTTCTGGTGTTGGCATTGCAGTGGTAGCAACTTCATCATCCACCTTCACAAACCCTTCAAATCCACCAACTGAATCCATATGCTCCTTCAAATTCCTCACTGTTGCTATCACATTCATCTGCTGGACCATGTTTTTCAATGATGTTCTCTCCAAAGCCACTCTTTCTGAAGCAGTTGATTATTACACTTGATGCAATACTTTCCCAAGCAATAACAAGATTACAGATAGCATCCAAGACATTCCAATTTGGCTGCAAATTGTTCTCTCCTTCTATGTTGTGGATCAAGTATCTTATCAGGTGGCTTTATATGCTCTCTTGAGATTATAAATAATGCCTTGATCCAGTGGTTACATTAAACTGGTGGTATTGGGTGGTAAAAACAACAGCTGTATATTTGTCAACGTAAGTGTCTCGGCAGAATGTGCTGTACAACGGTCTAGAATCATCAAAATGTTCCTTTTTTCTGAAGCCATTCTTCTGTCCAATTTTGATAACCAAGACTGAAAAATTTTGACCATAAGCCAAGCACTTCTATTGGCCTCATATTCAGAGGGAAGTTGGTTAACTGCTTTAAAACATCTTGGCTTGGAAAACTTACCAATCACAAATGGGTGTAGTTTTGTACTGCTATCTGAATTGCAGCATAACAGAATAGTGAGTCTTTGTTTACTTAATTTTCCACCATGACAAGACTCCTCGAACAGAAAATGTTTTGTTTGGCAGCAAATTATAAAATAAACCTGTCTCGTCAAGATTAAGAATATCCTTTGCCTCATATTTTTCAAGGTTGGATTGTACAGAACACAACCAGTCTGTAGCCTTTTCTTTGTCAACTAATCCAGACTCACCGCAAACATTTTGTGAAATCAAGTTATTCCTGTCTTTAAATCTTTGGAGCCAGCCACTGCTGCATTTGAAGTCACTAATCCCATGTTGCTGAGCTAGATAATTTGCCTTTTCTTGCAAAATCGGACCTTGATATTAGAAAATTAGATGCACACATTTGTTGGTACCACTCGAAAAGTTTTGTTTGAAGCTCCTCGTGTTTTGCACCACAAATTCGTTTCCTGTTTTTCATCGCTGCTTCAGTGTCACGCACTTCTTCGAGTCTTTTTCGGTTTTCCAGTATTGTAGATAAAGTAGGTAAAGGGATGTTGTATTCCTTTGTAATGTCTGTTTTGCTTCTTTCTGTCCTATCAGCCTCTTGTATAATTTTTAGTTTAATTTCCAGGCTTAATTCTGTCTGTCTACAATTTGTCGCCATAACACTGCTAGGTAAGATTTAATATAAACAAATTTTAAATTAATTTAAAGACACAAGTTCTAAAAAAGACATCAGCTCAGATAAAATGGCACAAAAAATAGATTTCTGTATACGATAGCAAAAGACTCTTTGAACTGGGGTAACAATTGCAACTGACCTTATTCCCATGGAGAGTGAGAGAGTGCATGTAAACAACTTAGAAAAACTTTTTATTCTTTTCTTAATTTAACAGCTCATCCTTCAGAAAGATGTTTTTCAGATTGCACTTGACGTTGTAGCTACCATAAACTGCTTTTGTTTACACAAAACTAATTTCTAACAAGTCAGTGCCATCCTTTGGGAAGTAGGTGGCCGGGGGGGGGGGCAATAATCGGATCGCTCTGCCAAGATTTGTATTATACATACAAAATGACAATATTTATTTCTCACGGGGGAAAAAGAACTTTGTAATACATATTAACCAAATTTTGTAATAAACGAATATATTTACATAGAAAAGCCTATCCTTTTGCAGGGGAATGGTATGTGCTTCATATAAACGAGTACTTTGTATAAACCGAGTTTGTATTAACAAGATTTTACTGTATGTGGATTCACATTAAATTTCTAAATCCAAAAGAGGTAAATATGCAATTGTGTGTTTTTTCTATCAAGCTATTATCCACTGTAAAATTATATAATACAATGATCAAATCGATTATGAATGAATTCATTGTCTCAGTTAGGATGCCTCCATAGCCAGGTGGGCAGGAGCAGCAGTGCATAGCTTCTTGATTAGACTGGGGATTGAGCCCGTGACCACCAAATATGGAGGATGCGGAAAGGTCAGTGAATGACCATCGCATATCCCCTGAGCAATATGACCTTAGTTGCTAATGCTCCTAAAAACCAAATAACAAACAATAACAACAGTCTCAGTTAGATTTACCTAAAATTATATATTTTGCATTATTGATCAATATCTTACAGTTTCACCTTTTATTTTCTTGCAGTTGTGCGAAAAACTATATGAACTGAACCGTTTTGAAGAGTTACAGCACTGTGCAATCCAGGCTCTTACATCCCAGATTTTCAATAAGCACCCTGAAAAAGCCAAAGTAAAGTAAAAAAGAATTTTTAATAAACTTAAGTTAGTCTTGAATTTTTTTTTTTTTTTTCTTTTATTCTAAAGATAAACATTTGAACAGTGTTTCCAGAACTGTTCAATAAAGAATGATCATAATTTTTCACAAACAACTGTACTGTTATTTCTAGCTGAGCTTGGAATTTAAGACCAAACCAAGACGCATCACCTAGGTACCACACAGTTGACTTGTGTGTATGGTGTGACCTTGACAGTCAGTCAAGTTTATGCCTGTTCAGTTTTGCCTACTTAACAATGGACTTGACATGCAAGAAACAGTATTTTGCTCTCAAATTTTGTTTTTGTCAAGAAAACATCAGCTAAAGTGTATGAAATATTAAGAAAGGCTTATGGTGAATCTATGATTCCATACAGCATGCTTGCAGGTGATTTAGAATGTTTAAAGATTGACATGATTCAATCACAAAAATCGGTGGTCCCGGAGCTCCAGCCACTGTTGTCACTACAAAAACCATACACTGCTTCGTAATCACAAGAAGGTCATCATGTAACAGTAATAACTGGCAAAGGTGTTGAGAATATTAGTAGGAAGTAGGCACAGTATTCTCCATGACCATTTGCATATGACATAATTTTGTACACACTAATTTCCAAGCTACTCACAAATGAGCAACAGCAAGATCACATGAAGGTTTGTCAGGTGCTGCATAAGGTGTTTATGGCATGTGAGCTGTAAACCTCATACAAAGCTCTGTTTGGAAGTCTGTGTCATTGCCTACACTGAAAAAAAGCAAAAGTTATGGCTTCTGCAGGAAAGGTTACGGTCATCTCTTTTTTTGACATGCAAGGAATGGTTTACTGGTGTGCCACATCATACAACTGTTATGTGACTTTACTACAGAACTGTACTGCACACAGGTAGATTGATGCTGCATCACGACAGTGCAAGACTTCACATTGCTCATGCTGGAATCTAGTACTTAGTCATTATTAATATCAGATGTGTTCTTTGTGTGCCCTATAACCCTGACCTTACACCTACATTTTTTTCCCCCAAAATTAAAACTGCAAAGAAAACATTTCAAGTCATTAGAAGTTGTAACGGCATCGAAGGCAGTTCTCAAACACATGTCAAAAAATGGTTTCCACCGCATGTTTGAAGAATGGCAGAAACATTGGAGTAAGTGCATTTCATCAAATGGGGACTACTTTGAAAAGGACCATCAAAATATGGTTGATTAATACAGATATGTTGTGAAAAAAATTATGATCATTCTTTATGGAACAGCCTTCGTATGCACCCTAAATTAAAACTTAATTTTTGTTTTATTTATTCTAATATTTTATTTTCTAATTGTGTGCCCACCCCATATGTTTTATTCTAATATTTTATTTTCTAACTTTGTGTGCCCACCTTAAATAATTGCTAATGCCCCACATTTTTGGGAGCACTGTCTTAGACGATTGATATATCTGAACCTTTAAGAATTTTGGTGTGCAAGAGTTCAATCAGCATTGTGAATGGGAGGTGTTCAAGAACTATGTATGTCTACTGTACATATTAGGGTTTGTGTGGAATAATTACAGAAAAGAAGAGGAAAAGAACATTGGTGTAATCTTAAGTTTAACTAGCTGAAACTGTATGTATTCATAGCAGCTCTAATTGGCATAAAGTCAGGACAGAGCAGTATCAGCCTAACTGTGCAAATTAGTGACTTAAAAATAACAGTTTGCTGTATATTAATATCCCTAAGTTAATTCATTTGTTTATTATATAAAATAAAAGTATACTCTCCTATGTGAGCTTCAACGAAACATTTCATGCCCAAGCTTATACAGATCTGACGATTAGTTATGGATATAATTAATCCCATAATTAAGCCCAATCTTATACAAATCTGACCATTAATTATGGATATCTCATACTGGCATAATTTTCCATCACATTAGTCTAGTCAAAGTTAAACTAATACATTAAGTATCTCACTGCTGAATGCATATATCAGATATTATTAATAGTCATCAGATAAATAGATAGAATAACCACTGTTTCATTGGGGAATGGTTGTTGATTCTTCATCATCTGTTAAAGTAGTCAGGATGTTCTGAAATAGCAGTATCTCATCTTTTAACCCTTTTGGGAGGTTAAAAGACGAGAATAGTGTAATAAGTATTTTGAAACTTTGCATATACAGGGTGTCTCAAAAATATTGGTACAAACGTTTAGGGGAGGTAGGTAACATCTAAAGGAATGTGAATCGCATAGGAACTCATAACTGGAAACATTACCATATGTTGGTACACAGTGCTGTTCATCAGTTCGCGAGAGGGAAAATTTCTGGTTTACTCATTCAAGCAGTAGTCACCGCATGAAGAGCATGCATCGATATACGAACTGTGAGCTGGCAGACATGCACCTAATGTATGGATTAGCAGAGGGCCCACACAGTGTGCGCCCCCATGCGGCACAACATCGCTTTGCAATAAATGTGTGGGCAGGTATGGTCGGTGACTGCTTAGTCGGCCCATACCTGTTAACAACCCGCATGAACTCCGCTAAATATCGAATCTTTCTTGAACAAGTTCTACCAGGGTTACTTGATGATGTTCCAGCAAATGTGAGATGCAACATTTGGTTTCAACATGACGGGGCGGCTGCCCATTATGGAAGATGTGTTTGTGATCATTTGAACAGGTGTTTTGGGCGTCGATGGATTGGCCAGGGTGGACCCGTTGCCTGGCCCCCACGGTCACCTGATTTATTGAGCCTTGATTTCTTTCTGTGGGGGGGCCCTCAAATCTATCATGTATGAATCGCCTGTGGAGACGGAAATGGATCTTGTGGCGAGACTCGTCTACGCTGCTGCTACTGTCAAAGAAACTCCAGGTGTGTTCGACCGTGTCCGCCAATCCATGCTGCGTCGGTGTCACGTATGCATCGCGTCTCATTGTGGAACCTTCGAGCATCTGTTGTAACATCATGAAATGCATCCATCTCGTACTCCATTGTTAATATTATGTCAAATAAATGTTTGCCACTAATTACTGTCTTGTGTCATTTCTGCTTCTTGTGCCTCTGCTACTACTTTCCCATGCCGTTTTCACTTCTGGGTTCCTATGTGATTCACATTCCTTTAGATGTTACCTACCTCCCCTAAACGTTTGTACCAATATTTTTGAGACACCCTGTAAATACTTTTAAACATCAATCTGTTTATATTTTGGCTTGATTCCCAAAAGTTACTTAGAATGAAATTGTTACCAAAAATCAAATCAATTAAAAAAATTTTTTTATTATTATTTATTTATTTTTAATATATACAGTGAAACTTCCCTTTAACGGACAGCCATGGGGAACGAAAATCTGTCCGTTAGAGAGAAGTGTCCGCTAACAAGAAGTCTGAGGGAGAAAGAATAAAAAAGAAAGAAAGAAAAATCGTTAAACGTTTAATGTAAAATTAAATTAAAATATATACAGATTTTGAACAATATTTTTATAAATAATATACAGTTACATACACAAGAGATAAAGAAAAATCGTTAAACATTTAATGTAAAATTAAATTATATACAGATTTTGCACAATATTTTTGTAAATAATATGCATACAATTGTGCTATGCATATTATGACTTTATCTTAAGAAAAATACATACAGTAATCACTTATTTTCTTCTGCACCTTCTTCCGGATGATAATTTTGTTTTCAACATTTGTTTGGAGTGAAGAAACCATCGAAAGTCCTTCAGTATCTTTTTCAGCGGCGAAAAACATTTTTAAATGATTGATTTGTATGAGCGCTTCTAATATTTTCATCGGTGGTTCGTCGTTAATATGTTCTTCGACAGAATGACCTCCTTCCATTTCTTCATTCTCATGAGGAACTTCTTGAAAAATATCGATGATAATGTCGTTGATATCTATAGCACCATCTTCTGTGGTAAGGTTCGAGTCTATATCTTTGTAGCCAGGGTCACTTGTAGCTGAAGTATCGTACATTATCAATAGATGTTGAAGTTCTTGTTCTTCTTGGTGCTCCACATTGCTATTCACAACTTCAATTTTTGCGTTGAGAAGCCAGACTTTATAAAACATTCACGAGAGTTTGTTTTCTAATTGCGTTTACTGAAGAGGAAATCCATTGAATCACATCTAGGATGCTGATTTTCTTTGCAAGGTCACTCGCACATGTTACATCGTTCATGTTTGCAATGAGATGTCTTAAAACACGTTTTCCGTAGTGAAGTTTAAAATTTTTTATTATCCCTTGATTCAAACTCTGCAGATGTGTTTGGTGGCAGAAAAACGATTTGAATGTTGGACAATTCAGTGTGCGGGTGAGATGCAGCATTATCCGTGAAAAGAATTATTTTTATGTTTTGACGTTTTGGTTAAAGTGACTTATCCATTCGCTCATGATATCTCGTGTCATCCACGCTTTTTTATTAGACTTCCAGTCAACATTCAAAAGATTCAACTTTATGCCCTTGAAACAACGAGGATTTTGTGGTTTTCTTATAACAAGAGGTTGTTTAAAGTCTCCCAGCATATTTGTACACAATATGCTGTACAAATAGTACAGTCAAGCTTTCCTTAGAAATTTTCCGCCCTGGCACTTTTCGTTTTTTACACTCATTGTTTTTTCAGGAAGAGTTTTGTCACAGTTGTAAATATCCTTAGCTTCAAAATCACGACATAAATCTTCAATTTGACAGTCCACTCTGTTACAACCCCAGTATCAACAGATCCACCTTCACCACTTACGGTTTTCCAAGAAATTTTATGCCGAGTTTTGAACTTGTCTAGCCTTTGAACTAGTCTTTGTCTAGTTCTTTGAACTTGTCACAGAAGCTTTGAACTCATTTACTCCCATAGATTTCGCAACCTCCAAAGCTTTTCCCTAATAATAGGCCCATTAAGGGGGATTTTTTTAGCACGTTCGCGACAAAACCACTCATACGTAACATTGTCAATTTGAAGTCCAACAGTTTTCGGGAATGATTTTTGAACCTGATCATTTCCGTGTTGCCAAAATTGTTTGAGCAGTTAATTTTTTTTCTTTAGGATGTCGCATACCTGTGTCTTCCCGATTTTGAATTTTGCAGCGAGATGTCGAACACTATTTTTTTGCCGATCACACACATTAATGAGTTCAACTTTATCTTTTAAAGTTAAATGTTTACGAGAAGACATTGTGCACTTCACACGACACTGAACAAAACTGAAAAGACGAAAGGCCAACCATATCCCCCCCCCCCCTGCACACACCGAATTCATCAGAAGTTTTACATGTGCCTTAAAATTCTTGAAAAAGGGTTTAGAACCGCGATGTAAACCTTGATAAAATTTTGAGAATCGGAAACAGAAAATAAACACACGATTGAGGCAATACGTAGAAGAAACGTTCCTAGAAAAAGGGCCGTAAGCTCGCCCGCTGTCCGTTATGGGGAGATCAAATTAAGTGCTAATCTAAACGAAACAGTGCAGATTGCCTGTCCGCGTCCGTTACAGAGAATGTCCGCTAGACAGAAGCTGAAAACACGTTAAAACCAATAGAGGTGAGTTGGGGAATTTGAAAATGTCCGTTGTAGAGAGATGTCCGTTAACGAGAGGTGTCCGTTAGGAGAAGTTTCACTGTAGTAAGTCTTCTATATCTTCTAAACAGAAGATATAGTAAGTCCCCATAATCAGTAATATCTTTGGAATCTGTTTATGTATCCCTTAATTCAGTTTCTTCAGCTCCTGGATCTGAATTCCAGAGACATCTTGTCCAAATTAGACGACCGTGGCTAACACTGCCAGTTCCTCCACTGATCCACTGATTTTCAAAGCCATTTTCATGCTTCCATCTATCTTACTGTCTGATATTAGTTGAAAAACATTGTTAAGAGATGGCAGCACATACCAGATATAAATTATACATTTTATACATAAGAGAGATATTTTAAAACGATCTTCATAATGCATGCATATATATGCATATATATATATATATATATGTATATATATAAGGGGAGCAATAAAGTTCCCAGACTGGAGCATTAAAAAGAACACAAAATGAAGGAACTCAACTATGGTTTAATTTTTATTCAAAGTAATCACTTCCTGTTTGAATGCTGCATTTATTACACCATTCTAAAATTTTCTGAAGAGACAGTGAAGCCATTCAAATAGATGATGTTCAGTTCAAAGGTTACATTTTTCTTTGTCTTCAACATTGTAATTTTTTTTTCTTTTGAGGGCAATTTTCACCTTGGGAAAGAGAAAAAAGTCTGCTGGTTCTAGACCAGGAGAGGAGGGTAGATGGTTAATCTGTATGGTGCCAGTGTTCGCCAGCAAAATGTCTTCATGACAAGTGCAGAATGGGGGGGGGGAATTGTTGTGCAACAAGAATTAGCAGTCTTTGAAGTACCTGCATGTAGAAAGCAGCATTGACTCTCTCCCCTTCAGGTAAAAAATTTCTGTGAAATCACACCCTGTTTGTCAAAAATCATAATTAGTATTGTCTTCGTCTTGGACTTCCATGAGCTGCATGATTTGATACTTCTTCTCTGGGTCATACCAAAACATCAAACACTGATCTTCAATGACAATACAGTCGAGGAAATTAGGATTTTCTTGACAAGTCTGGATGAGGTCTTCACATGATGACTTGTTTCTGCTTGTCTGTGAGGCTGTGCAGCAAAAATGTTTTATTAAATTTTAATGTTTCTCTTTGAAATAGAAGTGAAAAAACATAATTCAGCTGATAAATAAAAAAAAAAAAGTATTTCAATTTATTATCAAATTCACAAATTAAAGTGTGTATACGTAATTCTGACCCCCCATATATATATATATATATATATATATATATGGGGGGTCAGAATTACATTTAATTCCACACACAAAAAACATATGTAAGTATGAATACATACCCACAAAAAAGTTAAATGAATGGCAGATTAACCTTTTGGCAATTCTATCTGTTTAAAAGTAGTGCAATACTAAGACAACTCATTGTAAAGGTGAAGCATGTTGTGCTGTGAGTATTAAGACCATTAAATTTATTATGCAGTTCAAACCCTACAGCCACAAAAACATGAGAGGATGAAAATGCCTCTTCATACTACCATTATCTTTATTATGATAGCCATGTAATATCTGGAAAATGGATTTTTGTTTGTAAAGTGAATACAATCTGTTATCCTGTTTTTGTATATTACTATGGTAGGTAGATGTAAATAAGTCATATCTTTCAGCACCTTCAAATGCTGCAATTTGCAGACTTAAACCTTTCTTGGTAAGAGCATCCCTTTGTTCCCCTCACCAATTTCATTACCCTCTCTGTACTCTTTCCAGCAGTTCTACATCCTTTCTAAAATTAGGCCTCCAGACCTGTATACAATACTCAACATGTGTCCTGACCATTGCCTTGTACAAAGGGTTAATCATCTCCCTGCTCTGGCAGCCTGTCTGCACTGTTCAGAAAACTTCATATCAGACTGCACAATTACGCTCAGATCTTTTTCATTCTCAACTACCCTGAGTGTAGTACCACATAGTTGGTATGTTAATCTGCGTTATGTACTGCATATGGGTAGCAGCTACCCATGTGCAGTAGGCGCCTCCGTAGCCAGGTGGGAAGGAGCAGCAGTGCGTAGCACACGCTTCTTGATTAGACCGGGGTTCGAGCCCATCACCACCAAATACGAAGGATGCAGAAAGGTCAGGGAATGACCACCGCATATCCTGGAGCAATATGGCCTTAGTTGCTAATGCTCCTAAAAAACCCTTAAACCCATGTGCAGTACATAACTTCAATTGCCACTTCTCAGTCCATCTACCCAACTTTTCTAGATCCTGTTGCAGTAGTGTACTGTCATTAACAACCCAGCCAACCTTTGTGTCATTAAGCCTGATATACCTTCATCAGTATCATTGATAAATATAGAAAAAAACAATGGGCCCAACAATGATGCTGGTTGATCCACTAATAACATTAGTCCACTAGAGTAGTGTCCATTGATTACTACTCTCTATCTTCTCCCACTCAACCATTCCTTTAACCATAGTAGCAACTTGCCATTAATGCCATACTGCTCCAGTTTGAACAGCAGTCTTTCATGTGCAACAGTATCAAAAGCTTTCATGAAAGCCAAATATATTATATCAAAATTATTTTTTGCAACCAGTTCCTTTTTGACCACATTGTTATATCCATTCAAATTGGTCAGACAAGATTTTCCCCTTAACAAACACATGTTGTGTCTGAACTATAACTGCAGTCTTGTCTAGATGACCCTAGTTTCTAGACATTGTTTCTTTAACCAATTACTCTGAACTGAATTGGGATACAGTTGGACATCTCCAGTCCTTGGAGACCTTCCCTGAATCCAAGGATGCTCTCATAATTATGGCTAGCGATTTGCTTTCTTCCTTTGTTGCCTCCCTTAATATAACTGGATATATCCAGGTGCCATTACTACGTTTAGCTTCAACAATTTCTCTTCCACTTTGTTCTCAGTTATAAAAAATCATTTAGCTCCCTGTTAGAGTGTGATAAACTTCTGGCCTCCACTTCCCTACAGATTTCTTCTTGTGTGAATTTAGATGCAAAATACTCATTCAGTTTGTCATCTACCTGAGCAGGATCATCAACAGTCGAACCATCAATATCAAGTGGACCATTCTCCTTTCTGACTTGATTACAGACTAGCTTATATCTACCATCGGCTTCTGTGTCACCTGATTATTTATAAGCATCCCGTGCATTTTTCTCCTCTGTCACGAGACTCATTAGAGTTCATCTGACATCCATTTAGGCTTAAATCTTGAACAGTGTTTCTTAGTTGGTATGAAAAACCTAGTAGCTTCCAAGATTAATTCCTTGAATGCTTCCCATTTGTTTATTCATAGTTCCCTCAAACTCTCTGTCACTAATCAGTTTTTGAATTTGAGGTCCAGCAAAAATATCTTGTATTAGCTTCTATTGGGTGATTGATGGGAATTAGTAAAAAGTTGAAGCAAGGACCTTCCTGAGTTAAAGCTTTCACAAACTGTTTCATCAAACCCAGTTTGATTTGGGAGAAGAACAGTTTTGGGGTTGTCTACTAGTGGGTTTATGAACTATGTGCTTTGATTCAGGCAGCAAACTGCTGCTTTTTGGCCAGACTTTGGCTTTCCAGTGCTTACTCCTTGCCCAACTGGCCCCCACCCACACAAAAAATAGGCATTTTTGTGTAGCCAGATTGCTGTCCAAGTAACATGCCTATCACTTTAAAGTCATCACAGACCAACCAACCATGTTCTTCATACTTAATATTTGTCACAACTTCAAATTCTCATGTTTCCTCCAAATGCACAGAGTGAGCTACTGGAATTGACCAATATTTATTTCCATTGCAGACCAGTACATCTTTGAGACTCCTCTTTGATGAGTCAAAAATGTGTATATGATTGTAACTAATTCCTAAATAGTTCATTCAGTCATTTATATTACTGCAAAAAACCATAGAATCATCCTCAGAAAAATAGGACATGTGCTAGAAAATTTTTTTAATTAATTAAGTCTAGAACCAATGAGTTCTGCAGATTCCTTTGGTAAATTTAAACCTCTTATCGGCTCATTGAGTTCATGTTGCGAAAACAGTTGAGGACTGGACTCAGTGTCTCCAGGTATGTAAATTCTCATAATAGAACAAACATAACTTTGCTAGGAGTTGCCTGGTAATGCACTACTTTCAAAGAGAAGGCCTTCCTGAAAGCT
The DNA here is from genome assembly GCF_048544385.1 of Mastigoproctus giganteus. Lineage (NCBI taxonomy): Eukaryota > Metazoa > Arthropoda > Arachnida > Uropygi > Thelyphonidae > Mastigoproctus > Mastigoproctus giganteus. Next base: position 120,703,616 of record NC_143587.1, read on the forward strand.
TAATCAGGCATTTGTTTAAATGATGCTACTGCTATAACAACCTATTTCAGGACCATCTGATCCCTCATCAGACATGGTTGCTTGATATTAACTGTGACATACTATATGACATCAGAATTTTCAAAGTTTTAATATAACTAAAGACCCAGTTAGCCCTAAAACATTGTCATAGCAGCACTTTATCTTTTAAATAAAATTAGTCAATTAAACTTTTGCCAACACCATCTATTTGAAATTAGTACAATACCAGGGAAAATCATTACAAAGGGAAGTTTGCTTCATTGTGAGAATTAAGACCATTTCGTTATTGGTGCAGTTTAAATCCTGTTGGATTTAAACTGCACCAATAACGAAATGGTCTTAATTCTCGCACATTGGTGCAGTTTAAATCCTGTTAGCATTCAGGAAACTGCAGTTTAAATGCATTTAAATGGATTTAAACTGCAGTTTAAACTGCAGTTTAAATCCTGTTGGATTTAAACTGCACCAATGTTTACAGTAGTCCTGCAAACATTTATTATTTCTCTATTTTTGTAGTATTTGTTTTTCAGTAAATTTCATAAGTTAGCACAAACTGCTCTTGCAAATTACAGCTATATAGCAAGCATGCAGAGTCACCAGTTTGCAAAGCTAGTGACTTTGACATAACTTTAGGACAACTGAGAGCAAAGTGCGAACAAAGATGTCCGGCGTGGATACAGCTGGAAAAATATCATCATCATCAGCCATTTTCAATCCACTGCAGGATGAAGGCCTCTCCAGCAACTTTCCAGTTCCTTCTGTTTTGAGCACTGGCCATCCATTTACTACCCACAAACTCATGAATTTCATCTATCCATCTCCGCCTTTGTCTTCCAGGTTTTCTTCTAGCTCCTCTTGGATACCATTCTGTTATTTTCTTAGTCCATCTGTCATCATGTCTTCGAGCTATGTGTCCTGCCCAAGACCATTTTAGTTCTTTAGTTTTGATAAGAATGTCCTTTACTTGAGTTTGTTGCCTAATCCATGTGTTTCTCTTCTTATCTAACAGTCTGATTCCCAATATGATTCGTTCCATTCTTCGCTGTGTAGTTCTCAGCTTCTCTTCCATTCTTTTGGTGAGTGCCCAAGTCTCACTTCCATAAGTCATGGTGGGGAGTATACATTGGTTCATTATTTTACTTTTCAGACAAACTGGGATATTGCTCTTCAGTATGTGACTATATTTCCTGAATGATAACCATCCAAAATTTATTCTTCTCTTGACTTCCAGCCATTTATCATTATTACAGCTAATAACTTGTCCCAGATAAGTATATGACTCCACCTTTTCAATTACTGCTCCTTCAATCATTATTTCCCTTTCTGTGGAATACTTGTTCATCATTACTTTTGTTTTAGCCATATTCACCTTTAGTCCAAAATCCTTACTAGCTGTGCATAACTGATTTAAGATTTTCCTCTAATTCTTTGGGATCATGGCTTATGATCACAATGTCATCTGCAAATCGTAAATGGTTTAGGTACTCTCCGTTCACATTGACTCCTTTCTGCGACCAGTCTAATCTTCTGAAAACTTCCTCAAGGGCAGCAGTAAACAGCTTCGGAGATATTGTCTCCTTGTCGAACTCCTTTCTCAATTTTAAATTTCCTACTGTCTTTGTCTAGTCTAATAAAGGAGGTAGCACTCTCATATATTTTCTTCAAAATCATAATATATGGGGTATCAATGCCTTGTCTTTCCAGTGCCCGAAACATTGCCTTATGCTGTATGGAGTCAAATGCCTTTTCATAATCCACAAATGCCAGACATAATGGTGTTTTATATTCATTTGCTTTCTCAATTAGCTGTGATATTACTTGAAGGTGATCCATAGTTGAGAATCCTGTCCTAAAGCCAGCTTGCTCTTTCGGTTGATTCTCATCAAGTATTCTTTCTAATCTGTTAGTAATGACCCTTGTGAACAACTTGTAGATGTGGGATAACAAGCTAATTGGTCTATAATTTCCAATTTCTGATTTGTCTCCTTTCTTATGCAGCAAAACTATGATTGCATTATTCCACTCCTTAGGCATCACACCTTTTCTAATGCACTTTGTGAAGAGCCTTGCCAGTTTTTGTGTTATGTCTCTTCCTCCCAATTTTAACAACTCTACAGTAACTTCATCTTCCCCCGGGCCTTTCTGATTCTTCATTTTCTTCAATGCATGTTCTACCTCATCAGGAAGAATATAGGGTATGTCGTATGTGTTGCTACTTTGCAATCCATCTTCCCCACTGCTGGCATCATTCCCCTGCTCCTTGTATAATTCTCTATAGTAGTCTTCTGCTATTGGAATTATGCCTTCTCTGCTGTTTATAAGTACACCATCGCTATTCTTCAGTTTCAGTATCATTTGTCTTTCTGTATTACCGCTCATGGCTGCTGATTTAAATCCTTTGTTTTTCCTTAATGCTTGTTCTACTTTTCTTGTGTTAAATCTTCTTATGTCCTCTCTGAGTCTCTTTCTAATGGCTTTGCATAACTCAGTATACTCAATTTTCTCCCTGTCAGTGTTTTTCTTGCTTTTCATTTGTCGTCTTCAGTTCATCATGACAAGTGTTTCTTGACTAATTTTTTCTTCTTTGGATTTCTTTTTCCCTATAGGTTTCTTGGGCTTTATCACTTTCAAAAAAAAGTTGTAATATTCCTTGTCGATATCTTGGTCCTCAGCAGTCTGCAGAAGCTCATACTTGTTCTTAAGTTCCAGTACATACTGCTTTTTCTCCTCTTCTGTTATCTCAAAGACCTTTGTATTATTTACTCGAGTCAGTTTTTTCCTTTCCTTTCCTACATCTATATCAAGTGTACATTTTACCATTCTGTGATCACTTCCAACATTTACCTTATTCAGGACGGTAACATCATTCTCAATATATCTTCTGTTAGTGAGGATGAAGTCGATTTCATTAGTAGTTAATCCATTTGGACTCTTCCATGTCCACTTTCTGTTCACCCTTTTCTTGAAAAAAGTGTTCATTACTGACAGTCCTTGAGATTCTGCAAATTCCAAGTCTTTCACTTCTTTCATTTCTTTCACCAATTCCAAAATTTCCTATAGTTCCCCTTTCTGTGCTGTTTTGTCTTTTTCCAGTCTTAGCATTGAAGTCTCCCATAATAATAGTGTAGTGGGTTTTCTGCTCATCTAGAAGAATCTCAATTTCGGTGTACATTTCTTCAACCTCTTCATCATCATGGCTCGATGTTGGTGCATAAATCATTATAATCTTTAGCTTGTATCTCTTAGAAATCTTGAGTATTAGTCTTGACACTCTTGGTGATGTACTTTTGAATTCCAAAATGTTGTTTTTAAAATCTTTATGGACCAGAAACCCAACTCCACCTTCACTCCTTTCACTGTTTCCATTGGTGTACAGCAGATTTCCACTTGATAAACTTATAAGTGATTCATTTCTTCTTCTTGTTTCAGCCAAACCGATGATATTCCAATTCACATTTTCTAATTCCTTTTCCAGCTCTAATATCCTGTCTTCACCGATGAGTGTTCTTACGTTATAACAGGCCAAGTTCAGTTTCCGTGCATGGCAGCCTGGTCGTACCCAGAGATTCTTAGCACCCTCTGCTTCCACTCTGATCCTCTCGCTGCCGTAAGAGGGAGAGTGAAAGCTGCTGAGGACTGAGGGCCATTTGTTTCATCGTGCTTTCATATGCTGGAGGGTTTGGTCTTTTCCTCTTCACGCTGACCAGGCATCTTGAAGAGAACCACTCTACACGTTCGTTGCCACATAAGTGACGTAACAGGGCTTACCATCGAGAAGGTGTGCATGAGTGTATTTTAGGGAGGCAGGCCAACCGGACTTCTCCTAAATCTTCTGTAATAGAGAGATATTGGATCCATCAGTGTTTTAGGCTGAGCGTCTAATAACACACAGGATACCTGTTCCCCCCTAAGCCCCTGGAAAAATATATGCTTCGTTAAATCTATGGCTAATCTCTTCCATAAACCACAACTTAATATGCATAAGCAGTAGATTTAATTCCTCACAACCAAGTGTTTTTTTTTTTTTTTTTTTTTTTTTTGCTGTCAATATGATTATTCATGCAGTTTATCAATTGCATGACTAAAGCAGAGAGAGAAAAACAACAGGCTACTTGACATCACTCGCATGAATTCCCACTCTGTATTAATCCTGTGGAAGAGGCCTGCTGAGTGACCTTGACCACCTGTTCTCTTTCTTTCTACTTTAATTATAATCTTTGTTATTACATGCAATAAATCAATTGCATTTCTCTGCAGTACATTATTAAAAGCAAAATGTCATGTTAGTTGTCAAAATGTCCAGTTCCTTTGTTACTACATCATAGTAACTAGTCAAATGGGTCATACAAGATCACCCCTTAATAAATCCATGCTGGAACTGAAATATAACTGAACTCCTCTCTGAATGGTCTTGTATTACTTCTTTAACCAGTGATCTTTTTCACCTAGAACACAAGTTAAGCTAACAGGTCTGTAAGTACTCATGTTACTCTTTCTCCCCCGCCCTTTGCAAATTAGAGATACATTCACACATCTCCAGTTTACAGTGAGCTCCCCTCCCCAAATCCAAAGATGCTCTCATAATCAGATTTAGCTTACCTAACCTCCTTTGTGACCCGATTGTAGAGTAGTTTATATCTGCTGTAGGCTTTTATGTCTCCTGATAATTTATATGCATCCCATTCATTTTTCTTCTCTGCCACCAGTGTCATCAGTTCATCTGACATCCACTTCAGTCTGAGCCTTGAACAGTATCTCACAGCTGGTATAAAAAGTCTAGTAGTTTCAAAGAATGCTTCCTTGAATAATTCCCATTTAGAATCTGCTTTTGATAATACCATCAGTTGCTCCACTAAACAATTTAAAAACTGTCTGAGATCACTGTATTCACCTTTTTTTCAAAAACAAAAGTCCTTCCCTTTTCCCTTGTCAGTAGTTACCTCTTTAAGTAAATCCCACATCAATACATTGTGATCACTCCCATCCAGTAAGCCTTTCATTTGCAGATTCTTAATCATGAATAGTTGCTGCTGATAATTAGAACAAGAGAATTGCATTCTGTTATTGCCTTGCCTAAAATGCTGGTATAGTATATAATAAACAGCAAACAGTAGAAAATCAAGAAAATTCACAAATGCCCTTACTACCATGTGAGTGGCAAACTCATAAGTTCCAGTCAATATCTCTAACACACTCCTACTCTCATTTTTGCTTTCCCAGTGATTATGTCACACCAAACTGGCTCAACATTACACTGGCCACCCATGTCAACTGGATGTACTGCCTTAGATTTAATATGCTTCTTAACTCCTCCTGTCCCATTCTTTCCTTTCTGTACACATTGTACTTCCCATATTCAAATTCATCAAATTTATTTACTGTGCACCTTGCATTAGTGTACGAGTAAGTATACATGCACCTCTTCTAACTCTTACTTGAGACCTGACGTAGCCCAGTGGTCAGGAGCAAGAGTGCATAGCACGCGTTCCTTGAGTGGACCCGGGTTCAAGCCCTTGACTACTAAATACGATAATTATTTGTATTGAAGATTTATTGTAAACTCTACTGACTTGGTTGTCATGCCAGAGTATAAACAGAAAATTTATTTATTTATTTATTTTACCTTTACGCATTCATGTATTTGCTTGTCCATAAGGATTCCCACCCATCAAGAGCAGGCCTCGAAATCCCCGACACAGTGCTTTCCAGGATGCTGCATATTCCAGTAGAATCAGTGTAAGAATCACTTCCTCCTCTGCCTGTGGCTGCTGTTAATCTCTTAATCTGTTTATTCCCCCCCCAACCCAGGCCTACAGTTTTCTGACCCACTTAACACTATCTTAATAGTGTCAGAAAGTATTCTTGCACCATTTCTTTTTAAATATATTCCATCCCTGTAGAAATAGAAACAGCCTCTCCAGTTAACAAGCACAGACCACATTGAGAAAAATTCTGTTGTAGACATAAAGCAGAAATGTTGTCTCTTATCTCTTCCATTTTAAAAGACTTCCATTAATAATGTGAATGAAATATGAAGCATATGCATATATTTCTGCTTATTATGTATATAAATATTAGTAAAAAAATTTTAAAATGTATTACGTATATTCATTACTATTTAGTTACTTCCATTTTCAGGTTTTATATCATAATTTATTTCAAAATTTGGTGCGTAAAATTTGAAAATGCACAATTTGGCTTATATTTTTTGTGTTATCATCTTTTCTCTATGAAAACAATAAATCTTTCAAAACAACTACAGTAAGACAGTCAATGCCTATTGAACTAATGGGAGAAAGAAAACAAGCACAGTAGAGCATCAGTTATCTGGAATAATTGATGTCAGACCTCTTCCAGATAGCTAAATTTTCCAGATAATTGAACAAGAAATTTTCCTGGTAAGATTAAATAAATTTAATATAATAAATCTAATTTAATCTAATAAAAATAAATTTAATCTTACCTTACGATTAAATTAAGATTAATTAAATAAAAAATATTATAAACCAATCTCGGGAAAACAGAAACATCCATCCAGGCATATTTATGATTTTTATACAAAACAGGAAAATTAGAAAGATTTTTAAATGCTCTCATTTTTTTTTCAACTTACTGTTAACGAGCACGGACAACCTGTGCTTCCCAGTGGCATTTGTGGCATTTGCACACACAGCAATTGTAACTCGCTCTTTTCTCAACTTAAAACTTGGTGCAGGCATTTCTCTTTTAGTGGCTAGGGTTTTTCTTGGTAATAAATTCTATAATAAGCTGTCTCGTCAACATTATAAACATTTTATTTCTCTTAATTTGCTATAACTGCAGCAAACTTACTTCTCAAAGGACACTGCTGCCGATTCATCTGCAGAAAGTTTCTCTTCTTGAATATCTAGTTCACGTATACCCTTGTCTCAGTTTAAAATTTTTCAGCCAACCTGTGCTTCCTTAAAATCTTCATTACCTATTAATTTTCAATTAAAATCCAATGCTTTTTCACCCAGTATTGGGCCAGACACTGTTCACCTAAACTTGGCTTCTGAAGAAACCACAAATAAAGTGCACTCTCTAAAGTGACATTTTCAGGTTTCGACATCGTCTTTTTTCCTGCTAGATCCTTCGTCACTATCCTTAATCAACACAAATTCTGTTATGGCATTGGAATTTTTCTTGATGTCATAAATTATTGAAGTCCCCACACTTTGGAGAGATTTCCTAAATTTTCACCTTTTCTAATTCTATTAATAATTTCCATTTTTTGGTGCAATGTAAAACTACACGTTTTCTTTTCGTTCTTATTTTACTGTTAAAAATGGAGAAAAATAATAAATTGCACAGTTTCCGGCCAATATTATTCTTATTGAATCTGGAGCTAAAGTAAACTAAACTGAAATTCACTCAAGGTTTCCGAGAAAACCCAGTAATCTCTGTGATATTTTTCTAAAGTACTTTTCTGAAGGTCACATAGAATTCTAGAGGACACAACCATAAAACAATAAAAACAGTTTGCAGTTTTTGGTTTATTGAGCTTTTTGTTTGTAGAATCTGTTATAAATGGATAGTAAACTTAATCTTTCGCTTATTGGAATCAAAATTCAATTTTCAAAAGTGACCACTATAACTGGAGCTTACTGTACTACCATTAATAAAAAAAAAAAAAAAAAAGAAAAGAAAGATCAGTCTTTCAAATTATTCCGGATAACTGACGTTCTGCTGTAATCTGAAACTAAACAAACACGGCATCGACACTTGTACAGTATCATGCCAGTCTTCAAGCAAAAAGCCAAGTAATTACAAAGACAGTGACAGGTTGCCTAATGTGTTCTCCCACACAATTTGTGCATGAAAACTTAAAAAAAAAAAAAAAATCGCTTCAGAAACTATTGCAATAAAAGTTTGACTGTAATTAAGAAGATAGAAAAAATTTTACATTTTTAATTATTCATCGACAATAATGTGGGAGTGTTATTTTTTAGGGTCACCTCTGAAGTGACCCTCAAAATTAACCTCTGGGTTTACAAATTGAACTGTTATTTGCATTTTAACCTTTAGTACTATGTTTTGTAAATAAAAACTTTTAGCAATGTAAATAAGTTCAGTTGTTAGTCCTTAATATTTGTTCATGTGTTTTTCCAAAACAGCTCAAGCATTAGATATGCCTCTCTAAAATTTGAAAAATTTTAAAATCCAGCACTCTCAACTCCTAAGGGGTGGCAGATTTTAAAGAGTTTACTGTAATATCCCAGACTCATGTAGCTCCTAGGATTTACCAGTTTAAATTAGTAAAAGTCCAAAATATCAATGTATTTCTCCCTCTGATAAAGCAAATCAGAGTAAATTTACACTGATGACAGCTGTGTGTAGCATCATTGCGGATTGAACCTGTGAAATGCTCTTCAATTATCTAAATGAAGTACTGTGTGTGTGTTAGGCACTCTGAATGTAATGAATATGTTACCCAAACAACCTTGGACATATATACCACCTTGTTTAAAAATTGGAAAAGTGATAATAGCATTTGCAGTTATCACAAACCTCTGTTTAATTTTTAAACTAGGGCATACATATATATATATATATATACCCTATCCCCAAAAGACTGTTGGTAACAGTGTAAAAAGGGAAGCAATAATAATTTCAGATATGTTCCACATTAACTTTTTATTCGCTTTTTTGAGTTTTAAACAAGGGCATAGGGGGATATATCTTTTATTCCCTCAAGGGAATAAGAGAGATATTCACTATATTTGGAGATATAGTGATATGCTCACTGTATTCAGAGCACCTAATATACACTACTTCTCCCAGATAATGGGAGAGAATTCACAAATACAATATAAAATGTGATTTTACTAATGCAAACTGGTAAGTCATAGGATTTATCATATCAGAGTAGTAAAAGTTCAAAATAAAATAAATTGTGTTGATATTTCAGTCTTTCACAGTAACGTATATAAATTTAAGTACTGATATACCTCCTTTATGAAAATAACACTATTCTTATGAATTGCAGGATACTGATTTCATTGCACTTCTGGCATGCTTCTTTAACAGAAATCATAGATATGCATATTATCTTGTAAGAGATTTAGTTTTGAAAGTGAGTATTAACTGTTTTGAGCCTACTAAGAATGTTAATCTTTAGTCATTATAATATTGTCAGTGTATATATTATATTACTGTTCAATTCATAATATATTACTGTTCAATTCATAATATATTACTATTCAATCCTATTTTACTAAAAATACAATTTTTTTAACATTTTATCTAGTCTCTTATCATTATTTATTGTGCTGTTAATTATCTTATTAACTTGTTATCTTAACTTCTTTAAGCATCTTGTAAATTTCTCTTTTTGAATTCAAAATCCAAACATTTAATAATTCACACTTTCTTTATGACAACTCTCCTAGCTTACCCCCTGTATTTTTGTGCATTCTTAGCGAAAAATCTTTTCTTTTCTGAAAAGGGAATACCTGTGTTGACTGACTCATGGAGTAAATAATTCTGACCTAGCATAAAAGTGAATGCATACTGATATATATTTATGGATTTTTGTTTGTTGCATAATTTATATTTTGGATGGAAGGCAATTTTGGATCCCTTCCATCCAAAATATAAATTACTAAACAAACAAAAATATATAGTTTAGTGCAAAAGCATCATTTTAACATAGCCATCTACCAAAGTAGTTAAATTAATTAATTAAATTGGCATCATTTTGGTTATATCTCATATTGTGAATGCCTTCACAATGAGTTGCCACGGTATTGTACTACCTCAAATAGTAACACTTTACCAGTGGAGAAGACTACTGTTACTTATTCTCAGCGGATACCACTAGCCAGACGGCACCGTTTCAAAGCTTGTTGGCTTCTCCTCAGTGGGTGGGCAGGTACCCTGGTGTTTGCAATAGTGACAACCCAGTTATGAAGTATAACTTCACAATATGTGAGCATTGTGGATTAACTCAAGACTTGAAGGAATCTGCAAGGCTTTAGGGGGTAAATTTCTATCAGCATGGCCCACACTTGTAGGTAGAAGGAATTTGTTTTGTAGAGACGGGATACACTTAAACAAAGGTGGTGCAAAAGTTTTTGCCAATATTATTGAGGATACCTTAAAGGTTCAGGGAAACTGCTAGTTAGGGGGGATGTGGGTAATACTGACACGCGTTTATCTAATAATATTGGTCAATGTAACTCTTGCACATACCTTAAGAGTTCTTATCTGTTACCCCAACTGGACGTATTATCTAGATGTTCTGGGGGCAAAGACGCTTCACGTGCGCGGGTAGCTAATATCAGGGAAGAGAGCCTAAAAAACTTCAAGGGTTGTGTTAGGGTTGTTAAATATACAAGAACAGTAAATCTTAATTGTTTATACAGTAACGTTAGAAGTGTCGTCAATAAAATGAGCGAATTCGAACTGCTGGTTAAAACAAGTAACGCGGACATAATAGGGCTTACAGAGACGTGGTGCCACCCGGAAATTGGGGATGATGAGTTTCAGTACGGCTTGTATAATGTATTTAGGAAGGATAGGTTAGATAGAAGGGGTGGTGGGGTAATGCTTCTTATCAGAAGCAGCCTGAGTGCGACGATAGCTTTCCCGGATTCAGACGTTTCACATGCTAGTATAGAGTCTGTATGGTGTGAGATAGTTGGAAACAAAGGTATAATGCGAGTAGGAGTAATCTACAGACCAGGTGATTGTGAAGATTATGACAAAAGCCTCTACATGCAAATGGAATGGGCAAGTAAGCGTCAATGCCTTATTATGGGTGATTTCAATTTGCCTCTAATTGATTGGAGTAAATGGGAAGGAAACTCGACATGGGGAACAAAATTTTTAAATCAACTAGATGACTGTTATTTGTATCAACATGTCAGGGAAAGTACTAGAGAAAAGAATATCCTAGACCTCATCATCACACATGAATCAGATGACATAACAGGGCTGACAGTAGAGGAACCAGTAGCAGGAAGTGATCACGGAGTTCTACGGTGGATGATGACGAGAGAGGTAGCAGAAGTAAAAGGCAAAGGAATGGGTTTTAATTTCAGAAAAGGAAATTACGATGCCTTCAGGTACTACATGGCCTCTATTAACTGGGTAGATATCGCGCAGAGAATGAATACAATTGAACTGTGGTACGCTTTTAAAACATTAATCACAGATGCCTTGAATGCGTATATACCATTAAAAAAATACTCCACGAGGAGGGTTCCAAGTTGGATGACTAGTGAAGTTGCCGCATTACTTGAGCAGAAAAAGGTGGCATGGAAAGGTTACAGAACAATAAAAAGTACTGAAGCCTATAACAGCTACAAGGTGATGTGTAATAGAGCCACAGAAAAGGTTCGACAGGCAAAGGCAGTTTATGAGAAATCACTAGCAAACAGAGCAAAGAGGGGGGATAAAGAATTCTTCACATATATAAATGCCAAGAAGAGCAGGACAAACCAGATCGGACCTTTACGTAAGGGAAAGGGGATAGTAATAAATACACCAGCTGCCGTTGCAGATGAACTCAACAGTTATTTTGCATCGATATTTACAAATGAAAAGCCTTTTGTGGCAATGGGAAATTGTGGGAGCGAAGTTAAAAAATATGTAATTAATGATATTGAAATTTCGCAAGATTATTTAATGAAAAAACTTTCGAGCCTACAGACCAGTAAAGCTCCTGGAGTTGATGGAATATACCCTATAATCTTAAGAGAGGCGGCAAGCGAGTGCATTGAACCATTGAGGCTAATTATGCGAGCATCATTAGACTCTGGGGAGATTCCCTTGGATTGGAAAAGTGCAAATGTATCTCCCATACATAAGGGTGGCTCTAAAAGTGAAGTTGGAAATTATCGACCTGTCAGTCTGACTTCAGTAGTAGGGAAAATCATGGAGGCAATGATCAAGGGTGGAATTCAGGATCATTTGGATTGAATTGAAATTCTCAAGGATACTCAGCATGGTTTCGTAAAGGGAAAATCATGTTTAACAAATCTGGTTCGCTATTTCGAAAGGGTCACTCACGAGCTGGATTTAGGGAATAATTTCGACATTGTTTATTTAGATTTCAGCAAAGCTTTTGACTCAGTCCCACATGAGCGGTTGCTTTATAAGCTGGAACAGGTTGGAATCACTGGGAAAATCCTTAGATGGATAGAAGGATGGCTTCAGGACAGGAGGCAGAGGGTTGTGATAAATGGCTATTCCTCAGATTGGGTTGAGGTAAGAAGTGGGGTTCCCCAAGGATCAGTATTAGGACCACTGTTGTTTTTAATTTTCATAAACGACATTGATGAAGGGATAGAGGGCGTGATGTCTAAATTTGCAGATGATGTTAAAATTGGAAGAGTAGTTAATGATCACTGTCAAGCTGAGCTTCTTCAGAGAGACCTAGATAGACTTCAGGAATGGTCAGAAAAATGGCAGCTGTGCTTTAATCCAACAAAGTGTAAGGTATTACACCTGGGAAACAGTAATCCCAAAAAAACTTATTTACTTGGTGGAGTTCAACTAAACCCAGTACTGGAGGAAAGGGACTTGGGTGTTACGATACGGTCAGACATGAAATTCTCTGAGCATTGTAAACAGGTTGCAAGGAAGGCCCATGGTGTCCTATCGAACTTTTGCAAGTAGAGATAGGGACGTGATAATCCCATTATATAAGGCTTATGTTAGACCACACTTGGAATACTGTGTTCAAGTATGGAGACCGCACCTGAAGAAAGACATCGAGCTTCTTGAAAGGGTGCAAAGAAGGGTAACTCGCCTGGTGAGATCGGCAAAAGGGCGTCCTTATGAAGAAAGACTTCGAATATGTGGGTTGCAGAGTTTGGAAACTAGACACCTTAGAGGAGATTTGATTGAGGTGTTTAAGGCTCTGAGAGGCATCAGTAAAATGAATGAGGACGAAATTTTCAAGATTATAAATGATGCTAGAACTAGGGGACATAAATTCAAGTTACGGGGGGATGTTTAGATTGGACTGCAGGAAGTTCTATTTTAGCCAGCGAGTTATAAATTACTGGAATAAGTTGCCTTCATGGGTGGTAGAGGCCGACAGTTTGGGGAAATTCAAAGGTCATCTGGATAGTACTTTCGGGTAAGGGAAGCGCATAGGATGATAGGTTTAATTTCCTTTTTATTTATTTTTTATTTTATTATTATTTTTTTATTTATTAATTATTATTATTTAGTTATTTATTTATTTATTTTTTTGTTTTTATCATTGTTTTGTTCGGATTTTTTTTTTTTTTTTTTTTTTTGGCTGGTGCAGCATAAGCCATAGGCTTTCTTGCACCATGCGGCCGTTACTAATACTAATACTAAATACTAATACTACTAATATGGCTGTTAGTTTATGTGACAGCAGGAGTGTCTATTTCTATGATAATTCCTCGCCTAATCTTGCATTTAAATTGCTTTGGAATATTTTATAGTCCAAACACAAGTACATAAATAAATAGGATCATGCTCTAGGTCAATCAATGTGCATATAATTAATTGATAACTATTACAATAGCATTAACACCACATATCTACAGGGCGCCTCCGTAGCCAGGTGGGAAGGAGCAGCAGTGCATAGCACACGCTTCTTGATTAGACCGGGGTTCGAGCCCATCACCACCAAATACGGAGGATGCGGAAAGGTCAGGGAATGACCACCGCATATCCCGGAGCTGCTGCTGCTGCTGCTGCTGTTGTTTGGTTTTTAGGAGCATTAGCAAGGCCATATTGCTCCGGGAATATGCGGTGGTCATTCCCTTGACCTTTCCACATCCTCCGTATTTGGTGGTGACGGGCTCGAACCCCGGTCTAATCAAGAAGCGTGTGCTACGCACTGCTGCTCCTTCCCACCTGGCTACGGAGGCACCTATCCCGGAGCAATATGGCCTTAGTTGCTAATGCTCCTAAAAACCAAATAACAAACAAACAAACAAACATATCTACAACTACAACATCAACCTGAAAATTAAAAGTTTATTCTTTTTAGCAATTAAGTATATATATGTTAAGACCAAGCATTAACCTGAGCAATAACTTTATATTCTTCATTCATATACTGTTCACTTTCCTTCAAATAATTTTTTTCCATACTCTGGTCTGTTAGTTTATGACGGCAGGATTGTCTGTTTTTATGATAATTCCTCATCTAATCTTGCCTACTGTTATTTAAACTGCTATACCATTGCCTGTGACCACAACACACAAGTGAGCATATACACGTGGCTCTCTCTTGGCAGCAAGTTGCCAGGTAGGCCAGTAGATATACCCAGTTACAAAAACTGCATTTATACAGAAAAGTCTCATAAATAGCATGTATATTTGTATAACAAAAGGCAATATGATTACTAGACTTTGGATTATATGCAATTGCATATGTAAATGCATATTGTGGCCATTGTAGTCATTAGTGCTTATAAATACATATAACACAAATATTACAAACAATACTGCATGTAACTTGATCTCAGAACTATGTAACAATTCACTGTATTGGAATTAAATTAGCATGGGGTAATATTTCACTGAGCTTGAGAAAATTTCTCAAATCGGCATGGAAAATGTTTTCTAAGATCCAAACCTTACATAAAATTGTATATATATGTATATTCTTATTTTTTTATTATTATTATTATTATTTTAGAAAGGAAGGGGAGGCAATCAATGGAGTCTTGTATTTTCAAAAAAACGGAAGAAAATATGTTTATTTCTGGATGTTGAGGGAGCTCCTCCAGTACAGAGTAGGTAATAGGGGCAACATTAGAGAGAAAAGGAAATAAATGCTTTGAGAGTAAACTGCACCACACACATAGTAAACACAAGAATTATAACCATTGGGCCAAATGAGGACCTTCAAGCAAGGGAAGTAGTAGGCAGTATATAAAAATAGCGAAAACAAAATGAAAGAGACCAAGCAATTTCAGATCATAATGTAAAGATGGTAAAACCCCTACTACACTATTGGATAGTGGAAATCTTGTAGACGGAGAGGTCTTCAGTGGGGAACCCTTTTTTCTAGAATTGTGGGAGTACAGTGGTGATGTGTCAAAAATGGTGGATAAAAGGGGCCGCTGACGAGTGTTGCCTATCAGGTGGCTTAGATAGAAAACAACTGATAATTCTGTGGGGAAAGGGTCCTGGAGTGAGAGATTAAAGTGCAAATTGAGAAAATAGTGCTAGAAAATGAAAGGAAAGAAAAAATAAACTTGTTAAATGTGCCAAAAATTAAATCAGTTAAAAAACTTTGTATGGAATAATGGATCGGCAATTATGGATAAGATTTTGATACAGATGGCTTTATTGTGTTCTGTGTTGTTTGCAAAAAGAATGTTCCATGCAAGGAACATTCTAAATTTCACATGTTGGTCGATCTTGAATCTAATATTCAAAATCAACCAACACGTGAAAACAACATTGCATGTTATGGCCCAGCAAAGGAAGAGCAAGAAAAAATTTCCAGAGTAGTCACTTTTAACCAAACCATGTACTTCAAAAGAAGAGAAAAGTGATTTTCAAAGGATTTCTGTCTCACCCTGGTAAGCAGCAATATCCCTTTCAATAAGTTAAACAATTGGTGTGCCAACCGGGCTAGCCGGATAGGTAAAGTGCCTGCCTGGCAACCCAAAGGTCGTGGGTTCGAATCCCGCCTCGAGCTTGGATCAGAATAGAAAATGCAAAAATCTTGGGAGGTGCAATATGGCCACAGAAGCTGATACTCCAACAACAAAAAAAAAAAAAAAAATCGAGTTGTCAAGCAATTTTTAAAAAAATATTTTATAAATCAAAATAATCCGGACAAATCTATCTTGGGAAATAATTACCTCAATGCTATTTATGATGACGTTATTCGCAAAATTTGTCAGGTTACAGCCACTCCCCGATTAATGTAAGGGTTGCGTTCCACAGAACTCTACGTAAGTCGGATTTTACCTAACTCAAAATTTCTCCCATGCTTGTGCAGCACTTGTAACTGTGCTCACTGAATTGATTGAATCAAAAAATAAATGTTCAACGAACATTTGAATAGAATTATTTATTGGAAAAATTACAAAAGCATGCAATTTAAAAAATTTTAAAATTATAAAATTACAAAAAAAAGAGAGGAGACAGGCATAACATCAGTAAGTTTTATCTCTCAAGCATCATAGCCAGAATCGACGTCTTCGGCTGATAAATACACCTCTGCGCAGCTTGAGGGCTGTGGATATTTAGAAGGGGTCAGCCACTCAGCCTTACGAAAGAACATATTAATGGATGACTGGAGGGTGGCTTTTTTCTTTTCATCGTAGATTTATTTGTAGCAAGCAAGCATATCATTCACCCCTCTGTTAACTTTTAAGAATCATTTGCTGTCAGGATCCATCTTTTCAAACCTCGCATTGCCGATGCAATTTCAGGAAATGCCATTGCCATCTCTCTGGTGATGAAGCATCTTGGCTCCTCATTTGGTTCATCTTGAGCTTCATCAGCATTTTCTTCTTTCACTATCACTGCCTGCAAGTCAATAAGTTCTTTGTTAGATAATTCCTTCTCTCCTTCCTCAATTAACTCCTCCACGTCTTTGGCAACAACCTCCAACTGAAGTAGTTCTGCAACCTTTACAATCTTATCTGTAACCTCTTCATATGATTCGTCTTTTTCAAACCCTTCGAAGCCTTTTACGTGTTGTGGGCATATTTTCTTCCTTGCACCATTTAAACAACTTTTAGTAATTTCCACCCAGACTTTAAGATGGTGTGGTAAATATTGTAAGATTTCCAAAAGTCTCTTGACGTAAACTTTTTCTTACCGTCTCTGCAGACAATGCCTGAGTAAATGTTGTGCATAAATAGTATGCTTTTAAATTTGAAATAACACCCTGATCCATAGGTTGGATGAGTGAAGTCATGTTTGGCAGTAGAAATGTGACTCTCACGTTCGAATTGAAATTATCTAGCTGCATAGGATGTCCAGGAGCATTATCTATCTAATAGAAGCAAAATCTTGAAAGGAACGTCATTGTCGCTAAAATATTTTTCAACCTTGGAAATGAAGCAGCATTTAAACCAATTCTCAAAGAGAGATACTGTTATCCATGCTCTCTGGTTCGATCGGAAATTCATGGGCAGGGGGCTTTATTGATGCCCTTAAATGCACAAGGATTTCCAGAATGGTACACAAGCAGTGATATTAATCTGTAATTAGTAGCCTTTTGAAGCCTTGAAACCTGGCATTGCCTTTTTCTCTTTGGCAATGTATGTTCGATCCGACATTTTTTTCCAATACAGAGCAGTCTCGTCAACGTTAAAAATTTGCTGCATTGAATAGCTGCCTTCAGCAATAATTTTTTCAACACATCACAAAATTTCTCTGCAGCTGCAGAATCAGCTCTGGTGATTTCACTGAATACTTTAATGTTTGGAAACCAGTGCGATTCTTGAACCTATTAAACCTCCCATTGCTTGTCACGAACTTGGCTTGGGGTTCACCATACTTATCCTTAATATCTTCATAAATACTCGTTGCTTTTGCTTGAATGGCCATTGGACTCAGGGGACTTGCTTATGAATATGATTTTACATTCAAATTATTAATAGCTGTTCAATCTTCGATATAGTACCTGAACATTGTTTTGTGATCACTGTTCTTAAATGCATTGATCCTTTAACATGTTCTTTTATATGCGCGCTGTCCCTTTAAATAGTATTCATTGCTGAAGCAGCGAGATCTAATTCCCTTGCAATAGATGACAAACTTTGTCCTGCTTCGTACTTCTTAATCATTTTCATCATCATTTCTAAATCAATTTTGTTTTGTTTCCTATCACTGCCATCACTTGCACTTTCCGTGGTCACCTTCCCTTCATTATTGTAATAAGTAAATAGGAATAAAGAGAAGTTTTTGAAAATTTGGTTTTTTTATATGATTGAAGATTTCAGTGAAGGGGAACACATTTCACCATAATACCATAACGTAAAAACCCACAGAATTCCAATTATTGGGATTATCGCAAATGCAATAAGATCGAGTTTACTACCTGTTTATAGTAAATTGCATTAACAGAAAAGCCCAATAAACTGAAAAGTGCAAATTGTTTTTATTGTTTTATGGTAGTGACCTCCAGAAATGTGCTTTAGAAAAATATCACAACGGCATTCAAAATTGATTCTTATAATGGAACATATGGTAATGATGAAAGTATAATGCAGTTTCCTTTATAAATATGACCATTTAGAGAGATAAATAACTTAGTAATCTTAGTAATATAGCGAAAATTTCAAACTCCAAGAACTTGGAATGAATTACAAAAAAAAAAAAAATAAAAATAACAATATGTTATTGGGTTCGCATTATGATATTTTCAAAATACCTCCATTTATCCCTATGGGATGCAAAATGCATTTCCACGATTTTGTTCAGTTTGCACCGGCCGGCAAAAACTTACGTAAAGTTGAGTATTATGTGAGTCGGGGAGTTCCTGTATTAGAGAAAACTACTTTGGATCTCAACATATGTTTGTGGCCACTATACTGCACATTTTATATGTGGAAAATTAGATGCAGATCCATCACATCCATATTTACTTGCTTTTAAGGTTCTCAAAAAAGTGAATTACTCAACAATAGTAAGATTTTGTAATTAGCATTAGCATTAGTAGAGGCATTTGATGCAAGAAAGCAAGCTTATGTAGCATCAGCCAAAAAAAAAAAAAAAAAAACCACTTCCACTTCACCCCTCTGTTCGTTCAAAATACCTGTCCAGCTGAGCCTTAAACTTATTTAGGCTATCAACCTCCACCACAAGGGATGGAAGTCTGTTCCACCAACCAACCACCCGCTGGCTAAAGGCAAATTTCCGCACGTCTATCCTACATCTGTCTTTCCTCAATTTGAATTTATGCCCTCTCAGGTGATTTTTCTGAGCTAGAGGAAGAATCCCATCAGCATTGAGCATGCTTAAACCATTCAAGGCTTTATACACCTCTATCAGATCACCTTGCTGGTGCCTAGTCTCCAGACACTGTAATTTGCAAAACTTAAGCCTTTCTTCGTAAGAGCACCCCTTTGTTCCATTCACTAATCTTGTTGCCCTTCTCTGTACTCGTTCCAGCAGCTCTACATCCTTCTTGAAATGAGGCCTCCAGACCTGTATACAGTACTCTAGGTGTGGCCTGACCATCGCCTTATACAATGGAATAATCACCTCCTTATCCCTGCTGGAAAAATTCCTGTATATCATTGACAATACTCCATGAGCTACTCTTGCAGCCCGTCTGCACTGCTCAGAGAACTTCATATCTGCCTGCACAACCACCCCCAAGTCCCTTTCATTCTCTACCACTGTCAGTGTTGTACCACAGAGTTGATACGTTGCTCTGGGGTTGCTGTTTCCCATGTGTAGTACTTTACATTTGTCAATGTTAAACTTCATTTGCCACCTCTCAGCCCATCTGCTCAACCTTTCCAGATCCTGTTGCAGCAGCATAGTGTCAGTAGTGTCCTTGACAACCCTGCCAACCTTTGTATCGTCTGCAAACTTGGACATTAATCCCGATATACCATCATCAATATCATTTATAAATACAGAAAACAATAATGGACCCAACACTGAGCCCTGAGGGACTCCACTAATAACATCAGTCCACGATGAGCAGTGTCCATTGATTACCACTCTCTGTCTTCTCCCCCTCAACCACCCCTTTATCCATAGCAGCAATTTGCCTCCAATGTCACACTGCTCCAATTTGTGTAGCAGTCTTCCATGTGCAACAGTATCAAAAGCCTTTCTAAGATCCAAGTATATAATATCAAAGTTATTCCCTGCATCCAGTTCTTGTGTGACTGCATCATAGTATCCAATCAAGTTGGTCAGGCAAGACTTCCCCTTAACAAAACCATGCTGTGTCTGAGCTATAACTGAAGTCTTGTCTAAATGATCCTGCAGTGCTTCTTTAACCAGTGCCTCCATTAATTTTCCTGGAACAGAAGTTAAGCTCACAGGTCTATAATTACTTGTGTCAGCCTTTGATCCTCCTTTGTGAATTGGGGTCACATTTGCACATTTCCAGTCTATGGGTACCTCCCCTGAGTCCAAGGAAGCTCTCATAATTATGGCTAAGGGTTTGCTTACTTCCTTTGCTGCCTCCTTTAATATAACTGGATAGATCCCATCCACCCCGGGTGCCTTTCTTGTGTTTATCTTCAACAGTTTCTCCTCCACTTTACTCCCAGTTATTTCAAGATTCTGTAGCTTACTGCTAGAGTTGAATACACCTCTGGCATTCCCCTCGCTGAATACCTCCTCATGTGTGAATGTCGATGCAAAATATTCATTTAGTTTGTTAGCTACCTGAGCAGGATCATCAACACTTGACCCATCAATATCAAGTGGACCAATCTGATTCATCCCCTTCCTTCTAGAGTTTACATAAGTAAAGAACTCTTTGCTGTTTTTCTTTGCATCCCTTGCCAAGGATTTCTCGTAATCTGCCTTCGCCTGCCTAACCTCCTTTGTAACTTGGTTGCATATCAACTTGTATCTATCATAGGCTTCTGTGTCATGTGTTAATTTGTATGTATCCCATGCATTTTTCTTCTCTGCCATATGCCTCATTAGTTCATCTGACATCCATTTTGGCCTAAACCTTGAACAATATTTCTTAGTTGGTATGTAAAGCCTAGTAGCTTCCAAGATAAGTTCTTTGAATGCTTCCCATTTTGAATTTGCTGTTGGTAACATCATCAGTTGGTCCCACTGTATAGAATTTAAATACTGTCTCAGTCCATCATAGTCGCCTTTACGGAAGCAATAACCCTTCCCTTTACCCCTAATGGTAGTTACCTCTTTGAGTAAATCCCACTTCAGCACACTGTGATCACTGCCACCTAGTGGTTCATTTATCTGCAGATTCTTAATGCATGAAGAATCACTGCTGATAATCAAATCAAGAGTATTACTCCCTCTAGTTGCCTCCCGAACATGCTGATGTAGAAAACAATCATCCAATAAATCCACAAAAGCCCTGCTAGTGTGTGAGTAACCAGCCCCCAAAATCCAGTCAATATCTGGGAAATTAAAATCTCCCATTATAAGACACTCTGATTTACTGGCCCACTCTATTTCCCTGTACAGTTCCTTATTATACTCATCAGAGTCATTAGGCCTATAGCACACTCCTACTCTCAATTTTGATCTCCCAATGTTTATGTCACACCAAACTGACTCCACACTGCACTGTCCAGCGATGTCGACTGGCTTCACTTCCTTGGTTTTTATGTGTTTCTTAACTAATAGCATAACACCTCCCCCCTTCCTATCCTGTCTATCCTTTCTGTAGACGTTGTACTCCCCAAATTCAGAGATGAATTTGGGGAGTACAACGGATTAATGATTGGGGATTAATGATTCAGAGAGTCTGCATTTTAGTTAGAGATGCTGCTTTGTACATGGTAAAAAACACTTCTGCATTACAAGTTTTCTATCCAAATCTGGTCCATGTTAGTTGTTTAGCCTGTGGTTTACATAGGTTGGCAGAGGCAGTTCAGCAGAATTTTGGTGAAATTGGCAAACTTATTTCTAGTATAAAAAAGATTTTGTCAAAAGTGCCTTTGAGAATACCAACTTATCCTACTCTTCCTCTCCCATCTGATCCTGTTCTCACAAAATGGGTAGCATGGTTACAAGCAGTATCATTTAATGCTAAAAATTTTGATTCTATAAAAGAAATCATTGATTCCTTGGATAGTACACATTCAGCAACTGTTGGTGGTTCTAAGGCAATGCTTTCTGATTCTTTGGCTAGAAAACATTTATTTTTATATAAACCTATTTCAGCTGGTTACTTAGTTTTATAACTGAACTTGAAATATGGGGATGTTCTTTGAACAGCATATTGAGAGATAGAAAAAGTTTAATTGCAAATTTAAACATGTTTGAAAGCATAGGAGAAGAAATAATATGAAATCAGGATTTCACACGTTAAGGAAAATAGATGAATTCATAAATGGGAAAGGAAATGAACTTCCATTTCAAGTAGAGGCTTCAAAAGATCACGTTTTAAAATACAGCCGAGTCACTTCCATAGAAGTTGAAAGGTCATTTTCTGTGTATAAAATGACCTTGGATAATAAATGCAAAATTTACATGGAATCACTTTGAGAAATATATTATTGCATATTGTAACAAAAATTATTCCAGGTATGAGTTTTGAAAGGAAAAACTTAAAAAAAGATGTTAAAACTTTTCATAAACAGTTTTATTAAATTAAAATGTTTACAAAGAAATTATGGTTCAGTTAATTGTAATAAACAAGTAATAAGTGCAAAAATTGTAGTGCATATATTAGCGTTTTGGTGTTAATATATTTTAGTACATATTTGACCTGTTTTTAATGCATATAATCCAATGTCTAATCATTACTTAGTTAAGGCAAAGGTATATTGATGATCGCTAATGCCATTAAATAATTGAACATTACATGATTACTGCATATTTATTGATATAATTAAAACTATTATGCCATTAAAATTATTTGAATATAACCTATAATACATGCCATAGCTAAACTATAAATTGTGTTCATGTACTAGCATGTCTAATGCACCAGTTATTTATATGCAGCTAAGGGTAATAGTGAAGAAAGGCAAAAGGGATTTTAGAACTAACATTAACAAAATATATACCAGATTAATATTATTAATATTTAAATTTATCACCTGCTGATTACAGCATGTATACATTGATGGGCACTCAACAGGGACCATCAGCCATCGATGTACAAGTGAAAGTAATCAGCAATATATATAGTCTGTTTCTATGATCCATATTCCAGTTTAACAAGTGTTTATTAATCGATATAGAATTTTATAAGAAAGTATCTTGAAATTATATCATTTGGGGAGTTGATTTAGTTGTAAACTAGAAATAATGGGTTAATTAAAATGTAAACTGGAAATAATGGACCATTGGACTGACAGATGGTGGCAAAATTAATTAAAATCATAGAATTAACCCAAAAATGCTCTTACCATAGTATAGCTGAATAAGAAAAGACCATGTGCATTTACCATCCTGACAATATGCATATGTTGCAGTGCCATTTAACTGTGTTTGTGTTTAGGTTTTTTAAACTATTCTGTTAACCCAACTCTTCCCAGGCCATGATAACTGTTAACCGCCGACCAGGCTAGCCGGGTAGGTAAAGTGCCTGCCTGGCAACCCAAAGGTCACGGGTTCGATTCCCGCATCGGGCTGGATATCATGATGGTGCCAAACCAACCGGTTGGTTGGATATCCTGGCCACAATACATGAAGGAAGCAAGAAAAAACTGATTCCTTCCTGTATTGATCACATCATACGAAATGAATAAATAAATTAAAATAACTGTTAACCTACAAAGACATGTTGGATCCACAGTTAAGAAAGGATATAATAACTTTACAGCTACTCCACAGTATGCCTCACATAATATACATTAAACGAAATCATACATTAAAGTAACTAAGAAAATTTCTTGTGCTGTAGTGACATTAGTATTATGTGATATAAATAGAAATGAAAATAAAATAAAGTAAAAGTAAAACAAAATAAAAATAAAGTAAAGAATAAAATCCGAGTCTAATGCCTGCCAGTATAGTAGACATCACCAAAGGTCATTCATCATACCAGGCAGGCAAATAAGGACCATACCATAACTATATGTGTACAGTTGTTCAAAAACTGTAAGACACAGATGGCTGGAAGGTTTTCTGCTACCTCATTTTTTGCTGATATATGGGCATCAGCACTATAATATATTCCAAAAGTTTAACACTAACAAATGCAAAGTACTGCATATGGGTAAAGTAACCCCAGAGAAGTGTGCCAAGTGTGTGGTACTACACTTAGTCGTGGTAGAAAATGTAAAACACCTGGGAGTAATTGTGAATTCAGATATGATGTTTTCTGAGCAGTGCAGACAGGCTGCCAGAACAGGTCATGGGATATTGTCAATGATATACAGGAATTTTGCTAGTGGGGGAAAGGAGGTGATTATCCCTTTGTATAAGGCAGTGGTAAGGCCATGCATTGAGTACTGCATAGGTCTGAAGGCCTCATTTTAGGAAGGATGTAGAGTTGCTTGGGTGAGTACAGAGAAAGGCAACAAGATTGGTGAGGGAAACGAAGGGGTCCTCTTACTGAGAAAGGCTTAAGTTCTGCAATTGCAGCGGCTGGAGACTAGGCATCTGCAAGGTGATCTAATTAATGTTATAAGGCCTTGAATGGGTTGAGCAGGCTCAATTCTGATGGGATTCTTGCTCAGATTACAAACCTGAGAGTGCATAAATTCAAATTGAGGAAAGACAGTTGTAGATTGCCGAAATTTGCCTTTAGCCATAGGGTATTTGATTGCTGCAACAAACTTCTATCTGTCATTGTGGAAGTTGATAGCCTAAATAAATTCATGGAGAAACTGGACAATCTTTTGGAGAGAATGGATGTGTGTTTTTTTTTTTTTTTTTTTTTTTTTTGGCTGATGCTACATAAGCTTGCTTTCTTGCATCACATGCCTCTATTATTACTACTTTACAGTAATAGTTGATAATTTTTCATAAAACTTGGAGAATTATAAGAATGATTTTCTGTTTATTGCAAAGAGAATTTCTGATGAAAACTGGAGAAAATACTGTTTTGCTTTTGTGCGTTTTCCTGATTTGTATGAGAAGCTATTATATAACCAGATCAAGAATTTGCAGATAAAGGAACCACTAGGTGGCAGTGATCACAGTGTACTGATCTGGGATTTACTTAAAGATATAATTACCATCAGGGGCAAAGGAAAGGGTTTGTGCTTCCATAAAGGTGAGTACAGTGGTCTCAGACAGTTTTTAAATTCTGTACAGTGGGATCAACTGACGATGTTACCAACAGTAAATTCTAAGTGGGAAGCATTCAAGGAATTAATCTTGGATGCTACTAAAAGTTTCATACCTATTAAGAAATATTGTTCAAGGTTTAGGTCTAAATTGTTATCAAATGAACTAATGAGACTTGTGACAGAGAAGAAAAATGCATGGGATGAATATAAATTATCAAGCGACTCAGAAGCCTATGGCAGATATAAGCCAGTCTATAATCAGGTCACAAAGGAGGTTAGGCAGGCGAAGGCAGATTACAAGAAATCTTTTACAAAAGATGCTAAGAAAAATAGCAAGGATTTATTTACTTATATAAACTCTAAAAGGAAGGGGATGAATCTGATTGGTCCACTTGATATCGATGGTTCCACTGTTGATGATCCTGCTCAGATAGCAAACAAACTGAATGAGTATTTTGCATCTACATTCACACATGAGGAGTTATTAAGGTTTGAAAATGGCAGAAGGTTATCAAATTGTAGCAGGGTGCTTAATGATTTTGTAATAACTGAGAGCAAAGTGGAGGAGAAATTGTTGATGTTAAACATAAGAAAGGCACCCGGGGGGGGGGGGGGATCTATCCAGTTATATATTAAAGGAGGTGGCAAAGCAACTAAACAAACCCTTAGCCATAATTATGAGAGCATCCTTGGACTCGGGGGAGGTCCCGATGGACTGGAGATGTGCAAATGTATCCCCAATTCACAAAGGGGGATCAAAGGGTGACACGAGTAATTACAGACCACTTAGTTTAACTTCTGTTCCCGGTAAAATAAAGGAGTCACTGGTTAAAGATAAATTGCAGGATCATCTAGACAAGACCGCAGCAATAATTCAGACACAGCATGAGTTTGTTAAGGGAAAGTCTTGTCTGACAAATTTGATAGGATATTATGATGTGGTTACAAAGAAACTGGATGCAAAAAATAATTTTGATATCATATATTTGGATTTCAGGAAAGCTTTTGACACTGTTGCGCATGGAAGACTATTGTACAAATTGGAGCAGAATGGTATTAAGGGTAAGTTGCTACAATGGATAAAAGGATGGTTAAGAGGGAGAAGACAGGGTGGTAATCAATGGGTGCTGCTCTTCTTGGACTAATGTTATTAGTGGAGTCCCACAGGGTTCGGTGTTAGGTCCACTGTTGTTTTGTATATTTATCAATGATATTGATGAAGGTATATCAGGCTTAGTGTCGAAATTTGCAGATAATACAAAGGTTGGCAAGGTTGTTAATGACAGTAATGGCAGTGTGCTACTGCAACAGGATCTAGATAATTTGGGCAGATGGGCTAAGAAGTGGAAACCGAAGTTTAACCTTGACAAATGCAAAGTACTGCATATGGGTAGAAGTAACCCCAGAGAAACATACCAACTGTGTGGTACTACACTTAAGGTGGTAGAAAATGAAAAAGACATGGTAGTAATTGTGCAGTTAGATATGAAGTTTTCTGAGCAATGCAGACAGGCAGGGCAGATCATGGGGTTTTGTTCAAGTGATATATAGGAATTTTTCTAGCAGGGAAAAGGAGGTGATTGTTCCTCTATATAAGGCAATGGTCAGCTCATGCCTTGAGTACTGCGTACAGGTCTGGAGGCCTCATTTTCAGAATAGATTTGCTTGAACGTGTACAGAGAAGGGCAACAAGATTGGTGAGTGGAATGAAGGGATCCTCTTACCAAGAGAGGCTTAAGTTCTGCAGATTGCAGTGGCTGGAGACTAGGCACCTCCCTGCTGATCTGATTGAGGTGTATAAGGCCTTGAATGGGTTGAGCACGCTGAATTCTGATGGGATCCTTCCACTTGTTCAGATTACAAACCTAAGGGGGCATAAATTCAAATTAAGAAAAGACAGATGTAGAATAGATGTGCGGAAATTTGCCTTTAGCCAGCGGGTGGTTAATTGCTGGAACAAACTTTCATCTGTCGTTGTGGAAGTTGATAGGTTAAATAAATTAAGGAGGAACTGGACAGGCATTTGGAGGGAATGTTGCGATTTTTTTTTTTTTTTTTTTTATGGCTGATGCTGCATAAGTTCATACACTTGCTTTCTTGCATCACATGCCACTACTACTACTATTTTTATGTTTGAACTGTTTGGAATACTACTGTTTTGCATGCCTAAAAGAACTCTCAGAACAGAACACTACTTAAAGGATTTAAAGATAGCAAAAAAGGTAAAATTACTTTATGAAACTAGAAATTAATAAATAAATAAATTAATTAATAAAAATTTTGAACCTTTATTGCACAATGGACATTTCCATTGTTACTTTCATGTTAACTCTGGTGGCGCATGGATCTATATATAATCGACTCAAACCGATTTTAAAAATTAAAAACTTTAAAATTTTGTTGTTTACAATAAGAGGGCCACTTCTTCTCAAAACTGTTTATATATTTAAAACTGTTTGTATTATCCGAATGGATTAAACTGTGTGCACTATAAAACCAAACATTGTTAGCTCTAAATATAGTTTTAGCCAGTGGCCACTGTTCATTTGAATTAATTTAAAATGCAAATACTGTTTGTTTTTTCAGTTGTAAACTAAAATCTCTGAAGCTTTGTAAATTTTAATTTCATCTAACTAATGAAACTGTGAATGTTTTATAATCAGTTGTCAATTTATTTTAGCAAATCCTAGTCTTTTGATATCTAACTGAAGATAAGAGCTTCTAACGTGTTTTGACTTGGAAATCCCAAGTGGCCATAATAAAAAGCAGTGAAAAGTGATTTATATATGCAGAAATGGCAACTAAATTTTTTATATATTATATATCTAACTCTGTTGATATAAATGGGGTAGTCATGTGTAATCATTTGCTGACTGTTTACCACACTATTGTTTGACAGTCCTTATAATAATAAAGCTTTTGTTTCAAGAAAGGATGCTAGCAATATTTTCAGTAATATTACTTATCTTTGAATTAGTGTTAATGCATTCAAGAAGAGAAGAGTTGCAGTAAGTATCAAGGCAACTTTCCTACTTAAAAGATTATTGAAATGTTCTTCCAGATATACAAGCATTCATTCTTCCCATGTTTGCCTGGCAGGGCAAACATGGTGAGTTTGTGTTGGCACTGTCCTGTCTGTTCTTTCTGTAAATGTAGTACTCTCTCCATATTCATATTCCACATCCCCTTTGTCTGATATCCCTATTATGTTCATATTTAATGGCCTAACTAAATTCCTCAAATTTATTTACTATATTCCTAGCATTGGTATACAAGAATGTGTGCACCCATTTTTGCTCCTGCTAACCCTAACATATCCATTGTAGTTGCTCTTACCATGAGGGCAGCCAACAGGCCTTGCAATTCCCTACACCTTGTTTTTTTTTTTTTTTTGGCTGCTGTGTGTCTCAATAGAAGAATCAGTTTCACCAGTGCCTATGGTTGTTGTAAAACTATTAGTCTCTATATCCCTACCCCCCCCCCCCCCAAGCTAACAGTTTTTCAATCCACTAACACTATCCTGAAAGCATCAGCAAATATTCTTGCACCCTTTTCATTTAAGTTCTTCAAGTTCTTGTAAAAATGGTCTCTTCTATTAACAAGTGCAGATATGAATGGAAAAAATTCTATCCCATGAGCTTTCACATTCTCTCCGGGACCAAATTGATTGACATTGCTCTAATTATATACTCTCCTTCCTGTCATGTCTGGATAGAATTGCAGATACTTTCAAATTTAAGTGAGATTGATGTTAGAGTTAAGAAATCCTTATGGATTAACACGTTCACTGCATCTGACATATATAACCATTCAGTGGTACCTCAAGTGCTGTGCCATAACACATGTAGTTGGTTATTCTTAAGCGGCAATGTACAAGCGGTGTAAAAGCACATGAAATGAACTACTGAATTCTTTCAGCACACCAGTTAAACTCTGGGCTATTAGCATCAATGATTCATTTATGTTTATAGTTTGGTACACATTTTTATTAGTTTTTTTTTTTTTTTTTTTCTTGTCTTGTGGTTAATGTATGTACATAGAATAAAACTAAACAATTGTCTTTTTCTGATTTTTACATCTTAGCCCAAGAGTGGGTGTTCACTTTCCAACCATTATTTACAAATTTTCGGAATGTTATTTCTCAACATTCCAAAAATTATAGCACATTGAATTCCTCCCCTCTCAGATATAGGTGATAGTGAATGTGTTAAACTTTAGTTCCTTCAACTGTTTTTTTTTTTTTTTTTTTTAAGTTCTTATATTGAATTGTTCAATTATTTTAATTGAGATAATTTTAAATTAATTAAAAACTAATAACTATTAGTGGTTAGTCTTTAGAACAAGATTCTTACCATTGGATCTTTGTGACAACAAGTGATGGGCACGTCTAGCTCTGCCCACTGCTTCACATTGATTGGAGGATCTAGTCCTGGGAGCAAAATCACTTCCCGATTTTAAACCAGTGTCAAAGAGGAATAATTGGGAAACAATTTTCCCCTTTGCCACTGGTTGTAAATCGAGAAACAGAATTACACACAGGAATATATATAGTAAAACGGCATTCACTTTAATGCAAAATCATGGTGATTAGCAGCCAATCACTGCAAAGCAGTGGGTAGAGCTAGACCTGCCCATCACTTGTTGCAAAGATCCATGGCTAAGAACCTTGATCTAAAGACTAATCCTGTTAATTTTTTCTAGGAAATGAGCTGTGTTAAGGCATGGAATCTTTTTTCTCAAATTGTTGGAATAGGTCCTGACATACGACATAACAGGTTTTGTCTCCGTTTAATGATGAGGGTAATGCTTTTTAATAGTTATATATTATTATGATTTCTAATGGTGCAAAGCTTTTTTGTCTTGGTTTTATGAATGTTTATTTAAGAATTTAATATTGAATATTTATTAAATGATCTGTAATAAATACAAATTGATTATAAAGGAACTTGATCATTCAGAATCAAATTTCTGAACAGCAACTGGTTGTAGTCTTCCAGACTTCTGTATTTAGGTTATTGGAATTATGTTTCCAGGAAGTGGAAGTTTAGAATTTGCCACAAGGGACACTGTTGTTACCTAATTGCCATGATGTAGATTTTGGGTAAAACAGGATACAAAGATCCAACTGCTTTCTTACAGGCGCCTCCGTAGCCAGGTGGGAAGGAGCAGCAGTGCGTAGCACACGCTTCTTGATTAGCCCGGGGTTCGAGCCTGTCACCACCAAATACGGAGGATGCGGAAAGGTCAGGGAATGACCACCGCATATCCCGGAGCAATATGGCCTTAGTTGCTAATGCTCCTAAAAACAAACAAACAAACAAACTGCTTTCTTACAGCATAACCATGCCACTCACAGTTGAGCAAGGAGCTGAGATAATAACACTTTTACACCTATAGGGGTTTGCTACAATCTGTATAATGGGAAAATTTGAAACAGTCGTTGCACATATGCACACACATAAATACATCTCTCTCTCTCTCTCTCTCTCTCTCTCTCTCTCTCTCTCTCTCTCTCTCTCTCTCTCTGTGTGTGTGTGTGTGTTTTGATAATGATTAATATATGGAATTTATGGCTAGTGCCATTTTTTTTTTGTATATTATGTACATGTAATATACTTCACCTATGCTTTCTCCATAGATTTATCTAGTTATGTCTTTTATGATAATCTTCCCCATAAACTAATACATATATTTATATGTACAGGTAGTTCCCGCTTTACGAGTTCTTTTTTTCAAGTATCAACAAATTCGAAAATACGAACATTAATTGCAATAAATAAATGCTAAACATTCATAAATACTGCATTTCAAGCCATGTGCATTGCTATACAATACTACAGTACTACTTAATATTGTATAGCTATGCTTAAGGGTTAAAAATTGATAATAATCGTACAGATGTTATATGATAATATAAAGTTGGCTACCGATGTTTAATGACAATGTTGTGCATTATGGTATTCAAGCTATGAAAAGTCAGATGACTTAAAAAAAAAAAAAAAAAGCAAGTTACTACTGTATGTTTGTTTGTTTGTTCAGGCAGATGAGAGCATCTCATTGACTCACATAACATAAAGCAGTTACCAGGCTGACATTACAAAGAGTGGTCATGTTGTTGTTCATTTTCGCTGTCTCATCTTATTTCATATTTATCCCCATTATTAATACTGTATAGCATGCCAAAACAAAGTAATACTACAAAGAGTGATATTAATAAAAAGAAACAGTGAAGAGGAATAACATTGGAAACAAAATATGAGATCATAAGCAAACGTGATCTCGTTATTCTTCATCATTATCAGTCGATGACGATGAAGAATAAACAATCTTTAATGTTTGTATGGCAAAAATAATTTCTTTATTATTATAATTTGCTTGATTTTAAGGCCATGTTTTCATTTCTTTGGATAAATAAATCATTGGTTAAGCATAAACTATTGTTTTGTTGACCTTTATTTAACATTGCTATGGTCAAACATTATTGTTGAGAACATAACCTCTGTTTTTAACATTACGTCTATGGGAAATGAATTCCCATTTTATGAGCGCACGCTAGGCATGAATTAACTCATAAAGTTGAGAAGAGAAGAAGTGCTCCAGTGTATGGGTTGAATGATGAGAAGACAGAAGATACTTGTTAGCATTGGACTTGAATTTCTGTAGATTGTATAATTTTTAAGGAATAAATGCGAAGGAAGGTTGTTTCAGAGAACAGAAATCTATTATATTATTAGTGAAGAAGCCACTGTCAATGAAAGAGGACCTACAAGAATCCAAGCCATTAGCATACATCTGGAGTTTCTGACCCCAGCAGTATAGAAAGTACTGTATGCCATCTGAAAAATCTTTCCATAAAAGTCATGTAATGAAATGCACCACATAAACGAGTGCTGTTGCATATATCACTGTAATATCTACATATCAGTTATATTTTTAGTGGATATGTAATTCAGCACTTTATTGCCGAGTTGTTGGAGATTGATGAACTTAATTTGTGGTTTCAACAAGAGGAAGCAACTGCTCATACTACAAATTCTACAGCAGAGGTGGCCATTAAATTCTTTGGGATGCAAATGTTTACAGCATGAAGGAAAAGTATACTCTCTAACAATTCTAGAAATTTGGTCATATTGTAGCAAAGAATTGCATTGACCATTGACAGCACCACCATGGAAATAGTAGTAATTTGCCTTACAGTGGCGTTTTTACTTTAACAATCTGGTCTTATTTATTTGCCACCTGGAACTGACATTCCCTAAAGAGATCTTGATAGTAGTAGTAGTAGTATGTGATGCAAGAAAGCAAGTGTATGAGCTTATTTATGCAGCATCAGCCAAAAAAAATAAAAAAATTACACCATTCCCTCCAAATGTCTATCCAGTTCCTCCTTAAATTTATTTAACCTATCAACTTACAACGACAGATGCAAGTTTGTTCCAGCAATTAACCACCCGCTGGCTAAAGGCAAATTTCCGCACATCTATTCTACCTCTGTCTTTTCTTAATTTGAATTTATGCCCCCTTAGGTTCGTAATCTGAACAAGTGGAAGGATCCCATCAAAATTCAGCGTGCTCAACCCATTCAAGGCCTTATACACCTCAATCAGATCACCACGCAGGTGCCTAGTCTCCAGCCACTGCAATTTGCAGGACTTAAGCCTCTCTTGGTAAGAGGATCCCTTCATTCCCCTCACCAATCTTGTTGCCCTTCTCTGTACACGCTCAAGCAAATCTACATTCTTCCTAAAATGAGGCCTCCAGACCTGTACGCAGTACTCAAGCCGTGGCCTGACCATTGCCTTATACAGAGGGATAATCACCTCCTTTTCCCTGCTAGCAAAATTCCTATATATCATTGACAAAACCCCATGACCTGCCCTGGCAACCTGTCTGCATTGCTCAGAAAACTTCATATCTGACTGTACAATTATTCCCAGGTCTTTTTCATTTTCTACCACCTTAAGTGTAGTACCACATAGTTGGTATGTTTCTCTGGGGTTACTTCTACCCATATGCAGTACTTTGCATTTGTCAAGGTTAAACTTCAGTTGCCACTTTTTAGCCCATCTGCCCAAATTATCTAGATCCTGTTGCAGTAGTACATTAACAACCCTGCCAACCTTTGTATCATCTGCAAACTTCGACACTAAGCCTGATATACCTTCATCAATATCATTGATAAATATACAAAACAACAGAGGACCCAACACCAAACTCTATGGGACTCCCCTAATAACATTAGTCCACGAAAAGCAGCACCCATTAATTACCACCCTCTGTCTTCTCCCACTCAACCATCCTTTTATCCATTGTAGCAACTTACCCTTAATACCATTCTGCTCCAATTTGTACAATAGTCTTCCATGCGCAACAGTGTCAAAAGCTTTCCTGAAATCCAAATATATGATATCAAAATTATTTTTTGCATCCAGTTCCTTTGTAACCACATCATAATATCCTATCAGATTTGTCAGAGAAGACTTTCCCTTAACAAACCCATGCTGTGTCTGAATTATTGCTGCAGTCTTGTCTAGATGATCCTGCAATGCATCTTTAACCAGTGACTCCTTTATTTTACCCGGAACAGAAGTTAAACTAACTAGTCTGTAGTTATTCGTGTCACCCTTCGATCCCCCCTTTGTGAATTGGGGATATATTGATGATCTTGTAATGTAGTTGCCATCCTCTTTCTTACTTATTAGGGATTTTAATGGATATAACACCCTGCGGGGTAGTGCTGACATCAATGGAAGGTGATGGGTCATAGAACATATGCTCACCAGACTTCTCATTATTAGTATATCCTCAACTTATTAGGACTCTCCCTTTTAAATGTGGGAACAAACATCTTCCACATGCCAACCCATATGTTTTCTGCCATTGTTCTTTCTATCTACTCCCCTCTGCTCCGCTTCCCTTATGTGGGAAGTGGAGTAGAAACTATACAGAAGTGATCATTTCCCTGTGATAACCACCTTGATTAGTGGGAGACTTTTCCTTTTAAGCTATCCTAGTGGAAGATTGATCAGGCTGACTGGAATGCCTTCCAGCAGGCCCCGGGTGCCAAGCAATTGTGATCGAGCATTTTCTCTGTGTTTAAAGAGTGATTATCTAAAAGCGATTTATAGTTATTTTAAGTTCCTGTCCTTAAGAAATTTATTTTTTAATATCAGCTATTGTTACAAAAAGTACTTATACAGAGCAAGTTAAAAAAGCTACCTTTCTTTATTTTTCATATTTCATATTTCTTTTACTAACACTTACTACTTTACACTTGGTCACACCAGGCACTGCTCCTGCCTCCCCGTGGTGGGGCTGGAAATCTTGGCAGAAAAGCTAATCTGCGAAGGGCTAAAAGGAGCAAACATGGATCAACATGCCTTTCCGCCTCTCGAGCCAACAAGCTCTCAGCCAGAGTTAGACAATGAGCATAACACGGTGCAACCCAAGAGTTGAAAACCACTTCCTCAGCGACAAATTGTCCTGCATTTCTAATAATGCACTCTCTTGCAGATCAGCCTCTCAGTAAGCTCTCTCCGTTTCTTATCCAAAAACACCTGGAAAATCTGGCAGGATCTCCTAAGACAGTCAAGAGACTGCAATCAGGGGACCTACTAGTGGAGCCAATAAACCGTGGACATTCGCAGAAACTACTAAACCTTGCCAACTTTGCTGGAATTCCAGTAAAGGTTTCTTCCCATGCAACCCTAAATACATCCAAAGGAGTTATATCCAGCTGGGATCTATTGAATGTCACAGAGGAGGAGATAATGCAAGAACTTCAAGACCAAAATGTCATTGCAGTCAAAAGGATTATGACTGAAAAAGACAATACACTTACACCTACAAGGAACATTATTCTCACTTTCAATACGCCAAATCTACCAACATCGATAAAAGCAGGCTATCTACTTTGTTGCATTAGGCCCTACATTCCTAATCCATTGAGATGTTTTAAGTGCCAAAAGTATAGCCACTCTCAAATGGCATGCAGAGGAAATCAAGTTTGCCCCAATTGTGGGTCCTCTGACCACACTCAAAGTGATTGCTCAGCAAAAGAAATGGCCTGCTCCAACTGTAAAGGCAACCATCCTGCTTATTCCAGGTCGTGCGACAAATGGAAAACTGAAAAGAAAATTGTGAAATATAAGATTGAAAATAAAGTAAGTTTTCAAGAAGCAAGGAAAGTAATTGCTCCCAGTATGACTAAGCGTACATATGCCAGTATTGTGCAAAAGTATCAATCAGTGGGCACCTAAACCGATGTTACAGTCCCTTCAAACACTTCAATCTCTGACTGGGCTTTGGGCTGTTCTCTCCCAGCAACAATCCAATATCCCTAAGCAGTTGAACCAGGCAAATAACACTGCACTTACAGTACCAGCAACATCTCCTTCTCCTTCCCCACTGATTGCTTCTACATCGCATAATCGGAGCTCACATTTAAAAAAGAATATCCAAGAAACATCTATGGATACACTCGACTCATCTAGACAAGAAGAACCTATCTTAGAAATACATGCGGAAGAAGAAATGGACACCGGTTGACCATTCTTCTCCAAAAAAGACAAACCAAAGCCTAAATGTCACAAGCCAGCCACATTAAAAAAAACAGTCAGATACAGCTTCTACTAAACACCAGTAATGCCTTATATTCTACAATGGAATTGCAGAGGATTTCGTAGAAACCTTAATGATATTCAAGTCTTAATTAACCGCTACTCTCCAGTTGGTTTCTGTCTACAGGAAACCTATCTAACTCCTCAAATTTCCACCAACATTAAGAACTATGTTATCTATCGACAAGATTGTAATACTTCAAATGCTGCCCGTGGAGGCGTGGCCATCTTGGTCAACTCAAATATCCCGACCAAACAAATTGTTTTGCAAACTGAAATTGAAGTTGTTGCTGTACGTTTGACAACCCAGATTGCATTAACACTAGTATCAGTCTATCTTCCACCAAGTCATACCTTCTCTTACCAAGATCTTGAAAACCTGCTACTGCAATTATCACCTCCTGTCTGTCTCTTGGGTGATTTCAATGGTCACCACCCCTTATGGGGATCAACAAAATTAGATACACATGGCTGCCTAATTGAAAATTTTCTAGGTAAGCAAAACCTTACTGTTCTTAATATGGTGCACCCACTCACATACAATTACCAACTGGATAAACTTCTGCAATCGATCTATCAATATGTTCCCCAATTCTGTTTCCAGTCATAGAATGGCCTGTTATGGATGACCCCTTGGGCAGTGATCATTATCCGATTATTTGTGATCTGCTCACTGCACAACCACCATTAGTCAAACCCTGCAGGAAATGGAAATTCTCTCAAGCCAACTGGGTCAAATATCAATCTTTTGTCACCCTGGATGAGCAGTATATATGAACACAGTTGATAGATGAAGCCACAGATTACATCACTTCACACCTACTATCTGCAGCTAAATGTTCAATTCCATTGTCAAATCCCCAATCCCGACGACACCTTAACTATTTGTGGAACAAAGACTTCACAAAAGCAAAGAAGTTAAAAAATAAAGCATGGAATTTATTTTATAGATCACCAACTACGGCTAATCTTATCAATTACAAGAAGCTAAGAGAGAAGCTATAGAGAAGCCAAGAAAAATTCTTGGATTAGGTTTGCATCTACCATAAACAGAAACACTAACTCCAGGTTAATATGGAAGAAAATCAGGCAGATTTCCAACTACCCCATCACCAATTCTTTCATGGAATGGGCAGGAACTCTCTACTCCTAAGGACATAGCAAATGCCTTGGGCAAAACCTTTGCTGAAGTTTCAGCAGCCTCAACTTATTCTGTGGATTTTCAGAAAATAAAGACCATGACTGAACAACGAGCCATAAACTTTCGAACCTCCATTTTCCTTCCATATAACCAGCCTCTTCAATATCATAAACTTCTACATGCCATTAAAACAACACGCAATGGTGCCGCTGGGCCAGACGGAATATCTTACATTATGTTACAAAACCTTGGTGACAAAAATTTACAAATACTGCTGGTCTACTATAATCAAATATTTATGGAAAACATTTA
This sequence comes from Mastigoproctus giganteus, assembly GCF_048544385.1. Lineage (NCBI taxonomy): Eukaryota > Metazoa > Arthropoda > Arachnida > Uropygi > Thelyphonidae > Mastigoproctus > Mastigoproctus giganteus. The sequence continues at coordinate 120,740,554 of NC_143587.1, forward strand.
TCCCAGCTCTTGGCATCATGCCACAGTTCTTGCCTTTTTTGAAACCTGGAAAAGACCCTACCAGGCCATACAATTACCGACCAATTTCCCTCTCCAGTTGCCTCGGTAAAATACTTGAAAAAATTATTCATAATCGACTTGTTTGGATTATCGAAACACAACACCTAATGAGTAATAATCAGCATGGCTTTCGTAAGAACAGGTCCTCCTTAGATCTCATGATCAAGGCAGAGTTTGCAATTCGCAATGCCTTCGTCAAAAATGAACATCTTGTTTTGGTTTCCATAGACATAGAGAAGGCATTTGACACTACCTGGCACCATGACATTCTCAGCGACCTCCATGCCCTTGGTCTACGAGGCAACCTTCCTATATTCATTAGGAACTTTCTCCAGAATCATTCGTTCCAAGTTTGATACCACACTCGCTTTGTGTGATATTTTTACAGGAAGATGTGCCACAAGGTTCTGTATTGAGTGCAACCCTCTTTGCTCTTAAAATTGATTCTATCACAAAAGAACTTCCAAATACAGTTGAGGCCTATCTTTATGCGGTTGATCTCTCCATTTCTTGCCACTCTCAGAATATGAGATCCATTGAACGTCAATTGCAGATATCCTTGAATAAGGTCCAAAGGTGGGCAGGACTCAGTGGTTATTGTCTATCTCAGCAGAAAACTGTTGCAATCCACTTTTGTAATCACGAAAAATGCATACAGATCCTGAACTTCAGATGTCAAATTTTACCATTCCATTAACCAGCAGTATCAGATTCTTGGGATTAAATCTTGACAGAAAATTTTTGAGCACATTAAATCGGTGCATACTTCCTGTCTCAAAAAACTGAACATACTCAGAGCTTTATCTGCCCTGTCTTGGGGGAGCAGACCATCCATCTTTGCTTCTCTTATACAGTTCATTGATCAGATCCCGTTTGGATTATGGTGCTCCAATCTATGATTCTGCCCGACAGAGTACGCTACGCTGGTTTAACCCTATACAGAATAGTGCATTGCGAATTGCCCTTGGAGCATTCAGGACATCTACTACTCATAGTTTATATATCGAAGCACATGAGCCCCCTCTTTGTCTCCGCAGGAAAACACTACTTCTTAAGTATGCAGCCCAAATACAAAGTTGCTGTCAGCATCCTATTGAGCCATACTGATGTTCTTCCGCCCAGTTGAGTCATAGAGTCCTGTGTTGTGGTGTTAGCAATGAGACTTTGGTGGATTGGCAGCTCCCATAACTTATTGCAGCTAATGATCACCTGATTTTCTTTGTAGAGACATTTCTCCCTTGTTGAAGGCGGCAGTGATTTGTGCTACTGTTGCTCTCCAGTTGGCTGAAACAATGTGAAACTGATGGCCACGTTCAATCACCACCTTTTTCCGTCCACGATGAATGAGATGTTATTCCAGAAATGGCGTATTCCCGATACACTCTTGATACTGTCGAACGGGGATAGTGCAATTTCTGTACCACCTCCGCAAATAGAATGACTCATGTGTTGGGCACCCACTATCACCCTCTTTCAAAGTTGGTTAACTCACGACGTTTATCCATACTGACATCAAATTACCATCTACATGAATGCAGTGTGCCTATAAACCTTCCAAGCGGTAGGTTCGTCCACTAGCAAGAGGGGTGACAGCGTCGCGTAGCCCAGGAACCAGGTATCCCATGAATTCTGTCCTTTCAGTGTAAGTAACAATAAAATGTTACTTATACAGAGGTGCACTACTTTTGAATGACCCTGTATACATAATCTTTATTGTACACCAACTTATAGTGGGTTTATGTTGAGATTTCCTCTTAGTTTCGGGTTGTTCGGACTGTAGGCATCCAAATTTCTGTTTTGTATGATGCCAGGTATTGCCATCAGTGCCAGATTGAATCCTTCAATGGCCAGTTTCCTAGAAGGATGGGAAATCTGTAATTCTTGCTGTAATTTTCATTATGCATTTCAGTTGAGCTTAGTGAATTCTGTTTTGGAATGAAATAGAGTTGAGATTTTTTTATTGGTGAAGCGTATTGGGCTGCATACATCTGGATTTCTGAACTGTATAGTGCTTGAATATATGATACAGTACGCATATTCCTTAGTGATCTTTATCCCTGTTGTGAAGTAGAACTTGCTTTGCATTCTCTCTCTCTCTCATTTTATACATCTTGATGTGTGGGGATTGAATGTGCAGATAAAACTTAAATTTCAACAAAAGATGATACCCAAATTTTGGTTCTGGGAAACACTTGAAATCTGTGTTCCATTAAGCTCTGGTGAGTTATATGTTGGATTTGATAAGGTGATATAGAATAACTTATTAGGATTAGATGCCAAGTAAATTGTAGAGGCATGTTTCCAGTGGGTAATAGTTTATTTAATTCCTTCATGAGTCTGCTGGGATCCTCATTTTGATGTATGGTCCGAAGTAGCTTATGTTATCAACTTAAAATATATCAGTTTTATTATGGGTGAATTATGGCCATGAAGAAGAGATTGGAGAGATGTCCAGGCTGAAGAGCTTATGGATTTTGAAAATGCATTGAGTTTGAAATATGGCTTCCACCGTGAATCCTATATAAGGTCATTTGGACAAACAAAGCCAACGTAATTCTTTCACTGCACAAAACTAAAATCAGTGTTTGGATTAATTGTATTTTAACATTCTTTGAATGAAAACATCAGAACAGTGACTTCCATTCTGATATTTGAACTGCACTACATTGATCATCAGTGATCTTGCAGACTGTTAAAATTGTAAATTTAGATAATTTTTTGTTCACTAATAATTTCACTTCTAATTCTATGAAAATGTGGCTGAAATCAGTTGTCTGTTTGATGGGAACAATTGAATGGTTAGATTGTTGAGATTTTGGTATTTAAATAGTAGCTATTGATAGATTCAGGTGGTAGATGACTTTCATCAACCGGTGAAATACCACCACTTTGCTTATTGGAGGCTTGAAGTGGCGAAACCCATGTTTAGTCTCTAGAGCACAGTTTCCGGCATCCCCCTCTCCCCATACTTCTCCTTCAACCCATGCACGGTACTAAGTACTATAGGTTTTGATACCTTTCGTGTTTGGGGCCTCATAAAAAAAAAAAAAAAAAAAGATTGGTCCTTAAGGTTGTCACAGACATTCTCTCAGATATGCCAGACAAGCTGTGCTTGCTACCTGGGAGTCTAAACCTGATGGAACTGATATTCGGGTGACACTCAAGTCAAGTGGACCCAATTTCAACAAAGTCCGGATGGTCTGTGACAGCCAAATGCTTTGCTTGCACCTTCACGATGGTGGGACTGTTAGTAATCCTGAGTAATCCCCATGCACACTGTGGGTGCATGTGCATCGGGGTTATACCTTGACCCCTGCTTATGTTGGTTCACACCCAGATGTGAACCAACGTAAGCAGGGGTCGAGGTGTGGTGCCTACACCACATGGAGGAATGCCACCCCTCTGTGTTACCAGGCAATACTAGGTGGTAGCTGACTCTCCTCAACCGGTGCACAACCCAACAGTGCAGGTATGATGTACCAGAACTCTTAGTTAGTCCTGGTGCCCCATGTTTGCTTGCCAGGTAATGGGCATCCCATTTGGGCTCTGTGATTAAGGGGAGCCCAGGCAATGAACCAAAATAAAATTATGAATACTGATACTCTGAACTCTTCTTCTGGGACTCCAACAAGGTTCCAATTAGAAAATTATACCCATGACACAGAAAATGTTACATCAGCAAAATGGCCCAGAACTAAAGACACCTCAGTACCTAGTTGTACACTACACCAGTGAAAAGCCCATAGGAAAAATGAATTTGTTCTGGCAACATGCTTGTTGATAAGAAATGACAATCATTCAGAAAAGCTCCTCTGAGCCGCATTTATTGGGGAAATTTTAATTGTAGTAACACCCCACAAGATGCTGAACTCCCAAGGCATAATCTTGGAATGGTACCAGAGTCTGAGTAATCTGTTCAGAACTAAAAAGCCCAGAACTGACATCTGTAAAATTAATATTTGTATATAGAGATGGGATCCTAGTATCCACCAGAAACCTAATCCTTTCCTTTACTTCACCAATAACTCCTAATTTAATCAAAGCCAGCTATCTTAACTGCACAGTAAGGCCTTATGTACCAAATTCTTTAATGTTCTTTTACTTGCCAGAAATATGGGCACTTGCAAAGGCCTGTTGTGGTATCCTTGTATGCACTTGATGTAGTAGTGCAAGGACCACAAAATTACACGATATTCAGATACAAAACCCACTTGCATGAACTGCCAAGGAGGTCACCTTACATAATCATGAGCATGCCAGAAGTGAAAGGAAGGAAGCAAAAAAAGAAATTTTAAACAGAGAGGAAAATATTTGGTGGCAGAAAAAACTGTAAAATCTCTAAATACAGAAAAAAAAAAAAAAAAAAAACTTAGTACACTCAGACAGTAAGAGGGAGATGTTTCATCAGAACTCAACTGATGAAACATCAGGTGAGAAATGACTATCTCACCTGAACAATCATTTACTTCCATCACATGCTGCTTACTATGCTCACAAAAACCTGCGAAGAAGGACCAATCAACTACCACTCCTATATCTGTACCTCCTAATGCTCCACTGATAACAAAAAAAGAGGTAGAGAAGACTAAACCTGAAATACTCCCTACCCACAACACAAAAAAAAATGGATGTCAAGGTAAAGGAGGTACCAGATATTCAATTTTGGAACTCCTTGCAAGGAAGAAATGAACACAGGACAAGCATCCATACATGAAGGGCCCTCCTGCAAAAGCATGAGCCAGTTTGCTTTTGCTTGCAGGAGACATATTTAAAGGCAAATTGAAAACCCTTTCCTGCATAATATAACTATCGTACGTAAGAACAGAACTGAGGATGATCCTGTCCGTGGAGGAGTTGCTATATTTGTGGGCAACCAGAGCCCAGTTCAACCTGTGCTGCTGTCCGCCAACATAGAAATGGTAGTAGTTTGCCTTACAGTAGGGTTTTATTAACTGTCTGCTCCATCTCTTTACCACCTGGGACTGACATCCCCCAGCCAGGAATTCATGATCTCATTATGCCAAATGCTTTCTTCCACTTACTTCTTGGGGATTTTAATGCAAATCAGTATCATTCCATTAATATTAGCATTACCCCCTGTGGGATAGTGTTAATGTTAATGGAATCGATACCGGCAGAATTACTTAACAAGTACAGGTCACTGTTGAACAAAAGCCGAGAATTAGGGTTGAATTTGAAAGTGTCTGCAATTCTGCCCAGACACGATAGGAGGGAGTATATGATGAGAGCCTTGTCGATCAATTCGGCCCTGGAAAGATTGTGCAAGGCTCAAGGGGTAGAATTTTTTTCAGCCTGGACTGTACTTGTTAACAGGAGAGATTGCTTCTACAGGGATGGGATACACTTAAATAGAAAGGGTGCAAGAATATTTGCTGATGCTATCGAGGCAGTGTTAGGTGGGTCGGAAAACTGCTAGCTTGGGGGGAGACAAAGACCAATAGATTGACAGTAGCCACTGGCAGAGGTGAAAGAGATTCTTGCACTGCTTCTATTAGAATGAGCAGAAGCCTGAAAAACAAGATGCATGGTATTTCAGAGACTGCTGGGAGCCATTGTGGTACAAGTAAACACATGGGTTGTGTTAGGGTAGCTAAGAATAGAAACAGGTGCAGGTATACTTGCGTGTACACCAATGCTAGGAGTTTAGTAAATAAATTTGATGAATTTGAGGTATTGCTCAAAACATCGAAGGCAGATATTGTTGGGATATCAGAGACGTGGTGTCACACAGATATAAGGGATGCGGAACTGCAATTTGGGGAGTACAACGTCTACAGAAAGGATAGACAGGATAGGAAGGGGGGAGGTGTTATGCTATTAGTTAAGAAACACATAAAAACCAAGGAAGTGAAGCCAGTCGACATCGCTGGACAGTGCAGTGTGGAGTCAGTTTGGTGTGACATAAACATTGGGAGATCAAAATTGAGAGTAGGAGTGTGCTATAGGCCTAATGACTCTGATGAGTATAATAAGGAACTGTACAGGGAAATAGAGTGGGCCAGTAAATCAGAGTGTCTTATAATGGGAGATTTTAATTTCCCAGATATTGACTGGAATTTGGGGGCTGGATACTCACACACTAGCAGGGCTTTTGTGGATTTATTGGATGATTGTTTTCTACATCAGCATGTTCGGGAGGCAACTAGAGGGAGTAATACTCTTGATTTGATTATCAGCAGTGATTCTTCATGCATTAAGAATCTGCAGATAAATGAACCACTAGGTGGGAGTGATCACAGTGTGCTGAAGTGGGATTTACTCAAAGAGGTAACTACCATTAGGGGTAAAGGGAAGGGTTATTGCTTCCATAAAGGCGACTACGATGGACTGAGACAGTATTTAAATTCTATACAGTGGGACCAACTGATGATGTTACCAACAGCAAATTCAAAATGGGAAGCATTCAAAGAACTTATCTTGGAAGCTACTAGGCTTTACATGCCAACTAAGAAATATTGTTCAAGGTTTAGGCCAAAATGGATGTCAGATGAACTAATGAGGCATATGGCAGAGAAGAAAAATGCATGGGATACTTACAAATTAACACATGACACAGAAGCGTATGATAGATACAAGTTGATATGCAACCAAGTTACAAAGGAGGTTAGGCAGGCGAAGGCAGATTACGAGAAATCCTTGGCAAGGGATGCAAAGAAAACCAGCAAAGAGTTCTTTACTTATGTAAACTCTAGAAGGAAAGGGATGAATCAGATTGGTCCACTTGATATTGATGGGTCAAGTGTTGATGATCCTGCTCAGGTAGCTAACAAACTAAATGAATATTTTGCATCGACATTCACACATGAGGAGTTATTCAGCGAGGGGAATGCCAGAGGTGTATTCAACTCTAGCAGTAAGTTACAGAATCTTGAAATAACTGGGAGTAAAGTGGAGGAGAAACTGTTGAAGATAAACACAAGAAAGGCACCCGGGGTGGATGGGATCTATCCAGTTATATTAAAGGAGGCAGCAAAGGAAGTAAGCAAACCCTTAGCCATAATTATGAGAGCTTCCTTGGACTCAGGGGAGGTACCCATAGACTGGAAATGTGCAAATGTGACCCCAATTCACAAAGGAGGATCAAAGGCTGACACAAGTAATTATAGACCTGTGAGCTTAACTTCTGTTCCAGGAAAATTAATGGAGGCACTGGTTAAAGACGCACTGCAGGATCATTTAGACAAGACTTCAGTTATAGCTCAGACACAGCATGGTTTTGTTAAGGGGAAGTCTTGCCTGACCAACTTGATTGGATACTATGATGCAGTCACAAAAGAACTGGATGCAGGGAATAACTTTGATATTATATACTTGGATCTTAGAAAGGCTTTTGATACTGTTGCACATGGAAGACTGCTACACAAATTGGAGCAGTGTGACATTGGAGGCAAATTGCTGCTATGGATAAAGGGGTGGTTGAGGGGAGAAGACAGAGAGTGGTAATCAATGGACACTGCTCATCGTGGACTGATGTTATTAGTGGAGTCCCTCAGGGCTCAGTGTTGGGTCCATTATTGTTTTCTGTATTTATAAATGATATTGATGATGGTATATCGGGATTAATGTCCAAGTTTGCAGACGATACAAAGGTTGGCAGGGTTGTCAAGGACACTACTGACACTATGCTGCTGCAACAGGATCTGGAAAGGTTGAGCAGATGGGCTGAGAGGTGGCAAATGAAGTTTAACATTGACAAATGTAAAGTACTACACATGGGAAACAGCAACCCCAGAGCAACGTATCAACTCTGTGGTACAACACTGACAGTGGTAGAGAATGAAAGGGACTTGGGGGTGGTTGTGCAGGCAGATATGAAGTTCTCTGAGCAGTGCAGACGGGCTGCAAGAGTAGCTCATGGAGTATTGTCAATGATATACAGGAATTTTTCCAGCAGGGATAAGGAGGTGATTATTCCATTGTATAAGGCGATGGTCAGGCCACACCTAGAGTACTGTATACAGGTCTGGAGGCCTCATTTCAAGAAGGATGTAGAGCTGCTGGAACGAGTACAGAGAAGGGCAACAAGATTAGTGAATGGAACAAAGGGGTGCTCTTACGAAGAAAGGCTTAAGTTTTGCAAATTACAGTGTCTGGAGACTAGGCACCAGCGAGGTGATCTGATAGAGGTGTATAAAGCCTTGAATGGTTTAAGCATGCTCAATGCTGATGGGATTCTTCCTCTAGCTCAGAATAATCACCTGAGAGGGCATAAATTCAAATTGAGGAAAGACAGATGTAGGATAGATGTGCGGAAATTTGTCTTTAGCCAGCGGGTGGTTGGTTGGTGGAACAGACTTCCATCCCTTGTGGTGGAGGTTGATAGCCTAAATAGGTTTAAGGCTCAGCTGGACAGGTATTTTGAACGAACAGAGGGGTGAAGTGGAAGTGGTTTTTTTTTTTTTTTTTTTTGGCTGATGCTGCATAAGCTTGCTTTCTTGCATCAAATGCCTCTACTAATGCTAATGCTAATGCTAATGTCCTAGAGATGCATTTCCCAAACTGTGTTCTGCGGAACGCTAGTGTTCCGTGAAAAATCCTAGTTAATAATTAAAAAATAATAATAAAATAAATAAATTTTGCATATTTGTAGTGTACACCACTTTTGTATCATTCTAATTTTTAACTTTTTTTTTTTTTTTTTTTTTCGTTATTAATATACTAGTATCAACTAATAATCAAATAGACCACTGAACACTTTATTTTGACGGGCTTTTGCATAGAGAAATATGCGTAGAGGTAATGACATCTACGAAAAAGTAGCAATGTAGTGATCCAATATGCCATTCGTATGTGATTTAGCCTGGAGTACACGGGTTGAAGGAGAAGGGGAAGCGAACCGATATCATAACTAAACTCGCTTCCTAGTATAAATTTTTTTCGTTAATTATCAGCATTTCAAAATATTATCATTAAAATAAATGACCATGGATTTGTGGTTGAAAAATGGAACTTTAAAACGAGAAGCAAGTACTTCTAGTATTGCAACTGTAGTGATGAAAATGAACACAATATTGTCACACTTCAAAGTGAGGATGAATAATCGCAGCCTTTTGTTCCCCAAAAGTCCAAAGTGAAAAAATAGGAACCAACTAATAAAAGACCAAAACGAAAGTATGATGACAATTATTTGAATTTCGGCTTTACGTGTGTTGGAAATAATAATGCTATTGATTCACAATGCATTGTATGTAATAAAATATTAGCAAATGGTTTGGTTCCCGCTAAACTTGTGAGGGGGGCTTAGAGGGGAACAGGTCCTGTGTGTTATCAGATACTCAGCCTAAAACACTGATGGATCCAATATCTCTCTATTACAGAAGATTTAGGAGAAGTCCGGTTGGCCTGCCTCCCTAAAATCCACTCATGCACACCTTCTCGATGGTAAGCCCTGTTACGTCACTTAGGTGGCAATGAACGTGTAGAGTGGTTCTCTTCAAGACGCCTGGTCAGCATGAAGAGGAAAAGACCAAACCCTCCAGCAATGAGAGCACAATAATACAAATGGCCCTCAGTCCCCAGCAGCTTTCACTCTCCCTCTTACGGCAGCGAGAGGATCAGAGTGGAAGCAGAGGGTGCTAAGAATCTCTGGGTACGACCAGGCTGCCATGCAAGGAAATTGAACTTGGCCTGTTATAACGTACGATCACTCATCGGTAAAGACAGGATATTAGAGCTGGAAAAGGAATTAGAAAATGTGAATTGGAATATCATCGGTTTGGCTGAAACAAGAAGAAGAAATGAATCACTTATAAGTTTATCAAGTGGAAATCTGCTGTACACCAATGGAAACAGTGAAAGGAGTGAAGGTGGAGTTGGGTTTCTGGTCCATAAAGATTTTAAAAACAACATTTTGGAATTCAAAAGTACATCACCAAGGGTGTCAAGACTAATATTCAAGATTTCTAAGAGGTACAAGCTAAAGATTATAATGATTTATGCACCAACATCGAGCCATGATGATGAAGAGGTTGAAGAAATATACACTGAAATTGAGAGTCTTCTAGATGAGCAGAAAACCCACTACACTATTATTATGGGGGACTTCAATGCTAAGGTTGGAAAAAGGCAAAACAGCGCAGAAAGAGGAACTATAGGAAATTTTGGAATTGGTGAAAGAAATAAAAGAGGTGAAAGACTTGTGGAATTTGCAGAATCTCAAGGACTGTCAGTAATGAACACTTTTTTCAAGAAAAGAGTGAACAGAAAGTGGACATGGAAGAGTCCAAACGGATTAACAACTAATGAAATCGACTTCATCCTCACTAACAGAAGATATATTGTGAATGATGTTACCGTCCTGAATAAGGTAGATGTTGGAAGTGATCACAGAATGGTAAGATGTACACTTGATATAGATGTAGGAAAGGAAAGGAAAAAACTGACTCGAGTAAATAATACAAAGGTCTTTGAAATAACAGAGGAGGAGAAAAAGCAGTATGTACTGGAACTTTAGAACAAGTTTGAGCTTCTGCAGACTGCTCAGGACCAAGATATCGACGAGGAATATTACAACTTTCTGAAAGTGATAAAGCCCAAGAAACCTATAGGGAAACAGAAATCCAAAGAAGAAAAAATTAGTCAAGAAACACTTGTCATGATGAACCAAAGACGACATATGAAGAGCAAGAAAAACACTGACAGGGAGAAAATTGAGTATACTGAGTTATGCAAAGCCATTAGAAAGAGACTCAGAGAGGACATAAGAAGATTTAACACAAGAAAAGTAGAACAAGCATTAAGGGAAAACAAAGGATTTAAATCAGCAGCCATGAGCAGTAATACAGAAAGACAAATGATACTGAAACTGAAGAATAGCGATGGTGTACTTATAAACACAGAGAAGGCATAATTCAAATAGCAGAAGACTACTATAGAGAATTATACAAGGAGCGAGGGAATAATACCAGCAGTGGGGAAGATGGATTGCAAAGTAGCAACACATACGACATACCCGATATTCTTCCTGATGAGGTAGAACATGCATTGAAGAAAATGAAGAATCGGAAAGCCCCGGGGGAAGATGAAGTTACTGTAGAGTTGTTAAAATTGGGAGGAAGAGACATAACACAAAAACTGGCAAGGCTCTTCACAAAGTGCATTAGAAAAGATGTGGTGCCTAAGCAGTGGAATAATGCAATCATAGTTTTGCTGCATAAGAAAGGAGATAAATCAGAAATTGGAAATTATAGATTATAGATCATATATAGATCATATATAGATTATAGATCAAATTATAGATCAATTAGCATGTTATCCCACATCTACAAGTTGTTCACAAGGGTCATTACTAACAGATTAGAAAGAATACTTGATGAGAATCAACCGAAAGAGCAAGCTGGCTTTAGGACAGGATTCTCAACTATGGATCACCTTCACGTAATATCACAGCTAATGGAGAAAGCAAATGAATACAAAACACCATTATGCCTGGCATTTGTGGATTATGAAAAGGCATTTGACTCCATACAGCATAAGGCAATGTTTCGGGCACTGGAAAGACAAGGCATAGATACTCCATATATGATGATTTGGAAGAAAATATATGAGAGTGCTACCTCCTTTATTACACTAGACAAAGACAGTAGCAAATTTAAAATCGAGAAAGGAGTTCGACAAGGAGACACAATATCTCCGAAGCTGTTTACTGCTGCCCTTGAGGAATCTTTCAGAAGATTAGACTGGTCGCAGAAAGGAGTCAATGTGAACGGAGAGTACCTAAACCATTTACGATTTGCAGATGACATTGTGGTCATAAGCCACGATCCCAAAGAATTAGCGGAAAATCTTAATCAGTTATGCACAGTTAGTAAGGATTTTGGACTAAAGATGAATATGGCTAAAACAAAAGTAATGATGAACAAGTATGCCACGGAAAGGGAAATAATGATTGAAGGAGCAGTAATTGAAAAGGTGGAGTCATATACTTATCTGGGACAAGTTATTAGCTGTAATAATGATAAATGGCTGGAAGTCAAGAGAAGAATAAATTTTGGATGGATAGCATTCAGGAAATATAGTCACATACTGAAGAGCAATATCCCAGTTTGTCTGAAACGTAAAATAATGAATCAATGTATACTCCCCACCCTGACTTATGGAAGTGAAACTTGGGCACTCACCAAAAGAATGGAAGAGAAGCTAAGAACTACACAGCGAAGAATGGAACGAATTATATTGGGAATCAGACTGTTAGATAAGAAGAGAAACACATGGATTAGGCAGCAAACTCAAGTAAAGGACATTCTTATCAAAACTAAAGAACTAAAATGGTCTTGGGCAGGACACATAGTTGGAAGACATGATAGTGTTCTGACAGATGGACTAAGAAAATAACAGAATGGTACCCAAGAGGAGCTAGAAGAAAACCTGGAAGACAAAGGCGGAGATGGATAGATGAAATTCATGAGGTTTTGAGTAGTAAATAGATGGCCAGTGCTCAAAACAGAGGGAACTGGAAAGTTGCTGGAGAGGCCTTCATCCTGCAGTGGATTGAAAATGACTGATGATGATGAAACTTGTGATTCGTAAGTGTTCCGTAAATATATGTTCTTGTTTTATACTCCGGCACAACGACCAGGTTGAAATTTACAATAAATCAATCAATACAAATGTTAACTGTATTTAGCAGTTGTGGGCTTGAACCCCGGTCCACTCAAAGAGTGTGTGCTACTGCACTCGCACTCCTGACCACTCTGCTATGTCAGGCCAAACTATATAAGTGTCCTGTAAATGTATTGCGAGATGAAAAGGGTTCCCTAACAAAAAAAAGTTTGGGAAATGCTGTCCTAGAGAGTATACTAACTGACAATGACCTCTTTTTCCACATTTCTGCCTATGTGTTTTCTACTACTGTGTTTCTATATGCTCTCTTCTCTCCTTCCTTCACTTACTTGGGAGGTGGAGAACCCATATGGAATTCGTCACTTCCCCATGATAACATGCTTACTATGTCTTCCTTTTAGGCTATGCTAGTGGAAGATTGATCATGTTGACCCAAATGCCTTCCAACATCTGGCAGAGTTTAACATCACTAGAGTCAGTCATGAGCCTATCAATGATTTAGTGGCATACATCACAAAAAACAACTACCTATTTACCACCATTTCCCAATTCTTGGTGGAATGCAGAATACACAGTAGCAAAAAAGGCTCAAAACAAACCCTGGGAGAATCATGAAGATATCTCCCCCAGGGTTTGTTTATTTTGAAGAAATCCTACCACATTTAATTTCTTAGCCTTTAAATATGCACAGCATGTGCCAAAGCCTACTATATTTGCCATTAGAACTAAAAGAAATCATAGATCCACCACTTTTCATCCATTATTACCAGATTACCAGCAATAAGACTATGTTTTTTTTTTTTTTTTTTTTTTTTATGTGAACCCCAAACACGAGAGGTATTAGAACCTATAGTGCTTAATACCGAGCTTGGGTTGGAGGTTGAGAAGACGAAAGAAGATATTTGTTGACATTGCACTTGAACTTCTGTAGATTGTAATTTTCAAGAAATATGTATGAAGGAAGGTTGTTCCAGAAAATGTAGTTGAATGAATAAATGAGGAAGATGAAAAGTTGGTTCTGTGGGTTTGAAGTTGCACAGTAAATGGATGTTGGCTGGTGGCAGCACGTGTTCGGATTGTTTTGAAAGAGAGAGCGGGAATTATAGAAGCCAATTCAGAAGAACAGTGCCCATGGAAGTATCTGTAGAAGAGGCATGCAGCAGAAACAGTGCGTCTATGAGAAAGCAAGTGGAGAGACTGTTAGAGATGAATCATTAATTAACCTAACTGCCCTCTTCTGAATGGAATCAAGAAGCCTGAGAGAGGTTTTGGGGGTACCACCCCAGATGTGGGAACAATATTCCATGGTAGGGCGGATTTGCGATTTATACAGAGTGAGCAGCTGTTTGGAAGAAAAGTAACGCCAAGAGCGAAAGAGAAAACCAAGTTTTTTAGATGCAGAGGAAGCAATATTTGTAATGTGCTTGTGCCAAGAGAGATTAGAAGTAAGGGTAATCCCCAAAAGAGATATATCATTTTGCCTAGAAATCGGAGTGTCACTAAACATAAGCATAGGAGCAGAAGAATCCTTTTTGCGAGATATAAGACAAGACTGAGTTTTAGAAAGGTTAAAATCAACTAAGTTGTCTTTGCCCCACTAGAGAATTACCTGAAATTGGCATTTAAGGAATTCGTAGCAGATTTTCTAGAAGTTGAAGCTGATTGAGCTGGACAAGGTTTCTCAAAATGGAAAGTTGAATGCAATGTGCTATCATCGGCAAAACTACGGATAGGATTTCCAGTCAGTGGAAGAAGGTCATTGACAGAGAGTCATCTACCATCACCCTCAGTGAGCGATCAGAGAGAAAACTGGATAAACAATTACTAAAAACAGTTGGCAAACCATAAGATGGAAGCTTGTTTAGAATACCTTTATGCTAAACACGATCAAAAGCCTTTGAGATGTCAAGAGCAACTACTTGTGTTTCACCGAACCTTTCCATTGAATTACTCCATAAATGGGTAACATAAGCCCAGAATATCACCAGTGGATTGACACTGACGGAATCCATACTGGCGATATTTGATCAGATGGGAGGTTTCTAGGTAGTTTAAGAGTTGGCGGTTAATTGATTTCTCCATTACTTTAGAAAGAGTAGAAGTAATTGCAATGGGAACAAATCCTTCCCATCCAATTATCGGATAGGAAGGATTTGTCACCCTTTTTAGGAACTGGCTGGATATGAGCAAATTTCCAAGCAGAAGGAAAAACACCTTTGGAATAAGAAAGTGAGAAAAGGCGGCAAAGAATAGGAGTAAGTTCGGGAGCACAGGTTTTGAGAACAAGTGGAGAAATATCAGGACCTGGAGCTTTCTTAGCATCAAGATTCATCAAAATCCTTCTGATATCCTTTTGACGGAAGACCACAGGAGGCATTGAATGGAGCGTGTTGGGAATGGTGGGAGGTGTTTTACCAAGATCATTAATACGTGAGCTGGAAAAAAAATGGGATGCTAGCAGGTCAGCTTTATCCTTGGCTGAAGTGACAACAGAACCATCTGGTTTGGACAGAGATGGGAGCAGAGGTGGGCAGAAGTTGCGGCCAATAGCTTTGGCAAGAGACCAGAATGCTCGGCTACCATTGGGCAAGAAGCAAGTTTTCTACTTTTAGCCTGTTCAAACTCTAGTTTGGACTGATTAATAACTGCTTTACAATTGTTGTGAGCTTTGGTGTAGGCAGAAAATGAAACTGAAGAATTAGAAACAAGCCAATTATGATATGCAACATTCTTCTCTTGGACAGCCTTAGCACATTTATTGGAAAACCAAGGTTTAGATAAAGGATGAGATTTTAAAGTGGAGTGTGGAATAAAGGATTCTATTCCTGCAAGAATAATTTCACTGACATGATCTGAGCAAACGTTGACATCAGAAGTTTTGAAACAGTAATCCGACCAAGGAAAAGATGAAAAGAAGTCTCGCAGGTCATCCCATTTTGCATTCTTGTAATGCCAAACAGCACGAGGTTGGGAATAGCCATGAGATAAAGGTTCCATTGGAGAAGAGACAATCACCAAGTTGTGATCTGAAGTGCCTGAAGGACCTCTCACTTCGACCGTGTACTTAGAAGGGTTGTTTGTGAGAAAAAGATCAAGCGTATTGGCTGTATGATTAGGATTGACCGGTATTCTTGTAGGTAAATAAACAATCTGTGCTAGGTCATTAGTAATTGCAAAAGCCTCAGCATCTCGACCTGCTGGGTCGGTGTGACTAGAAAATGGCAGCCAGCTGGAGTTGTGAACATTAAAATCACCAAGGAAAATTACCTCACTGTTAGGAAAGTTGAACTGGAGAAAGTCAAGTTGCAAAGAGAGGAAGTCAAAGAACTCCAAGTGATTAGTGATGTTGGGAGAACGGTAGAGACAACAGATGAATATGACACAATGAGGTAGAGAGATTTTAAGCCAGAGAAGATCAAAGAGAGGAGATTCCAAATTGCCAAGTCTGACAGGGAATATCAGAATGGACATATGCACAAGTACCACCTTTGAGGCGAAAGGAATCATACAGCGAATAATTTGGGCATCTGAGATGAGCAGTAGTTGAATCAACCGATAACTGAGATTCTGTCAGAAAAAGTACATGGGGTTTGGCAGACTGCAAGTGGAAATGGACATCGTTGAGATTAGAATTGAGGCCACGTATATTTGTGAAATGAATTAGGAAGTCCTTGGGAGGTTTAGATCTTTTTGCAGATAAACTTGCTCTATTAGTTTGACAATTCATGGTGTATTCAATAGTAAGAAAAAGTGGGTGGGACATGCTGCATGAAGTAATGAAATTTTTCGATATGGCGTACATGTGGTAAGAATATACCCAGATCCTTGACATAACGTGGCCTCGACAATGCTCCCCGCATACACACTACTCGGACTCCCTCCAGTCACTATATGGCAGAGTAGAGGTAGCAAGATTATACACTAGCTGATCCGGAAGCCTCCTAGAGAGTTACCAATAGGTTCAGTCCAGTGTACTAACTAGCAGCCGGCCTGCGAACACCGTTTCAGAGCTGTACCCTCGAAATGTAAGGAATATTGGATCTTGCCATAATGTTCATCATAACCTCAAAAGTCATCAATCATACTGGAACATGTGGAACAAAAGCTGGGATGGAAGAAAAAGTCTCTTGAGGAGACTTTTTCTTCCATCTCTGTAGCATCTTCATACTCCTCAGAGTTCCTGCTCCTAAAAGAGCAAAACAAAAAGCAGTTCATTAACTTCAGATCTAAGGATTCTCACCCTTATAATGGGCCTTTGCCATTGAAGACTAAAAACAGCTCTAACTCTATAAGGCAAGTGCCACTGGCCCAAATTTCATCCATTATGAAATGATTAAACATCTGTCAGCAAAATCCACGTACCACTTGCCCTTTCTGTATAATCTTTCTTGAGGAGCAGTTTCCGGATTCCTGGAATAAGGCAATCGCCGTTGCCTTTTCTAAGCCAGGCAAAGGTCCCATATGTTATCATCGTATTGCTCTGATGAGCTTTTTGTGCAAAATTGTGGAGAAAATGGTCAGTACCTTTTATGGTATTTAGAGGCAAATGACTTCCTCTCCAAAGTGCATTGTGGCTTCCAAAAGAATAAGTCCACTTTAGACCTTTTAAACATTGTGTACAAGCATTTTGGCCACTGAAAAGCCCGCAGCAGGTGGATGTCTCAACAATATGCAGAAGCAGGCCAGAAATTTTTGAGCCACATCATTACTAGGGATGAGTAATGAGTGTGAGTGTATTTCTATTATCTTAAGGTGAATGCAGGGAAACATCCCATTTCTCCCTGCCAGGAAAAAAGTTCAAAGTGACACTAAGTGCAGGAGAGATGATGGCAACCATCTTCTTTTTGAATGATGGAGAGAGTCATTTTGGTAGTGCTTTCATCCCATGTGTTGCAACAATCAGTGTAACATTGTATCAAGCCACTTCAAACTGACTTAATTATATAAAGCACTGTCTCATCATTTTAATAAATGAAGATTAACCTGCATGTAACCATTTTGTCACATGGATAAAATTACATATAAATTTCTTCAAAATCCAAAGAGCATTTTGTTATAAAGGTGTTTAATTGTAATTATCACTTTGTTTTTTTTTTTTGAATTGGAGTGGACTTACTGCTTTCTTTTTTTTTTTTTTTTTTTTTTTTATTTATATGGTCAGTAGCTAATTATTCTATTTTTTTATGTGGGAATAATACAGAATCAAGATCATCTTCCACTGGGTTACCAGAATGGGCACAATGCTATGGTAGCAGGAAGTTATAATCATGCACTAGGTAAGTACAAATGTCTTTGTTCATTTCATAAAAAAACTTTGAGTGGTTACTGATGGCAAAAAAATTTAAAAATTAGTTGTGAAATCTTTAAAAATCCTCCCTTAGCAGATATAAAGTTTGTGAAAATTATTATTCTGTTACTTAGTCGCTTTTGATAGAACAAATTTTACTGGTTTGCATTTTAAGAAACATTCTCTGCTGTTTTACTGCTGATAAATAACCTGAACTACATTTTAATGAAAATTTCAAAAGTTCCTCTTAATTTGCTGTCATGTCAGAATTTTTTACAAATAAAAAAAAAAAAATTAAAATATTGGTGGAGGTACTGCTGGTTTATTTGTATTCTTATAGATTTAACAGATAAGTTATTTTTATATAAAAATACCAATAAAAATATGTAAAAACAAATATTAAAGGCTATGTCTGGATTTCTTATATGCTAGACTGGGTTAAACTTGCGCCTTTTTGGCTTCCTCAGGCAACTACTTTTTCTGGCTATCAGATTTGACATTCATACCTTGTGTAATCTTTTCCTACTCTGCGCTTAAACTAACTAAATTTTTTGGGAAATAGTTGACAAGAATGCAAGCAATGTATCTTAACACTTGTATTATGGCCTTCTTTTCTGAACTTCTCCAGCATATTACTCATGATTATCTCATAATCTGGGGGTTTATTGTTTCTTAAAAAATTGTGTACTACATTTATAAAGCAGCCATGCATCTCTTTCAGTTTGATTCAGGGATTCTTCAAATACAGAGTATAGCAGCAGCTTGCAAATTTGTGGTCCAACAAAAATTACTGATCTTTTCTGATGTAAGCAGTGGGAATTTTAGCACAAATGTACTTGAAACAAATTCCTTCTTTATTCGGAACTTTGGTAAACTGTTTCATTAAACATAGCTTTTTCTGCAGAGAAGTTAACAGTACTTTGTTTCAATCTACTAGTGGTTCCTCTGTAATGTTTTTTTGAACCTGGTGTTTTTTTAGCTGTCCCACTTTGATAGAAACAAGGCATTTTTGTGTAACCAAGTTGTTGGCCAAGTAGTAAACCAATACAGGCAGTTCTCGCTTTACGAGTTCCTGGGTTTACAGGTTTTTTTTTTTTTTTTTATCAAATATCAACAAAATCGAAAATATGAACATTAATTGCAAAAACTGAATGTTAAACATTCATAAATACTGCATTTCAAACCACGCACATAGCTATACAATACAGTGTATGCCGCTGTTGTTCTATTACCATCGTACCGCAAAAATATCGTAATGTGAACCCAATAACACATTGTGTTTTTTTGGTAATTCATTCCCACGACCTTGGAAGTTCAAATTTTTGCAATATAATTCCCTAAAAGGTCATTTTTATAGTGTAAATTGTATTAGTTACCAATTCAAATCATTAAACGCACTGCACTTTCATTGTTATCATATGTTCCGTTATAAGAACCAATTTTGAACAGCTTTCTGATATTTTTCTAAAACACATTTCTGGAAGTCACGACCATAAAACAATAAAAACAATTTGCACTTCCAGTTTATTGGTCTTTTCTGTTACTGCAAGCAATTATAAACGGGTAGTAAACTCGATGTTATTGCATTTGTGAAAATACTGATAGCTGGAATTGTATGGACTTTTATGTTATTATGGTGAAATGTGTTTACCGTTTACTGAAATCTTCAATTGTATAAAAAACATAAATAAATTTTCAAAATCTTCTCTTCATTCCTTTTTTTTTAAGCTTTGTAAACTTGTTACTCTATGCAAATTGTGTTAGTTGCAATTTGTGCGATCCGTTAAAAAAAGCTTATGCATGCTATTGAAATTTATGAAGAAATGAGAAGATTATTTTGGAAATAAATGCCTCTTGAAGCATTTCTGAAGAAGACAACTCCTTGTGGAACAAACCAACGAGTGCCAAGCCAATAATGAGTGATCAACAAGTGTGCATTTAGTCATTGACAATGAAGAATAAACATTCTTTAACATTTGTAAGTCGTAAATAATTTCTCTATTATTATAATTTGCTTGATTTTACAGGCTGCGTTTTCATTTTTTTCAATAAATCAATCATTGTTTAAACATAAACTAATTAGCTAACTAATTTCATTGTTGATAACGTAACCCCTATTTTTAACATTGTCTATGGGAAATAAATTCCCGCTTTACGAGCACGTAAAGCGGGAATTTATAAAAGTCAAGAACTACCTGTAAAGTCTCGTAAAGTAAAGACTTGTAAAGACTCGTAAAGTCAAGAACTACCTGTAATTTTAAAATCTCCACAATAGCTAACTATGATCTTTTTAATGAATTTTTTCCAAAAGAAGCAATAGTGAGTCAATTTGGTGTGACATAAGTACTGGAAAAGCAAAAATTAGAATAGGATTGCATTATACGTCTAATGACTGATGAGTACATTGGGCAAATGTACAGAGAAATAGAGTGGGCCAGTAAATCAGAATGTCTTATAATGGGGATTTTAACTTTCCAGATATTGACTGGAATTTGTGGGTTGGTCATTCATATACTTGCAAGAATTTTGTGGATTCCAATGGATGACTACTTTCTGCCACAGTACATTAAAGAGGCAACAAGAGGGAGAAATACTCTAGATCTCATTATTGGCAGTGATTGGCAGACATTAATAATCTACAAATAAAAGAACCACTAGGTGGTAGTGACCACAGTGTATTGATGTGGGATTTACTTAAAGACGTACCTATCATTGAGGGGAAAAGAAGGTTTTTGCTTTTGAAAGTTAGCATTAGCATTAGTAGAGGTATTTGATGCAAGAAAGCAAGCTTATGCAGCATCAGCCAAAAAAAAAAAAAAAAAAACCACTTCCACTTCACCCCTCTGTTCGTTCAAAATACCTGTCCAGCTGAGCCTTAAACTTATTTAGGCTATCAACCTCCACCACAAGGGATGGAAGTCTGTTCCACCAACCAACCACCCGCTGGCTAAAGACAAATTTCCGCACGTCTATCCTACATCTGTCTTTCCTCAATTTGAATTTATGCCCTCTCAGGTGATTATTCTGAGCTAGAGGAAGAATCCCATCAGCATTGAGCATGCTTAAACCATTCAAGGCTTTATACACCTCTATCAGATCACCTCGCTGGTGCCTAGTCTCCAGACACTGTAATTTGCAAAACTTAAGCCTTTCTTCGTAAGAGCACCCCTTTGTTCCATTCACTAATCTTGTTGCCCTTCTCTGTACTCGTTCCAGCAGCTCTACATCCTTCTTGAAATGAGGCCTCCAGACCTGTATACAGTACTCTAGGTGTGGCCTGACCATCGCCTTATACAATGGAATAATCACCTCCTTATCCCTGCTGGAAAAATTCCTGTATATCATTGACAATACTCCATGAGCTACTCTTGCAGCCCGTCTGCACTGCTCAGAGAACTTCATATCTGCCTGCACAACCACCCCCAAGTCCCTTTCATTCTCTACCACTGTCAGTGTTGTACCACAGAGTTGATACGTTGCTCTGGGGTTGCTGTTTCCCATGTGTAGTACTTTACATTTGTCAATGTTAAACTTCATTTGCCACCTCTCAGCCCATCTGCTCAACCTTTCCAGATCCTGTTGCAGCAGCATAGTGTCAGTAGTGTCCTTGACAACCCTGCCAACCTTTGTATCGTCTGCAAACTTGGACATTAATCCCGATATACCATCATCAATATCATTTATAAATACAGAAAACAATAATGGACCCAACACTGAGCCCTGAGGGACTCCACTAATAACATCAGTCCACGATGAGCAGTGTCCATTGATTACCACTCTCTGTCTTCTCCCCCTCAACCACCCCTTTATCCATAGCAGCAATTTGCCTCCAATGTCACACTGCTCCAATTTGTGTAGCAGTCTTCCATGTGCAACAGTATCAAAAGCCTTTCTAAGATCCAAGTATATAATATCAAAGTTATTCCCTGCATCCAGTTCTTTTGTGACTGCATCATAGTATCCAATCAAGTTGGTCAGGCAAGACTTCCCCTTAACAAAACCTTGCTGTGTCTGAGCTATAACTGAAGTCTTGTCTAAATGATCCTGCAGTGCGTCTTTAACCAGTGCCTCCATTAATTTTCCTGGAACAGAAGTTAAGCTCACAGGTCTATAATTACTTGTGTCAGCCTTTGATCCTCCTTTGTGAATTGGGGTCACATTTGCACATTTCCAGTCTATGGGTACCTCCCCTGAGTCCAAGGAAGCTCTCATAATTATGGCTAAGGGTTTGCTTACTTCCTTTGCTGCCTCCTTTAATATAACTGGATAGATCCCATCCACCCCGGGTGCCTTTCTTGTGTTTATCTTCAACAGTTTCTCCTCCACTTTACTGAAGTTGACTACACTGGCCTCAGACATTTTTTAAATATGGTGGGACCAACTAATGATATTACCATCAGCAAATTCTAAATGGAAAGCATTCAAGGAATTAATCATAGAAGCTACTAGGCTTTCATACCAACTAAGAGATACTTTTTAAGGTTCAGGCCTAAAATGGATATCAGTTGAACTAATGAGACTCATGGCAGAGAAGAAAAATGCATGAAATGCATAAAAATTATCAGGTAACATAGATGCCTATGATAGATATAAACTAGTCTGTAATCAAGTTACAAAGGAGGTTAGGCAAGCCAAGGCAGACTATGAGAAATCTTTGGTAAAGGATGCAAAGATAAACAGCAAAGACTTCTTTACTTGTGTGAACACTAGAAGGAAGGGGATTAATCACACTGGTACATTTGATATTGATGGTTTGACTGTTCATGATCTTGTTCAGGTTGCTGAAAAACAATGAGTATTTTGCATCTACATTCACACATGAAGAATTCGTTAGAGAAATGGATGCCATAAGTTTATTAAACTCTAGCAGGGAACTAAATGGTTTTGTAATAACTAAGAGGAAAGTGGATGAGAAATCGTTAAAGTTGAACATAAGAAAGGCACTGAGGTGGTGGGACTCATCCAATTATATTAAGGGGAGGCAGCAAAGGAAGTAAGCAGACAACTAGCTATAATTATGAGAGCATCTTTGGATTCAGGGAGGCCCCCATGGACTGGAGATGTGCAAATGTACAGGTAGTTCTTGACTTTCGAGTTAATTCATTCCTAGCGCATGCTCGTAAAGCGAAAACTTGTAAAGTGGGAATTTATTTCCCATAGACATAAGGTTAAAAATAGGGGTTACGTTCTCAACAATGAAATTAGTTAGCTAATTAGTTTATGTTTAAACAAAGATTGATTTATCGAAAGAAATGAAAATGTAGCCTGTAAAATCAAGCAAATTATAATAATAGAGAAATTATTTACGACTTACAAATGCACACTCGTTGATCACTCATTATTGGCTCAGCACTAGTTGGTTTGTTGCACAAGGAGTCATCTTCTTCAGAAATGTTTCAAGAGGCGCTTGTTTGCAAGATAATCTCTTTTAATTATAAATATCACGTTGCATGCGTAAGCTTTTTTTAATGGCACACAAATTGCAACTACCACTATTCGCATGGAGTAACAAGTTTATGAAGCTTAAAAAAAAGGAGTGAACAGAAGATTCTGAAAATTTATTTATGTTTTTCATACGATTGAAGATTTCAGTAAAGGGGAACTCCTAGCACTCACAAAGACATCCTCCTTGGCTAGATCATGTCCTGTTCTAGAAAGATTGCCAAAATTTTCACATTTTGCACATTTTTTTAGACTGTGATGCATTGGAGAATCATCCCCTTCAGCTCTCCCCCAAGCCACAGCACTCTCGCTAATCTGTGATCGTTGCTTTGCTGCTGTACTCTAGGTCACGATTCTGTTTAAGTACAATTTAATGAGATTAATAAATTTTACTGATTAATTGATAATACTATACTAAGCTAACAGATTTCTAATACAGTGCTACGTATTTGCCTATCTAGTTTTATGTTAAACTTTTTGCTATCAAGTTTGGGATATACGTCACGCTATTCCATATCGTACCACAATGGCTACAAGTTACGAATGGTAAAATCTACAACCACTAAGTATTAACTTTCAAAATCACTATCTAAATTCAAAATAAACCAAGGAGCTCGACTAGGATTATATGCTACTTTTTTAAAAAAAAAAAATTTAGTTAATTAATACACTAGTTAGTACAGTAAAGTACTAGTTAGTATAATATAGTACTAGTTAGTACTGTATACTGTACTAGTAAACAATCCTTTGGTGTATTTTAATATAAAATGTGTATTTGTCAGTGAAATTTAATTTCTGATGCAGTGCAGACTAAAATTTACACTTCCTTTTTTTGAAAAATCTGTTTTCTTTCTGTTTTTTTATTATTTCTTTTTTTTTTATAAGAACTGCTTTTTGCAAAAAAAGGAGTTCTTATAAAATTAATAACAGATATTTATTTAAAGGTGTTAAGAAGGAAAAAACAGCTGCACCATCTTTCACATTCATGTTATTGTGAGAGGGGATAAAATGTATTTCTTCTACTGGTTTAAGCACCTAATTTTAACAACCATTGGAATTCACACATAATGATTCTGGCTTGTTCCATGTTATTTTTGTATGGCTTTCAAAAATAAGGAAAACATGCACTATAATGATGATGTGAGGAGTTTTTTGTTGTTTCAGAATTTAACATTGGGCCATTTATAAAAAAAAATTTATAATTAATAATTACTGTTCAGAATGAGCTAGGAGAGAAGTAGGATTCCTTACAGATTGGTACTTGGTTGCTCTTTTTTCCTATTTTCTTGAATGATACTGATTTGCAGCCTGGAAAGCAAGGCAAGAGGAATTTCCAGGACTGCTGGGAGTCATAGTGGAACAAATAAATACATGGACTGTGTTAGGGTAACTAAGAGTAGAAACAGGTGCATGTATACTTGCATGTACACCAATGCTAGGAGTATAGTTAATATATTCGATGGCACCTCCGTAGCCAGGTGGGCAGGAGCAGCAGTCCATAGCACACGATTCTTGATTAGAGCGGGGTTCGAGCCCGTAACCACCAAATACAGGGGATGCAGAAAGGTCAGGGAATGACCACCGCATATCCCTGAGCAATATGGCCTTAGTTGCTAATGCTCCTAAAAACCAAATAACAAACAATAAATTCGATGAGCTTGTAGTGCTAGTCAAGATATCAAAGGAATGATATTGTTGGGATATCAGAAACATGGTGTCACACAGATATAAGCAGTGCAGAACTGGAATTTGGGAGTACAATGTGTACAGAAAGGATAGATAGGACAGGAAGGGAGGACGGGTTATACTGTTAGTTAAGAAACACATAAAATCTAAGGAAGTGCATCCAATTGATGCTGGTTGTTGTTGTTGTTGTTGTTATTATTTGGTTTTTAGGAGCATTAGCAACTAAGGCCATATTGCTCTGGGAATATGTTGTGGTCATTCCCTGACCTTTCCGTATTTGGTGGTGACAGGCTCAAACCCCGGTCTAATCAAGAAGCGTGTGCTACGCACTGCTGCTCCTTCCCACCTGGCTACGGCGGTGCCTATTGATGCTGGTGGACAATGCAATGTTGAGTCTGTTTGGTGTGACATCAGCACTGGGAAAGGAAAAATGAGATTAAGTGTGTGTTATAGGCTTAATGAATCTGAGGAGTATAATGAACAGTTCTGCAGATAAATAGAGTGGGCCAGTAAATTAGAATGTCTTATAATGGGGATTTTAATTTCCTGGATATTGACTGGAATTTGTGGGTTGGTCACTCACAAACTAGCAAGGCTTTTGTGGATTTATTGGATGACTGTTTTCTACAGCAGCATGTTCGGGAGGCAACTAGAGGGAGTAATACTCTTGATCTGATTATCAGCAATGATTCCTCATGCATCAAGAATCTGCAGATAAAGGAACCACTAGGTGACAGTGATCACAGTGTGCTGAAGTGGGATTTACTCAAAGAGGTAACTACCATCAATGGTAAAGGGAAGGGTTTTTGCTTTTGTAAAGGTGACTACGGTGGTCTGAGACAGTATTTAAATTCTATACGGTGGAACCAACTGATGATGTTACCAACAGCAAATTCAAAATGGGAAGCATTCAAAGAATTAATCTTGAAAGCTACTAGGCTTTTCACACCAACAAAGAAATATTGTTCAAGATTAAGCCTAAATGGATGTCAGATGAACTAATTAGACATGTGACAGAGAAGAAAAAAGAATGGGATATTTATAAATTAACATGTGGCAGAGAAGCCTATGATAGATATATGCTGGTCTGTAACCAAGTTACAAAGAAGGTTAGGCAGGCGAAGGCAGATTACGAGAAATCTTTGGCAAAAGATGCAAAGAAAAACAGCAAAGAGTTCTTTACTTATGTAAACTCTAGAAGGAAGGGGATGAATCAGATTGGTCTACTTGATATCAATGGTTCAACTGTTGATGATCCTGCACAGGTACTAACAAACTAAATGAATATTTTGCATCGACATTTACACATGAGGAGGTATTCAGCGAGGGGAATGCCAGGGGTGTATTCAACTCTGGCAGTAGACTAGATAATCTTGTAATAAGTGAGAGTAAAGTGGAGGAGAAATTGTTGAAGATAAACACAAGAAAGGCACCTGGGATGGATGGAATCTATCCAGCTATATATAAGGAGGCGGCAAAGGAAGTAAGCAAACCCCTAGCCATAATTATGAGAGCTTCCCTGGACTCAGGGGAGGTACCCATGGACTGGAGATGTGCAAATGTGACCCCAGTCCACAAAGGAGGATAAAAGGGAGACACAAGTAATTACAGACCTGTTAGTTTAACTTCTGTTCCAGGGAAATTAATGGAGGCACTGGTTAAAGAAGCATTGCAGGATCATCTAGACAAGCCTTCAGTTGTAGCTCGGACACAGCATGGGTTTCTTAAGGGGAAGTCTTGTCTGACTAATTTGATTGGATACTATGATGTTGTCACAAAGGAACTGGATGCAAAAAATAATTTTGATATCATATTTGGATCTTAGAAAAGCCTTTGGTACTGCTGCACATGAAAGACTGCTGCACAAATTGGAGCAGTGTGGCATTGGAGGCAAATTGCTGTGATGGATAAAGGGATGGTTGAGTGGGAGAAGACAGCGAGTGGTAATCAATGGACACTGCTCTTCGGGGACTAATGTTATTATTGGGGTCCCTCAGGGTTCAGTTTTGGGTCCACTGTTTTCTGTATTTATAAATGATATTGATGATGGTATATCAGGCTTAATGATCAAGTTTGCAGACGATACGAAGGTGGCAGGGTTGTTAAGGACACTAAAGACAGTATGCTGCTGCAACAGGATCTAGAAAGGTTGAGCAGATGGGCCGAGAGGTGGCAAATGAAGTTTAACATTGACAAATGTAAAGTACTACATATGGGAAGCAGTAATCCAAGAGTAACGTATCAACTCTGTGGTACCACACTGACAGTGGTAGAGAATGAAAAGGAGCTGTGAGTATTTGTGCAGGCAGATATGAAGTTTTCTGAGCAGTGCAGACAGTCTGCAAGAGTAGCTCATGGTGTCTTGTCAATGATATACAGGAATTTTTCTAGCAGGCATAAGGAGGTGATTATTCCCTTATATAAGGCAATGGTCAAATCACATCTTGAGTACTGTATACAGGTCTGGAGGCTTCATTTTAAGAAGGATGTAGAGCTGTTGCAACAAATGCAGAGAAGGGCAACAAGATTAGTGAATGGAACAAAGGGTTGCTCTTATGAAGAAAGGCTTATGTTTTGCAAATTACAGTGTCTGGAGATTAGGCACCTGCGAGGTGATCTGATTGAGGTACAAATCAGATCACCTCGCAGGTGCCTCAAATCATTCAAGGCTTTGTATATAAAGCCTTGAATGGTTTGAGCTTGCTCAATACTGATGGGATTCTTCCTCTTGCTCAGAATAATCACCTGAAGGGCATAAATTCAAATTGAGGAAAGACGGTTGTAGAATAGATGTACGGAAGTTTGCCTTTAGCTAGTGGGTGGGGTTTTTTTTTTTTTTTATGTAAACCCCAAACACGAGAGGTATTAGAACCTATAGTACTTAGTACCATGCTTGGGTTGGAGGTTGAGAAGATGAAAGAAGACATTTGTTGACATTGGACTTCAACTTCTGTAGACTAATTTTCAGGTAATACATATGAAGGAAGCTTGTTCCAGAAAACGGCAGTTGAATGAATAAACGAGGAAGATGAAAAGTTGGTTCTGTGAGTTTGAAGTTGGAGAGTAAATGGATGTTGGCTGGTGGCTGCATGTGTTCAGACTGTTTTGAAAGAGAGAGCGCGAATTATAGAAGCCAATTCAGAAGAACAGTGCCCATGGAAGTGTCTGTAGAAAAGGCATGCAGCAGAAACAATACAGCGATGAAACAGCGAGTGGAGAGACTCTGTTAGAGATGAATCATTAATTAACCTAACTGCCCTCTTCTGAATGGAATCAAGAAGCCTGAGAGAGGGTTTGGGAGTACCACCCCAAATGTGGGAACAGTATTTCATGGTAGGGCAGATTTGCGATTTATACAGAGTGAGCAGATGGGGGGCTTAGAGGGGAACAGGTATCCTGTGTGTTACCAGACACTCAGCCTAAAACACTGATGGATCCAATATCTCTCTATTACAGAAGATTTAGGAGAAGTCCGGTTGGCCTGCCTCCCTAAAATCCACTCATGCACACCTTCTCGATGGTAAGCCCTGTTACGTCACTTAAGTGGCAACGAACGTGTAGAGTGGTTCTCTTCAAGACGCCTGGTCAGCGTGAAGAGGAAAAGACCAAACCCTCCAGCAATGAGAGCACAACAATACAAACGGCCCTCAGTCCCCAGCAGCTTTCACTCTCCCTCTTACGGCAGCGAGAGGATAAGAGTGGAAGCAGAGGGTGCTAAGAATCTCTGGGTACGACCAGGCTGCCATGCACGGAAATTGAACTTGGCCTGTTATAACGTACGATCACTCATCGGTGAAGACAGGATATTAGAGCTGGAAAAGGAATTAGAAAATGTGAGTTGGAATATCATCGGTTTGGCTGAAACAAGAAGAAGAAATGAATCACTTATAAGTTTATCAAGTGGAAATCTGCTGTACACTAATGGAAACAATGAAAGGAGTGAAGGTGGAGTTGGGTTTCTGGTCCATAAAGATTTTAAAAACAACATTTTGGAATTCAAAAGTACATCACCAAGGGTGTCAAGACTAATATTCAAGATTTCTAAGAGGTACAAGCTAAAGGTTATAATGATTTATGCACCAACATCGAGCCATGATGATGAAGAGGTTGAAGAAATGTACACCGAAATTGAGAGTCTTCTAGATGAGCAGAAAACCCACTACACTATTATTATGGGGGACTTCAATGCTAAAGTTGGAAAAAGGCAAAACAGCGCAGAAAGAGGAACTATAGGAAATTTTGGAATTGGTGAAAGAAATAAAAGAGGTGAAAGACTTGTGGAATTTGCAGAATCTCAAGGACTGTCAGTAATGAACACTTTTTTCAAGAAAAGGGTGAACAGAAAGTGGACATGGAAGAGTCCAAATGGATTAACTACTAATGAAATCGACTTCATCCTCACTAACAGAAGATATATTGTGAATGATATTACCGTCCTGAATAAGGTAAATGTTGGAAGTGATCACAGAATGGTAAGATGTACACTTGATATAGATGTAGGAAAGGAAAGGAAAAAACTGACTCGAGTAAATAATACAAAGGTCTTTGAAATAACAGAGGAGGAGAAAAAGCAGTATGTACTGGAACTTAAGAACAAGTTTGAGCTTCTGCAGACTGCTCAGGACCAAGATATCGACGAGGAATATTACAACTTTCTGAAAGTGATAAAGCCCAAGAAACCTATAGGGAAACAGAAATCCAAAGAAGAAAAAATTAGTCAAGAAACACTTGTCATGATGAACCAAAGACGACAAATGAAGAGCAAGAAAAACACTGACAGGGAGAAAATTGAGTATACTGAGTTATGCAAAGCCATTAGAAAGAGACTGAGAGAGGACATAAGAAGATTTAACACAAGAAAAGTAGAACAAGCATTAAGGGAAAACAAAGGATTTAAATCAGCAGCCATGAGCAGTAATACAGAAAGACAAATGATACTGAAACTGAAGAATAACGATGGTGTACTTATAAACAGCAGAGAAGGCATAATTCAAATAGCAGAAGACTACTATAGAGAATTATACAAGGACCGAGGGAATGATACCAGCAGTGGGGAACATGGATTGCAAAGTAGCAACACATACGACATACCCGATATTCTTCCTGATGAGGTAGAACATGCATTGAAGAAAATGAAGAATCGGAAAGCCCCGGGGGAAGATGAAGTTACTGTAGAGTTGTTAAAATTGGGAGGAAGAGACATAACACAAAAACTGGCAAGGCTCTTCACAAAGTGCATTAGAAAAGGTGTGATGCCTAAGCAGTGGAATAATGCAATCATAGTTTTGCTGCATAAGAAAGGAGATAAATCAGAAATTGGAAATTATAGACCAATTAGCTTGTTATCCCATATCTACAAGTTGTTCACAAGGGTCATTACTAACAGATTAGAAAGAATACTTGATGAGAATCAACCGAAAGAGCAAGCTGGCTTTAGGACAGGATTCTCAACTATGGATCACCTTCACGTAATATCACAGCTAATGGAGAAAGCAAATGAATATAAAACACCATTATGCCTGGCATTTGTGGATTATGAAAAGGCATTTGACTCCATACAGCATAAGGCAATGTTTCGGGCACTGGAAAGACAAGGCATAGATACTCCATATATTATGATTTTGAAGAAAATATATGAGAGTGCTACATCCTTTATTAGACTAGACAAAGACAGTAGCAAATTTAAAATCGAGAAAGGAGTTCGACAAGGAGACACAATATCTCCGAAGCTGTTTACGGCTGCCCTTGAGGAAGCTTTCAGAAGATTAGACTGGTCGCAGAAAGGAGTCAATGTGAACGGAGAGTACCTAAACCATTTACGATTTGCAGATGACATTGTGGTCATAAGCCACGATCCCAAAGAATTAGCGGAAAATCTTAATCAGTTATGCACAGTTAGTAAGGATTTTGGACTAAAGATGAATATGGCTAAAACAAAAGTAATGATGAACAAGTATGCCACGGAAAGGGAA
The DNA here is from genome assembly GCF_048544385.1 of Mastigoproctus giganteus. NCBI lineage: Eukaryota > Metazoa > Arthropoda > Arachnida > Uropygi > Thelyphonidae > Mastigoproctus > Mastigoproctus giganteus. The sequence continues at coordinate 120,771,583 of NC_143587.1, forward strand.
ATAATGATTGAAGGAGCAGTAATTGAAAAGGTGGAGTCATATACTTATCTGGGACAAGTTATTAGCTGTAATAATGATAAATGGCTGGAAGTCAAGAGAAGAATAAATTTTGGATGGTTAGCATTCAGGAAATATAGTCACATACTGAAGAGCAATATCCCAGTTTGTCTGAAACATAAAATAATGAACCAATGTATACTCCCCACCATGACTTATGGAAGTGAAACTTGGGCACTCACCAAAAGAATGGAAGAGAAGCTGAGAACTACACAGCGAAGAATGGAACGAATTATACTGGGAATCAGACTGTTAGATAAGAAGAGAAACACATGGATTAGGCAGCAAACTCAAGTAAAGGACATTCTTATCAAAACTAAAGAACTAAAATGGTCTTGGGCAGGACACATAGCTCGAAGACATGATGACAGATGGACTAAGAAAATAACAGAATGGTACCCAAGAGGAGCTAGAAGAAAACCTGGAAGACAAAGGCGGAGATGGATAGATGAAATTCATGAGTTTTTGAGTAGTAAATGGATGGCCAGTGCTCAAAACAGAAGGAACTGGAAAGTTGCTGGAGAGGCCTTCATCCTGCAGTGGATTGAAAATGGCTGATGATGATGATGATGATGAGCAGATGTTTGGAAGAAAAGTAACACCGAGAGCGAAAGAGAAAACCAAGTTTTTTAGATGCAGAGGAAGCAATATTTGTAATATGCTTGAGCCAAGAGAGATTAGAAGTCAGGGTTATCCCCAAAAGAGATATATTATTTTGCCTAGAAATCGGAGTGTCACCAAAGATAAGCATAGCAGCAGAAGAATCCTTTTTGTGAGATATAAGACAAGACTGAGTTTCAGAAGGGTTGAAATCAACTAAATTGTCTTTGCTCCTCTGGAGAATTACCAGAAGATCGGCATTTAAGGAATTGGTAGCAGATTTTCGAGAAGTTGAAGCTGATTGAGCAGGGCAAGGTTTCTCAAAATGGAAAGTGGAATGCAATGTGCTATCATCAGCAAAACTATGGATAGGAATTCCAGTCAATGGAAGAAGGTAATTAATATACAAGAGGAAATGAGTGGGGGAAAGAACTGAACCTTGGGGGACACCAGCCAACATCCATTTACTGACCAACTTCAAACTCACAGAACCAACTTTTCATCTTCCTCGTTTATTCATTCAACTGCTGTTTTCTGGAACAACCTTCCTTCATACATATTTCCCGAAAATTACAGTCTACAGAAGTTCAAGTCCAATGTCAACAAATATCTTCTTTCATCTTCTCAACCTCCAACCCAAGCACGATACTAAGTACTAATACCTCTCGTGTTTGGGGTTTACATAAAAAAAAAAAAAAAAAACCCACCTGCTGGCAAAAGGCAAACTTCCGCACATATATCCTACAACCGTCTTTCCTCAATTTGAATTTATGTGCTTCAGGTGATTATTCTGAGCAAGAGGAAGAATTCCATCAGTATTGAGCATGCTCAAACCTTGGGGAAAAACTGGCATTAGTGGAGAAGTTAGAAGACAAAGAACCATCTACCATCACCATCAGTGAGCAATCAGAGAGAAAACTGGATAACCAATTACAAAAAACAGTTGGCAAACCATAAGATGGAAGCTTGTTTAGAATACCTTTATGCCAAACACGATCGAAAGCCTTTGAGATGTCAAGAGCACCTACTTGTGTTTCACCGAACCTTTCCATTGAATTAGTCCATAAATGGGTAACATAAGCCAGAATATCACCAGTGGATCGACACTGACAGAATCCATACTGGCGATTGTTGATCAGTAGTTTAAAAGTTGGCTGTTAATTGATTTCTCCATTACTTTAGAAAGAGTAGAAGTAATTTCAATGGGACGATAATTGGATGGGAGAGATTTGTCACCCTTTTTAGAAACTGGCTGGATATGAGCAAATTTCCAAGCAGAAGGAAAAACACCTTTGGAATAAGAAAGTGAAAAAAGGCGGCAAAGAATAGGAGTAAGTGCAGGAGCACAGGTTTTGAGAACGAGTGGAGAAATACCATCGGGACTTTGAGCTTTCTTAGCATCAAGATTAGTCAAAATCCTTCTGACATTCTTTTGACGGAAGACCACAGGAGGCATTGAATGGAGCATGTTGGGAATGGTGGGAGGTGTTTTACCAAGATCATGGGGCGCCTCCGTAGCCAAGGTGGGGAGAAGCAGCAGTGCGTAGCACACGCTTCTTGATTAGACCGGGGTTTCAGCCCGTCACCACCAAATACTGAGGATGTGGAAAGGTCAGAGAATGACCACTGCATATCCCTGGAGCAATATGGCCTTAGTTGCTAATGCTCCTAAAAACCAAATAACAAATAACCAAGATCATTAATACATGAGTTGGAGAAAAATGGGATGAAAGCAGGTCAGCTTTATCCTTGGCTGAAGTCACAACAGAACCATCTGGTTTGGACAGAGGTGGGAGCAGAGAAGGGCAAAAGTTGCGTCCAATAGCTTTGGCAAGAGACCAGAATGCTCGGCTACCATTAGGGCAAGAAGCAAGTCTTCTACTCTTAGCCTGTTCAAACTCTAGTTTGGACTGATTAATAACTGCTTTACAATTGTTGCGAGCTTTGGTGTAGGTAGAAAATGAAACTGAAGAATTGGAAACAAGCCAATTACGATATGCATCATTCTTCTCCTGAATGGTCTTAGCACATTTATTGGAAAACTAAGGTTTAGATAAAGGACAAGATTTTAAAGTGGAGTGTGGGATAAAGGATTCCATTCCTACACGGATAATTTCACTGACACGATCTGAACAAACGCTGACATCAGAAGTTTTGAAACAGTAGTCCAACCAAGGAAAAGAAATCTCACAGGTCATCCCATTTTGCATTCTTGTAATGCCAAACAACACGAGGTTGGGAAAATCCATGAGATAAAGGTTCCATTGGAGAAGAGACAATCACCATGTTGTGATGTGAAGTGCCTAAATGACCTCTCACTTCGACCGTGTACTTAGAAGGGTTGTTTGTGAGAAAAAGATCAAGCGTGTTGGCTGTATGGTTAGGATAGTCCAGTATTCTTGTAGCTACATGAACAATCTGTGCAAGGTCATTAGTAATTGCAAAAGCCTCAGCATCTCGACCAGCTGGGTCGGTGTGACTAGAAAATGGTAGCCAGCTGGAGTTGTGAACATTAAAATCACCAAGGAAAATTACCTCACTGTTAGGAAAGTTGAACTGGAGAAAGTCAAGTTGCAAAGAGAGGAAGTCAAAGAACTCCAAGTGATTAGTGAAGTTGGGAGAACGGTAGAGACAACAGATGAATATGACACAATGAGGTAGAGAGATTTTAAGCCAGAGAATATCAAAGAGAGGAGATTCCAAATTGCTAAGTCTCTGACAGGGAATATCAAAATGGACATATGCACAAGTACCACCTTTGAGGCGAAAGGAATCATACAGCAAATAATTTGGGCATCTGAGATGAGCAGTAGTTGAATCAACCGATAACTGAGATTCTGTCAGAAAAAGTACATGGGGTTTGGCAGACTGTAAGTGGAAATAGTAAGAAAAAGTGGGTGGGACATGCTGTATGAAGTAATGAAATTTTTGGATATGGCATACACATGGTAAGAATATACCCAGATCCTTAACATAACATGGCCTCGACACACTACTCAGACTCCCTCCAGTCACTATCTGGCAGAGTAAAGGTAGCAAGATTATACACTAGCTGATTCGGAAGCCTCCTAGAGAGTTACTAATAGGTTCAGTCCGGTGTACTAACTAGTGGCCGGCCTGCGAACACCGTTTTAGAGCTGTACCCTTGAAATGTAAGGAATATTGGATCTCGTCACGATGTTCATCATAACCTCAAAAGTCGTCAATCATACTGCATGATGGAAGAGATGGGGAAGGGTTGACCTGAACTTAGCTCTAGAGACTAAACATGGGTTCCACCACTTCAAGCCTCCAATAAACAAAGTGGTGGTATTGCACCGGTTGATGAGAGTCATCTACCACCTAGTACTGCCTGGTAACACAGAGGGGCAGCATTCCTCCATGTGGTATGGGCGCCACACCTCGACATCTGCTTACGTTGGTTCACACCTCTGTGGTCACCCACAGTGCTTATGCATGGAAGTTATACCCAGGATTACTAACAGTCCCACCATCGGGAAGGTGCAAGCAGAGGATTTGGCTGTCACAGACCATCCAGACTTCGCCGAAATTGGATCCACTTGACTTGAGTGTCACCTGAATATCAGTTCCATCAGTGTTTTAGACTCCCAAGTAGCAAGTACAGCTTGTCTGACATATCTGAGAGAATGTCTGTAACAACCTCAAGGACCATTGGTTGATTGCTGGAACAAACTTCTGTCTGTTGTTGTAGAAGTTGATAGCTTAAATAGATTCAAGGCAGAACTTGACAAACATTTGGAGCGAGTGGATGGGTGAAATAAGGGTGGTTTTTGTTTTTTTTTGGCTGACTATATAAGCTTGCTTTCTTGCATCATGTGCCTTTGGTAATGCTAATTCTAAAAGATAAGATATGTAGTGTAGGGGCTGACAACTTAGCATTAGTAGAGGCATATGACACAAGAAAGCAAGCTTATACAGCATCAGCCAAAAAAAAAAAAAAAAAACCTTCCCATTTCACCCATCCATTTGCTCCAAATGTTTGTCCTCTTATTCCTTGAATTTATTTAAGCTGTTAGCTTCCACAGTGACAGATGGAAGTTATGTTCCAGCAATCAACTACACGCTGGCGAAAGGCAAATTTCCGCTCATCTATTCGAAAACTGTCTTTCCTGAATTTCAGTTTATGCCCCCTCAAGTTTGTAATCTGAGCAAGAAGAAGAATCCCATCAGCATTGAGCCTGCTCAAACCATTCAAGGCCTTATACACCTCAGTCAGATTACTTCACAGGTGTCTAGTCTTCAGGCACTGCAATTTGCAGAACTTAAGCCTTTCTTCTTAAGAGCATCCCTTTGTTTCCCCCCCTCACCAGTCTTGTTGCCCTTCTATGTACTCATTCTAGAACTCTACATCCTTCCTAAAATGAAGCTTCCAGACCTGTATGCAGTACTCAAGATGTGACCTGACCATTGCCTTATACAAGGGGATAATCACCTCCTTATCCCTGCTAGCAACTTAGTTGTGATTAGACTCTACACTGTAAGAGAGGCCAAAAGGTAAGGCCTAAATAATGGAATTGTTTATAACTATCACACAAGTAGTTATAAACACTTAATATTTATAGCTACATACTGTACAAAATGATATTTGCAATGTAATCATTTGGTATGTAGTCATAAATAAAGCAAACAGAGTTTCTATACAAGTATACAAACTCTATATACATCAGTGTACATTTCATATTGTGAATCCTTTTACGGGTTGTCCTAGTTGTTCTTGCCTTGAATAAGCAACAGTTCACCAGGAGAGAAGTGGCGCTTATTCAAGGCAAGATATACTGTTGTGTATTGTCAGTTGAGTGCTACCACCCAGACAGCATGATTTCAGAGATTGTTGTTTTATTTTATGGCTATATACAAAATTATGCTCTACCTGTACAATAGTTATAATCCTTTCTGTAGTTTGAAGGTTTATGTCCTAAATTTATTATTAGTTTTTATCTAATTCTGAGAGCTAAGAAATTAAGAATGTGCAAAAATTTATGAAATCTAATTCATTACTCAGTCTTTTTATTTTTATTTATTTCTAATGACTGTCTTAAATAATGACATTAATACAATTTTTTCAGGTGAATATATGTGTGTATTTAAGGAATGTCCAAATGATCCTCTTATAGTGTTTTGTATAGGAATAACATTCATACATATGGCTTGTCAAAAGTATGCTTCTAAACGAGAATCACTTATTTTACAAGTAAGGATGTCACTTCATTATTTTTATATTAGTTTCTATTTTTATATCTTCACTCGGCAGAGTGGAAAAATATGACTATCCTCCACAATGCTAGTGAACTGTTTCAGCAAAATAAAAGATAGCCAATCCATGGCTATCTTTTATTTTGACCACAATTAACCACACCCTAATATGTGCAACATTTGTTAGCTATTAATTTGTACCAAGCATCAGAAAACAGTATATCAGAGTTTGAAGAAGGTTGACTGTTGGTGCCAGTCAGGTAGTTAGGTAGTATCTAAAGCAGCACATACTGTGAACTGTTTCAGAATTGTTATAAAGATGTATGTTGACTGATAAATTGAGATATAGACACTGAATTGTCAAAAGTGATATGACGGAAAGCAAAGTGGATGTATAGATAAGAAAAAGATGAATGTTTAGTTATGCAAGTGAGAGTAGACTTTCATCTTGGAATACAGTGCCAGAAAATTCAAATCCACTTCCATCAGAGGCAATGGATAACCCCTCCATTGATCAGGATATAACAACACACATTCAAATCTGTAGCCTCCACTAGCCCTATATAGTCACTAACGAAAAAAACATGAGGTAGTAAACCTAACAAGTATAGTTCACACAAAGCAAGCTGATGGCAGTGGTATCATGGTCTGGGAAATGTTTTCTTGATTTTTTTTTTTTTTGGATTTTTGAAGAAGTTACCAGACTCTGAGTTACCATTTTTTAAGGTATATAGCCTGCATTCAGAATTGTATTTCATAAATTCTTAAGTGGGTGTCTCACAACAAAGGTAATAAAGTCCTCTTAAGAGTTTTTAAGAAAAATGCTGTTACTTCAGGTATCAGAAAAACTGATGCAGAGTGATATGACTGCACTGTAATACAGTTAATAACATAAATAGACATGACACAACCCATGTGAATTCAGAAAATAGAATTTATGTATATGAAATGCATTTTGATTTACTGGGTACAGTTTCTTGAGAGTCAAAACTGTGTGCATTTGAACAGTAACAAGCCTTTTAATGCACCAGATGATGTAATGACATGGCATGGCAACATAAATTGAATTAACTTGATTTAAAAGAGAAAAAACTGCTTTTGAAATTTCTTATAGAGAAAAAAGTTGGAATTAAGGTTTAAAGATATGGCTGTTGCCTAATTCATATAGTTGATTTTTCTCCCCCTCAAATGGACTGTATAAAGGCACCACCCCAATAGTGTAATTTGTTTTATAATTTACTGGTGCTTTGTTGGTGCTTCCCATGCTGTATTTTGTCATGAATTATAATTGAATTATCACACAATGGTTTTTGCCAAGACCTGCACGATTCTAACATTTAGTCTTACAGACTAACTGTGAGAATCTATAACCTGTAAATCACCAGCATTGTATTTTTTTAATAAATTGTATTTTCCAAATTGACATTGATTGTGTCATGAGTATGCCACTTTTACTTTGTTTTGTTTTACTTTATTTACTACATTCCAGTGTAACATAGTGTGTCATGAAACTAACATTGAAATCATTGAGAACATTTTTGATTCCTTTTGTTGTCAGGAACTCACTATAGAATTTATGACCTGAATTCTGAATTACTCTCTCTACATTCAACTATCTAATCTGTCACAATAGTTGGAACTCTGTAGGCAGCTAGGCAGCTCATACATCTGAATGTCTTTAGTAATTCATGTGAAATCCATGTTATAGCATGTTCAAGCCAATTTCATTGCAGGGAAGGCCCAATGTATTATTAGTTGAGTGATGACTCCATTTTAGTGGAAAGGTCAGGGAATGACCACCGCATATCCCGGAGCAATATGGCCTTAGTTGCTTATGCTCCTAAAAACCAAATAACAACAACAACCATTTTAGTGACTAGTGAGTGTGCATGTATACAGTATGTTGAGCAGCGTTATGATAACACAGATAACAAAGCTCAACATGCTTTGTTATCTGGTACTCTGATAACTGGAAAGCTCTAGTAGCATGTTTGAATTCTAGGCTGGGTAATTACAGTAGTCCCATCCATGGGCTATGTTAGATTCCACTAAAAATATATATATTGACAGTATACAGCATGATGTTTATTCACCAGTAATGAGGCATGAAATTTCAAACACAGATTGTGACAAACTGAACACTTGAAATCTAAACTGTCACTTCCTTCAGTTAAGTATCATCCTCCATTAGCATCCTAACGCTATGCTACAAAGTAATGACTGCAGTTACACCAGCAGTCATTACTTTGTAGCATACTTAATATAAATAAGATGGATTTACTTTTAAAATGAATACCCTATGTTGAATTAATTATGAATAAATGAGGAGATCCATTCTCATTTGATGAGAGGAGGCTTATGGGAAGTTTTTCAGGTTAGTGGTTTGATTTTAGCTTCAAGATCTTTGAAAAGTACAGATTTTGACTGTTTGGTCAAATAGCTGGATTGTCTGCAGTTATCGTTGTTGCTGTGATTAATGTTCAGGTCTGTGACTGCATAATTTTCTGGTTACAAGTCGATATATCAATTCATTGTTTTACTGTCAGTCTGAAGCCATGAATACTAAGTAATAATGACCTAATACCTAATGCAACCAAACCAGCAATATCTAGAGAAATTACTTTCCTTTACAGCTTTACTCTTCCACCTCCAATGTATTGCCACTCACTTGTCAACAATGTACTTTTTAAAAAAAGTTTTGGCTGAAAGCCTTACACTACATGAAATTTACTAGAAGAACAAGTCAGTGCAAAGCGTTACTTTAGTTTGTAGTAAATTGCTGAAGTAAGTGAAATGGCATCGTTTTTGTTACATATCTTATTGTGAATGCCTTCACAATGAGTTGCCTGATATTGCACTACCTCGAATAAGCAATGCTTCGTCAGTAAAGAAAACTAACATTTCTTATTCTTGGCAGATATCACCACTTAAATGGCATTGTTTCAAAGCTTGTTGGCCTCTCATCAGTTGGCATGTAGGTACCCCCAGTGATACAGTGAATTACAACCCAGTCATGAAGTTTGACTCCATTATATGAGATATGCCAGATGGTATGCAATAGTAAAGTACTAAAAAAGGATTTAGGGATGAAAGTGTCAGACTTCAGAAAATTTACTAGACAAACAAATTAGTGCAAAGCATCATTTTAGTTTATAGTAAATCACTGAAGTAGCTGAATTACTTTGGTGATTTACAAACTAAAATGATGCTTTGCACTAACTTTTTCGTCAATGTACTACTCTTATTTTTTGCTCTGCTTGCTTGGTCATTGTTTGGTGCACTCATGCCGTCATGTGGCAAAACAAGTAACCTAGAAGAAAATGACTTCAGGGAAAAAAAAGAGGATAACACAAGCATCTCACATTCTGACTTTGATGAGCTGTTAGACGCAGTCGAGACAACTAAGAAAAAATATGACCACTACTGGAATGGTTAAATATTACGAAGCAGACAACAAACCAACAAAGTTCTTGCAGACCCAGAAAAAAATGTATATACTAAAATAATATTGATTAAAATCATAAAATTATTACACATAAAAACAGTTTAAATATATTATATTGAAAGTATTAAAATTAACTTTTAGTGCCGGAATGGAGACTTTCTCAACTGAAACAGTACTATGTAAAGTTGTGAGATTACAAAAATTTTCAAGCAAAGTTGGAGATTAAATGTCAAGAACTTATCTTAAAGATGCATCCAAAAGGAGGGAAAGGAATAATAACAACATATACGAGGGGCATTTAAAAGTTCATGCATGAGTATGAAAGGGTATTAGTAGTACAGTGTTAAAAATTTCGGTATGTAAAGAATAACACTTCAAATAGTAACCCACCAAGTTTCATGCAGTTTCAATAACTTTTTTTAATTACAGGTGAGGACATGGTTACAACATTGGGGGAGGATACTCCTTTTTTCCATGGTTAATTAGTGAGCAGCAGAATTTAAACATGGACAAGAGAGCCTAGAAGATATACAGTGTCCATCACTCCAGGTGACAGTTTAGTAAATTGGCAGCATCTTGGGCTCATCTGAATGTGTGAACCACATAATAACAGAGGTTCTTGCTATGAAAAATGTGCCAGCACAATGGGTCCTAAAGTTGTTGACAGTAGATCAAAAAATGCACAAGAGTTGTCAAGTGAACATTTGCATTGTTTTCTAGCAGATGCAACAAATCCCCTTGCAAGGTTTGTGACCATGAATTAGAGGCCATCACTTTGTGGCCAGCGACAAAGGAGCAGTCCAAACAGTGGAATTAGCTCTTCTCCCCTTCAAAGAAAAGCAAAGTAATGGCATCAGTTTTTCAGGATGCTAATGGAGCATTGCTAGTGGATTACCTTCAGAAAACCCAGCCAGAGGGACACATGACGCAGACATTGTGAGGCGTTTGTGCATAAAACATCAGAGAAAAATGATGAGGAAAACTCAGCAAATATGCTTGCTCACAAGTGTGTCATTGCTATGGCTGCACTGTATGAGTGCAGTTTGAAACCTTGGACCATCCCCAGTATTCACCATATCTAGTACCATCAGATATTATTTCAATTATCCTCAAATAAACCCTTCGTACTCTGGTTGTGAACTTTTTAAATGCCCCTCGTAGATTCAAGTAGAAGAAAAGAAAGAGTAGAAAGTGGGATAAGGTAGAAAGAAACGTGTTAAGGAGGGAGGGATGGGTTAAGACAAAGAAAGAATAAAAGGTAGAGAATGTAAGAATCCATCTGTTTTACAATCAGGGAAAGAAGGAAGAATGTAAAGAGACTGGGTGCATCAATTTTTAACAGGTTATCATGTTATTTTTGAATGTGCTGCTAGAATATACACAGCTATCAGTCATGATTAGTGAAAGTCAATGAGAGCTAAAGTCAGCTGATTTATGCTTTTAACCATACATACTTTTAATTATATATTTCTCTGTATTATTTTAATAAAAGTTTATTTCCCCATATTCATCAGTTGTTGCCAGAAATATTATATTGTGAACTTGTTTATTTTGTTTTACAATATGTCTGTTGATTTTTATTTATCACAGGTAATTCCGTGATAAAATGCTTTGTAAGTGAAGGTTGTTTTTTTTTTTTTTTTACAGTTTTTGAAACATTCATTGCCATATGCCAGGTGCTAAATCCTCTTCTGGTAAATTCTGAATCCAGTCAGTTGCTGTGCTCTAACAATGGATAAATTCTGTACCAATCTTTTTGAAAACTTATAAACTTTTTTTTACCAGAAAATAAAAAATTAAATTGATAAGGTCCCTTTTTAATAAAATTTCTCAACTCAGTTCCAGTCTGTTTGTAGGACATTGTTTGAAGGATCATCACAGAGCAATTCCCTGCATGCAACAGAAATTTGATTGCATGAATGCCTAGTGATAAACTATGAAGAGAGACTTCAAATATGAAGGCTAAAGAGCTTGGTAATTAGGTAACCTCAGCAGGGGCCTGATCAAAGTTTAAAAATGTGTGGGAGGCAGGGGCAAAAAATTTAGTGAAATTTACAAAATTTACATAGTATTAAGTGACACTGTAACCAGAGGGCATAAATTCAAACTAAGGGAGAAGACTGGATTGTAGAAGATGTACCAGTACATATGGAAAGAATGTGAAAAACATTAGCATTAGTAGAGGCATACGATGCTAGAAAGCAAGCTTATGCAACATTAGCCAAAAAAACCCTCCATTTCACCCCTCCTGTCTAGCTCAGACTTAAATTTATTTAGCCTATCAACTTCCACAACAGAAGATGGAAGTCTGTTCCACAAAACTACCTGCTGGCTAAAGGCAAATTTCCACACATCTATTCTACAACTGTCTTTCCTCAAATTGAATCTGTGCCCCCTCAAGTTCTTAATCTGAGCAAGAGGAAGAATCCCATCAGCATTCAGCTTGCTCAACCCATTCAAGGCCTTATACACCTCAATCAGATCACCTTACAGGTGCCTACTCTCCAGATGCAGTAATTTGCAGAACTTAAGCCTTTCTTGGTAAGAGCACTCCTTTGTTCCCCTCACCAATCTTGTTGCCCTTCTTTGTACTCATTCTAGCAACTCTACATCCTTGAGGCCTCCAGACCTGTACACAGTACTCTAGGTGTGGCTTGACCATTGCCTTGTATAACAGGATAATCACCTTCCTTCCCTGCTAGCAAAATTCCTATATATCATTGACAAGACTCCATGACCTGCCCTGCCAGCCCCTCTGCACTGCTCAGCAAACTTCATATTTGGGTTATTGCTACCCATATGCAGTACTTTGCATTTGTCAATGTTAAATTTCAGATGCCACTTTTCAGCCATTTGTCAAATTTATCTAGATCCAGTTGGAGTAGCATACTGTCTTTACTGTCGTTAACAACCCTGCCAACCTTTGTATCATCTGCAAACTTGGACATTAAACCTGATATACCTTCATCAATATCATTGATAAATATACAAAACAATGGGCCCAATACGAAACCCTGGGGAACTCCACTAATTACATTTGTCCACGAAGAGCAGTGTCCATTAATTACCACTCTCTGTCATCTCCCATTCAAACATCCCTTTATCCATTATAGCAATGCCATACCTCTCCAATTTGTACAGCAGTCTTCCCTGTGCAACAGTATCAAAAGCTTTCCTGAAATCCAAGTATATGATATCAAAATTATTTTTGGCATTCAGTTCCTTTGTGACCACATCATAGTATCCAATAAAATTGGTCAGACAAGACCTCCCTTTAACAAACTATTAACTATCACTACAGTCTGGTCTAGATGATCCTGCAATGCTTCTTTAACCAGTGATTCTGTTATTTTCTCCAGAACACAAGTTTAACTAACAGGTCTATAGTTACCTGTGTCACCTTTTGAATCCCCTTTGTGAATTGGTGATATATTTGCACACCTCCAGTCCATGGGGACCTCCCCGGAGTCCAAGGAAGCTCTCATAATTATGGCTAAGGGTTTGCTTACTTCCTTTGCTGCCTCCTTTATTATAACTGTATAGATCCCGTCCACCCCAGGTGCCTTTTTTATGTTTAACTTCAACAATTTCTCCTCCACTTTGCTGTTGTTATTGTTGGAGGTTTTACAGTGCAATGACAGCTAAAGGCCATTATGTGCCAATCCATTTCGCTCTCAGTTATTACAAAATCATTTAGCTCCTTGTTAGAGTTTGATAAACTTCTTGCACTCCCCTCATTGAACATAGTCTTTTTACTATCACACTCTCTGTCCCTCTTTTCATAAATCTTATTAAAGTTGACTTGCATCATTATTAAAATAAAATAAAATAGAAATTTAAGTTGGCTTAATCCTAGCAGTAACATTGCTTAAAATCAAAATTGTTATAAATAAATAGTGCAACAACTGAAGCACACAATGGGTGGTGCATGTTGAGTGACATGACCAGACTGTGTATACAGCTGTCAGTGCTGGTTTCCATTAAGCAGGCAGTCTTCTTTCTACATGTTTGTACAAACTAACTAAATAAAATAAAATAAACTAAATAAAATATTATACATGACATGCAAAACATGGAGAACAGTAAAGAATATTTTATTTATTTATTTATTGAAATAATTCTTTGTGTATGATACATTCCAACATAGTTTCATCTCTGTCAGCATACAACTTTTAGCAGTCATATCAGACCATAAACTTACCTTTCTGGAACATATAAAACAGCTAAGAACCTCCTGTCAGTAAAAATATAAACACAATTCAGGGTGTCTCAACTAAGTGGAGTAGCTAATTGTCTTACCTTGCTACAGTGATTTAGAGCTTAAATAAGATACAAACTTGGCCAGGAAGCATCGACATATTTCTCTGCTGGCTTGACTCCATTCACTATAGGATGATATGCATGCCCTAGGAACACACAACAAGTCTCCAGTACATAATCTGTATATTGAAGCATACAAACATCTCTTTTTATCAGAAACATCAAAAGAGAATACATTATGCATATGGAATTAGATCTATGCCAAATCACCCAAACTGGCTGATTCTTTTCACTCCTCACTATAAAAGCATATTCCAAAATTGTCTTCCCATAGCTGCCAACTCTTTGGATTTATGACAGAGAATCCATCTTTTTGACTGTTTCATCCATTCTCTGTCTCACTGTCATACTAGAGTGGATACCATAGAATTTCTCTGTCTTTTTTAAAAAACACTGTTTTTCTTCCATATTTTTGTTTTTGTGAAAAATAGATAAATTGTGTTAAGTTATGTTTTTTAAAAATTTTCTTAATTTCATTAAAGAAAATAACGTTGACTTTAATTTCTTTAAAGAAATTAACGTTTCATTAAAGAAATTAACGCTGAAATCAAACGTTGACTATGATTTGTTTAGTTTGCAATAAAAAATAAAATAGAGTAAATTTATTCTTTCTGCATGATATGGCCTAGGGATAATACCTTCTCTCAATTTAGAAAGCAGTAAAGATTAAGAAATCAAAATCTATTATTAAATTTAATTAAAGATTTATTTTGAAAGAAAATAATTATGTTTTTAAATAAATTGCATGTAGTCTCTCCTTGACTTACACCAATCCGGACTTATGATGGTCATCCAGAAAAACATTTTAAATAATTTACACAGCTGTGGCACTACTGTATGACTACCTCAGCTACCTGCACAGTGGTATTAAAGGGAGTGCTGCATAGTGAAAGAGTTCTGCAAATGCAGACAGAAGCATATACACACCATCATCAGGCACTTGCATTTTCTAGCCTCAACAGTTCCATTTTGTATTGCGTGCCACCTTGAAAATGTTCTCCTACAGGTTCAAACTTATCCAGGGTGTGGAGCTTATGGATGTAGAAAAATATATTCATTTTAACATACAGTTCCTGACACAATTTGAAGTCGACACCCAATGATTCAACAATATTCTGTAGAACACACAAGACCCACTTTTTTCTTTCTTTTCTTTTCAGATGGCATCATTAAATACAATTGCTTTCTTTGAATGGAGACCCACATTCATGGCTATAGTTAATCCAGTCTCATGTAGAGTGAGCAAGGTTTCCTCTGTAATTTATTCTGGTTTTGTCAACATGCATACAAACTTGTATAAATGAAATAAACTGGCATGCTGCCACCAAAGTAGTCAGTGCTGCAAAGAAAAACTCATTAGCTTTAAGGTTCTTATTATGAATTTTTTATCTACTTTATATATCTAAAAAATATTAATAATTTAAAAAATATATATCTACATTTTTCCAATAAATTCTGTTTATTCTATATATTTGCATGCAAGTTTATAAAGCCAGTGCTTTTTTAATTTTATTTCTCTTAGGGAACTGTTTTTCTTAACCAATATTTAAGTCTCAGAGGGGAATGTCAAGAATCATTTTATAATATTGGTAGAGCAATGCATCAGTTGGGTAAGTAATATCATTATACATTTCAGGATCTTAAACATAATAGAGTTTGAATAAGTTGCATTATTCCATGTGAAAAACTCTGGGTTAATAGAATACTATAATGATAAATGTTTAGGAAAGCATACAGTTAGAAACAATTGCATGCTCTCCAAAATTGTAGACTTTGGAGAATTTGCAGAATGTGTTGTCTTAAACATCTCAATCAGATCTCCTCACAGAGTTGCCTATAGTCCAGATGCTACAATTTGCAAAACTGAAGACTTTCTTGGTAAGAGAACCCTTTTGCTCCTATCACCAACCTTGTTGCTCTTTTCTGCACCTGTTCCAACAGATCCACATCCTTTCTAAAGTGAGGCTTCCAGACCTGGATGCAGTATTAAAGATGTGGCCTAACCATTGCCTTATACACCTGTTGGAAAAATTCCTGTATATCATTGACAAAACTCCATAAGCTGTCCTGTCAGCCTCTCTGCACTGCTCATAAAACTTGATATCTGGCTGCACTATTACCTCCAACTCTTTTTCATTCTCCACTGCCCTGAGTGTGGCACCACACAGCTGGTACATTAATCTGAGATTATTGCTCCCCATATGAAGTACCTTGCATTTGTGAATATTAAACTTCAATTGCCACTTTTCAGCCCATCTGCTTAATTTGTCTAGACCTTGCTGCAGTAGCATAGCCTGATTACTCTGATTAACTACCCTGCCAGCCTTCATCAGTATATTTAATAAATATGAAAACAATGATGGGCTCAGCACTGAACACTGGGGGGACTCTGCTAGTAGCATTAGTCTAAGAAGAGCAGCAGTGCCCGTATAACTACTCCCTGCCTTCTCCCACTCAACAGTTTCTTTATCCAGAACAGCAGCTTGCCCCTAATGCCACTGCTCCAATTTGTATAGCAGAGTTTTATGTGCAACAGTATCAAAAGCCTTTCTGAAATCTAAGTATATGATGTCAAAATTATTTTTTGCATTTGTTACTGTCAAAGTATCCAGTTGCTCAGATCACCCCTTAACAAATCCATGCTGTGAATGCAGTATAACTGCATTCCTATCTTGATGTTCCCTTATTACTTTTTTTTTTTAACCAGTGACTCCATTTTTCCTGGGACAGAAGTCAAGCTAGCAGGTCTCTAATTATTTATGTCTCCCTTTGTGAACTGTGGATACATTTTCACCTCTCCAGCCTATACAGACTTCCCTGAATCCATTCTTATAAACATGTGTAAAGGTTTGCTTACCTCTTTTACTACCTCCTTTAATATAACTAGATAGATCCCATCCAGCCCAGGTCCTTTTTAAATTTAGCATAACAATTTTTCCTACACTTTCCCCTCAGTTATCGCAAAATCAATTAGCTCCCCACCAAATTTGACTCACTTCTGGCATCCTCATCCCTAAAAAATTCCACTTGCAAATGTAGGTGCAAGAATACCCATTTGATTTGTCAGTAACCTGAGCAGGATCATCAACAGTTAATCCATTCATATCTAGTGAATAAATGTGATTCAGCCCCTTCCTTCTACTCTTTACACAAGTAAACTACTGTCAGTGAGTGAAACTTGAAAGTAACTAAAATTAAATATTCTGTGCATTGTGGTTAGTGGTCTGTCACTGCAAGACCTAAACAACAGCTGATGCAAGTCACTGCTTTGATTGGAAAGTGCATGGATCAAAGGTGACGGTAGCACACTTCAGTAGTTGGATGGGATAGATACAGTGAATTTAAAATTCTTGTTTTTCTTAATTAATATGCATGAATAGGCATAAGAAAGAACTTGGTTTTTATTTTTTTAAGGTCAAACTTCTTCATTAACAAAACAATTAATGATTCAGATCAGTTGCAAACACAATAATTTAGGAATTCATAAACTGGCACTGATATAACTGCTCATATAGATTTTGTTTAAATTTTAAAAAAAATGGCTCTAGCGTACTTTATCTGGGGCTTTCCCATCAGAGAGTTAAAGATGTAATTGTTCACTGTTATATTTTCTTTTCTCACATTTCCAGTGGAAAACAAATAGATGATAGTAGCCTAATACATTACAAGAAAACAGTAGATTAATTGCATCTTTCTCATGGGTTCTTATAACTGAATTTGCCTGTTTTAAATTTTTATTTATTGTTAAGGGAGTAAAATCACTGGTTACTGAAGCAAGTGAGACTGCGACATGATTACCACGCAACTGTAGCTGTGAGTGAGAATGATATTCCACCTCCTTTTATAGAAATTTCTGACTTCACCCCTCACATTGGGTGACTAATCCTAATAGAGAACATGTGCTCACAAATCAGTTTGCATGTTGTCTGGGTGGAAAAACTTTGGAATGATTCCTGTGGAGAAAACCGTGCTTCCTCCACCCCAGATAGGCAAATGATCCGCAATTGAAGAGGCCTAAAGAATTCCTCCATCATAGGCAGAAATTGAAGTGAAAATTTTAAATATTCTTAGTGGCAGATGCAGTGGCGGCTCGTGACTGATGTATGGGGGTGCTGCTTCTTAATGTTACATTAAATTGCCTTGGTTATAAGACAAGTAGACATAGATAGTAAAAATAATAAGCAAGTTAAAAATACTACAAAACATTAACTGGACACTTACCATTAACATACTTGGGTAATCTTGAAATTTTATTTAAAAATAAAATCCATTCTTAGGTTTTTGTTTGTTGCAAATAGATTAATAACTTTTTCATTCAAGTTTAGTGCACTGTTCAAATTAGCACTGCTCGCTCTGCAGTTCCTTTGACTCATTTTGTCACCTCTAAAAATGCGTATTGGCAACCCACCTACCAGGCATTGACTCAACCACGGAGAGCAAAATGTGGAACTGTCTAGCACACAGTTCTGCCTACGGTTAAACTTCAAAGTTGACAACAATTTCCTGTTTTTATTCGTTTCTTATTGAAATTATTATTGGAAATGGTTGTTTGTCCATGAACCAAAGGCCTTAGGCTATGGTTGGGTCTGGATGGCCTGGGCTCTGTTTGGTACTTGTTTGTTTGTTTGTTTGTTATTTGGTTTTTAGGAGCATTAGCAACTAAGGCCATATTGCTCCGGGGATATGCGGTGGTCATTCCCTGACTTTTCCACATCCTCCGTGTTTGGTGGTCACGGGCTCGAACCCCAGTCTAATCAAGAAGCATGTGCTATGCACTGCTGCTCCTGCCCACCTGGCTACGGAGGTGCCTTTAGTACTTGTGTTAAATAAAGTAATTATTTTTTTAAATTTATTATTATTTATTTTTCTTTCTTTTTTTTTTTTTGATTATGGGAAATAGAGAATGAGTATACTATATGCAGGACCTGTTAATAAAAATATTCATTGCGTTGCATTATTCTTCACAAAATTTCATATAACTCTGTTGACTATATATTTAGATTTAAAAAGCTGGGGAGGGGAGCTGCAGTTTCGCAGTGCCTACTAATGAGCCGCCCCTGGGCAGATGCAACGTATCATGCCAACTAAGTTGCTGCAGATGACTGGGACTCTTTAAAGTAACAGAAAACAGAATAGCTGGAGGGTAACTAAAAAAAAAAATCCTGACTAATCGATTTCCCAGTTAATCCAAAAATACAACAAGTTCCTGACATACATAAGAGATACGTTCCGGGACTTCTTACGTAACTGAATGATAAAATATTTCTACTATATCCCTGATATACCAAAATTACAAAAATCACACATTATCCTCAGAAGAATGAAGAAAAATAGTTAAAATCACAGTTAAAATAATTAATTCAGTTAAAAACTTTATCTGGAGACAGCGGTGAAGTAGCCAGAGTGGCACATAAGAAAAGAAAACATAAAAGGAAGAAAACATGCATGTTATTGTACTGTAAAAACCGATATCGTATGAATTTCTTAGTCTTGGTTATTATAGTTGACATCATTGGTGCCGATCCCTTCACTGCTTTTCATATTCTGTCTTTCTCCTTTATTATTGTCTTCACTGTTGACACTGACAAATCTGAATTCCACACAATACTTGTTAATGTTTGACCATTTTCATACATCCTTATTATTTTAATTTTCTGATCCAATTCAATCACTTTCCTTTACTTGGTAGATTTACTAGTACCACTGTCACTTATTCTCTTAGTCAGCACCATGATAATGGTCAAAATTATATTTTCTGTAAAGAACTTAACCTTGGTTAAGGCAAAAACTCACCATTATCACCCCATGAGAGTTCACATTTTACCTCCAGAAATCTGCTTTAGTAAATAAAGCAGATTTCTGGAGGTCACTACCATAAAAAAATAAAAACAATTTGCACTTTCCAGTTTGTTGGGCTTTTCTGTTAGTGCAATTCGTTATAACCAGGTAGTAAACTCGATCTTATTACATTTGCAATAATACTGATAGCTGGAATTCTGTGGGTTTTACGTTATCATGGTGAAATGTGTGTCCCCTTCACTGAAATCTTCTGTCATATAAAAAAAAACAAATAAATTTTAAGAATCTTCTCTTCATTCCTAATTTTAAGCTTGTTACTCCATATCTCACTGTGAAATTTGTGCGTGACATGATTGTTGTTATTGGTTGCTTCTTTTTTTTACTGTTTTAAATTTTACAATTCTAAAAAAGAAAAAACAATTGAGTGAAATAAAAATTAACATAAGTCCAAAGTTACGCAAGTCGAGGACTTACTGTATTGAAAAATGTTCAGAAACCTATGTAAAAAATATGGCAATAGATAAAAAACTTACCACACACTACTTGTGTGTTTAATAAGATGCTTCCCTTTATTTTTTACAATGTCGTGTATGGTTTGGTCACCAACGTTATAATGGTTCATTAAAGATTTAATGGATGCACCATTTTCAAACTTGAATAATTTCAAGTTTTGTTTAATTGAAAGTACAACTCTTCTGCATTTACTCATCATTTTCGCGATTTCTAAACAAAAAAAATATTTACTATAAAAAAAAATTTCGACATCCCTGATAAATAACTAAACAAAATTTGTCTTTTTGCAGTGCAATGGAACACAACAATCCACACGATACACTAAAACAAACTAAACATGTGTTTATATCTTAGCAATAAATAAACTCATACACCAACCATAAGAATAAGTATTTTACTGAAATTTGTAAATTGTAATTTACAAATTTAATTTGTAAATTTCCTGAAAATTTACAAATTAAAATAAATAAAATTACTACACTGTGTATTTACAAAAACTGATATTATAATAAATTAAATTATGTATTAAATTATTTTGAAAACATTAAAACTGTAATAAAAACCTTGCAATAAAATATGCTAAAATAAACCGGATTAAAAGCGATAAAAACGATAAGAAACCTGGAGCTTTTGGAAGCATCGGCTTCCTTCCTCAGCAGTAACAAAACTTCCTGCAACACTTCTTTATATAACAGGCTCACAGTACTTATACACGTGGTTCAGTCGGTGGATGGTCTGAACTGGAAGCAGAAACAGCTTAGGAGCATGCCAAGCAAAACCGTTCATCCGTACTTAGGACAATGGTTTCAAACAGAGGATGCATATGCATACCTCCGTCTTTATTGTTGTCGGATAAACTGATTCGTAAGCTCTCGAGCCATTTACGGTCCCAGAACCCATGCGCTCGATCCACAATAACCGCATGCTCTGGGGAGATTTGATGCTGCCTCTCCCAAAAATGCTCGGCCACAGCAGACTTGTTGTAATCAGCGGTTTTTATAGCATTTGCATGCTCCCCCAGACGATCCTTGAGCCGTCGTTTTGTCTTACCCATATAACATTCCCCACAATCTGGACATTTTATCCTGTATACCACTCCACTGCTCAGGTCCTTTGCTCTTGGGTCTTTTACTTGGGACACAACTGTGTGCAACCTCCGCCCAGGAAGCTGCACACAGAGTGTTTTATAACCACGCAAAATTCTTGCTAGATGCTCAGTAATGCCCGGATAGTAAGGAATGTAATGTATGCACAAGCTGGACAACTATTCTTATGTTGTCCAGCACAAGCTGGACAACATAAGAATAAGAATAGTCCAGCTTGTGCTGAACTATAATGGGTGTACTGGCCTCTGCACATAGGGAAGGGTACCTCCTGTCTCCACCTCTGAGGTAAATTGTATAAATTGGGAGAAGCTATTAAGCCAGTGGAGTACATCATCATCCTCTCTCCCCTTCTGGACCACGGTAAAGGTATCATCTACATACCTCTTCCATTTATTTATGGGAAACTGACATCCACCAAAAACCCTGCCCTCTAACTCCTCCATGGCCGGCCAAATTGGCCACGATGGCACTAATAGGAGATCCCATGGCTGTACAGTGAACCTGTTTGTACATAACACCTTGGTACACCATAGTGGTGCTGGCCAGACAAAGTTCCACACCAGAACAAATATCCTCTACATTTAAAAGTGATCTATTACCCAAAGAGACATCATTACTCAACGCTTTTCTAACACAATATATTCCATGTTTAATTGGAATGCATGTGAATAATGACACAACATCAAAGCAAATCATGCTCTCATTTTCATTTACAATCAAATCTTTCACAAAACCCACAAATTCTTTGCTGTCTTTTATGACATAGTTGGACTGACCCCCTATAGGCGAAATCAATTTAGCCAAGTACCCCGACAAAGCATATGTGGGGCTTCCTATAAATGATAGGATGGGCCTGAGAAGGACTTCTGTCTTATGAGTTTTCGGAAGTCCATAGAACCTAGGGAACCTCCTCTGCCTTTTTGGTTCTTACATGCTACTGGATGCCAACTCCCCAGGTTCTATGGACTCAGAGGCCTTTTTCAGGATAAACATGTTTTTTTTTTTTTTATGACTTATAACATCTCTTATTTACAACTCACAAAAACATCTGTTTATACCTATTCTAGTTATTACTTGAATTTTATGATTTCTGGTTGATTTTTTTTTTTTTTTTTAAATTTGGAGCCTTGAAGTGTCCCGGTTAATCTGATCCCAGTAAATCGAGAGTCTGCTGTGTATATATACAAGTTGATCAGTTATTATGAAAATCACTGGAGTACTTTCACTGTAATGTACATACAGAGGTGGAGGTAACCCCCCTGGTGCCGTCAGACAAATAACACTGTAATGTACATGTGGGTGTACATGCACCTTTTTGATATGGTAGTCTTTGGGTAGTAGACACAAATTCTGTAATTTCAAGGTTGAGCCTGCATGCTGCCATAAAGTGCACAGTCCATTGTTATCTATTGTGCTGGTAAATTGGCTTCAGTAAAACAGGTACAGTGAAATTGTAAACTCTTCTGGCCTTGGCGTCAGAATATAAAAGGAAATTTGTTATTACCATAGGTCACTAAAATTTTTGTTCTGTGTTTGTATTTGACTTTTTATTACTTAGTCTGCATGGTTTAGTCTCCTTTCTGATGCACTATTAAAATACAAAGCAAACCAAATCATATCAAATCCTTTGTTATCCAGCAAGCCATAATTTAAATGAATTCATGAAATATGATTACAAATTACCTTGTGTATACTGCATGGTTTTTAGGAATTTCATTTCATACAAAATAAATTTTCTGTTTATACTATTGAATGGCATACCATTAAGATCAGAGGAGTTCGTGAGATGAGAATATTAACGTTTTGAATAGTGTAATATGGATTTGAACACATGGTGTGAATGCCTCTGTACTTGCATGCTGCACAAGGTTGGAGTCATAAAGGTTAAAAAAAAATCAATAATGGTAAATAATGGCAGTAATAATAATAATTTATTTATCCCTATTTTATGTTACACTTTTTTGGGAGATAACAGCAAAAAGGGAGGGAGAACACATAAGCCAATGGCTTTTTAGTGGGTGTTCCCTTAAAAAAACGATGAATAAACAAATATACAATTGAAAAATATACAGTTCTGAAATTGTACAGGTAATGTACAACAGATAAGATATAAATAAATTTGAGTTTTTTGTACATTTCTTTACAGAAGACTTCGAAAAGCATCACTACTTATAATATCGTTGTGAACATTTTTACAATTAAATGAGGAGAGAAAAATGATGAAATGACTGTACAGAAATTTACAAACTATTTGCCAACTGCTTCCTTTAACATTTGCACATTATTTCCATGTTGGTGTTTTTAAAATCCAGGAGCTGAGTGGAAAGTAATTTGAATCAGACATCCCTGGTGATGTGTTCAATTAGTAGTTTCTTGAATTGGCTTAGTGAAGTGACATTTTTGATTTTTGCAGGAAGTTTGTTTCAGGTTTTAGGAAGTTTGTTTCAAAGACTGCCTCGGCTTTCTGTAACAGTTGGTAGATGCTGAGGAGTCTCACTTCCTTGTATCTCGAACTAACCGATGCATTCCAAGGAAGGCCCAAAATTGAACGAATGGGTCGATTGAGAATGGAGTTGATTCTTGCAAGGTTTTCTTGGCTGGTGGTACCCCATGAGATGATTCCATAGGTGAGGTGTGGCTGAATTAAAGAAAGGAATACTAGTCTGAGAAGGGAAGGAGACACCCAGGCAGAGGCCCTGGCAAGTATTCCCGCTAGTGACGAAGTTTTCTTTTGTAGGGTTATCATTTGTTTTGCCCAACTTAGCTTATCATCTAGCCAGATTCCGAGAAACTTGGTTTCATTCACCATTTCAAGTTGTTTTTCTTTGTATGTTATGTCTAAATCAATATTTAGAGGTTTGTTTTTTGTTCTAAACACCATGTATTTTGATTTTTCTGGATTCAGTATAAGCTGATTCTTTTGAAGCCAACTATGCATCACAGAGAGCAAGGCAGAGATTTTGAGTTGAGGCTGATTAGGGTCTTTATCTGTGATCAGGATGGAAATATCATCGGCATACACTACTAGGTGAGAAGATGGAAGAAGAGAGAGAAATTCATCGATGTAAAGAACAAATAGGATAGGTCCAAAAATGAGCCTTGAGGTACTCCCCTGGAGAAATAACAGATGTCGGAGTATGAGTGATTTGTTCTTACAACAAACGGCCGATCAGTAAGGTAGTCTTCAAGGAGAAGGTTAATTTTCCCTCACAAGCCAAGATTATTGAGTTTATTAAATAGAATATTATGGTTTATGCAATCAAAAGCTTTAGATAAGTCAAGAAACAGTGCTATAGCATAGTGACCCTTTTCAAGACTATCAATGATCCTTGAGCAGAAGTCAACAATTGCAAGGTCAGTGGATCTTTTAGAGTGATAAGCATACTGTTGTTGATGGATGAGCTGATTTTCTTCAAGAAAACCCATGAGTCTGCTATGAAGAATTTTGCAAAAACTGAGAGTAAAGCTATTAGGCAAAAGTTGTTGATAGTTACAACGGTTTCCCTTTGGAACAGGGATGATTATTGCTTTTTTGAGTTGAGAAGGGAATTTACCAGATTGAAAGGAGAGATTGAATATATACTTCAGTGGCATAAGAATTGAGCTAAGGACTCTATTAGTGCTGGGCACCTTCGTAGCCAGGTAGGCAGGAGCAGCAGTGCGTAGCACACGCTTCTTGATTAGACCGGGGTTCGAGCCCGTGACCACCAAATACAGAGGATGCGGAAAGGTCAGGAAATGACCACTGCATATCTCCGGAGCAATATGGCCTTAGTTGCTAATGCTCCTAAAAACCAAATAACAAACAACATACAAACATCTGTTAGTCTTTACTCTATTAAATAAAATAACTCTATTTTCTTTTGTCACATTAGTTTACAAGATCTCCATATGTGGTGTCTTCATTGTGATTAGAAGAAAATGCTGACTAATATGGAGATGGCTGGTCAGAGCTGTCTACTAAGCAGTTGATTTAACAATCTTAAAAAATTTTACTGGAAAGGAGATATATTGCAAAATGGATTGTATCATTTAATCACAATAAAATTATTAAAGTATTCAGTCAGAAATGCAGAGATTGAATATAAGATCTGAACTAATGCATAATATAATTGAGTATTCCTAACTGAAAATTCTTTGTGGTATTTAAATTTCTGATTGTTATCCTCCCCCTTCCTGATTAGGACTAGCTGACCAGGCTCTGTATTATTATAAGAAAGCTCTTGCTTGTGAACCTGCTCTGAGTTGTTCAGAAGATGAAAAGGTAAAAAATAAAATTCTACCAATTTCTTTTAATTATTGTAAGTAAAAAGCATATTTATATGCCCTACAGAGAGTATTTAACAGTTATATAGTTTTTAATGACTAGAACAACTCTTTAATTCAAATATCCAAACATTAAATGTCCATATCTTTTTTTGGCAGGCTTTTACTACAAAGATGATTCAAATATAATGACAGTTTATTTATACAGCAAAATCCTGCCATAGTTAATAATATTTTAATGAAAATATTTTTAGGCACTGGATGACTTTCCTTGTAACCAGTGCTTGATAAGTCTCATAAGGTTCAATATATTGAATTATGTTCCAAGTCAATCTTCCCCACACTGGGTGGAAAAGATCTGAGTTCAAGTCCCTTTGGTCACAGAAGGAATTTTTATGGGCCTTTTTCGCAACATGGCTGAGTTAGTCAGTCTCAGGCGAGCGTAGCATGGTTTTCTCCCGGAAACTCAGGTTTTTTTGTCCAGCAAACAAAAAATCAACTACAGAACACATGCAATTTACAGACAGTATACATGAAGCAACATGGCCTTAGTTGCCAATGCTCCTAAAACCCAACCAACAACTACCAAGTCAACCTGTCCCTAAATGTACTGGTTTACATTGAAAGAAAGATTTTATATGAAAATTATGAATGACACTGACACTGTGATTTATAATATATTACAAATAATATATTATTGCTATTCTCCTGAATAAGGAAATGGAGGATGTAAAAGATTTGGCAAATGAATTCAGGATCGATCACACCCTCTAGAGTGTTTTCCACAGTTTTGAATGGCTGTGCTCAAATTAAGCATAATCATTTGAGCAATTCTTTGGAGATCCACCAGAGGTTTTTTGTTCACATAGTTTCAGTAACATCTGTTTTAATTACAGATCTGAAATCAATAAAGTTGTGTGAATGAGGAAATATGGACAAAATCAGTCATTGTGAAGTAAATATTTGGGGGAAAAGAGCTAATGCCAAAGGCAGTTTGTTCAGATATGTTTACAGCATTGGGGAGGATTCCATGTTTCAGAAGCAGCTGCAGAATTTAAACAAGGGGGAGAGAGACTGGAAGATGACTCACACTGTGGAAGATCTGCAACTTCCATCACTCCAGAAGTTAACACTGTGTGTGATCTGGTTATGAGTATCGGCAAGTGACAGTTCGTTACTTTGCCAGCATCTGGGCATCTTATCTGAACCTCTGTACCATATAATAACAGAGGTTCTTGCTCTGAAAAAGGCATCAGCATAAGGGATCCCAAAGTTGACAGCAGATCAAAAATGCACAAGAGTTATTAAGTCAAGTGAATATTTGCATCATTCCAAATAAATTTCCTTGCAAGGTTTGTGACCATGGATGAGACGTGGGTCCATTGTTTTCAGCCAGAGACAAAGGAGCAGTCCAAACAATGGAAATACAGCTCTTCCCCTCCCCCTTCAGAGAAAACCAAGTTGATTCCTTCTGCTGGCAAGGTGAAGGCATCAGTTTTTGGGATACTGATGGAGTGCTGCTAGCAAATTACTTTCAGAAAGGGCAGACACTTCACAGGGGCATGTTAAGCAGACCTTGTGAGTTATTTGCATGAAAACATCAAAGACAAACACCAAGGAAAATTCAACAAAGGAACCTTGTTCCACCAGGATGACATACTTGCTCACAGGTCTGTCATCATCCCATATTTATCAGATCTAGTACCATCGGAGTTTCGCTTGTTTCCTAATTTGAAAATATATCTGGCCGGAATCTATTTTTCCACCAACAGTGATGTTGTGGCCCCAATGGATACATTCCAGGAGGCCTGAAAGAAAACTTTCTTCGCACTGGCATCAATACATTGCTGCATCGGTGGCAAAAGTTTAACCCAAGCACAGTACTAAGTACTATAGGTTCTAATACCTCTCGTGTTTGGGGTTCTCATAAAAAAAAAAAAAGTCTATCAACACCAAAGCTAGCTATGTTGAAAAGTAATATTCTTAGCAGACTCCTCAAATAAACTGTTCATACTCAGACTGCAAACTTTTAAAATGCCCCCCCCATAAAATAAAGTGGAAATTACTATTTCTATATACAGGAACTCCCTGACTTACGTAAGTCAGAATTTCGCCCATGCTTGTGCAGCACTCGCTGAATTGATTGAATCAAAAAATAAATGTTCAACGAACGTGTTAAATAGAATTATTTATTCTATTTGTTCAATTTTTTATCTCATGCTCAGAAAAAATTACAAAAGTGTGCAATTTAAAAAAATTTAAAAATTATAAAATTACAAAAAAAGTGAGGAGACGGGCATAACTATCAGTAAGTTTTACCTTTCAAGCATCGTTGCCAGAATCGACGTCTTCAGCTGATAAGTATGCCGCTGTGGAGGTTGAGAGCTGTGGAGATTTAGAAGGGGTCAGTGTCTTTCAGTTCCTTTCATCGTAGATTTCTTTGCAGCAAGCAAGCATATCATTCAGCTCTCTGTTAACGTTTAAGAATCACTCACTGTCAGGATCCATCTTCTCAAACCTTCCCGTTGGCGATGCAATTTCACGAAATGCCTTGCCATCTCTTTGGTGATAAAGCATCTCAGATCCTCATTTGGTTCATCTTGAGCTTCATCAGCATTTTCTTTTCATTATCACTGCCTGCAAGTCAATAAATTCTTCGTTAGATAATTCCTTCTGTTCTTTCTCTATTAACTGCATGTCTTTGGCATCAACCTCCAACTGAAGCAGCTCTGGAACCTTTACAATCTTATCTGTAATCTCTTCATATAATTCATCTTTTTCATAGCCTTTTACATGCCGTGGGCATATTTTCTTCCATGTGCCATTTAAACAACTTTTAATAATTTCCGCCCAGGCCTTATTAATGTTTAAGATGGCGTGGTAAATATTGTAAGAATTCCAAAAGTTTCTTTAACTTAAAATTTTTCTCATCGTCTAATGCAGACAATGCCCGAGCAAATGTTGTGCGTAAATAGTATGCTTTTAAATTTGAAATAACACCCTGATCCATAGGTTGGGTGAGTAAAGTCATGTTTGGCAGTAGAAATATGACTCTCACATTCGAATTGAAATCATCTAGATGCGTAGGATGTCCAGGAGCATTATCTAATAGAAGCAAAATCTTGAAAGGAACATCGTTCTCTTTACAATATTTTTCAACCTCGGGAATGGAGCAGCATTTAAACCAAATCTCCAAGAAAGATATTGTTATCTGTGCTCTCTGGTTCAATCGGAAATGCACGGGTAGGGTGGCTTTATTGATGCCCTTAAATGCACGAGGATTTCCAGAATGGTACACAAGCAGTGGTTTAAATCTGTAATCTCCTGCTGCATTAGCCCCAAGCAAGAGCATGGTCCTATCTTTTGACACCTTGAAACCTGGCATTTTTATCATCTGCAAACCAAGTTTGCAGATGATACAAAGGTTGGCAGGGTGATTAATGACAATAATGAAGGTATCCTGCTGCAGCAAGATCTATAAAAATTAGGCAAACTGGCTAATAAATGGCAATTGAAGTTTAAAATTGACAAATGCAAGGTACTACATATGGCTAGCATTAATCCCAGAGTAATGTGTGTACACTCAGAGTAGTGGAAAATGGGGGTAATTGTGTAGTCTGATATGAAGTGATCTGAGCAGTGCAGACAGACTGCCAGTACAGCTCATGGGGGGTTTTATCAATGATATTCAGGAATTTTGCAAGCAGGGATAAGGAGGTGATTATCCTTTACAAGTCTGAAGGCTTCATTTTAGGAAGGATGTAGACTTGCCAGAATGAGTACAGAGAAGGGCTACAAGACTGGTGAGGGGAACGAAGGGATGCCTTACCAAGAAAAGCTTAAGTTTTGCAAATTGCAGCTTTTGGAGACTAGGCACATGCAAGGTGATCTGATTGAGGTATTTAATGGCTTGAGAAAACTCAGTGCTAATGGGATTCTTTCTCTTGTTCAAACTATGTACATGAGGGGCATGAATTCAAATTGGGGAAGGATGGTTTCAGAATAAATGTATGGAAGTTTGCCTGCAGTGAGTAGGTAGCTCACTGTTGGAATAAGGTTCCAGTTGTGGAAGTGCGATAGTTTAAATTAATTCAATGAAGAACTAGACAAACTAGGAGAGGATGGATAGGTGAAGTGTGGGGTGTTTTTTTCTTTTCTTTTTTTTTTTTTTTTTGGCTGATGATTGCTTACTTTCTTGCAGCATTGGTTCACTTGATATTGATAGTTTAACTATTGATTATCCTGCTGAGATTGCTGAAAATTCTAATTAATTCTACTAATACTAATTGTATAGAAGTTGAGGACATTCACAGACATCTTGTGGGAATGGAAATTAGCTAGAAGGAAGATAACATTTTTGTATATCTGGTGTCTCTCAGATGCCAGACAGAAAATGAATGGGGGAGGGAAAAAAACCTTATAACCAGTTGGAGAATATTGGTGCAAAAGCTGCACAGTAGGATGTGATTTCATTTACAAATTTTAAAAAAATAAATAAACTTTTTTTAGAGTGGCATCTGCCAGATACCTTACTTAGTAACAGAAGGTTAAATAAAAAGCCATGTGCTTCTCCGTTGGAGCAGAACTTTTTATTATAGTGTGAAATCAAGGTAACTAGTAGCAAAGTGCCTCTGCAATATGCGATCACTGCACTAAGTAGCAAACCCAGTTGCTTATTAAAAAAAAAAAAAGAGCTTTTTTTATTTTTTGAGAATTTTTTCCACTTCATTTTTTGTTACTTTTGACAGTAATTTAACTATTGTTGGGTAGTCAGATCAAAATAAGAACAAATTAATATTTAAAAGCATTTTTGCTTTTAAATATTAATGTAAATATTTAAATATTAATGTGCTCTGCACACATTTTTGCAAAATTTCAAAAATGGAAATTTAAGTTTTAATATTGACAAAGGCAAAATACTGCATATGGGTGGCAGTAATAACTACAAACATGAAAAATTATTTAAACAT
The DNA here is from genome assembly GCF_048544385.1 of Mastigoproctus giganteus. Lineage (NCBI taxonomy): Eukaryota > Metazoa > Arthropoda > Arachnida > Uropygi > Thelyphonidae > Mastigoproctus > Mastigoproctus giganteus. The sequence goes on from NC_143587.1 coordinate 120,801,873, forward strand.
ATATAATGCTATTTATTAAAAAAAAAAAAGTATCTTTATTTCACAACTTTAATTGTTTTGTTTTGAACAGTGTCTTTAAATAAGTAAACTGTACAACGAAGCTACATGCAAATTCTACAAAAGTTCATTATAGCTTTCTGTATTTCAATACAAAGTTTTTTCAATAAATTAGAAGAATAAAATAGAGGTTGTTTAAATCTTTATAGGTGTACTCTGTCTACATGCTAGCACATGGTTGTAGTTATTGACAGGACTTGAACCAGACATTTTCAACCACAAGTGTGATAAACACTTTTGGAAAATGCCTTGATAAGGAACTGCTGTGGTTTTGTTTTTATTTTATTTTTTTTACACCATGGCAAAGTTAGGTGAGGATTACATAGTTTTATCCTATAAAACAGATGAACTGAACCTTATACTAACAGATCTACCAACCCCTTATGGTTTTGGTTGCCTTAATTCAAATTAAAAACAAACAAGCAGCTCCCTGAAGTTGTAATGTTTAAATAAAGTGCAAGTTCAGTGGTATCTATCAGTTATATAAAACACTTCTTACCATTATGCTGCTTTCATATGTTTTAATATATTTTTTTTTTGTTTTGATTTTTTTTTTCAGCCTCTGTTTGATCTCAGTCATGAAATTGTATATAACTTGGTGCAGATCTATCAAGCAAGTGGATCTTATGACTTAGCACGATACTATATCCAAAATTATTGTGTTGTATAATGTATAGTGATATAATAGGTATATCACACAAAAAGAGGTACCTTTGACATCATTATCAGTGATCATTTATACTTAGATACTGAGGAGTAATGAAGTATAGGAGAGATTTAACCTCACTCTTGTTGTGCCTCTATTTTGTTGGTTAAAAGCTTACTTTTTTATATTTTTTTTACCCCCATATTTGTGTGTGTTTATATGTATATAGGATAAATTTTGATTCTAAAAATAAAAATTTTCTAATTTAAAATGAGAAGTTTAGTTAATTTTGACAATACACTTATCTACTAAATCATCCATATAAAGATATACTGTACACACACACACAACAGTAGAATCCTAAGTATCTTAAACAACTGGGATGAGAATCATTTGGGTAGTCAGTATTTTCAAAATTTATTTTAAAATTTGTCCAAAGTGTAAAAGGAAAGAAAAAAAAATTGTTTGAAAATTACAGTAATGTGCACATGAAACAGACAGGAATAAAATTACACATTAGTGAATAATAGACTATGCCAGTTTCATCAGCAAAGGCCATAGTTAATGAAAACTACAGCTGATGCAGTTTGTGTTTTGTCTCAAGTTTTTTTGCATTGCTATTGAAACCAAAGAATATATTAGATTTGTTGAATGAGAAAACAATTTATGGAGAGTTCAATTGAGGAAATATAATAAATAGAAATTTAAGAAGTTTGCTTTATATGAGAAAGTCAAGCAGGCTGGGTAGGTAACCTGTGGCATACCAGCCACATTGAACTTGGCTAAAAAAATTTAAATCCCTACAAATTAAATGACAAATTTTTATTTGCAGTACTCTAAATAATGGTGAATATGTTGCCTTTTTGAAAGTGAAGTTTATATATGTATTATCAAAAAAGAATAAATTTCATGGATATTTGCTTAAATCAGTTAAATCATGGTTTGATCCATATATACCTTCATTCAGTGCTACATATGAGTGGAATCATGGTTTGATCCATATATACCTTCATTCAGTGCTACATATGAGTGGAATCATGATTTTATTACATTCTTATGGTAGTTTTGTTTCTTACAGTTAAACATTAAATGCGTCAATTTCTTTGAGTGAAATTGGTGGGTGGGTGGGAATGAGATAATGGAAATTTCGGATTGCTGGTATTTGGATAATAGAATGTCACTGTATTAGATAGTTTTTTGCGGTTTTTTTTTTTTTTTTTTTTAAGAAATCAAATAAAATCAGCTGCACAAGTTTGAAAGCCAAGTTTATAGTTAATTGTTTAGAAATTTCAAAATTATTTGAATTTTCATTCTATATGACAACATATTTTTGAGCTCCCAGGAAAATGCATTGATCTTTGGATTAATGAGACCTACAGACTAGCATTTGGTACCATTAAAAAGATCTTCTTCTGGAGCACCCTGAGGAGGATTTCAACATACTTGGTTCAGGTAAGCCAAGTAATATTTGATTGAAGTTTATGCTTTTCCAGTGGGTCAAAGCGGTTCGTCATCACAGGGATAGTGCTGGTAAAGTGTTTGGCGTGGCTTTCCAATCAATTCATCTCTGTTACTTGGAATTTTGGCCTATAAACATCATTTGGAGGTGTAGCTCTTTGACACTTATCTATAGATACATCTTCTGGCCACTCTCACCTATTATTTTCAGAGATATGGCCCCTTTCACTTCTCTTCTTTTGTTGTCAGCCATCTTGAAAATTCCTTTATTGAATTTGCCAGTGTTGAGATCTTGGGAATATCAATGCTTAGGGAGGCAATAGTGATGTAATCCAAAAGGATGCATTGAGGATACCCTACCATAAGCTTTTGGTGAACATTTGTAACCTCAATTAGTTGGAATTTTTTATTATTTAAATGGCACCCTTAATACAGCCACAAAATTTGGAAGTCATTGAAACAATGCTTTTAGTAGGATTTGTTCTGCTGTACACAACAGTAGGACCTGGTCTTATGCAGAAATATTCACGCTGTAGTCTCAAGGATATAGATTTTCAAACTGGGTTTTGTGAAATCATAAGATTTCTGATGAGGGAGGAGTGTGATTTTACAATCTTTGTTTTCCCTTTTTTTTTTTTTTTTTTTAAGGGGACAAATAAAAAAAAATTGTGGGGTAAATTATTGACAATAATTTAATTTGGATCAAGAAATATCCAAGATTCAGGCCTAGAGCAGTGGCTTTCAAAGTGTTATCTGGACAATTCAGGGTTCCAAAGAACACACTTCTGGAACCACTTTTTAAACATTCTGCTAAAATCACAGAATTTTTTAAAAAATTCTTTGATCTTATTTTTGTCTGACAAATACAGCTATTGTAAACACCTAAGAATAGTTTGCCGTAATTGTTTAGTTCAAAAGCCATAAAGAAAAGAAAACTTTATTCTGCAGGGTTTAATTTTCAACACAGTGTATATGATACAGCCTATGGATTATACTTTCTGATCAGAATTAGTAAAAAATACAAGCCAAAACATCACTTATGTACTGATACAAACCAATGAAATGTTACTACTTCAAATATTTAATACACTTATAGCAAAGCAAAGCTGTATGACTTTTCTTTTTAAATAAATTTGGTAAATTGTGGACTTATAAAGTCAGCTGGCTGCCAAACTATCATGAATTCCTAAGACTAAAGTGTGTTTCTTTACAACAGTTGAACGTCTTCTTGCCCCAAATAGAATTCATAGAGAGCAGGTTGCTAACTGAGTTTTTAAAAGTGTTAAATAAAATTGTAAGTTTAATTTAAATATAACTATTTGAAGAACCAATTGATCATCCAGTAGGACTCTTTGCTTAAGTTTTCTAGAAGTCGATTTCACCAAAAAATAAAAAAAAATTTAGTTTCCAGTATGATTGAAGATAAAGAAATAGATATTTTGCAGTATCAGCTCTGTCAATTTCAGTAAAAGAATTTACTAATGCCATTATGCACAAAGAAAGAATTGACATATCAGCTGTGTGGTACTACAATCAGGATAGTGCAAAATGAAAAAGACCTGGGGGGTAATTGTAAAGTAAGTTATGAAGTTCTCTGAGCAATGCAGACAGCTCATGGGATTTTGCCATGATATACAGGAATTTTGCTAGCAGGGATAAGGAAGGTGATTATCCCATTATATAAGGCAATGGTTAGGCTGCATCTTGAGTACTACATACAGGTCTAGAGGCCTCATTTTAGGATGGGTGTGAATCTGCTGGAATGTATGTGGAGAAGAAAAGGGTGCTCTTACTACAAAAGGCTTCATTTCTGCAAATTGTAGCATCTAGAAACTGGACACCTGCAAGGCAATTGCTTGAAGTGTTTAAACTTTAAATGGATTGAGCAAGTTCAATGCTGATAACATTGTTCCTCTTGCTCAGACTACATGTATGAAGAAGCATAAATTCAAATTAAGGAAGGATGGTTGCAGGATAGATGTGCAGAGGTTTGCCTTCAGCCAGCAGGCGGTTTATTTTGATGAACAAACTTTCATCTGTTATTGTGGAAGTGGATAGTTTGAATAAATTCAAGGCAGAACAAGACAAACTATCGGAGGGCATGAATAGGTGAAATGAATTCTCCCCCCCCTCCTTTTTTTTACTCTCCAGAAATTAAAATGAATAAAAAATTAATGCAAAATGATTACAGTAAAAAATCAATTGAACACAATTCAAAAATTAGCCAGAATTCAAAAAACAAGTTTAAAAAAAATTAATTAAAAAATAAATTAAACGTAAATTTTTTCAAAACAGTTTCCCTTCCTGAAGCAGACAATGCTTTTTAACTGTCATGATCACAGGAATGGAAATTCCTGTAATCAGGAAGGGAAACTGTTTTACAAAATTTGTTAAATTTTAATTGATTTTTTAATTATTTTTTTTAAATTGTTTTAGCAGTACTATTAGTAGAGGCATACAATGCAAGAAAGCAAGCTTATGCAGCATCAGCCAAAAAAAAAAAAAAAAAAAACACCATTCATTCCAAATGCCTGTCCAACTCAGCCTTAAATTCATTTAGGCTATCAAGCTTCCACAACAAAAGATGGAAATCTGTTCACCAATCAACCACCTGCTAGTAAAGGCAAATTTCCGCACATCTATTCTACAAGTGTCTTTCCTCAATTTGACTCTATGCCCCCTCAGGTTCTTGATCTGAGCAAGAGGAAGAATCCCATCAGCATCCAGCTTGCTCAAGCCATTCAAAGCCTTATACACTTCAATCAGATCACCTCGCAGGTGCCTACTCTCCAGGCACTGCAATTTGCAGAACTAAAGTCTTTCTTGGTAAGAGCACTCCTTTGTTCCCCTCACCAATCTTGTTGCCCTTCTTTGTACTCATTCTAGCAACTCTACATCCTTCCTAAAATGAGGCCTCCAGACCTGTACACAGTACTCTAGGTGTGGCCTGACCATTACCTTGTACAATGGGATAATCATCTCCCTGTCCCTGCTAGTAGAATTCCTATATATCATTGACAAGACTCCATGAGCTGCCCTGGCAGCCCATCTGCACTGCTCAGCAAACTTCATATTTGACTGACCAATTACCCCCAGTTATTTTTCACTTTCCACTTCCCTGAGTGTAGTACTGCACAGTTGGTATGTTTCTCTTGGTTTATTGCTACCCATATGCAGTACTTTGCATTTGTCAATGTTAAACTTCAGTTGCCACTTTTCAGTCCATTTGCCCAACTTATCTAGATCCAGTTGGAATAGCATACTATCTTTACTGTCATTAACAACCCTGCCAACCTTCGTATCATCTGCAAACTTGGACATTAATCCTGATATACCTTCATCAATATCATTGATGAATACACAAAACAACAATGGGCCCAGCACCAAACCCTGGGGCACTCCACTAATAACGTTTGTCCACAAAGAGCAGTATCCATTGATTACCACTCTTTGTTGTCTCCCACTCAACCATCCCTTTATCCATTGTACCAACTTACCCTTAATGCCATACTTTTCCAATTTGTACAGTAGTCTTCCATGTGCAACAGTATCAAAAGCTTTCCTAAGATCCAAGTATGTGATATCAAAATTACTTTTTGCATCCAGTTCCTTTGTGATCACATCGTAGTATCAGATTGGTCAGACAAGACAAGCCCATGCTATATCTTAACTATTACTGCAGTCTTGTCCAGATGATCCTGGAATGCTTCTTTAACCAGTGATTCCATTATTTTCCCTGGAACACAAGTTAAACTAACAGATCTATAGTTACTTTTGTCACCTTTTGAACCCACTTTGTGAATTGGTGATACATTTGCACACCTCCAGTCCATGGGGACCTCCCCCTGAGTCGAAGGCTCTCTCATAATTATTGCCATAATTATGAGAGAGCATTTTAATTTATTTTATTTGCTTTAATTTCTAGAGTATTATACAGAAGTGTTCTATGTATCATATTGAGGTAAATTTCTCTTATTCTTCTATAAATATTGATATCAACATAAAATGTATTAAGCACCATAGCTCTGTTTTATACTATCATATTGAAAACAAAAGACAAATGCAGTAAAGTCTATAAAATCTGGCACTATACGGTCTGGAATTCTTTAAAATCTGGCATGTTTTACAAACCACATATATTAATAAAACAAACTCTCACTCATATCAAGAATTATATTTGTCTTTAAAAATCCATGTAAAAAAGAGTGACTATATTGATGCTTTCATCTGTTTTTGCAGCCAGTAGGATTTAAACTGCATGGTTAATGCAGTGGTCTTAATTCTCATAGCATAATAAACTTGCTGTTGCAACAAGTTGCCCTGGTATTGCACTACTCTCAAACAGATGTCCTCTTCAAATGTTAATTGGCCATATGTTTAAAAAATGAGACTTGTATGACAGCTTGTTCCAGGACTAACTGATCCCTCATTTGATAGCAGGTAGTTTCTAGTAACAACATGCAGACAGTTTTCAAAGTTGTAATATAGGTAAACCTATCTGTTGAAAGTAGTGCAATACTAGGGCAACTTGTTACAAAAGTAAGTTTACTCTACTGTGAGAATTAGACCATTGCAGTATCCCTGCAGTTTAAACCCTGCTCACTACAAAAACAGATGAAAGAACAAAATAGTTATAATAAATGTTTACAGATGTAAGTAAGTTCATTGTTTTCACTTAGTATTTATTGAAATTCTCTAAAACTGCACAACCACTAGTTATGCCTCTCTAAAATCTGGAAAAGTTTAAAATCTAGTGCCTCTCAATCCCCAAAGGTGCCAGATTGTCAAGATTCCGTACTCTAATTGATATTACTGTTTTCACTTAATGTTAACTTGCAAAAAAAGTTTTTTGTATATTACTATTGGTGTAATTTTTAATTATTGACAGCTGTGTGGACTTGAATGGTGTAAACAGAGGAAACACCCACAAAAAATGTTTAATAAGAACATATATATATATATATATATATATATATATTCAAAAAGTAACAAAAGTATATAAAAGTATAACAGAAATTGGCAAACAACATACTTAAATAATTCAGTATAGAAATTTAAGTATAAATTTATAACTTAATATACTTTTTTAGAGTAACAAATATCATGTCAGCTATAAACAAAATCCTTAAAAACTTTTGTTTGAAACAACACTAAAAGCTATAATTCATATAAGATTGCTGTCTCGAACCTATACCGAGAACTATATAGCATTCAAAACTAGAATTAGGAATAATCTAATGTTTTATTTTCCCTAAAAACTTAAATATCCTTTTCATATGCAGGTCAGTCTTCACTGAATACGTCAAGTAGCCTCTACTGGGCATAAGGTAAAAGATACACATATTAATTTTAAAAGAAGGTGTAATTACTTTATATTTTATAAAGATAAATGAATATTTTAAGGTATAGATTTAAAAACTATCACCGAGTAGTAAACAATACACTGAGTTAGATATTCAACCTTCTATGGAATGTGTTAATATAATATAGCTGTTGAATTATATTTGGAAAAAAAAATAAGTACTTCATTGCTTTATCCCAAGGACTGTTACTATTACCATTTCAAATTAACACCAAACTGTTACTATTACCATTTCAAATTAACACATGGTATAAAATAAAAAAGTAGATGAGTCAAATTTTGGCATAATTATACTATAGACAAGATAAATTTGTGACAGTGAATAAAGAAGCAACTTAATGAATTAATTTAACCAAACAAAACTTTCTATGTACATAAAAAAAATACAGACATCCAAGGTTCAATATTGCACAAAAGAAAAGATTAGGTTTCCCAATTCACAGTTGAAGGGTTAATATCAGGATTTTATACTTTTTGATATTTAAAGTCCATTTAATATGACTCAAATTTGTGAATTTCATTGAAAACTAAATTTTTTTGTTTCATTATATCTGTACAAATGTGTGTATTCATTATTGTGCAAGCTGAAATACCTAATAGCTCACAAGAAAATGCCCTACTCCTGGTTAAGTGCAGTCCCATCTAAAGAGACCTTAAAGAATTTTTCCGACGTACAACAGGATTTGATCGAAATCACTTCTCCAAATAAGAAATAAGTAGCAAAACCACTATACTGTCACAGAGGACAATTCAGTGCAGAGCCTTCATATATTAACCCTCCTCATGCAGTGAATTTGTTTTGCAATGTGAATTTCAGTAGTAGTAACTCTAAAATTGGAGTGATTATGAAACAATACACAGAGGATATCTGATTTACATTTTATATTTGTTATTAAGTTACAAACAATTAGTTTGGTGTTTTTATTTATTTCTTTTTATGTAATTTATATAATAAACCATTATATCCCTCAAGTTTGTTACTCTGGGTATTCATATTTATCTACTGCATAAAGCAGCAGGTTTTCCTCTAGGAGAGGACATACATATAAAATAATCTATAACAGTCTGTGGTAAAAACTGGCCAAGCCAAGCACGTATTTTAAATGTAATGTCAGATGGATTGTAATAAAGCAAAGGATCTTCTGCTGTTATGGCATCTTCAATAGAATTTATTACCTCATAGATGTTTGGGTTTGCAGATTTCATAAAGTTAAGGACTAAAGCTGTAAATTCTTCAAAATATTCAATTCCATATATTTCCTTTATATTCTGTGGGGTCTGCCTATACGTTCTAGCAATAGTAGTTCCAGTTGTGTCCAAGCTGGAGAAATCAGTTCTGAAACAAAACAGGGAAAAAAAAAATTATCTACTATTATTTTACATGTAGAACATTGCTTCATTCTGTAGCAGTGAGAAAACCAGGTTTTCTACTTAGTGCACATTGTGGGGACACTTCACTGTGAGTCATCTTTGCATCACTAAATAAAAAGCACTACCCATATCTATGTTTTTGTCCTTTTTAGGATCTTATCAGAGCAAAGGTAGGCACTGTGAAGACCTGTTCAGGTCTGGGTTATCACTGGGTTGAACAACACAGTGATAAGATAAACTCAAATAGATTTAAGGCAAAAGTCACATGCTTTGAGAGCTATAAAACATTATTATACATGAAGGGCATAGCCTCATTCTGTAAGTAGCAACTGCTGTTATTTAAAAACCTTTATCATCCAACAACAGAAAAACCTTGCCAAAATATGATGTAGAGTCTTATAATGCAAGGGCATTCCCCACAACATGCAATGACTAGTCACTATAAGAAATATACAAGGAATTCTCCACTAAATTGGATGGCTGAAGTCAAGAGCTTTCAGCCCATTCCTTCACATTTTAAAACTAATATTTTCCAAATTACAAATTAGTCTGACAAATTAGTTTGAAAATAAGGTAATATGCAATTTTTCCATAGTGCTTTCGTATGATGTTTTATATATCTTCCTCAGTACTTAACAACATTATTATAACCATATAATGTGAATGTTATTAGTATCATGTAATAATAGTTGGATTTTTATATATTTAATTATTAAATACAAAATTAAATTCTATTTTTAAAAATGCATAATTAGTGGCAAGGCATAAACTATGCACTCTTCTAGTGGTCTGTAACCACTAGCAGCAAGAATCTATGCAGCTTTGACTTTTGGCATGTTTTGGTCCCTAACCAAAAAAAAAAAAAAAAAAGGCAAAGGCTCAATTGTCCCTGGATTAGGTTAAAGAAGAAAACCCAGGACCTAAGAATGGCAACTTGAAAAGATGATTTCTTGACTGGAAGGAATATTAATATTGGCACCCCATTAAATAACAAAGCTGCTGGGAGAGAACTTGACATCTGTTAACTGATGTCCACATTAACTGTCAAACTTATCCATATATTCACAATCACCAGCTGATTGTACATATATTATACACTAATGAAAATGAAAGTATTCCGTCACAACAGCATTTAACCAAACTGAATGCTCTTGACTTCCTTTTTTTCTTATTATTATTTTTTTGATGTGAAAACATCTATGACAGCACTAGAGTAAAATCGATTGGTAACAAAATTTTCTTGTAACGGAAATGACGCAATTGATGTCACTTCCTATTAGGTGGCTGTTAGATTTTAAATGACATCACTTCCTAAATGGTGCTAATGATGCTAACTCAGTCACTGATTCGGTAGAGTAAGTAAATGATTCAGTAAAGTTCATACTAAGATATGGAAATGACGTCACTTCCTAAATGACACCAACTCAGTCACTAATGTTGATTCAGTAGAGTGAGCAGTGGGTAGTAATATTATGCAAGAATAAAATGCAGACTTGAATAAAATCTGCTTCTCAAGATTTTGATCAACATCTACCTTCCAAGTAGCATAAGTAAGTAAGTTTTGATCAAACCATTCAAAAATTTAAACAGTTTTACTCTAGTGCTGCCATAGTTGTTTTCACATAAAATAAAACATCTTTCATACATACAGTGTACACACAGCTATGCAATTTTTTTGTATGTGGCTCAACTAACAGTGATATTCTGAAAGTGTTTAATTTCCACACTCCAGGCATCGTATTCTTATTGGGCATACATTAAAATACACGTACATAATCTAGCGGAAAATGAAGAAGAGTTGAAAAACACAACAGAAGTAATGAAAAGTTTTCTTAGAATACAGGTTCAAAATTAACACAAAAAAGACAAAAATAATAGTTTCCGGAAAAGAAAGTCAAAGAAAAACAGACAAGATAGAAATAGATAAAAATAGATAAGGAAATTGAACAAGTTCATTTGTACATCTTGGAAGCAACGTACAAGAGGATGGCAAAAGCCATTTAGAAATAAAAAGGAGAATTGCTATAGCAAAAAGAAATCATTTATTGCAAGCAAAGAAAAGAGGAAGAGATTCATGAAAAACCTCTATGAGGAGTATACTGCTGTATGGATGTGAAATCAATAACAGCAACAGACTGGAGGAGAATTGAAGCATTTGAGATGTTTTGCTGGAGAACGTTGATGAAAATCAACTGGAGAGACAAAAAAAAAACGAATGAAGTCCTCAGAGTAGCTGAGGAACAAAGAATAATCAAGAAAATCATAATAAAGAGGAAGATGCAGTTCCTAGTACATCTCTGGAGACAATGATTGGATAGTATACATACTAGAAGGACAGCTTGAAGGGAAAAAAAGCAGAGGACAACCAAGAATCACACCACTTGATGACGTGCTCTGACTCTTAAGAATGAACTACAGGGAAGCAAAACAAAAAGCCCAAATTCAGGTTGAGTGGAGAAAAAAGATCTCTATGGCGACAGGGCTTGGCCCGATGATAATGACATAATTCTAATAGATATTTGAATTTAAAGGTGTGGTTGAGAATGTACAACACCACACATGCCTGTAAGGCTAATATAATGCAGTTAAACATATTTTTTCTGTTCTTGTTCTCTCTCTCTCTCTCTCTCTCTCTCTCTCACACACACACACACACACACACACACACACACACACACACACACACACACACACACACACACACACACACACACACACCAGAGAGAAAACAGTGTAATTCACCAGCAATAATAAACTGGCTTTAGTACATAGATAGAAATGCTGTTTATCATCCTTCAAATGGTTTCCCTACATGCCTTTTAAGACACAGTACAAAATGAAATAAAGTCTCCATTAAAATTCAGCAATTAGCTAGAAGGAATATATACAGATCATTTTGTAGGGTCATTCTGGTAATTAAAATAATTAAAATTACAGTTATCAAATTGTGAAACTATCAGATTGGAGAGAAAGCATACACATTTTGATTTCTGCTTGTTAACATAAAAAAGAAGTTTGCTAATTAAAATAAATTTTGTTGTAATAGACATATACCTGTATAACCAAGGCTCAATGCTGATGACTCTGACACCCCACTTTTTCATCTCCATGCGAAGACCTTCACAAAAGGATAGCGCAGCATACTTGCTCATACAATAAGGAACGGTACCAGCTATTGTAAATCGTCCTAGGAAAGAAGTTTATAAAATATCTTAATATGAATTGCTGAATTAAACATAATATATTCATACTAAAGTTTAGAATTAACCACAATATATATCAAATTTTATCCTCTTTTGCCTGTATTAGAAGATCATATTTGGCCTAATAGGAACAGTAAAAATGAAAGAATAACACGTAAAGTTAGGTAGAGAAACTAAATACTATTGTTACCTATATACTATTTTATATAATTTAAGTGTAAAACAAAGTCTACTTCTGCAAATGCTATTGCTGTGATAAGTTAGATACAAATGATATCTAACCTATCTAACTTTATGAGATAAAACAACCACAGGCTCAGCCTTACAGTTTACAGGACCCAAGCCAGCATACTGACAGCCCTCCCCTCCCTCTGATCTTGTCAGAGGGAGGGGAGGGCTGTCAGTGGGTACAACAGTTTGTCAAATACAGTTTACTTTGCTCCCTTCCATTAATTATTACTCGCAATGGAGCCCTATTTTGTTTACATTTTCTTTATTTATTTTTTTTGCTAAAAATTTGGTTTAAAACGAGCAAAAATGCAGAATTTTTAGGAGATGCCAAGGACCATGGCAGAATAATGAATTACTGATTCCAAGAAAAATTAAATATTTGCATAATAATGTGATGCATATGTTTTTCAGGCCTCCAACTGAAAATTCACTAATAAATACTGGCAGTGCCAGAAGGCATTGTTTTAATGTGCAGTAAACTCAGGAAGAGAGCAAATGAGACATGCAGTACAGCATTATTGCTGTAACATCTCATATTGTGAAATCCTTCATGAGTTGCTTAGCCCTGCACTTTCAAATAAGTAATGCTTTTCCAATAGAGAAGACTATTGTTACTTATTCTCAGTTTAGTGCCACAACCTAGTCAGCAGTTTTGGGAATATTTTTTCCTCTTTAGTGGATGGGTAGGCACTGTGAGTGTATGGGTAAGCAACCTAGAAGTAAAATATTTTCACTTCTAGATTGTCTAGAATATTTAAATATTTTCAACTTAATATTTTAGTAAAATATTAAGGTGATTATTAATTAAAATTTAATATTAGTAAACTATTTTGACCTTATACAAGGTGATTGTCCCCTTGTCAATGGTCAGGCCACACCTTGAGTATTCATACAGGTCTGGAGGCCTCATTTTAGGAAGGATGTAGAGCTGCTGGAACGAGTACAGAGAAGGGCAACGAGACTGGCGAATGGAACAAAGGGTTGCTGTTACCAAGAAAGGCTTAAGTTCTGCAAATTGCAGCGTCTGGAGACTACACACCTGCAAAGTGATCTAATTGAGGTGTATAAGGCCTTGAATGGTTTGAGCAAGCTCAATGCTGATGAGATTCTTCCTCTTACTCAGATTACGCACTTGAGGGGACAAATTCAAACTGAGGAAAGGCAATTGTAGAATAGATGTGCGGAAATTTGCTTGTAGCCATCGGGTGGTCGATAGTTGGAACAAACTTCTATCTGTTGTGTGGAGGTCGACAACTTAAATAAGTTCAAGGCAGAACTGGACAAGCATGTGGAGTGAATGGATGGGTGAAATGGGATGGGTGGGTTTTTTTTTTTTTTTTTTGGATGATGCTATATAAGCTTGCTTTGTTGCATCACATGCCTCTACTAATGCTAATGTCTGCCAGCGGCTACAGCTGATGAGATGTAGAGCAGCTGGCCACATTTAAGATCACAATAGGTGATACTGTTGAATGTGGTGGTAATAATGTTAAGAGTTCTGAGTACAAGATCTAAGGTACAGGGCAATGTCGAAAAAAAGTTGTGAGTTAGAGATAAATTTGAAAGTGTCTACAATTCTGCCTAGATGGAGTACGTGGTGAGAGCCTTATCAATCAATTCGGCACTAGAGAGACTGAGGCTCATGGAGTAGAATTTTTTGCAGCATGGTCTGTGCTTGTTAACTGGAGAGACTGTTTTTACAGGGATGGGATATACTTAAATAGAAAAGGTGCAAGAGTATTTGTTAATGCTATTGAGTCAGTGTTAGGCGGGTCAGAAAACTGATAGCTTGAGAGGATACACAGATGTAGATTAACCATAGGCATAGGTGAAAGTGATTATTGTACTGCTCCTCTTGAGACACACAGCGGCCCGAAAAGTGAGATGTCGGAGATTATAAGGCCTGATGGTATCTTTGAGGAACAAGCAAATATATGGGTTGTGTTAGGGTTGCTAAAGGCAAAAACAAGTGCCATGTATATTTGCTTGTACACTAATGGTAGGAGTATAGTAAACAAATTTGATATATTTGAAGTACTGGTTAAGCCATCAAATGCACACATGGAAGGGCTATTGGAAACACAGTGCCACCCGGAGATAAATGATGGGGAATTTCAATACATTGAGCATGCTGTGTACAGGAAAGACAAAGGGGGGGGGGTAATGTTAAGAAGCACTGAAATCTAAAGCAGTGCACCCAGATGATGGAGCCGATGCAGTGTTGAATTAGTTTGGTGTGACATAAGCAATGGAAAATCTACAATGAGAGTAGCAGTGTGCTTAAGGCCTAAAGACTGATGATCATAACAAACTAGCCAACTATTTGTCTTTACAGACAAATAGTGGACAAGTAAATCATATTGTCTTATAATAGGGTACCTTAAGTTTCAGATATTAACTGGAACTTGTGGGTTGCTCACTCACACAGCAGCAGAAATTTTCGGGATTTAATGAATGACTGTTTTCTACAGCAGCATGTTAGAAAGGTAATAAAAGAAAGTTTTACTCATGATCTGATTATTAATAGTGACTCCCCATACATTAAGATTATCCAGATAAAGGAACCAATAGGTGGCAGTGATCATAAAATATTGATGTGGGATATACTTAAAGATATAACTACTATCAAGCTGAAAGGATTTTGCTTTTGTAAGGGCAACTACAGAGGTCTTAAACAGTTCTTAAATTCCTTTCAGTGGACCAACTTCAAATTCTAAATGGGAGGCACACAGGAAGCTACTAAGCTCTTTATACCAACTAAGAGATAGAGTTCAACATTTAGACCTAAATGGAAGTCAGATGAACTGATGAGATTAGTGGATAAGAAGAAAAATGTGTGGGATGATTTTAAATTAACAGACGTGGAATTCTATAGCAAGTACAAACTAGTCTGCAATCAAGTCACTAATGGAGGTCAGGTTATTGTTATTATTTGGTTTTTAGGAGCACTAGCAACTAAGGCCATATTGCTCCGGGGATATGCGGTGGTCATTCCCTGACCTTTCCGCATTCTCCGTATTTGGTGGTGACGGGCTCAAACCCCGGTCTGATCAAGAAGCGTGTGTTACACACTGCTGCTCCTTCCCACCTGGCTACGGAGGCACCTATACCAAGTCATAAATGGAAGCTAAATGATTTTGTTATATAAGAGAAGAAAGTAAAAGAGAAATTTGTGAGGCTAAAAGTAAATAAAGGGTTTATGGGATCTATCCAGTTATATTAAAAGAAGCAGCAAAAGAGGTAAGCCATAATTACCCTTGGCCATAATTAATAGATTCTCCTTTGATTCAGGAGAGGTTTCTATAGATTGGAAGTTAACTATATAATATCGGTGTAAATACACCATAGTTAACCCATATATTTGAGCTACGATTGTAGCGTAGAAGGCATCGTTTTAAATGTATCTCATAATGTGGTTGCCTTCACAACAAGATAGCTACTATTGAATTACTTCAAATAAATAACGCTTCTCTAGTAGAGAAGGCTACTGTTATTTATTTTCAGCGGTACCACCACCCAGACGATCGTTTCGAAGCTTTTTGGCTTCGTCATCAGTGGGCGGGTAGGTACCCAGGTAATACAACAAGCCATCTCAGTTGCGAAGTTATATCCACATTATGAGAGATGCCAGAAGGGTGTGGTGGTAATGTATTTGGAAAATTAAATGCACTAGGCATAATCCTTATGGGTTTTGATAATTAACTATATAATATCGGTGTAAATACACCATAGTTAACCCATATATTTGAGCTACGATTGTAGCGTAGAAGGCATCGTTTTAAATGTATCTCATAATGTGGTTGCCTTCACAACAAGATAGCTACTATTGAATTACTTCAAATAAATAATGCTTCTCTAGTAGAGAAGGCTACTGTTATTTATTTTCAGTGGTACCACCACCAGACGATCATTTTGAAGCTTTTTGGCTTCGTCATCAGTGGGCGGGTAGGTACCCAGGTAATACAACAAGCCATCTCAGTTGCGAAGTTATATCCACATTATGAGAGATGCCAGAAGGGTGTGGTGGTAATGTATTTGGAAAATTAAATGCACTAGGCATAATCCTTATGGGTTTTGATAATTAACTATATAATATCGGTGTAAATACACCATAGTTAACCCATATATTTGAGCTACGATTGTAGCGTAGAAGGCATCGTTTTAAATGTATCTCATAATGTGGTTGCCTTCACAACAAGATAGCTACTATTGAATTACTTCAAATAAATAATGCTTCTCTAGTAGAGAAGGCTACTGTTATTTATTTTCAGTGGTACCACCACCACCCAGACGATCATTTCGAAGCTTTTTGGCTTCGTCATCAGTGGGCGGGTAGGTACCCAGGTAATACAACAAGCCATCTCAGTTGCGAAGTTATATCCACATTATGAGAGATGCAGAAGGGTGTGGTGGTAATGTATTTGGAAAATTAAATGCACTAGGCATAATCCTTATGGGTTTTGATAATTAACTATATAATATCGGTGTAAATACACCATAGTTAACCCATATATTTGAGCTACGATTGTAGCGTAGAAGGCATCGTTTTAAATGTATCTCATAATGTGGTTGCCTTCACAACAAGATAGCTACTATTGAATTACTTCAAATAAATAATGCTTCTCTAGTAGAGAAGGCTACTGTTATTTATTTTCAGTGGTACCACCACCCAGACGATCATTTCGAAGCTTTTTGGCTTCGTCATCAGTGGGCGGGTAGGTACCCAGGTAATACAACAAGCCATCTCAGTTGCGAAGTTATATCCACATTATGAGAGATGCCAGAAGGGTGTGGTGGTAATGTATTTGGAAAATTAATGTATATGGGTTAACTATGGTGTATTTACACCGATATTATATAGTTAATTATCAAAACCCATAAGGATTATGCCTAGTGCATTTAATTTTCCAAATACATTACCACCACACCCTTCTGGCATCTCTCATAATGTGGATATAACTTCGCAACTGAGATGGCTTGTTGTATTACCTGGGTACCTACCCGCCCACTGATGACGAAGCCAAAAAGCTTCGAAACGATCGTCTGGGTGGTGGTACCGCTGAAAATAAATAACAGTAGCCTTCTCTACTAGAGAAGCGTTATTTATTTGAAGTAATTCAATAGTAGCTATCTTGTTGTGAAGGCAACCACATTATGAGATACATTTAAAACGATGCCTTCTACGCTACAATCGTAGCTCAAATATATGGGTTAACTATGGTGTATTTACACCGATATTATATAGTTAATTATCAAAACCCATAAGGATTATGCCTAGTGCATTTAATTTTCCAAATAGATTGGAAGTGTACAAATGTATCGCCTATTCATAAAGGGAGATCAAAGAGCAATGTGGGTAATTACAGATGCATAAGCTTGACTTCTGTTCCAGGGAAAATAATGGAGTCAGTCGTTAAAGTATTGAATGGCCGTCTTAACAGGAATGGAATTATACAGAACAACATGGGTTTGTTAAAGAGAGATCTTGTGTGAACAATCTGATTAGTACTATGATGCAATAACAGAGGAACTGGGTGCAAATAATAATTTTAACATGATATATTTAAGATTTCAGCAAAGCTTTTGACATTGTTCCACACAAAAGGCTGCTGTACAAATTGGAGCAATGTGGCATTAAGGGCAAGTTGCTGCTATGGATAAAGGGACAGTTGAATGGCAGAAGACAAACAGTATTTATAAATGAACACCACTCTTCTTAGACTAATGTTATTAGGGGAGTCTTTCTGTGCTAGGCTCCTTACTGTTTACAGTATTTATTAACAATATTGATGAAGACATATCAAACTTACTATCTAAGTTTGCAGGTGATATGATGGTTAATGACAGGAATCTAGGCAGACTACTGCAACAAGACCTAGATAAATTAGGCTGAAGGGCTGAAAAATGGTAACTGAAGTTTCACATTGGTAAATGCAAGGTACTGCATACAGTCAGCAGTACTCCCAGAATAACATACCAATCAGGTAGTACCACAGTGGAGAACGAAAGAGACCTAGGGTTAACTGTTCAGGCCGACATGAAGTTCTCTGAGCAATGCAGGCAGCCTGCCTACCGGCATTGAATCCTAATCATTGCATTTAATTGTTTCATGGTAAATAGTGGTTTTTTTTTTATTTAAATTAGCCTGCAAGGGAAAAAAGCCATATTAAAGTTGTGCTGAGTCCCAAGGACCCTAAACATTAGCTTCCTGATATTGCAAACACAAAAGATCAACCATGAACTTGCATGAAAGTAGTTCTCATACTAAATTGGATTTAAATGGTAACTCATGCAAACAACTGCATAAATTTACAAAGTTGCACAGCAGTAAAATTTATGCATGGTCCTCAGGACACTGATGCACCAATTCAAGGTTAACTGACCCATGAGTAAGGGACATTTAAATAATAATTAAACTTTTAATTTATAAACTAGCCTCATATTAAATTTCAAAAATTCAAACCTTGTCTCTCATTCTTTACCTACTATCACTCTTTACCTGGTCTTGAAAAGAATTTTCCAAGATGAGCCAGCCCAGCCCCAAGGATGTGGAGCAGTATCCTAGTGGTTTTAATACATTTAGCTAAATGAATCTTAAAATTTTAAGCCAAGATATTAACATCAACCAAAATAATAAATTTTTTGAGTGTCACTCTATATAATTTAATTTAGAGGCACTGGGTTGCTATGCTGACAGGTTCATCTGACCATCATAGCAACTACAATGTCTCTACAATGCTTGTAGGCTTGGGCCACTTTGAAACATTCTTGATCTCTACAAGCCTCCAGTGAGTATAAGCCAATTCACAAATCTGTGATGAGAGATCTCTATCTCAGTTTTCATCAGGGCCAACTTTTCCTTGATTATCTATTGAGAAATAGATCCTGTCAGCGTTCAGACTGCACACATCTCATCTGAATGGGGCCCCACATAGAGAGTAAGTTGCCCTGCATTGGTTCTATGGCTATGCCTAGAGTTTCAATCAGATATTGTCTGCATAAAGTCAAGTCTAGTGGAAACGTTTGGAGGTATTCCCAGTAACTATGAACATTTCGTGAACAACTCACTTCCAGTGTATTCAGATTGAGTACGATTGTATAGGTTGATATACTACTGGCATTCATTACTGAGATACTTGCTTAAAAGAGTTTTTGCATTTTAAGGCCTGAGAGAGAGAGAATTACATAGCTATCCCTACAGTTATGCAGGATAGGTATATGGTGCTGTGTTCAATGAAACTGGTGAGTGTTACAGCCATTGATTCATGAAACAACATACCAAGCTGACACACTTTAGCCAAAAGGCATAACATTTTGGCTACTGCACCTCATATAACTGCTGTGATATGGTGCAGAGCTTTGAAATATTAGAACCTATGAAATTTTAGAACTCTGCCAGCTGTCTGAAACATTTTGCCTATAAATATCCAGTGTCCTCTCATTCCCTTTAAAGTTATACCAAGTAGTTAGAATAACCCCTATATTCAATTTAGGATATGCTATATGTCAGGGGTGGCTATATGTCAGGGGCCAACAAGTCGATCGCAGCTTTAATTTAGGTTGATCACGACTAATTTTAAATATACAGTCATCCCTCGATTTGCACGGTCAGGTATACTACCAAAATTTTATATTGCGCAGCGGATTTCGGTACCTGCGCGTTTTTTCGTTTTTTTTTTAACAAAGCTACAAAAATAGGAATGAAAATCAGATTTTGAAAATTTATTTTTGTTTTTTTTGCATGATTGAAGATTTCATTGAAGGAGAAACACATTTCACCATAATAAAGTAAAATTCCACAGAATTCCAGCTGTCGGTATTATTTCAAATGCAATAAGGTTGAGTTTACTACCCATTTATAATTAGATTGCACTAACAGAAAAGCCCAATAAACTGAAAAGCGCAAATTGTTTTTACTGTTTTATGGTCGTGACCTCCAGAAATAGCTTTAGAAAAATATCACAAAGGCATTCAAAACTATTCTTACCAAACAGCAATAAATGGTGGTGTGTTTGTCCGATTATTTTGAAAACAACTTCCTCATTCGGGAATCCTCTTCATCAATTATCCTACATTAGCTGTTCAGACAGAATATTTTTCCAGTTCGCGCAACTTAAATTGTTTTAATCGGTAAACATTGCTTTCGCTGATTTAATAACTGGACAGTACTTAAATGTTAATTTAATACCTTTTGATTTAAAATGAATACTACGAAAAAGAGTAAAACGTATCATTTTCATCAAGAGTGGGAACTAGAATACTTTTTTGTAATGGTGAAAGAAAAATGTTGCTGTTTGATTTGAAATGCTTCCGTGGCTATACCCAAAAAAGGAAATTTAGAAAGGCACTTCAACGCACTCCATAGCAAATACCAATTGGATTTTCCACCTAATAGTGAAAAAATAAATTATAAGAACTTAAATCCAGATTATTCGCGCAACAAAATTTCTTCATGATACCTAATTTACAATCTAAACCAGTAACTATAGCTTCATTTAAAGTGAGTCATCTTTTCTTGCAAAAGCAAACCATTTTCTGATGGTCAATTCATCAAAGATGCATTTTTAGAAATAACAGATTCTCTTTTTGAAAATTTTAAGAACATAAATGAAATTAAAAGTGCCCTTCAAGATCTGCAATTATCTCGAAATAATGTGATGCAACGCATTGAAAAAATGAGTAAAAATATGAGCAAATAATTCCGTGCTCATATTGCTAGTAGTGTGTTCTTTTCTTTACAACTGGACGAATCTACAGACGTCAGTGATACGGCTCAATTGCTTGTTTTTGTTCGTATGGTTTTCTATGATTCTGCCAATAGAGAAGAACTGCTGAGTAAGGTTTCATTGAAAGAATGAACTTGATATATTTAATGCATTCAAAGATTTTATTGAAAAAATTAAATTACCGCTATTTAAGCTCGTATCAATAACAGCAGACGGGGGCTAAAGCAATGACGGGGCATCTTAACGATTCATCATTAAGACGTTATGATATTCATCATAACGACGGATTCATCGCATCATGCCAAAAGGATGATGAATTCCCAGATTTTCTGAGTTACCACTGTATCATCCACCAACAAGTGTTAGCCAGCAGAAGGTTAAATACTAAAAGTGTTATGGACATCGCTTTCAAAATCATGAATTCCATCAGAGCACAATCCCTTCAAAGGAGACTTTTCAAAATGCAACTCGATGAAAATGAACCAGATCTGATATTACACACAGATGTGAGACGGCTGAGTTGGAGTAAGTGTCTACAGAGATTTCAAAATTTGTTGATCAAAGGGGAGATGATTATCAGCAGCTACAAGATACTGAGTGATTGTGTGATCTGGCTTTTTCGGCAGATTTTATCAGTAAATTAAGTGATCTGAATTTGGAATTACAAGGAAATAATAAAAATGTGGGTGACATGATTCGCAGTATTTCTGCATATAAATATTAATTTTTAGCAATGGTTAAGGATCTCAAAGAAAAAAAATTCGAAAATTTCGCAAATATGCAAGATCATTTGCAAAAATATCCTGTTTTTGAATTTAATAGTGAGAAATATGTTTCTGAAATTAAGAAAGTTCTAGATGATTTTGAAACAATTGAAGACATTGTTCAATATATTTCTTATCCATTTAATGTCGACTTAGATATGAAAAAAATTGCAGAAAGAAAAAAAAAAAAAAAAAAAAAAAAAAAATCGCTGAGATTTTTCACATGGAGAAAATATTACTTGAAAATGAAATTATTACTTTGTGAAACGATATCTTCCTAAAAGCCAGATCATCAGAAAAAGACTTATGGAAATATGTTTGCCTGAAAGAGTACTCAAGTGTAAAAAAAAATGTAGTGAATTTTTAAATTCCTGTTTTGGTTCCACATACTACGTGAATTGGCCTTTTCGTATTTAAAACATACAAAGAATCGTTCTACTCTTACAGACTTACAAACAGAAGATTCTTTATGGTTGGCCTTATCACAGTACATCTCCCGATTTTGAAAGCTTGGCAGATGATATGAAGACAAAAACTTTGCATAACGTATAAGAATTCTAAATTGTATTGAATTTTAAAATTTATAAACAACATTTTTCAATATGTGTTGATTAACTTTTTTAACTTGTGCAATGAAATTTTTGAGATGGTAGATCGTGGCACATTTTGAAGAAAAAAAGTAGATCGCATCACAAATTAAGTTGGCCACCTCTGCTATATGTGTTCAAATAAAAATAATTTAGAAATTCAGATTTTATGTGCAATTTTGTATTTAAAAAAATTTTATATCAATAAATTTATAACAAATCTCACATTCCTCTTATTTTCCAACAGAAAAAAATTCTATAATATTCTGTTATGTTATAACAATGTAAAACCCCCTTCACCCAGCATGCTCCTGTTCCAGCCTGCAACTTTTCCCTTAACATCTGGGGGGGGGAGACAACACCACCATCTGTCTACTCCACCTGCAAACTCTATTTAGCACACTGAGCTGAACATTCTGACTTCTTTCCAGTCTACAGTGGTGGTTCGGTCTATGAGATCTGTTGCTGCCGTTGTCCTTCCAGACACTGATATTTGAGATTTCCCCTGAATGCTGCAAATACACTACAGAATTGCATTCTATAGCTAGCCTCAGATCAGATACAAACCTACTGCATCCAAAAATATATTATACAGGGTGTTTCAAAAGTGATGGTCAATAATTTAAAGATGAACTGTACAGACTACAATATGCAAAAAAAGCCTAGTAAACATGGGTCCTTAAATGAATCGTTTTCAAGATATTGCACATTTCTAGTTGGGATCCACCACTGACAAGGTGAACTGTACAGAGTTGGGATCCACCACTGACTTATTTGTCTAGGTTAGATTATGCTCATTCTCTCCCTTTCCCCTTTCTCAATGCTCTGAGACGTAGCAGGCATACTAGTATTTGTCAAAGGATAGTCAACATGGAAAGAGGTTACAGCAACAAAGAGTATGGAGACATGCACTTCACGTATGGTAAAGCCAACGGCAGTGTATTCAAGGTTTGTTTTTTTTTTTTTTTAGGAGCATTAGCAACTAAAGCCTAATTGCTCAGAGGATATGCGGTGGTCATTCCCTGACCTTTCCGCATCCTCCGTATCTGGTAGATCACGGGCTCGAACCCCGGTCTAATCAAGAAGAGTGTGCTACGCACTGCTGCTCCTGCCCACCTGGCTATGGAGGCGCCAGTGCATTTAAGGCTGCACATTTGTACCAAGAAGCATTTCCCCACCAAAGGCAGCCCAACAGGCGCACGTTCATCAAGGTACATCAATGCCTTAGAGAACATGGGCGCTTTGCACATGGAGTACGAGCAGGTAGGTCCAGAAGCATAACACCTGATGTTGAGGAAAGGGCGTTAGAAAGAATAGAACAAAATCCAGGAATTTCAACAAGGAGGGCTGCTCTGCAAGAGCATGTACTGAGTCATAGTAGTGTGTGGTGAATTTTACATCGCCAATTACTGTACCCCTACCATATCCAGCATGTACAAGGTCTCAACAATACAGACTACCCTCCCAGAGTGCTCCCATAGTCGGTGGTGGATCTTAATAGAAAATGTGCATTATCTTGAAAACCGTTCATTTGCGGCCCGATGTTCACTGGGACTTTTTTGCTTATTTTAGTTTGTACTTTTCACCTTTAAATTATTGACCATCATTTTTGAAACACCCTGTATATATACCAATTCTACCAGTTCATTGCAGACATTATCAGTGATGAGGTATAATCCACATCCAGTCCTGGGAACAGCAGAAGCTATGTCAACTTTTGCAATCAGATTTCTATATTCACTTCTGCTAGCACCCCAGCCATGCTGGGATCACGGAAATGATCCGATTGATTACATCTAAATCTGAAATGACCTTGAATAACACTTGCCTGCTATTCTCCAAGACCTACTACCAGCAAGCAATATGAAAGAATTTGTTTTCCCAACACTTACAGCATGGACAAGTTTAAAGCAAATTATACAAGATTAAGCCAATAATCCAACTATGGCAGTCTAGTTCACATGGAAATCATAAAGAGGAAGCTGTTCTAGCTTTATACTGTATAGGACACAGTCATCCACATTCTTTTCTTCTGAAGGCTGATGACAATCCCCCCCCTTTGTGCAAGCACAGTGACACAATTTTAACTATCAAACACATTTTGATTGAATGTCTGAAATTTATCAATGAACCCCATCTGTGTTTTAGTGCTTTTGACCATCTTACATCTGTATATACTCAGAATACCTCTGAGACATTATCTCCATTGCTTAACAGTAACAGAGATAATGACTCAGATTTTTCAATTTTCACACCTATATCTATAAATAAGTTTTATTGGTTATTGTATTTACCTGTTCTTATTGAGTTTTACTACTTTTGTTGATTTACTTGTTAATTTGCATGGTAAATTTGCAAGTTACAAATGTGTCATAAAAATAAAATCAGACCAGCTCAGGGCAAAATCTTTTGCCAATGACATAGAAAAAAATTTTTTTCATGAGAAGGGCTGAGTGGTTATAATGACACTTACCTACACTACTTGAAACAATTACTACTCGTCCTCGGGACTGCTGAAGGAGAGGTAAAAAGACCTGTGTAATCCTGACCACTCCAAAAGTGTTCACATCAAAAACTTTCTTTATGTCATCTAGAGAAGACCATTCTAATTCTCCATAAAAGGGCACTCCTGCATTGTTAACTAATGCCCAAAGGTCTGCAAAAAATAATAATAAATATAAAATGTTTCAAATTTTAATACAGTAAGTGTCGGTTATAGTGATCACTGGTTATTAGAATCAGAGAATCAAATTTCAAAGAACCGATTCAAATCAATAAAATGCACTACACTTTCATTGTTTATTAAAATCACATCTTTGGTTATAAGAATCAATTTTGAATGCCTCTGTGATATTTTTCTAAAGCATACTTCTGGAGAACACAACCATAAATCATTAAACCAATTCGTAATTTTTGGTTTATTGGGCCTTTCTGTTTGTACAATCTGTTATAAACAGGTAGTTACTACAGGTTTAGCAGAAGAAGAAACTGCCCAGTTACTGATAATTTTGCCAAGGAGGAGGAAAATGAAGATGAACCCAAACGAATTCCAGTTACGAAACAGCAAACTCGTGAAGCTATAACCATCCTGAGGAGTGTTGGAAGAAACTAGTGCAAGTGATCGTGAATATAGACTGTTATTACAATATTGAAAAATCTATAAATAGACTTTTTAGTAATAATTTAAAGCAATCTAAAAGGAAATAAGTGACTATTTAAATTTATAATCATATTACAAAGTCAAAGTATTATGTTTAATTAATATGTATATTAATTAAGCTATGTATGTTGTTAGTATAAATTTATTTTTATTTTGCTAACCTGTGGATAATATTCCTTGCTAGCTTCTGATGTATTATCCCGGTGACCAACTTGACTGGTCATATCTATAAGTGTACTCCACCTGGGTGATCATCCTGCAGTAATGTATTGGATCGTTTCTGAGGCCAGGTAGCATAGCACCATTAACATCTGTCACTCCAGGTTCTTGGCAATGTATTTTTTATAATTCCTGTTGTTGATTGTCTGGTCTTGGATGGCGAACATGAATCCTTCGGTCCAGGAGAAGGCTCCAGCTTGTGAGATATGCATTGGAAGCCGTTTTATCTATATGATCTTGATGGAGGTCACTGTAGGTGTCTTCCGTGGAGTGTCTTCTTTGCCTGTCTTTATATCTATAGGCAGAAGGGGTTTCATTGCTTAGGTTGAGTTCAATATGCTACTTGTACTGTCTTCATTATGGCCTGGTAGAGTGACAATGCGTTTTTCTGTAAGTAATTCTTCAAGCTCTGAATCACTTACTTCTGTTGCTGGAAGAGGTCTGTCAAGACCCTTCCTCCTACTTTCCAAGCTATGGTCAGTCTCTCCATGGACAACTTCAGGTAGTCAGGGCCGCTGTGACCCTATGTGCCGCCAGTAAGCAAAATCCAATTTGCTGCCTCAAAATATTTCGATTAAAAAATAAAATAAGATGTAAATAATTATTATTAATTTATTGAAAAGAAAAGAATTACAACATATCTCACATATAATATAATGAAACAAGAAACAAAAATAACAAAATCATTTTGAAACTTTAAATTCTAAATCACAGTAATCGTACTCTATCACAATAATAAAATAAAAGGAAAATTATAATGTTAAAAAAAAAATTTTACAAATCTACGTTTCCTTGCTTTAAGAGATGTGAATTTATTAATTATTTCATTTATGTTTCTTTGTTCCAAATGATCATTTTCCATTGAAATTATTGCCAAATTAGAGATTCGCTGTTGTCACATTGAAGATCGTAAATAATTTTTCATTAATTTTAATTTTGAAAAACTCCGTTCACCTGAGCCAATTGAAACTGGAAAAATTGCCATTAGCATTAGTAGTGGCACATGATGCAAGAAAGTAAGCTTATATAGAATCAACCAAAAAAAAAAAAAAAAAAAGGGAAAAAACCCATTTCCCGTTTATCTCCGCATCAACTCCAAAAGTTTGTCCAGTTCTTGCTTGAATTTATTTAAGCTATCAACTTCCACAACAACAGATGGAAGTTTGTTCAACATTCAACCACTCGCTGGCTAAATGCAAATTTCCAAACAACAAGTTCTACAACTGTCTTTCCTCAATTTGAATTTATGCTCTCACAAGTGCATAATCTGAGCAAGAGGAAGAATCCCATCAACATTGAGCCTGCTCAACCCATTCAAGGCTTTGTACACCTCAATCAGATCACCTCACAGGAGCCTAGTCTCCAGAAGCTGCAATTTGCAGAACTTAAGCTCGTTCTTTGTAAGAGCAGCTTTGTTCCCCTTATTTGCATAAATTTTTAATGCAACTGCTACACTTGAAAAAGTATCTGTAAAACTGTTTTTAAAAATATATTGTAACACTTCAAATGGAGTAACGTTGTCTTTAATATAAATTTGAAGTACTCTTAAGTTCTTCAAATAATGCTAAACCATCAATATCAAACTCGTTATGATCAATGTCACTTAATTTATTACGTAAATCTTTGCAAAGATTTATGTAATTTATTACGTAAATCTTTGCAAAGATTTAAGAAATCGTTATATTACCATTTTTTTTAATTCAGAAATATTATAAAATATTTTAAATATTTCTACGTGTTCTTTCATATTTCTAAACCTTCCAGTTAATGAGAAAATTGTTGTGTCCATAATTTGAAAGAAAAAATTAATTTTGAAATTTTGTTGCGGATCCTGAATAGTTTCCTCTCTACACTCATAATCGAAATGAGATCTTTTCAATCTTTTTCTCATAGTGCTTACTTGTGGAAACAAAGCGGCAAAGACAGTGATAGTGGCCATATTATTAATTTTTTCAAATGCTTCCTCTGTTCTATTTACTTGAAAATATTCCGTGATTTCCCATTGGTAGGGGTGTAAGGCAAGGATGTTCCATGTCCCCCGTACTACTTGATTTATACGCAGAAGCACTGATGAAAGAGTTCAAAGAAGAGCAGAAAAGAGGTGTAAAAGCAGGAAGGGGAAGATAAAGACAATAAGATTTGCAGATGGCTAGATAGATTGCTAATAATGAAGAATTAGACCTCCTTGGACAGCTTGAACAGCACAATAAAGGAGTAAAATATGAAGATTAACAGCAATAAAACCAAGCTAATGTTAATTTCAAAGTGGCCAGGAAGAAGAATCAATACAACATTAGATGGAATAATATTGGAACAGGTCGACAGATATAGATACTTGGTAAGCATAATGACAGAAATTGGGAAAAGCCTGGAAGAAAAAAACAAGAATTACAATGGGAAAGAAGCATTTAGTAATAGAAAAGAACTATTGAAAAGAAATATCAAGGAGGAATTAAGAAAGCAAATGATGAAAAAATTAATATGGACTGTTGTACTATATGGCTCCGAGACATGGACGCTGGGAAAAAGGAGATTAGACACCTAGAAGCTTTCGAAATGTGTGTGGAAGAGATTGAAAAGGGTGAAATGGGTGGACAGAGTGAGAAAGAGATTTTGCGTAAAGTAGAAGAGAGAACGTTTGTAAAGAATTAAGAAGGAGACAAAATAACTTTATTGGACAAGTATTGAGAAGAGAAAGCACGCTGAAGAAAGGGATTGAGGGGTAGATTGAAGAGAACCATTGGGAGAAGGAGAATTGGAATGATGAATTGGACGATAAGAGGAAATTATGCAGGAATTAAAAGTATAGCACAAGATAGAGAAGCATGCTTGAATGAAGTCCTGAACCTGCCTGAGGGCAGAGAACTTGACGAAAAAGATTTTATAACTGCAAAATTAGATAGTATGAATCAGAGCTGTAATACTCAATACGTTCTATGTTGATATTAATATTTGTAAAATAATAAGAGGAGTTTACCTCAGTATTGTACGTAGAACACTTCCGTATGATACTCTCCAGAAATTAAAATGAAACAATTAAAAAACTTACATTAGAGTAAAAAATAAATTTATTTTTTACACTAATGTAAGTTTTTTAATGCAAGTTTTTTGTAATCCGTCCATTATATGGAAATTTTCTTCGTTCTACTGAAAGTATTATAAATGTGTAACTACTACTAATTACCCATGGGAATTTTAAAAAATAAATTTCTTTTTTACACTAATGTAAGTTTTTTAATTTTTTCGTTTCAATTTCTAGAGAGTATCATACAGAAGTGTTCTACATACTATATTGAGGTGAACTCCTCTTATTATTTTACCAATAACTGCAAAATATAAATACAAAACACAGATCCAGATAAGCAAATTAATGTGCCTGCAATTTCATGTAGTGTACTTATTTCAAATGATCGTATAAAATAAATCAGATGACCGTGCGACTTCTGGATATGTGGGACAAGTGGTTGAATAGGTTTTAAGAGTAAAAACTAAGTTGCAGAATGGTAATCCCGTTAGCTCTTAATTCATGCTTAGCAGCAGCACTAACTGACTAAATAGCCTCAATTAACTCAATAGGTGCAAATAATGCATCCCAGGTAAAGTCTCCCGTAATCCGTCCATTATATGGAAATTTTCTTCGTTCTACTGAAAGTATTATAAATGTGTAACTACTACTAATTACCCATGGGAATTTTAAAAAATCACAAATACCAAATTTTTCTATAAAGAAGTTCATTAAACAGAGGTCCGACTTGTATGTGTCAAATTTTTTTGCCGCCCTCCTGAACTGCAGCCCATAAGCAACGCTTACCTCGCCTACCTACTTGTGTCAGCCCTGCAGGCAGTGTTAGCAACTCTTGGTCATCACTGTCCAGCTCAGTGTTAGTCCAATTCCAAAGGAGTATGATAGCACTGGGAATGCATATATGTTTATGGCTTTAACTGTGTTCCCTACGTTCAGCTTTGCTTTGAGCAGGTTTCTGATTCTCTGATGTTATTTTTCAGTCTGGCAGGGCTTGATTTCCTTATGCTCTAACTGCTGAGCCTGTATCTGGCTGTAGCCCCCCCCCCATCATGGCTCCAATCTCTTTACCAATCTGTAGCTGGTAGTTTCAGCAGACTGATTTCCCCTTATTATTAATAGTAGTAGTAGTAGTCTCATATGCAAGGAAGCAAACTTATAAAGCATTAGCCAAAAAAAAAAAAAAAAAAACTCTTCCCACACCACCTGTTCATCTCCTCCAAGAATCTGTCTAGTTCTTCCTCAAATTTAGTCAAACTACCCACTCCTACAACAAGAGATGGAGGTTTGTTCCAACGATCGACCATCTACTAGCCAAAGGCAAACCTCTGCAACCATCCTTCCTCAATATAAGTTTATGCCCCCTCACGTGCATGTAGTCTGAGCAAGAAGAATGCCATTGGCAATGAGCTTGCTCAAGTCAGGCCTTGAATGGGTTGAGCAAACTGAATTCTGATGGGATCCTTCCACTTGTTCAGATTACGAACCTAAGGGGGCATAAATTCAAATTAAAAAAAGACAGATGTAAAATAGATGTGCGGAAATTTGCCTTTAGCCAGTGGGCAGTTAATTGCTGGAACAAACTTCCATCTGTCATTGTGGAAATAGGTTAAATAAATTTAAGGAGGAACTGGACAGGCATTTGGAAGGAATGGTGTGATTTTTTTTTTTTTTTTTGGCTGATGCTGCATAAGCTCATACACTTGCTTTCTTGCATCACATGCCACTATTACTACTACTACTTCAGTCAGATCACCCTCACAGGTGCCTAGTCTCCAGATGTTGCGATTTTCAGAACTGAAGCCTTTCTTGCTAAGACCACCCTTTCTGTTTTTTCAACATTTTCTGTTGTAGTTATTAGATCTTCCATGTCTAAGGGCTTCAATTCATTTTGAACATTTTTAATCTAGGCTGCATGTGTGTTGTGTTTGTTTGGATTATCCCATAAATCTTGCCAAAATGTATTGGTTTTTAATTTATATGGAAGCATATAAAAATTTTGTAGAACTGTTATCAATTACTTTGTGGGTGTTTTACCTGAACCGGTTTATATGTGAATTGTATATTGATACCTGTTTTGCATCTGCTGTTATTATTTCATCAGCAGTTATTTCAGTTAACAATTTAAACACTGTTGGCAAGCAAGTAGTTGGTCAATAATTGCTTGGAACTGTCCTTTTTTTTTTTTTATCTTTCATGATTAGCATTATTATTATTAGTAGTAGTAGTAGTGGCATATGATGCAAGAAAGCAAGCTTATAAAGCATCAGCCACTGCTTCAATATTTCTAATGATTCTGAGATTGTTATCTTCAGCTGGTATGTTTGTTGCAAAGTTTTCTTGGTCTTTTCATTTATTAATTTTCTGCCTTTCATCCTTTTTAAGCAACTTGCATCATTCCAAACCTTGCTAAGTTTCAGTTAAAGGTTGGAGCTTCTATTTTGTTTTTTTTTATTCATTGTTTTCTTTAGTTTGTCAATGTCATATCCAAGTTCTCTTGTAATAACTGCAGCTGTGCTGTATAATATGTGGTTTATTTGTTGAACAACAGCTGTTGATAATACTAAAATAGTAGAATATATGTCCTTTATGATTTCCTTTAATTTAATTTTGGGGCAAGCTTCAAGTTTGGTAGTTGTTTTCAACCATATTACCCACTATTTCAAATATTTTGGTTTCAAATTTTGTTTCAAAGATTTTTCCTTAGTGGTTTTATAAACTGGAAAATGCACTAATACTTCTGTAGTCTATATTTTATGTTTATAACATGTTTTTGACTTAGAATTAATAAGAGTAAAATTCTTTGTAGAAAACACAATTTTTTAAATTTATTTTTAAAAACTTAAAATATAATAAACTTTTTTAATAATTACTGAAAGGTTAAACACTGATATACTTAAAACTTTTTTTTCAAAATAAAAAAAAGAAACTTAGGTGCCTGTCAAGTATAATGCATCCGTCTCTGTTACAAACTGCAGCTTGACCACTGCCAGGTTAAGGATTGTCCCTTAGTAATGCAAGTACATTAAAACTTTTTACAGCACTGAATAATGATATATTTTATAGTTACCTTTTCCATGAAGTTCAACTTTAACAGTTTTCACTGCAATTTGTATACTCTCCTCACTAGTAACATCTAAGGGTACAACACAAAGTTTATTGGAACAGTTAGCAATAAGCAGTTTTGCTCCATTTTCATCAGGCTTTAGGCACCCAGCATACACATAAAATCCGAGTGCATCCAGTCGCTTTGCGAGAAAATGGCCAAATCCAGTGTCACATCCTAAATGAAGGGGTAAAAAATTATATAAATATATTTTTGAAATTTGGTTGATGGTATCTACTTTCCAATATGCAAGATTCAACATATCCAGTGTCTTAACATACATTTATTTGTTTACTAGTTTAAAAAAATATATACATAATAGATCAGCTCTAATACTTCTTAATCTGTGGGATCAGTGCCGAAATTAGTCCAGAACTGCACCAAAACACCATGCTGACTAGCAAATTTACTTTTATTAAAATTAAGTTCAAAAAATATTCCATGTCGAGATAGTTACTGCTAATTAATTATAATCGATTAATCAACCACATTCAGAACAAATGAAAACCAGCATAAGTTTATGTATCTAGGATAAACATTTAATTAAATATATTTTTTCATCTTATTTTCATTGTGACCAGCTGTAAGTGATTTATTTGTGAACACTTTGCATGTGTAAAATGCTTTATAACTTTGTGTGTAGATATAAAAGGTGGCTGAACCAGGGGTTCTGCATTACAAGCATAGAGACCTCCTTAACTTTGAATGTTTGTTTTGTTTTTGTCTGTTTGTTTGTTTCAGGATTTATTGGGCGCATCGGCAACTATGACCATAGTGCACCAACCTTTGAATGTATAATTCTTGTTGCCCAAGTGGCAGGGGCAAGATGCCAGAACTCTTCACTGCCACATCATGAGGAACTGCCTTAAATGTGACGTCAGCATGGATGAAAGACATCATATCAGTGGGTAACTGGAAAAACTTTATGGTGATGTGATTCACAATATGAGTTCAATGCAAATTGACACAACTATATGCACAAATAAGGATTTGCCAACAGTAATGTTGGTAAAGTAATGTGGTAACAGTAATGTTTGTGCATTAGCATTGGTGCATTACTGCACCTTTCAGGAATATGAAAGCTACAGTACAGTGATATGCGGTAGCATTCAAATTACTGAAACATTAGAATTTGCTTTAAATTTACTGATTAACTAGTATATAAACCCATCATAAAATGATGAGGAAAATTATTGTATAACTCCAATAAATAAAGGCGCCTCAGTAGCCAGGTGGGAAGGAGCAGCAGTGCATAGCACACACTTCTTGATTAGACCGGGGTTCGAGCCCGTCACCACCAAATACGGAGGATGCGGAAAGGTCAAGGGAATGACCACCGCATATTCACGGAGCAATATGGCCTTAGTTGCTAATGCTCCTCAAAAACCAAAACAACAACAACCAATAAATACATATAATTCTACTTTTTTTTTTTGCCTTGTCTTATGGTGGAAAATTTTTTTTTTTTCGAAATCAGAGGACATTAACATGTTACGTACATGAATTTTTAACTTTCTGAACACTTCTGCCTCCACCCACTAAAAATTTAATAAGAATAACTTTAACAGCTCCTCACTGTTATGTAATATTTTTTGTAGAACAGTACCTACATCACATTTTATGTCTTCTCCCCCTCCTTATTCTGAATTGTACAATACCAAGGCAACTCATTGTAAAAGCATCTACTTGCATTATGTTACTAGTTTATACCCATATAAAATGACATGTTCAGGCATTATAGAAGATAATAAAGATTATCATCATCATTAGCCATATGGTGCAAGGAAGATACTTTGACATCCTACATCATCAACCAAAGTGACTATTTATTTTTCAGACTTACAATGCACGGCATGACATATTACATTTCATGAATAAAAGTTTCTTTAGTACCGCATTATCAGTGCCTTTCTTCAATTTAAAATATTTGTGGCATTACTGCCCTTGCCAGTGAGACAGCAGTAGGCTGACTGAATCTACCACCCAACCATGATGCACCCATTATATGTAAAAATATAGAGAACTATTCTGTGTGTAACAGACACACACCAAACAGCTGAAGTAACCTGTTAGTGGGAACCAGATAATGAGCATGGCAGTAATTATTAGTAGTGGCAATCACCTGGCCTTGAATGGGTTGAGCACGCTGAATTCTGATGGGATCCTTCCACTTGTTCAGATTATGAACCTAAGGGGGCATAAATTCAAATTAAGAAAAGACAGATGTAGATTAGATGTGCGGAAATTTGCCTTTAGCCAGCGAGTGGTTAATTGCTGGAACAAACTTCCATCTGTCATTGTGGAAGTTGATAGGTTGAATAAATTTAAGGAGGAACTGGACAGGCATTTGGAGGGAATGGTGCGATTTTTTTTTTTTTTTTGGCTGATGCTGCATAAGCTCATACACTTGCTTTCTTGCATCAAATGCCCCTGCTACTACTACTAAAACATGATTTGTATCTTTACCTCCACTAAATATATCAATGTTGGCAATTTTTATGTGTATATTTCAAAAATAATTCTTACCATTTCACATCACAATTTCTACATATACAGGTTTTGTGATCTCTTGTGTTACCTGCAAAAAATAATGTCTGCACGTGTCCATAGATGGCAGTGATGCTGAGGAGGCTTAACATGTTGAACCTTGTCTGTCTGCCACTCTCTCTTTTAATAATGCAAACACAGTAGTAACGCGAGTAAACGTACAGTGTACCTGTTCGTTTCTTCTGTCTTTTGCTTAGCATTGTACTAAGGGGAACCATACTACTTCCGCTGAGATCAAATAACCGCAGCCTCGATTGAAGAAGGGGCATAGCGATATGGTATAAGTGACTGCAATTGGACGTCGATGCACGGTGTGCCGTGAGGGCGCCAGGTCGCACTATTTACTCATTTCGGAACGCAAATACAGTATATTGCATTAAGGGATTCGAACCGTACCACTCCGAATGATTGAACGTGACGAAACCATTATATGTCACGGATGACTTCTAAGGTACATATTATGATTCAGTCTATTTCTTTCATTTTGTCACACATTCTAGAGCAAATTAAATATTCGATCGGTCATGGCATTAGGATGTGGAACTAACAGAATGAATGTTTTAATCCTATACGATAACGGTGCAATTATACACACTCTAGCGCACCAGTTAGAAAATGTATAAGTTTTGTCCTATCCACAGTTGAACAAAGAATATTTATCATTAAGCCAAACCAATAAATCGTTGTAGAGCCTGTTATGGAAAACCCCTAAATGTGAATAACTGATTTCGATAATGAAATACGTGAAATCAAAAATTAAATCCACAATAAACTAAATTATAAAGCCAAGTTCCGCGTGAATTGTTTTAAAAATTAAAAATCCAATTAACTACTTCCCGAATGTGATTTTATATTCAACTCGAAAAAGCAATGCCCTAAAATACTTCTACTTACCAGTTATAAAAACAGCTTTATTTTTAGTCACGATTTTTTTTCGTGGCCACCAGTTGCGTAAAATCGCTGCTATAATTTTAGTAATGTGCAATGTTGTGATTGCAACAGCAATAAAAATTATTCCTTCCGTTAAATATGGTATAACTTTACCACTGATCAAAAGAATAATTAGAGCTACACCGTGCCGAAGTGCTGAATCCATTTATAAGAGTCACAATACGAATACTTATAGCTGCGTTTCTTTGAAAAGATTATGTGCCTTTAGATAGTTTTCATTATTACCCCATATGATTCTGTGTTATCAAATAATCCTGTTACAACATATATACGTAGAAGCTGATTTGCTACTTATCGTCCTTGAAACATTTGCCTATTTAACTCTATTGCAACGTCCATACGTGTTCTGTGTGCTAAGGAAAAGGTATTTGGGGCAATTACTTCCTCTAGGTGATTTTAATAATTATTGCAGTAAAGCAGAAAACTCGGACTGTCTTTATATATACTTGATCGATATATATAAGGATATAGTTAACTGTTCACTAAATATTCTTAACGGTATTGTGGAAAGTTATATGGGTCAGTTCTGAACTTACGTAACGTAAATCCTTTACTTTTACAATATTTTTCGAACTTATTACGTTACTTTTGGGGCAGTGGCGGATTCAGGGCACCGGGACGCGTGTCCCTCTGTCGTTTTTCGGAACAATACACCAATCGTTTAAATTCCCTTTAGCCACAAAAAAGTTTTTTTTTTTTTTTTTTATTGTTAACATAGGATTTTATCTATATTTGCATTGTGGCTCAACTATTTTCAGCTGGCAACACTGATGGTAATGTGGTCGCCAATCTAGTGCATAAAATGGTGCCCCTATCGTCATTTTTTTCTGGTTCTACCACTGCTTCGGGAGGAGGGGGTATAAAGTTAAGTTGAACATAGGAGTTGAGGGGGGGCTCTTCCACATGCTGTTATTCTTGTATTAGGATTTTAGGAGCATCAGCGACTAAGGCCATATTGCTTCGATTTTCTGTTTGCTGGACGAAAAACCTGAGTTTCCAATGAAAAAAAAAAAAAAAAACATGTTACCCTCACCACATTGTGAAAAAGGCCCATAAAAAATCCTCCCGTCATCGAAACTCAGGTCTTTTCCACCTGGTATAGGGAGGATGGCGATCCAACCGACTGTGCTATCACAGTATAACTTGTGGAAAGCCCTCTTGGGCTTTCCACAAGTTGTGAAATGAAAGGTAAAAATATACAAGAATACTGCTCTACACAAATTTGAAATAATTTATTGAACGGCAGTTACCACTTTTTTTCACGTTAAAAAAAAAAAAAAAAAGTAAACTGCAACCTAGATTTGCGGTTTATTTTCCTCAACATGAATTGTTGAGGATATCGACCAAATTTAGCAGTCAGTGGCTTCTACACTGGTCTACTCAAAGAGCGTGTGCTACTGCACTTCCACTCAGCAACGGAGGTCCCTTGAGTGACCGGGGCTCAACCTGTGACTACTAAATACGGCGCTGTTTCTTGTATTCTGTCTGTCTTGTGAACTCCTCTTACCGTATGGTCGTAAAAGTTACATATTTATTTTATTTAAAATAAGCATTTGTAAAATCCAAAATAAGAAGATAGAAATAAAAAAAGGGAGATGGGCCAGACTTCCATTCCAGCAAAACATACGTTTCGGCGGAAGTGTTATTGCTTTAAGCAGCATATTTGGGCGGGGGAGTAGGACTACGAAAAAGCTGCGCATGACGTATTCATTTCTACCAAGTGACTTGATGGCAACTACAAAGATAAAGATAGAGTATGCCTACCTGGACCACCCAGACCTCTTAAACATATACAGTACTCCTACACCTGATGATGTTTTTGCGACTATGGAAGTGGTGCCCATGTTTCTCTCATTCCTCTGAACGATGATGAAACCAGCCCCAGCTCTCGTCTCGACACCCACTCAAAGTGGTGTAAATAGAAATTTTGACTACTGTCCACGACATGGTGCTTTTATAAAGGGAAAAAAAAGAAAGGAGATTTTATAATAATTGATCCATTATCTGAATCAATAAAATGCAGTTTAAATTTTTGTCGTATTTTTTAAATAAATTAGTATTATAAATTTTCAGAAAAAAAATTACTCGAATTGGATCTGATATGAGCAGCAAATTTTTACACAACTTTCAAACGCGATTGAAAGATCGTGAAAATAAAAATTTGATAGAATTCTCTAAGCGTTTACTTGCTCCAAAATATTCCGTTCGAAAGCAGTTTTAACATTGACTATTAATATTCTAAGTCGACTTAATCAAGATTTGTAATCAAAAAATGAGCCAAATGTAGACGAAGAATCAGTTATAAAGAAGCAATAACTTTCTTTAAAAGACGAGATCAATGATGCAATCGATGCAGTTATGAATGGTTTAAAAAAAAAAAAACAAAAACTGGTGACTTGACAAAGATTCTTAAACTCATTTACTTATTTACGCGATTTTCTAAACAGTCGGTTTTCAGAAACCTACCCACACCCTAGCTATGTCTCTGATTAACATACTATGTATTTCCATCCCATTCCGACTAAAGGCAGGGGCACTACAAAAGATAAATGAACAATGAGAAGAGCCCGACTTCAGACAGAGAAGGAGAGGGGAAATTCTGTTTAATGATAAAATGTTAGGGACCCCCAAAACGAAATATGCACTCTTGGCTCGGGATTTCATTGCATGGTCCTGAACAAACAAGGCAAGACATAAAAGTAAACTGCAGCCATTATCAACCCACTGCAGGATGGAAGCATCCTCAACGATTCACGTTGAGGGAAATGGACCATAATCTACCACCCTGGTCAGGTGTGGGTCAGCAGATCAACCTTATTTAGCAGGCGGGGGCTTGAATCCCCGTTTACTCACAGATCGTGTGGTGCTGCATTCCCGCTCCTGACCACTCGGTTACGGAGGCCGCAGCCAGGCAAGACATGTTGGCATACAAATGAACCATGCAAATCCACCCAGGGAAAGTTCTACGATACCCGAGAATAATTGAGCCAAGGCATCATCAGGTGGCGTGGGAGGAAGTAGCGCATTGCTGACGTACCGTATTAATTTTTATATTTTTAAAATATTTTTTTTCTATGATAATAAAAGATTTTTAAACATTTCATGTAATGATAATGAAATGTAAAATGTATACTCTGCTTAAGGCTAAGAATAGATAATTTTCCAAGGGAGAAACGATCAATTTGTTTGAAAGGGATTCCCCTATCAATCGAATTGACTCTGGTTTGAGCTGACTTTGGTAAATATTTGGTTTGATAAATAAGTTTGCTTTGGTTTGCTAAATATGGTTAATGATTATATTCTTATCAATATGATTAGATCTAAACTCCTCTGGCCATTTTTTTAATGAGTAAGCAGGGCAAAATCATACTTTTTTAAATGTATATTATTTGCGGAGGTTTAGATCCTGTAATTTAAACATAAGATTTATGACAAAGAAATTGAATTTTAAAAGCCTGAAGTAAAAACGTAAAATATAGCAGTGCTCTGTATTCACAGACGTAGCTACTATTGTCATAAAGATGTGTCACGAGGCCCTAAGCCCGAAGGGCCTTAAACAGAGCCACAAATTATGAATAGACATTGTTCTTTTTTTTTCTGCACACACACTGGATATTTCAGTTAAAATAGTATCGATATTCAACTCGCTTATTTTTCATTTTAGGCTATTTTAGAGGTGCTCAAATTTTTATAATTTGCCAGAACTTTTATACCTTACTTCGGGTTTTTTTTTTTTTTTTTTTTCCACATTTGTGCAGAAAATTTCGAATTTTATGTTAAATTTGGATTAAGTATCACTGTTTATATTTTATGATTTCTAAATTAAATTTTTTGCCTAATCGCTTTTTTTTTTTTTAACGACAAAGTTATTCCCTACCCTCAGTCCAGTATAAAGTATTATCGTTGTACTGCTGAATGCTGAGAAAGTAAAACGATATTATTTGAAGAATTTCAAAAAAAAAAAAAAAAGGCGGCAAAGAAAAATGCCTCAAAGGAGCAGAAATTTTTCTGCTCAGGAGAACAGCCGACAGCAGTTGCTTCACGAATCAGAATTTTATAATGTGCTCCTACTTGTTGCCTCTTTGCAAAACTACCTTTAGCCAGACATAATACAATCAAAGGGATGCTTGTGTGTGTGTGTGTGTGTGTTCGC
The DNA here is from genome assembly GCF_048544385.1 of Mastigoproctus giganteus. Classification (NCBI taxonomy): domain Eukaryota; kingdom Metazoa; phylum Arthropoda; class Arachnida; order Uropygi; family Thelyphonidae; genus Mastigoproctus; species Mastigoproctus giganteus. The sequence continues at coordinate 120,841,436 of NC_143587.1, forward strand.
TGTAAAGAAGCGCGAAGAAATAAAACAAAAAACTCAGCGTTCTGATGGGCTTATAGGACGGCTTGAAGAACAGGATTGAAGCTTTTCAAGGAACGGAAATGAGGTACCCATTTCGGGCACCTCATTTCAGCTACTCAGCTCAAGACTGGAGCACACACCCGAACAACAGATGATCAAACGACATGCTCAACAGCAGGCATCTCTGGTCCCACATGAGCTATATGTTGTTGTTGACCCTACTGTAGCCACAAACAATGATGAAAGCGATTCTTGCACTGCTTCAATTGGGATATAAGGCATCTTGAAAAGCAAGCAAAGTGTTGAAGATTATGAGACTGCTGGACATCTTCAGAAGAAAAGCAAATGGTCGGCCTTGTTAATAAAAGAAAACCAGGTGTATGTATACTTCACGTGAACTAACTCTAGGAATGAATTTGCACTACTAATTGCCATTAAACGCAAACACTAGGAATATTAAGACATGACGTCACCAAGAAATAAGGAAATGCAGAATTTGAATATGGAAAGAACAACATGCACAGAAAAGATAGGAGGGAAAAGGAGTTATGCTCTAAAGGCAGTACGCGGATTCGCCTTAGATGACCAGTGCAATATTGAATAAATTTGGTGAGATGCAAAACACTACAAAAACAAAAATGAGAGTTGGAATGTGTTAGAAGCCTAATATCTATAATGGGTACAACGAACGCCTATATAGACAACTAGAATGACTATTTCAGTAAATCAGAATGTCTTATAATGGGGGAGTTTAATTTTTCGGATATTGACTGGAACGTGTGGGTTGGTTACTCACATAGTAGATGACCTTTTGAGGATTTCTTCGATAACTGTTTTCTACACTAGCATGTTAGGTAACGAGCAAAAGAAATGCTCTTGAGGTGATTATCAGCAGTGAATCTTTATGAATTTTTATCTGCAAATAATGTCTAAGTGTCAGTTGAGTTTGCCCTTGAATAACTCTCAAGGGCAAAGGAAAGGGCTTTTGTTTTGTGTAAAGGAAATTATAATAGTCTCAAGCAGTTTTTAATTTCTATCTAGTGGTACCAAATGAATATATTACCAGCAGCAAATTCTAAATGGAAGCATTCAGGGACGTAACCGTAGAAGCTACTAGACTTTTTATACTAACTAACCGATATTGTTCAAGGCTTAGATCCAAATGGATTTCAGATGGACTGATAAGTCTCGTGGAAGAAAAGAAAACTTCATAGGATGCGTATAAATTAGTAGGCGGTACAGAAATAAACCTAGAGTAGATATAAGCAAGTCTATAATCAACTCACTAAAGAGGTTAGGAAGCTAAGTTAGATTAGGAAAAGTTTCTGAAAAGAATTAAATGAAAAGTAGCAAAATACTTATTTACTTATGTAAATGCTACAAAGAACGAGATGAATCGTATTGGTCCACTAGATATCAGTGTTGTAACTGTTGGTGGTCTCATTCAAGTCGCTGACCAATGGAATAGCTATTTTGCAGCATCTATTCCATTGAATTTTTAGGGGTGGGGATCAAATTCTATCAGAGCGCGAAACGATTTTGTGATAACTGAGAAGAAACTAGAAGAGAAAGTGTTAAAGCTAAAATTAAACAAGGCACGCGAAGCTGATGGGATCTATCTAATTATATTAAGAGAAGACAGCAAAAGAGTTACAAAAAACTTTGGCCACAATTATAAGAGCATCCTTCAATTTCAGAGAGATCCCTATATATTGATATGGATCTGGATATAGGAAAAAATAGAGCTACTGGTTAAAGGAGTCGATAGGAATGTAGTTATACTGCAGTCACAGTACATGGATTTGTGAAGGGGCGATCTTTTATAGCCAATCTAATTGGATTCTATGATTGAGTAACAAAGAAATAAATGCAAAAACCAATTTTCACATCGCATCTTCTTAGGATTAATAAAAGGTTTGATTCTGTTCTACATGAAAGACACATGTACAAATTGGAGCAGTTTATATTAGGGATAAAGAGAAGGTTGATTGGAAGAAGAGAATGGTCGATACCAGTAGGTACTCTTTTCTTGGACTTATATTATTAGTAGAGTTTCCCATGGTTCAGTGCCAAGTCCATTGTTGATTTCAATATTTATTAATGATGTTGATGTCTACATTTGTAGATGATATCATAGTTTTCAGGTAATTAACAACAGTATTAGGGAATGCTACTGCCACAGGATCTAGAAAAATTGGGCAGGGAGCTGAGAAGTAACAAATGAAGTTTAGCAAGACAAATGCAAGGTACTGCATATAGATTCAAATTCAAATTATTATATTAGGGCCTACATATACCCGTTTATGTATTGTCTGTAAATTGCGTGTGTTCTCTGGTCGATTTTCCTGTTTTGCTGGACAAAAAAATCCCAGTTTCTGGGGGGAAACCTTGCTGTCTACGCCTGAGACCGACTAACTCAGCCACGGAGTGAAAAAGTCCATTAAAATTCCTCGCGTCATCGACGGGATTCCAACCCGGGCCTTTTCCACCCGGTGTGGGGAAATGCATATAGATTGCAGTAATCCCAGAATAACACACCAACTATGTGGGTTTTTTTTTTTTTTTTTATTATACTAGGCGGCCCCAGCCAATTTTTTGATAGCCACACCAGCTATTTTACACAATTGTGCAGATAATAAGATAGAGATTAATAGTATCTTTCCTCTCTTTCTAGATGGTGAGAGAGTTACAGAGCCGATCACTTCTCTTCTCTTTGAAAGAACTGAGATCACTTTCTTTCTTTTAACGAATTGAGCTGTCCAAAATTTGATCGGAAGCACAACTTCCTAAAGCCGCCCATGATGGTGCAGTAGTTCAGCCAGTCAGCAGCACAAGAAGTTGCATCTGTATTAGTGACACTGTCGTAGTTCAGTGACAAGCAGCCAAGGAGATGCGCCATCCTTCCTAGTTTATTCTCTTTTCATGCTGGTACCGAAAGCTGCAACCTCGTCTGTTCTCTGGTCATCATCAGAAGAAATTCCATGATAGTGTAGTAGTTCACTCAGCCAGAAGCCCAAGGACCTGCATCGTTATATGGCACAAATAGCTGCATTACGAAACACTAAGTCTTAGTTGCACCACACTCAAAGTAGTCGAAACATAGGGGTAATTGTGCAGTCAGATATGAAGTTCTCGAACAGTGTATACGGGAATTTATCTAGCAGGTATGAGATGATACTGCCATTATATAAAGCAATGGTTAGGCAACGTCTTCAGTACTGTATATAAGTCTGGAGATCTCATTTTAGGATGAATGTGGATCTGTTGGAATGGGTGCAAAGGAGGGCAATGAGATTAGTGAGGGGAGAAAAAAAGGTTACTCTTATCAAGAAAGGCTTTAGTTCTGCAAATTGCAGCATCTATAAACCACACAACTGCGAGATATTGTTTTGAGTGTTTCAAGGTTTTGATTGGATTGAGTATGCTAAATGCTAATGGTGTCCTTCTTGCTGAAACAACACAACTGAAGAGTTATTAATTAAAATTGAGGAAGGTTTATTTCAGAATAGATATGTGGAAATTTGCCCTTCAGCCAGAGGTAGTTGATTGAGGGAACAAACTTTCTGGTAGTTATGTGGAAGTGGGTAGTTTGAATGATTTAGAGAAGTAGACAAATTCTTATAGGGGTGGGCAGGCGATATAAGGCGGCGTCTATTTCTTTCTATTCTTATTTTTTTTTTTCTTTTCTTTTTTTAGCTAATGCTATATAAACTTGTATTTTTGCATTATTTGCCACTACTAATACCAATTCCAACACAACTTCATCTCTACATTGCCTGGTATACACACGGAATGGTTTTGAGGGACATGGTACCACCGTAAACAAATTTTCTTTCCCGGCTAAACCTTTCCAATTGAAAACTAATTAATAACAGAGATCAAAAGTGAATACTATGCTGAAAAAATATTGAAATTTGCACTAACGTAATTCTAATAGATGTAAAAATAATGGGAAAATGTTTTTCGTAATATAATTTTAATATTTTTTATCGTTGTATTATCAAAACAACGTAGTTATAGACACAGAGTAGTACCTAGTATCCAATAAATTTGGTCAGACTAGATATTTCCTTAACAAACCAATTTTACTCTGTGGTTATAGGACCACTACGCACGATTTGGTTTGTCGGTAGTGGGCAGCTTTTCCTCACTGCTTTCAGAAAAGAATTATGAATGTACAGCCTTATACCTTACATCCACTTTCTTTTACTACATCCCAAACGTCTTTATAAGTAAAATGGAATATACGAAGTGGCGACCTTCAGTTACGTGGTTGTAATAGGTGATACACGATCAGCTTGTTTTAGGTAGCTTGCGGAAAAAATGATTTTCGAGCGGAGGGGTGGTGATTTTAGATGCCAACACAAATATTTATTTTTTTATTATTATTCCTCTGTAACTCTAATGATATCAATGATACACATTGAAAGTCAAACCAATAATTAAGGAATATTAATAGTCACATTTCGTCACTGACAATTTTATTTCAAAACTGAAATACGCCATCACGTACGAAATACACCAGCAAACACGATACATTCCGTTACCAAATCTCGTTTCGGCAAGTGCTGTAGCATCGGATGATATTTAAAACCATTTGACTTCGATTAGAGCCGCAATCACTTTGTTCGTGATAGACCCACGACAGCTGTTACAGGCCAACATTTAACTTACGTCCTCATTTGGAAATGCTGTTTAAAGAAGAACATGATCTCGGGCTGCTACAATCTTCACTTCATTCTTGAACCAAAGTCGATCACACACGGAACAGACTGAACCGAAATCATTATCCAGGAATGTACATTTAAACTGAGCGTGGATGCTTCAGTGTTTCTTAAAATCTTTTTGCTGCTCCTGCTGTGTATTTCACCCGCTACGTGTTGAACGATTTGATGGAGTACTTCTGGCAGTCGGTTTTGGCTTCTTCGCTTTTCGTTTACGACCCGGCTTCGAGGACTCTTCATCGTTTTCATTTGTAGTTTCAACTTCATGACTCCTTCCAAATTGACTTCTAACTTTTCTGGATGGATGCGATGCTCTGAAAGTGTGGATGGATTTTCTCTAGCTTCTTTGTTCAACTCCATCGCACGCTGTAATTTCTTCGGCTGTCGAAATAGCTTATATCTCTCCTTTGTACTCAATGGAGGTGGTTTGGGTGGTCGCATTGCATGTATACGTGCTCTATACGCCTTACAACGGTCACTGTTAGTTTTCGGTATGTTCAATTTTAAAATTTTTTCTGTCGAAATATTTTTTATTAAATACGGTGGAGAATGACGAAAGGTATGGAGTGTTAATCTCCCCAATCATTGTACCACTCCATACCAGGAGTGGTACAATCACTGGGGAGATTACTCATTCCATATCACATTTTCTTGGCGATTTTTGTCAATCTACGGCACATTGCATGTATATGTGCTCTATACGCCTTACACTGAAAGGACAGAATTCATGGACAACGCAACGATGTCACCCCTCTCGCTAGTGGACGAACCCACCTCTTGGCAGGTATATAGATACACTGCATTTACGTAGACGGTAATTCGATGTCAGTCGCGAGTTAACTGACTTTGAAAGAGGAATGATAGTGGTCGACGCATGGGTCACTCTGGAATGGGTGTATCGGGAATACATCTTTCCGAAATATATTTCATCGTGGACAGTGCCCTGGGCGGAGAAAGGTGGTGGATGAACGTGGTCGTTGATGTGTGTCTCGCAGTGTTTCAGCCAACCAGAGAGCGACAGTGACACTTATCACTGCCGACTTCAACGAGGGAGGTGCCAGAAAAGTCTCCACCTTTACAAAGGCCATCAGGAGATTATTAGCAGCAATAGGTTATGGGAGTCACCGACCCACTAGAGTCCCATTGCTAATACTACATTTATAGCCTGTGAATTTTATTCATAGGCTATTAAAAAAAAAAAAAAGATATAAAGCATAGATTTACACTTTACCTTAACAATTAAAAAATTAAATGATACGTGAAAATCGGAAGAATATCTTCTATTCCCAATTACTGACCACACCTAACTTCTGTGATCAGACGAGAACGTTACATTACCCCAGGGAGTAACATTTTGTGAGTATGGAGTTGGCACACCCAGGGTCCTCAGCTGGATATCACCTTTTTTCCCTTTCTTGGTGATTCCTTTCTACTTCTCAATCTCTCTCTCTCTCTCTCTCTCTCTCTCAGGGTAATCTGGAATTTGGTTTGGCTGGTGTAGCGTAAGCCTCAGGCTTCCTTGCACCATATGGCTAATAATAATAATTTAGCTAGTACAATAGTCGGTTGCTCAACACACCTGTAATGCATTTATTTATGGCTTAGTTTGCTGTTGCATTTTCGTTGCGCTTTTTGTCAATCCACGAAAGCAAGTTACTCCCATCTTAAAACTGCCTGGAGCGCGCCTAAAAAAGTTTCACCTCAAAAGTACTTCATGAAAACAACAAGCCCTCCCCCCCACACTTTGGGAGCCTCTTGTCTACAGCATTTCTTCATGGCCATATTCCCTTTAAATTATAAATGCAGGAATATAAAAAAGTGGGAGGTTGGGCATTTTTCCGAACTTTTACACATTGATTCACTGGATATCACTTTTCTAGTGAGAGCTACTATGAATTTATAGAGTGTATTCTTAATTAATACATCTGATGATTATATTAAGGTTCACTTAAGGGAAAGAGTTCATTTTTATACTCTTGTTATTCTTAAAAAGAAACTAAACTTGATACCAAAAGATAATTTTATTTCTCCTCCAACCATATACAGTATTAACTACCGACGTCATTCGATCTCGATCAATCGACATGATACGATATCGTGAAAAATATTTAAACATCAATATAAAATAATTATAGTACGTGAGTGTGTTATGTTTCTTTTCCTAAAGTCAATATTAAGGAGGTTTTTTGAGAAATACGAATATCTTAATATTAGCCAACAGAGAAATTACTTTATTTGCCACTTCGTGGGATTGACATTTTATTTCACTCTGTCTCACTCACGTCTAGTCCGTCGTGCGCGCGCACACACACACACATTTCAGTGTCTTTAGAATTCAGGAATTATTTTATTATCATTTCGTTTCATTTATTTTTAACGAATCTTGAATTCAGCGATGGAAAACGAATATCCCAATAGTTTCATTATCTTCCTCCCCCACCTTACGTCATTAATGAATTTCATGGAATCATTTCTGAAGAAAATAAAGTAGTTCAGTTGGGAAATAGGGAAAGAGATATAACTGAATTAGTAAATTTTAATGACCCAGAGTAATATTAAGTTGTAAGCACGATATATTATATAAAAGATAGTTAAAAATTCGAGATAAAACAAGAAAATGTGAACTTATTATTCAGTAACTGTCAATTAACGTCATCATCGTTATATCGTCCTTCCACCGTTGTAAGAACAGGCGGACCCACCCTGTTTGTAGCTTCGAAGACTTATCTACATTTTGGTAAAGGCCAAATTGTTCATAATGTGATTTTGCATAATAAACTCCTACAACGACTTTGGATATTATTCAGACGTCTCTAATTAGAAAAACTGCTTAAGCGGAATTTATTAAGGGTAAATTTGACAAAAAAAAAAAAAAAAAAAAAAATGCACTAATCTGTCTAGTCCACTTTACAATAACCTCAAGGAAATATAACTATTACATTTATAAAGTTAAATAATATTTTATCTCATGTAAATTAACATTACTAACAATCCATTATTCTAATGAAAATTATTTATTTAAAAACCAATAACATAATTAACACAGTTGTAGAATAGATGTGCAGAAATTTGCCTTTAGCTAGTGGGTGGTTGATTGCCCGAACAAGCTTCCATCTATAGTTGTGGAAGTTGATAGCTTAAATAAATTCAAGTCTGAAAACATGACAAACTTTTGGAGTGAATGGATGGGTGAAACGGGAAGTTTTTTTGATTGACGGGAATACGTCTTTAAATTCTGTCCGGTATAGGGGGGGGGGGATTCTCTATGAAAACTCTAGGACAAAAAAAATGGCAAAATTTGTCGCGCTTATATCTCGTAAACTATAAATGATAATCTAATGATTTAAATTTGTTGGATAGAGGGTTTATGTCCGTATCTAAAATGGTGGGTGGTGGGGATGTGCAGCGGGGAGGTGTAGCACTTGCACGTAAACACTGAAAATTTACACTGCCCAAACGCCGCGCGGCGTTTGGGCAGTGTAACTTTGGATTGCGAAGAGATAGGACGTTGAAACTGGTGTCGATTTGTAGAGAATAACAGGATCTACAATATTATTTAGCAATAATAACCGATAAAATAAAATTTGTAAAGTTATAAGCCGATAAGTGTGCTGTGTTGAAGAAAATTTTCATAATGTCGAAAAAATTGCAAAGGAAATATGAACAGAAATGTAAGAAACGTATATCATTGGAAAGAAAAATTCAAAAGTTCAACTTGAAGTACATTTCTACATCGCCCACTACTCTGGGTAACACTTGTATAGCTTTAATCTTTGTAAGAAACATCGATGTAAATACTGTGCCATATGTATCTTACTTTGTAAGAGTAGATCTGACATAGTCAGATGTATTTGAGTCTCGGCGGGTGAAAGTGTAATCAAAGAAAGTTTAAATTATCAGTAACGAAAATGTTAGTATAAATTTAAGCGTTCTAAGTGACAATGTCCCTTAGAAAGCTTATATTTATACTAACTCTGTGTCCACTCTGTATCGTCTATGGGAGTGGGACACTCTGTATCACAAAGTGTCGTCTATTGTTGTTGTTGTTTGTTTGGTTTTTAGGAGCATTAGCAACTAAGGCCATATTGCTCCGGGATATGCGGTGGTCATTCCCTGACCTTTCCGCATCCTCCGTATTTGGTGTCGTCTATGGGAGTGTCCACTCTGTATCACTGAGTGGACACTCCCATAGACGACAATGGCAATTCCGGCTACATGTTAAAACACATAGACAGCGGAGGCCCCACTTTCAGAGCATAGAAAGAGGCCGGAACATTGCGAATTTCTTCGCGGTGTTCCTGTTACATTTTCTAAAGTTATTATTATTATTATTATTAATAGCCATATGGTGCAAGGAAGCCTGAGGCTTATGCTGCACCGGCCAAAAAAAAAAAATTTCCTATTACCCTGAGAGAGAGAGGGGGAGAGAGGGAGAGAGAGAGAGAGAGAGAGAGAGAAGTAGAAAGGAATCACTAAAAAAAGAGAAGAATGATGACATCCAGCTCAGGACCCTGGGTGTGCCAAGCCCATACTCACCAGATGTGAGCCCCTGGCATCTGAGGATCTTCCCTGCGATTCTAACATGTTCCAACTTATACATAACCTCTTATGCAGAAATGAATCAAATACTTTACTAAAATCCAAATAATAAAAGTTGAAATGATTTTCGACAAGCAAATGTGTGTCAAAATAGCAAACTAGGTTGGTTAAACATGATTTTCCCTTTACAAAACCATGCTGTGTTTCCTTCAAAATTCCATTTCTATCTAAATGACCTTGTACTCCACTCTTGATCACTGCCTCCATGATTTTCCCTACCACTGAAATTATACTGACCAGTGAGTAGTTCCTCACTTTGGTCTTACAACTACCTTTATATACTGGTAATAAACTGGCACTTTTCCAAGCCAAAGGAATCTATCCTGAGTCCAAAGATGCCCGCACAGTTAACTGCAATGGTTGGACACACATTCTCTTGTCATCCCTTAAAATTATTAGATATATCCAATCAACTTCAGGAGCTTTACTCACCTTTGGGCTCGAACTAATTTCAATATCACTAATTTTATCATTCCTAGCTTCACTGCACAGTTTATTTTCAATTTCTGCATATAACATAAATGCCCTCATGATGGTTTAATTAACACATTCTGTGAGGCTGCCCAGACCTCTCTTTTTTTTTTAATCATTGATGTGATACCAATTGTTATCCAAAGATTTTAGCCTATGGCCTTCGTATTCAGCTAACATCTGCCACAGTGAATTTTTTAGTTCTGGATGATGCATCAAACCACCATCCCACATTTAAGGTCCATAAATTTTTACCCACAATGCATACTGACTTGGTGCCTCCGTAGCCAGATGGGCAGGAGCAGCATTGCGTAGCACACGATCAGACCAGGGTTCAAGCCCGTGACCACCAAATACGGAAAGGTCAGGGAATGACCACCGCATATCCCCGGAGCAATATGGCCTTAGTTGCTAATGCTCCTAAAAACCAAAATAACAAACAAGCATACTGACTTCTAACATACTACTTCTACACAATCAAATCCACAAAACTGATACTGTATAGGCCCATGCAGAGAATTTCTGACACAGTACAGAATTATTTAAATGAGGAGCCCCAAATATTATGAGTCATTATTTCCTTTTTTTTTTTCATTTATTATACCAGGCAGTCCCAGCCAATTTTTAGGGCAACCGGACTACCTATTTACAGTATTATAGAGATAATGCAATGGTTTTCAACCGGGGTACCATAACAACATTCCAGGGGTGCCACGTAATTTGGGTTTAAGTTACTTAAACTTATTATTATTTTTTAATTTATATGTTTATTTAATTATAAAAAGGTATACAGTATCTTTTTAATTTTGTGGTGATCTATAATTGATGTTTACTTTGTACCTCTATATAAAGAATAAAATTATATACTGTATATATATAATTTGTATTATGAAATGTAATTTTTATAATTATATTATTGTAATAAAGATCATATAACATATATATTTTTTAATATTATATATATATATATATATATATATATATATATATATATATATATATCTGATAATTAAAACAAATATGACATTCAAAACAAAAAACATCAGCCAGCAGCACGGCAAAAATGCAGAGCGAAACAAAACGCAAAATAATACAAAATAAACAAGGAAGGGAAAGTAGAAACAATAAGACAAAAAGGCAGTCGACAATTTCGTTGGACAATATATGAATTCGCAGATTATTAGTATATAATTTTCATAATTTATTGTTATTCCAATCCAAAAAAAAAAAAAAAAAAGAACACTAAGAACGGCGGATGAATAGCAAACCTTAACATAAATAAAGGTTTCGGCAAGTTTATATAAATCGTTATAGTAGCCGTGTGATAACGTGAAATGCGGCCGTTTTCTCATTTACGCAATGTCTGGCCATTACACTTTTAAATATTACTTTTTTGACCTTAACTCCATAAATTTACATCTGTAATTTTGACTGATCTTAACTGTTGTTTTAGGTTTCGATGTAACAAATGAATTGAACTGCTTTTAACTTCGGTTCTACTTTTTATTTAATTCTTTCCCTTTATTTATTTATTGTTTTATGTCTGGCATCCTATGAACACTGCATCATTTACCTGCTAACCAGAGCCAATAATACATTTTTTTTTTTTATACTTCACAGAAATAAAAAAAATCTGGAATGAATGAAAAATTTGGAAGACAATTCTCTTTGACTAAATTTTGACTGTTTTTTTTTTTTTTTTTTTTTTTTTGCTGGGTTAGTTATTTTCTTTAACAAAAGGAATTTAGCATTCTTTCATTTAGATCACCATTTTAGTTAGGAATACAATAACAAAAAAAAAAAAAATAATAATAAATAAAATAATCACATTATATAATTGAAATTCTTTTTATTTATGAATTTTCTCATTTCATATGAAATATCTGACTTACGTGTAGTACAATTCAAACTGAATTAGTAATATCTTCACATTATATGTCCTGTAATATATATCAAAAGGGCATGCTAACTTAATTCATAAAATTGAAAGCAAGACTAAAGACTTATATGCCTAGTACAAGAAACAAAAATAAATAAATTAATAATAAAAATAATAACCCAACAGAGACCCAATAGAATGCAGTCAGGCCTATCAGTTGTATCCCAACGATATACATGATTATGAGTAGCTGCATAACCAAGAAGATATCACACCACTTGGTGAGGCAGAACACAATAGCCGAACGTAGTGTATAGTGTTAATTGTATGGTGCCAAGGACCCTAGCAGCACTAGGTCTCCCAAAGAACATATAAAAGGAATTTCAGGAAGTTGCAATCCTGAATACCTGTAGGATAGTCAGAGTTCCTAAGATCTACAGTAACATGACACATAACAGCCACCCTGTGCACTTGGTAGTAATATCTGTCGTAGGGTGGTTCTACTCAAACAGTAATAATGTAACAACAACAATACTACTAATAATAAAGCACTGTGTCCCAGTCCATAATCCAACCATTGATTTCATAATCTGTAGAGATGGCATCCCATATTTTGTGAAGTATTGCACTGAGTGGGATAAAAGGTTTAGAAATCACTTGATAGATGATGACACTATGGGAACGTTGCATTATATAGCTTCAGCATCAAGAGCAATGTGACCCTACATAACAGCTTAGTAGCCATAAGTACACAGAGAACAGATATATACAAATACACTGAGTTAGGTAAATGGTTCAGACTTCACTTGATTGATAACGACATTGTGGTAACATTGCATTCTATGGCTCCTGAGCCACAAGAGCAATGTGACCCTTCATGACAGCAATAGGGCTCCCAGAGAACACATACATACAGCAACACTGAGTTGAATAATAGGTTCAGACTTCGCTTGATTGTTAATGACAATATAGAAACATTACATTATATAGTTCTTCAGACCCCAGAGAGCAATGTGATCCAACCTAACAGCAATAGAGCTCCTAGAGAACACACACACACACACACACACTGAGTTGGATAAAAAGTTGACTTCACTTGATTAACATTAGTAGAGGCATTTGATGCAAGAAAGCAAGCTTATGCAGCATCAGCCAAAAAAAAAAAAATAAAATAAAAAATAACCACTTCCACTTGACCCCTCTGTTCGTTCGAAATACCTGTCCAGCTGAGCCTTAAACTTATTTAGGCTATCAACTTCCATGACAAGGGATGGAAGTCTATTCCACCAACCAACCACCCGCTGGCTAAAGGCAAATTTCCTCACGGCTATCCTACATCTGCCTTTTCTCAATTTGAATTTATGCCCTCTCCGGTGATTATTCTGAGCAAGAGGAAAAATCCCATCAGCATTGAGCATGCTCAAACCATTCAAGGTTTTGTACACCTCTATCAGATCACCTCGCTGGTGTCTAGTCCCCAGACACTGTAATTTGCAAAACTTAAGCCTTTCTTCGTAAGAGCACCCCTTTGTTCCATTCACTAATCTTGTTGCCCTTCTCTGTACTCGTTCCAGCAGCTCTACATCCTTCTTGAAATGAGGCCTCCAGACCTTCATTCCCCTCACCAATCTTCTTGCCCTTCTCTGTACACGCTCAAGTAAATCTACATCCTTCCTAAAATGAGGCCTCCAGACCTGTATGCAGTACTCAAGGTGTGGCCTGACCATTGCCATATACAGAGGGATAATCACCTCCTTTTCCCTGCTAGCAAAATTCCTATATATCATTGACAAAACCCCATCACCCCATATTAAGGGTAAGTTGCTATAATGGATAAAAGGATGGTTAAGTGCGAGAAGACAGAGGGTGGTAATCAATGGGTGCTGCTCTTCTTGGACTAATGTTATTAGTGGAGTCCCACAGGGTTTGGTGTTAGGTCCACTTTTGTTTTGTATTTTTATCAATGATATTGAAGGTATATCAGGCTTAATGTCGAAGTTTGCAGATGATACAAAGATTGGCAGGGTTGTTAATGACAGTAATGGCAGTGTGCTACTGCCACAGGATCTAGATAATTTGGGCAGATGGGCCAAGAAGTGGCAACTGAAGTTTAACCTTGACAAATGCAAAGTACTGCATATGGGTAGAAGTAACCCCAGAGAAACGTACCAACTGTGTGTACTACACTTAAGGTGGTAGAAAATGAAAAAGACCTGGGAGTAATTGTGCAGTCAGATATGAAGTTTTCTGAGCAATGCAGACAGGCTGCCAGGGCAGGTCATGGGGTTTTGTCAATGATATATAGGAATTTTGCTAGCAGGGAAAAGGAGGTGATTATCCCTCTGTATAAGGCAATGGTCAGGCCACACCTTGAGTACTGCATACAGGTCTGGATGCCTCATTTTAGGAAGGATATAGATTTACTTGAGCGTGTACAGAGAAGGGCAAGAAGATTGGTGAGGGGGAATGAAGGGATCCTCTTACCAAGAGAGGCTTAAGTTCTGCAAATTGCAGTGGCTAGAGACTAGGCACCTGCGTGTTGATCTGATTGAGGTCTATAAGGCCTTGAATGGGTTGAGCACGCTGAATTCTGATGGGATCCTTCCACTTGTTCAGATTACGAACCTAAGAGGGCATAAATTCAAATTAAGAAATGACAGATGTAGATTAGATGTGTGGAAATTTGCCTTTAGCCAGTGGATGGTTAATTGCTGGAACAAACTTCCATCTGTCGTTGTGGAAGTTGACAGGTTGAATTAAATTAAGGAAGAACTGGACAGGCATTTGGAGGGAATGGTGTGAATTTTTTTTTTTTTTTTTTTGGCTGATGCTGCATAAGCTCATATACTTGCATTCTTGCCTCAAATGCCACTGCCACTACTACACTACTACCTGTATACAGTACTCTAGGTGTGACCTGACCATTGCCTAATACAAGGGAATAATCACCTCCTTATCCCTGCTAGAAAAATTCCTATATATCATCGACAATACACCATGAGCTACTCATGCAGCCCGTCTGCACTGTCAGAGAACTTCATATCTGCCTGCACAACCACCCCCAGGTCCCTTTCATTCTCTACCACTGTCAGTGTAGTACCACAGAGTTGATACGTTGCTCTGGGGTTGCTGTTTCCCATATGTAGTACTTTACATTTGTCAATGTTAAACTTCATTTGCCACCTCTCAGCGCATCTGCTCAACCTTTCCAGATCCTGTTGCAGTAGCATAATGTCAGTAGTGTCCTTGACAACCCTGCCAACCTTCATATCGTCTGCACACTTGGGAATGAAGTGTGCAGACGATATCAAATGATCAATATCATTTATAAATACAGAAAACAATAATGGACCTAATACTGAACCCTGAGAGACTCCACTAATAACATTAGTCCACGATGAGCAGTGTCCATTGATTACCACTCTCTGTCTTCTCCCCCTCAACCACCCCTTTATCCATAGAAGCAATTTGCCTCCAATGCCACACTGCTCCAATTTGTGCAGCAGTCTTCCATGTGCAACAGTATCAAAAGCCTTTCTAAGATCCAAGTATATAATATCAAAGTTATTCCCTGCATCCAGTTCTTTTGTGACTGCATCATAGTATCCAATCAAATTAGTCAGGCAAGACTTCCCCTTAACAAAACCATGCTGTGTCTGAGCTATAACTGAAGTCTTGTCTAGATGATCCTGCAGTGCTTCTTTAACCAGTGCCTCCATTACTTTTTCAGGAACAGAAGTTAAACTAACAGGTCTATAATTACTTGTGTCGCCCTTTGATCCTCTTTTGTGAATTGGGGTGACATTTCCACATCTGCAGTCCATGGGTACTTCTCCTGAGTCCAAGAAATCTCTCATAATTATGGCTATGGGTTTGCTTACTTCCTTTGCTGCCTCCTTTAATATAACTGGATAGATCCCATCCACGCCAAGTGCCTTTCTTGTATTTATCTTCAACAATTTCCCCTCCACTTTACTCTCAGTTATTACAAGATTCTCTAGCTTACTGCCAGAGTTGAATACACCTCTGGCATTCCCCTCGCTGAATAACCCCTCATGTGTTAATGTCGATGCAAAATATTCATTCAGTTTGTTAGCTACCCGAGCAGGCTCATCAACAGTTGACCCATCGATATCAAGTGGACCAATCTGGTTCATCCCCTTCCTTCTAGAGTTTACATAAGTGAAGAACTCTTTGCTGTTTTTCTTTGCTTCCCTTGCCAAAGATTTCTCGTAATCTGCCTTCGCCTGCCTAACCTCCTTTGTAACTTGGTTACAGATCAACTTGTATGTATCATAGGCTTCTTTGTCACATGTTAATTTGTATGTATCCCATGCATTTTTCTTCTCTGCCATATGCCTCATTAGTTCATCTGACATCCACTTAGGCCTAAACCTTGAACAATATTTCTTAGTTGGTATGTAAAGCCTAGTAGCTTACAAGATAAGTTCTTTGATGCTTCCCATTTTGAATTTGCTGTTGGTAACATCATCAGTTGGTCCCACTGTATAGAATTTAAATACTGTCTCAGTCCATCGTAGTCGCCTTTACGAAAGCAATAACCCTTCCCTTTACCCCTAATGGTAGTTACCTCTTTGAGTAAATCCCACTTCAGCACACTGTGATCACTGCCACCTAGTTGTTCATTTACCTGCAGATGGGATACTTTATGTGTATCCCCTCCCTGTAGTGGCAGTCTCTCCTGTTAGCAAGCACAGACCACGCTGAAAAAAAATTCTATCCCTTGAGCCTTGCACATTCCCTCCAGGGCCGAATTGATTGACAAGGCTCTCATCATGTATTCCCTCCTATCGTGTCTGGCAGAATTGCAGACACTTTCAAATTTAACACTGATTCACGACTTTTTTGCAACATTGACCTGTTAAGTAAATCTGCAGATCTCCTACTCTTAATGTCAATGGTGCCAACGTATACAACAATATCACCTTTTATGCTCTTCAAAGATGGTATATGCTTTACAATGTCATGAATTTTTTTCCTTGGCAGACATACCCTGGTCCTGTTCCATCTAAACTTTTTACACAATATATTCCCCGTCTCCCTGACAATAGAGTCACCAACAATAACTAGTTCCTTTGGGACCAACGCATTCTGCCTTGGAGATTGCCGCTGTGTTGCCTGTCTCGACAGTGTGCTGCTGTCATTAGGGCCAGAGGCAGTTCAACTAAATAAATGAATTTGAGGTATTGCTCAAAACATCAAAGGCAGATATTGTTGGGATATCAGAGACGTGGTGTCACACAGATATAAGTAATGCGGAACTGGAATTTGGGGAATACAATGTATATAGAAAGGATAGACAGGACAGGAGAGGAGGAGGGGGTTATGCTATTAATTAAGAAACACATAAAGGAAGTGAAGCCAGTTGACATCGATGGACAGGGCAGTGTCGAGTCAGTTTGGTGTGACATAAGCATAGGGAAATCAAAATTGAGAGTAGGAGTGTGCTATAGGCCTTATGACTCTGATGAGTATAATTGTACAGGGAAATAGAGTGGGCCAGTAAATCAGAGAGTCTTATAATGGGGGATTTTAATTTCCCAGATATTGACTGGAATTTGTGGGTTGGTCACTCGCACACTAGCAAGGCTTTTGTGGATTTATTGGATGATTGTTTTCTACATCAGCATGTTCGTGAGGCAACAAGAGGGAGCAATACTCTTGATCTGATTATCAGCAGTGATTCTTCATGCATTAAGAACCTGCAGATAAATGAACCACTAGGTGGCAGTGATCACAGTGTGTTGAAGTGGGATTTACTCAAGGAGGTAATTACCATCAGAGGTAAAGGGAAGGGTTTTTGTTTTCATAAAGGCGACTATGATGGTCTGAGACAGTATTTAAATTCTATACAGTGGGACCAACTGATGATGTTACCAACAGCAAACTCAAAATGGGAAGCATTCAAGGAACTAATCTTGGTGGCTACCAGGCTTTACATACCAACTAAGAAATATTGTTCAAGGTTTAGGCCTAAATGGTTCTCAGATGGACTAATGAGACATGTGGCAGAGAAGAAAAATGCATGGGATACATACAAATTAATGGGTGACATGGAAGCCTATGATAGATATAAGTTGGTCTGTAACCAAGTCACAAAGGAGATTAGGCAGGCAAAGGCAGACTACGAAAAATCCTTGGCAAAGGATGCAAAGAAAAACAGAAAGGAGTTCTTTACATACTTGAACTCGAGAAGGAAAGGGATGAATCAGATTGGTCCACTGGATATTGATGGTTCAACAGTTGAGGATCCTGCTCAGGTGGCTAACAATCTAAACGAGTATTTTGCATCTACATTCACGCATGAGGAGTTATTCAGGAAGGAGAATGATGTAGGTAAAGTAAACATTGGCAGTGAGCTGGATGATTTTGTAATAACTGAGAGGAAAGTGGAGGAGAGATTGTTGAGGATAAACATAAAAAAGGCACCTGGGGTGGATGGGATCTATCCAGTTATATTAAAGGAGGCAGCAAAGGAAGTATGCAAACCCCTAGCCATAATTATGAGAGCTTCTTTGGACTCAGGGGAGGTACCCATAGACTGGAGATGTGCAAATGTAACCCCAATTCACAAAGGAGGATCAAAGGCTGACACAAGTAATTATAGACCTGTTAGTTTAACTTCTGTTCCAGGTAAATTAATGGAGGCACTGGTTAAAGAAGCACTGCAGGATCATCTAGACAAGAATTCAGTTATAGCTCAGACGCAGCATGGTTTTGTTAAGGGCAGGTCTTGCCTGACCAATTTGATTGGATACTATGATGTAGTCACAAAAGAACTGGATGCAGGGAATAACTTTGATATTATATATTTGGATCTTAGAAAGGCTTTTGATACTGTTGCACATGGAAGACTGCTGCACAAATTGGAGCAGTGTGGCATTGGAGGCAAATTGCTGCTATGGATAAGGGGATGGTTGAGTGGCAGAAGACAGAGAGTGGTAATCAATGGACACTGCTCAACGTGGACTAATGTTATTAGTGGAGTTCCTCAAGGTTCAGTGTTGGGTCCATTGTTGTTTTCGGTGTTTATGAATGATATTGATGATGGGATATCAAGTTTAATGTCTAAGTTTGCAGATGATACAAAGGTTGGCACGGTCGTTAAGGACACTACTGACGCTATGCTGCTGCAACAGGATCTGGAAAGGTTGAACAGATGGGCTGAGAGGTGGCAAATGAAGTTTAACATTGACAAATGTAAAGTACTACATATGGGTAACAGTAACCCCAGAGCAATGTATCAACTCTGCTGTACTACACTGACAGTGGTGGAGAATGAAAAGGACCTGGGGGTAATTGTGCAGGCAGATATGAAGTTCTCTGAGCAGTGCAGACGAGCTGCAAGAGTAGCTCATGGTGTCTTGTCAATGATATACAGGAATTTTTCTAGCAGGGATAAGGAGGTGATTATTCCCTTGTATAAGGCAATGGTTAGGCCACATCTTGAGTACTGTATACAGGTCTGGAGGCCTCATTTCAAGAAGGATGTAGAGCTGCTGGAACGGGTACAGAGAAGGGCAACAAGATTAGTAAATGGAACAAAGGGTTGCTCTTACGAAGAAAGGCTTAAGTTTTGCAAATTACAGAGTCTGGAGACTAGGCACCGGCGAGGTGATCTGATAGAGGTGTATAAGGCTTTGAATGGTTTGAGCATGCTCAATGCCAATGGGATTCTTCATCTTTCTCAGAATAATCACCTCAGAGGGCATAAATTCAAATTGAGGAAGGACGGATGTCGGATAGATGTGCGGAAATTTGCCTTTGGCCAGCGGGTGGTTGGTTGGTGGAACCGACTTCCATCACTAGTTGTTGAAGTTGATAGCCTAAACAAATTTAAAGCTCAACTGGACAGGTATTTCGAACGAACGGAGGGGTGAAATGGGAGAGGGTTTTTTTTTTTTTTTTTTTTTGGCTGATGCTGAATAAGCTTGCTTTCTTGCATCATATGCCTCTACTAATGCTAATGCTAATGCTAATATTAGTTTGCACCTGGTGAACTGAAGTTTATGAACTTCAGTTCACCAGGTGCAACTGAAGTTTATAAACTTTAGTTCACCAGGTGCAAACAATTGAGGGCTTCTCATAACATTTCAGCCGTAATTGTCGTGTTTACCAAAATTGTTGTATAAAGGTTGGAAATGCTCATTTTGGAACATTTTGGGAGCACCTGTCAAATATTACTTAACTTTGCCTTAACTATTCATAAATATCTTTTGCTTATATTTATATTTGTGATGCTAGTCATTAATGTAACATACCATCGCGAAAAAGGGTTAGAAATGTTAAATTCCTAGGTGATGCACTTTTTTTGAACACCAGTGTAGTTTGTAACGCAGAGAAGTAAGAAGTATGTTATTCTCCGTGGTTTGTAAGGTTACTTACGCGAATTATACCCTCACGAATAGCACTGTGGATAAGCATCGACCTCGTCACACCGGGTGGAAAATGCTCGAGTTCGAATACCGTTAATAATATGAGGGATTTTTATGGGCTCTTTTATACACTGTAGCTGAATTATTTCGTCTCAAGCAAGAGTTTAATTGGATTTTCGTCCAGCAAACAGGCAAATATACCACGGAACATGTCAATTTTCAGAAACGGTGTAACTGTTGCTGAGTCGCCTCAACGAAATATTTAAAGAAATTATTGTAGGTGGCGAATGGGGTGATATTTATTCATTATTTAAATCACAGAGTGGTAAGATCTTACTAGTCTCTGTTTAAAATGAATGTTATGGTGATTTCAGTTCTCAGTTTTTAATAGTGTTTTTTTTTTTTTTTTTTTTTTTTTGTGATTGTACTTGAAGGTTGTGTAATTTCTGAAGATGGGTAAAAGAAAACGATCAGCCGCTTTAACGCCATGTGAAGTTTCCTCTGTTGAAACCGAACAAAATTGTCAAACAGGAGAAACAGTAGTCTCTTCTACTTCAATTTCACCGGATCAATCTGACACTCAGTCTACAGAAAAAATTCCCGTATTTAAAGATCCAAAATTTGTGCACTCTTCTAAATCGGGGACGACATCTTCTGGGAAAAAAACTCGCGTGCTTAAATCGTTGAAACAGATAATGGCAGCTGAGCGTTTGTTGCCGGCTGCAAGCCAACATTTAACTTATTCAAGTATAGAAGTCCCGCCATCGTTGAAGCCCCAGAAAAGGTATTCGGATGTGAGTGGATATTTGGCAAAGTACAAAGATCCACAGACAAAATTGCGATTTTCAAACGCAGAAGAATTTACACAGATTCGTCTACTATCACAAGAAATGGTAAATAACTATCTTGCCTTACGCAAGGCATTAGGTACTTGATTTTTTTCCCCCTCTCCTGTAAGTGGTGCAACTTTTTATTCCGAAATTGTACACAGGAATGTACGTGCATTTGTTAAACGCAAAAATTATAAGACAGACGATTTCATGTATTCATATGAGAGTAAAAATAAAATGTTTATATCTAAGTTCATCATTTTATTATGCTTCTATACGTATATTCATAAAATGGTGTCTCCTAACATGCGTTGTGTGTTTCTGTAGTGTTCCATAACTAGATTTTTTAGAATGTAAAGATAAAATGTTATCTTTAGAAGAGTACAATTTTATTTTGCTTATATACACACTTGCCCATAGAATGGCATCTGGTAACTGATGCATTGTGTATTTACTGTAGTCCATAATACTGAGATGCTGCACTTAAATGCACATTTAAAATTTGGCGTTGGCCTGCCACCATAAGTATCTAATTAAAAATAATAATAATAAAATAAATTAATAAGTGGTAAGCTATTAGTGAAAGGGTCAACTATGTAATACAAAAATTGTAGCAGAGGTAGTTTCATTTAACCTTTCTCTTACAGTTAACCATTTTTGTTTTAATTTAAAAAAAATAATTTTTAGCTTTTTTTACTGAACTCTGATCCATTAATTATAATTTGATTTTGAATGAAGATAAATAAAAGAAACCAATAATAATAAAATCTTTTATCATATTTTTTTGAAATTTCAAGGTCACTTCCAGATTGAAACACAATGTTCATGTGGTGTCTGGCAAATATAACTTTAATGTCTGCATTTTTGGCAGCTGTTCATATTTAGGAAGTGATACAACCCCGAGGGCTCACATCTGTTGTGTATGGGCTTGGCAAACACTGGGCCCTGAGCTGGATATCATCATTCTTCTCTTCCTTGGTGATTCTTTCTACTTCTCTCTCTCTCTCTCAGGGTAACTTGGGGAATTTTTTTTTTTTTTGGCTGGTGCATCATAAGCCTTAGGTTTCCTTGTACCATATGGCTAATAATAATAATACCAAAGCTATACAGCAAGATGAGACACCTGTGATTAGTATCTCACAAATGCCACTGTGAATGGGAATTACCTAGAAGAAAAATACACTTTTGCTTACCTGACATCTATTAAATGCCAAACAAAAAAAAAAAATTCACGTCTCATAATTCATAGTATATTGAAATGAAAACAGAAAATACCATATAAACAGTTAGAGAATAGGGAAAAGGTACATGGGAGGATTTCATTCATTGAAAAATTTAAAAAACCAAAATATTAAAAAATTTGCATCAATCAAATGCTGTACTAGTAATGTTGAAGGTTAATCATCTCAAGGTATTCATACTCATATTCAGATTCCGCTAGGGGGATGATTGTGTCCGGCTGTCTGTATGATATGCTCCGTAAACTTTTCTTGTTTTGTGTGTTTTTATTTAAAGTATTAAGTTCCTATTAGTGCCACCACATAAGGATAGGCCCTTGGATTGCCAGGTGCAAGTACTGTATTATTTGAACGGACAACAGATAAGTATTAAATGAATTTCTGCATGTTCATTCTGCTACTCCATACAAGCGCTTTCAGCCATTATCTTGTAGTTCAACTTATACATGTGTCCAACAGACACTTGACCTTGACCAGGCATTAGAGTATTGCCTAGCCGCTCTGTTCTTCCTCCCTACTTAGACCCCTGCTCCCTGTGGATTTCACTTCAGGGCAACTAAGGCGACCGGCAGGTCACAGTGCCAATTGCTTGCTAAACCACAACTGTGGTGATATTAAATTATCTAGTAACACTACAGCAACTGAATTCAATATGACAAATACTACCTCCTGTCAAAATTCTAGCGTCTGCACCATCTGTGGGACCAGCTCTGACCCCATTGTCCAATGTATTGAGTGCAAACAATTAATATGCAATGACTGCACACATTCTGACCTGAAAAAATTAAAAGTCGGCGGAAATCATTCTGTTGTGATAGATGTCGACTCAGAAATTCTCAGAAAAGCCCTATAACTGTTGCAACGCCAAACAGCACGGAACCTGAGTCACTTTCCTCCTCTTCCGCTAACAAAGTTGAAATGCCGTACTCTAGTTCATTTGAGACAAATATCATGCCAATAACTAGAAATACCGACTCTGAATCGTACATGGATGAAGCCTCTAATCCTTCTTTGTTGTCTTTGGGGTCGCATCAAATCTCAGATGCATCAACTCAAAACACATATATCTGTGCTGTCAGAAGATCTCAGCGCTAACTCCTTCCCTACGGAAACTCTGAATCCAACCTTTGGTATTCTGCAATCAACTGAATTCCAGGAACTACTCTTTAACACTATGCAGAAAATCCTCATTCAAACTCATCTAATCAGCGCACCTCATACTGCAAACTCTGAAATTCTCCTGGATTCTAATACACTCAATGAAGAAACAGCGAGCTATCCACGGAGATCTGTGGTATAAAAATAATATTAACTAATCAACAGGCTGAAATTTCTGACATTAACGCCCAAATTAAAAATCTCACTTCAATTATGTCTTGCCACTTAAGGGAAGCTAGGAAGAATTCTGAACCTACTCTTGAAACCAATGGGCTCAAAGTGAATACGAATTCTTCATTAACTGACTATGCCCTCAGTATTGAGACCAGATCTTCACCTTCCACCGGCCTCAATACTTCTACTGCTGCAAATATTAATTTGCTCAAGCCTGCTAACATTCATGACTCAAGTCATTCAACTGAGCAATTTATTGCCAAACAGACTCTGTTAGATGATTCTTCTGATGTAAATAGAACCACTCCTCCCACCTACTCTCCTCTGCGGAACAGTTCTGTCTGTACCTCTATTTCACAAGCTCAGAGTCACCAAGCGCAATCCTCTTCAACATCAGTTAAGGCAACATATGCAAAAATAACTGCTGCCACATCTAATGAGGTCTGCAAACCTGTCTGTAGATCTGCCGCCACAGCGAGTAAACCTGTTTCTAATTGCCAGTCTCAAATATCACACCAAAGATCAAAACAGAACAAACCGTCAGAAAATATTAAAGCATCTATATCTCAAGATACTTTCTCCAAGCTTCCAGCCATAACTCATCAAACACAGAATGTAACTACTGCAGAAAAATCTCAGTTACTCAAACACAAGTATAATATCACAATTATTCCCACAAAAGACCGAATTTTTCTTTCTAGACTTGGACCCGCCACTAAATCTGAAGATCTTATCAACCTAATTAAAGAAGAATATGGTTTCGGAGTAGATGTCCGTTCTCTGAAGACACGATGTCTCGCCTACTCATCTTTTATAATAACATGCCTTCCATCACAAACAGAAAAAGTGCTGAATCTAAGATCCCTTTTATCAGGGGCTCTAGTAAAACGCTTCACGGACAGACCATCAAGGGAGTCCAAAATCTCCTCTCCACCGGCATAGCAATCAGATACCCTGCTATCTACACATACTACGTTCTCCTCTCGTCATAGAATCCCCAGATCCCTACTGTTCAGTGTTTACCTTCAGAATTGCAGGAGTATAATTAGCAACCTAAACCACTTCAGAGCAATCCAAGGCTCACATATATACGACATTTACCTGCTCACTGAAACCTGGCTCTCCATTGATATTGATGATCAGGAGATTATAGATGGACAATATACAATCCATAGAAAGGACAGAGGATCTCGTGGAGGCGGAGTAGCTATTATACACTCTAACCATATACTCTGTGAAACTGCATCAAATTTCACAAATATTGAATCAGTATACTGCCTTCTTCATCTTGGCAAGTTAAAAGTTTTAATAGTATTGCTTTATTTTCCACCTCCTTTAACTAATATAGACCTCCAGTACTTAGAAAGCTCGCTGGAATCAATCTTCCCACTAATTCAATCTGCCGACATAGCAATGGTTTTGGGTGACTTTAACTGTCAAATGGCCAATTTAGGATCTTCTTCTCCATCACTGCAGACTAGGGCTCTCTTTAATATGCTTCACAGCTATGGTCTGGAACAAATTTGCAACTTTCCAACCAGAGAAAATGCCTACCTCGACCTAATATTTTCCTCTACTCATATAGATGTTCACACCGACAACCCCATATTTCACTCGGAACATTCACCAATTACTTTTGACATCACAGTGACTTCTCATAACTTCAAATGCAGCTCCCGTACTCCTCGATTCAATTTCAGAAAGGCTGACTGGCCTCTGCTCAACCTAGCTCTAAGAAATGTAGACAAGCAGCTCGCTGACGCTATGGATGACATCGATGTGCTCACCAACAACCTGATTAACTGTGTCCATTCAGTTATATCTGACATTGTTCCTCAATCCCATCTTACCGCACGCTCTACCTACCCGCACTGGTATAACAGTGAACTAATACGTAAAATTAAATCCAAAGAATTCTACAGAAACAAGTATAAGCAAACAGGTGACAGTCAATACTATGAAATATTCAGCCAACTCTGCAAAGAAGTGAAAACTCTCATATTAAACTCCTACAACATGTATACAGAGTCAGTTCAGGATAGTCTGCTTACTCACAGAGATATCAAACCATTCTGGAATTTCATGAAGCATAAGAACATAACCAGTAGAAAGTTACAACTCCGTAACGCAGATGGAATTCTCTTATCTGACGAATTCAGTATTGCTCAAGAGTTTGCCAAACACTTTTCCAGAATTCAAACAAATGATACATGGAGTCCTGCCTCATTTCCTGATTTCACACCTGTTAAAGATGATATCCTCATTAATCTCTTTATCACTGATGAAGATTTAAATTCGGCATTAAAAAGCATGAGAAATGACTATACTAGAGGCCCAGATGACATTCCAGGCTTATTTTGGAAAAGGACTGTCACTACATTGAAACCCCTCATACTGCGGATCTTCAACCTGTCTCTCAGGCTGGGGAAGTATCCTAAGCACTTTAAGCAGGTCAATATAGTTCCTATTTTCAAAAAAGGTGATAAAAATGACGTATGCGATTACAGACCCATAACCTTGCAAAACAGCCTGGCCAAACTCTTCGACACAGCAGTGCACAAACATCTCTTCGAATTCTTCAAGCCTTTTATTGATCAGAATCAACATGGTTTCTGCAGTGGCAAGTCAGTAGTCACAAATTTACTTCCTTTCTGGCAATACACCTCCGAAGCTCTTGATAACCACCTACAAGTTGATGCAGTCTACACAGACATATCCAAGGCATTTGATAAAGTCCCGCACGAACAACTTCTGGAAAAACTTAAGCTATATGGTATCCGTGACCCTTTGCTCTCATGGCTACGCAGCTATATTACGCATTGTTCCTTGAGCGTTATCATAGATCAAGTGAACTCAGACTGTTTTATACCACTAAGCGGAGTACCACAAGGCTCTCCCTTAGGTCCTCTTCTCTTCATTGTTTTCGTAAATGATCTTCCTTCTTTCATCTACACCTCCAATGTTCAAGTTGCTCTCTATGCAGATGATCTTAAGATCTACTCAGCAGTGAAGGAGACTACCGATTCTCAACAGCTTCAATGTGCTCTCAATAAATTCTCTCTGTGGCTATCTCTGAATGGCTTGTCTGCTAACCCCTCGAAGTGCAAAGTAATCTCTTTCTCATCTTGCAGATCTCCACAACTAATGAATATGGAGTACACTGTTAACTCTGTGATCATCGAAAGGTGTGACCAAGTTAACAACTTAGGGATTCTCTTTTCCAGCAGTGCTAAATTCGATGCCCATGTCCTTAAAATCACCAGCAAAGCATTCAAAACACTGGGATTCATCAAACGGAACACATACAAGTTCAAAAGCTACAGATATGCGGTTATCCTCTATAAAACTATTGTTCTTCCAATCCTTGAATTCAGTTCACCCATCTGGAATCCTCACACAAAGACTTTAACTAACAAAATTGAAGCAGTCCAAAAAAACTTTGTCCGTTACCTTACGTACCGCAATCCTCTATTCTATCACTCAGTGTATTATGAATCGCTGTGTGATTACTTTCATCTGAGGCCTCTGTGCACTAGAAGAGTTACTGCTGACATCGCCCTTCTAGCCAAAGTAATCACTGGAATTTATGAAGCATCTGATATCCTGAGTAAAATAAACTTCAATGCTCCTTGTAGACAAGTCAGGAACCTTACACCGTTTCGCCTTGACTCTGCCAACACGGACTTAATGAAATTCAGTCCACTGAACAGAATCAGCAAATCAGCAAATGACTCTCGCATTGACTTCTTTGACAACTCCCAATCATTGATGAACTCCATCCACAAGTTTGCCTCTTCACTTAAACTGCAAAGTGACTAGCTCACATCTAATTATTGTAGCTTTTTATTTGTTATATTATTTTTCTATTCTCTAACGGATTAATTATTACTTGTTTTACCGGTAACTTAACTTAATACAATCCTCTTTTGTACATATGCTTTTATTGTTTGAATCTATATCAATGTCTGTCTTCCTGTTGGATTTCATATTATTGTTATTATGTTTATTGATCTGATCTCAGATACACTGTTAATGGTTACCTGTTGTGTATCTTGTTATTAATAAAATAAAAAATAAAAAAATACAGCAGTTACCACAGAGACAGGTAGATAGAGTGATGTAGCAACGCAAACAGATCAGTCTATCTATCTACATTGCCACATAGACCGGTGCTACTTAAAGTACGGTCTGCAGACTGGTTCCATTCTACAAACTGTTTATTACCAGTCTCAACAAATTGGAGTTCTTTACTTATTTTTTATTCTTTACTCTAGAAGGAAGGGGATGTATCAGATTGGTCCACTTAACATAGATGGTTCGATTATTGATGATCCTTCTCAAGTAGCTGATAAACTGAATGAGATTTTGCATCTACATTCACACGAGGAGTTATTCAAAGATGGGAATGCCAGCATTTTATAAAACTCTACCAGAGAGCTAAGTGATTTTGAAATAACTGAGAGCATAGTGGAGGAGAAATTGTTGAAGTTAAACATAGAAAAGGCACCTGGGGCAGAAGGAATCTATCCAGTTATAATGAAGAAGGCAGCAAGTGAAGTAAGCAAACCCTTAGCCATGATTATGAGAGCATGCTTGGACCCGGGGGAGGTCCCCACGGACTCGAGATGTGCAAATGTATCCCCAATTTGCAAAAAGGGGATTAAAGAGTGACACGAGTAATTACAAACGTTTTAGTTTAACTTCTGTTCTGTGGAAAATAATGGAGTCACTGGTTAAAGAGATGATACAGGATCACCTAGACAAGACAGCAGTAATAGCTCAGACACAGTATGGGTTTGTTAAGGGGTAGTCTTGTCTGACCAAATTTGATTGGATACTACTATGTGGTCACAAAGGAACTGGATGCAAAAAATAATTTTAATATCATATACTTGGATTTCAGAAAAGCTTTTGATACTGTTGCACATGGAAGACTGCTTTACAAATTGGAGCGGTATGGTATTAAGGGCAAGTTACTGCAGTGGATAAAGGGATGGTTGAGTTAGAGACGGCAGAGAGTGGTAATAAATGGACACTGCTCTACGTGGACTAACGTTATTAGCAGAGTCCTCCAGGGTTCAGTGCTGGGCCCATCGTTCTTTTGTGTATTTATCAATGAAATCGATGAAGGTATATCAGTCTTAATGTCCAAGTTTGCAGATGATACAAAGGTTGGCAGGGTTGTTAATGACAGTAAAGACAGTATGCTACTGCAACAGGATTTAGAAAAGTTAAGCAGATGGGCAGAAGCAGCAACTGAAGTTTAACGTTGACAGATGCAAAGTACTCTATATGGGTAGCAGTAACCGAAGAGAAACGTACCGTGTGGTACTGCACTGAGAGAGGTAGAGAATGGAAAAGACCTGGGGATAATTGTGCAGTCAGATATGTAGGTCTCTGAGCAGTGCAGATGGGATGCTAGAGGAGGTCATGGAGTTTTGTCTATGATATATAGGAATTTTGCTAGCAGAGACAATGAGTTGATTATCCCTTTGTAATGAGGCAATGGTCAGGCCACACCTTGAGTACTGTATACAGATCTGGAGGCCTCATTTTGGGAAGGATGTCGAACTGCTAGAACAAGTACAGAGAAGGGCAACAAGATTGGTGAGAGGAACAAAAGGGAGCACTTATGAAGAAAAGCTTAAGTCCTGCAAGCTTGCAGAATCTGGAGACTAGGCACCTGCAAGGTGATTTGATCGATGTGTATAAGGCCTTGATTTGTTTCAGCAGGTTCAATGCTGATGGGATACTTCTGCTTGCTCAGATTAAGAACCTGAGGGAACATAGATTCAAATTGAGGAAAGAGTTAGCATTATCATTATTAGAGGCATATGATGCAAGAAAGCAAGCTTATGAAGCATCAGCCAAAAAAAACGCTCTCATTTCACTCCTCCGTTCATTCCAAATACCTGTCCAGCTCAGCCTTAAATTTATCTAAGCTATCAACTTCTATTCGATAGCCTAAATATATTTAGGCTATCATCTTTTAAGGGCAAAAAAGGTGATATAGTTGTACACGTTGGCACTAATGATATTAAGAGTAGGAGACCGGCAGAATTACTTAACAAGTAGAGGTCACTGTTGAAAAAAAGCCGTGAATTAGGTTTGAATTTGAAAGTGTCTGCAATTCTGCCCAGATACGATAGAAGGGAGTATATGATGAGAGCTTTGTTGATCAATTCGGCCCTGGAAAGATTGTGCAAGGCTCAAGCGGTAGAATTTTTTTCAGCCTGGTCTGTACTTGTTAACAGGAGAGACTGCTTCTACAGGGATGTAATACACTTAAATAGAAAGGGTGTAAGAATATTTGCTGATGCTATCGAGGCAGTGTTAGGTGGGTCAGAAAACTGCTACCTTGGGGGGATACAAGGACTAATAGATTAACAGAAGCCACTGGCAGAAGTGAAAGTGATTCTTGCACTGCTTCTATTGGAATGAGCAGAAGCCTGGAAAACAAGATACAGGATATTTCAGACACTGCTGGGAGTCATTGTGGTACAAGTAAACACATGGGTTGTGTTAGGGTAGCTAAGAATAGGAACAGGTGCATGTATACTTGCGTGTACACCAATGCTAGGAGTTTAGTAAATAAATTTGATGAATTTGAGGTATTGCTCTCAAAGCAACAAAGGCAGATATTGTTGGTATATCAGAGACGTGTCACACAGATATAAAGAATGCAGAACTGGAATTTGGGAAGTACAATGTGTACAGAAAGGATAGACAGGATAGGAAGGGAGGAGGGTTTATGCTATTAGTTAAGAAACACATAAAATCCAGGGAAGTGAAGCCAGTCGACGTCGCTGGACAGTGCAGTGTCGAGTCATTAGCATTAGTAGAGGCATTTGATGCAAGAAAACAAGCTTATGCAGCATCAGCCAAAAAAAAAATAAATAAATAAAAAATAACCACTTCCACTTCACCCCTCTGTTCGTTCGAAATACCTGTCCATCTGAGCCTTAAACTTATTTAGGCTATCAACTTCCACGACAAGGGATGGAAGTCTGTTCCACCAACCAACCACCTAAAGGCAAATTTCCTCATGTCTATCCTACATCTGTCTTTCCTCAATTTGAATTTATGCCCTCTCAGGTGATTATTCTGAGCAAGAGGATGAATCCCATCAGCATTGAGCATGCTCAAACCATTTAAGGCTTTATACACCTCAATCAGATCACCTCGCTGGTGCCTTGTCTGCAGACACTGTAATTTGCAAAACTTAAGCCTTTCTTCGTAAGAGCACCCCTTTGTTCCATTCACCAATCTTGTTGCCCTTCTCTGTACTCGTTCCAGCATCTCTACATCCTTCTTGAAATGAGGCCTCCAGACCTGTATACAGTACTCTAGGTGTGGCCTGACCATTGCCTTATACAAGAGATAATCACCTCCTTATCCCTGCTAGAAAAATTCCTATATATCATCGACAATACACCATGAGCTACTCTTGCAGCCCCCCTCTGCACTGCTCAGAAAACTTCATATCTGCCTGCACAACCACCCTCAGGTCCCTTTCATTTTCTACCACTGTCAGTGTAGTATCACAGAGTTGATACGTTGCTCTGGGGTTGCTGTTTCCCATATGTAGTACTTTACATTTGTCAATGTTAAACTTCATTTGCCACCTCTTAGCCCATCTGCTCAACCTTTCCAGATCCTGTTGCAGTAGCATAGTGTCAGTAGTGTCCTTGTCAACCCTGCCAACCTTTGTATCGTCTGCAAACTTGACATTAAGCTTGATATACCATCATCAATATCATTTATAAATACAGAAAACAATAATGGACCCAATACTGAACCCTGAGGGACTCCACTAATAACATTAGTCCACGATGAGCAGTGTCCATTGATTACCACTCTCTGTCTTCTCTCCCTCAACCACCCCTTTATCCATAGCAGCAATTTGCCTCCAATGCCACACTGCTCCAATTTGTGCAGCAGTCTTCCATGTGCAATAGTATCAAAAGCCTTTCTAAGATCCAAGTATATAATATCAAAGTTATTCCCTGCATCCAGTTCTTTTGTGACTGCATCATAGTATCCAATCAAATTGGTCAGGCAAGACTTCCCCTTAACAAAACCATGCTGTGTCTGAGCTATAACTGAAGTCTTGTCTAAATGATCCTGCAGTGCTTCTTTAACCAGTGCCTCTATTAATTTTCCGGGAACAGAAGTTAAACTAACAGGTCTATAATTACTTGTGTCGCCTTTTGATCCTCCTTTGTGAATTGGGGGCACATTTGCGCATCTGCAGGCCATGGGTAATTCCCCTGAGTCCAAGGAAGCTCTCATAATTATGGCTAAGGGTTTGCTTACTTCCTTTGCTGCCTCCTTTAATATAACTGGATAGATCCCATCCACGCCAAGTGCCTTTCTTGTATTTATCTTCAACAATTTCTCTTCCACTTTACTCTCAGTTATTACAAAATTATCTAGCTTACTGACAGAGTTGAATACACCTCTGGCATTCCTCTCGCTGAATAACTCTTCATGTGTGAATGTCGATGCAAAATATTCATTTAGTTTGTTAGCTACCTGAGCAGAATCATCAACAGTTGACTCATCGGTATCCAGTGGACCAATCTGATTCATCCCCTTCCTTCTAGAGTTTACATAAGTAAAGAACTCTTTGCTGTTTTTCTTTGCATCCCTTGCCAAAGATTTCTCGTAATCTGCCTTCGCCTGCCTAACCTCCTTTGTAACTTGGTTACAGATCAACTTGTATCTATCATAGGCTTCTGTGTCACGTGTTAATTTATATGTATCTCATGCATTTTTCTTATCTGCCATATGTCTCATTAGTTCATCTGACATCCACTTAGGCCTAAACCTTGAACAATATTTCTTAGTTGGTATGTAAAGCCTAGTAGCTTCCAAGATAAGTTCTTTGAATGCTTCCCATTTTGAATTTGCTGTTGGTAACATCGTCAGTTGGTGCCACTGTATAGAATTTAAATACTGTCTCAGTCCATCGTAGTCGCCTTTACAAAAGCAATAACCCTTCCCTTTACCCCTAATGGTAGTTACCTCTTTGAGTAAATCCCACTTCAGCATACTGTGATCACTGCCACCTAGTGGTTCATTTACCTGCAGATTCTTAATGCATGAAGAATCACTACTGATAATCAAATCAAGAGTATTACTCCCTCTAGTTGCCTCCCAAACATGCTGATGTAGAAAACAATCATCCAATAAATCCACAAAAGCCTTGCTAGTGTGTGAGTGACCAGCTCCCAAATTCCAGTCAATATCTTGGAAATTAAAATCCCCCATTATAAGACTCTCTGATTTACTGGCCCACTCTATTTCCCTGTACAATTTCTTATTATACTCATCAGAGTCATTAGGCCTATAGCACATTCCTACTCTCAATTTTGATCTCCCAATGCTTATGTCACACCAAACTGACTCGACACTGCACTGTCCAGCAATGTCGACTGGCTTCACTTCCTTGGATTTTATGTATTTCTTAAGTAATAGCATAACCCCTCCTCCGTTCCTATCCTATCTGTCCCTTCTGTAGATATTGTACTCCCCAAATTCCAGTTCTGCATTTCTTATATCTGTGTGACACCACGTCTCTGAAATCCCCACAATATCTGCCTTTGATGTTTTGAGCAATACCCCAAATTCATCAAATTTGTTTACTAAACTCCTAGCATTGGTGTACACGCGAGTATACATGCACCTGTTCTTTTTCTTAGCTACCCTAACACAACCCATGTGTTTACTTGTACCCCAATGTTTCCCAGCAGTCTCTGAAATATCCTGCATCTTATTTTCCAGGTTGCGGCTCATTCCAATAGAAGCAGTGCAAGAATCACTTTCACCTCTGCCAGTGGCTACTGTTAATCTATTAGTCTTGTATCCCCCCCCCCCGAATCTAGCAGTTTTCCGACGCACCTAACACTGCCTCGATAGCATTAGCAAACATTCTTGCACCCTTTCTATTTAAGTGTATCCCATCCCTGGAGAAGCAGTCTCTCCTGTTAACAAGTATAGACAGGCTGAAAAAAATTCTACCCCTTGAGCCTTGCACAATCTTTCCAGGGCTGAATTGATCGACAAGGCTCTCATCATATACTCTCTCCTATCGTGTCTGGGCAGAATTGCAGACACTTTCAAATTCAACCCTAATTCACGGCTTTTTTTCAACAGTGACCTGTACTTGTTAAGTAATTCCGCCGGTCTCCTACTCTTAATATCATTAGTAATTTTGATTTTGGTGTGACATAAGCACTCTGATTTTGATGTGACATAAGCATTGGGAGATCAAAATTGAGAGTAGGAGTGTGCTATAGGCCTAATGACTCTGATGATATAATAAGAAACTGTACAGGGAAATAGAGTGGGCTAGTAAATCAGTGTGTCTTATAATGGGGGTTTTAATTTCCCAGATATTGACTGGAATTTGTGGGTTGGTCACTCACACATTAGCAAGGCTTTTGTGGATTTATTGGAAGATTGTTTTCTACATCAGCATGTTCGGGAGGCAACTAGAGGGAGTAATACTCTTGATTTGATTATCAGTAGTGATTCTTCATGCATTAAGAATCTGCAGATAAAGGAACCACTAGGTGGCAGTGGTCACAGTGTGCTGAAGTGGGATTTACACAAAGAGATAACTACCATAAGGGGTAAAGGGAAGGGTTTTTGCTTTCGCAAAGGCGACTATGATGGTCTGAGACAGTATTTAAATTCTGTACAGTGGCACCAACTGATGATGTTACCAACAGCAAATTCAAAATGGGAAGCATTCAAAGAACTTATCTTAGAAGCTACTAGGCTTTACATACCAACTAAGAAATATTGTTCAAAGTTTAGGCCTAAATGGATGTCAGATGAACTAATGAGACATATGGCAGATAAGAAAAATGCAGGAGATACATATAAATTAACACGTGACACAGAAACCTGTGATAGATACAAGTTGATCTGTAACCAAGTTACAAAGGAGGTTAGGCAGGCGAAGGCAGATTACGAGAAATCTTTGGAAAGGGATGCAAAGAAAAACAGCAAAGAGTTCTTTACTTATGTAAACTCTAGAAGGAAGAGGATGAATCAGATTGGTCCACTTGATATCGATGGTTCAACTGTTGATGATCCTGCTCAGGTAGCTAACAAACTAAATGAATATTTTGCATCAACATTCACACATGAGGAGTTATTCAGCAAGGGGAATGCCAGAGTTGTATTCAACTCTGGCAGTAAGCTAGATAATCTTGTAATAACTGAGATTAATGTGGAGGAAGAATTGTTGAAGATAAACACAAGAAAGGCACCTGGAGTGGATGGGATCTATCCAGTTATATTAAAGGAGGCAACAAAGGAAGTAAGCAAACCCTTAGCCATAATTATGAGAGCTTCCTTGGACTCAGGGAAGGTACCCATAGACTGAAGATGTGCAAATGTGACCCCAATTCACAAAGGTGGATCAAAGGCTGACACAAGTAATTATAGACCTGTGAGTTTAACTTCTGTTCCCGGAAAATTAATGGAGGCACTGGTTAAAGAAGCACTGCAGGATCGTCTGGACAAGACTTCAGTTATAGCTTGGGCACAGGATGGTTTTGTTAAGGGAAGTCTTGCCTGACCAATTTGATTGGATACTATGATGCAGTCAGAAAAGAACTGGATGCAGGGAATAAATTTGATATTATATACTTGGATCTTAGAAAGGCTTTTGATATTGTTGCACATGGAAGACTGCTGCACAAATTGGAGCAGTGTGGCATTGGAGGCAGATTTCTGCTATGGATTAAGGGATGGTTGAGTGGGAGAAGACAGCGAGTGGTAATCAATGGACACTGCTATTCGTGGACTAATGTTATTAGTCTAGTTCCTCAGGGTTCAATGTTGGGCCCATTATTGTTTTCTGTATTTATAAATAATATTGATGATGGTATATCAAGCTTAATGTCCAAGTTTGCAGACGATACAAAGGTTGGCAGGGTTGTTAAGGACACTACTGACGCTATGCTGCTGCAACAGGATCTGAAAAGGTTGAGCAGATGGGCTGAGAGGTGGCAAATGAAGTTTAACATTGACAAATGTAAAATACTACATATGGGAAACAGCAACCCCAGAGTAACATACCAACTCTGTGGTACTACACTGACAGTGGTAGAGAATGAAAAGGACCTGGGGGTAATTGTGCAGGCAGATATGAAGTTCTCTGAGCAGTGCAGAGGGGGCTGCAAGAGTAGCTCATGGTGTCTTGTCAATGATATACAGGAATTTTTCTAGCAGGCAGAAGGAGGTTATTATTCCCTTGTATAAAGCAATGGTCAGGCCACACCTTGAGTACTGTATACAGGTCTGGAGGCCTCATTTCAAGAATGATGTAGAGCTGCTGGAACAAGTATAGAGAAGGGCAAAAAGATTAGTGAATGGAACAAAGGGTTGCTCTTATGAAGAAAGGCTTAAGTTTTGCAAATTACAGTGTCTGGAGACTAGGCACCTGGGAGGTGATCTGATAGAAGTGTATAAAGCCTTGAATGGTTTGAGCATGCTCATTGCTGATGGGATTCTTCCTCTTGCTCAGAATAATCACCTGAGAGGGCATAAATTCAAATTGAGGAAAGACAGATGTAGGCTAGATGTGTGGAAATTTGCCTTTAGCCTGCGGGTAGTGGGTTGGTGGAACAGACTTCCATCCCTTGTTGTGTATGTTGATAGCCTAAATAAATTGAAGGCTCAGTTTGACAGGTATTTCGAATGAACGGAGGGGTGAAGTGGAAGTGTTTTTTTTTTTTTTTTTTTTTTTTTTTTTTTGGACTATGCTGCATTAGGTTGCTTTCTTGCATCATATGCCTCTACTAATGCTAACTTCCACAACAAAGGATGGAAGTCTGTTCCACCAACCAACTGCCCGCTGGCTAAAGGCAAACTTTCGCACATTTATCCTGTTGTAGAATAGATCTGCAGAAGTTTGCCTTTAGCCAGCAGGTAGTTGATTGCTGTTACAGACTTCCATCTGTTGTTGTTAAAGTTAATAGCTAAATAAATTTAAGGCTGAACTAGACAAACATTTGGAGTGACTGAATGGGTAAAATGGGAAGGGTATTTTTTTTTTTTTTTTTTTTGCTAATCCTGTATAAGCTTGCTTTCTTGCACCATATGCCTCAACTAATGCTATCTTGGCAGATTTTCTGGAATAATTTTTGAAATGTGTCTTCAGTGGGTAGGAAAGATACATTAAATCATTGTATGGATCATCACTTGAATGAAAAGACTCTTACGGTGTCATCTCTTGGATAATTATTAACTTTATTTAAAGTTTTTTTTTGTTTGTCTTTTATTTACTTATTTTTCAGTTAAATTGGGGGCTGCAACAGAGAAATTTCTGACTCTCTGTGGTACTGGACAAAGCAGTAAATATTTTCATCACCTCGTGTACCTACCTACCTTGTTTAATGGTGCACTGAAGCTACAAAACCATCTTTGAACTATAAGACAAAGTTCCAGCCTTTCATCTCTTCTGTCATATATATGGTTTACCAGACACCAGTGGTTTAAAAGGAGAACAGAAGTAATACTGAAAGTGGAGGTAAAAAGAACCTCATAACAAAAAAAGAACATTGGGTTGATGAGCAGTGTTTTATGGGAAATTTATATTGTTTGGAATGAGTGTAAAACCAGATAACAAATTTATTCAGCATGTATGCTAGACAGTGAAATGTGATGGGAAAAAGGGAGAACTTGCTCTCCTTTTTTTCCCGAATGTGGTAACCTTAATCACAAGTATAAATAATCTTTTTTGAGATTATGGTAGATATTGTAGTGAAATATAATGATCCTTAAATTGAGTTGTTCAGAAAAGCTTTCTATACTTGAAGCACTGTCCATAATAGTAAATTGGACAGCTCACAAAATTATAAGCAATAAATTGATTCCTTTTTGCCTTAATAAGTATCATCATCATCAGATGGATATAACCCAATGATTATGAAAGACGTATTAGTATTAGTAATGGCCACATGGTGCAAGAAAGCCTATGGCTTATGCTGCACCAGCCAAAAAAAAAAAAAAAAACCCCGAATAAAACAATGATAAAAAATAAAATTAAAAAAATAAATAATAATAATTAATAAAAGAAAAGGAAATTAAACCTATCATCCTATGCGCTTTCCTCACCCGAAGGTACTATCCAGATGACCTTTGAATTTCCCCAAACTGTCAGCCTCTACTACCCATATAGGAAACTTATTCCAGTAATTTATAACTCGCTGGCTAAAATAAAACTTCGTGCAGTCCAATCTAAACATTTCCCCCCCCCCCATAACTTGAATTTATGTCCCCTAGTTCTAGCATCATTTATAATCTTGAAAATTTCATCCTCATTCATTTTACTGATGCCTCTCAGAGCCTTAAACACCTCAATCAAATCTCCTCTAAGATGTCTAGTTTACAAACTCTGCAACCCACATATTCGAAGTCTTTCTTCATAAGGATGCCCTTTTGCCGGTCTCACCAGGCGAGTTACCCGTCTTTGACCCTTTCAAGAAGCTGGATGTCTTTCTTTAGGTGCGGTCTCCATACTTGAACACAGTATTCCAAGTGTGGTCTAACAAAAGCCTTATATAATGGGATTATCACGTCCCTATCTCTACTTGCAAAAGTTCAATAGATCATCGATAGGACACCATGGGCCTTCCTTGCAACCTGTTTACAATGCTCAGAGAATTTCATGTCTGACCGTATCGTAACACCCAAGTCCCTTTCCTCCAGTACTAGGTTTAGTTGAACTCCACCAAGTGAATAAGTTATTTTGGGATTACTGTTTCCCAGGTGTAATACCTTACACTTTGTTGGATTAAAGCATAGCTTTAATCCAACAATTCTGACTATTCCTGAAGTATATCTAGGTCTCTCTGAAGAAGCTCAGCTTGACAGTGATCATTAACTACTCTACCAATTTTAACATCTGCAAATTTAGACATCATGCCCTCTATCCCTTCATCGATGTCGTTTATGAAAATTAAAAACAACAGTGGTCCTAATACTGATCCTTGGGGAACCCCACTTCTTACCTCAACCCAATCTGAGGAATAGCCATTTATCACAACCCTCTGCCTCCTTCCCTGAAGCCATCCTGCTATCCATCTAAGGATTTTCCCAGTGATTCCAACCTGTTCCAGCTTATAAAGCAACCGCTCATGTGGGACTGAGTCAAAAGCTTTGCTGAAATCTAAATAAACAATGTCGAAATTATTCCCTAAATCCAGCTTGTGAGTGACCCTTTCAAAATAGCGAACCAAATTTGTTAAACATGATTTTCCCTTTACAAAACCATGCTGAGTATCCTTGAGAATTTCAATTCGATCCAAATGATCCTGAATTCCACCCTTGATCATTGCCTCCATGATTTTCCCTACCACTGAAGTCAGACTGACAGGTCGATAATTTCCCACTTCACTCTTAGAGCCACCCTTATGTATAGGAGATACATTGGCACTTTTCCAATCCAAGGGAATCTCCCCAGAGTCTAGTGATGCTCGCATAATTAGCCTCAATGGTTCAATGAATTCACTTGCAACCTCCCTTAAGATTATAGGATATATTCCATCAACTCCAGGAGCTTTACTGGCCTGTAGGCTCGAAAGTTTTTTCATTAAATAATCTTGTGAAATTTCAATATCATTAATTACATTTTTTTCAACTTCACTCCCACAATATCCCATTGCCACAAAAGGTTTTTCATTTGTAAATATCAATGCAAAATAACTGTTGAGTTCATCTGCAACGGCAGCTGGTGTATTTAATACTATCCCCTTTCCCTCACCATTGGGGAGTTCTCAGAATAAAACAGACAACAGGAGAAGGAAGGTAATGGACCCCCACCCCCAACCAAAGGACACTTGAAGAGTTCCGGAGTAACCTGTGGAGCAGCGTAGTTAGCCATAATGGCTGTGCTGCCTGGATAGGTCTAAAAAGGAAGGAAACCAAGAATGTACAAGAGATGACAGAATGGGAGATTTTTGAGGTAGAAGTACAGTCAATCAGGAAGCCCCACAACTGGTGAACCCCAAGAACAGATAACATCCGTAACTACTGGAGCAAGAAATTCAGCTAATTGCACAGTCATACAGTGGAGCAGTTCATCATTAATGAACTGCTCCACTGTAGGCACCTTGACTACAAGGTGCCTACCGGAGTCTCTGAATCAAAGAATCACTAAGGCAAAAGACACCACAAACCTGGCAAACTACAGACCAATCAGCTGTTTCCCAACAATGTACAAGATCCTAACCAGCTGCATAACTAAGAAGATATCAGACCACTTTGAGAGCAAGGACATCATGCCAAGCAGCAAAAAGGAAAGCACATGAGCAAAGGATGAAAGGAGCAATTGACCATACACTGCAGTTATGGAACAAGCCTACAAGATGCACCTCAATCTGTACGCCACCTACATCGACTACCACAAGACCTATGACTCCATGCCCCATAGAGACATTCCAGATCTACAAAGTCAACCCAACACCGACACACTTCCTAAAAGCAACCATGGAAAAATGGAGGACCACCATCAAAGTTGAGAATATAACAACCAGACTGATACCCATCAGAAGAGGAATGGGAATCTTCTTACTGCTACACAGTGACCAAAGCCCAGTTATGCCAACATTTGAAAATCAAAACACAGCTCTTCAATCCAACATACCTCACATCCACATACTGTTAGGGAAATCAATTTGCACATAACATTCTTCAAAGAATGTTATGAGCAAATTTCACAAAAAATTTTCAAAACTACCATTTTAGAAACTGATCACTATAGCACAAGGATGATTCTGATTTATTCATAGGCATTTCTACTACAAGGTCGGGGAGAGACTAATAAAAAGAGCAGGATGTTATTTTGCTTGATGAGGAAGTATTATATTGATTTATTTGACAAGATACCACTGAAAAATTATGTTCTTAAAAATGCTGAGGTAGCACAAACTTCACGAATTGGCAGTGCATTGTTTTCAATTTTGAAATTTTTTATAGACAAGTTTTCTGTATTTATTGGTCATTAATTATAAAAAAATATATATATATGAAGCAATAGATGTTCTGCAGCAAACTTTTGTCACTTTCAGTGTGAGAACCTATGAAATAAAAAGGAAGTGATATACAGGGATCCTTGGTTGGAAATTGACAAGTGCTCAAAGAAGCTTGAAATATAACAAATTATCCCAAATCATACTTGGTATTTTAACAATTCCTTATAGTTTCTAAGTATAAGAGAATATTCAACCAGGTTGGAAAAACAAAAACTGGGTTCATAACTTTTTTCTCATGAAGCTTTGGATTATGCTACTGACAACCAAGTCTAGACAGCAAGGTGTTGAAATTTTTACCTGTTTCTGAAGCAGGTAAAGCCTGCAACACTATCTTTCTTGAAGCAATCAAAATCAGTTGATGTCTAACATCCACATACACAAAAATGTTAGGTAAGCTAATGTTTATAAGCATACAATAACCGATAATTAATCCTGTGGCTGTATTTTAATATAAAATGTGTTTTGTCAATGAAATTTAAAAATTTTAGTGCAGTGTTGACTTAAAAAAAAATAAATGAAGAAAATAAAACCACATTCCTGTTTTTCCAAAAGTCATTCTGATTTCCTCCTGGTTGGTTTTCTGAAAGTCAAGTCAAATCAAGTCCAGTTTTCTGAAAGTCAAAAGTTGGTAGCTATGAAAAAGGCTTAAGGGTTATGATTCAGTCACACATTAAATTTTCCACACAGAGCAGGCAGATAGACACCATGTCTTGGCTATGATACATAGGACCTTCGTAAGCAGGAAAAAAGATGTTACTATCCCACTGTATATGGGTAAGTAGTATCCTTTGTACATGAAGTGCAGCTAGAATTAAATATCTCTCTCTTAATCTTCTCTAATTACTAGCTGAGAACTTTTTTCATATATGGCTGCAAGGGACAGAAAAGCATTAAAAATATAACCTTGGGAGGGGGGTGACCTCCTATGTGCTACTTTGCACAACTTTTATAATGGAATGTTTAAAATAACAGTACAAGAAAGAAAATTTACATTCAAACACAATAAGGAAACAGGAAAAAAATGAAAAATAAATGTTCAACTCATTTATTTTCTGGATATTAATTGTACTTATATGCCCTGCAAGTATGTACTTATACTTGCAGGGCATGTATAAATACTTTGCTTTATCAATCAAAAAAAAGTCATCCTTTGTTAACAAAAAAGGAGAGAGAGAGACAACATTTACAAGCAATAAACAAGAATTACCTTTTCAGCTACAAAATCCTCTTTAGAACCATGTAATGGAATATGCATACAGACTTGCTGCCTAACTGAAATTACTATTTAACTGTTAACTTTTGAACTTCTAATTAATATTAAATTAAAAATTGAATTTAAAGTTGAATTAATTTAAATTAAGTTGATTAAATTATAATAGCATTTAGTCATCGTAATAAAAAATTCATGGAATGGTTCTGATGACTCCAAGCAATAGTTAATATTGTCATTAGATATGATTTCTGTGCCTAAAAAGCATGAAGATTTTTGACCTTTTGTAATTGTTGAAATTAATGCTAGAAACAAAATTATCCAATTTAACTAAACAAAATTTTCCTGATTTACATTTTGAGTACAGTTTCAAAAATGGATTTCAAAAGAATTCCATTCAGCTATTTCTTTCTTTTTTTTTTTTTTTTTTAAAAACCTGAATGGTTGTTTGACTAATTTTGAAAGATTTAGACAGTTTTGAGCTTTGTATGTACAGCAACACCCCATTAATTTCAATCATATATCTAACATTTGATTCATAAATGGTTTATGACTTATTAAAATTAAACTGTTGACACCATCCAGCATGAATACCCGTCATACAGAGTTATTCAATTAAAATACAACAGCGTTTTATGTTTAATTAGATATGTATATTACAAATAAGAATTTAATTAACACTGTTAGAATTTTCTAGATTGCTCACCTTGCTCATAGACATGCATTCACTGTTTAGTTCGTGCCTCCGTAGCCAGATGGGCAGGAGCAGCAGTGCGTAGTACACGCTTCTTGATTAGACCGGGGTTTGAGCCCATGGCCACCAAATACAGAGGATGTGAAAAGGTCAGGGATTGACCACCGATCATATATAATAATAATAATAATAATAATAATAATACATCATGCGAGCATACTATGAAATAACCAGGCTAGAGACTGATATGACAATGTACAGGTCATGACTACATACCAAATGGTTGGAACGATACCCCGGATATTTAGGTCACCAAACAGCAATTAGCAGATTATAGAAGGACCATTGTCACACAGAATCTAATAGCTCCTGCCATCTTGGAAAAAATCAAGCGGGATGTCAGCAATCAAATACAAAGCACAAAGAATATGGTCAGTATGGAACCAGAGGAGGAACATCATACCATGCAACAAGAGGAGGAACAGCAAGAAGAAATACAACCCAGAGTAGCTGAGTTGGAAAGAGACTAAGTCAAGAATAGAAGATGAGTGGAAGAAGGCCCTAACAGAATTCGAAGGAATGGTTTCCGTTAATCCTAGTAGCTGCCATAGCAGCTACTAAGATTAATGGAAAAGAAACGACCAGCAGCAGAAGAACCGAAAACAGAAGGAACCGCCAGCTTGGGAAAGAAGACTTCAGCAGAAGATAGAAGAATTAAGAATCAAGATAGGTCGGTTTATCCAGTACCAACAGAGTAATAGAAGTAAGAAATTGATTGGAAAGGTGAAGAGCATCCTCAAGAGAGGCAGCGTCCACAGCAAACATGAAATCAGAGAATAGAAGAATTCTTGTACACACTGAAGCAGAACCTCCTTGCACTCAGCAAGACTACGCAGATACAAAGAGAGCTCCCACCGAATCTTCGATGAGGACCAAAGAGCCTTCTACAGGAAACTGGATGAAGATGAAAAAGCAGGAAATGGACCACCCAAGAAGAAGACGATCAAGGAGTGAAGTAAGACATAACAGCAGAGCACCCTGGATAGAAGTAGAATGGAAGAAAACAGGACATACAAGAGATGAGAGAGTGGGAGATTCGAGAAGAAGAAGAAGCAAAACAGTCGATCAGGAACACCCACAACTGGCAAACCCCAGGAATTGATAACATCCAAAACTAGAGTACAAGAAGCTAACCTGCACACACAAGCACCTAGCAGAGCAGTTCACTCAAATGATAAGGCACCCGGAGACAATTCCGAAGTTTCTCACCGAAGGAGTCACATATCTGAAGTCTAAAGACGAAGATACAAGAAACCCGGCGAAGTACAGGCCAATCACCTGCCTCCCAACGATGTACAAGATCCTGACCAGCTGCATAACCAAGAAGATATTGGACCACTTAGAGAGTCAGAATATAATGGCCGAACAACAGAAAGGATGCAAGCAGCAATTAACCATAGATGCTGCAGTTATGGAGCAAGCCTACAAGAAGCACTGCAACCTATACACGGCCTACATTGATTACTGCAAGGCCTTCGACTCTGTACCTCATAGCTGGCTAATAGAGACCCTGAAGATCTACAAGGTCAGTCCGTTAGTGACAAACTTCCTAGGAGCAACAATGGCGAAATGGAGTACCACCATTAAGGTTGAGAACATCACAACCAGGCCAAACCCCATTAGAAGAGGAATCTTTCAAAGAGATGCTCTGAGCCCACTGTGGTTCTGTCTAGCACTCAACCCGCTATTCACCATGCTTAATGGCAGCAAGTATGAATATAATCTCAAAGAAGGAAGAAAGAACCTGTGCACCCTCACCCACCTGATGTATATGGATGACATCAAGCTCTATGCAGCAACTGAGAAGCAACTCTAGCAACTACTGATCACTGAAAAATTTAGCAATGCCCATCAGGATGGAATTTGGTCTAGACAAATGCAAGACCCACACACTGCACCAGGGAAAATTAGTTGGCTGAAACTACCAGCTGCTAACTGGTAAAGAGATCGAAGCTATGACAGAAGGAGAGACCTACAAATACCTAGGGATGATGCAGGCTCAGCAGTTAGAGCACAAGAAATCAAGAAGTGCCTGACCAAAAAATATCATCAGAGACTCAGAAGCCTGCTGAAAGAAAAATTGAACGGAGGAAACACAGTTAAAGCCATAAACATGCAGCTTCAGTAGTAACATACCCCTTCGAGGTCATAGATTGAACTAACACCGAGCTGGAAGATATCATGTGAAAGATAAGGCAATGATAACCAAGAGC
The DNA here is from genome assembly GCF_048544385.1 of Mastigoproctus giganteus. Lineage (NCBI taxonomy): Eukaryota > Metazoa > Arthropoda > Arachnida > Uropygi > Thelyphonidae > Mastigoproctus > Mastigoproctus giganteus. The sequence continues at coordinate 120,886,154 of NC_143587.1, forward strand.
CACCAACGCCACCTGAAGTCAGCAGTGGAGAGACTAACAATAGCTCGGAAAGAGGGAGGAATGAGCCTGATAGACCTGATAGAGTAACAGAAAACATTAACCTGAAGGATTACTTCGAAAACAACACAGCACCACTCCACCAGGCCATAAGGAAGCTAGTTAAGTGGTATATGCCACTCAACCTAAGTGAGGAACCCCCTCCCACCCAAATGGTACAAGAAACAAAGTTAGAAAGATGGGAAAAGAAGACACTCCATGGCAGACACTACGGTGACCTCCATCAAGATTACATCGATAACATTGCTTCTAATGTATGGCTCACAAGTGGGACGCTCTTCCCCGAGACTGAAGGATTCATGCTGGCCATCCGGGACCAGGTAATCACACCAGAAACTATAGCAAATACATTGCAAAGGAGCCCAGAATGTCAGATGACACGTGTCGACGATGCCACCTGATCTCAGAAACTATCCAACACGTCATGCCGGGGTGCAAGGTGATCACCCAGACTGAGTACACTTATAGACATGACCAGGTAGCCAGGATAATAAATCAGAAGCTAGCAAGGAAATACCAGTTGACCAAAGGAAGTGTACCATACTACAAGTACGAACCCCAGGCAGTACTAGAAACCCGAACCCACAAGCTGTACTGGGACAACGCCATAATAATGGATAACCCTTGTGGACAAGATGGAAAAGGCTACGTACCTGATTGATATAGCAGTGCCCAATACTAGCAATGTCCAGAAAACCCACAAAGAAAAAATTAGGAAGTACACGAGGTCAAGGAGATGTGACATATGCAAGAAGTATCGACCATCCCGATCATCGTGTCAACTACTGGTATGCAGCCTAGCAGCAATAGGTCTCCTGGAGAACACCTACAAGGAACTCCAGAAAGTCGCAATCCTGAACACCTGTAGGATAGTCAGAGATTTCCTCAACCAACAGTAATACCAGACATTACAACCACTCTGTGTACTTGGTAGCAGTACCTGTCACGGAGTGGAATCCCCCGATCAGGGAGAAATAATATAAGAGCAATAATAATAATAATATCCAGTAGCATTTTGTGGTCTGTTACTGCAGTTACCTTGGCACACACATTGACCAGTTGATTATGTCATAAATGGATAACCCCCACATCAAATGCCTCTACTAATGCTAATGCAAATGCTAAAAATTGTAACAATGTAACATTAGTGGCAAGTTAGTATAATGAACAAAGGGTAGTTAAGTAGCAGAAGTCAGGGTTGTTATAGAAAAACAGGCCTCCAATCTATCGTTATCTGTGATTGATATAATAAGTGGAGTCCTGCAGAATTGCGAGCTAATTGGTAACTAACAACAATAACCAGTGTCAGTGGTGAAACTACATACTGCCAGGACCATCACGGTGGGGGGTGGAATGGTTAAAATGGTTTGGTTTATGAATACAAGGGGGCCCCATTCAAAAATCTTGGAGGGGGTTGGAGAATTTACAGTTTGTACTGAACATTATACTATTTCAGAAAGACCTGAATAAGTTCTTCACGTAACCCAGACCAGTGGTTGTTTCTTCCTTTTTGAATATGATAGCATAATAGTGTAATTACCTATTCCAACCAGAAACCCACCAGGAAATAACAAAGGCTCCTTACAAGCCCAAGAGCTAAACAGTAATTTAACTAACACCCATCATGTTCTGCCTGCCTCATATGCCGGTATGCTTAACCGTATTCCCGTCCGCTGGGACGGGAATACGGTTAAGTATTCCCAACAGCCCTTATAGCAATACCTACATTCCATCTGGAGAAAAAAAAAATTCCCTCATTACCACAGCCAACCCTGCCTCACTCCTATGGATACCTCGAGCTATAAATATTGATTGCCCTCCTTATCATGCTGTTATTCGTATCCAAACCTTATCCTGCCAAGTGACAGCCTCCAAACTTCATCTGATATTGGCAAAAAATACAATATCTCTGTAGTTTCCACCAGAGCCAAGATTTTCACCTCCAGATTAGGACCTAGAACATCTCCTGAATCTATTAGGAGAATGTTTATTGAGAAACATAACTTCTCAGTACAGGTTAAATGGCTTAAAAGTCGGCAAACAGGCTATGCCTCCTTCCTTATAATGTGTTCACCCACTGTCTACAAAAAGGTTATACATCCTGGCCCCAAGGTATATATATCAGACCCTTTTCTGAGAATAAGAGTCCCCATTAACAACCTCAACTAATCCACTCTCCTCAATAGGACCAGTGCCTCAAGGAAAGAAGCATAAATGCCCCACATTCCAGGTGTTTTCTCAAAATGTGCACAGCATTACTCACAATTATACCAGTGACAAGCATTACCCACAATTATACCCACATCAGCATCGTCAAACTGATACCATTAGCTTCCAATCACCAGTGATAAATAGTTCGGGAATGCTCAGTCCAACATGGGTTGTGAATCAACAAACTCAGAAACCTGCCTTGAATAAAAATACTAGAGGTATTTGCCTTAAAAAGATCCCTAGAAATTACACAATCAGTGTCTTGTGCCAGAATGTTAGAGCCCTTCACAACAAACTGGATGCCATTGACAAAATTCTCCTTGCTAGTGATATCCTATGTGTCACCGAGAGCTGGCTTGATAAAGACCAAGAATTTTTTATATCCTGTGCTCCAGCAAGCTATGAATCTGCTTTTACTTCTAAGAAGAGGCGATGTTGCAATTTTATTTAAGAGCTCACAGGCTTCTAGCCAAGAATTTCAAGTTTCTAGCCAAACACCAGCTTACGAAGCTCTTGTTATTATTCTCAGTTACTATAGAATCCTCATAGATGTAATTGTTATTTATTGAAGCCATCCATGAAATATCAAACCAGATGATTAACCAGCTTCAACCTTGCACTTTGTCTGTGGAAACTTTAATCTTCCTCCCCAGCTAGCTAACCTTCAGCAAATGCTCCTGTCAAGCCTATCTTGTACGGGTTACAAATGATCAACGATCTCCTAACCGGAGGTAACAACCAACTAGATCTTATCTTGCCTCCTTTCCTCGCACACCTGATTACCTGCCAGAGACTTATTTCAATTTGGGCCAGGAGCCAATTTGAAGTTGGCTTCAAATTGGCTCCTTGAAGTTTGCAGCATACTTGCTGCAAACTTCAATGTTGTAAATTCAACTAATTAGCATTAGCATTAGTAGAGGCATTTGATGCAAGAAAGCAAGCTTATGCAGCATCAGCCAAAAAAAAAAAAAACCCACTTCCACTTCACCCCTCTGTTCGTTCAAAATACCTGTCCAGCTGAGCCTTAAACTTATTTAGGCTATCAACCTCCACCACAAGGGATGGAAGTCTGTTCCACCAACCAACCACCCGCTGGCTAAAGGCAAATTTCCGCACGTCTATCCTACATCTGTCTTTCCTCAATTTGAATTTATGCCCTCTCAGGTGATTTTTCTGAGCCAGAGGAAGAATCCCATCAGCATTGAGCATGCTTAAACCATTCAAGGCTTTATACACCTCTATCAGATCACCTCGCTAGTGCCTAGTATCCAGACACTGTAATTTGCAAAACTTAAGCCTTTCTTCGTAAGAGCACCCCTTTGTTCCATTCACTAATCTTGTTGCCCTTCTCTGTACTCGTTCCAGCAGCTCTACATCCTTCTTGAAATGAGGCCTCCAGACCTGTATACAGTACTCTAGGTGTGGCCTGACCATCGCCTTATACAATGGAATAATCACCTCCTTATCCCTGCTGGAAAAATTCCTGTATATCATTGACAATACTCCATGAGCTACTCTTGCAGCCCGTCTGCACTGCTCAGAGAACTTCATATCTGCCTGCACAACCACCCCCAAGTCCCTTTCATTCTCTACCACTGTCAGTGTAGTACCACAGAGTTGATACGTTGCTCTGGGGTTGCTGTTTTCCATGTGTAGTACTTTACATTTGTCAATGTTAAACTTCATTTGCCACCTCTCAGCCCATCTGCTCAACCTTTCCAGATCCTGTTGCAGAAGCATAGTGTCAGTAGTGTCCTTGACAACCTTGCCAACCTTTGTATCGTCTGCAAACTTGGACATTAAGCCCGTTATACCATCATCAATATCATTTATAAATACAGAAAACAATAATGGACCCAACACTGAGCCCTGAGAGACTCCACTAATAACATTAGTCCACGATGAGCAGTGTCCATTGATTACCACTCTCTGTCTTCTCCCCCTCAACCACCCCTTTATCCATAGCAGCAATTTGCCTCCAATGTCACACTGCTCCAATTTGTGTAGCAGTCTTCCATGTGCAACAGTATCAAAAGCCTTTCTAAGATCCAAGTATATAATATCAAAGTTATTCCCTGCATCCAGTTCTTTTGTGACTGCATAATAGTATCCAATCAAGTTGGTCAGGCAAGACTTCCCCTTAACAAAACCATGCTGTGTCTGAGCTATAACTGAAGTCTTGTTTAAATGATCCTGCAGTGCTTCTTTAACCGGTGCCTCCATTAATTTTCCTGGAACAGAAGTTAAGCTCACAGGTCTATAATTACTTGTGTCAGCCTTTGATCCTCCTTTGTGAATTGGGGTCACATTTGCACATTTCCAGTCTATGGGTACCTCCCCTGAGTCCAAGGAAGCTCTCATAATTATGGCTAAGGGCTTGCTTACTTCCTTTGCTGCCTCCTTCAATATAACTGGATAGATCCCATCCACCCCGGGTGCCTTTCTTGTGTTTATCTTCAACAGTTTCTCCTCCACTTTACTCCCAGTTATTTCAAGATTCTGTAGCTTACTGCTAGAGTTGAATACACCTCTGGCATTCCCCTCGCTGAATAACTCCTCATGTGTGAATGTCGATGCAAAATATTCATTTAGTTTGTTAGCTACCTGAGCAGGATCATCAACACTTGACCCATCAATATCAAGTGGACCAATCTGATTCATCCCCTTCCTTCTAGAGTTTACATAAGTAAAGAACTCTTTGCTGTTTTTCTTTGCATCCCTTGCCAAGGATTTCTCGTAATCTGCCTTTGCCTGCCTAACCTCCTTTGTAACTTGGTTGCATATCGCATATCAACTTGTATCTATTAGCATTAGCATTAGCATTAGTAGAGGCATTTGATGCAAGAAAGCAAGCTTATGCAGCATCAGCCAAAAAAAAAAAAAAAAAAAAAAAAAAAACCACTTCCACTTCACCCCTCTGTTCATTCAAAATACCTGTCCAGCTGAGCCTTAAACTTATTTAGGCTATCAACCTCCACCACAAGGGATGGAAGTCTGTTCCACCAACCAACCACCCGCTGGCTAAAGGCAAATTTCCGCACGTCTATCCTACATCTGTCTTTCCTCAATTTGAATTTATGCCCTCTCAGGTGATTATTCTGAGCTAGAGGAAGAATCCCATCAGCATTGAGCATGCTTAAACCATTCAAGGCTTTATACACCTCTATCAGATCACCTCGCTGGTGCCTAGTCTCCAGACACTGTAATTTGCAAAACTTAAGCCTTTCTTCGTAAGAGCACCCCTTTGTTCCATTCACTAATCTTGTTGCCCTTCTCTATACTCGTTCCAGCAGCTCTACATCCTTCTTGAAATGAGGCCTCCAGACCTGTATACAGTACTCTAGGTGTGGCCTGACCATCGCCTTATACAATGGAATAATCACCTCCTTATCCCTGCTAGAAAAATTCCTATATATCATTGACAATACACCATGAGCTACTCTTGCAGCCTGTCTGCACTGCTCAGAGAACTTCATATCTGCCTGCACAACCACCCCCAGGTCCCTTTCATTCTCTACCACTGTCAGTGTAGAACCACAGAGTTGATATGTTGCTCTGGGGTTGCTGTTTCCCATGTGTAGTACTTTACATTTGTCAATGTTAAACTTCATTTGCCACCTCTCAGCCCATCTGCTCAACCTTTCCAGATCCTGTTGCAGAAGCATAGTGTCAGTAGTGTCCTTGACAACCTTGCCAACCTTTGTATCGTCTGCAAACTTGGACATTAAGCCCGTTATACCATCATCAATATCATTTATAAATACAGAAAACAATAATGGACCCAACACTGAGCCCTGAGAGACTCCACTAATAACATTAGTCCACGATGAGCAGTGTCCATTGATTACCACTCTCTGTCTTCTCCCCCTCAACCACCCCTTTATCCATAGCAGCAATTTGCCTCCAATGTCACACTGCTCCAATTTGTGTAGCAGTCTTCCATGTGCAACAGTATCAAAAGCCTTTCTAAGATCCAAGTATATAATATCAAAGTTATTCCCTGCATCCAGTTCTTTTGTGACTGCATAATAGTATCCAATCAAGTTGGTCAGGCAAGACTTCCCCTTAACAAAACCATGCTGTGTCTGAGCTATAACTGAAGTCTTGTTTAAATGATCCTGCAGTGCTTCTTTAACCGGTGCCTCCATTAATTTTCCTGGAACAGAAGTTAAGCTCACAGGTCTATAATTACTTGTGTCAGCCTTTGATCCTCCTTTGTGAATTGGGGTCACATTTGCACATTTCCAGTCTATGGGTACCTCCCCTGAGTCCAAGGAAGCTCTCATAATTATGGCTAAGGGCTTGCTTACTTCCTTTGCTGCCTCCTTCAATATAACTGGATAGATCCCATCCACCCCGGGTGCCTTTCTTGTGTTTATCTTCAACAGTTTCTCCTCCACTTTACTCCCAGTTATTTCAAGATTCTGTAGCTTACTGCTAGAGTTGAATACACCTCTGGCATTCCCCTCGCTGAATAACTCCTCATGTGTGAATGTCGATGCAAAATATTCATTTAGTTTGTTAGCTACCTGAGCAGGATCATCAACACTTGACCCATCAATATCAAGTGGACCAATCTGATTCATCCCCTTCCTTCTAGAGTTTACATAAGTAAAGAACTCTTTGCTGTTTTTCTTTGCATCCCTTGCCAAGGATTTCTCGTAATCTGCCTTCGCCTGCCTAACCTCCTTTGTAACTTGGTTGCATATCGCATATCAACTTGTATCTATTAGCATTAGCATTAGCATTAGTAGAGGCATTTGATGCAAGAAAGCAAGCTTATGCAGCATCAGCCAAAAAAAAAAAAAAAAAACCACTTCCACTTCACCCCTCTGTTCATTCAAAATACCTGTCCAGCTGAGCCTTAAACTTATTTAGGCTATCAACCTCCACCACAAGGGATGGAAGTCTGTTCCACCAACCAACCACCCGCTGGCTAAAGGCAAATTTCCGCACGTCTATCCTACATCTGTCTTTCCTCAATTTGAATTTATGCCCTCTCAGGTGATTATTCTGAGCTAGAGGAAGAATCCCATCAGCATTGAGCATGCTTAAACCATTCAAGGCTTTATACACCTCTATCAGATCACCTCGCTGGTGCCTAGTCTCCAGACACTGTAATTTGCAAAACTTAAGCCTTTCTTCGTAAGAGCACCCCTTTGTTCCATTCACTAATCTTGTTGCCCTTCTCTGTACTCGTTCCAGCAGCTCTACATCCTTCTTGAAATGAGGCCTCCAGACCTGTATACAGTACTCTAGGTGTGGCCTGACCATCGCCTTATACAATGGAATAATCACCTCCTTATCCCTGCTGGAAAAATTCCTGTATATCATTGACAATACTCCATGAGCTACTCTTGCAGCCCGTCTGCACTGCTCAGAGAACTTCATATCTGCCTGCACAACCACCCCCAAGTCCCTTTCATTCTCTACCACTGTCAGTGTTGTACCATAGAGTTGATACGTTGCTCTGGGGTTGCTGTTTCCCATGTGTAGTACTTTACATTTGTCAATGTTAAACTTCATTTGCCACCTCTCAGCCCATCTGCTCAACCTTTCCAGATCCTGTTGCAGAAGCATAGTGTCAGTAGTGTCCTTGACAACCCTGCCAACCTTTGTATCGTCTGCAAACTTGGACATTAATCCCGATATACCATCATCAATATCATTTATAAATACAGAAAACAATAATGGACCCAACACTGAGCCCTGAGGGACTCCACTAATAACATCAGTCCACGATGAGCAGTGTCCATTGATTACCACTCTCTGTCTTCTCCCCCTCAACCACCCCTTTATCCATAGCAGCAATTTGCCTCCAATGTCACACTGCTCCAATTTGTGTAGCAGTCTTCCATGTGCAACAGTATCAAAAGCCTTTCTAAGATCCAAGTATATAATATCAAAGTTATTCCCTGCATCCAGTTCTTTTGTGACTGCATCATAGTATCCAATCAAGTTGGTCAGGCAAGACTTCCCCTTAACAAAACCATGCTGTGTCTGAGCTATAACTGAAGTCTTGTCTAAATGATCCTGCAGTGTGTCTTTAACCAGTGCCTCCATTAATTTTCCTGGAACAGAAGTCAAGCTCACAGGTCTATAATTACTTGTGTCAGCCTTTGATCCTCCTTTGTGAATTGGGGTCACATTTGCACATTTCCAGTCTATGGGTACCTCCCCTGAGTCCAAGGAAGCTCTCATAATTATGGCTAAGGGTTTGCTTACTTCCTTTGCTGCCTCCTTTAATATAACTGGATAGATCCCATCCACCCCGGGTGCCTTTCTTGTGTTTATCTTCAACAGTTTCTCCTCCACTTTACTCCCAGTTATTTCAAGATTCTGTAACTTACTGCTAGAGTTGAATACACCTCTGGCATTCCCCTCGCTGAATAACTCCTCATGTGTGAATGTCGATGCAAAATATTCATTTAGTTTGTTAGCCACCTGAGCAGGATCATCAACACTTGACCCATCAATATCAAGTGGACCAATCTGATTCATCCCTTTCCTTCTAGAGTTTACATAAGTAAAGAACTCTTTGCTGTTTTTCTTTGCATCCCTTGCCAAGGATTTCTCGTAATCTGCCTTCGCCTGCCTAACCTCCTTTGTAACTTGGTTGCATATCAACTTGTATCTATCATAGGCTTCTGTGTCATGTGTTAATTTGTAAGTATCCCATGCATTTTTCTTCTCTGCCATATGCCTCATTAGTTCATCTGACATCCATTTTGGCCTAAACCTTGAACAATATTTCTTAGTTGGTATGTAAAGCCTAGTAGCTTCCAAGATAAGTTCTTTGAATGCTTCCCATTTTGAATTTGCTGTTGGTAACATCATCAGTTGGTCCCACTGTATAGAATTTAAATACTGTCTCAGTCCATCGTAGTCGCCTTTACGGAAGCAATAACCCTTCCCTTTACCCCTAATGGTAGTTACCTCTTTGAGTAAATCCCACTTCAGCACACTGTGATCACTGCCACCTAGTGGTTCATTTATCTGCAGATTCTTAATGCATGAAGAATCACTGCTGATAATCAAATCAAGAGTATTACTCCCTCTAGTTGCCTCCCGAACATGCTGATGTAGAAAACAATCATCCAATAAATCCACAAAAGCCCTGCTAGTGTGTGAGTATCCAGCCCCCAAATTCCAGTCAATATCTGGGAAATTAAAATCTCCCATTATAAGACACTCTGATTTACTGGCCCACTCTATTTCCCTGTACAGTTCCTTATTATACTCATCAGAGTCATTAGGCCTATAGCACACTCCTACTCTCAATTTTGATCTCCCAATGTTTATGTCACACCAAACTGACTCCACACTGCACTGTCCAGCGATGTCGACTGGCTTCACTTCCTTGGTTTTTATGTGTTTCTTAACTAATAGCATAACACCTCCCCCCTTCCTATCCTGTCTATCCTTTCTGTAGACGTTGTACTCCCCAAATTGCAGTTCCGCATCCCTTATATCTGTGTGACACCACGTCTCTGATATCCCAACAATATCTGCCTTTGATGTTTTGAGCAATACCTCAAATTCATTAAATTTATTTACTAAACTCCTAGCATTGGTGTACACGCAAGTATACCTGCACCTGTTTCTATTCTTAGCTACCCTAACACAACCCATGTGTTTACTTGTACCACAATGGCTCCCAGCAGTCTCTGAAATACCATGCATCTTGTTTTTCAGGCTTCTGCTCATTGTAATAGAAGCAGTGCAAGAATCTCTTTCACCTCTGCCAGTGGCTACTGTCAATCTATTGGTCTTTGTCTCCCCCCAAGCTAGCAGTTTTCCGACCCACCTAACACTGCCTCGATAGCATCAGCAAATATTCTTGCACCCTTTCTATTTAAGTGTATCCCATCCCTGTAGAAGCAATCTCTCCTGTTAACAAGTACAGTCCAGGCTGAAAAAAATTCTACCCCTTGAGCCTTGCACAATCTTTCCAGGGCCGAATTGATCGACAAGGCTCTCATCATATACTCCCTCCTATCGTGTCTGGGCAGAATTGCAGACACTTTCAAATTCAACCCTGGGGGCGAATTGATCGACAAGGCTCTCATCATATACTCCCTCCTATCGTATCTGGGCAGAATTGCAGACACTTTCAAATTCAACCCTAATTCTCGGCTTTTGTTCAACAGTGACCTGTACTTGTTAAGTAAGTTAGGTTAGGTTAATACCAGAGTAATAGTTAGTCCCAGATTATTGAGTATTGCTAAATGTGTTGAGGCTGCCTCAGTCTTAGAAAATTGTGATCTTGAAACTGCAGTGAATTTGCTAACTAATTGGCTTAAGACAAATTGCAACCTTTGCAGCATCAAAGAGAATTTCCGTCATGCCTCGGTGCAGAGCATGGTAGACTCCCCATCTGAATATGAGGTTCAAGTTAAAACAGCATCTGTACAAAATGTGGAAACAGTCGTAAAGTGTTCAAGACAGCATAGCTTACTGTAGAGTCTGCACAATATTTAACAAGCAGAAATATCAAGCAATTAAGCATTATGTGGATATAACACTTTGTAGAGGAAAATGCCCCTACTCTGAGCAGCCTCTGATTTCCAACTAAATCTTGTACCTGACCAGTGACATGACTATATATCTAGATTCACCTTGAACCCGGAACAGTATCCTGATCTTCGTACATCAACAACTGGAATCCCACCCGAGACATTGTCTGCAGTATCAATCTCCAGGGAAAAACTTATTACTGCCATTAATTCTACAGCAGATTCTGTTATGTCAGGTGCAGATAGAATCCCCCAACTCATCAAATGTCTTAGCCCATATATTTTGGATCCCCTTCTAACTATTTTGTAAAATCATTTAAATAAATAAATTTTCTGTTTATACTCTGGGATGACCAAACGGTCAGAGGAGTTCACAAGATAGACAGAATACAAGAAACAGCACTGTATTTAGCAGTCACAGCAGTGGAACATCTACCTTGTGAAGCTGTACCCAAAATTCAGTAAGCGTTATTGGCCAATTTCCAATGCCTCAAGTCTTTTAAAACTCCTTGAGAAGTCCATTCTAACCCCATTCTAACTAAACAACATTTAAAACTCCATTCTAACTAAACAACTTCTTCCACATCAGCCTCCTCAAATCCATTACTCCCTTCCTCATAGATCCACCCTTACTCTTAGCCACCAGCAGCTCTATCCTCTTTGCATTTGAATCTCAAGCAGAGCTTGCAGTTATCTATGTAGACCTTGAACCAGCTTTAGACTCTAAACATCATTCCTTCAAAAATAGAATAGCTTACTCTCCATGGGCAAATATACAAGCAATGTATCTCGTCAGGTGTGCTGCAGGGTGCAGCAGTTGGTGTCTTATCTGGGCTCTAGTTTACAGCACTTATATCGCCACTTGTTGAATCCAGGCATGATACTTTGTTATGCAGATGATATGAAGCTCCTCACACTGATTTCTCCACACGATCATCTTTTGTGATAACAGCATTAATTAATAATACACTCCTGGAATTTGCAAGCCATCTCAACCAGTTGGGATTAAAAATGAACTCAAAAAAGTCTGAATTTATAATATTCTCCTAAAGAAAATTCCCTCTTATATTCAGCCAACATTGTGTAATTCTCCTATCCCCATTGTCAGTAAGCATACCGATCTCTGGGTTGTTTTTGATCCTAAGCTCTGCTTCAGTAACCACATGGAGAAACTGCCAAACCAGGCAGCTTGACTGATGGATTGCTAAACAGCATTTGCATTATATCAATGAAGTCAGAACTACTAGAAAATATATAAAAACTACAGAGGTACAGGGATCTGCTGCACCTAGCACAATTGGGCCACTTTTTTATAGTGAAATACCTTACCACGACTGTCAGAATGACCGTTGGCAAGATTTTAGCACCATCATTCTGGGACTTATGCTCTTGGAGAGCCCCTCAGTCTTCCCTCAGAGCAATTATAACTCTGTGCTAACATTTCAGCTGTCTCCACCTATCCGAAAGTTTTCTGCCTTTTCAGCTACTCTCATGTGCCCAGTCTTTGGATGCTGACCTTAATAAGTTTGTTTGTGACAGAGAATACAGATGCTGTATCCTTGAATTGTATTTCCTGATCCTTCTCCTCAAAGCTCGTATTAATGCTGCAAGCCAACAATACCATATGATACAAAGATGGCTTAATGACTTTTCAGTTTTACACCTATATCTTCTTTGTACACTTGCACCTCCATAGCCGGGTGGGCAGGAGCAGCAGTGCGTAGCACACGCTTCTTGATTAGACCGGGGTTCGAGCCATGACCACCAAATACGGAGGATGCAGAAAGGTCAGGGAATGGCCACTGCATATCCCCGGAGCAATATGGCCTTAGTTGCTAATGCTCCTAAAAACCAAATAACAAACATAACAAACTTTGTACACTGTGTGCACCGAAAGGACAGAATTCATGAGGTTCCTGGGCAACACAGTGCTGTCACCCTTCTTGCTAGTGGACTAACCCACCACTTGGCAGGTATATAGGTACACTGCATTCAAGTAGACAGTAATTCGATGTCAGTATGGATAAACATTGTGAGTTATCCGACTTTGAAAGAAGAATGTAGTGGGTGCCTGATGCATGGGGCACTATCGCAGAGGTGTTGAAAGAAGAATGAAAGTGAGTGCCCAACACATGGGACACTATTGCGGAGGTGGTACAGAAATTGCACTATCCATGTTTGACAGTATCAAGAGTGTATTGGGAATATGCCATTTTCGGAATAACATCTCATTGTGGATAGCGCTGTGGGAGGAGAAAGGTGGTGGATAAACTTTCCTATCGACGTCTGTCTCGCATTGTTTCAGCCAACTGGAGAGCGACAGTGGCACAAATCATCACTGACTTCAATGAGGGAGGTGCCAGAAAAGTCTCTACCAAAACCATCAGGCGATCATTAACCACAATAGGTTATGGGAGCTGCCATCCCACCAAAGTTTAACACCATGACACAGGACTCTACACCTCAACTGGGCGAAAGAATATTGGCACTGGACCTTGGATGATTGGAGACAGGTCTCCTGGTCCGACAAGTCCTGTTTCTGGTTATTTTGAGTGGAGGGTGCTTATCTGGCAGAAACCGCATGAAACTATGCACCCATCATGTCAACAAGGAACTTGTCAGGCAGGTGGATGGTCAGTAATGGTCTGGGGCATGTTCAACTGGGACACGTTGGGATCTCTGGTACGTCTAGATGCATCTCTGAACAGTCCAGGTTACGTGTCCATCCTTGCAGACCATCTGCATCCCTTCCTGGTCATCGTGCACCCACAGGGCAATGGACTCTTCCAACAGGACAGTGCACCTACCCACAGAGCCATGGTGACTAGAACATGGTTCGAACTACAGATTTTATCCCCATGGAATGGCATCCCCTTTCACCAGGCACAAACCTTCTGGAGCATCTTTGGGATGCTGTGGAAAGGTCCGTTTGCACTTTGGATCCTCCACCCAGGAATGCAATGGAATTATGGATAGTGGTGCCGCAAGCATGGATGGAAATACCTGTGAAATGCTTTCGTGAACTAGTGGACTCAATGCCCCGCTGTGTGATTACCCTTATCTGGATGAAGGGTGGGCCTACCCATTTACTGGGTAGGTATCCCACGGTTTCTGTTCACTCAGTGTATCTAACTGTATTATACTTTGTTTTGAGCTGTAATATGTATTTCCTTATGTTTAATTAATCAATGTTATTTCTCTTACATATTGTATTAAATCTGTTAACCCCTGGCCTGGTGGCCGTGAAGTGCAGTATTGCAATGTATTGATTTGTATTGTATTATTATTATTGTAATAAAGATTTCTAATTAAACTGTTATATACAGGTAGGCCTCCGTAGCCGAGTGGTCAGGAGTGGGAGTGCAATAGCACACACTCTTTGAATAGACCGGGGTTCAAGCCCCTGTCTGCTAAATACGGTCGATCTGCCAACCTGCACTGGACCAGCATGGAAGATTATGGTCCATTTCCCTCAGCATGAATTGTTGAGGAGGCTTCCATCCTGCAGTGGGTTGATAATGGCTCGATTTTTATTTTTTTTTTTACAGATAGGAAAATTCACAAAAGTATTACTTAAAGTTTTTATTTTTAATTTTCAATTAATAATTATAGTGCACTCTTTCAGCACTACAATGTTTCATGAAACAATGTGCTATTGATGATATCTACTGCAGAAATATAGTGCAGTGTTGCATACTTCTTTATTAAAGGAGGTTCTGAAAAGATACTGTTTCACACACTGAAGTTTTTCTTTGGATGTGTGGTCACTTCAACTTTAATGTTTTTCTCGAGTTCTTTTATGTGAGGATTCATTATGTATACTAAATTTTTTAAATATTCCCACAAGAAAAAACCACTGGGAAAAACCAGGTCGCAATAAGCCCCAACTTATTATTATCTTCTCACCAAATATACTTCTCACTGTCTGCATTGGGTAATTGGAGGTATGTGTAGCAGCAGAATCTAATTGGAAATGTCCACAGAACTGTTCTTCATTTGTTGATACCTTAAATGGTTGCAATATCAGACTCGTTTATCTCTTTGAGTTAATTATCTCTGTGAAGAACACAGGTTCAGTAATCTTCTTTGCACTCAAGAGGCACCAAACATCCACTTTCACATCACGGAGAAAACTCCATGCACAAGATATGAAGTTTTCTCTATTATAGTATTATTTACTAATGATACTATATTAAGCTTCAGTATAGTATTATTTATCTGTTTACTTGTCTGTTGAAACATGGTTGGTGCTTTATAGCCTAGATTTGCATCAGTAACTCCAAAATCAAATCAAGTCTGTTCAAATAAAATCAGCCTCATGAAAAAAAAGTCAATTCTGGATCAATTTCTTGAATTGACTGAAGAATCCATTTTTAATAATTTACTCTGACTATAACAGCTTATGGCTGCAAAGGAAGACTGCACTACTGTTTTGTCAGATCACTTTCAACAGTTTTGGTGGCATTCTCCCCGACTCTCTCTTAGGCACCTTGGACAAAAATGGTCTCCTCAGCTCTATTTCTTGTGAGAGGTGCCTAAGAGACTTGTATGATAGATGTTCCAGAAAGCATCAATTTTGCCTTTGTTTATACATGCCAGACTTGCTTTTCTCTGTTTCAAATACCGTTGATGCTCAGTTTATTTACTAAGTTAGGAATTGCAATATAGTGCAGAATCCTGATACCAGGAAACTTCCCAATATCTGTTCTGCACAAGTTGTTTGTGTAAGACTATTTTGTTAGCCCTGGATAACTTCACTTAACAGCATGTAATAATCATACACGAATGCTGTCTACTCTACCATGAAGTTATCCATGACTAACACAGAGAAAGGCAGATATTGATAACACATCAAAGGCGGATATTGTTGAGATATCAGAGATATGATGTCACACAGATATAAGCAGTGCAGAATTGGAATTTGGGGAGTACAATGTGTACAGAAAGGATAGGCAGAGTAAGAAGGGGTATGCTGTTAGTTAAGAAACACATAAAATCTAAGGAAGTGCATCCAGTTGACATGGGTGGACAGTGCAATATTGAGTCAGTTTGATGTGACTTAAGCACAGGGAAAGGGAAAATGAGAGTAGGAGTGTGCTATAGGCTTAATAACTCTGATGAGTACAACAAACAGTTGTGCAGAGTAATAGAGTGGGTCAGTAAATCAGAATGTCTTGTAATGGGGGATTTTAACTTTCCAGATATTTACTGGAACTTGTGGGTTGGTCAGTCGCATGCTAGCAAAACTTTTGTGGATTTTTTGGGGGATTGTTTTCTACAGTAATATGTTCGAGGGGCAACCAGAGGGAGTAATACTCTTGATCTGATTACCAGAAGTGATTATTCATGCATTAAAAATTTGCAGATAAAGGAACCACTAGGTGACAGTGATCACAGTGTACTGAGCCGCCTCCGTAGCCAGATGGGAAGGAGCAGCAGTGCGTAGCACACACACTTCTTGATTAGACCGGGGTTCGAGCCCATCACCACCAAATACGGAGGATGAGGAAAGGTCAGAGAATGACCACCGCATTTCCCGGAGCAATATGGCCTTAGTTGCTAATGCTCCTAAAAACCAACTAACTAACTAACTAACAGTGTACTGATGTGGGATTTACCTGAAGATGTAACTACCATAAAGGGTAAAGGGAAAGGTTTTTGTTTTCGTAAAGGTGACTACAGTGGTCTTAGACAGTTTTTAAATTCTATACAGTGGGATCAACTGATGATGTTAAAAACTGCGAATTCTAAATGGGAAGTCATCAAGGAATTAATCTTGGAAGCCACTAGGCTTTTTATACCAACTAAGAAATACTGTTCAAGATTTAGACCTAAATGGATGTCAGATGAACTAATGACGCTCGTGGCAGAAAAGAAAAATGTGTGGGATACATGTAAATTATCAGGTGACACAGATATAAGCTGGTCTGTAATCAAGTTACAAAGGAGTTCAGACAAGCGAAGGCTGATTACGAGAAATCTTTGACAAAGGATGCAAAGAAAAACAACAGACTTCTTTACTTATGTAAACTCTTTATTTATGTAAAAATAATGGAGTCAATGGTTAAAGAAGTGATGCAGAATCACCTAGACAAGACTGCAGTAATAGTTCAGACATAGCATGGGTTTGTTAAGGGGATGTCTTGTCTAAACAATTTTATTGGATACTATGATGTCACAAAGGAACTGGATGCAAAAAATAATTTTGATATCATATACTTGGATTTCAGGAAAGCTTTTGACATTGTTGCACATGGAAGACTACTGTACAAATCGGAGTAGAATAGTATTAAGGATAAGTTGCTAATCAATGGGTCTGCAAGATGATCTGAATGAGGTGTATAAAGCCTTGAATGGTTTGAGCAGGCTCAATGCTGATGGGATACTTCTGCTTGCTCGGATTAAGAACCTGAGGAGGCATAGATTCAAATTGAGGAAAGACAATTGTAGAACAAATGTGCAGAAGTTTGCGTTTAGCCAGTGGGTAGTTGATTGCTGGAACTCACTTCCATCAGTTGTTCTGGAAGTTGATAGTTTAAATAAATTTAAGGCTGAACTAGACAAGCATTTGGAGTGACCGGATTGGTGAAATGGGAAGGTTTTTTTTTTTTTTTTTTTTTTTTTCCGTCCGATGCTATTTAAGCTTGCTTTCTTGTATCATATGCCTCAACTAATGCTAATGTTTAATAGCCTCAATGAGTAATTTGAATTGACAGTTTCAATGAGAATATTGCATGATCTGAGATGTTTGGTAGGCTTCAGGAATACAGTAATGCCCTGAAGCTTTTTTTTAATCCTGAATGGTAATAGTTTTCCTAATGGAAGTTCACTAGCAGAATACATGATTAGGAAGGTCAGAACTAGGTATGCAATTAAATCTGTCTGGTTCAGACTGGTTTTGAAGAGAGAGAGAGAAAGTGTGAGAATTATAGAAGACAGCTAAGAAGAACAGTGTCCATGGAAGTATTTATAGAAAAGGCATTTGGCAGAAACAGAATGTCTATGAGACAGAGTAGAGAGACTTTATTAGAGAGGAGTCATTAAATTAACCTAACTGCCCTCTTTTGATTGTAATCTAGAAGCATGAGAGAAGTTTTAGGGGCACGACTACATATGCAAGAGCAATATTCCATAGTAGGGCAGGTTTGAAATTTGTACAGAGTGAAAGAGAAAATCCAGTTTTTTACATGCAGAAGAAGCAATATTTGTGATGTGCTTATACCAAAAGAGATTGGAAGTCAGGGTAATCCCCAATAAATATATGTAATCTTGTCTAGAAATCAAAGTGTTCTCAAAGTTAAGGATTGGAGCAGAAGAATCCTTTATGCGAGATATAAGACAGGACTGAGTTTTAGAATTGAAATCAGCTAAGTTATCTTTGCCCCACTGGAGAATTACCTGGAGGTCAGCATTTAAGGAATTGGTAGTGAATTTTTGAGAAGTTGAAGCTGTTTGTGTAGGACAAGGTTTTGCAAACGGGAAGGTGGAATGAAATTTACTACCATCAGAAAAACTATGGATAGCATTTCTGCTCAATGGAAGAAGGCCATTAGCGTACAAGATGAAAAGAGTGGGAGAAAATACCGAACCTTGGGGAATACCAGCATTAGTAGAGAAGTTAGAAGACAAAGTGCCATCTACTATTACCTGCAGTGAGTAATCGGAGAGAAAGCTGGATATCCAATTACAAAAAACAGTTGGCAAACCATAAGATGGAAGCTGATTTAGGAGACCTTTATGTCAAACATGATCAAAAGCCTTTGAAATGTCAAGAGCAACTGCTTGAGTTTTAATTCAGTTGAATTTCTCCAAAGATTAGTAACATAAGACAGTATATCACCAGTGGACACTGACAGAATTCCATATTGTCAATCATTGATCAGATGAAAGGGTAGAAATGCAATAAACAATAATTGGATGGAAGCGATTTGTCACCCTTTTTAGGAACTGGCTGGATATGAGCAAATTTCCAACCAGAAGGAAAAACTCCAGTGGAATAAGAAAATGTAAAAAAGCAAAATAGAACAGGAGTAAGCTCAGAAGCATAGGTTTTGAGAACAAATGGAGAAATAACATTGGACCTGGAGCTTTCTTGGTATCGAGGCTGTTCAAAATTCTTCTGACCTCCTTTTGGCAGAAGACCACAGGGGGGCATTAAATGGAGTGTACTATACTGAGAATGTTAGGCGTGAATCATCAATACAACACTTTTCTGGCATTTACAGTAGTTCTGTATTTCTTCACAGCGTACATATGGCGCAGATGTAAGAAATCACAGGTGGCGCCTGACCCTAACACTATGCACACTATATAAATGAAATAAATGTGTCTCTCTCCCACCCCTTTGCCTGTTGGGTTCCCCACTGCCAACTAATATATCCCACCCCTGGAGTGGGATGGGCAGCTTGACCTTCCTACCAGATTTGACACTACATGGACATGACACTGACGAAGACATTCTGCGGCTTTGCTGCCGACATGCCATTGGTGATCTGAACTGGGTACTCTAACTCGGTTCCCTTTAAAACCCCATCTTGGGGCAGGGGAGGGAGGAGACAGGTCTCTGTCTCCTCCCCTCCCTGCCTACCCCCCATACTTTGCCTGGCGGGGCTCGTCTCCACTGACCTCTTTAGGGATGCCTACTCTGTTGTCCCTATTCTTCTATCTGTTTCCCCCAGTCTTCAGTCTCCCCCTTCTCTCACTAAACCGACCGAGTACGCCACTTAACAATGCCACCAAATTTTAATCAACATCTAAATTCTACCGTTTTCTTGTAAATCTCTTTTGGCCAAATTCTAGTGTACACCTCTCTTTTTTTTTTTTTTAGACTTTGCCAGTGAAATCCTTGGAAATTAAGTGGCAGGGCCTGCTAGAGTACTTAAATAATCTACTGGGTGCCTGACCTGCTTCCTTGTGGCAAAGTGTGGGCAATGATGGGTTCCAATAGGGGCCCAACAGCTAAATGGTCAGAGAAACAACAGAACATAATGCTACACAACAGACCACTTCCCACACACTTTTTAAATCTCTGGCCTCCACAGAGTTCTGTGTCACTCAAAGAATACAACGTGGAGATGGGGGGACCCCCTGGTGCCGTCAGACAACTAACACACTTTACACTTTACTTTATAGCCATGCTGTTTCGGATATGCTCTGACCCAGTTGTCTGGCTATTACAATTTGGCCTTTGGCAAACTCGCTTAAGTCTACATCCAGACTGCTGCCTTTCCCATCTGAAGAACAAGAGTAATACTGATTAACCAGAGCTCAGCTTACAGCCATCTGGGTGGTAGTATCCACTAAGAATTAGTAACAAGTCTTTACTGGTGAAGCATTGCTTATTCGACGTTGTGCAATGTGAGGCAACTCATGAAAATATTCACAATATGAGATATGATAAAAATGATGCCATTTTCACCATTTTGGTGATTCACTTACATATAACAATGATGCTATTACACTAACCATTACGTTAGCATATTTGAGTGAGGTCTTGTACATCTCATTAGAACTAGTCCTTTATTTTTTTTTATTCCATGAATAAAAAAAAATAAAACACACATACTCCCTTTTTAGAAACCATTTTCTGAAAAGGATTACAAGAATTGCCATACAGCTCTGCCTGCCTTACCTTCGATATATGAGATGCTGACCCCTCCCTTCCCACCAGGACAGTTCAAATTGCTGGTAGCAGTAATCATTTTGATTGACCTTATCTGTGACCTTTGAAAATCAGTAATCCGTTCTATAAATCAGTGTCGCCAGTGGAGAAAGAGAAAAACATCGCTTTAGTAACTTGTTTCATGCAGTGCTGTAGTTTTAATTTATTATAAATATGTAGTATAAGGCAAAAGAGATTTTCATATATTATTGGTTCTCTGCATCTGAGCAAATGATAACTTTGTGTGTGAATTTATTTCAAATATACAAAAAAAAAAAAAAAAAAGGAATAATGCAATAAAATATTTTTCCCAAAAATTGTCCTTTTAAAATATGAGTGTGGTTCATGGGAAAGCAGATACAATAATTTAATTAATGGTATCAACAAATTAGCTGTTCATTATATCAGGAAAGATAATCATAATATTAGTGCAAATATTTGTTCTGCTGCAGTTCCTAGCATTCAAGTTACATATGTGAAAAGGTGGAATGCTAAACTAGAAGAAATGGAGACATGTTCAGTTCTGGATCAAAAATCAAACTTGCAGAAATGCATCTGTTAGTTCAAGGTGAGATTAGACTTAATAGTAATGCTGACGAAATCTTTTTCCAAGTAACTAAGGGATACTTCTAAAACCCTCCTTTATATATGTAATATGAAGTAAACCGGTAAATATGCAGATTACAGTACGGCTACATAATATCCTATTAAACTTGTTGACCACATTAATACAAAGAGGTAGGTACAAGCCACACCAGACTGTTAAGACTTTATTTTTTTGTAGACGATACCAAATAGGATGTATATTTCAAAAGAAGAGAATGTCACCTCAGGATTTAAGGTTCAAGAATGAAGCAATTTTTCTTTGGTGTAACAGTTCACTTGATTCAAATGATGATTAATGCTGCTATATTATCTTACATAGAATCACTGTTCTGAAAACTAAAATTAATCCATATTTTGGAAATTAAAGGCATGGATGACCGATGTTTTATTTGGAGATTGATTATTATACTTTTTTTGCCTAATATAGAAAAATATCTTAAATAAAAATTATAGTGTTAAAAAAAAAAAAAATGAACTTCAGGAAAAGTTGGCCACCTGTTTAGAACGCAGTTATTATTAGATAATGCTTCATCATGTCCACCAGCTTAATAATCATTCATCCAAGTGTCAAAGTGATGTTCCTGCCACCCAATACAACAATGATTCAACCCTTAGATCAGAGAAGAATAATAGCCACTTTCAAATTTTATTACACTTAGAAGAGTCCCTATTTCAGCTATATCTTGAAAGCAGTTGAAGTCAATCCTTCAGTAACTGTTCAGGATTTCTAGAAAGATCTAATATCCATGGATGTCATTGGAGCATTATGGGGCAAAGAAGCTATGATGTATTGTTGCAGGAAGAAATTGCTGACATGTTCTGGTTTCTCGGTGATTTTTAAAGATTTTCGTTAGAAGAAAGGTAAAAAAATTGAATGGTGGAAATTAATGGAAAATACAGAAACAATATTTAAACAAGAGAAACAGGAAAAATTGGTATAGATTAGAAAGATATAAATAGAATTGTTGCATACTGGCTAAAAATATTGAAGGAGAAAGTTGGAAGAGAAGTATCCATAGAGCATCATAGAAATTAGCATTAGTAGAGGCATTTGATGCAAGAAAGCAAGTTTATGCAGAATCAGCCAAAAAAAAAAAAAACCACTTCCACTTCACCCCTCTGTTCGTTCAAAATACCTGTCCAGCTGAGCCTTAAACTTATTTAGGCTATCAACTTCCACGACAAGGGATGGAAGTCTGTTCCACCAACCAACCACTTGCTGGCTAAAGGCAAATTTCCGCACGTCTATCCTACATCTGTCTTTCCTCAATTTCAATTTATGCCCTCTCAGGTGATTATTCTGAGCAAGAGGAAGAATCCCATCAGCATTGAGCATGCTCAAACCATTCAAGGCTTCATACACCTCTATCAGATCACCTCGCTGGTGCCTAATCTGCAGACACTGTAATTTGCAAAACTTAAGCCTTTCTTCGTAAGAGCACCCCTTTGTTCCATTCACTAATCTTGTTGCCCTTCTCTGTACTCGTTCCAGCAGCTCTACATCCTTCTTGAAATGAGGCCTCCAGACCTGTATACAGTACTCTAGGTATGGCCTGACCATTGCCTTATACAAGGGAATAATCACCTCCTTATCCCTGCTAGAAAAATTCCTATATATCATTGACAATACACCATGAGCTACTCTTGCAGCCTGTCTGCACTGCTCAGAGAACTTCATATCTGCCTGCACAACCACCCCCAGGTCCCTTTCATTCTCTACCACTGTCAGTGTAGAACCACAGAGTTGATATGTTGCTCTGGGGTTGCTGTTTCCCATGTGTAGTACTTTACATTTGTCAATGTTAAACTTCATTTGCCACCTCTCAGCCCATCTGCTCAACCTTTCCAGATCCTGTTGCAGCAGCATAGTGTCAGTAGTGTCCTTGACAACCCTGCCTACCTTTGTATTGTCTGCAAACTTCGACATTAAGCTTGATATACCATCATCAATATCATTTATAAATACAGAAAACAATAATGGACCCAACACTGAGCCCTGAGGGACTCCACTAATAACATTAGTCCACGACGAGTAGTGTCCATTGATTACCACTCTCTGTCTTCTCCCCCTGAGCCATCCCTTTATCCACAGCAGCAATTTGCCTCCAATGTTACACTGCTCCAATTTGTGCAGCAGTCTTCCATGTGCAACAGTATCAAGAGCCTTTCTAAGATCCAAGTATATAAAATCAAAGTTATTCTCTGCATCCAGTTCCTTTGTGACTGCATCATAGTATCCAATCGAATTGGTCAGGCAAGACTTTCCCCTTAACAAAACCATGCTGTGTCCAAGCTATAACTGAAGTCTTGTCTAAATGATCCTGCAGTGCTTCTTTAACTAGTGCCTCCATTAATTTTCCTGGAACAGAAGTGAAACTCACAGGTCTGTAATTACTTGTGTCAGCCTTTGATCCTCCTTTGTGAATTGGGGTCACATTTGCACATCTCCAGTCTGTGGGTACCTCCCCTGAGTCCAAGGAAGCTCTCATAATTATGGCTAAGGGTCTGCTTACTTCCTTTGCTGCCTCCTTTAATATAACTGGATAGATCCCATCCACCCCGGGTGCCTTCCTTGTGTTTATCTTCAACAATTTCTCTTCCACTTTACTCTCAGTTATTACAAGATTCTCTAGCCTACTGCTAGAGTTGAATACACCTCTGGCTTTCCCCTCGCTAAATAACTCTTCATGTGTGAATGTGGATGCAAAATATTCATTTAGTTTGTTAGCTACCTGAGCAGGATCATCAACAGTTGACCCATCGATATCAAGTGGACCAATCTGATTCATCCCCTTCCTTCTAGAGTTTACATAAGTAAAGAACTCTTTGCTGTTTTTCTTTGCATCCCTTGCCAAAGATTTCTCGTATCTGCCTTCGCCTGCCTAACCTCCTTTGTAACTTGGTTACAGATCAACTTGTATCTATCATAGGCTTCTGTGTCATGTGTTAATTTGTATGTATCCCGTGCATGTTTCTTCTCTCCCATATGCCTCATTAGTTCATCTGACATCCATTTAGGCCTAAACCTTGAACAATATTTCTTAGTTGGTATGTAAAGCCTAGTAGCTTCCAAGATAAGTTCTTTGTATGCTTCCCATTTGGCATTTGCTGTTGGTAACATCATCAGTTGATCCTACTGTATAGAATTTAAATACTGTCTCAGTCCATCATAGTCGCCTTTACGAAAGCAATAACCCTTCCCTTTGCCCCTAATGGTAGTTACCTCTTTGAGTAAATCCCACTTCAGCACACTGTGATCACTGCTACCTAGTGGTTCGTTTATCTGCAGATTCTTAATGCATGAAGAATCACTGCTGATAATCAAATCAAGAGTATTCCTCCCTCTAGTTGTCTCCCGAACATGGTGATGTAGAAAACAATCATCCAATAAATCCACAAAAGCCTTGCTAGTGTGTGAGTGACCAACCCACAAATTCCCGTCAATATCTGGGAAATTAAAATCTCCCATTATAAGACTCTCTGATTTACTGGCCCACTCTATTTCCCTGTACAGTTTCTTATTATACTCATCAGAGTCATTAGGCCTATAGCACACTCCTACTCTCAATTTTGATCTCCCAATGCTTATGTCACACCAAACTGACTCGACACTGCACTGTCCAGCGATGCCCACTGGCTTCACTTCCTTGGATTTTATGTATTTCTTAACTAATAGCATAACCCCTCCTCCCTTCCTATCCAGCCTATCCTTTCTGTAGACGTTGTACTCCCCAAATTCCAATTCTGCATTCCTTATATCTGTGTGACACCACGTCTCTGATATCTCAACAATATCTGCCTTTGATGTTTTGAGCAATACCTCAAATTCATCAAATTTATTTACTAAACTCCTAGCATTGGTGTACACGCAAGTATACATGCACCTATTTCTATTCTTAGCTATCCTAACACAACCCATGTGTTTACTTGTACCGCAATGACTCCCGGCAGTCTCTGAAATATCCTGCATCTTGTTTTTCAGGCTTCTGCTCATTCGAATAGAAGCAGTGCAAGAATCTTTTTCACCTCTGCCAGTGGCTACTGTTAATCTATTTGTGTTTGACTCCCCCCAAGCTAGCAGTTTTCCGACCCATCTAACACTGCCTCGATAGCATCAGCAAATATTCTTGCACCCTTTCTATTTAAGTGTATCCCATCCCTGTAGAAGCAATCTCTCCTGTTAACAAGTACAGTCCAGGCTGAAAAAAATTCTACCCCTTGAGCCTTGCACAGTCTTTCAGGGTCGAATTGATCGACAAGGCTCTCATCATATACTCCCTCCTATCGTGCCTGGGCAGAATTGCAGACACTTTCAAATTCAACCCTATTTCACGGCTTTTTTTCAACAGTGACCTGTACTTGTTAAGCAATTCTGCCGGTCTCCTACTCTTGATATCGTTAGTGCCAACTTATACAACTATATCACCTTTTGTGCCCTTAAAAGATGATATCTGCTCTACAACGTCATCAACCTTTGCCCCTGGCAGACATACCCTGGTCTTGTTCATGCCACAACAGAGGAAAATGCCCATTGGTGACTTCATTGGAACGTTGCCAAAAGGAAAAGAAAGAAGCATGTGGAGTGGCAATTAATGGCTAAGAAACGAGCAGAGATTTTAAAAATGATCAATGAAATTAATGTCAGAAATGTTGGCCAACTCTTATGGAATAAAATCTAACTATGCAAAGGAGAATTGAATTTTGTGTTACCTTATAAAGAACTCTATTAAAAAAAAACAAACAAGATTAGCAGTTTTCAACCACAAAATTCATGAAGCTAGTAGTTTCTACTTCCACTGGATCAAGTTGTATTGCATCTGTTTCTTCTATTGACAGTCATTTCCCAGTGACAATCACCCACATTTTTATAAGTGTTATTTAAATTACTAATTTTTCCAGTTTTTCTTTTTTAAATATTGTATTCCTGTATTTTCCATCACATGGAATATAATTTACCTTTTCCCATTACTTTCAAGTATTTGCTGTTTACAGTTTTACTGATTTGAGAGTTCATTGATTCCTAACTCTTGTGTTTGATGAGAGATACCTGTAGTAAAAAAAAAAAAAAAAGAAAAGAGTAAAGGGCCCTCAGAACATTTCCTTGGTCTTCGTTACAACTATAAAACTGTTCCCAGATAACAGTATAATAATTCATAATGCAGGGTTTTGTTATGAAACAAAACTGACAAGTGTATATTTATTGATGAGGATATTTTCCTTTATTTTATTATTATTCTTATTTTCTTTAAAATGAACAGTAACAGAAAAATATTATCAGCATATTAAGGAATATAAGCTTTCATCATGTTTTTTGCTTTTTATTGAAAAGTAAAATGATTTACCATTTTGGCAGTGGAGGTGGCATAAACTGAAAGTCTTCAAAATTATTATTTTTTTATTCGTTTATTTTTCACAAAAATAGTTGACAAAATACATATAATACTTTTAAGTTAAAAATGAAAATATTTTAGTTAATGTAACTGAAGTTAATTATACCACTGTAAAAGGGGAAAAAAATAACAGAAACCTTTATTTTCAAATTTTGTATTCTTATTTTAAACCATTTGTTCACATTATGGAGAAAAAAGTGATTATCCACTTTTTTCTATCTACATAAGCTTAACAAACCACTTTTCTCTGTTTAGCAATTATTTGAGTGAAATTGGCATTATGCATTTGCATATGGGGTACATTTAACAGAAACCAATTTAAGGGCATTTACTGGTGATCTTTTATGTATATTCATTCATACTGTCATCTTTTTTGATAAAACATGCATTCCATTATTTCACAATATACAGGATTCCCATCTCTCATAATTCTTTTATTTGTTGATGAAACCAATCACAGACAGCCTATTGTGCTTCTGTTTAGCAATTATTTGAGTGAAATTGGCATTATGCATATAATGCCAACTATAATTGACATCCCTTGTGCTGTTTTGACAGGCACAAAAGTATGGAAATTGTAGAGAGAGTGCAGAAATGTAAGGTATATTAGCTAACATTTTTATTGCATTTTACATAGCATAAATGTGATTTCAGAACCTTGAATACTACAAAGCATGTTCAGCTGTGCTGCCCTTATTTAGTGAATAGCAAACACTCACTATCTACCATTACATTTCTGCAAGGATTGGCAGATTGTCAACTCTTGCAGAAATGCAACAGTTTCTTTGCAAGAATTGGCATGCACTGCCTACAAGAAATTTCCATCAGCTAATAGTTCTTTGCACCCAGAAATTGTATAACAGCATGCAAGTACTGTTTGGCTACTAGTGGAATCCAAATACTAATTTTTGATGTTCTGCACATCACACACACACACACACACACTGAATTGCATCACCTGGTGAACTGACAGATGTGACATCATTATTGGATATCATGCACTAAACAGGTTCTATATACAGCATTAAAATTAAATCAATACTAGAAATTAATACTCATTTTTAAATTATATATTTTACTTTACAATTTTAGAGTTCATATAACATTTTAAGTACCATGCTGTATCGAGAAGATTTACTGAATGATATAATCTGATTTTTTCCATTTACTATTTTCACAAGGCACTTTCAACTTGTGTATTTCAACATGTAATATTCTTCTTCTAAGAGGTATATAAAATTTCTAACATTTTAAGAACATTAAACTATATTTAAAGTCCTAGAGATTTTAAGGGTAAATGAAATATGTACTGTCGATGAGTAGTACCATTCCACACTTCAGTTCTGTCTTCATGATTTGATGCATTGTCATCTTCTTATTTAAGCACCATTTTCTGGAATCCAGATGTTCACATGAAATGTTATTAGCAGGCCTTTCCATTCTATTAGAATGAAAATATTAAAATTTATTTTTGAGTGATTTGATATCTAGCAGCAAAATGGCTATTAATTTTAATAAACCTCAAAATGAACTAGGAAAATACATTAAACTATACAGTAGTCAACAAAAAGTATCTAGAGACATGTCAGTTCCATATTGAAGTCATCACTACCCACTTGAATAGTATTGATCAGTGGCAAAACAATCATTCTATCATTGTGGAGTAGGGGTACGGTCAGAGGGCCCAACAACATGGCTATTAAAGATTATGCAGAGGCTGTTTCTGGAGTGTGTCACAGCAGTTCCCCTTTGGCTGCTCTGAAACACTCCATCTTTTTGTGGAACAACTGAGCTATTGATGTGGTATGCGTTGGTCTAGCCCTTGCCCAGGCTCAGCTTAATAGTTTGCAGGACCCAAGACACCAAACTGACAATTTGATGTCTAATAAAATTTTAGGGCAGAATGCCTCAAACTATAACAGTGTTTAGTGCAAATGCATAATTACTACATAGTTGAATTTTGAAACAAACCAAGTGTTAGGCATCATTATAAACTCTCATAAGAAATCTTTGACAACGAGTTACCTTCCTCTTATATTTCAAAGAAGTAGCACTGTGTAGTTCAACTATATAGTAATGATGCAATTGCAATAAATGATGTCACAGTTTGAATTTTTCATCATATGAGGCTTTCTGCACTCAAATTTTATTAGTCTAAGAAGCACACCTGGATTGTCAGCTGTTATACCTTGGAATATCTACCTGTCCATTGATGAGAGGCTGAGTAGCTTCAAAATGGTGCCATCTGGCTAGTGGTGGTACTCAAATGAGAATAAGTAATGGAAGACTTTTTAATGAGGAAGTGTTACTTATTACCTTTTGGCATCTTTCATATTGTGTAAATAAGTGAAGACTGGTCCATCATCTTTTATACCTTTGGGTACCTTCCTTCTTCTTTCAGTACCTACCTACCCATTAATGAAAAGCTAAATAGCTTTGAAACAGTGCTTTCCAGGTGGTGGTGGTACTCAACTTAGAATAAGTAATGGAAGACTTCTAATGGGGAAGTGCTACTTAAAGTGTAAGAGGAAAGGAACTTGTGAAAGGTTTTGCGATGTGTTATAATAATGATGCCTAATGTACAAACTTCATTTTTTTTTTAAAATTCAACAATGTATAGGACTGCCACCTCTCTAACCTTAAAAATAAAGCCATTTGGGCAGAAAAATTCGGACTTTTGAGGACGCCTTTCCCTATTTTACCAAAAAACTAGTGGAATCCAAATTCTAATTTTTGATGTTCTGCACATCACACACACACACACACTGAATTTTAGGCTTACATTCTCTTACAGTCTTTTCAAAAATGCCTAAGCCTTTAATAACAGTTTATTATGATAATAGGGTAATAACACAGTCACTGGCAAAGTAATAACATGTTAAATATTTTAATTGAATATCTCAAATCCCTTAAATTCACATTTACCATTCTTATGCGGAATGCTTAATTCGTAAAAAATGATACACAAAAAATTTAATTATACAGTAAATTTGAAAATACATTATTCCCATTGTATCTCCGCACTCCTCCAAACATGATGTTTAATTCATAAAAAAATGATACACAAAAAAAATTAATTATACAGTAAATTTGAAAATACATTATTCCCATTGTATCTCCGCACTCCTCCAAACATGATGTTTAATTCATAAAAAAATGATACACAAAAAAAATTAATTATACAGTAAATTTGAAAATACATTATTCCCATTGTATCTCCGCACTCCTCCAAACGTGATGTTACAGTTATCTCTACCAAATGCAATGTTTTTCTTATCCAGGCCACTTTTATACAAGGTCTCATAAACATAGCCAGAAATTGTAGCTGCTGTCTCATCTGACTTGCTATTTAATTCTATTAGCCACCTTTGAGCCACCATTTTATCCAGTCAAAATGATGCACAAGAACAGGAAAAATTTTCAGAAATCCATGATTAGTGGCAAAAAATTGTACATTCTGCAGGGAATTAACAGGTTCTTCAACTGAATGTACTGCTAAGACAGAATTAATTATTAACCTCCTAGCAATATCTCAATAAGAGCATATCGAATTTAATTCTGCTGTACACTGATTTATATCTATGGTAATGTGCCACTGTATGAAAGGCAAGGTTGCTTCAGCAACAGAAATTCTTGTATCAAGCGTTTTAGGGGCATTTACTAAAAAATATTGCAGCATATCCGTCTAATGTTCTTATGTTTCTCTGAATTCATGCGGATGTTCAAATCACCGAAACCCTTCTTAGCAACCGAGATATAGATTCAGACTGCATTCGGAATTTTTGTATGCACGTGCGCATATCCATTTTCGTATGCGCGTGCGTGCGCATACGAATTTCGTATACATATTTCGTAATTCTTATTCCTTTCCAGCACACAGGCATTTATTTCTTTCCACATATACACAAACTCAGTAAATTTTGTGTGGAATTGTTTTGATTTTTTTCCACTACTGTAATTAATATGCGCGTGCGCATGTTCATTTTCGCATGCGTGGGCGCATGTTCATTTTCGCATGCGCGTGCGCATATCCATTTTCGTATGTGCGTGCGCATGTCCATTTTGGTATGCGCGTGCGCATGTTCATTTTCGTATGCGCGTGCGCATGTTCATTTTCGTATGCGCGTGCGCATATTAATTTTCATACGAATACGCACGTGCGCATATCCATTTTCGTATGCGCGTGCGTGCGCATATCCATTTTCGTATGCGCGTGCGTATACGAATTTCGTATACGTATTTCGTTTCGTAATTCTTATTCCTTTCCAGCACATAGGCATTTATTTCTTTCCACATATACACAAACTCAGTAAATTTTGTGTGGAATTGTTTTGTGATTTTTTTCCACTACTGTAATTAATATGCGCGTGCGCATGTCCATTTTCGTATGCGCGTGCGCATGTCCATTTTCGTATGCGCGTGCGTGCGCATACGTATTTCGTTTCGTAATTCTTATTCCTTTCCAGCTCAGTAAATTTTTTTTTTTATTATTATTATTATCCGTTTATTTCCATAAGGAAACCACCCCGGGACGGCAAAGTGCCAGGAGGGTGCTAAGTACATATCAGGGTACGAGATACTACGTGCAGTGGGTTACATATACTGAACACGTAGTCTCGTCCCGAAATATTATATACACATTTTATGTTTAATATATATAGTATTTACACATTGATGATTCTGTACATACATTATACAACTGATATATTTACAGTTCACTAATAATTCCATCTATAAATTACATATTTACATAACTGTTACAGAAGGTATATTTTTACAGTCAACAAATTATTATTGTTCTGAAAGCAGAAAGTTTCTCTTTTACTCTAAATTCTTTGGTACTTTGCAGCCGATTCATATTTTGGTAAGTCTATACGAATCCTGGAAGATCTCTTTCCGGTATGTTGCATCCTCACACAGTTTTTCGGCATCTATGTGTAGTGAGTTAAATATTTTCGCTGCATTTGATGGGAAGAATCTTTGCAGGCTACTAAGATTGTTCAGGACTGGACGCAGTGGATTATTTACTTCCCCGCAACGTCTAGCAGTGGCACGCGGTTTGACTAGAATATTATCCAGGACTGGAGCATCCACTCTGCCTGTGAGCATTTGTGCGAGAGTGTGTATGTTCCTGTTAATTGTCCGCTGCATCCAGGGTGTGATGTTAAGGTTTGAGTAGAGAATGGCCCTTGAGATAGTAAAAGGGTGGCCAGCAATTCTGTTAAGCCATCGCAAGAACCAGTACTCGATCCCAAGGACGGACTTATAATGTGAATCTGGAGCTGAAGACCAGATTTGCGAGGCATACATTGCAATTGGCAGGACACACATTAAAATGTACTTGGTCGCTAGCTGAGGATCCCTAATTCCTACCAGTTCCTGTCTAGTAGCCCATAAAGCGGCGAATATTTTTGTCTTCATATGGGCGAAGTGTTGAGCAAAGGTGAGTCTGTCATCCCACTTAAGACCCAGGTCCAGGTGAGAGTGCACTTTTACCACATTAGACCCGTTCACAGAGATCGAAATGTCATTTTTATTCTGCTTGCAAGTTATGGTCATTTGGGCAGACTTCTGCGCATTAATACGGAGTCCGATGCAATCCAGGTAGCTCTCAAATTCTCTGATTGTGCTATTTGCCATCTGACAAATACCTTCTGCTGATTCATGGTCTTTGGAAGTGATGAAGAATTTTACATCGTCAGCATATGTTATAAAATTGTAGTACCGTGCAAGAAACGGCTCCAGGGCGGCCGCGAAGAGAGTAGCCGAAAGAACTCCCCCTTGTGGCACTCCTCGCGAGATGGTAAAGCAAGATTGTAGCTTTTGGTGCTTAACAATAAGTTTCCTATGTTCTAGCAGGCTGGTTATTATAGTTAACAAATTTCCTCTTACATTAAAATAATTCTTTAAAATCGCAATGAGCGCTGGAATTGAGACGTTGTCGTAGGAGATATCCAAAAAAATAATATCAATTTGCTCCTTCTCATTTAGTGCTCTCTGCACGCGAAAAAGGGTTTCCAGTAAGTTTGTTATTGTTGATCTACCCGAAATAACTGAGTGCAAATGCGGTGGTCTATGGCTGAAGCAGTGTTGATTGATGGTGGGAAGCAGTGCTTTTTCGAATACCTTCTGTAGGGTGCAGCTGACAGAAATTGGTCTGTAATCCTTAGCCAATTTTGGGTGTTTAATCTTTGGTATTGGGGTTACAATGTAATTTTTCCAGGCTTGCGGGAAAGCTCCTGACCTGATGATTTCCTGATAGATGTGCAGTAATAGATCTATTATAAATGGGCTACTTATCTTAAGGATGAACATTGGAAATTTGTCTGGTCCAACAGTGGCCTTATTGGGCAGATCGTTGATTGCTTTCATTACGCTCTCTTTGGTGATTTGTATTTCACTCAAAGGAGGTCTTGTTGGTTCCTCTATTGCCGAATGGTTTCGCTTGTTTAAATCTTTCAGGAATTCAAAAATTTTGTTACCATTATCAGTGTTCTCAATTTGATTCAGTCCATGCAGGTTACTAAAAGTGTTATTAGCCCATTCCTTGAAAATGCATTCGGTCATATTCTCTGTGCTATTTCTATTGCTAGTAATTCTTTTTGCTCTTTTTAGTTTATTATGAACAGCACTGCAGTGTGCCTGTCTTTTTGCTTTGATGAAATGTGCTCTTTCTTTCTTATAACGAATGTGATCGGCAGGATGACCCGTTCTTTGCCATTTTCTATACAGTTTTTGCTTCCTGAGGAAACTTGCTTTCAGTTGTGGGTTAAACCATTCTTTTGTTCTCTCAGATATTTTGATTTCTTTTGCTGCTCCTTCCAATGCTGTTTGGTATAGCTTTTTAGTGATCATTTCTAAAGCTTCGTCTACTGGCTTTTCTTGCAGGTCATTCCAGTTGTAACTAGTCAGGTGACTGAGAATGACCTCTGATTTAATATACTTCACGGAGAAAAGATACTTACTTTGCTTTTCCCAGTTCGTGTGGTTACCCTGCATGTATTTGTGTATCTTCAGTGCTGCTTCTATTTCAATGGGATTGTGGTCCGACTTAAATTTTATGCAGTTTTGCGCTAGCCTTATGTATAAGGAACTATGATACAACAGGTCAAGTTGCTGTATTCCCCTTGTCACTGGTGTCGGAAGCTGCGTTAAGTGCAATGCACCCAATGTAGCATCCAGCTCTTTCTTGGCCTCCCTGTGTTTCGGAAGAGGCAAATTAAAATCTCCCGCTATTATTGTGTCGACTGATGGCTTTAGATTTGCAGCAAGCCAAGCATAGAGTTCGTTTCTTGTCTCCTTTGAGTGCTCAGGTGGGAGGTATATGATGCATAACTGTATTTTCACGTGCTCTTTTGAAAAGGTAACGCAAATCCCTTCAAAATTATTTGAATTGGTTTTTCGTTCTCTTATAGGCTGGTATTTATTTTGATAGCAAATTATAACTCCCCCTCCTCGCCTATCTGTTCTTCCGGTTCCCACACATTTGCAGTTTGCTGCCGCAGTTAGCCGATCTAACTGTTTTCCATTTCCCAACCAGGTTTCGATTAGGCAAATGAAATCCAGGTCCTCGTACATCATCATCGTTTGTAGGGTGTGGAGCTTATTTGAGATGCTCCTCACGTTTTGTACAAACAGGTGGATGTGATGTTCTGCATTCCCAGCTGGGGGTAGTTTTCTTGATTGCTATTGAGCCCGATTCCTTGCATCATTTTTAACCAGTGGTCTGGCCCATCTGTCTCTGTAGGGCTTGACTAAGGTACCTACTGGCCAGGCGCTTACGTCTTGTAGGCGAGTTGCTTTATCTGGTGGACAAGAGATTATAAAGGAGGAGTAAGCTGGGTGTCGTGTTTTCACCTGCTTTACTTCCACAGTTATCCCATGTTCGCCCTCACACATGGCTTTAATATTTTTGGGCTGTGTTGTGGGTCCCAGCCTTGATACAAAAATTTGCTCTCTAGTTGCAACGGAAGTAATGTTGTACATTTCAGAAAACCGTTTGTTTGTTTCAGGTGTGTTACAGGAAGACACGTTAATACTTTCTCTGTGAACTGGATTACGTCGTCGGCTGTCCTCGGCGAGAGTAGGCATGAAATTTTGGGATGGGCGGGTTTTTCTACCCTCAAAAGTGTTATGCTTTTTAGGTAGCATAGTGATGTGCGCATAAGTGAGTGGGTTTGCAGGAACATGATTTGAGGGGGAAGATGTAACTCTGGAGTTCGTACTCTTGGAATACATGCATGCTCCTATCATTTCAGTTGATTCCTGTTGTCCTAATATTTCTGAGGCTTCTTTATTTTGGTTTCGACTTTTCCTAGTGGAATGTGTGGAGCCATTTCCTTGTGCTGCCCCTAAAGTTTCACTGGGTTTGGTGCTATTGCTTGCGAGGTCCTGCTGCAAACAGACAGTTCGCGGCTGGGCTTGAGATTCACATATTATTTGGCTGTCTTGTAGTTTTGCAATTCCTTCTGATATGTTTTCCTCCGAATTCAATTCTTTTCTTGTCTTCTGTTTGTGATTTTCAATGCTTTCTGTCCTCCTGTACAATCCATGCATATCACTTCTACTTTTCTTTGGGTAGCTCTGCCTCGCATAGCAAGTTTCGTCGGTTACGGGAGCCGTTGAGCCACCTTGTGCAACGAGGACGGATTCAAAGCATCCTAGCTTTTCCTCCAGTCGTTTAAGGGTGTGCAATATTTTACTGTTTTGTTCTTTGAGAAGAAAATTCTCTTCCTGCAGTTCCTGTAGCATTTTATGTACAGGGATGAAATTGCTCGCGAGGTTTTCAGCGTATTCCACAGCCTGCATCGAAAAGGGGCTGATGCAGTCTGCAAGGATATCCTTTAATTCCGTACGCGAGACATATTCTTTACGGTTCTCTTCCTGCCTTTCATCCGGGCTATGATTGCTCCTCTTTCTAGCGAAACCCCCTTCAGAGTGCTCGCAGTCTTCCGGGCAAATATCGCATCCCAAGGTTTCAAAAATTGATCCTTCAGGATGGCCCAAGATGCCATTTCCAAGGTCAGTCTGCGAGAGGATTTCTCTTGTTGCTTGTTCAAGGTCATTAATCTGTTCTGTGCAAGAATCTTCACAAATGACTTCATTGGGTAATTCTTCATTATTTTTCCCTGTTTGTTGCCTACAGGCGTTACATTCAAACTTGCGTTTTCTAGTTTTGTTTAATTTCTTAATATCTACAGAAGTACAATCAGGCTTATTGCAATAGTTTTTGTGACAAGTAACGCATTTAATTATGAAGTCATCATTGGTCAGACATATACAGCAAGTAAGCGGCACGGCTGATGCGCTGAAATCTGTCATTCTGAAATGCAAATGGGGGCTGGAATTTCAGTAATTTCGAGGAAGGTAGTCTTTAGTACAACAAGATAGGGCACTTCTATCGTTCGATGACTAGCCTATGAAATATGCAGGTGGAAATGGGGGAGGTTTTAATCCCTAACTTTGTCACCGCTTGACCTTGTTCAGAGCTTAAGTGCCGTATTGCCTTAAGCAGAATATTGCTATGTTCCGCTGCACTGAATCGCTATAAACCAACCGTTCCTTTCAACTATTACGCGAAGTATGAATGCTTAAAATCAAGATTAGACATATTACCTGTTCAGGATTCCATTAGTAGACA
Organism: Mastigoproctus giganteus; assembly: GCF_048544385.1. Classification (NCBI taxonomy): domain Eukaryota; kingdom Metazoa; phylum Arthropoda; class Arachnida; order Uropygi; family Thelyphonidae; genus Mastigoproctus; species Mastigoproctus giganteus. The sequence goes on from NC_143587.1 coordinate 120,922,235, forward strand.
CTATATCCAGATTCCACTTCTCATAAGCTCTCTGTCAATATGCAGTTCATTTATGATCCTTTCAGGTTAACTTAGGTATTTGAGTATTTTTAGGAGCACATAATTCAGTAACTCACTCTAGATTCAGACTGCATTCGGAATTTTTGTATGCACGTGCGCATATCCATTTTCGTATGCGCGTGCGTGCGCATACGAATTTCGTATACATATTTCGTAATTCTTATTCCTTTCCAGCACATAGGCATTTATTTCTTTCCACATATACACAAACTCAGTAAATTTTGTGTGGAATTGTTTTGATTTTTTTCCACTACTGTAATTAATATGCGCGTGAGCATGTTCATTTTCGCATGCGTGGGCGCATGTTCATTTTCGCATGCGCGTGCGCATATCCATTTTCGTATGCGCGTGCGCATGTCCATTTTGGTATGCGCGTGCGCATGTTCATTTTCGTATGCGCGTGCGCATGTTCATTTTCGTATGCGCGTGCGCATATTAATTTTCATACGAATACGCACGTGCGCATATCCATTTTCGTATGCGCGTGCGTGCGCATATCCATTTTCGTATGCGCGTGCGTATACGAATTTCGTATACGTATTTCGTTTCGTAATTCTTATTCCTTTCCAGCACATAGGCATTTATTTCTTTCCACATATACACAAACTCAGTAAATTTTGTGTGGAATTGTTTTGTGATTTTTTTCCACTACTGTAATTAATATGCGTGTTCATTTTCGTATGCGCGTGCGCATGTCCATTTTCGTATGCGCGTGCGTGCGCATACGTATTTCGTTTCGTAATTCTTATTCCTTTCCAGCTCAGTAAATTTTGTGTGGATTGTTTTGTGATTTTTTCCACTACTGTAATTAATATGTGCGTTCATTTTCGTATGCGCGTGCGCATGTCCATTTCCGTATGCGCGTGCGCATGTCCATTTTCGTATGCGTGTGCGCATGTTCATTTCCGTATGCGCGTGCGCATGCCCATTTTTCGTATGCGTGTGTGTACGTATTTCGTTTCGTAATTCTTATTCCTTTCCAGCTCAGTAAATTTTGTGTGGATTGTTTTGTGATTTTTTCCACTACTGTAATTAATATGCGTGTTCATTTCCATTTTCATATGGATTCCATATTTCATAATGACCATGTGCACCATACCAAAATGGACATGCGCACGCGCATGTCCATTTTGGTATGGTGCACATGGTCATTTTCGTATGCGCGTGCGCATGTTCATTTTCGTATGCGCGTGCGCATGTCCCTTTTAGTATGCGCGTGCGCATGCCCATTTTCGTATGCGCGTGCGCATGTCCATTTTCGTGTGCATATCCATATGAATCCATCCATATTCGTATGCATATCCATATGAATTTTCGTATGTGCGTTTGTGATTTATTTTCAGCATCTTTTTAGCATTTCAGCATGTCCATTTTCGTATGCGCGTGCGCAAGTCCATTTTCGTATGCGCGTGCGCATGCCCATTTCAGCACCACTTTCAGCATTTCAGCACCACTGCGCATGTGCATATGCATTTTCATATGCGCATGCACCCATCCATTTTCGTATGCGTGTGCCCATTTTTCGTGTGTGTATATTAATTTACGCATATTAATTTACATCTGCGCATGCGCATATTCATTTCATATGCGCATAATTTTCATACCTATCCATTTTCGTATATGTATAGCGCAACCAATATAGTACTATGAATCGCTCGATGGGAGTACACCTGCATGTACTCCCATCTGTGCACGTTATTACAGAATGTATTGTATTGCAGTGCAATGTGCGCTGGTGATCATCACGTGTACATAATTCTGCTCTATGACACTGTACATAATTCTGCTCTAAGAGACACTTCGCTTTGAAAGCTACTATGTATTTTAACGCTTTTATTATATTATATTAAATTTTAACACTTTTATCTTATTGTATTTTAATTCAGTACAATTGTATTGTATTTTTTCTTATTTTATTTCTGTTTTATCTTATGTATATATCATTTCTCTAAAGCGTTTAGGGCATTTTCTTATACGTATAGCAACCAATAATAGTACTATGAATCGCACAATGGGATTGTATGTACCCCCATCTGTGCGCATTATTACAGAATGTACTGTATTGCAGTGTAATGAGTGCTGGCAATCATCACGTGTACATAATTCTGCTCTACTGACATAAGGCTCAAACCACATAAGCCTGTTTTATCTTATGTATATATCATTTAGAGAAATGATATATACATAAGATAAAACAGGCATCTAGGCATAAGCCTCAAGCTATGGACGAGTCTGCAAGCGCATCAGAAATAGATAGCTATATCTGAATAAATCAGTAAAACAGCATATTGTAAATACCTTCACAACGAGTTGCCATGATATATATTGCACTACTTCGAATAAGTAACGCTTAACCTAAGAACAACTTATTCAAATAGTGCAATATCATGGCAACTCGTTGTGAAGGTATTCACAATATGAGATATAACTTAAAACGATGCTGTTTTACTAATATTCTGATTTATTCAGATATAGCTATGATGCTATTCTGATGTGTTTGCACTATATTTATACATAGTATATATCATTTTTATTTTAATAAATTTATTTTAACCAGTTAGTCGGTTGTCGCAAGAATGATTATTATTATTATTATTATTATTATCAGCCATATGGTGTAAGGAAGCCTGAGGCTTATGCTGCACCAGCCAAAACAAAAAAAAATTCCCAAGTTACCCTGATAGAGGGAGAGGGAGAGAGGAATTGCCAAGAAATGATATAATGCAACCCAACACACAAGGCTTTTCTAATGATATCACTGGCTGTTGATTATCTGAAGACAACAGGATTGATGATCCAGAAGTGCATATAGAGCACCATACACTGACTTCAATGGAATGCAACATGTCTCACATTGCATTCCATTGAAGTTTGAAATTTGTAATGCTATGGCTCCTGATGATGCACGGCTTAGTTGGAACAATTCAAATAGTATTAGTATCAGTAGTGGCAAATAATGCAAGAAAGCAAGCTTATATACAACTACAGCCAAAAAAAAAACTATCCATTCCCTCCTTAAATATATTAAAGATAGAACTAGACACACAAATAATGTGTGTCTAGTTCTATCTTTAATATATTTAAGCTACCCACTATCACAAAAGATGGAAGTTTTTTTCCAGCAATCAGCCACCCGCTTGAGATCTATGTTATCATTCATTTTACATGCCATTCCCACAAATATAACTGGAGAATATATGCATTTTTGTGGGTTTGACGACTTTAAAAATCCATATTTTTCAAATCTAAATCTAAATTCATATTTTTCAAGCTAAGAAATAATGTGTAATTTGTAATGTCTTAGAATGCAGTCACAATTTTCCCATATATTTTTCAGTTTACATAATGTAAACTGAAAAATATATGGAAAAATATATTGTGTTGTTGTTGGTGGTTTTACGACACAATGGCAGCTAAGGCCCAGTCTCCAGATGCTGTATCCTCCAATTTGCAGAACTGAAGCCTCTCTCAGTAAGAGCATCCATTTATTTCTCTCATCAATCTCATTGCTCTTCTCTGCATCCATTTCAGCAGATCCTACCTAAAATGAGAAATGAGGTCTCCATACCTACAGTACTCAAGAAGAGGCCTGACCATTGCGCACACGCACGCACGCACACACACACACGCACACACACACACACACACACACACACACACACACACACACACACACACACACACACACACACGCGCACACACACGCGCACACACACACACACACACTATCTGTCATTAAGCTTGAAATCTACATTATCATTCATTTTACGTGAATAGTTACATTCCCACAAATATAACTGGAGAATATATGCATTTTGGTGGGTTTGACAACTTTAAAAATCCATATTTTTCAAGCTAAGAAATAATGTGTAATTTGTAATGTCTTAGAATGCAATCACAATTTTCCCATATATTTTTCAGTTTACATTATGTAAACCACTGTGTTGTTGTTGGTTTTATGGTGCAATGGCAGCTAAGGCATTGCACCATAAAATGGATGATGCACCAACCACTGTCACAGGTCCAACTATATAAATGGTTTTAAATTAAACTAATGAATATTTATTATACAGTAACTATGTGAATTAAACTTACCTTTTCTACTTGTAAAAAGGCAGGTAATCTTCTTGGCAGGAAGCAACCAATAATATAGTCTTGTACAACTTGAGGAAACAAGTGGAACATTGGTAAACAAAATTTACTCAGTGAGTCAGAAGGATTATAGTAAAATAATGGCTCTTCAGATGTAACAGCATCCACCATACTGTTTAAAACAGGAGCAATATTATCACTGCCCATACTAAGGAAAAATCTAGTAGCCTTTTTAAAAGAAGAAAAGTACTTCTCTCCATAAGTCTGTTTAATTTCGTCTGATGTACTTTCCCAAATTTTATCAGCTGAACTAAAACAGGCACTCTCTTTGGTCATGGAAGTTCTGAAAATAAAGCGATTAAATAAAAATTACTTAAATTTTCTGAATTCTTTAAATTCAGTTGTTATGTAATTGTCTCCATACATTTATATTAAAGTTATAATAACAAGCGTTGACATTGCTAATAGTACTGTTATATCTGTGAAGTATGGATAAGGATGTATGTAACTGTACATTATTATTATTATTATTATCCAGCTTCTTTATTTGATAGTATGCTTGCATGATGTACGTATTCATTTCTATGCTCCACTTCATGCGTTGGCGTTTTCTCCCTTCCTGGGTGGTCACTAGCACAGTTGCGCAGGAAGCACTTCCAGTTGGTGGGGCTGGATGGTCTTGCCCTTCTCTTGTGGTAGCCATGCGGTGGACAACGCCACTCACTCCACTGTCTTCCTCGGAAGGCCATCTCTGATTTTTTGAATCAACCCCTCTTCCTAAGGTCTGAAGACGAGTGACTTTATCCTGCGCCACACTCGATGCAGTATGATTAATATTTCTCTGTGACATCATCCATTATTGGAGGTGAACCTGTTTAGCTTCAGCTTATGTAGTTCTCGGTAGTTCTCGTGAGTGACGCCAGATGGCACCACAATCTGCCTTAGCAGCCACTTCGACCTTGGGGTAGGCAGGTCCCTTGGAGCAACTTTCAGGATGTTTATTTATTTTACTAATTTTTATTACTATTAATTTATTTATTGTTATTCTAATTTATTATTATTATTATTTCTCCATGATTGGGGGTTCCACCTCGTGATGGGTATTGCTACCAAGTACACAGGGTGGTTGTTATGTCTGATGTTATTGTTGGTCGAGGAACTCTTTCACTATCCTACAGGTGTTCAGGATTGTGACTTTCTGGAGTTTGCTTGTTATGTAGGGTCTTTGGCACCATACCCGTGGTTGACATGATGATTGGGATGGTCTTACTTGTTGCATATGCCACATCTCTTTGATCTCCTGTCTTAGGTTCGTGTACTTCCTGATTTTTTCCTCATGGGTGTTCTGCAGGTTGTCAGTGTATGTCAATCAGATAGGTAGTATTTTCCCTCTTGTCCACAAGGGTTATGTCTGGTCTGTTGTGCGGGATTGTTCTATCTGTTATTATGGTGTGGTCCCAGTACAGCTTGCGGGTTGGCGTCTCTAGTACTGCCTGTAGTATGGCACACTTTCTTTGGTCAACTGGTATTTCCTCGCTAGCTTCTGATGTATTATCCTTGCTACCTGGTCGTGTCTACGAGTGTACTCAGTCTGGGTGATCACCTTGCACCCCGCGGTGATGTGTTGGATCGGTTCTGAAGCCAGGTGGCATCGTTGACATGTATCATTGGACACTCCGGCTCCTTGGCAGTGTATTTTCTATCATTTCTGGTGTTGATTACCTAGTCTTGGATATTAGCCAGCTATGAGGCACGGAGTCGAATTAATACATTTTTACTAGTTGATCAACAAATTAGCTTTTATGAATTTCTTGCCACCGTTTTGTTTGCATTAACCCTTTTTTGGATGAAGTAGCATTGTAAAAATTGAGCTTTTCATAATCACACAACACTATGCAGTTGCATATGTTATTTTTAATACTAATATTAATAATATGTTTGTATTAAATGCTAATTATTAATATATTAGTAGTACTGTATTATACACTACTGTGCAGTATTACTAAATGACATGTGCAACTGAACAGGTGAAGTGGTTAGGCTTACCAGATTGTCTGAGGTGGATGTATAACATTTTTATGAAAATGAGGGTAAACAGAAGATATGATTTTATTACAGAAATTGATATAACATGATGATAATAGAAATAGTAAAAATGGTACTTATAGTATACAAAAGTAAGAGATATAAACATCAAAAACCATAACAAACATTTAAACCACAAAAGAAGAAAAAAAAGTTAAAACTAAACAGATTACAAAATCCTGATGCACAGTCTTACAATAAAAATATTAGCATTAAAAAAATTGTATTTTTCAAAAATAGAGATACAAATATCAAAACACTATTATATATATATATATATACTGTATATACAATAAAAATTACCATAAAATGAACAGTTTATGTAATGAAAATTGAATATGCAAACATCAAACTTTACAATAAAAAACAAGCATAAAAAATTACATAGTTACTAAAACAATCAGATAATATACATTAGCGTATATTAACTTTTTTCTTCACTTATATTTTTCATAATTCCCAACCAAATATAGAAGATCCGGGTGTTCCAAGAGATGTCCATGAAATTGGTCACAACTGAATGTTTCTAAATTTTGTTGTGATAAAAATGTTACTTTAATTGAATCAACGTTTAATTGTTTTCTTTCCTTTGTCCATTGAGCATTATCAATGAAAATATATGCTCAGCATTGGCATTATGTCCAGGTAAAGCAAAAAAAGAATGTAGTCAATTTTAATAATTCTCAAAAAAGTTCAGTATTTCAAGATTCATTGAAAAATTTATTTCATTTTTCATGAGCTGATTTTTCAGAATCATTACAGAATTCATCATTATTCTCAATGAATGTTTATAAGTTTGCACCATTGATCAAAAACTTTTAAATCATCAATATTAACACTTTCTGCTGTAAATATGATAGTGAGGATATAACTTCATTCCAGTTCGGTCATTTTTAAAACTCATACACCAGAAAACAAAAAATTCTTCAAAAGGTTTTTTTTTATCCACAATTCTAAATATTTTGAAATAGTTTCATGAAAAAATTATTTGCATTGCAAAGAAATTGTTCCAGTTCAACATTTAAATCACTGTCTTGCCTTTCTTAAAACATCTCTTACTTTAAATGGAACAAATTTATTGATAATTCTTTCCTGAACAAGAAAATGGAATTTTCCCAGTATATCAGTATATCTAACATAGAATTTTGTTCTTTTTCTGTATCTTTTGTATTAATGTTAGCATTTGATAAACTTCCGGCACTCATCTCATTGAATAACTTCTCATGTGTGAATGTAGATGCAAAATACTCATTCAGTTTATCAGCTACCTGAGCATGATCATCAATATGTCAACCCATCTATGTTAAGTGGTCCAATCTGATTCATTCCTTTCCTCCTCTCCTAGAGTTTATATAAGTAAAGAACTCTTTGCCGTTTTTCCTTGCATCCTTTGCCAAAGATTTCTCTTAATCTGCTTTTGCCTGCCTAACCTCCTTTGTGACATGATTACAGACTGGTTTATACCTAATAAAACTTTTTCGTAGTTTACGCCGACCTTGTGTTAAAATAATAAAACAAAAAACAAAATTAATGGTTTAATAAAATTAAACTGGTATTACTAATTTACAATAAATTACTATTTACAATAAGTATATAAAAATAAAAAGAGTACCATAAAATACAATAAAATATACATAATTAAAAGCGCCAAAATCTGAAGCTTTCTAAGGCTCTGCCTTCTTTCTCAACAGTACGCTTTATTTTTGCAGTGCAATCTTAAATACCTGCAGGTTTACGGCACATGTCACGTGATTCAATAATATTCAATAACATAAAATTCAATAACGTGATTCAATAACATTCAAAATAATAATCCCGGACCACTTCCGGAACTGGATTGTTATTTGGTTTTTTTTAGGAGCATTAGCAACTAAGGCCATATTGCTCCGGGAATATGCGGTAGTCATTCCCTGACCTTTCCGCATCCTCCGTATTTGGTGGTGACGGGCTCGAACCCCGGTCTAATCAAGAAGCGTGTGCTCCGGAACTGGAAGTGGCTCAGAGTGCGTCAGGTGAAATCGTTCATCCCCTGCAAGGATCACTGTCTCAAAGAGGGGATGAATCTGCATACCCCTATCTCTATTAATGTTGCTCCCAATGGAACTAATCCGCAAGCTATCGAGCCACTTGCGGTCCTAAAACCTATGCGTCCGGTCGATGATAGTAGCTTCGTCCGGGGAGATATGATGTTGCTTCTCCCAATAATACTCTGCCACCGCTGATTTCACATAATCTGCATTCCTTATCGCCTGCATGTGCTCCCCGAGATGATCCTTTAAATGCCGTTTTGTTTCCCCCACATAACATTCCCCACAATCCGGGCACTTAATGCTATAAACGACCCCACTTACACTTTCTTTTGGAATGGGATCTTTCACTTGTGACAACACTGTGTGCAACTTACGTCCTGGCAGTTGCACACAGCGTGTATGATGATCCCGTAATACACGGGCAATTCGCTCGGTTAAACCCGGATAATAGGGAATGTATGCGGTGGCTATTGGCATAAATGCCTCAACTCTCCTCTGTTCTCCTTTGATATACTTATTTATGATCCTCTGGGGATAGCTGCACCTCAGGAGATCTGCCATGACATGCTCAAACTCTTTCTTTTTATCCTCAGAGGTGTTACAATGTGATTTAGCCCTGTCTATTAGTGTTCTAATGATCCTGTTCGTGTGATGGTTTGCCTGAGCTGAATTATAGTGTCAATACTGACCCTTAGTGTCAATACTGGTTTTCTGTAAACCCTACATTTTAAACATGGGCCTTCTCTGTAGACCAACACATCCAAGAACGGTAAAACCCCTCCTTCTTCCACCTTCGAGGTAAAATGTATAAATGGGGAGAAAATTCAAAGAAAATTTAAAACCTCATCTTCACTCCCTTTTCGAATAATTGAGAACGTATCATCTACATATCTTTTCCACAGATGCATAGGGAGAACCATATCACTAAATATTCTAGTCTCGAGCTGCTCCATCGCCAAATTAGCAATAATCGCACTAATGAGGGAGCCCGTCAACCTGCTTATACACAGTATTACAAAACACCATAGTGGTGCTTGATAGACATAATTCTATACCTTTACAAATGTCCTCCATGTCTATTTGGGTCCCACTACTTAAGGTGACATCTTTCTGTAAGGCCATGTGTGCACAATGTACCCCATGGTTAATTGGAATACATGTAAACAGAGATGTCACGTCAAAAGATATCATGGTTTCATTTTCTTCTATAGATTGTTCTCTTATAAAATGTACAAAATCCTTGCTGTCCCTAACACTAAACTCAGAGAGCCCCACTATCGGTGCCAACAATTTGGCCAGGAAACCAGATAATGCATATGAGTGACTGCCTATAAACGAAAAAATGGGTCTGAGTGGAACACCCACTTTATGTATCTTAGGCAGTCCATAAAACCTCGGTAATTGGCTTCCCGTAGCATGCAATGACCAATACCGTTCTTGAAAAATCTTGTTATTCTTAAGCCAACTGTGTGCCATCCTATTAACCTGGCACTCCAAGTTCAACAATGGATTTTTGCCCATAATCTTATAAGTTGTTCTGTCATTCAGAAGATCTAATGCCTTACTAAAATACATCTCCTTGTCAAGAACCACTGTTACCCTGCCTTTGTCTGCCGGTAGAACCACAATATTATCCTCATGCCTGAGACCTTTAAGTGCTAATTTAAATTAGCACTTGAAACCTTTAAGTCCTTTAAATTAGCACTTAAAGGTCTCAGGCAGGAGGATAATATTGTAGTTCTACCGGCAGACAAAGGCAGGGTAACAGTGGTTCTTGACAAGGAGGTGTATTTTAGTAAGGCATTAGATCTTCTGAATGAAAGAACAACTTATAAGATTATGGGCAAAAATCCATTGTTGAACTTGGAGCGCCAGGTTAATAGGATGGCATACAGTTGGCTTAAGAATAACAAGATTTCTAAAGAACGGTATTGGTCATTGCATGCTATGGGAAGCCAATTGAGCACATCACGGCAGATCTCCTGAGGTGTGGCTACCCCCAGAGGATCATAAATAAGTATATCAAAGGAGAACAAAGGAGAGTTGAGGCATTTATGCCGATAGCCACCGCATACATTCCCTATTAGCCAGGTTTAACCGAGCGAATAGCCCATGTATTATGGGATAATCAGACACGCTGTGTGCAACTGCCAGGACGTAAGTTGCACACAGTGTTGTCACAAGTGAAAGATCCCATTCCAAAATAAAGTGTAGGTGGGGTCATTTATAGCATTAAGTGCCCGGATTGTGGGGAATGTTATGTGGGAGAAACAAAACGGCGTTTAAAGGATCGTCTGCAGATTATGTGAAATCAGCCATGGTGGAACATTATTGGGAGAAGCAACATCAAATCTCCCTGGACAAAGCTACCGGGCGCATAGGTTTTGGGACTGCAAGTGGCTTGAGAGCTAGTGGATTAGTTCCATTGGGAGCAACATTAATAGAGATAGGGGTATGCGGATTTATCCCCTCTTTGAGACAGTGATCCTTGGAGGGGATGAACGATTTCACCTGACGTGTTCCCCAGCCACTTCCGGTTCCGTTACGCATGAGAACAATGCACGTGTTATTGAATCACGTGACATGTGCCGTGAACCTGCAGGTATTTAAGATTGCACTGCAAAAATAAAGCGTACTGTTGAGAAAGAAGGCAGAGCCTTCAAAAGCTTCAGATTTTAGCACTTTTAATTCTGTATATTTTATTGTATTTTATGGTACTCTTTTACTTTTTATATGCTTATTGTAAATTAGTAATACCAGTTTAATTTTATTAAACCATTAATTTTGTTTTTTGTTTTTTTTTTGTTTTATTATTTTAACACAAGGTTGGTGTAAACTACTAAAAATTTATATTATGAATATGCCCAACCCAAGACGCCTATTTGAAGAATTAGTTTATACCTACCATAGGCTTCTGTGTCACCTGATACTTTATATACATCCCATACATTTTTCTTCCCTGCCACGAGCCTTATTAATTCATCTGACATTCATTCAGGCCTAAACCTCGAACAGTATTTCTTAGTTGAAATGAAAAGTCTAATAGCCTCCAAAATTAAGTCCCTGAAGGTTTCCCATTTAGAATTCAATGTTGGTAACATCATCAGTTGATCACACTGTACAGAATTTAAAAACTGTCTGAGACCTCTATAGTCACCTTTACAAAAGCGAAACCCCTTCCCTTTAGCCTTGATGGTAGTTACATCTTTAAGTAATTCCCACATCAGTACATTGTGATCACTGTCACCCAGTGAGTTCTTTTATCTGAAAATTCTTAATGCATGAATAATCACTGCTGATAATCAGATCAAGAGTATTACTCCCTCTGGTTGCCTCTCGAACATGTTGCTGTAGAAAACAGTCATCCAATAAATCCACAAAAGTCTTGCTAGTGTGTGGGTGACAAACTCACAAGTTTCAATCAATATCTGGAAAGTTAAAATTCCCCGTTATAAGACATTCTGATTTACTGGCTCACTCTATTTCTCTGCACAATTGCTCATTATACTCATCAGATTCATTAGGTCTATAACACACACCTACTCTCATTTTTCCTTTCCCAATGCTTATTTCTCACCAAACAGACTCGATAGTACATTGTTCCCCAACATCAATTGGATGCACTTCCTTAGATTTTATGTGTTTCTTAACTAACAGCATAACCCCTCCTCCCTTCCTGTCCTGTCTATCCTTCCTGTACATATTTATTATTATTATTAATATCCATATGATGCCAGGAAGCCTGAGGCTTATGCTGCACCAGTAAAAAAAAAAAAGTTCCCGAATAACCCTGAGTGAGAGAGAGTCAAAAGTATAAGGGAATCACCAAGAAAGAGAAGAATGATGATATCCAGCTCAGAACCCTGGGTGTGCCAAGCCCATACTCACCAGATGTGAGCCCCCAGGGATAATTGTACTTTCCAAATTCCAATTCTGCACTGCTTATATCTGTGTGACACTATGTCTCTGATATCCCAACAATATCTGCTTTTGATGTCTTGACTAATATTTCTAGCTCATCAAATTTATTTACCAAACTCCTAGCATTGGTGTACATGCAAGTATACATGCATCTGTTCTTACTCTTTATGGTATTAGGGTATGGTATATCATACCATAGAATACCATGGAATTATGGCATACTTTTAAATCATTAACCACAGAAAACCTGAATGTCTATATACTATTGAAAAAATACTCCATGAGGAGGATTCCAAGTTAGATGAATAAGGAAGTTGCCAGATTACTTCAGCAGAAAAAGATGGCATGGAAAAGTTACAGAGCAATAAAACGTACTGAAGCCTATAACAGCTACAAATTGATCTGTAATAGTCTCACAGAAAAGGCTGGCAAAGACAGATTATGAGAAATCACTGGCAAAGAGAGCAAAGTGTGGGGATAAGGAATTCTTCATATATATAAATGTAAATCGGATTGGACCCTTATGTAAGGGATGTGGGATATTATTAGATACTCCAGTTGATGTTGCAAATTATGAGAATGAAGTTGAAAAATATGTAATTAAAAAAAGGTAGATAAACTGCAGCCATTATCAACCTACCACAGAATGGAAGCCTCCTCAACAATTCATGTTGAGGCAAGTGGACCATAATCTGCCATGCTGGTCCACTGTGGGTTGGCAGATTGACCAGATTTAGCAGTCAGGGGATTGAACCTGCTCCACTCAAAGAGCATGTGCTATTGCACTCTAGCTCCCGACCACCCAACTATGGAATTCACATGATTATTTAATTAAAAAAACTTTCAAGCCTACAGGCAAGTAAGGCTCCTGGGGTTGATGGCATATACCCTATAATTTTAAGGGAGATGGCAACTGAGTGCGTTGAACCAGTAAGGATAATTATGAGGGCATCATTGGACTCAGGAGAGATTTTCTTGGATTGAAAAAGTGTCACTGTACTGCCAATACATAAAGGTGGTTCTAATAGTGGGAAATTACCAATCAGCCATTCTAATTTCAGTATTAGAGAAAATCATGGAGGCAATGAGCAAGGGCAAAATTTAGGATCATATAGATAGAAATGGAATTCTGAAAGATACACAGCATGGTTTAGTAAAAGGAAAATTGTGTTTAACAAATCTGGTTAGCTATTTTGACAGGGTCACTCATGAGCTGGATTTAGGGAATAAGTGACCCTGTCAAAATAGCTAACCAGATTTGTTAAACACAATTTTCCTTTTACTAAACCATAGGGGAAATCCTTAGGGGGATAGCAGGATGGCTTCAGGGCAGGAGGTGCAGATGGTTGTGATAAATGGTTATTTTCAGATTGGGTTAATGCAAGAAGTGGGGTTCCCCAAGGATCGGTATTGGGAACACTTGTTGCTGATTTTCTTAAATGACATTGATGAAGGGATAGAGGCAGTGGTGGGATTCAAATAATTTAACAACCGGTTCGCTGCCCTAATGACCGTTCTAAGTATAAAAAAACTATATACCGAAAGGTAGTTTATTTTTCATGCAGTTAATACTTAAATAAGAACAATAAAAGAGGTCCACAAAACTAGATTATGTTATAAGAAAGAGTTTTAAAATATTAATGAAAAAATATTAAATAATACCTGACAAAAAACAATAAAACTGTTATTTAAGATATTTCCATATTGTTTCTTGATTGGCGTCCTCGCTTGCAATTTTCTTCTCTTTTATCCGAGCATCATCGGCTGAGTGATTTACCCTTAACCACTGTAGGAGTAGGATCCCATTCCTTTAGAGGTAGACCGATTAGACTAATAGTCATTGTGTTTGATATATTAGAAACAGTTAGGCGACTTCTCTTCTCTGAACATATTATGTTCATCTTTGGAAAACCCCCTTCCGCTTCTGCTGAACTTACGGCAATTCTTCTGACAATATTTTTAGCTCTTTGAACACTTTCAGGATAATTCTGAAATTGCATAATTCTGGGAATTTTTTAAAACGTTTTCCAAGAAATCTCGATAATCATTAATATCAATTTGGTAATTAAAAATGTCATTAAATACGAGCAATTGTTCTTCAGCTGCTTTCCATGGAACTAGTACTTCTTCAATATTCCAGTAATCTGGCTCCAAAAAATTGAGAAATTGTAATTTATTCCTATCTTGAAATTAGCTACAACTTGCTTTTAAATGTTTACAATCCATTAGTCTTTTTTTTTTCAAATTCGTTACGATGTTTTCTAAAAGTCTTTCCCGAGGAAGCCCGAGACAAATCGATGATTTTCTACAAATTTTATATTTTTGAAGGTTTCTGAAGTAATTAATTCATCAACTTTTTTTTCGTATGGACCCTTTTCCTTTCCAAGCATTTGAAATGCTTTAATAGATCTTATCACGAGTTTTTCAGCCTTTATTATGTCTATATTTCTTGCTTGCAGTGCATTTGAAAGAAGAGAAATTTCGTTTAAAATATCAATCATCAATGCCAAATCAGTTATAAAATATATATTTTCAAGATGGGCAGCCATACCTAAGTACTTTTTATTTGAATAGAAATAGTGATGTAACGCTGGCTAAGTGGGCCACACAGCTAGAGTTGACCTTAAACCACAGGCAGCCCATCTTGGTCCCAAAACTCTACCAATCTTTATAATTTCAATTCCAAGTTGTTCAGATATTTTGGAAAGTTCAATTTGGTTCTTATTGGATTGATGAAAAATAGTATATATCTTATCAATAAATATTTTAAAATGATTTACTTGCTTTGTTTCCTTTATCGAATCATCTAAAACAAGATGGAGGCGATGATTTAAACAGTGCCATATTATTATGTTTGGAAACTCTTTTGCAATCCTAGTGCTCACTCAAGATTTTCTTCCAAGCATAACGCTGGCACCATTGGAGCAAAATCCTATTAAATTTTTTTCTAGGTAGTTCTTAGTAAGCCAAACATTATTTAAACTTTCCATAACTGAAGAACGTATTGTCTCTGCATCTTGTTTTTCCAATTCAACTAGTTCAATGAAAATTGTTGGTGATGTAACTGAATCCAAGGCCAATTCTAATACAACAAATTCTGATTTTGGTTTCTTATTGAAAAAAAATCTGTCAAATTCTGTTGCCTTTTAAGGGCTACTGCAAAAAAATTTTAAAAATGTTTTATTTTAATATATTATAGAGCAGGAGCGGATATGTGCCAATATATTTGAATATTTTTACTGGTTCTGTCCACGTGTGGTCATATCATAAACTTTTATAAACAAAGCACTATGCTTATACCATTGATAAACATCAGCCAGAACATACATTTTCTTCATTTTATCGATATTAAATGAAAATTTCTTGCTGAATTAATAAATGGCATAGAATGCCAGGTGCCCACCTTAGAGAGAATCCTGATCACAAGTGCCATTTTAACAACCGGTTCGCCGAACTCAACAAAAAATTAGGTATCGGTTCTGCCGAACCGGCTGAATCCCACCACTGGATAGAGGGTGTGATGTCTAAATTTGCAGATGATGTAAAGATTGGTAGAGTAGTTAATGATAGCCACCAAACAGAGCTTCTTCAGAGTGACCCTCTAGGTCACTCTGAAGAGTCCTTCCTAACTTTCCTAACCTTCAGGGATGGTTCTTCCTTCCTTAAAGGGTCCTTCCTAACTTTCCTAACCTTCAGGGATGGTTAGGAAAGTGGCAGCTATGCTTTAATTCAGCAAAATGCAAGGTCTTACTTACACTTGGAGAACAGTAACCCCAAAATAACTTATACACTTGGTGGAGTTGAACTAAAGTCAGTAGCGGAAGAAAGGAACTTGGGAATTATGATACGGTCAGACATGAAGTTCTCCAAGCATTGTAGACAGGTTGCAAGGAAGGCCCACAGTGTATTATTGATGATTTATCAAACATTTGCTAGTAGAGATAAGGATGTCATAATCCCACTATACACTGGTGTTCAAAGTTAAGGCAAAGCTAAGTAATATTTGACAGGTGCTCTCAAAATATTCCAAAATGAGCATTTGCAACCTTTATACAACAATTTTGGTAAACACGACAATTATGGCTGAAATTTTATCAGAAGCCCTCAATTTGATTCAGTTTATCATTTTAAATGGAAAACAAATGAGGTTCACTAGGTGCAAACTAATATTTAGCTGAACTGCCTCTGGCCCTGATGACAGCAGCACACTGTCTAGGCATTGACAAGATCAATTTCTGAAGATAATCAACTGATAGTTCATGGTTCCAAACACAAATTATGGCTTCCTGAAGTTCATGAAGGATCTTTGGTTTCTTTCTGGCAACTGCAGATTCCACACGATACCAACAGTTCTCTATAGGATTCAGGTCCGGCCTGTTTCCTGGCTAGCTAAGATTTGTAATGGACTGTTCTTCCAACCATTTTTTCACTTGTAACAAATGTAAACACACATTACTGTTGAACCTCTAATGCAGAGATGAAGCTAAAGTAACTACAGAAGTGCCTACTTACACTTTTCACCCAATGACAAGGAGCAGAGTCGTCCCGAAAGATGCAGTTACTTGGCAGGTTGAAATGGTCTCTAATGGTTGGCAGCAATTTGCCTTCCAATATAGCCAGGTGTCCATTGGCATTTACAGAATCTTTTATAAACTGCAGGTGACCTACTCCGAAATACGAAATGTACCCCCATATCATTTGGCTGGTAGGGAATTTCACTGTAGACACCATACAGTCTGAATGGTATTCTTCACCATGTCTATGGTGAATCCCGGTTTTTCTCCCATTAGAGCCATGCAGGTTGAATTTCTTCTCATCTGAGAAAATAACTGACTTTCACTGCTTGGGGATCTATTTGACATGCTCCTTACACCAATTAATTGGGTCTTTTTCATTTTTTGTGTGAAGAGTGGCTTCTTCTTAGGACAACGGGCTACAGGTCCATTTTTGAAGAGGCGTCTTCTAACCATTACTACTGCTTGCTACCACTCCTGTATGTTCTTCCCATTCTCTTTTCAGCTCAGACAAAGAAGCTTTATGGTTTTTAAGACATAAGTGCTTCAAAACACTGTCCTGTTTTGGTGTAGAGACTCATTTGCATCCAGTTCCTTTTATCCTATCAGCAGAACCAGTATTCTTAAATTTAGAGAGAAATCTACTCACTGTCGACTGATTACAAGACATTCTATTTGGAAAGAACATCCTTCCTTGCGTAAAGCAACAATAGCACTTTTTCTTTGTAGCATCAACTGCACGTAACTTGCTATCCTGACACAAGCAAGGAATGACTGCAACTCTTGCAGAGCATGCTTATATAACTGAGAGTAATATAAGCACGCTGATGCAATATTATGTCATCGCCTACGCGTGTCAATCTTATCTGATGCAATCTGTTAGAATATTGCCAAATACTTACATTATTCGGGTGACAATTACAATTTTAAGGGGTGATGCACTTTCTTTGATCACAAGTGTATAAGGCTATTTTTTAGGCCACACATTGAATACTGTGTTCAAGTATGGAGAATGCACCTGAAAAAAGACATTGAGTTTCTTGAAAGGGTCCAAAGATGGGTAACTTACCTGATAAGACTGGCAAAAGGGCATTCATATGAGGAAAGACTTTGAATACCTTGGAAACTAGGCACCTTAGAGGAGACTTGACTGAGGTGTTTAAGGCTCTGAGAAGCAAAAGTAAAATGAATAAGGACAAAATTTTCACAATTATAAATGATTCTAGAACTAGGCGCCATAAATTCAAGTTCCTTGGGGGGGGGAAGATGTTTAGACTGGATTGCAGGAAGTTGTATTTTAGCCAGCGAGTTATAAATTACTGGAATAAGTTGCCTGCATGCGTGGTTGAGGCTAACAGTTGGGGCAATTCAAAGATCAGCTGAATAGTCACCTACAGTTGGAGGGAAATGCATGGGTTGTCTGTTTCCTTTTCTTTTATTATTTATTAATTTTATTTTATTATTATTTTACTGTTTATTTTCTGTTTTTTTTTGGCCTGTGCAGCATAACCCTTTAGACTTCCTTCCTTCCTTGCATATGGCCAATATTAATACTAATAATCTGAGTGAGAAGCACTAATGATTTTATGTTAATTCATATGATAATAATTTTTTTAAAGTATAACAAGGATTCAAAGTTATTGATGAGGCTGTCATCACTGTATCATCAATATCACTGTATTCAGAACCAACAAGTTTATGATGAGCATTTAGTAGATATATGCAGAACTCACTGGAAAATCCATGGCTCTATACTTGAGACTTTGACACCCCATTTCTTTAACTCAATCCGAAGTCCATCACATAAGGCTAAAGCAGCAGATTTGCTCATACAATAAATCAGAAGTCCTGGGCATACCAAACGAGCTAAAAAAGTTAATAAGTCAGAAAGTTACACTATAAGAATTGTTTGTTTTTAACAAATTCTCAAATATTATCTAAACATGGGATCAAAGATCTGTACCAAGCCAATTTTAATGAATTTTCTATATTATAACCAATAGAATAATTCAATTTGATACGGATACTCAAGTTACAAAATTTAACCTATAAAGATTTAAATAAATTCTATAGGAAATGTGTCTTAATATAGATCAAATGGATTTTCTTGCTGCCTCAGAATTCGTTAAAAATATACAACTAAAAACTAACAAAAGGGGTCATCTTTTCAGATGATAAAGTTAGAGTAGAAGATCTTTGATCCTTAGTTTTTCATATAAGGAAAGACAAAACAGGCTATGATGAATGGTTTCAAGAAAGTTGAGATGAATATTTTCTTTTCATACCTTCTGTGGCTTCATACCTTCTCTTTTCTTACCTTCTGCAACTATCCTTGGACTCTCTGAGTCCAAGGATAGTTGCAGAAGGTATGAAGAATCTATGTGACTTCTAAAATAACAGAACTATTGGCCTTCTTACACAAGTAAATAAAATAGTTTTCATTTTCCTTAATTCAGTTTCAGTTTCATTTTTGTAAAGGGCATGTTAATTCTAATTCAGTTTTCATAGTATCGTATTAGATATAGGCCTAGTAATAACGTTAGGTTGGGGCACAGCTAAAGTGTGATTCTGGTTATGTCAGTCACTGTCTTTCCACAATATAGGAAAGATGTGATTTCAGTGCTTCTTTTGTAAAAAAATAGGTGCCGGTACCCATTCTTTGCTATCAGGAAAAATTGAAAATTAAAAGGATATGAAAAGTACTCTAAAATTTCTTTTCCTGATATTGTTACTTTAGTACATAGTAATGTTTTGGAATAAGAACAACAAGTTAAGTATATTAACGCACAGTTTATTAAGCATAAATTTATTATTCAAGTACAGTAGAGCATCGGTTATCCGGAATAATTAATGTCAGACCTCTTCCGGTTAAAGCCAAATTTTCCAGATAATAGAATGTAAGGTAAGATTATATAAATTTAACATTACCTTACAATTAAATTAAATAATTAAAATTAATTAAATTTTTAAAAAAATTATAAAACCAATCTTGGAAAACAGAAACATCCATCCAGGCATTTTTATGATTTTTATACAAAACAGGAAAATTAGAAAGATTTTTAGATGCTCTATTTTTTCAACTTACCGATAACGAGTGCAGACAACCTGTGCATCCCAGTGGCATTTGCACACATAGCAATTGTAACTCGCTCTTTTCTCATCTTAAAACCTGGTGCAGGAATTTTTCTTTTAGTGGCTAGGGTTTTTCTCCGTAATGCTTTCCATAATAAGCCTGTCTCATCAACCTTATAAATGTTTTCTTTCTTGTAATTTGCTATAGCTGAAGCAAACTTATGTTTAAAGGACACAGTTGCCAATTCATCTGCAGAAAGTTTCTCACCTTGAATATACAGAGTCCATCACATTAGCGAGCTACTGTTGCTCAACTGGCTGTCCAAATTAACCGTGGAGCCACCAGAAAGGTCTCCAACACGACAGTGCAGCAAACTGTTGTGCATCGTGCTCTGGAGCAGACACTTGGTAACAACACCCATGCTGACGGCCGTTCATCACAAACAATGCTGTCAGTTTGCACAACGCTGGACCCCGGCTGAGTGGCAATGGGTGGCCTTCTCCGATGAGTCATGGTTTCTGCTCCACTGAGGGCCGACCGGGCTAGCCGAGTGGGTAAAGTACCTGCCCGGCAACCCAAAGGTCGCGGGTTCGATTCCCGCCTCGGGCTTGGATCAAAGTACTGCAAAAACCCTGGGAGGTGCAATATGGCCACAGAAGCCGATGCGCCAACAACTACCAAATCAAATCAATCAATCAATCAAGCTCCACTGAGTGGATAGACAGTGGCGTATTAGGTGTGAAACCTCTGAGAACAGACACCTGGACATGATTGTTGACAGAAGGCAGGCTGGTGGGGTGGCGTTATGGTCTGGAGAATGTTTTCATGGCATGGCTTGGGTCCGCTGATACCTCTGGCGGGCACCCTGAATGCAAATGGTTACCTATTGGTCATTGCCGATCAGGTACACCCCGTACATGTTGACCATGTTCCCTGGGGATGATAGTATCTATCAGCAAGACAATGCACCATGCCGCCAGAATTGTCCATGAGTGGTTTGAGGAGCATGACAAAGACTCCAAGCTACTCCCTTGGCCACCGAATTCCTCGAATCTTAACCCAATTGAAAATCTATGGGACCACCTCGATCAACACATCAGACAGATGGATCCTCCACCAAGGAACCTACAGGAACCCTGAGGTGCACTGCAGTCTGCATGGTTACAGATACCCGTAGCAACCTTCCATGGACTTATTGAGTCCCTCCCATGGTAGCTGGCTGCGGTGCATGCTATGAAAGGTACATATTCTGGATACTAAGTAGGTGGTCATAATAATGTGACTGGACCCACATATATACCATATCTCAATTTAAAGTTTTTCAGCCAACCTGTGCTTGCCTTAAAATCTTCATTGCCTCTTAATTTTCGATTAAAATCCAATGCTTTTTCACACAACATTGGGTGAGACACTGGTTTACCTAAAATTCACTTCTGAAGAAACCACAAATAAAGTGCACTTGCTAAAGTAGCATTTTCAGGTTTCGACATCATCCTTTTCCTGCTAGATCCTCCTTCATTATCCATAATCGACACAAATTTTGTTATAGCACTGGAATTTTTCTTGATGTCGTAAAGTTTTGAAGTCCCCCACATTAAACTCTTTTGAGAGATTTCCTAAAATTTAACCTTTTCTAATTCTATTAATTTCTGTTTTATGTTGCAACGTTAAAATTGCGCATTTTCTTTTCATTCACATTACCGTAAAAAACTGAGAAAAATAATAAATTGCACAGTTTCAGGCCGATATTATTCTTATCGAATCTGGAGCTAAACTAATCTGAAACTCACTCATGGTTTCCAAGAA
This sequence comes from Mastigoproctus giganteus, assembly GCF_048544385.1. Classification (NCBI taxonomy): domain Eukaryota; kingdom Metazoa; phylum Arthropoda; class Arachnida; order Uropygi; family Thelyphonidae; genus Mastigoproctus; species Mastigoproctus giganteus. Next base: position 120,943,816 of record NC_143587.1, read on the forward strand.
AACCGAGTAGTCTCCGTGATATTATTCTACAGCACATTTCTGAAGATCACAGAATTCTAAAGGTCACAACCATAAAACAATAAAAACAGTTTGCAGTTTTCGGTTTATTGGGCTTTTTGTTTTTGCAATCTGTTATAAACAGGTAGTAAACTCGATCTTTTACTTATTAAAATTAAAATTCAATTTGCAAACGTGATCACTGTAACCCATGCTTACTGCACTACCGTTAATAAAAAAAAAAAAAAAAAAGAAGAAAGATCAATCTTTCAAATTTATTCTGGTTAAATGACTTCTGGATAACCAACTTTCTACTGTATATAAAAAAATAAGTAAAATGTGAGTAAAATAAGTAATAAATAATAAGTAAAATAAGTAATAAATAATAAGTAAAATAAGTAATAAATAATAAGTAAAAATAATTTCATAATAAAGTTTTTGTAGAATTTTCCAATTTTTTTATTAAGTTCTCATCCTGACCGCAGAGTAGTAGATAAGTGCAAGCAACAGATGGAAACAATGGAATGACAATATTTTCAAAAAAGTTACCACAAAAGAGGAAATGCAAAAAATCTTGAGGTACCAAATATGCATCAAAAGTATGTCAGACAATCTTAATTCATCAGCAGGTGCTGGTGAATTTTATATCAGATTTTCTGGATGGAAAAGACAAGAAATAGTTTAAAATTGGGAAATTTCAAATTTTTAATCTTAATTTAGGGCAGTATATCATATAGGAAGATCAGAAAAAAAGTCAAAATAACAGTCTTGTTATCTAAAAAAAGGTAATTCTCAATCAACTTGTACAGCAAAAAATTGGGCTTGTGAGCAGCTGAAAAAAGAAGGAAACCAAAACTCCATGTTAAGTTTCCATAACAGTAGGTGCTTTTTGATGTATGTACATAGTACAGTAAAGAATTTTTTTCATGACTAAACTTTTCTAAAGTGTCATACTGGAGAAGTACCAAAATCCACACTGTTGTAATTGTAATAATGCTTGAATATTGAAGTTTTTCTGTTTCTGGTGTACAGAATACACCACGGTAACGGCTAATAGGACAAGATGATGTGGGCTTTAGAAAGTATGGGAGTCATGATAATAACATAATAGTCGGGGCACATTTATTATTATTATTAGCTGTATGGTGCAAGGAAGTGCGAGGCTTATGCTGCACCTGCCAAAAAAAAAAATTCTGAATTACTCTGAGAGAGAGAGAGAGAGAGAGAGAGAGAGAGAGAACAAGAGTCAGAAGTAAAAGGGAATCAACAAGAAAGAGAAGAATGATGATATCCAGCTCAAGATACTGGGTGTGCCAAGCCCATACTCACCAGATGTGAGCCCCTGGGGTAATTATTTATTGAGATTTGGCCAGGCTAAGATAATCAGTATTTAAAAAAATAAAAAATGGGCACACTGACAAAACAGCAATGTGATATGCAAGACTGTGTAGTTACATGTGAAGTTCAAAGATGTGAGCTCGCTTAAAATTTTAAAAATTACACTGTCTTTCACAGTCATTTTTTTTGTTGCTGTTATGTTGTTTGTAACACATAACAGCACATTTTTAATGTTGCTGTTATGTGTTACAAACTCATGTGTGTTGGGAACAGATATTGAATCATTACATATAATTTTATTATGACTTTTTACTATCTAAGAAATGAAATGCACAGAAAACCAACAGCAGGCATGTGGTGGCCTTACTTCACCAATCATTTGGGGAAAAAAAAAAAAAGGCAAGAAATAGTTTAAAAATGGAAAATTTAAAAAGTTATTCTTAATTCTGATATTATATTTTATAAAAAGATCATTAAAAACAAGTCTTGTTATCCAAAAAATTATATTTCAGTAACAATTATATAGTCAAATCTGGTCTATCAAACAGGGGAAAAAAGAGAAAACAAACTCTATGGGAGAAAAAGTTATTATAGAAACTGGTGGTTTTTTGTACATGGTGCCATGATGAATTTTTTATAGCTCAACTTTTCTAATTAAAAAATAATGCTGGAGATTGAAAGTGAATATGATACTGAAGGAGTTACTAAAATTTGCACCGATGTAATTTTTTGAGGGGAAGAGAGTTAAAGTTAAAAGTTTAACTGTTTTTGGTGTGTTGAATACACCAAAAACAGTAAAACCAGCATGCCAAGTAAAGGGATAAATACTTTTAACCTGAAATGTTATCCATATAATACATTTTAGGCTTTCAAGTTGGACAACAGCTAGTAATATTAACACATGTGTAACATAAAATTTTTATCTGAATTCCAAATAAAATGGCAGTTAGATAAAATTAGACTATTTGGCATTCCAATTCTTCTTTTTTGGGGCAGTGGAACACCGAGTTAAACAGGTCATCTGGTCAACCCTAACTGAAGTCCATCGGTTGTACACAGATTTGGTTTGGTTTTTTTTTTTTAGGAGCATTAGCAACTAAGGCCATATTGCTCCGGGGATATGCGGTGGTCATTCCCTGACCTTTCCGCATCGTCCGTATTTGGTGGTCATGGGCTCGAACCCCGGTCTAATCAAGAAGCATGTACTACACACTGCTGCTCCTGTCAACCGCTACGGAGGTGCCGTTGTACACAGAACAGTGAATTGTGATGCCCAAGGCTTTATACTGCACCAGCCAAAAAAATTTTTTTTTGAATTACCCTGAGAGAGAGAGAGAGAGAGAGAGAGAGAGAGAGAGAGAGAGAGAGAGAGAGAGAAGTAGAAGGAAATCGCCAAGAATGAGAAGAATGATGATATCCAGCTCAGGATCCTGGGTGTGCCAAGCCCATACTCACCAGATGTAAGCCCCTGGAGATATTGTTGAGGTATAAGCATAATCTCAACAAAACCTTAATATCTGTTATAGCTGGTGGTTGCCATATAGATATCAGGATTTTTCTTTTCTCAAACTATAAGCTATGTTTCTCTGTATACAGTGGGATTCAAAATTAACAAGTCAATAAATGTTGTGGTCATGCTGAACAGTTGTTTTAATGATCCCCTATTCAAGAAATTATAAAATAACAAAACTATTTGGCCTAGTTTATATTTGTAAAAAGGAATGTGACTAACATATCTTTTTATGTGTTTTTTCATCATGCAAAGTTTTATAGGTCTGTATTCTATCATAAAGGTCTCCCCCACCTTTCATTAAAGGCACACAAAACATTTATTTACATGCATGTAAATAAATTGTGTTTTATTATCTTCTTGTCATGGATTTTAGCTCATAGTGTTCACATTGAAAAATTGTGTGTGTATGTATATTGCACACCAGAAAGTAATGCATTACCCTGCAGAAAGTTTCCAGACAAAACGATTTCGGTAGTTTCTTGGTCCTCCTTTGGCTGCTAGGACACACTTGACCCTGCTGGGTAGACTTACCACCAAACAATAGTCTGCAGCAGGGGTACAGTCCTCCATTCCTTCCACAGAAACAGTGACTGATTGAGCTATTGATATAGGATATATCAATTGATATATCAATAGCTCAAGCAAATACATGGGCTGTGTTAGAGTAACTAAGAGAAGGAACAGGTGCATGTATATTTGCATGTGCACCAATGCTAGAAGTACGGTTAATAAATTTGATGATTTTGAAGTGCTGGTCAAGACATCAAAAGTGGATATTGTTGGGATATCAGAGATGTGGCGTGACACAGATATAAGTAGTGCAGAATTGGAATTTGGGGAGTACAATGTGTAGAGAAAGAATAGACAGGGCAGGAAGGGACAAGGGGTTATGCTGGTAGTTAAGAAACACATTAAATCTAAGGAAGTGCATACAATTGACATTGGTGGAAAAGGCAATGTTGAGTCAGTGTGGTGTGACATTAGCATTAGCATTTAGCATTAGCATTAGTAGAGGCATTTGATGCAAGAAAGCAAGCTTATGCAGCATCAGCCAAAAAAAAAAAAAAAAATAATAATAATAAATAAATAAAAAATAACCACTTCCACTTCACCCCTCTGTTCGTTCGAAATACCTGTCCAGCTGAGCCTTAAACTTATTTAGGCTATCAACTTCCACGACAAGGGATGGAAGTCTGTTCCACCAACCAACCACCCGCTGGCTAAAGGCAAATTTCCTCACGTCTATCCTACATCTGTCTTTCCTCAGCATTGAGCATGCTCAACCCATTCAAGGCTTTATACACCTCTATCAGATCACCTCGCTGGTGCCTAGTCCCCAGACATTGTAATTTGCAAAACTTAGCCTTTCTTCGTAAGAGCACCCCTTTGTTCCATTCACTAATCTTGTTGCCCTTCTCTGTACTTGTTCCAGCATCTCTACATCCTTCTTGAAATGAGGCCTCCAGACCTGTATACAGTACTCTAGGTGTGGCCTGACCATTGCCTTATACAAGGGAATAATCATCTCCTTATCCCTGCTAGAAAAATTCCTATATATCATCGACAATACACCATGAGCCACTCTTGCAGCCCATCTGCACTGCTCAGAAAACTTCATATCTGCCTGCACAACCACCCCCAGGTCCCTTTCATTCTCTAAAACTGTCAGTGTAGTACCACAGCGTTGATACGTTGCTCTGGGGTTACTGTTTCCCATATGCAGTCATCCCTCGATTTGCGCGGTCAGGTATACTACCAAAATTTTATATTGCGCAGAGGGTTTCGCTACCTGCGCGTTATTTTATTAATTTTTTTACGAAGCTTCAAAAATAGGAATGAAGAGCAGATTTTGAAAATTTATTTTGGGGTTTTTTTTGCATGATTGAAGATTTCATTGAAGGAGAAACACATTTCACCATAATAACGCAAAATACCACGTTTCCAGCTGTCGGTACTATTGAAAATGCAACAAGATTCAGTTTATTACCCGTTTATAATCAGATTGCACTAACAGAAAAGTGCAAATTGTTTTTATTGTTTTATGGTCGTGACCTCCAGAAATAGCTTTGGAAAAATATCACAACGGCATTCAAAACTAATTCTTATAAGGATATAATCAAACAGAGCAATAAACGGTGGTGTGTTTGTCCGGTTATTTTGTAAACAACTTCCTCATTCGGGAATCCTCTTCATCAATTATCCTACGTTAGCTGTTCAGACAGAATATTTTTCCGGTTCGCGCAACTTAAAAGTGTTTTAATCGGTAAGCATTGCTTTTGCTGATTTAATAACTGGACAGTACTTATACAGGGTGATTCACTACCAGTGCGACAAACCTGCAGGGAGTGTAGGGGGCGCAAAGACGAATCGGAACCACACAGCACTGCAGGGTCCGAAATGCCGTTTCTGTTGAAGAAACCAAGTAGTAAAAGTCCTCCGGAGTGGATTATCCGCAGGCTCCAATGATTGGAGTGTGAAAGGGAAAATGAGAGTGTGAAAGGGAAAGCAGTGTGAAAGGGAAAATGAGAGTAAGTGTGTGTTATAGGCCTAATGAATCTGATGAGTACAATGAACAATTGTGCAGAGAAATAGTGGGCCAGTAAATCAGAATGTCTTGAACTGGGAAATTTTAACTTTCAAGATATTAAGTGGAACTTGTGGGTTGGTCACACGCACACTAGCAAGTCTTTTGTGGATTTATTGTTGTTGTTATTTGGTTTTTAGGAGCATTAGCAACTAAGGCCAAATTGCTCCGGAATATGCGGTGGTCATTCCCTGACCTTTCTGCATCCTCCGTATTTGGTGGTCACGGGCTCGAACCCCAGCCTAATCAAGAAGCGTGTGCTAAGCACTGCTGCTCCTACCCACCTGGCTACGGAGGCGCCAAGGTGTGTGGATTTATTGGATGACTCTTTTCTACAGTGACATGTTCGAGAGGCAACCAGAGGGAGTAATGCTCTTGATCTGATTATCAGCAGTGACTATATATGCATTACGAATTTGCAGATAAAGAAACCACTGGGTGACAGTGGTCACAGTGTACTAATGTGGGATTTACTTAAAAATGTAACTACCATCAAGGGTTAAAGGGAAGGGCTTCTGTAAAGGTGACTACAGTGGTCTCAGACAGTTTAAATTCTATACAATGGATCAACTGATGATATTACCAACAGTGAATTCTAAAAAAGCCTTCAGGGACTTAATCTTGGAGGCTACTAGGCTTTTAATACCAACTCAGAAATACTGTTCAAGATTTAGGTCTAAATGGATGTCAGATGAAGTAATGAAGCTCGTGGCAGAGAAGAAAAATCCATGGTATGCATATAAATTATCAGGCGACACAGAAGCCTATGGCAAATATAAGCTTGTCTGTAATCAAGTCACAAAGGAGGTTAGGCAGGCAAAGGCAGATTACGAGAAATCTTTGGCAAAGGATCCAAAGAAAAACAGAAAAGAGTTCTTTATTTATGTAAATGCTAGAAGGAAAGATATGAATCAGATTGATCCACTTAACATGGTTTGACTATTGATTATCATATTCAGGTAGCTGATTATTTTGCATCTCCATTCACACACGAAGAGTTATTCAAGGAGAAGAATGCCAAAAGCTTATCAAATTCTAACAGGGAGCTAAGTAATTTTGTAATAACTGAGAGTGAAGTGGAGGAGAAATTGTTGAAGTTAAATATAAGGAAGGCACCTGGGGTGGATAGGATCTATCCAGTTATATTAAAGGTGGCAGCAAAGGAAGTAAGTCAACCCTTAGCCATAATTATAAGAGCTTCGTTAGACTCAGGGGAGGTCCCAATGGAGTGGAGGTATGCAAATGTATCACCAATTCACAAAGGGGTTGAAAAGGTGACACAAGTAACTATAGACCTGTTAGTTTAACTTGTGTTCCAGGGAAAATAATGGAGTCACTGGTTAAAGAAGAATTGCAGGATCATTTAGACAAGACTGCAGTAGTAGTTAAGACACAGCATTGGTTTGTTAAAGGGAGGTCTTGTATGTCCAGTTTGATTGGATACTATGATGTGGCCACAAAGGAACTGGATGCAAAAAATTATTTCATATCATATACAGTACTTGGATTTCAGGAAAGCTTTTGATACTGTTGCACATGGAAGACTGCTGTACAAATTGGAGCAGTATGGCATTAAGGAGAAGTTGCTACAATGGATAAAGAGATGGTTGAGTGGGAGATGACAGAGTGTGGTAATCAATGGACACTGCTCTTCGTGGACTAATGTTATTAGTGGAGTTCTTCAGGGTTTGGTGCTGGTCCCATTGTTGTTTTGTGTATTCATTAATGATACTGATGATGGTATATCAGGCTTGATGTTCAAGTTTGCAGATGATACAAAGGTTGGCAGGGTTGTTAATTACAATAAAGACAGTATGCTACTGCAACAGGATCTAGAAAATTTTTGGGCAGATGGGCAACTGAAGTTTAACATTGACAAATGTCAAGTACTGTATATGGTTAGCAGTAACTGCAGAGTAATGTATTAATTGTGTGGTACTATTGCAGACGGTCTGCAAGAGTAGCTCATTGTGTCTTGTCAATGTTATTCAGGAATTTTTCTGGCAGAGATAAGGAGGTGATTATCCCCTTGTATAAGGCAATGGGTACTGTATACGGTACCTTGAGTACTGTATACAGGTCTGGAGGCTTCATTTTTGGAAGGAAGTAGAGCTGCTGGAACGAGTACAGAGATGGACAATGAGATTGGTGAGTGGAACAATGGGTTGCTGTTACCAAGAAAGGCTTAAGTTCTGCAAATTGGAGCTTCTGGAGACTAGGCACCTGTGAGGTGATGTGATTGAGGTGTACAAGGCCTTGAATGGTTTGAGGAAAATCAATGCCAATTAATCAGATTAATCGTCTGAGGGGATATAAATTCAAATTGAGGAAAGACAGTTGTAGAATAGATGTGTTGAAATTGGCCTTTAGCAAGCGCGGGTGGTTAATTGTTGGAACAAACTTCCATCTGTCGTAGAAGTTGACAGCTTAAATAAATTCAAGGCAGAATTAGACAAATATTTGGAGCGAATGGATGGGTGAAATGGGAAGGTTTTTTTTTTTTTTTTTTTGACTGATGCTGTATAAGCTTGCTTTCTTGCATCATATGCCTCTATTAATAGTAATGCATTTCCTGAGGTAAGTTGGCAGTGTGCTTTTGTAATATTTTCCTTTAGATGTATGAAATTAAGAAACACAAATTGAATAGTACACTCTAAGCAACATCAGTTAGATCCAGAGTGATGGTCGTTGGGGGAGAGGAGTAGACTGCCAAGCTTTTGGGAGTACACAAGAAATGACACCTTCAAGGATGAAAACCTAATACAGTAATCGAGTTTGGTATCTCTCTCTCTCTCTCTCTCTCTCTCTCTCTCTCTCTCTCTCTCTCTCTCTCTCTCTCTCTCTCGAACAGTGGTTTCCAAAGCACCCTAAAAAATTCCTGAAGGACAGGAATAATGTGGTTCATTAAAAAAGTAACAGTAAGAAGAACTTTCAATAAACATAGTTCTGTACATTTATCATGTTGGGATGTTCCAAGACCATATCACATCCAATTGCACCAGAAAGGTCAAGAACTTCAACCAGGTGGTTTTGTTGATCATCTGGTTGCAGCTCTTGCACCATGTTGATTTCAAAAAACCAAAATAATGTTTCTCTTTAAGTTTCGAGATGTGTCAGAGAAGTTTACACCTTGACTGTTCGCAAGGATAATAATTTAACACCACATTATTTAAATCCATGTGATGCCATAAATATTTTATGTTATCACATGGATTCAAACACATGGCATTGTTGAACTCTTTACCTATGCACTAACTACTTGGTTATGGTTAGCTTTTGTATGTTGTGAATAGTTACTCATGATATTTTTTCTTTACTACAAAGCATCTAAAACTGTAGGATAGATGTAGCTGTTTTTTGGCACTTCAGTCATAGTAAGCACAGTGCCACTGACAATCTTTTCCAAGTGCTATTGACAATAGCCCACTCATTGAAACTTTTTGTGGCTTGCAAGGTGTAAGTGGGCCTCTCCTTGTTTCTTTCTTTAAGTTGATTAGCACAGCATGCAGCTGCAGCATTGTTACTGTATTCATGAAACAGTCTGACAAGCAATGTGTTATTTTATATTGGCCGTGATAACTGGCTGGTGCACAGATCTGCATATTTTTGCAATAATGTGCAACCCATATTCTATTGGTGACTTTTCTTTAATGAATTTATTTCTGTGGTTTCCAAAGTGAGATACCTTAATTACTCTTAATTATCCCTGCCTTTAGTCACTCTGCATAACAAAAAATAAAATCAATACAATATTAAAAAAAGTTGCCAAGTAAAATACATACCGCAGTAACTTGTAACATTAACCACTCTTCCTCTAGAATGTCGCAGTAGAGGAAGAAATACCTGAATCATTCGTAAAACACCAAAAGTGTTGACCTCAAAAACACAGCGAACAACTTCAGCAGAACACCATTCTGTTTCACCAGCTTGAGCAATACCAGCATTGTTGACCAAAGCCCAGAAGTCTGGAAATGATCATATGTTTATATTAGTTCCTGTGGTTATAGCTAAGCTCAAAATTATGTCTACTAAAATAAAAAAAAAAAAAAACAGAATTCCCTCCAAGTTACACAATTAATGCTTTCCTGGAAATCTTCATGTAGGACAAATGTAGGAAAAAAGAGCTTCCTAGACAGGCCAAAGTGTCTATAATATACCCCCCCCCCCCACCTTTATGATCAAAATAATTTTATGCTACACGATTAGTAAAGTTCAACGATTCCTCAGAACACTGACTGCTTTAGCACTCCCTTTCTTTTAGAAAACCCTGGGCCAGAATGTCCATAGCCCCCTCCTTTGTGATCAAAATAATGTGTATTTTTTTATGCTATGTGATGATTAAAGCTTAATGGTTCCTCAGAACATTGCTATAGCCCCATCTTCTTTTAGAAAATCCTGGACATTTTGGAAATTTGGAAACACCCCTGCACATTTTGGAAATAATTTTCCATAGAAAAATAACAGAACAAGTTTTGATTATATTTTGGATGACAACTATCGAACTTTTGTTTTCACAAATAAGTAAAACCTCACTTTAATAGACTATATGGGGTAAGGCCTATTGACTAATGCCATTTTTCTCTTAAACTTGAAAGAAATGCATTTGGCAGCCAAAGTTGCTAGAATGTTATGAAAATCTAGTGCAATATGAAATAAAATAACATTGACAAATGTTTAATACTGTATTTTACTGAATTCCAACATGTTCCACCCAATGCCTCCTGTGGTCTTCCATCAAAAGGATATCAGAAGGATTTTGACAAATCTTAATGCTAAGAAAGCTCCAGATCCTGATGGTATTTCTCCACTTATTCTCAAAACCTGTGCTCCTGAACTTACTCCTGTTCATTGCCACCTTTTTTCATTTTCTTATTCCAAAGGTGTTTTTCCTTCTGCTTGGAAATTTGCTCATATCCAGCCAATTCCTAAAAAGGGTGACAAATCCCTCCTGTCCAGTTATCGTCCCATTGCAATTACTTCTACTCTTTCTAAAGTAATGGAGAAATCAATTAACTGCCAACTCTTAAACTACCTAGAAACCTCCCGTCTGATCAACTATTGCCAGTATGGATTCCGTCAGTGTCGATCCACTGGTGATATTCTGGCTTCTGTTACCCATTTATGGACAAATTCAATGGAAAAGTTTGGTGAAACACAAGCAGTGAAACACACCTCAAAGGCTTTCGATCATGTTTGGCATAAAGGTCTTCTAAACAAGCTTCCATGTTATGGTTTGCCAACTATTTTTTGTTATTGGTTATCCAGTTTCTCTCTGATTGCTCACTGAGGGTGATGGTAGATGGCTCTCTGTCTTCTAACATCACCACTAATGCTGGTGTCCCCCAAGTTTCAGTTCTTTCTCCCACTCTTTTCCTCTTGTATATTAATGACCTTCCATTAAATGGAAATCCTATCCATAGTTTTTCCAATGATAGCACATTGTTCCATTTTCCATTTTGAGAAACCTTGCCCTGCTCAATCAGCTTCAACTTCTCGAATATCCTCTACCAATTCCTTAAATGCTGATCTCCAGGTAATTCTTCAGTGGGGCAAAGACAACTTAGTTGATTTCAATCCTTCTAAAACTCCATCTTATCTTATATCTCGCAAAATATAGGTGGTAGGTGACTCTCATCAACCGGTGCAATACCACCACTTTGCTTATTGGAGGCTTGAAGTGGTGAAACCCATGTTTAGTCTCTAGAGCAAAGTTTCTGGCATTCCCCCCATACTTCTCTTTCAACCCATGCACGGTACTAAGTACTATAGGTTTTGACACCTTTCGTGTTTGGGGTTTCCATTAAAAAAAAAAAAAAGGATTCTTCTGCTCCTGTGCTAATCTTTAGTGACACTCCAATTTTTAGGCAAAATGATATATCTCTTTTGGGGATTATCCTGACTTCTAATCTCTCTTGGCACAAGCACATTACAAATATTGCTTCCTCTGCATCTAAAAAACTTGGTTTTCTCCTTCACTCTCAGCGTTACTTTTCTCCCAAACAGCTGTTCACTCTGTACAAATCGCAAATCCACCCTACCATGGAATACTGTTCCCACATCTGGGTCAGTGTCCCCAAAACCTCTCTCAGGCTTCTAGATTCATTCAGAAGAGGGCAGTTAGGTTAATTAATGAATCCTCTCTAACAGAGTCTCTCCACTCGCTGTCTAATAGTCGTACTGTTTCTGCTGTATGCCTTTTCTACAGATACTTCCATGGGCACTGTTCTTCTGAATTGGCTTCTATAATTCCCGCTCTCTCTTTCAAAATAGTTCAAACACATGCCACCACCACCAGCCAACATCCATTTACTGTCCAACTTCAAGCTCACAGAACCAACTTTTCATCTTCCTCCTTTATTCATTCAACTGCCGTTTTCTGGAACAACCTTCCTTCATATGTATTTCCTGAAAATTATAATCTACAGAAGTTCAAGTCTAATGTCAACAAATATCTTCTTTCACCTTCTCAACCTCCAACCCAAGCACAGTACTAAGTACTATAGGTTCTAATACCTCTCATATTTGGGGGTTTTCATTAAAAAAAAAATTACCGATTGAATGGAATAGAAAAGCTGGTGTCGCACATAGTAAAGACTATGGTTAATGCTTATTCAGCCCGAAGAGCCCTCAAGCAGTGGCAAAACTAAATTCTGCTCTCCCCTGCCAGATCCACACTTGATCTTCAACAAACATACCAAACTAGTCATTGGGCCTCAAGCTCCCCCACATGGTGGCAGACATAGCAGTATAATAGTTTTTCCACTGCCCTCAAGTACCTTTTCTAGAGGTTCAGATGGCCTATAACAAAAAATTGACCCCTGGAAATGGCAGATGTGTGACCTTGAGTATAGAGTAGGGTTGCCATGTTTTCCAATTTTAAAACTGGGACAGCACAGAATGCTAGGAAATCTGCTGAAAGAGTCAAGGAAGTTACATCATGTGTGACACAATATACCTTATATCAAGTAAAACTAATGTATAAATTAATACAATGGTTACAATCACCATCCTCCTGAAATATATACAAAAGGTCTAATAAAAACAGGAGGAACCTGTATTAGCTCTTTTCGCAAGATGGTTGAGTTTGTTGGTCTTGGGTAAGGTCTGCATGGTTTTATTTCTTGGGAACTCAGTTTTTTCCATCCAGCAAACACCTGGAACAAGAAATTGACCCTGGAATAGTTCAAACACATGCCACCACCACCAGCCAACATCCATTTACTGTCCAACATCCATTTACTGCCTGGACATGGCAGATAAATGTTACCTTGAGTATAGAGTAGTGTTGCCATGTATATTGTGTTTGCAAGCACATATAAAAAAAAGTAAACTGCAGCCATTATCAACCCACTGCAGGATGGAAGCCTCCTCAACAATTCATGCCGAGGGAAATGGACCATAATCTGCCATGCTGGTCCAGTGCGGGTTGGCAGATCAACCATATTTAGCAGTCAGGGGCTTGAACTCCGGTCTACTCAAAGAGCGTGTGCTACTGCACTTCCGCTCCTGACCACTCGCCTATGGAATACCCAATAGCCTTATTTGCTTTTTCATTTAAACACACACATGACTGCTTTATTAATTAAGAAAAGTGATATGAAATAAATTAATAAAAAAAACATACCCATTGAAAACTATTATAAAGAATTATATTCTCATTTTATGCTAAGTAGTCAAAAATGTAATAGCACATTCAACATGGTGAATTATTTATCACTGTTTAACACCTTTGCTTCTGGCTCTTCTAGAATGACCTTTTTGACCAGAGATTGAAAACTATGGGATTGAGTCAATCTGGATTGGGGAGTGCAGAGACATATTTGAGCTGTCTTCTCACTATGGCTGAATTAATCAGCCATTAGTGAAGGTTATTGACAAAAATAGCTATTTTTTTTAACATCGAATTGGAAGAAAATGATTCTGATGTCAGGTGATTTTTCCTCTAAATGGATTAAAAACCATAAGACACACCTGTGTATGTGTGTCATAGGGATAATTGTTATTATTATTAACCATATGGTATAAGGAGGCCTGAGGCTTATGCTGTACCATGCTAGAGAGAGAGAGAGAGAGAGAGAGAGAGAGAGAGAGAGAGAGAGAGAGAGAGAGATAAAAGGGAATCACCAAGAAAGAGAAGAATGATGATATCCAGCTAATTCACTTGGAAGGAAAAAAAGTTAGTTTTAAATGAATTGAGGCAATCCAAACATTAAACAGGAACTTAATCAGATGAGTTAATGTTCTAGTAAGAATGATTTAATCATAGGCACACTCCGACATTCATTTCATTTCATTTTATTGCACTCTAAAAGCATTCCATGATCTGAAGCTCATCAACACATATAAATCTACATTGAAATCTTTAAAATTTTTAAACATGTATACGTTCTTTTTTTTAAAGCTTTATTTACAAAATATATATATACAATTCTAATTCCACATTACACACTTAAAACAAAATTCTGTGTTACAAACTTCATAACTTTATACATACATACATACATTTTTTATACTTCATAAAAATATAATTCACTATATATATATATGTGTGTGTGTATATATATCTGAAATCTTGTTTAGATAAAACCAATTTCAATATGAAACTCTAAACTTATCTTTGTAAACAAATAACAAAAATATTTATTACAAAAACCAAGAATGCCATATAATTTTCATAACACTGAAAGAGCTTCTTTAGACTATCTGAAGAGAGAGAGAGGCCCAACTTGATTCTCTAATCCCTTCAAGGAATATCATACAAATCACACTCTATTATGACATGCACTGACGTTTACAGCATATCACATCGACAGTTACTACTCTCATCCAAGCCTAGCTACTGCAACTTAGCTTTTAATCCATGATCGGTGATAACCACTGTCTGGTATAACCCTAAAGCAGGCCATTTATTAACTTCCTCCATCATCTTCTCTTCAGGTATCATTAAATATGTCAATCTGCCTTTTTCAGATGATCCCCAACAGGCCTGCCATAAATTTTCTGCCTCCTTAAAACTTACCCTCTCTTTCCTGATATCACCTTTATCGTATGTCTCCTCCAACAGTATCATGATCTAACACCATAGACTGATTCCTGTTTGTCAATCAAATACTTCTGCATTATCACCAATCTGTGGGCTCTTGCTTTGCAATAACCTTAAAAACCTTGGAGACCACCCTACTAGCTCTAGTGACACTCAAAACAGCAGTCTGCTGAGCAGAAATTAAATTTCTTCTCACAACTGAATGATTTATGGCCAAGTCCCATGCTCCACATGCATATGTTATCGTGGGAAGAAACACACTCTAGTAGAGAAGATCTAATGTTTCTCTTTTTGAACCCCATTCTGCCCTTACAATATTCTTAACTTTTTGATATGTTGTCTTCATTTTATTTCTAATGATCATACAAATTACACCAAGATATTTGATCTCAGACCAAGATATTTGCCCCTTAACCTTATGGTGGAATGTCTATTAGTGCTGTAGACACCCTTAACCATCATAGTATTTGTTTATGTCATTGAAATATCCAATTTATGTATTTTAGCCCAATCTAATAATTGCCGTAATGCTATTTCAGCTTTATTTTCCAAAGCAAATCTTTAGTTTCCATAAATTACTAGCATCCCATCATATGTATAAGCGACTACACCATTGCCATTCCAATCTTTTGGCTAATAATTCATCCAATACAAAGTTCCACATATGGGGGCCTAATACAGACCCTGGTGGAGGTCTCCTATTTACCTCTTTACTAATTCTTGTATACTTAATTCTTACCTCAATTTTCTTATTGGCAAAGTAGCTGGGCATCAGCCTATATAAATTCCCTGGACACACAAATTTTCATAACCTTCTCAGTATACTTTTCCACCACAAATAATCAAAGGCACCTTTGAAGTCAACAGATATCCCTTTTACATAATTAAATGTTGTTTTTCTCACTTCACTCATTATATATCATAAACCACATCCTCAGCCAACTGCTCCTTCTTAAAACTATACTGTCAGTGAATCTAATCGTTTTTCTTGATATCTGTTATTCAAATGTTTTATCATCAACCTCTCCAACAATTCACCCACCACAGACAATAGTGCCACCAGCCTATAGGACTTAGGATCTTAAACTGGATTATCCTTATTCTTCAATAATACCTTAATCAAAGAACACTTCCAGCAATCTGGATAGCTTCCTTCACTCATACATTTGTTATATAAACTCCACAACAACTGAGACCAATTACTTTCAAATTCTTTAAGAACTTCCACTAAAACACCATTCTTTCCTGGTGCTTTCTTATTTTTCATTTCCTTCATTGCATCCTGCATTTCAATTATTATAAAATCCTCCTCTACCAAGTTATTACTTTATTATCTATTTTCTTCTCTAGCCGAGTGCTCAGGTGCGTGGGTGCATAAGTACACATGCCTTGAGTGATCGGGGTTCAAGCCCGTGACTGCTAAATACGGTGGTGTTTCATGTATTCTGTTAATCTTGGGAACTCCTCTGACCATTTGGTCGTCTCGCAGTATAAACAGAAAATTTATTTATTTATCTCTAGTTGCTCCCCATTTTCTTCATTTTCATCATCAAAAAACATTTGAAGAATACCCAAGACTGTGTCTTCCCAGCTAAGCATCCCTTTTGAATCACCCTGCACAGAGTTGAACTTTCTCAATCTTTAGTCTCTCCATTATTATTTTATACGCCAACACTAGTGACAGCAGTGGGTAGAGCTCCAGGGCTGCCGATTTTTCTGATTGAATCACATCCATCTTTAAACATTCTAAACCACCTTGAGCTGTGCTATATGGAAGCATTGATTCACCGTAGGCCTCTTTTAACATTTCATGTGCTTCAGCTGATGTTTTCTTGAGACAGAAACAAAATTTGAGGGCAGTATACCTAGCATGTCACATCCATTGTTAAGTAGGTGAAACTGAACAGGCATAAACCTGACCAACTGCTAAGGTCACACTGTGTTCATCAGTCAACTGCGTAGTTGCTGTGTGATGTAGCTCAGCTAGAAATAGCAAGCAGTATGGTTGTTCATGAAAATTTATGGTCATTCTTTATTGCACAGTTCTCACATATCAATTGATATTATTTTTTCCCTCTGCTTTCCAAACACTGCAGATTCAATTCAGTACTGATTGACTTCTTCAGCTTGTTATGTTAAAATCATGGGATCTCCATTACAAGACATTTGCTGTGAAAGTGATCATAATTTGGAGAAATGCCACAGATCATGCTTTCCATCAGGTTTTATTACTTATTCTTTGAAAACTAGTAATAAAAACCAGTTGTTAAAACTTTAGAGCTGGCTATTTATTCAAGTAAACTCATTCTATAAAGACTTCAACAAAAGTTCCCAGACGGGCTTCTTTAAGCAGTTGCTGCTATGTTTCTGTGTGTAGGGCAGCCATTCACTAATGACTTAATTATTAGTTTGGCTACTGTCTGTTTGAGCATATGTGGGCTGAAATATAGGTTTGTTTGGGGTCAAATAGGTTTTAAAAGTTATCTGCATGGAAAGAACTTACCTCTTCCATTGAGTTCCTGTTTAACAGTTTTGAAGACACTCTGAATATCATGCTCCTTTGTTACATCCAGCTTAAGAATTGACAGATTTTCAGAGCATGCAGATCTTAGTGCATTTGCACCACTGCCAGTGCTCTCCAAACAGCATGCAAAAACTTGGAATCCTAACCGGTCTAATCGCTTTGCAAGTTCATGGCCAAACCCAGAATCACAACCTGAAAGAGAAGGAAAAAAATATGTAAGTGCTTAAATTAAAAAAAAACAAATAATTGAAAGAAAAACATGATTTAATGACATTGTTTTTTGTAAATAATTTTTTTTTTTGTTTTATTTAAACGAAAAAAAATTTTCATTTGCGATAAAAAATTCCATAGATTTTCATATTTTTTTATTTTAATTAATTATCTATTTGATTAATTTATTTAATTGTACATAATGGCACAAGCAGGCAGGAAAGGAACCACCCTATTAGCCACCATTCCACATCACAGAACATATCATGAAATCCTGAAGGACTCCACTTAGATCCTTGAGGGAACCCAGAATGTAACATATGCGAATTTTTCACTAGCCACCTATTGTGGCTTATCCTGAACCTTGCTATTCACATTATCAGTGATACACCAAACTTAATAGAAGTAGATTAATTCATTGTGTCAAAGGCTTTAGAAAAGATATATAAATTAAATCAGTTCAAGGTGAATATATGATTTATCATGTATGATTTTTTTCAAATATTTCTGCATAACCACGTAATTTAGAGATTGGGCCGTTACGAATATTAGTCACTCTTTCTTCAATTCAGTGTAAATTCGCTTTTTTTTTTTTTTTTAAGTGTCAGGTGATTTCTCAGATTACAGGGCTTGTTATGGAGTAAAAAAGGGGTTGAACAGCTCATTCTGGTATTTCTTAACAAATAAAAGAATGATGCCGTGCCCATCGCGATGGATTTAAATGTAGCCATTACCTAAAGCAGGGAATGTGGGTACGGTAAATGGGAGACTTAAAAGAAAAAAAAAACGGAAGAAAGCCCTGTAGACAATTAACAAGTCATCATGCGCAAAGCTTATTTTAACAGTTCAAAAATTGTACAAAATAAAAACATGACACATAAAATTAACTATTAATAGGTTTTGTGAATGAAGATAACAGTTATATGCAAAACCCTTCCCCAGTCAATTGTTTTCTGCAAATAAAAATATTCATTGTTTCTGATTTACAAATTGTTCAAACAAACATTCTTCTTGTTTCTGAAACATTCTAAGATAACATTTATAAATAATTTCTCTGGCTTATGATTGCCTTAAACATATAGACACTATTCTGATGTTATATCAGGTAACCAAAGGTACGGTGTTGGAACAATATACAAATTCTAGACCCCCGTATACAGAATTTGTAGTTTCTTTAATGCAAATGTATGCCATGAAAACACACCATTACACCTCCTCCAGCAGCCTGTATACCGTTCGTACAACAGAATGGTTTCGGTACCTCGTGTGGTTTTCGCTCTATATGCTAAAAATCATGGCAAGTGGGCCGGAAAGGGCTATTTGCTGCAGGCCTACACCTCTGTCGAAACTCACGGAACTGTGTGACACACTCATGTCTGCATGGTACTCCATTCCTGCACAACGTTTTCAGCATCTTGTTCAGTCCATGCCTAGACGAATTCAGGCTGTTTTGAAGGCTAAAGGAGGCTCAACATGCTACTAGGTAGATGTACCTAATAAAGTGGCAGCACAGTGTATAAATTAATAAATAATCTTAAAAGAAAGGGAAGGACCAGTCTGACTGACATGTACAAAAAGGAATATAATTGTACAGTTGATTTTCTTCTCTCACATTAGAAAAAAAAATGATATAAAAAATGAAATAAATTTCAAAGCTCAGATAGGAAATATATTTAGAGATTTAAGTTGTTTCTTGAAATGTGCAGAGGATGGTTCCCTCTGATGATATATAAAACTCTATACAATGGCTAGAAATGAAAGTAGTACTATGTTTAAGCAGTGTGCACCTTGTTGTGTTGTTTAGCCGCTTCCGGCCACACTAGCAAGCAGCGCTCACCAGGAAGACTGTTTCCCAGTACCTGTCCATGCCACTAGGAGGCGAGCCCAACTATACACATACTAATATGAAAAAGTCATATTTTTGTGTGTATTGGCTAAAATCATCAGCTCATACTTATTCTCATTAACGATTTCTATTCTTCTTCAGCCACTGACTTACTAATTGCAGAGCTTCATTTAAAATTATACAGTTTCTGGTATTACTTATTCCTTTGTAAATTTTTATGTCTTCGGCAAAAATGTTTTGCCGTAAAATGCTACACAAGTCGTTGACATAGACTGAAAATAGCAAATGGCTCAAGAATAAATCCTGTGGTAATAAATTCTCAAAAGGGTATGAAATTTTACCTTTAAAAGTTACCGATATTTCTTTCCCTTCCAAGTAGTTTTCAATCTAGTTTAAATCGTGGCCTCGGAGTATGTTAGCAATCTAGTTTTTTCATTAATCTCTGATGAGCTACTTTGTCAATGTCTTTGCTTGAATCAAGGAAGATAGTGTCAATTTATTCTCTTTGTCTAACGCCTGGAATATATCTGATACAAAAGAAATCATATCTGTACGGGTGGATCATCCCTTGATAAATCCGTGAGTGAAATCCGATAGATTAAGTGCAATAAATTTAAACAGCTGCTTCATTACAATGGATTCTATTATCTTTAAAAGTTTATTTAATTGACAAATTTGTCTGTAACATTGGGCAAAGATAAGTCTCATTTTTTTTTTTTTTCTTATATAAATAAGGGAGACAAATACCTTTTTAATTGAGTGGTATAGATTCCACTCAAATAATTTTATTAAATGTAGTAATGGCTTTACCAATTTTCTACATTTTTTCCATAATATAGTAGGTAACCGGAGAGGCTCACATCTGGTGAGTATGGGCTTGGCACACCCAGGGTCCTGAGCTGGATATCATCATTCTTCTCTTTCTTGGTGATTCCTTTCTACTTCTCTCTCTCTCTCTCTCTCTCTCTCTCAGGGTAATTCAGAATTTTTATTATTATTATTTTTTTTTGGCTGGTGCAGCATAGGCCTCAGACTTCCTTGCACCAAATGGCTAATAATAATAATAATAATATACCATCAGGACATTGAGCAAGGTCCTTTTTCATACTATGGACAGTATTTAACAATTCGGCTTGATTTATCTCAAATATGCCAAGCATATTGTTGTAATTTAAGGAAAATACTTCATTTACTTAATGTAAATTGTCGCCAGTATTTGCTTTGTATATTTCTTGAAAAATTGCTTGCAAAGCAATTTTTCTTGAAAAGGTTCAGACATAACCCCGGGGACTCACATCTGGTGAGTATAGGCTTGGCAAACCCAGGGTCCTGAGCTGGATATCATCATTCTTCTCTTTCTTGATGATTCCTTTCTATTTCTCTCTCTCTCAGGGTAACTCGGGAATTTTTTTTTTTTTGGCTGGTGCAGCATAAGCCTCAGGCTTTCTTGTACCATGTGGCTAATAATAATACTAATAATAATAACAGTAATATATGAGAGATCTTCTGGTATACCCAGAATGTTCATTTTGATTTTTTTTTTCTTATAATAACTGGAAAAAAAAAAAAAAAAATATATATATATATATATATACATATATATATATATATATAGATCTTTAGCCATAAAGACTATTCTTTCAAGGAAGTCCAAATATTTGTTGTACTTACGTTTTAATATAGTCTTCACTTGTCTTGTTAAAGAAGAATATTTATTATAAATTTATTTATTCCGGGGGAAGATGAAGTTACTGTAGAGTTGTTAAAATTGGGAGGAAGAGACGTGACACAGAAACTGGCAAGATGCAAGATTTTTTACAAAATGCATTAGAAAAGGTGTGATGCCTAAGCAGTGGAATAATGCAATCATAGTTTTGCTACATAAGAAAGGAGATAAATCAGAAATTGGAAATTATAGACCAATTAGCTTGTTATCCCACATCTACAAGTTGTTCACAAGGATCATTACTAACAGATTAGAAAGAATACTTGATGAGAATCAACTGAAAGAGCAAGCTGGCTTTAGGACAGGATTCTCAACTATGGATCACCTTCACATAATACCACAGCTAATGGAGAAAGCAAATAAATATAAAACACCATTATGCCTGGCATTTGTGGATTATGAAAAGTCATTTGACTCCATACAGCATAAGGCAATGTTTCGGGCACTGGAAAGACAAGGCATAGATACTCCATTTATTATGATTTTGAAGAAAATATATGAGAATGCTACCTCCTACGTAGAAAGCTAAGCTATATCTACGATCTAGTTAAAATTATATATTATTTTTCTTTTATCCATTACGCTATAAAGAAGTGACCAATTTTAAATCAATTGCCTTTTTTCAAAATATTTCGGTAGTATCATGGAGAACTCGCATTCGCCAGATGGTGTAATTTTTAGATATGAATTGGATTTATTGGATAACTGTTTTCTTCAGCAGAATGTTCGAGAGGCAATCAGAGGGAGCAATACTCTTGAACTGATTATCAGTTGTGATTATTCATGCATGAAGAATCTCCAGATAAAGCAATCACTAAGTGCCAGTGATCAAAGTGCACTGATGTGGGATTTACTTAAAGATGTAACTACCATAAAGGGCAAAAGGAAGGGTTTCTGTTTTTGTAAAGGTGACTACTGTGGTCTCAGAGATTTTTGAAATTCTGTACAGTGGGACCAACCGATGACATTACAATATCATCAGTTATAAATTCTAAATGGGAAGCGTTCAAGGAATTAATCTTGGAAGCTACTAGGTTTTCCATACTAACTAAGAAATACCATTCAAGGTTTAAGCCTAAATATATGTCAGATGAATTAATGGGACTTGTGGCAGAGGACAAAAATGCAAGGGATGCATATAAATTGTCAGGAGACACAGAAGCCTATGGTAGATATAAACTAGTATGTAATCAAGTCACAAAGGAGGTTAGGCAAGCGAAGGCAGATTACGAGAAATCTTTGGCAAAGGATGCTAAGAAAAACAGCAAGGATTTCTTTACTTGATATCGATGTTTCGACTGTTGATGATCCTGCTCAGATAGCAAACAAAATGAGTGAGTATTTTGCATCTACATTCACATATGAGGAATTCTGTAGGGAAGTGAAGGCCAGAAGCTTATCAAACTCTAACAGGGACCTAAATGATTTTGTAATAACTGAGAGCAAAGTGCAGAAGAAATTGTTGAAGTTAAACATAAGAAAGGCACCTGGGATGGATACGATTTATTCAGTTATGTTAAGGGAGGCAGCAAAGGAAGTAATCAAACTTAGTCATAATTATGAGAGTATCCTTGGATTCATGGAAGGTCCCCACGATTTGGAGATGGTGCGAATGTATTATCCCCAGTTCACAAAAGGGTGACGCCAGTAATTACAGATCTCTTAGTTTAACTTCTGTTTCAGGGAAAATAATAGAGTCACTGGAAGAAGTAATGCAGGATCATCTAGACCAGCGGTCCCCAAACTACTGAGATTTACGGACCCCTTCAAAAATCAAAACAAGTTTTTGGACCCCTTTCAAAAATCGAAACCAGTTTGTGTACCCCCTTCAAAAAAGAAAACTCAGTATGAAAACCGGGTTTTCTAAAAAGAAAATTAAGTTTAATGTGTGAAATAACTCAACTTTATTTAGCATTAGCGTTAGCATAAGTAGAGGCATTTGATGCAAGAAAGCAAGCTTATGCAGCATCAGCCAAAAAAAAAAAAAAAAAAAAACCCACTTCCACTTCACCCCTCTGTTCGTTCAAAATACCTGTCCAGCTGAGCCTTAAACTTATTTAGGCTATCAACCTCCACTACAAGGGATGGAAGTCTGTTCCACCAACCAACCACCCGCTAGCTAAAGGCAAATTTCCGCACATCTATCCTACATCTGTCTTTCCTCAATTTGAATTTATGCCCTCTCAGGTGATTATTCTGAGCTAGAGGAAGAATCCCATCAGCATTGAGCATGCTCAAACCATTCAAGGCTTTATACACCTCTATCAGATCACCTCGCTGGTGCTTGGTCTCCAGACACTGTAATTTGCAAAACTTAAGCCTTTCTTCGTAAGAGCACCCCTTTGTTCCATTCACTAATCTTGTTGCCCTTCTCTGTACTCGTTCCAGCAGCTCTACATCCTTCTTGAAATGAGGCCTCCAGACCTGTATACAGTACTCTAGGTGTGGCCTGACCATTGCCTTATACAAGGGAATAATCACCTCCTTATCACTGCTGGAAAAATTCCTGTATATCATTGACAATACTCCATGAGCTACTCTTGCAGCCCGTCTGCACTGCTCAGAAAACTTCATATCTGCCTGCACAACCACCCCCAAGTCCCTTTCATTCTCTACCACTGTCAGTGTAGTACCACAGAGTTGATACGTTGCTCTGGGGTTGCTGTTTCCCATGTGTAGTACTTTACATTTGTCAATGTTAAACTTCATTTGCCACCTCTCAGCCCATCTGCTCAACCTTTCCAGATCCTGTTGCAGCAGCATAGTGTCAGTAGTGTCCTTGACAACCCTGCCAACCTTTGTATCGTCTGCAAACTTGGACATTAAGCTTGATATACCATCATCAATATCATTTATAAATACAGAAAACAATAATGGACCCAACACTGAGCCCTGAGGGACTCCACTAATAACATTAGTCCACGATGAGCAGTGTCCATTGATTACCACTCTCTGTCTTCTCCCCCTCAACCACCCCTTTATCCATAGCAGCAATTTGCCTCCAATGTCACACTGCTCCAATTTGTGTAGCAGTCTTCCATGTGCAACAGTATCAAAAGCCTTTCTAAGATCCAAGTATATAATATCAAAGTTATTCCCTGCATCCAGTTCTTTTGTGACTGCATCATAGTATACAATCAAATTGGTCAGGTAAGACTTCCCCTTAACAAAACCATGCTGTGTCCGAGCTATAACTGAAGTCTTGTCTAAATGATCCTGCAGTGCTTCTTTAACCAGTGCCTCCATTAATTTTCCTGGAACAGAAGTTAAGCTCACAGGTCTATAATTACTTGTGTCAGCCTTTGATCCTCCTTTGTGAATTGGGGTCACGTTTGCACATTTCCAGTCTATGGGTACCTCCCCTGAGTCCAAGGAAGCTCTCATAATTATGGCTAAGGGTTTGCTTACTTCCTTTGCTGCCTCCTTTAATATAACTGGATAGATCCCATCCACCCCGGGTGCCTTTCTTGTGTTTATCTTCAACAGTTTCTCCTCCACTTTACTCCCAGTTATTTCAAGATTCTGTAGCTTACTGCTAGAGTTGAATACACCTCTGGCATTCCCCTCGCTGAATAACTCCTCATGTGTGAATGTCGATGCAAAACATTTTCTTAGTTTTATACAAATACATAATAATAACTTTATTTATCATCAGTTTGCTATACATAGAACAAATAATTTGAAATATGGATGCAATTATATACACTAATTGCATCAAAAATAAATAATGTTCTATGACGAAGTTCGTTGTGATTCTGTCAGTATATTTTTTAAGAAAATAAACACATATTACTTGATACCTTCTGAACATTTCGCGGACTCCCTGGAACTGGTCTACGGACCCCAGTTTGGGAACGATGATCTAGACAATACTGCAGTTATAGTTCAGACACAGCATGGGTTTGTTAAGAGGACATCTTGTCTGACAAATTTGATTGGATACTACAGTATGGTCACAAAGGAACTGAATGCAAAAAATTATATTGATGTCCTATACTTGGATATCAGGAAAGCTTTTGATACTGTTGCACATAAAATCCTGCTTTAGAAATTGGAGCAATATGGCATTAAGGGCAAGTTGCTGCTATGGATAAAGGTATGAATGAGTGAGAGGAGACAGAGAGTGGTAATCGATATACACTGCTCTTCGTGGACTAATGTTATTAATGGAGTTACCCAGGGTTCGGTGTTGGGTCCATTGTTGTTTTCTATATATATCAACGATCTTGATGAAGTTATATCAGGCTTAATGTGTAAGTTTGCTGATGATACAAAGGTTGGCAGAGTGGTTAATGACAGTAATAACCAGAGTGAGCTACTGCAACAAGAGCTAGGAAAATTACGTCAACTGTTGAGAAATGGCAACTGAAGTTTAACATTGACAAATGCAAAGTACAGCATATGAGCAGCAGTAATCCCAGAGTAACGTACCGACTGTGCGGTGTTACACTCAGAATAGTGGAGAATGAATTGCCCTCATGGGTAGCACAGTTGGTAGGATCGCCGTTCTCCCCACACACGATGGAAAAGACCTAGTTCGAATCCGGTTGATGATGGGAGGAATTTTTATGAGTCTTTTTTTGCAACGTGGCTGAGGTAGTCTCAGGCGAGGTTAGCATGGATTTTCTTCCAGAAACGGGTTTTTCATCTAGCAAACAGAAAATTTACCTCCAGAACTCACACAGTTCGGAGACAATATATACGGAGCAACATGGCCTTAGTCGTCGCTGCTCTTAAACCAAACTACAGCAATATTGGAGAAGGAAAAGGACCTGGGAATAATTGTGCAATTAGATATGAAGTTCTCTTGAGCATACATCGATTGTTGTTTGTTATTAGGAGCATTATCAACTAAGGCCATATTGCTCCGGGATATGTGGTGGTCATTCCCTGACCTTTCCGCATCCTCCGTATTTGGTGGTGATGGGCTCGATCCCCGGTCTAATCAAGAAGCGTGTGCTACGCACTGCTGCTCCTTCCCACTTGGCCACGGAGGCGTCCTTCTCTGAGCAGTGCAGAGAGATGGCCAGGACACCTCATTGGGGGTTGTCAATGATATGCAGGAATTTTGCTAGTAGGGATAAGGGGGTGATTATCCCTTTGTATATGGCAATGATCAGGCCACACTTTGAGTACTGCATTCAGGTCTGGAGGCCTTATTTCAGGAAGGATGTAGTGCTCTTACCAAGAAAGGGCTAAGTTCCGCAAATTGCAGAGTCTGGAAACTAGACACTTGCGAGGTGAGGTGAGGTGAGGTGAGGTGATGTGATGTGACTGCAGTGTATATGAGGTAATGTGACTGAAGTGTATAAAGCTTTGAATGGTTGGAGCAAGCTCAGTGCTGATGGAATTCTTCCTCTTGCTCAGGTTACCCACTTGAGGGGGGGGGCATAAATTCAAATTGAGGAATAACGGTTACAGAGATGTGTGGAATTTTGTCTTTACTCAGCGGTCAGTTGATTGGTGGAACAAACTTCCATCTGCTGTTGTGGAAGTTGATAGCTTAAATAAATTCAAGGAAGAAATATACCAACTTTTGGGAGAGAATGGATAAATGAAATGGGAAGTGATTTTCGTTTTTTTTTTTTTTTATGCTGTATAATCTTGTTTTTTTTTTTGCATTATATGCCAATACTAATGCTAACTAGATTAAGAAACAGATGAGAGAGAGAGACGTACAGCAGAATATACTGGACGATAAATATACTTTTATACAGTATTCTATAAAGGTGTGTTTTGTGTCTATTACCTCATATCCAATATAGACACATTTCATACATATTCCATTACACTGATAACTACTGTTTTATAATTAAATATGGAGACTTAACCCTTTAGCACGTCTAACCCTTTAGTCACGTTTTTTTTCATATACTTGTACAATATATGTACAATTTATGTCAACAAAAACATGGCATGGAAACAGGTAAAAGGAAATTAAAACATCTCAAGAAACTGTGGTTTCAGCATAGTCTATTTTGCTCTTGGTCCTGAACTCCCTCTATGGATGACCCTGTTAATAGCTCATTTGTTCTTGTGACGTTCAATTATTTGCCGTTGAAATGGGCCAAGAAATAGGAGCTACCAGTTTTGTTAGGAAATGCTGCTTATGCCCTAACATATGTGTTAGCTATATCCAATATCTTGCACTCTTTTAATTCCTCTTCCTCTGATGTGGTTAGTAACCAATTTCCTTGGTCTTTACTTAGTAACACACATCTTCCTTGTTATAACGAGAAGAATAAACATTATTTTCCTGTACTTTCTCGTTTTCCTTTTTTATTTTTCTTTCTAAAATTACAAATACGTAATACTATGCGTGTCAAAGTAATCCCGCTGACAATGATGATGTCAGTTAGGATCTAAAATTAGAAGTCAGAATCTGATCGCGGTTGTTCTATTCATTCTTTTTCGGCATCCAAGGAAGCAAACGACTGCGATAATAACTGCAGCTAATTATGCTAACATGTATATACGTAAACTTAATTCTTTCATCGAGTCGGCTTATTAGAGCACGATTAATCTGTTATACTACATCTGTAAACAAGTCCTGTGCAGTTTAGTTCAGTGACTTCTTTACACATTCATTGTCATAATGTTCATTTTAATACGCGTGTTATCTAAGCAAATATGAATTTTTTTATGTAGACAAAATTTTCATAATAAAATTTTCGTTTCAAAATGGCGTTAACCACATGATGCAACGACGTTTTATAATTAAAAAAAATTTTCGATGTTAACTGTTCTTTCTGTCATTTGATATTGTCGTCTGTACTGCATTAGCTGCCACGGGGGTGAGCTGGGGCTAAGTTCGGATAGCTATATTCTTGCTGTTTGTAAGAGTGCCTATTTCTGTGTGAATCACAGGAGTTTTTGCTTCCGTTTGCCCAAGGCTGACAGCCGACCGTATGGAGCTCACACCTCCTCGTGGTCCGGGGTGGGCAGGTAGGGGTGAATCCCCTGCCTGGTTAAGTTGAGCTCGACGTAGGGGACGAGGCTTCGTTAATTCGTTTTGACTCAAGAGGGGCTTTTTAATTTTATCCTCTTGAGGTTTATTTGAGCATTTGCGTTCCCTCGGAAATTGCCGTTTTCGCTGAATTTAGTTGTTATATATTGTGAGTTATTGAATTAAGAGCATTTTCGTGCCCTCCAAATTAAAGTTGTTCAGCTAACATAAGTTACTCCTGGGACTCCACCCGTTAAACTTGGATGGAGGAGTTTTTAATTCACGAAGGATAGATTTCCTCGTGTTTTTAGTTATTCCATTAAGTGAGTCTAGGTCCAGGGCTCCCTGCTTCCTACAGTATTGTAAATATTGTAGATAGTTGATTGTTCATCTCTTTTGAAGTTCAATTTTTAAATTGTAAATAGTTCTATTTTATTTATACAATGTTTTCTTCTAGTGAGGAAGAAGTAAGTAATAAGGAGTTGTTGATGGTTGCGAGCGGGGTCACGGAAGAGGAATGTGAAGGGCCCACTCATGAGATCTTGACACAGGCTCAGGAATTCACTGAAACAGAAGTTTTCTCTGGAAGGACGTTACAAAGGACACCAATTAAAACCAGGTCGTCTTCTATGTTAGAGCCCTCACAAGATTAAGGAGCCTGTATGCGGAAACTGTTTGAAGAAAAGAATAACAGTTGTCCATGCCGCGGTGAGTAGGGAATGTCCTGAGCATGTTAAGGCGATTGCAATTTTAAAAAGAAAATCATTTATGGATAAAAATCTTAAAATATTACAGTTGAATGCACCAACGTGCCAAGGCAGTAGCAGCCCAGCTGCATCAAGCGATTGAGTTGGGGGATGCGGACGTTGCCTTGCTGCAGGAGCCGTACTCTGTACAGGGACAAGTGAGGGGTTATCCTATAAGATAAACAATTGTTTCTGAAGGTGAGAAACCTATGACGGTGATAATTGTAAGAAATAAAGATCTAGTTGTTACAAAGGTTGTCTCCATGTGTAATGAAAATCATATATGTTGTGAGATAATATGAGGTGGTTTTGGAAGGCTGTATTTTGTGACAATTTATTGTCCTCCTTCTGAGGAAATTGATTATTATATTAATTATTTGGATAAGCTGTGCAGAGTTTAGGTTCTTGTGGTGTGGTGATCGCCACAGACTGCAACTCAAACTCTCCCTTGTGGGGTGGTAGTGTCTCTGATGATAGAGGTTCAATACTTGAAGAGTTCATTGCCACCTCAGGGATTGAGGTTTTAAATGTTGCTGGGCACGGACCAACGTACTCATCTACGCATGGACAGTCATATATTGATATGACAATGGCAACTCAATCGATTGTCCGGAAAATAAAAAATTGGAAAGTTATAGATAACCAAACTACTAGTGACCATAATAGTATTTCGTTTACTATTAATAATATAGATGATGTTAGAGTTCACTATGATTTAGAAAGATTTATGGTTAGAAATGCGGCATGGCCTAGATTTGATGTTGAGTTTGAACGGAATATATTGCAAGTAGAATGGGCTGAATTGTCGTCTAATGATATGGTGATAAAACTAACTGAAATATTGCAAAACAGCTGTAGGAGGAGTATGAGAATAAAGAAAGGTGTTAATCGACCAGTTTTTTGGTGGACTGATGAACTGTCACGGAAGAGAAGTGTGGTATTCAAGAAGCGACGCGATTTTCAAAGAGTAAGAAGAACTGGTGACCTAGAATTATGTGAGATTATAAAAGAACAATTTAGAGTTTTCAGACGTGACTATGTTCGCACCATCAACAGAACCAAGATTTTAAAGTGGAGGGAGTATGTAGGTAAGCAGGGATCCAAGGACCCTTGGAGTACTGTTTTTAAATTAATAAATAATAAAAGTCAAATTTCGGATGTCTCCCACACCATTGGTGTTGGTGAAGATGAAACTTTAACATGGGAGAACTCCATGAGCGTGATCCTGGACGATCTCTTCCCTGATGACCCTGAGGAGGGACATGATCTGTATGGACAGGTGATCGAAGAAAATTCCGGTATAAATCAGATTTAGGGGAGGAACCTTTTACTTTATTGGAGATAGAAAATGCCGTGTCCCTTTGCGAGGGTAGGCAAATCGCCGGGCCTTGATAAGATAGAGGTGGAAGTGATAAAAAGAACTTTTCAGAAATTTCCAGAATTGTATGTTACTATATTTAATAAATGTTTAGATGAGGGTGCTTTCCCGCCTTGTTGGAGAAGGGCACAAATCAAATTATTATTGAAGGGTATGGACAGGATGTTAAACGTGACTGGTGCACACCGTCCCATTGCATTTCTTCCAGTCATGGCAAAGATATATGAACGATTGTGTATCAATCGAATAATGATTATGTACATTTGTATAATAATAAAGGCTTAGCATTGGATAAGCAATATGGATTTAAGAAAGGCCGATCAACTGAAGATGCTGCCTATAAACTAGTCCAGACGGTGGAGTGCAGTGGGTCGAGGTATGTGCTTGGTCTATTTATTGATTTCAAGGATGCCTTCGATAGACTATGGTGGGAGGGCATCTTTATAGAATAAGGAAAACTGAATGTTCATATTAATTGTACTCTGTTTTCAGAAATTATTTTAAGGATAGAGAGGTAGTAATTAAAACTAAACATTGTGAGTTAAATATGAAAATTTACAGAGGTTGTCCACAGGGCTCTGTGTTAGGCCCCTTCGCTTGGAATATGGTATTTGATGTATTTTTGAATATGGATAATAATGATTGTAAGTGGTGAGGCTAGATCACAAATTGAATACAAGGCGGAGGCTTTAGTGAAGCTAGAAGAATGGTCCAGGCTGTATAAGTTACTGATTTCCAGAGATAAGACTGTGCAGATGCTCTTAAAAGGGAAGTTAAGTGTGAATCGAGCTCCTGCTGTGAGTCTTCTTGGTGGTGCAGTTCGATATGTGAGTGTGTTTAAATATCTTGGTTTAAGGATAGAAGAAGGGTTGTTCTTTAGAGAACATGCTAAATATGTAAAGGGGAAAATAAGGACGCTCTATGCCAAGCTTCGGAGAGTGGTACGGGCAAATTGGGGGGGGGATAAAGGGCAAGTCCTTGAATTTATTATATGAATGCTTGTTCCTACCAATTGTAACGTACGCCTCTGGGGCTTGGGTTCATAGAGTGTCAACAACCAGTATTCAAAAACGATTGATTCAGGCACAAAGGTTTGCCTTGTTGGGAATCACTCGAGCATGTCGGACTGTTTCCACGGAGGCCTTGCAGGTACTCTCTGGAAGGATCCCTGTTCAGTCAATGGTTCTTTTATCGGGCCTGTTGTATCTGACCAAAAGGAATATAAAAAGGACGTACCAATGAATAATTTCATGTCCTGATGAAACAAAAGAGTACTCCATTCTCGATGTTAAAATAGAAAAGAAAAGAACAATGTGTGAAATTGTAGCCAAATGGCAAGAAAATTGGGAATTATCGGATAAGGGTCGGCAGACCTATGAATTTCTTCCAAGAGTGGATATTCTAGATCTAAGGAAAAGAGTATGGTTGCAATTTGGAATGAACTTAACGTTTCTATTGACTGGACACGGACTTGCCATGGGATTAAATCAGTTAGGATTAATAGATAGTGCCACATGTCATTGTGGTGAAATAGAGTCATCAATGCACATTATGTTTGATTGTGTAACTTATGCTGACGTGCGACATGAATTAGATATGTCTATTGGTGGTCCTGAGAGGGGAGGTCTATGGATCATGTTCATGGATAAATGCCTATTTTCGTATTTTAACCGATATGTTGTAGCGGTGTTTAAAAGAAGAAATCGGCTTGGTAGTAGAGGCCCGCCTTTCCGTGGCAGGGACAGAAACTCCTGTAATTAAGATGGATGGAAATATATTTTCGAAATTGATCTTTCTTAGGGAGGCTAAGTGGCCATAAAAAGTCGAATTAAATTTGTTTTGAGTTAGTTTATTTTAAATTAATTGTTAAATCTTTTAAGACTACGAAATAATTTCCATTATGACCATAACTATGGATAGGCTTCGGCCTAGGGGATGGGAATCGTCAAAATGGAAAACTTAATGTAATGTACTGCATTAGCTATTTTTATTTAAAAATTTTTTTTTTTTTTTTTATTACGTACAAGTTAGTGCAAATGCATCATTAGTGGAGTTACCCAGGGTTCGGTGTTGGGCCCATTGTTGTTTTCTATATATATCAATGACCTTGATGAAGTAATACCAGGCTTAATGTGTAAGTTTGCAGATAATACAAAGGTTGGCAGGGTGGTTGATTGATTGATTTGGTAGTTGTTGGCGCATCGGCTTCTGTGGCCATATTGCACCTCCCAAGGTTTTTGCAGTACTTTGATCCAAGCCCGAGGCGGGAATCGAACCCGCGACATTTGGGTTGCCGGGCAGGTACTTTATCCACTCGGCTAGCCCGGTCGGCTGGCAGGGTGGTTAATGACAATAATAACCAGAGTGAGGTAATGCAACAAGAGCTAGGAAAATTATATCAATGGATTGAGAAATGGCAACTGATTAGTACACAGCCAAACTCTGAATTAGCATATTTTTGCAAAGGCGGCATCGTTTAAGATATATCTCATACTGTGAATACAATCACAACGAGTTGCCATGATGTTGCATTACTTCTAATAAGTAACGCTTCACCAAACTGTTGTTACTTATTCTCAGCGGACACCACCACCACCCAGACGGCACCGTTTCAGGGTTATTTTGACCTTCTTCATTAGGTACCCGGGTAGGTACCCTAGTGATATAATGATGGCAAAACGGTTATTAAGTATAACTCCACATTATGAGAGATGCCTGCTGGTGTATAGGATGAATTAAGACTAAGACGCATTAAGGGCTTATGCCTCAGGCTGCAAGAGAATTAAACTACGTACAAGTTAGTGCAAATGCATCATTGAGGACACAGCTAAACTCTGAATTGGCAAATTTTTGAAAAGGTGGCATTTTTATTTTTATTATTATTATTTTATTTTATTTTTTAATTATTTATTTTATTTTATTTATATATTTTTTATTTTTTTAAATAAATAAATAAATTAATTAATTTAATTTTATTTATTTATTTTTATTGTTTTTTATTTTTTTCTCTCTATAAACTATTGTAAACTTTTCTCTTCTATTTCACGGGGGGAGTCTACTCTTCCTCTTATCCTCCCCATCCCTTCCAATCCCCATACTTCTCAATTCTTATCCCCACTTCCTTTCCATAAATACCTTGGGGTTTCCAAGGCTTGCCTGATAGCCCCAGTAAGAGTCTCAGCCAGAAAGTGGACTCTGAAGCGCCACCACGTGGCCAAGGTTGGGAGTCAGGGGGGTAGGGGGCAAGTGGTCCCCTGTACCCTGGCTGCGAAATCGCCAGGTGCCAGCACTCAACACTGCACCCGCCGGTATTGCACTTCATCCGGCGGGTGCGGGTGCGGGATTTTAGTGAGCTGAGCACTGACAGTGAATAATGGACCCGGACCTGGCTCCTCGAGCTTGGGACGGGCATTAGGCGGCAACTGCCCAGGTGTTGGCTGCTCGCTAGTTCGAAGAGGCCTGACACATTTTTTTCAGGCCGTTTCACAGAGGTTTTGTGCTGTCGCAGGTGTTCAAGATGGAGATGGGCATTTGCCTAGGTGCCACCCTGACTCAAGAACATAAAAAAAAAAAAAAAAAACAAGCACTCAACATAACAAGACACATACTTATACACCTACATACATACACTTTCCGGCCTTGGCCTTTTTCAGATGCTACAGCGGTATATAGGGGAAACCCAGGAGATCGCAATTATAACAAACACACCTTGACCTTGTACTGCATTAGCTAACCTGGTTTTTCGTTACCTAATGAATCACACGATCTCTATGCATTTTTTAAAAGAATTTTTGTGAAAAATTATTCTTTCTTTTTATATTTCAGTCTTGTATAGCTACATGAATACGTTAACTGCATAAATGCAGTACGAAACACTTTTTGTTAAGGGTGTTTTAGATCAGTTCAAGGTGAATTGTACAAGCTCTAATAAAAACGTTAATAAAAAATAGAAATAGAAATATCCGTTAAAATCCCTGGTGGCACTTCTGTAGACCGTAATATCCACAAAGCATTCTGTGATGATATCAGTCTGATCAAACATTAAGAGTATGGTGTGGTGTAAGTCTTATTGTGGTTTTGTTATAAATATGTACTGTGCAAAGAAGAGAAAAAAAATAATAATTCAATTTTGATGTTACTGTTTGTGTGTATCTTATCGTGCTTGCTTCTGAAATGTTTCTAAACTTATTTGCAACTCTCTGTCTGTAGTTCTGGCCATGAAACATCCGGTGAGTATTTTTTTTTTTAAATACCGTTCTAGGTTGTTTTCTCTTCATTCTGTAAGCCAGTAATAATTACGGTCCAAAACAGAAACAACAGAATGTAATTTGTAAGTGACTATATTTTATTTATTTCTGTCACAGACTCTTTTCTTACAAAGAATAAATTTCTTACAGTGAAGAAAAAAATATCTGTTTAAATCAGACCAGTTCAATAAATCCCTAGCCATGGCTCAAACAGGGATGAACGTGAAAGTAAACATTTGTAATAATCCACCACCCCTCATCCCACTTGCGCAACAGTTGTTACCTTTTCAAATTCCTTGACCCTGAAGATGATTGCGCAGAACAGGGGAGTGAAAGCAATACTGAATTTCTTTTTTTTTACGTGAATTACACATTTTTTAAGCCTACTTTTTAAGATATTATTTGTTAAAAGTTGTTTTATTACAAATAAACATACGACTTTACAAACACCTCTTTTGTGGTAACTATTTATATTCAGACCTTATTAACGGTATAATTTAAAATGGATATCAATAATCTCTGCAGACGTGCCACCGTGTCTTTTTCTGTTTACCTTATACTGGTGTTATATTTAGGATACATTTGTCACGTGTGTAACACGTGAAGATTTTAGAATTGTAATGAACAAAAATAGAACTTTCAAGTAAAAAGGTTACAACCCCGTACTTTAAAACGTTGATACAGCTAAAGCGCATACCAATATACAATAGCATCTCATTCGCCGCATACTCGGATGTAAATGTAATTTTTGAATGCTATTCTCAGAGAAATTACGACGAAATCCAACATGGCGTGCTTAAACCGGAAGATTCGAAGTTGAATGCGGTGAGGTGGAAACTTTTTTTTTGTGGCATAATTTGAATTTTTGGCCGTGACAAGTCGCACCTAATATGAATAATACAAATGAACTTGTCTTTCGGCTGTCAATCATAATTTATTTGGCTGGATAATGATACAAATAGACTGACAATTGCAACAGCTTATGTTCATAAAAGTCAGTTTATTATTATTTTATTATTATTATTAGCCATATGGTGCAACGAACCTGAGGCTTCTGCTGCACCGGACAAAAAAAAAAAAAAAATCCGAGTTACCCTGAGAGAAAGTGGTCCTTGAGGTTGTCTCAGATATGTCAGACAAGCTGTACTTGCTACTTGGGAGTCTAAAACGCTGATGGAACTGATATTCGGGTGAAACTCAAGTCAAGTGGACCCAATTTCGCGAAGTCCAGACGGTCTGTGACAGCCAAATTCTCTGCTTGCACTTCACGATGGTGGGACTGTAAGTAATCCTGGGTATAACTTCCATGCACAAGCACACTGTGGGTGACCACTCAGGTGTGAACCAAATTAAGCGGGGATTGAGGTGTGG
This sequence comes from Mastigoproctus giganteus, assembly GCF_048544385.1. Classification (NCBI taxonomy): domain Eukaryota; kingdom Metazoa; phylum Arthropoda; class Arachnida; order Uropygi; family Thelyphonidae; genus Mastigoproctus; species Mastigoproctus giganteus. Next base: position 120,979,285 of record NC_143587.1, read on the forward strand.
CACCCACACCACATGGAGTATGCCGCCCCTCTGTGTTACCAAGCAATACTAGGTGGTAGATGACTCATCAACCGGTGCAATACCATCACTTTGCTTATTGGAGGCTTGAAGTGGTGGAACCCATGTTTAGTCTCCAGATCTAAGTTCGGGTCAACCCTTCCCCATCTCTTCCATCGTGCAGTATGATTGCTGACTTTTGAGGTTATGATGAACATCGTGGCGAGATCCAATCTTCCTTACATTTCGAGGGTTCAGTTCTAAAACAGTGTTCGCAGGCAGGCCGCTAGTTGTACACCGGACTGAACCTATTGATAATTAGGAGGCTTCCGGATCAGCTAGTGTATAATCTTGCTATCCCTACTGTGCCAGACAGTGACTCGAGGGAGTCCGAGTAGTGTGTATGCGGGGGCATTGTCGAAGCCACGTTATTTCAAGGATCTGGGTATATTCTTACCATGTGTACGCCATATCCAAAAATTTCATTAATAATTTATACAGCATGCCCCCTCCCACATTTTCTTACTATTGAATACACCATCAATTGTCAAACTAATAGCAAGCTTATCTGTGAAAAGATCTAAACCTCCCAAGCACTCCCTAATTTATTTCACAAATATACGTGGTCTCAATTCCAATCTAAACGATGTCCATTTCCACTTGCAAGGTGTAAGGTGTATTTAGTGTCAGACGGCACCAGGGGTTTCCCCCATCTCCGCGTAGTTTTCATTGTGGGTGTACCAGTTCACTGGAAATGCCAGAGATTTAAAAGTGTATGGATATTGTATATGTGTAGTGCCGTGTACCGTTGTTCATCTGGTCGTTTAGCCGCTGGACCCCTGCTGAGGCCCAACGTTGCCCCACCTTTGCCCCGTGGAGGCAGACCAGGAACCCAGTAGACTTAAGTTACTCTGGCAGGTCCTGCCACCTAATTTCCTGAGATTTCAGTGGCTAGGACCTAAAAAAAAAAAAAAAAAAAATAAATAAATAAATAAATAAAATAAAATAAAATAATAAAAAAAAAATAAAATAAAATAAAAAAAAAAAAAATAAATAAATACATAAATAAAATAAAATAAAAATAAAATAAATAAATATAATAAATATAAAAAATAAAATAATAAATAAATAAATAAAAAATAAAATAAATAAAGAATTTCCACTTGCAGTCGGCCAAACTCCATGTACTTTTTCAGACAGACTCTGTTATCGGTTGATTCAACTACTGTTCATCTTAGTTGCCGAAACTATTCGCCGTATGATTCCTTTCGCCTCAAAGGTGGTTGTGCATATGTCTGTTCCGATATTCCCTGTCAGAGACTTGGTAATTTGAAATCTCTTTTCGACCTTCTCTGGCATAAAATCTCTGCCTCATTGTGTCAAATTCATCTGTTGTCTCTACCGTTCTCCTAACTCCACTAATCACTTGGAACTCTTTGACTTCCTCTCTTTGCAACTTGACTTTCTTCAGTCCAACTTTCCTAACAGCGAGGTAATTTTCCTTGGTGATTTTAATGTTCACAACTCCAGCCGAGTTCCATTTTCTAGTCGCACTGACCCAGCTGGTTGAGATGCTGAGGCTTTTGCAATTACTAATGACCTTGCACAGATTATTCATTTACCTACAAGAATAGAGAACAATCCTAACCATACAGCCAAAACGCTTGATCTTTTTCTCACAAACAACCCTTCTAAGTACATGGTCGAAGTGAGTGGTCCTTTATGCATCTCAGATCACAACTTGATTCTCTTCTCCAATGGAGCTTTTATCTCATGCCATTTCCCAACTTCGTGTTGTTTTGGCATTACAAGAATGCAAAATGGGATGACCCGCGAGATTTCTTTTCCTTGGTCGGATTATTGTTTCAAAACTTCTGATGTCAACGTCTGCTCGGAACGTGTCAGTGAAATTATCCTTGTAGGAATGGAATCCTTTATTCCACACTCCACTTTAAAATTTCGTCCTTTATCTTAACCTTGGTTTTTCAATAAATGTGCAAAGGCCGTTCAGGAGAAGAACGTTGCATATCGTAATTGGCTTGTTTCCAATTCTTCAGTTTCATTTTCTGCCTACACCAAAGCTCGCAACAATTGTAAAGCAGTTATTAATCAGTCCAAACTAGATTTTGAACAGGCTAAGAGTAGAAAACTTGCTTCTTGCCCTAATGGTAGCCGAGCATTCTGGTCTCTTGCCAAAGCTATTGGCTGGAACTTTTGCCCATCTCTGCTCCCACCTCTGTCAAAACCAGATGATTCTGTTGTAACTTCGGCCAAGGATAAAGCTGACCATCTAGTATCGCATTTTTCTTCCAACTCGTGTATTAATGATCTTGGTAAAACACCTCCCACCATTCCCCACATTCTCCATTCAATGTAATTGTAACTTGATAGCCAATATTTTGTATTTGGTTATCCAGTTTTCTCTCTCTGATCGCTCACTGAGGATGATGGTAGATGGCTCTGCCTTCTAACTTCTCCACTAATGCTGGTGTCCCCAAGGTTCAGTTCTTTCCCCCACTCTTTTCCTCTTGTATATTAACGACCTTCTTCGATTTCGTCAAAAGGATGTCAGGAGGATTTTGACGAATCTTGATGCCAAGAATGCTCCATGTCCTGATGGTATTTCTCCACTTGTTCTCAAAAACTGTGCTCCCGAATTACTTCTGTTCTTTGCCGCTTTTTTCACCTTCTTATTCGAAAGGTGTTTTTCCGTCTGCTTGGAAATATGCTTATATCCAGCCAGTTCCTAAAGAGGGTGACAAATCTCTGCCATCCAATTATCGTCCCATTGCAATTACTTCTACTGTTTTTAAAGTAATGGAGAAATCAATTAACCGCCAACTCAAACTACCTAGAAACCTTCCGTCTGATCAACGATCGCCAGTATGAATTCCGTCAATGTCGATCCACTGGTGATATTCTGGCTTCTGTTGTCCATTTATGGACAAATTCAATGGAAAAGTTCGGTGAAACACATGCAGTTGCCCTTGACATCTCAAAGGCCTTCGATCGTGATTGGCATAAAGGTCTTTTAAACAAGCTTCCATCTTTTGGATTGCTAACTGTTTTTTTTTTTTTTGTAATTGGTTATCCAGTTTTCTCTCTGATCTCTCACTGAGGATGATGGTAGATGGCTCTGCCTTCTAACTTCTCCACTAATGCTGGGATCCCCAAGGTTCAATTCTTTCCCCCCACTCTTTTCCTCTTGAATATTAACGACCTTCTTCAATTGACTGGAAATCGTATCCATAGTTTTGCCGATGATAGCACATTGCATTCCACTTTCCAGTTTGAGAAACCTAGCCCTGTCAGCTTCAACCTCTCGAATATCCCCTACCAATTTCTTAAATGCTCTCCAGGTAATTCTCCAGTGCGGCAAAGACAATTTAGTTGATTTCAATCCTTCTAAAACTCAGTCTTGTCTTATATCTCGCAAAATGGATTCTTCTGCTCCTTTGCTTATCTTTGGTGAAATTTGATATATATATATCTTTTGGGGATTACCCTGACTTCCAATCTCTCTTGGCACAAGCACATTACAAATATTGCTTCCTCTGCATCTAAAAAACTTGGTTTTCTCTTTCGCCGTTACTTTTCTTCCAAACAGCTGTTCACTCTGTACAAATCGCAAATCCGCCCTAGCATGGAATATTGTTCCAACATCTGAGGCGGTGCCCCGAAAACCTCTCTCAGGCTTCTAGATTCCATTCAGAAGGGGCAGTTAGATTAATTAATGACTAATCTCTAACAGTCTCTCCACTCTGTCTCATAGATGTACTGTTTCTGCTGCATTCCTTTTCTTCAGATACTTCCATGGACACTGTTCTTCTGAATTGGCTTCTATAATTCCCGCTCTCTTTCAAAACAGCCCGTACACGTGCTGCCACCAGACATCATCCATTTATTGTCCAACTTCAAACTCACAGAACCAATTTTTAATCTTCCTCGTTTATTCATTCAACTGCCGTTTTCTGGAACAAACTTCTTTCATGTCTTTCCTGAAAATTAGTCTGCAGAAGTTAGTCTAATGTCAACAAATATCTCTCTCGTCTTCTCAACCTCCAACCGAAGCACGGTACTAAGTGCTATCGTTTCCAATACCTGTCGTTTGGGGTTTTCATAAAAAAAAAAAAAAAAAAAAAAAACAGATGTGAGCTCCTGGGGCAGTAAAAACCTGCATGTCAAAAATATATTCCTGCTCGCGTGCGCCTTATGTTGATTAGTCAATTTATAAAATTAAATGCTTAATGGTCAATTTTAATTGCAAATTAACCGTCACCCATTCGCACTTTCCCTTCAATTGTAATAAAAACACCCGCGTGGCTTTTTTTTAATTATTAAAATTGTTTTTTACCTTTTTTTACTGAATTGAAAACGACGATCTATTAATTATGATTTGTTAGGTCCAGTTAAAAAGTATCGAACGGAAATAAATGACAGAAACTATAATAATAGCTATCGTATTTTTTAGAATTTAAGGTCACTCACCTCCACCTGGAAACTCAGGCGAACATAAGACGCAACGTGAATGCTGTAATTTTGTAAGCTGTTCGCGTTCAGCCGACGAAATCAAAGCGTTACGGCTAGATTAGCCACCCGTCGCTGGCGTCTCACAGACGCTGCGTTGGGAATGGGAGAAAAATGGTAGACGCTTTTGCCCATCTGGAGCACCAAACTAAAATTTAATGTGATGTATTTCATAGTACAGGGTATGTCAAAATTATGTTAACACTTATATGGAATGAACATTTGAATTTTATTTATTTATTGTTATTGTTTTTTTATTTTTTATTTTTTCAGATATAATGGCAGATAGGTTAACGCTAGAAGAAAGAAGAGTGGTGGCAAGCTTGACAGATAAGATAAAATTCAAATGTTCATTCCATATGTGTTAACCTAATTTTGACATAACCTGTATAACGAAATTAAAAGAGAAAATACTGTATGGTCAATTAGAGAGTACCGGTGAGAAAAGGTGCACGAGAGGATTAGATTTTATTTCCCCATGAAAAAAAAAAAAAAAAATAGAAAAGTTCAAGTGGCGTCTCTCAGACACCATGCTGGCAGATGAAGAGTAATATTTTCTTTCTTTATCTGAGCAGTGCTAGAAGAAAAAAATATATATATTGGAGTTAAACAAAAAAATCTTTCCATTCTTCTGAAATTAACAGGCGCCTCCGTAGCCAGGTGGGAAGGAGCAGCAGTGCGTAGCACATGCTTCTTGATTAGACCGGGGTTCGAGCCCATCACCACCAAATACGGAGGATGCGGGGAAAGGTCAGGGAATGACCACCGCATATCCCGGAGCAATATGGTCTTAGTTGCTAATGCTCCTAAAAACCAAATAACAAACAACTGAAATTAATTCTTTAAGGCATCGGGTCTTAACCAAGTCTATGTCACCAGTCTTGGTTAAGGTAGGGGCTCTAAAGGAAATGAGGCTTCTCAAAAGTGAATTTTCTTGAAAAAAATTAATTGAGGTGAAAGGGGAAAAACTAGAAGGGTGACTGAACAAAAAAGGGCTAAGAAACCCTACTTTAAGTTAATGTAGACTAGTGCTCACGGCTCACCCCTTGTCATAGTTGCCTGCAGTAAAACCTGCTAGGTATAAACGGTATTTGTTCATTTTAGAGAGATCTTTGTCTGAAGGGTTTGGTACGGTATTACGCATTATGGCAAGCAGATACTACTTTAAGACCTGTACTGCTCGGAAACAGCTAATTACCTCTTCCCCTCCCCCATTCAATGATCGTATAGAAAAACTAGCCAGACAAAACTATAATAATTTGGTTATACTCCAGATTATGGGTACACCTCAGGAGTAAGTGGCTTCTTTTGCTTGAACCCGTCCCCAATTACTGGCGAAACATAACGTAATCTGTAAGATTCAAAATCTTACAGAATAAAAATAATAAGAAGTTTGTTTTTATTAATTAAGAAATAGTTCTTGCTGCTAGTGAATAAGAAAGTAATATCATCTGATTTCAATAATAACGAATTTTCAGCATGGAATTTAAATTTAATGGGTGTAAGTAATAAAAGCAGAGTCATTAGCCATCAACTTTTTCGTTATAGCGGGGAAAAACTACTGTAAAGCGGCATGGGTCCAAACAACAACAGACAAATTAAGGTTTATGCAGGGTCGAAATAGTAGGGACAGTTTACTTCAAACAGTCGCAAAGAGGAGGTGGGTTCTTAAAGAGCACACAAGTTTCCAAAGATAGATGCTGTGGTCACTAATGTCATTTTTTGTGGTTTTGGAACGCTATGGAGACAAGCCGTTATATGAGAGAAGAGTTGTTTTCTGGATGTTCGGCAAACATCAAAGGGCACACCGGATGGCAGCAGATCCAGCAGGTTGTAAAAAGGGGAGTATTGATCACGTGCTGCTGGGCCGGCGGAATAAGAGTTTTCCAACAAATAGAATGAAAAAAAAATTCTAAAGTAGATATAGGATTGGAAGGAGTCACTGAGAATAGGCGTGGCGAAATCGGGAGTAAAATGAAGGAAAAAGGCAGTGAAAGGATTGGAAAGGGACACAAAGTTGAGATTTTGGCGGTGTGAGTTAAAATGGTTTAGGAGGACACAAAGTTGAGATTTTGGCGGTGTGAGTGAAAATGGTTTAAGAGACAGAGTTGAGGTTTTAGTCGGTGTTTCTGAATTGAGTTAGTCAAAGACACCAAGTTGAGAAGGAGAGTTTTTCCTTGAGTGAAGGAGTGGGTAGAGAGGGAGAGGGATGATTTTAAGAAAGTAAGTCGGGCAGTCCAGATGCGTAAAGAAGTGTACAAAAGCATAGGACAGTGTAGTACTGTAGCGTAGTAGTAAGCGAGTAGTAAGAAAAAATGAAGGGGAAAGGAAGTGTCGATAGCAAGTGCCTGTGACAAGTAAGTGGACGAGGAGAAAGGGGAACATAGTCAATGTTAGCTCTTTGGAAAGTCTAGGAGTTCGGAAGAAAGAGTGAAAGACAAAACGAGTCTCTCACAAGAAAAAGGTAAATCAAATCTGCCTTTAAAGATCAAGATTCCTGAAATCTTGAAAGGCAAAGTGCTGAACCGGATGGAATCGGAACACCGACCGACATGAGAGTAGCACATTCTGGAACAGAAGTGCATCAAGCGGGCTGAATAAATGAAGCCGAAATCTACCTGGCAGCCCTACTACCCGTGCCAAATTCTTCGATGATAGTAAGACGCCGCCCCAGACTGTGAAGATAAGCAGTACCTAACCGGAAAGACGAAAGGTGACGCCCCGCAGAGTTCTACAAGTATGTGGCTAGATTGTAGTAGTACCTTCACACATACAAATAACTGTAGGAACTCCGAAATTTGATTAGCAGGACTTAAAAAAAAAAAAAAAAAATTACTGTGAGATATGTACTAGAAATACCTAATTGTAAAGATAGTTTAGAGTAGAATCAGGAAGGAAAGACATTAACAAAAGGGAAAATTTATTATATACAGTATATATATATATGATATTTTGGAAGGGAATAGTAAATGATCGATATTTGTTATTTTGGTTTTAATATACTAGGATTAAACATATGTAGAAAGGAATAGTATGGAATTGATATTTCTTGTTAATGGTATTTAATTGACGCGGTATTAAATATATGTAGGAAGGAATAGGGTGGAATTGATGTCTTCTTATTAATGTATTTAGATGATGCAGTATTAAACATATGTAGAAAGGGATAGAATGGAATTGATACTTTTTTACTAATGGTATTTAAATGATGCAGGATTAAATATACCTAGAAAGGAAGGGATTGATATCAGCTAGTAATGATTTTAACTGATGTGTGATTATGATATATATATACATGTAGGTGAGACTAAATCATGTTGTCTTATGTATGAGTTAATTATTTTGATTTTAATACACTCATGTAAATATGTATAATAAACTGAATTTTATATACAACATTTTGTGTGTTTTTTGTTGTTCTGAGCACAAGCCTATCCGAAGGGAATTAAATACACCTAAGAGCTTTTCCCCTTGAACTTAGAATTTTCTGTGAAGTTAATAGTCAGATGCGCAAGTGGGAAGTTATTGTAAAGGGGAACTAATCAAGGGGATAGAATATAAGAAAAAGGATATACAAATATAAAAATATGTAATAAATAAGCATTTTCTAAATCCCTACCCCCCCACAAATCTTTTTTTTACTAGACAAAAATGAAAGTATATTAAAAACCCACACTTCTTTTGCTTGAATTCGTCTCGAATTTGGCCATGCCCACAACGCGGTGACAATGTGTATACCCATAATGTGGAGTTCAACCAATAATTTTAATAATGAAGTGCAGAATTTCGTTTGACTGTCTATATTACTAAGTGATCAATGCCAAGTTTGCTCGCTTTCATCAGACCAAATATCAGTAGCCTAAGTATCTGAAAAAACAGTGGGCTTTCAGGTTGTTTTGTATATATTAGTAATAATAATGCGTTTATATGGATTGGCTGTGATTAACTAGTTTTATTCAAAATAATTGATTAAGTTTACTCAAGATACGGCAGTTACACTCAAAAGAATTGCTATTTGCAGTTTGCACATGGAAAGACGAGAGGCATGATTTCTTGAAATAGTACACAGGCCTTAAACTAGATTAGTGATGATAATGACCTTGTATAAAGTGTACACTAGTTGTAACGATGCTGATATTATACTCTCTATGAAAAGCTAACATTCTACTTTCGATTAACTGTAGTTTTGTCAATCGGAAAATTTCCGTTTTGCTAAAATCCAATCGGTCACTATACTGAGTCAAATTGTAGTTAAGAGGCCATTACTCCCCTATTGCCTCAAGCTGCTCATTGCAGACAGGGATCGTGATCTGCAGGGGGATAGTTTGTGGTCTTTTCTCTTACTGTCTTAGGCTAAAGATATTTCCAGCGTTCTTATAAAACCTGCACACCTTGTTACTGTTAACGTAAGGCCGTTGGTACGAAGTGACTGGTCATTCACCATTTATGTGGTGTCAGTTAAATGTGGCGATTTCCTCCAAGGTGTTAACTGAGTACTGTTCATGTAACAACCTTTTATCAGCTAAAAGGCATCTGAGATTATATATATATATATATATATATATATATATATATATATATATAAGAGGAAGGTAAACTGTTCCACAAAAGTTGGCATAGTTTTCTTTTGGTAACATTGCTGGTGGTCGAAGTTCAATAAGTTAATACGATGGAACGATTTCTTCTGATAATGTTGCCGACCTCATAAAGAGGACGCATCTTAATTCAGAAACTTGTCAAAAAAGTACAAGCAATAATTTGTAGATTTTCTGAAAATTATCGAACTTTTGAACGCTGAAAACTGAAGTTTTATTATTGAATTTTAAAGTGTCATGCCACGACCTGTATATCTTACCATTCTGATTCCATAGCCTACAAGTCAAAACTGAATGATATTGGCACGATGAGGGCAGTGCCAAAACGGGGAAGGAGCTGCTGGGGAACTTTTATTGATGTCTAGCTGTGGATATTTAAGGGGACCATCTTATGAATGAAGTCCATAAATGTTTTCATAATCTCGAAAGTTGATGGGCAATCAGCCCATCAAGAGATTATGAAAACATTTTTGTTGTCTTCATGAGAAAAGAAGTCCAGAGACAGGGCCAAGAAAGTTCTCAGGGCGGCCGACAGGAGCCCTCACTGAGGTATCCTCGTCTGATTGTGTATTGTATCTAAAGATTTTTATGGATGATTAAGCGGTGGCTAGCCCTAATTACGGCTTCAATGACATCAAATAGTTTCCCATTTAAGTTAAAATATCTTCTGAGAATATGTAATAGAGCAGGCGATGCCAGTATATTATAAGATGATTTTATATCAAGGAAATGGATGATTTATATCAAGGAAATGGATGTCCAGAATGCTTTACTAGTGAGTGCATGCTGAATTGGCAACAAAGTGCCAAACAAGTTGGTGGTTGTGGATTTGCCCTGGACTGCTGCGTGTCCAGAGCAGACACACAGTTCTTACAAAGTAGTTGTTCCATACTTTTGGTGTGGTTTCCTCTTGCAAGATATGATTAAAGAGATGCAAGAGAAAGTCTAGGAATAGCGCGGCATACTTTTATCAAGGATTGCGGAAAACCGTCTGATCCTACCATGGCCTTGTTTGGTACGTACTAATAATTCTATTCAGGGTCTCCTGAGTTAATCCTAATTGTTCGTGAAGGAGGTCTTCCCAACTTGTCCTCATTCGAAAGATCTAGTTTAACTGGAGAATGGCTGCACTGCATTTAAGAGACCTCCAGAAATTCCTCCAGTCATCGAGGGTAGGACTCTACGCCAGACCTGTCCAAAACGAGTAACAAGTGGCGGAATCACTATGCTAGTAAACAGATTAATATTTTACCAGTTCTAAAATTCAGCGGCGTATTCGCACTATCTTGTATCACCAGTTTTAATGTTTTGCGTTTTATTTTTACGGATATTTGAATAGGAATATTTTAAAATATTTTAACAACCAGAATGCATGCACTTGAATTATTTTTTTAACAACTGGAATGTTTCGAGTTTTTAACATGTATTAACCTTTCTTACCTTTCCTGTTTATTCCCGTAACAGTGATCTTTAACAGTTAGGGAAAGGTCTTTAACCATGTTTGTCTATCCATACAATTTTTTTAAACTGCAGTTTCACCCAGAAATAAGTTAACTCAGAAATGCAGGGTTTATGTTCTCAGCACTATTCCGGATTTTTAGTTCTCGCTGTTCCATAATGGTTCTTATCGCTGCCATTGCACACAGTATGGAAAAGGCATGAGTTCGAATACCCGCTTGACTAGAGAAAGGTTTATAAGCCATTTTCACATCGTGAACAAGTTAGTCAGTGTTGGATGAGCCCTGCACGGACTAGAGTTTTTCATTCTGCAAAATAGGAGAACGTAGAAAACACTTCACAATACTCGTATATCGATGTCTCGTTGCCTTAGTTGCTTCAGCGAAACATTTTTCATCCAGCAGCCGGTGCCGAACAAATGCCCTTTACCAATAAAATGTACATGTGGAAACCGGGCTACAGTTTCAACCTGGGAATGAGATTGCTGGCGCCCACCGGTATTGCACTGTTCTGGTAGGTGCGGGATTTTGTGCGTTTCAGCACTACAGGTGATATTGGACCCAAACCAGCTCAATGTGCTGGTTTGGGTCCAATATCACGAGCACCAACACTTTTTCTGGCCCGCTCTGCAGAGGTTTTGCACAAACACAGATGAACAAGGTGGAGATGGGTAAATGCCTAGGAGCCACCAGCGACACACATACAAAACTTTCTTCCTCTGACAGGGGGTGGTTATTATTTTTATATACAAGACTGAAAGTGAGAACTTCGAAGTGGCCACGGCTCAGTGAACTTTGTACAAATTGAGTACTTTGAATTCAATATTTTTCGATGTTTTTGAATTAATAACACCAACAAGATGTTTCGCAGAGTAGCCACTTCCCGATATTGATTAGAATCCCGTCTTGCGACAACCTTCAAAACTTAATTTCACTCGATATAATAACCCGTTAAGTATCATAAATACTTCCGTTCGAACTGGAATCCAATTATTTAAAACCAAATAACTGCATTTGTATTTATTACATCTGTATTTGATAGTGAAAAGTGCCACTGTAAGCTTTCCCAAATTTTCGTTTATTATTATTTTATTATATCCACCCATTGAATCAGCTTATTTTACAAAAAAAAAAAAAAAAGTTACCTTTTAGAAGAAACCTAAGAGAAGACAGCCCAATAAAGCCAGTTAAGGTATTAAGGTAAACAATAGAACGGTCAACCTACGTTTTATTACGAAATGTTCACATCACAGGCTTTTTACTTAGGAATAAACTTGGAAAGTGATAAAGTACCGAATTAAATCTAATAGAGCAGTAGTTACTCATAAAAACTGCGAGTAGCCAGTAAACGTTTTGGTTAATCTTTTCTTCTGTCTGAAAGCGTTGCCATTCTAGGTCATCCAACATCTTAACACGCTTGTTTACTATTTCTTACAATTTGTCCTACCATCTCTGAGAATGTGTGTCGCATAGAATCGTAAATTTTATGTATGTCTAGCGATAACGTTCCTTTAGAAATGCATTTATTGCATGTAATACTTATGAAATGTTATCAATTTCTAAAATATTAAATGTTACGCCAGCTACTTAGTGCCCAAATAGTCTATTTAAAGAGAACAGAAGTGCCAGTCTTTGTTACACCATCGAATGGCAAATACTTTTTGTAGGTATTTTGGACAATATTCTTCGGAGGATACCATGAATATTCTTGCCTTTCAGTATGTTCAAGAAAGTAATATAATCTGGTGGGAATTTGTTGTGCTCCTTGAGTTTCTAACTAATAAATTTTGAAATAAAGTAGTGAAGTTTAAAATGTTTAACGATTGTGTAACTCAGTGGTTTTCAACCGAGATGCCGCCACAGCATTCCAGGGATGCAGAGCCGTGCCGAGGGTGAGGCGAACGAGGCTCTTGCCTCAGGTTAAAAGCTGAAAGGGGTGCCAAAAGAAAGATTAAATAATTGCCAACGTTGCCATAATTAAGTAGGGCGCAATTTTTCATTCTTGCCTCAGGTACTAAAATGGCTCTGCACGGCCCTGCAGGAATGCCACGTAATTTGGGTTTAAGTTACTTAAACTGATTTTTTTTAAATGTTTATATTTATTTCATTATAAAAAGTACGCTATCTTTTTAATTTTGTGGCGATTATTTAATACTTCTGTGTAAAGAATAAAATTATTATACAATATACATAATTTGTATTATGAATTTTAATTTTGTTTATAGTTATTTTTATAATAACTATCATGTAACATTTTTAATATTCTGTCTGTGTGTAATATGAAATTTAATAACACTAATTTCATATATATATATATATATATAAAATGTGCGATAAAAGTTAGGCAAAAGTAATAAAAATAAATAAATATGGCTATGTAGCTATCATTAGAGGCAGCAAATGCACATCCTCCACATGATGCCTAATTATGTCTGACAATTAAAATAAATATGATATTTAAAATAAAAACATCAGCCAGTAGTACGGCAATAATACAGAGCGAAACAAAACGCAAAATAATAAAATAAACAAACAGGGAAGGAAAATAGCGATAATAGGACAAAAAGGTAGTCGATAATCCCCTATATAATTTAGTCAATTAAATCATTAAACCCAATTAATAAAAAATTTGTAAATTTAAAATAATGCCAATTATAAATAATTTAGCGGTACCCCCCTAGAAGGTACCAGTTCCAAAAAACGTGAAATATCACCAAAAAAGGGTTAAAGAAACTACCAAAAAACTAAAATATCAAAATAATAGAATAGAATAGAATTCTATCCATGACCATTATTGGCCTCGTGGTCCTCTGTCGATATGGGGCATGATGGTCAGTCTATTATTTTGATATTTTAGTTTTTTGGTAGTTTCTTTAACCCTTTTTTGGTGATATTTCACGTTTTTTGGAACTGGTACCTTCTAGGGGGGTACCGCTAAATTATTTATAATTGGCATTATTTTAAATTTACAAATTTTTTATTAATTGGGTTTAATGTGATTTAATTGACTAAATTATATAGGGGATTATCGACTACCTTTTTGTCCTATTATCGCTATTTTCCCTTTCCTGTTTGTTTATTTTATTATTTTGCGTTTTGTTTCGCTCTGTATTATTGCCGTACTACTGGCTGATGTTTTTATTTTAAATATCATATTTATTTTAATTGTCAGATATATATATATATATATATATATATATATATGAAATTAGTGTCATTAGAGAATTAAAAAATAGAGAATTAAAAAATATGTTTACGATTAGATGATCACTACCTACTGGATCCCTACTAAAGGGACAGGCAGTTTTGTTCCTGGTAAATCTGAATTATCTCTGTAATATGACATTTCTTTGCTTTATGCTTGCTAACCCTAATTTTTACACCTCAAAATCTATTCTAGCAATTCCAGGGAACTTGAATTACCAAAGCTATCCTAATTCCTCCTCTTCCTTTTCGCCTTAAATAAGCAAAAGCCGTTCCTTTTCATTACATAGTTATTTTCATTAGTAAATAAACCTATAAGAAAGTTATTGTTGGAACTCACTTTCATTATTTTTCATTATTATTTTCAATTCACTGCAACCTGTCGGGCTAGCTGTTATTCTGCCAGTTTTCTACTAAATTTAACATAAATTGCATATAGAATTTTAGAGCATTTTAATCTATAATTTCAGTGATTTGAACCTAGAAATACTGGAAAATAGCAAACAGAAACAGATAGCCTTAGCCAATTATTGATAGGATGTATTAGTAGTACTAGCCCTAGACAACGTACCATTCAATATATCCTTTTATCAGTAATTAGCTTCATTATCATCTTATATTTATTATTATTTTATATTATTTTATTATATATTATGTGTTTAATTACAGGGTATAACAATGAAGTTCCAACTCAGGTTAACTAAATACTTTTGACCTTATGGCGCTATAGGTATACTTTTATATTTATAATTAGAATTTTTTATATTCTAATTATATTTAATTTGTAATTGATTCCCATGATATACTGTTCATTAAACACACACACAAACACAGAATCGGATCTAATAGGCAGAAAATTGAGTAGGGGTGCCACAAAATAAAATAAATTACTTAAGGTGCCGTTATTAAAAAAAGAAAAAAAAGTCGAAAACCACTGGTGTAACTTGTACATAAGACTAGGAAGGGAATGATCTAGTCAGCTAACCAGCGTTCGCCGCCGTAGCCAACAGCAATTTTGGGTTATTGACTAATAGACATGGAATGACAAATTATTCATGTGGGACCAAAAGTTGCCACTCCGACCTGGCATAATATAAAATATATATCATCAGAGGGCTACTAACCTTTAACATAAATTAACATATTTTTGTAAATGCTTATGGGTAAACAAACAAATTATGGGCCAGTTGGATTTAAGTTAAATGCAGCCATTAAACCCATACAACTCAGTGACAATTGGTCACGAGTCCTCAACTAAAGAGACCGACAATACCGATAACTGCGAGAAAAATGACCGTTTTGAAAAATTCGTTTCTGCATTAAATTTTCAGAGAGACAATTTTTCCATTTAAGGCTAATCCATTATTTTAACGATTATACAGCGTGTCTCCTCGTCATTCATTCTATCCATTATAGGATAAAAATTACACAGGTTATCTGGCAAGATAAACAACGATTGCGTTAAGCAGGCCCTTAATTACAGCACCTCTTTCACATCTATTGAGCAGTCACAAAATCCTCCCGACTGCTTAAAATGTGAATGATTTGCGCCCTCCGAAGAGATGCCTGCCCACCAGAAAACTACTACTCCATTATTTGAATTCCTTCGCATGTTGGCTTTCATCCTCAGCAAGCAGCTGGATTCGTTCGTAGTTCTCCTTAGCATGGTTTTGCAAATGGAAGATCGGAATATTGTAAAAGCAGTGTAGAGCAGCTGTTTTCAATTCCTTAGTGCTTATCAGTCTTAGTGTGAATTGTTTTTGATAGAGTAATGTTTCTCTAACGCTGGGCTGCGGCTCACTGGTCATGAAGGAATTTGAATTTGATCCCCTAAGGTTTTGAGATCGGATAAAACATGTTTTTAATATTTATTTTAATAATTAAGATATGTATAGACAAATATTCCCTTTACTAAAGGGAATTAACACGTGCAGGAGCATTACCAGAATTTTTACTTTGTCGATGGTAACGTCTTTTGTTTATGGAGGTGGAACGCAGAAAATATGGATGTAAAAAAATTTTTTTTTTTTTTTTTTATTATGAAAACCCCAAACACGAGAGGTATTGGAACCTATAGTACTTAGTACCGTGCTTAGGTTGGAGGTTGAGAAGACAAAATAAGATATTTGTTGACATTAGACTCGAACTTCTCTAGACTGTAATTTTCAGGAAATACGTATGAAGGAAGATTTTTTTTTCCAGAAAACGGCAGTTGAATGAACAAATGAGGCAGATGAAAAGTTGGTTCTGTGAGTTTGAAGTTGGACAGTAAATAGATGTTGGCTGGTGGTGGCATGTGTTCGGACTGTTTTGAAAGAGAGAGCGGGAATTATAGAAGCCAATTCGGAAGAACAGTGCCCATGGAAGTATCTGTAGAAAAGGCATGCAGCAAAAATAGCACGTCTATGAGAAAACGAGCGGAGAGACTGTTAGAGAGGATTCATTAATTAATCTAACTTCTCTCTTCTCATTGGAATCTAGGAGCCCAAAAGAAGCCCCAGATGTGGAAACAATATTCTATGGTAGGGCAGATTTGCGATTTGTACAGAGTGAACAGCTGTTTGGGAGAAAAGTAACGCCGAGAGCGAAAGAAAAAACCAAGTTTTTTAGATGTAGAGGAAGCAATATTTGTACTGTGTTTGTGCCAAGAGAAATTAGAAGTCAGAGTAATCTCCAGAAGAGAGATATATATATATATCATTTTGCCTAGAAATCGGACTGTCACCAAAGATAAGCATAGGAGCAGAAGAATCCTTTTTGCGAGATATAAGACAAGACTGAGTTGTAGAAGGATTGAAATCAACTAAGTTGTCTTTGCCCCAATGGAGAATTACCTGGAGATCAGCATTTCAGGAATTCGTAGCGGATATTCGAGAAGTTGAAGCTAATTGAGCAGGGCAAGGTTTCTCAAAATGGAAAATGGAATGCAATGTGCTATCATCGGCAAAACTATTGATAGGATTTCCGGTCAATGGAAGATCATTAATATACAAGAGGAAAAGAGTGGGGGGAAAGAACTGAACCTTGGGGACCCCAGCATTAGTGGAGAAGTTAGAAGACAGTTTTACCAAGATCATCTACCATCACCCTCAGTGAGGGATCAGAGAGAAAACTGGATAACCAATTACAACAAACAGTTGGCAAAACATAAAATGGAAGCTTGTTTAGAAGACCTTTATGCCAAACGCGATCAAAAGCCTTTGAGATGTCAAGAGCGACTGCTTGTGATTCACCAAACTTTTCCATTGAATTTGTCCATAAATGAGTAACATAAGCCAGAATATCACCAGTGGATCGACACTGAATCCATACTGGCGATCGTTGTTCAGACGGAAGGTTTCCAGGTAGTTTAAGAGTTGGCGGTTAATTGATTTCTCCATTACTTTAGAAAGAGTAGAAGTAATTGCAATGGGACGATAATTGGATGGGAGGGATTTGTCACCCTTTTTAGGAATTGGCTGGATATGAGCAAATTTCCAAGCAGAAGGAAAAACACCTTTGGAATAAGAAAGTGAAAAAAGGCGGCAAAGAACAAGAGTAAGTTCAGGAGCAAAGGTTTTGAGAACAAGTGGAGAAATACCATCATTACTTAGATTTCTTAGCATCAAGATTCGTCAAAATCCTTCTGACATTCTTTTGATGGAAGACACAGGAGGCATTGAAGGGAGCATGTTGGGAATGGTGGAAGGTGTTTTACCAAGATCATTAATACGTGAGTTGGAATAAAAATGGGATGCTAGCAGGTCAGCTTTATCCTTGGCCTCAGTGACAACAGAACCATCTGGTTTTGGCATAGATGGGCAAAAGTTGCGGCCAATAGCTTTGGCAAGAGACCAGAATGCTCTGCTACCATTAGGGCAAGAAGCAGGTTTTCTACTCTTAGCCTGTTCAAAATCTAGTTTGGACTGATTAATAACTGTTTTACAATTGTTGCGAGCTTTGGTGTAGGCAGAAAATGAAACCGAAGAATTGGAAACAAGCCAATTACAATTACGATATACAATGTTCTTCTCTTGAACAGCCTTGGCACATTTATTGGAAAACCAAGGATTAGATAAAGGACGAATTTTCAAAGTGGAGTGTGGAATAAAGGATTGTCTTCCTACAAGAATAACTTCACTGACACGATCTGAGCAAACGTTGACATCAGAAGTTTTGAAACAGTAATCCAACCAAAAAAAAAAGAAATCTCGCAGGTCATCCCATTTTGCATTCCTGTAATGCCAAAGAACACGAGGTTGGCAATAGCCATGAGATAAAGGCTCCATTGGAGAAGAGACAATCACCAAGTTGTGATGTGAGGTACCTAAAGGACCGCTCACTTCGATCGTGTACTTTGAATGGTTGTTTGTGAGAAAAAGATCAAGCGTGTTGGCTGTATGGTTAGGATTGTCCTGTATTCTTGTAGGTAAATGAACAATCTGTGCAAGGTCATTAGTAATTGCAAAACCCTCAGCATCTCGACCAGCTGGGTCAGTGGGACTAGAAAATGGAAGCCAGCTGGAGTTGTGGGCATTAAAATCACCAAGGAAAATTACCTCACTGTTAGGAAAGTTGGACTGGAGAAAGTCAAGTTGCAAAGAGAGGAAGTCAAAGAGCTCCAAGTGATTAGTGGAGTTGGGAGAACGGTAGAGACAACAGATGAATTTGACACAATGAGGTAGAGACATTTTAAGCCAGAGAAGATCGAAAAGAAGAGATTCCAAATTACCAAGTGTCTGAGAGGGAATATCCGAACGGACATATGCACCACCTTTGAGGCGAAAGGAATCATACAGCGAATAATTTGGGCAATTGAGATGAGCAGTAGTTGGATCAACCGATAACTGAGATTCTGTCAGAAATAGTACATGGTATTTGGCAGACTGCAAGTGGAAATGAACGTTGTTGAGATTAGAATTGAGACCACGTATATTTGTGAAATGAATTAGGAAGTGTTTGAGAGGGTTAGATCTTTTCGCAGATAAGCTTACTCTATTAGTTTGACAATTGATGGTGTATTCAATAGTAAGAAAAAGTGGGGGGGGACATGCTGTATGAAGTAATGAAATTTTTGGATATGGCGTACACATGGTAAGAATATACCCAGCTCTTTGAGATAACGTGGCATAGACAATGCCCCCATATACACACCACTCGGGCTCCCTCTAGTCACTATCTGGCAGAGTAAAAGGTAGCAAGATTATAATATAGCTGATTCGGAGAGCTCCTAAAGAGTTATGAATATGTGTATATGTAATGGGCGGCACCTAGAATGTCTGTTCAACTCCGCCTCGTGTCTCTGCGAAGAACAGTATCACTACAAATGGGCCAGATATGTGTGTGACGTAGGTTTGTGTGTATTGTGGGTGTGTTCTGTTATGTTCTGGCCACTTGGCTACCCAGAAGCATCAGTCACCTGGACAGATGATTCTGGGTACTCTTCCACACCACGGGAAGGTGGGCCAGTTCCAGTAGAGCACGTAACGCCTCAAAAGAGAGACACTCTGACCCACCTGATGTTGCCAAAAGGTGGGCCAGATTCCTCCGGGAGCCCATTCCAGAAGAAAAGGAAGGAGCGAGAGAGAAAATAAATTAATAATAATAAATAAATAAAAAAAATAATAGTAATAAAAAAAGAAAATAATAATTATAATAATAAAGTAAACACAACCCGTGGTGCTGGTAAAAAAAAAAAAAAAAAAAAAAAAAAAAATCATTAGCGAGGAAAAAAAAAGACACATTGCGATAAAAAAAAAATAAAGAATAAAATAATAATAAACTAATAGTAAAAAAAAAAAAAAAAACACACAGACTGGCGCTGGTGAGAAAAAAAAAAAAAAAAAAAGGGTAGTCTTCAATAAATACTCTTGCATCCAGAATAATTCAGATGTGGAACTGATGACCTTTAGGATCAGTGCAATGAACCATAGAAGAAAATAAATCAGAGAAGCAAACTATTGTCCCGCTTACACAGTTGGATTTGGTGGATTGTTCTGGCGCGCTAATCGGGCTTTGATTCTTTTTCTGCGAGCAAACACCTCGGTGGCAAAGTTCTGAAGAGCTGAGAGATGATTCTTATTATGCAGAAGCATTTCCTCTTTCCCTGGAGAGAGATCTGGAACGTCAGTTCGGAGCTTCACCCTAAGATCGTCGTAGATTGCACAGTTAAAGAGCAGGTGACTCCAATCTTCTGTATACCCGCAGCTGCAGAGATCGGTGTGATGCAAGCGAAACTGAAAGAGTTTTTGATTGAGAGAGCCATGTCCTGTTATCAGAAAGGAAGTTTGCATAGTTAAAGTGCACCAGGTTTTAACCGATTTAGAGAGTAAGGAGGTCACATCAGGCAGGAATTTTCTTGTCGTCGCTCCAAGTGCGGTGGTGTGCCATCTGGTCTGCCAGATGCTAATTAGCTCGTTAAACCATCTGGATTTCTCTTTTTTAGGATCTTCATTTGAATTTAGCAGGATACCAAGTAATTCTGAAGGTATTTGTTTTTTGTGTCAAAAGTAGATGCCACGATAGATGACAAATAGATCCAATGGGAGGGACACCGCAATAACTTGCACTGCAGCGGTGGAAACTGTTCTACAGACTCTGAGAATAGAGAGGAGCATGCTCCGCTGGATGGAATTCAGTTTTAACCTCATTTTGGAATTAGTGGCCTGATAAAACCAAGCTCCTGCTGCATAGGTGACTATGGGCAGGAAAACAGCATTATAGTAAAGAAAGAGTGACTTCCTAGAGAGAGAGAGAGACTCCAATGCCCTCTGGAAATTCGAATAATTGACTCTGTGAACTTTTTGACTTTGGTACTTATGTGAATCAGATGAGGATAGAAGGAAAGCTTATGGTCAATAATGACCCCAAGGAGTTTTGCCTCAGTGACTATAGAAGCCGCTTGCCAAAAATTTTGACTTGGGGAGGTCGCCTGAGATCTAATTTGGATTTAAAAAGCATCATTTTTGTTTTCGCTGGATTAATTTTAAGTTTGTTAGCCAATGACCAGGTGGAAAGGTCAGTTAAAATCTGGTTTGCATTCACCTCCAACACTGCACGAGAACTACCTGAGACCACAATTGTCAGGTCATCGGCGTAAGAAAAATTTTTCAATTCTGGAGAGAGTGGCCCAGCCAGTCTTGAAGCACAATGTTCCAGATAAGGGGCCCAGGACTAAACCTTGGGGGCACCCTGGAAAAACCTTCCTAGAGACTTGGAGGAATTTGGACTTGACAATTAAAGAGTCACTAATAGGTTCAGTCCGGTGTACTAACTAGCGCCAGCCTGCGAACCCCGTTTTAGAGCTGTACCCTCGAAATGTAAGGAAGATTGGATCTCGCCATCAAAAGTCATCAGTCCTACTGCATGTTGGAAGAGCTGGGGAAGGGTTGGTCAGAACTTAGCTCTGGAGACTAAACATGGGTTTCACTACTTCAAGCCTCCAATAAGCAAAGTGGTGGTATTGCACCGGTTGATGAGAGTCATCTACCACCTAGTATTGCCTGGTAACCCAGAGGGGCGGTATTCCTCCATGTGGTGTGGGTGCCACACCTCAATCCCCGCTTAATTTGGTTCACACCTGAGTGTGCTTTGGTTCACACCCACAGTGTGCTTGTGCATGGAGGTTATACCCAGGATTACTGACAGTCCCACCATCGTGAAGGTGCAAGCAGAGGATTTGGCTGTCAAATCCTCTTTTTTTTGAGTCCACTTGACTTGAATGTCACCCGAATATCAGTTCCATCAGCGTTTTAGACTCCCAGGTAGCAAGTACAGCTTGTCTGGCATATCTGAGAGAATGTCTGTGACTACTTAAAGGACGAAGTGTCGATATGTTGTAAAAGCATTTTAAATTCCAAATTAAAATTTAGGAGCAGACTGGAGAAAAGCATGGCGGGGGAGGGTCTGATCAAATATTGTGGGGTTCGGGCGTTGAAGGCCTATAATTTTATACAAAAACAAGCAGGTTTATCGAGCTGGTTTGATAATCTGATTATTTCCTCATAAAGTATTTGTTTCATTTGCAAATAATTTTTCCTTCTAAAACTCGCTCATATGTGGAATGTTGATTTTAATCTTAAAGTAATAATAAGATATCAGTTCTATTCTGTTTTTTCAAGATTAAGTGAAAAAGTTAAGGAGTTCGTCCACTTATCAAGTTCTTGGAAAAGACTTAAGCAATTACAGAGGGAAAACAACAACAAAAAAGTTGTTAGGCTTGAACAACGATCCACTCAAAGCGCGTGTGCTGCTGTACTCTCATCCTTGACCACTCGCTACATCTCTTCGCTCGAGGCAGATTAACTCGGTCATGGTGTTAAAAAAAGAAAAGAAAACATACGTGCTCTTCACAAATGATATTGCCTTTCTTGGTAAAAGCGTATCACAGATGTGATATTATAAAATAATAAGTTTTTAGGGTATGAGGCTTATCTCTCAAAAGTATTTGTTGGTAAAAATTGAAAATTTCAAAAATAGACCTGTATTAGTCGTATGCTCGAGATGCCTGATTTCAATTGTTCATAGTTCAAGGTTTCATGCAGTTGTGCCATCGAGAGCAGGATGATTGTTATCAGCACAAATAAACTGAAATCAAAAATGACCGTCAAAAACTTTATTGCCGACATAAAGCTTACAGTATTGCTTCGAATTAGTGGCATAGGGTCTGGTGCAACTGGTGGTTCCCACATCTGTGATGGAATGTATTCTGTACTGGAATGCAGAACAACTGCAAAGGCCAGAAAAAGTATAATGTATGGTTTATGTAGTATTGTGTTTTGTTCTGTTGTTATGTCTCTGGCTGCTTGGCCGGGCAATGTAGGGTCCCTAGTGGGACCCTACATTGCCCGCCAACACCACTGGTAGGTGAGCCAGGCTGCC
This sequence comes from Mastigoproctus giganteus, assembly GCF_048544385.1. Lineage (NCBI taxonomy): Eukaryota > Metazoa > Arthropoda > Arachnida > Uropygi > Thelyphonidae > Mastigoproctus > Mastigoproctus giganteus. The sequence goes on from NC_143587.1 coordinate 121,001,924, forward strand.
CATTATACTCTGGCTGGTCTCTGCCAGCCAGAGTATAATGGGTCGCCTGAGCTTCCTGACAGAGGCCAAGTGAAAAAAAAAAAAAAAAAACTTTTTGTCGAAGAGAGCACACTAGGAATTAACGTAAGAGTAGAGTGGGTCAGAATGTGAGGTAAAGAACAAAGATGGACCAAGGTGAAGGCCCACCCGCTGATTTAAAGCGAAGTGGGGAGAGGGTATAGGGAATTAAAGTCACCATTGGCCTTGCGCTCTGAAGGGATATCCTGCACTCACAAGAGGGTGCCAGCATCATCCTACCCTATAGTGGGGTTTGCATGATAGCTTGGTTTCTATAATTTCCTGCACTTTGTGGGTGCTAGCATTTATTCTACCCCTATTGGGGATTGTATAATGGCGGCGGAACGTGCCGGTCAGGCTTGTCATGGATGTGATAAACCCGTCTGGTGGTAAGAATTGCCTGTAAAAAAATCGTGTGAAGGCTTTGTGTTTATGAGGATACGCTCCTGATGGCGGGGGTTGGATTGTATCTCGGTGAAGTCGTAGGGGGTAATCATCATCATGAGGAGCACTCGTACATGACGTGGGCCCAGGACTCCTCATCTCCACAGTGGCAGTAAGGGTTGTTCTCGATACCGAGCGCTGTTAACTTTTGCTGGAATGGGCCTTGCCCAGTAAGCAGAAAGGTTGCCTGCAGTCCAGGTGAATACCAGGAAGGCGGCTTCGATTGTCGGACATTCCTGGAAATGGACGAGGTGGACTCTCGTGGAGGGAAATGCCGTTCACATCAAGATCTTTTGGTTCATCTCATGCGCTAGTTCTGCTTACCAAAAGTGGCCCACTGGGCACTCCATCCTTTTGTCCGGGCTTCGAGTCAAGCAAGTTGGCTTCTCACCCATTTAACGTTTGGGAATAGATTGAGGTTGTTTCGGGCCCAAGGCTCAAATCATTCGCTTCACCGGACGAGATTAATTTCCGACATCACCAGCTATCCTGAGGGAAGTTTCACTTGGGTAGGGCGGCTCCTAACCTTAGTTCAACTTTATTCGTGATCCTTTGTCATAATACAAAGTTCTGTATCAAGTGCCAGAAATGTATCAAATATCATGCTTGAGTGTGGGGGGGGTATGTTTAAAACGTTGTTTCTGGCAACATTGCAATACGGAATCGTCTGGTTTATTAACAACATCCATAGGAGTTTTTTTTTGTTTTTTTTTTTCGGAAGTCAGTCTTGGTTCAGTCAGGTAGTTAGGATTAGCGGTAAAAATTAGTATCTGAATCAGAAGTTTAGTCCAATATGCCTTGGTTATTCAGGTAGCTTAGTCCGAAAAGTCGAAACGGAGAATTCCACAAAGAGATAGTTCAAGTCGAGACGTCCGATTCCTGTCAAAACAAGAAGTAAGAGGGGTCTGGACAAATTGGCAAAGTCTGAGAAATCCAAATCGAGAAGTCCATATATACTGCAAGGAGTCTAATCAAATCTTCCCAATGCAGTTTAAATCAAAGTGATATTATCATATCAGATGATCGCTGTCAGCAGATCGTGTGATATGATTAAGTGACTTCGAACGTGTCATAGTAGTGATATTATTTTTATATGAGTAAGTTAGTACTTTGAACGTGTCATAGTATCTCGGAAAGGTTTTCCTCGTTCGCGTGTGTCGTAGCTGCATCACTGTATTCAGCAGTGCAGCCATGAAGGGATGAGCCTTCCAATATGTTTTAATTAAATTAAATTTTTTATATGAGCTGTTATATCACAACACGATAGAAGTGAAACATGCGGATTTAATTTTTAACAATACCACACGATCTTCGTTACACTTACCCTTTTCATATTTTTCCGCCCTTAATTTCACTAAATATTCTAACTAAATTAAATTTAGACATGTTTTTCCAGAGAAGTAAACCTATGTCTTAAGAATTTTAATATAATGACATTATTTAAATGAAGCACGAATTTTTAATCCATAATTTTTTTAAATTTTTTGATGTATATGTATCGTTTTATAGTTATACTCTGTCATGTATATATTCTTAAATAAATACAGGATAATGTGCCATGCCATGCCACGCCACAAAGCCAGAATTGCAGACATATGGTTTCAGGAACACGAGAGTGAGTTCAGTCTGCTGCAATAGTTTCCCCCAGTCGCCAGATCAGTTCAACTAAGAATCTTAGAGATATGGTGGAACTGACTGTTCGGAGCAGAGATTCGCAACCATTCAATTAACAACTGTGGGAAGTATTTGTGCCAACACGGACTGGCATCGTTGTGGTATTCTTTCGATACCCTGTTGAGTCAATACCATGTCGAATCAAAGTTGTTTTGACAGCTAAAGGGGGGGGGAGACCTACTGGCTGTTGGATGGGTGTACCTAATAAAGTAGCCACTCAGCGCAGTAAAAGTGCATCTTACTGGCATTCCCCGTTTGGCAAAAGCACATTAAAAAAAAAAAAGGAAAGTTGCACTAAAATAAACGAATTTTCTGTTTATACTCCGGGACGACCAAACGGTTAGAGGAGTTTACAAGATACAAAGAATACAAGAAACAGCATCGTATTCATCAGTCACGGGCTTGAACCCCGGTCACTCAAAGCACGTGTACTTATGCACCCGCGCGCCTGACCACTAGGCTACGGCGGCCCATACCAAGCCAGTAGCAAAGAGACTGGATTAATTAAACTTTACGAAAATACATTAAATAAAAACAATGCTTAACAAGAGAACAATTTACATGATAAAATTCCTTTAAAAGTTTTCTTTAGAAAGTTGGAAAATACTGTACAGAGTAAAGTATGTGCACTTAGAGTACGCGACCGACCTTCTAATTTATACTTATGTTCGTGATTCATTATAGCTTGTCCGTCTTATAGTGGCAGTCAGCGACGTGTGAGATGGGAAGGAATGGAAAGTTGATATCATAGCGGACGCGCAATATAAATAAACTTTCTGTTTACACTCCGGGATGACCACACGGTCAGTAGAGTTTGTGTGAGAGAGAGAGAACGAGCACCGTATTTAGCAGTTACCAGCTTGAATCCTGATCACTCAACGCGTACTTAATTATTAGCCATATGGTGCAAGAAAGCCTGAGGCCTATGCTGCACCAGCTAAAAATAATTCCTCGAGTTACCCTGAGAGAGAGAGAGAGAGAGAGAATCACCAAGAAAGGGAAGAATGATGATATCCAGCTCTCAGGACCCTGGGTGTGCCAAGCCCATACCCACCAGATGTGAACCCTTGGAGTTGCTTATGCAACCTGGTACCTTACCACCTCTCTGCTGTGGCGGCGTCGGTCTCTCATTTGGACCAACAAGAATTTTGTACCTGAACCAGATGATGATACCTTATGGATTAATAGGGACGTGCGTGTCTTTAGCCTAGGCACGGGCTCCCCTGAAGGCGCACCCTTTACTAGGACGGAACTCGTTATGATTGTTTTATTTATTTATTTTATAATTTGCAGGAGTTCACCTAGTTTTGCTTTAGTAAAAGAGTGTTCTATGGGGAGGGAAACCCCAACTTACACGAATTCTCATACGCAGGGATACAGGAAAAGCCGTCACATACTTTGAGACCCTACTGCATCTACATTACTTACATCAAAAGTGACCATCAGAGGCATTGAAATTTCATTCTTCACCCAGCTGCCCCCATTAAAGTACTGGTTACTTAAGTAACCTGATCGTCATCCATACGTTATGGTAAAAAAAAAAAATATCAGAAAGTTGGTGAAAAACGTAGACTTATTTTTGTGTTAACCTTAAAACAGAAAGTGGATACTTTTAAATGACTAGAAATGGATATATTTATGTATTCCGAAGAGCTCTTACTTATGAAGTAGTATGACCTTGGCCCTTCAGCAACGTTTGATGTAAAAGCACAATCGGGGATAGGTTTTCTAATGATAAGAAAGAAATACGAAAAGAAATTCTGTTTTAAAATTAAGCCAAAGTAAATAAGGTATACATTAGTGTGACTAAGAAGTTTTGCTTCGCAAAACAGCATTTCATTGTATGGCGTCGGCACCTTTAACTTCATCATCATTCTACTCTTCCGTTTGGCACGGGTTGGTCCCCATTTAGATATCATCCTCCATTTTTGACGATCTCTTGAATCTTGCATAATTTGTTGATTACTCTGAAAGCCTGTGTTTTTATTTAGTCATGGGAGCCATTCTCTTTTGGGTCTTCCTGGTGGTCTCTTATCTCCAGTTCTTCCTGTCAGTACTACATTAGACAGCCTGTGTTATTTCATCCGGTTCACATGTCCAAACCGCTGAAGCTGTTTTTTGTAGATCTGCTCTATTATTCTGCGTTCAAAATTTAATCTCTCCTTACTTGTTCATTAGTTTTATGTTCTCTCCGATTTGTTTTATTGATTTTTCTTAGACATCTCATTTCAAATGACATTATTTTTTGCCTTTCTTTCTTATTTATTCTCCAATTCTCTGATCCAGAAGTTGCTGTGGGTATGATGACAGTTTCATATAGTTTAATTTTTAGACTATTTGAGATTTTATTGCTCTTCCATATGTTTTTGAGTTTGTTCATGTTTGTCCATCTGATGTTCAGTCTGTGATTAATTTGGTCAATATTACTTAGGTTTCCGGTTATTAGAGAGCCCAGGTATACAAATTTTTGTACTTGTTCTATTTGTTGATTTTGGATGTTTTGTCTTCTACGTTTTTTTCCGATTTGCATTACTTTGGTTTTATTAATATTAATTCCATAATTGTTGCTTGCTTTATTGATGTTTGTTAATATTTCTTTTAGTTCTTTGGTTTCTGTTAAAATCACAATATCATCTGCATATTTTATGTGGTTTATATTTTTTCCATTTATTATTGTGCCTCTTTTTTCTTGAATTGATTTCATTATTCCTTTAACTTAGCGTTGGGTTACAATCATACCAAAGCAGGGTTTTATCCTACTTTGGTACTCTTCACTGTGTCATTTTTTATTTATTTAAGTAAAGTGTGTTAGTTGTCTGAGGCACCGTGGGTTTCCCCCATCTCCGCGTTGTGTACTCTGTTTGTATGACATGACACAGAACTTTGTGCTGGCAGAGATGTAAAAAAAAAGTGTGTGGGGAGTGGTTTGTTGTTTAGTGTTATGTTCTGTTGTTTCTCTTTTTATTTAAGTAAATGTGACTGCATCACATGACTGTGACGTTTGACTGCGTTATGCAGAGTTCGGACTAAAGATGAATATGGCTAACACAAGTAACGATGAACAAGTATGCCACAGAAAGGGATATAATCATTGAATGAGCAGTAATTGAAAAGGTGGATACTTATCTGGGACAAGTCATTGATAAATGGCTGGAAGTGAAGAGAAGAATAAATTTCGGATGGATAGCATTCAGGAAATATAGTGACTTACTGAGGAGCAATATCCCAATTTGTCTGAAATGTAAAATAATGGACCAATGTATACTCTCCAGCATGACTTATGGAAGTGAAACTTGGGCACCCACCAAAAGAATAGAAGAGAAGCTGAAAACTACACAGCGAAGAATGGAACGAATTGTATTAGGAATCAGACTGTTAAATAAGAAGAGAAACACATGGATTAGGCAGCAAACACAAATAAAGGACATTTTTACCAAAATTAAACAACTGAAATGGTCTTGGGGAAGGACGCATAGCTCGAAGACATGATTGCAGATGGACTAAGAAGATAACAAAATGGTACTCAGGAGGAGCTAAAAGAACATCTGGAAGACAAAAAAGATAGACAGATGAAATCGAGTTCGTCGGTAGTAAATGAATGGCCATTTCACAAAACAGAAGGAACTGGAAAGTTACTGGAGAGGCCTTCATTCTGCAGTGGATTGAAAATGGCTAATGATGACTGCGTCACTTTTACTTAAATAAAAACTAATTCTTAATGAAGGGGCAAGTTTCATCATGTAACGTTATTGTAATGCCGAAATTTGACAGTACGAAACCACGGTCGCTAATTAGTAATGAAAAATGGGGGGTTTGGAGGAATATAGCAAATGCTTCAAGTGTGGCTGGTTTGTGCATAAAAGGAAGATGGACACGACTGCTAAGAGTGAACTGCAGTGCAACGAACCGTTCAGTTTTTCATGGAAAATGATCACGCATGCAGTCGAAATTATCTCCGTAGCATACTTGAACTCAAGTTCTACAGAAGACTTTGTTTTACGCGCTATCATACCGGTATGGACTGTGGCACCGTTATTTTTAGGTCCTTACGCTTAGGTCGAATTAGTATACCCTAAACTGCTCATGGAAAATAAATATTTAAAAAAATATTAAAATAATTAATATTAAGTAAGATAGTGAATGAAGGGGCAAGACTTAATTCTCGTAAGGAGTTCTCTTTTGTATCAAAATGTTTTAATTTGTAAAATTACCTGTTTTTGTAAATTAATTGTTCGATTTTCTCAGGAAGTTTCGGGAGGCTGTAAAAATGTAAACCCCTGGCTTTTTGGCCGTGAAGGGCATTAAAGATTATCTCTCTCTCTCTCTCTTCTCTCTCTCTCTCTCTCTCTCTCTCTCTCTCTCTCTCTCTCTCTCTCTCTCTCTCTAGTGAAAGTTTATAAAAAATCAGGGATGACAAATGAACCCTTCCACGGGTTTTTCGATCGATTATTTACTTCGTGCTCACAAGCAACAAGTGTTACTATCTTTCATTTAATTCCCATGTTTTCAGTTTAACTGTGTTCAATGGTCTGAAATTTTCAGTAGTAAAGCCATAAAATAAATAATAGACTCACAAAATAAAGAAAGAAACAAAAAAAAAAAAAAAAGACGCCACAGAATAAAGACTCACAAGGCAGGAAAAATTATGTGATGTCATTTTAATGTAAGATTCTACATCGCGTCACCAGTCAATATTGACTGGGATGCAAGTAAGACAAAGAGGTAAAAAAAAGGAAGTAATCAAGAAGATTCAATTTTGTTTCTGGTTTCAGTTACTATTTTGCAAAGTCACCTACTGGACCATGGGATGGCCTAGTTGGTGGCTTTGCAAAGCAATTGTGGGTAACAAAAATGTCTAAATAGGATGATAAACAAAAAAAAACAAAAAAAAAACGTATGTTTGTAAGAGACTTTAAAATTACTTTCATTATTGATAAAAGTAGGGATGCATTTTGGAGGCCGGTGGTGAATACTTTGGCATATTTCAATGGCAACTCTATAAAATAAGAAAAAAGTCAGTTTGCAGTAAACCTTTCTTTTGTGACAGTTTCAGTGCCACTTTACAGTATCTTCATTAATTACAACCGGATTCCAATAAAATATTAAAATCGTATTGGACAGACGCTAATTTACACATTCAATTAAAATAACCCTTCATCTGAACAAATATTTGTTATAGAACAAAGGAGGAAGAACTTTGTAAATCTCAAGGTAGCGCAAGATAACATTCAAAGGCTCGAGAGCCAAACAAGATAACATTCAAAGGCTCCAGAGCCAAACAAGATAATCCTCAAGTGCTTAAAGTGTTTTTTATTTATATATATATATATATATATAAAAAATTATTTTTTTATTGTTATGTGTAGAATTTACGAATAATTAAAAATAAATAGGATAGCATGGTGAATATATAAAAATCGGGTAGAAAAAAGAAATAACAAGTGTGTGTGTGTGTGTGTGTGTGTGTGTGTATATATATATGTATATTTTTTGTATATATATATATATAACGAGTACTTTTTCTATTAAATGAAGGCGCCTCCGTAGCCAGGTGGGAAGGAGCAGCAGTGCGTAGCACACGCTTCTTGATTAGACCGGGGTTCGAGCCCGTCACCACCAAATACGGAGGATGCGGAAAGGTCATTCAGGAAATGACCACCGCATATCCCGGAGCAATATGGCCTTAGTTTCTAATGCTCCTAAAAACCAAATAACAAACAAACAAACAACAATCCATTAAATGAAATTTGCGTATGCAGTAAACATTAAGTTTTCGAACTGCATAATAAATAACGGTGGCATATTATGAAAATGGTAGTGCAGTCATGAAATACCTAATAGAAAAAATAATTAAATCTCTGTAGCAAAAACACTCCATACTCATTAGTTAACAAAATACACTAGTAAGTCGCATTAATACTTTTAGGAAAAATACTTGTTCGTAATTATTCGACACCTTCCTACCAATAACGCATCGTAACGTTTTACTGACCTCTTCCTCATTGCCGAAAGAAATTTGCCGATAGACCTAAATAAAATATTCAAATTCAATGTGCGTCATAAAATGAAGGGAAGAGCAGTGCAACACTAAGACAACTCGAAAAATATTTCTTAACTGCATGTCTAAGAGTATGAAAGAGGTTGTTTATGCACTTCCATCATTTCTACTACCCAGGTAGTATGAATGCATCGTTTATTCATATCTCATATTGTGAACACCTTCACAACGAGTTGCCTAGGTATTACACTACTTCGAATAAGTAACACTTCTCTGGTAGAGAAGACTACTGCCATACCCATGCATAAACAACTTCTTTCATACTCTTAGGCATTCAGTCAAAAACTTTTTCGATTAAATCACACACACCAAGCATCTCTCATATTGTGGAGTTACACTGCATAACTGGGTTGTCACTATTGCAACAGGGTACCTGCCCACCCACCGATGATGAAGCCAACTAGCCTCTAAACGGTGGGTGGTGGTGCCCACCGGAGAATAAGTAACAGTAGTCTTCTCTACCAGAGAAGAGTTAGTTACTCATTCGAAATAGTGCAATACCTAGGCAACTTGTTGTGAGGATTTTCACATTATGAGATATGAATTCACACTACCTCGGTAGTGGAAATTATGGAAGTGCCATACCCATGCATAAACAACCTCTTTCACTAAGACAACTCGTTGGGAATGGTGTTTTTTTTTTTTTTTTTTTTTTTTTTTTGCTTTAGTAACCTGATAACCGGTCATAAGCAAAAACTCCCCTTTCTCATTTATTTTCATACAATTCTTCAATATTTATGAGTAGCACATTTGTACTTCTGGTGTAGTTATTTATAACTAAAATGTCCCAAGAAAAAGGACCAACCGGTTTTATTATGCGTACTCAGCCTAACACTTTTGTATTCGGTTTATCCGAATTATTTCACTCTTTTTCTTCCCTTTCCTCATCTTCTGATGTAACTAATTTCCTCGGTCTATACTTAGTAACATATACATGTATCTTCCTTCTTATAATGTTAAAGATCATTTTCCTGTTCTTTCTCTTTTTCCCTTCCTTCCCCCTTTTTTTTTCTGTAGAAATTACTAGCAGCACTAAGAGTGTCAATGTAATTCCTGCTTACAATGGTGAGGGGGGGGGGCGATCATTTCGGATCTAAAATTAGAATTGAGAATTTGATCGAGGTTATCCTGTTCATTCTTTTACGACATCTAAGGGAGCCAACGATTCTGGCACAACGGAGCTAGCTAATTATGCTTGATTGTAAACTTAATTCTTGCTGACAGGTTTTCTCTAACAAGATTAATCGATTGTAGCTATGTCTGTACACGTGATGCGTGACACTTGATTAAAAGTTGCAGTTTGCAGTTCAGCGACTTCTTGACACATTCATTATTATCGGGTGTGATTATTTCGTGTAATATATATGCAAGTATGGAATTCCTAGATAAGGAAAATTTTTATAATAAAAGATTTCGTTTAGAAATAATCGAATCACGTAATGTTATTTACATGCAATGCATTTAATTTTAAATGCAATAAAAAAAAAATCAATATTTGCTGTTGAGAAGATGAGTGGCATGAACTGTTGCAAATGTGCGCCGTCCTTAAACCAGACTCGTGATGATGATGGCTTTTGTAGTGTGCTTCAATTACGACAACACTAGTGTTACCCTGTATTCGACTTATAAAATGGATGTGTGATGATCGAGTTCATACAAAACTGCATTGCACTTTGGGTTAATTAAAGTTCGTGTAAATCGTCAGATTTATGTATGGCCAAAATCTAACCGGTCGCTATGCCTAGGTCAAGTTTCAGCTGAGGCCATTGCTCCCGTGTTGCCTGAAGCTTCTAATTCCAAACAACGACCGTGATCTTGGGGATTGTGGCCTTTTCTCTTCCTGTCTTGCTACTCCAGCTAAACATGTTTCCAGTGCTCAAATATCACCTGCACCCCACTTTACTGTGCATATCAGTTAATTCGGATGCGAAGCCCGTGGTTGGTCATTCGCAATTTCTATTAAATCTTCAGTTAAATATCTGGTATTTACCTGACGAGATTTATTCCAGTGTAAAGACTGTGCGCTATTTCGGCACCTGCCTTTTATCAGATGCAGTGCATCCACAAAATTAATTAAAATAGTTACAACAGGAGGAAAGGATGCTCTAAAACCAAACATGCACCACTGTTCTGGCCATAGGGTTGCTAGGTAACCTTCTCAAGAAAATCGGACAGTAATCGGTTTCGCACATCCGCAGCTTCCGCTTTCGCTCATTTGTGTAAATTCTTCAAAGTAGGCTTTCTGGATTGTTCCCATAAAAATACAGAACATACATGAGGGAAGTTTGGCATGAAAAAAAAAATCATTGTAAGGGAGTGGATATGGAAGCTACTTCGTACAGATTTAATGCAGAAACTGTTACGTTCATCTATTCATAGAAATCCAAATTTCATTGAAGCAGTCGAAATTTGCTATTCTGACTGTGTGAGAATAATAAAGATTATTATTCTTTGTGAGTTCTACCTAAAGAGAAATAATGATTACAAAATTTACACAAACAAATTGAGCAAATACCGAAAATTTACATGTCCGTTATTTGCTCAGTTTCTTTACTGGACAGTAAGTAACCAGTTTTCCGATTTGGAGTATCCACGTCGAAATCGGACATCTGGAAACCCTACACACTCACTTTCTCCTCTGTTGCCGGATTTTTTTTTTTTTTTTTTTCGGTGCTTGCTTTATCTCTGCTATAAAGTCTTCAGTTTTTTAAAGAGTTTTGTAGTTCCTTTGTGTATGAAAACAATTTTAGTTGATGCAAAAAATTCTAGCTGCTTACATCTTTTGGCCTTTACTAACATAGTCTATATTTTTTTTCTCGTATAATGGATTGTGTGATGTAGACACGTATAGTATCTTATGTAGGACGGCATCTGAACGAAAGTTCAACTCCGCTTTTATACACTTGATGATTACAGAGAGCACTGTAAAAGGCCAGAAATGTGTGTAATATTGTTTGTACAGTGTGCGTTGTTTAGTTGTTTCTGGCCATTTTGTCACCAGGCAGGCGACCTGGAAAGCCTGCCCAGTGTCCATCTACACCACGGGGAGGTAGGCCACAACTACGCATGTAGCATGGCCAACCTCAACAGTCACGCATTGAATGTCCAAAGCGAGTTTGGAATCATTCAAAAGAACCTCCGTGCCGGCAACAGCGCGCGCCCACACACACACACACACACACACACACACACGCACCACAATCATTTACAGGAGACAAGACAGCAGAAAACGAAGTAAATAGCATAAAGTAAAAAAAAAATTAATTAAATAAAAATTAAATGTCTTTGTTCACGTCTGTATCTAGTGCTGCCCAAAGTGGTCCACAAGGAGAAAAATCATACAGTCAAACAGCAGTAGTAATATCATCCAAAAACGAGATCTGCAAGGCAGGAACAAGTTCCAGATATAAATCTGTTCTGTTAATCTGGAGTGGTATCAGAAGTCACTGGTTTATGGCGGTATCACTGAGCAGAGGAAGATTTAGTTGTAGAGTCTTGATAAAGGATGAGCCAGAATAGTGCAGCATCTGGTAAAAAAAACCTTTGCGTGTTCTTGAAAACCAAAACAATTTTGTATATGACGTCATCAGGACGACGGAAGAGGCAACAGGCTGTATTATGACGTGGTCTGTTTTTGGTTTGATTTCTTGAATTAACGTTGGGGTTGAAAGTCTTATTGCGATTAAAAGCAGCATTGCAGAAAGTTTGAAGGCCTGGAAATTGTTGATAGATGTATCTCCTCACATCCAGGAGACACGTTTGGAACTGTTGCCTTAAGAGCCAATCTTAGGTCCTCGTAAATGGAGCATTCAAAATGGATGTGAGAAGATCTTCCGGTAGCCCACATCGACAGGAGACCGTATTATAAAGTCTGAATTGGTAAAGTTTTGCATTAAGAGAGCCATGTCCAGTTAGTATGTAGGGGGTAAACAGTGAGGTTGAAAACCATTTTCTGGTGGATGATGAAAGCAGTGTAGTTACGTCAGGAACGAATTTTTTTGTAATGGTTCCTTTTTCGGTAGAATTCCATCTATTCTGCCAGATGTTGACCAAATTCCAGCATCGGGTTCGTTCAGTTTTGGGATCAGCCTGAGGGTTAACAATGATTCCATGAAATTCCGTAGAAATGCCTCTGCCAAGTCCTCTAAACACAATATGCAAGTCAAGTAGTATAGTGCCTGCAAAAGTTTTTGTAGAGCTGGAGTTGATGTTGTTAGGCAAACGTGAAGTAGGCCAAGGAGAAAACAACGTTGAATAGTGGATAACTTGGTTATGGATTGTGTGATGATCGAGTAGTATGCCTCCAGACTACTGTGCTTACCAAAATGATAAAAGGGAACGACAAATAAATAGACTTTCAAAATTAAATTACATTGTGCCCTTGCTTGCGAAACTAATTCCATAAACCTCTAAAAGGCTATGGGTATATACACTTTGATGCCACTTTATTAGGTACTCCCCTGCTGTGCACACAAATGGTTTGTCCCACCACGTTGCAAGTCACATGACCCCGTAGTTGTGGATATAAATGCAGCAGAACAACCTTTCAAGTATCAGTTAAGCGTACAAAACGTAGCAAGAATGGTGAAAGGAGTAATCTAACGGACTTCGAACGTCGCATGGTAGTAGGTGCAAGACGTGCTGGACAAAGCATCTCTGAAACGGCAGTTGTCCTGAAATTTTCACGCACCACAGTTTCAGGGGTGTATCGAGAATGGTGCAACGAACAGGAAACATCCTCTCAATGCCACTGCTGTGGAAGAAAATCGCTTGTTGATGAGAGAGGTTAGAGGAGGATGGCCAGAATTGTGCAAGCAAACGGACGAGCCACAAGTCGCACATCACGTCAGAATACAACCTTGGTGCGCAGAACGAAATATTTCAACGGACCACTAGTCGCACTTTGTTGCGAATGGGCTACAACAGCAGACGGCCACATCGCGTGCCTTTGTTATCAATGAAGAACAAGAGAGCACGCCTCCTGGGCAGAGCAATACCAGCACTGGACTATCGAGGATTGGAAAACAGTTGCTTGGTCTGACGAGTCGAAGTTCCTGGTGCATCATGTTAATGGAATGCTCAGAATTTGACAAAAACAACATGAATCCATGGACTCGTCATGTCTGACGACTGCTGTGCAAGGTGGTGGGGGCAGTGTTATGGTGTGGGGAATGTTTTCTTGACACACGTTGGGTCCATTGATACCCATAGATTCACGTCTGAATGCCACATGTACCTAAACATCGTTGCTAGCTAAGTGCATCCGTTCATGTTGACAGTTTATCCTCAGTCAGATAGTTACTTCTAGCAGGATAATGCGCCAGTGCACAAATCTCGAATCACTATGGAATGGTTCCAGGAACATGACAATGACTTTTCTTTACTGCAGTGGGGCACTCAGTCCACGGATCTCAATCCTATTGAACGTCTTTGAGATGAACTGGAAAGGGCTGTTCGTTGCAGGCCTACACCTCCGTCGAATCTCAAGTAACTGCGTGACACACTCGTGTCTGCATGGTACTCCATTCCTGCACAACATTTTCACCATCTTGTTCAATCCATGCCTAGACGAATTCAGGCTGTTTTGAAGGCTAAAGGAGGCTCAACACGCTACTAGGTAGGTGTACCTAATAAAGTGGCAGCACAGCATGTGTGTGTGTGTGTGTGTGTATATATATATATATATTTTTTTTTTCCTAACATTTTTTTTTTTTTATTTTATACCGGCAACGTGTGTTTTATACATTCAGTACTTTATTACCTTAATACATTCTCTGTATATCCGTCACCTTAGTACTGTTTACTGTGACAATTGTAATGTGTTAGGCATAGTGGCGCATTATCCTATAGGCAAAAAATACATCTGCCTAGGGCCCCCGATCAGAGGCGGGGGGGGGGACGCCCTCAAAATCAGTTTAAAAAATTCATTGCTGTTTTTTTGTGATTTTTATCGGAAACAAGTTTCTACCTGCCATGGTTAATGAGCTTTACACGAAGATCAATTTGTATATTACGTTTTTTTTTTTTTTTTTTTTAAATAGTTTTACCGATTTTGATTAAATTTTATATTTAGTTCTTCCATAAATAGTTGAATTAATTTAAAGAAATAGACTGCCTTGTATATAACAGGCGCCGCTGGCGTCCTTATGCTTTAGACCAATTATTTTGTAAAATTCCCTCATATATTGGTTTTAAACTTGGATAATATAATGTGAATGCTTTGGCCTCCGCTGATGACCTCATCCTGGCGGCTTCCACACAATCCGGGTTGCCAGTGCCTTTTCAGATCGGGCGAATAATTTCTTCAGTGCCAGGGGTCTTAGAATCAATGATAGGAAGAGTTGGACACCATCTTGGTTGGCTTCGGGTAGTCAGAAGAAGGTTAGAGTGGAGCCCAAGAACTTCCTAATAGGTGAAACCAAGGCGATATTAATTGTATCTGGAAATAGCGTTCGATGTCTCTGGTAAATCTTATCCGACTGTCTCTCTGGGTGATCTGCTGAGGCGTCTTCAAAAAGCCCTGTTAAAACCCCAGCAGAGGCTGTTTATCCTCCGGGCATATTTGTTGCCTAGATTTTATCATTTTCTAGTGCTGGGGAGGGTAATGGCTTCCAGGCTTAATGCCTGGGATGCAAGAGGACGAAGGAATAAAAGCAAGCTTTGACCTAAATTCGTGCATGGCGAATAATTGGAAGTATAAAGGGAGATGAATTCCCCGTCCAATTATTCGCCATGCATGGATTTAAGGTCAAAGCTTGCTTTTATTCCTTCGTCCTCTTGCAATCAAGTCTTTTAATACTATTCTAATTACATCTTACCTGGATGCATCCTGAAAAAATTTCAGTTAAGAGAATTTTTGACTTAATAATATTTCTATTTATTACTCTATTTTTATTTGGTTTAAAATTAACACCATTGATTTTAAATTCAAAATGAGGACACTGATCGTCTACAAGAGAAAATCCCAATTAGTTAGCATTTGTCCGATTTTACGAATATTAGCGGGTCTCGACTACAGAAGTTATCTGTCCAACATGTCTAGTATCAAGTTTCGAGACTTTAGGATTCCCATGGGCATGTTGTCTTATGTAAGGCGGCTCCTAAATGTTAGTTCATCTTCGCCATAATTTTCTGTGATGATATACAAAACACTATACAATGGCCAGAAATGAGTGTAGTGTGTGTTTAGTTGTTTCTGGCCGCTTTGCTACCAGGAAGGCTGCTTCCCAATTATTTTATTATTATTATTATTATTATTATTTATTTATTTTTTCTTTTATTTTATTCATTACTTTTTATTTATTTATTTTTTTTTTTTAAGGTCCTAGCCGCCGAAATCCCAGGAAATTAAGCGGCAGGACCTGCCAGAGTGAATCTACAGCTACTGGGTTCCTGGTCTGCCTCCACGGGGCGTAAGTGGGACAACGCTGGGCCTCAATAGGGGTCCAACGGCTAAATGACCAGATGAACAACGGTACAGAACACAACACATGAACAATTCCCACACACACACTTTTAAATCTCTGGCATTTCCCAGTGAACTGGTTCACCACAATGAAAGCAACGTGGAGATGGGGGAAACCCCTGGTGCCGTAAGACAACAACACACACTTACACTTACCTGTCCACGCCAAGAGGAGGCGGGCCCGACCATACACGTACTAAATGTAATATTTTCAGTCCTATGGGTGCAGCAGTCTCCTATAATCACGTACAATGGTGAATACCACAAAGAATCCCGCATCCACTGGAGAAGTGTAATAGCAGTGGATGTCAGCAGTTCCCATACCCAGGAAGCCAAAATCTGTACAAGCAAGTGAAAATCCCGTCTCTAATAAAGAGGAGACCAGCGAATCCTGCCCCCGAAGGGGCTAGCATAAAAAAAAAAAAAAGAAACTGTTCTCAAAGGGACTAGCATAATTAACAACTTTAAAATTTTAGAATTAAAAATAATTAAATGGACAACATATTGTTACATTTCAAAAAAAAAATAAAAAAATTATATAAAATGTTAAAATAATTATTATTAAAGAAAAAAGGGCATAATGATTTTTACACGATGTCAATGTTTAATGTTGATGGGGCCTCCAAATTCCGTTTTGCCCTGGGCCACATGAAGGTATAATGCGCCACTGGTTGGCAACAGCTCTCCCTCAAGCACTAAGGCCCACAATGCTGTCTGGCTCCGGTAGTAATCAGAATCCCAGGAGCTGAGGATTTTACTCACAAATCTATACAGGGCAAGATATATATGTCCCTTTAGCAATTAGAGGGGGGCACAAGAAATAAACAAAATATTTATTATGTATGTCAAACTGTTTACGAGTGTATATATAATTGGCACTCATTTACAGTTAAATTATTTATCTTCTTCCTTATTTGACTTTTAAATGATATTTTTCCATCACTAAAAGAATCTCTTAATTTAATTTCCAATGCAAATCAAGTATTAACCTAAATCAGTATTTCGCCTCCTGTCTTTATTAAAATTTAATTATTTTCTTAATTCAAACAACAATACTGCTCAAGTACTTTCTACAACGAAGAAGAAAGCTAGTTAGTCGGATCCTTGTACACTGGGTGTGAGAAAGTTTTAGATAACCCAGCTGATGTTACTTTACGTCAGTCTTTACTGACGAAAGATTTTTTTTTTTTTTTGCTGAGAAGAGGCTGTGCGAGTGAGGCTGAATCATATGAAATTAGTGACTTATTATTACAGATGACTGTTTAATAGCAAAACTTTTGAGCATAAAGGCAAGTAAGGTTCTCCGAGTTGATGGCATATACCCGATAGTTTTGAGGGAGGCTGCTAGGGAGTATATTGGACTTTTGAGGTTAATTATGAAGGCATCTTTGAATTCTAGGGAGATTCCTTCGGATTGGAGAAGTGCCAACGTATCGCCAATACTTAAAGGCGGTTCTAAGAGTGAAGCTGATTAAAACAGACCTGTTATTCTGACTTCAGTGGTAAGGAAAATATTAGAGTAATTGTTAAGAGTGAATCCAGGGACCTTGAGATATAATATAGCATTTTGAAGGACACGCATCATGGTTTTGTTAAGGGAAAATCAGGTTTAACTAACTTAGTACGCTATTTTGACACACTTACTCATGAGCTGTATGTAGAGAACAATTTCGACATAGTTTATTTGGATCTTAGCAAAGCCTTTGACTCTGCCCCTCATGAGAGGTTACTGTAGAAGCTGGAAGAGGTTGGGATTACTGGAAAGATTCTAAGGTGGATTTGCTGGGTGGGCTCTAGGGCACGAAGTAGAGGACTGTGATTAATTCTTCAGATTGTACGTCAAGAGTGGAGATCCTAAGGATAGGTTCTTGGACCACTGTTTCTCATTTTCATAAATGACATCGACGAACGAATAGAAGGTGTGTTGTCAATTTGCAGACGATGTAAAGATTGGTAGAGTCGTTAATGATCAGTACCAAGCAGCGCTTCTTCAGGATGACTTTAATAGATTTTAGAGATGGTCAGAGAAGTGGCAGTTATGCTTTAATGCAGCTAAATGCAAGGTCTTACACTTGGGGATTAGCAACCCCCAAATAAATTATACGCTTGGTTGAATTAAAAACAGTGGAGGAAGAAAGATCTAGGAGTTACGATAAGAGCAAGATTTAAAGTTTTTTTGAATGGTGTAAAGAGGGCAGACAGGAAAGTCCATGTTGTCCTTTCGATAATTTATCAAACATTATCTTGTAGAGATAGGGAGGTTATAATCTCACTGTATAAGGCAATTGTAAGGCCACATTTGGAATACTGTGTGTTCAAGTATGGAGACCTCATCTGAAAAAAGACTGAGCTCCTTGAAAGGATCCAAAGACGGGAAACTCGAATAGTGAGATCGGCAAGAGGACGAGGAAAGACTCCGATTATTCGGACTACATAGTTTTTGAAAACCAGGCACCTCAGAGGTGACCAGATTGAGGTTATAAGGCTGAGAGAGATTAGTAAACTAAATGAAGGTGGAATTTTCACTGTTATAAAGAATTTCAGAACTAGGGGCCATAAATTAAAATTACAGGGATTGAGGTTTAGATTAGATTGTAGGAAGTTTTCTTTTAGCCAGCGAGTCGTTGATTGCCGGAAAAAGTTGCTCTCGCAGGTAGTTGAGCTGACAGTTTGAATAAATTCAAAGGTCAACTGGATAGTTATGAGGAAGGAAGCATATAATTTGTATCTTTTTTACTGCATTGGCAAAAAAAAAAAAAAAGTCTGTGGCTTCCTTGCACTATATGGATAATACTATTACTATGTATTATTGTAACTCACTATTTCACATTCTTCCCTTCAGAAAGCTGTATTCAGAAAATCAGATACCAATCTAAATCCATCCACATTTTCATTCTGTGAGTTATCAATCATATATTTAAATTTTTCATTAGGCCTGTTTAATTTTTTTGATTCAATACTCTTCAATTCTAATTAAGTGAAAAAAAAAAATCTAAATCTAAAATCTTTCGATTTAACATGTGTGTTGTAACCATATTACCCTGCACATTTTTCCTTCTCCAGTTCCTTAACATTAATCATGTATTATTCACCACAGTTCTATGATTTTACGATAGTTCATGAGCAATAGCATTCCGAAATTGTTAAACCTGATGACTTGCATTTATTGTCTTTTCTGGGGTCTTCAAATCGGTGTATCCATCCTTCCTCCTTTTACAAGAATTTTATTTTTTTTCCTGGACGTTCATATATCACATTATTCCCGGAGGTAACTCTCTGGTAATACTGGGTGGAATTTTTCTAACAATCTGAACTACAGATCATCGGCTGCCTTGATCACTACAACAACCGGAAAGCGTGTGAAGAATTAGTTTTCTTCATCTTATTCTTAATGGACATTACTACTTGGACGACTAATGCAGGATAGGCGTATTGGGATATAGGAATGTTAGTTGTGTAAATAAGTTATTTTTAGGACAGAATTCAACACTTATTTCCTTTTCTTCCGGTACTGGAGATTACATACTCCCGCCCTTTTAATACGACTTTTCTTGAATTCAAAGCATCACTAAACCACACTTCTGCAAACTCAATCATGTCCGTTTTCCGTCCGAAAATTTGCTTATATTTCACCTTTGAATTTATTATCCCCGCCTTACTCATTACATTTCAGCCTGATCAAAATTACTACCTCTGAACGCTCTCATTTCCATTTTGTCGGTATTTTAATGTAACAATTATTCCAACGCTTTAAGGACCACTACAACGAAACTTCTATCTACCTGTTTACCTACGCCTTTCTGGCCTTCAATTCTCTCGCTGACAGTTCTTTGAACTACCGCTATAGATATGCCTAAACAACCCTTAAGTGGCTCTCGTTTTAAGATTATCTAAAAATATAGAATCCGCCGATTCTGTATTTTTATCGGTACTCAAAGGGGTGCACCCGATGTTCAACTATCTTCCCGGCACGCCTCAATCTTTTGTTAGGTGTGTAATTCCTAAAAACTAATGCCATCCGTGCATTTTTATACACCTACACATTGTAAAATATATCACATTATTCCTTATTTATATATAATTTTTTTTGTATAAAATATTTGTAAGGCTATAGAAACGTCTTACAAGGCATTAAGAACTTTGTGTCATGCATTGTATCTTAAATGTGAAGAACGGTAACGTACTTTTACTTTCACTAAAATTTCTTATTATATTAAGCCGTCAATGCACGGTTCAGAAAGTGTGACAAACTTGCTTGAGCGTGTTTGTCACACAGGAAAGTTTGTTAAACTTGTTTGGAAGTATATAAATAGTTACTAGCCTGTAACCACTATTCGAAATGGAAACTTTGCCATTCTCTTAGAATGGCAAAACGTGCCTCCGAATCCATATATTTTGTTCAACTTTAACTGTCGAAGTCTTTTCCCATATGTGGTTTTTAACCGTAGGGACTGCTAACTGTGCCGATATGCATCTACAATGCAAGTGGAAACTTTTTTTTTTTTTTTTTTTTTTTTTTACCCACCCACTCTCCAGCTTACCTTTCATAAAAAAAAGAAGAAAATGGATGGTTTCTTTTTAGAAAAAAAAAAAATTAACAGAACACAGCCACAATGAAACCAGTTAAAACAATATACAGTATAGAAGTCAACCTACATTTTATCATGAAATGTTAACAATCACTGGCTTCATACTAAAGAGTAGGTTTGGAAAGCAATGCAGTATCGAAATATTAAACCTAGAACAGCAGTCATTCGTAAAAATTACGAGTAGCAATAAAATTTTTGGTGAGTCTTTTCTTTTGTCTGATAGCGTTGCCATTCTAGGTCATCCAGCATTTTACCATGCTTGTGTTTACCACTCGTCCTGTCGTCTCTGAGAGTGCATGTGTTTAATGGATCCAGTCGTAAATTTTATAACTGCGATAACGTACTTTTTTGAAACGCATTTATTGCGTGTAATACTTATGAAGTATTCTTCATTGCTTTTTTGAAACTTAGTTCTAAAATCGGTCTACCTGAAAGAGAACAAAGTGCTAATATTTTCTATTACGCTTGGTTGAATGACATAATTATTGTAGACACTGTTGACAGTATTCTTAAGAGAATACCGAACTTTTTTTTTTTTAAATTTTATTATGAACACGAAAATTAAATAATTTGATGGGAATTTGTTTTTCATACTGATATTATTGTAAAATTTCAATTAATTTCTTGGGAGAAAGACATAAGTGAGAATTAACTAATTAAGAGGAAGTCTTGTGTGACCAATTTGATTGGATACTGTGATGTAGTCACAAAGGAACTGGATGCAAAGAATAATTTCGATATCATATATTTGGATCTTAGAAAGGCTTTTGATAGTGTTGCACATGGAAGACTGCTGCACAAATTGGAGCAGTGTGGCATTGGAGGCGAATTGCTGCTGTGGATAAAGAATGGTTGATTGGCAGAAGACAGAGTGGTAATTAATGGGTACTGCTCTACGTGGACTAATGTTATTAGTGGTGTCCCTCAGGGTTCAGTGTTTGGCCCATTGTTGTTTTGTATATTTATCAATGATATTGATGAAGGTATATCAAGCTTAATGACAAAGTTTGCAGATGATACAAAGGTTGGCAGGGTTGTTAATGACACTAATGATAGTACGCTGTTGCAACAGGATCTAGAAAAGTTGAGCAGATGGGCTGAGAGGTGGCAACTGAAGTTTAACATTGACAAATGTAAAGTACTGTATATGGGAAGCAGTAACCTCAGAGTAACGTATCAATTGTGTGATACTACACCGACAATGGTAGAGAACGAAAAGGATCTGGGGGTAATTATGCAGGCAGATATGAAGTTTTCTGAGCAGTGTAGATGATCTGCAAGAGTAGCTCATGGTGTCTTGTCAATGATATACAGGAATGTTTTTTAGCAGGGATAAGGATGTGATTATCCTCTTGTAAAAGTCAATGGTCAGGCCACACCTTGAGTACTGTATACAGGTCTGGAGGCCTCATTTCAAGAAGGATGTAGAGCTGTTGGAATGAGTACAGAGAACGGAAACAAGATTAGTGAATGGAACAATGGGTTGCTCTTACGAAGAAAGGCTTAAGTTTTGCAAATTACAGTGTTTGGAGACTAGGCACCTGCGTGGCGATCTGATTGAGGTGTATAAAGCCTTGAATGATTTGAGCATGCTCAATGCTGATGGGATTCTTCCTCATGCTCAGAGGAAGAATCCCATCAGCATAAGAGAGGGCATAAATTCAAATTGAGGAAAGACAGTTGTAGGACAGATGTGCGGAAATGTTTGCCTTTAGCCAGCGGGTGGTTGATTGCTGGAACAAACTTCCATCTGTCGTAGAAGTTGATAGCTTAAACCGATTCAAGGCAGAACTATATAAATATCTGGAGCAAGTGGATGTGTGTAGGTTTTTTTTTTTTTTTTTTGACTGATGCTATATAAGCCTTCTTTATTGCATCATGTGGCCTTGTTAATGCTGATCTATTACAAAACAGGAATGCACTCTCCTATAATACTTTCCTTATTAAAAAAAAAAATAATAAAAGATTAAACAACTCTGCACTCCATGATGGATCCTTCGCCAATTCCGCGAGGCTGCGAAGACGCTGATAACTGGCGATCGGCTCCATACTTTAAACTTGGCCATGATGTCCACAAGAATTTCGAAAAGTCGTCTGGCTTCTAAATGGTTGGGTTATTGGAATGTTATCTATTAAGTTTTATTTCCATCTTGTTTCAATAAACTCGACCAGTTTTTGCCTTTAAAAAAATTACGTGGAGTGCAATGCTGTTTATTCTTTTATTCAATTAATAAGTTTTATTTATAATTAGTAATTTATTTTAAAAATAAGAGTGGCCGGTGTTATAAATGTTAATTATAAGTCGTTCATAATATAATGTATGAGTTATGCTATCTTATCCAGGCGGTTAATAATAATAATTGAACATAACAGTATTTTGCATCCGTGGGTCATTAATTCTGTAGCATAGTTTATGCATACACATTTTTAAATTTATTTTTTACAAACAAGCATTTTTTTTTTTTTTAGGAGCAAGCAACTAAGGCCATATTGCTCCGGGATATGTGGTGGTCATTCTCTGACCTTTCCGTATTTGGTGGTGACGGGCTCGAACCCCTGTCTAATCAAGAAGCGTATGCTACGCACTGTTGTTGCTCCTTCCCACCTGGCTACGGAGGCGCCACCACAAGCATAATTTGTTTGTGGTTATATGCATACGCGCAGATTAGAGTCAACATTAATCACCAGTTCTCAATTATGAGGAGACCGATGATAACGATAACTTTCAGTGATCTTCGGGATTTTCCTGTTTGGCGGATGAAAATCCAGAGTTTCCATGAGATAAAACCATAACGCCCCGCATGACGGTAGGCCTTTTATTAAATGGAATGGGCAATGACGTCACACAGCATTAAAAATAGAGCTTTTGAGGTTTAAATATTCGACTGTTGCCTTAAATCGTCCACTTTGAACTCCCCCACCCCTTTTTATTTCAAATGGAATGAATTAAAGCAACTTCCAAAAGCGTTTTCTTATCCCCTCAAATTTTTATTTCATTACCTTGTCTCTGATACCGGATGTTGTGTCACGAAACTAACACCTTTTTTCTACACTACACCTTTTTCAAAGAAAAAATTCCTAAGAATATTTTCAATTCCTTTTCTTGCCAGGTGTTCACCGTAGAATTTTTGACATGCAATTTCGAATCACCCTGCGTATTGTAATAATTAAGATAAATATATAAAATCCCCTTTCCTAACGGTAAGTATCATGTATTGTACTGTCGTTCAAAATTTTTAGTTTGGAAATAGCAGCGGAGGTATACGTTGATGAGTTTGGGAACTGGTGATGCACAGAAAACAGTTGAAACACACTAGTACAAAAAATGACTGCCAGAATCTGTTACCGATGTAAATTTCACAATATTCCTTCTATATGACCATCATTAACATCTACAGTGCACTCCATACAGATCACCGATGAAACAATTTATGAAATCGTGTCGCCTCTTTAAAGCCAGTTGAGTCACTGTTGTTGGATTCCCTGTGTGCACTGTAGGTATAACAAGAAATAGGTTGACATTAAACTCGGAGAATGTGGAGGAAACATTTATGGAAAGTGATAGGCAAAGAAATTATCCTGCAAAGAAAATGTTTATTAACCGTCTCCATACTTGTTGGCGAAGCACTATCTTACATGAAGATAACTTTCTCGTTGGCTTTATCTATTACAGAGCAGATATGAATTGGATAGGATAACAAACTGAGATATTGTACAGATTTAAAAAAAAAAAAAAAAAACTGGGGTACGGAGTCAAACTATCTAACAATGAAAATCCAAAGTCAGAATCTTGAATGCATACCTAAAATAGAAATAGTCTAAAATTAACTCTTTATAACATGTACATGCTTTGAGAGATAAGACCTAAATCCCAACATTGTTTTGTTATCACCTTGCCTACATTTTTTAAAACGTTTTAAGTAGATATGGTAACGTGTTTGTACTGTGTTTGTGCAGCAAAACGTATTGAGTAAAGCTTTTTCAGGGCAAAAACACATTCATCACATATTGAGAAACAAAAATAAATTTAATAAACCAAATGTTTTAATATCTATACTGGTATCATCTACTGTTTAGATGATACCTGTACTGGTAGCATCTAAAATATACACTCAACTCTATTTAAGTTAAGAATAGACTCAAGTTTTCTTGTGTGGTAATGGAATTATTGGATGTTTTATGGCAGACATGAAAAGAAAAGCACCAACCATGGTAAAATACCTGCTGGTGTTCCACTGTACACACAGGTGCCCAAGACAGCGGGATGGCTGTGAGAGCGGCTGTTTCTATTTGTTCTTAAAACGATTAAAAGGTAAGATTTAAAGTTACTACCTTGCATATGAATTTAAAAAAAAAAAAGAATATATTAAACTAATATTTTCTTAAAAATGTAGTACTAATTCCTAACATCAGCATACATTCTCAAATGTCTTTCGATAAAGTCAAAATTTCAAAAATATTTTATTAGTAGATATGAGTACTATAAAAATCAAAAATAAGGTTCCAGTTTAACGTTCACCGAATAGTTTATTTATTATGCAAATTTTCTTCCTGGTGACTTGCTTTTTAACCTCTCATTTTATATACCTTCGTTCAAATTCTGTCAAAAGAATCAACGAATAGTAAGGGTGAAAACCGCTTACATCTGGATTTGATCACATACGCCGGAAGTAATAAAAATGCGTATGAAACTTATTCATTACACAACTGGTTTAAATGTTAGTGTTGTTCTTATAAATATCATTAGCCATTTGCACAAACCTAACAATTAATTTCATATTTAAAAATTAACTCAATTAATTTTGGTTAGTGCGATAAACTGGATTCCTGGTTCAGACTTTTCGAGTGATATAATTTATCTTTATAGACGCAAAACTAGAGACTAATATCGTGAAAAACATATATTCAAAATCGGTTTTCATAATGCATCTGTGAGTAAGAAAGGTGAATCTACTTGGGTTGAATGTGATTATAGGAGATAAACTGCAGTCCATGCTTCTGCCGACGTAAAAGTGGTAATATATGATCGCTGTTAGCTAGCAGTGATTTTATGTATGCTTCAGTTAAAAAGATGACAACAAATAAGTTTAGAATATATTTAAAACACCTTATCAGAGTTCTTAAAATATTCATTCAACAAGACAGTCTTGTTTTATACGGTACTGTCGTGCATGACGGATCTAACCTGGAAACGCCCAAGACGGAAGGAAAGGAGCCGCAGTCCAAGAAAACCATCCGGAACTGAACAAAATTTACTCGAAATCTCTTTGATGTGTGTTGCTGTGCTTGATTGCACAGACATTGCTTTTACTATTAATAGTTGTATGTTTGCGTACCAAATAAAAATTCTTAAAAATCGGGCAGGTTTCATCGTTTAAGGTTGTGATGCCGAAAAATGCCAGTGCATATGCAGTGTCACTAATTAAGCAATGATAAAAGGGGGGGGGGAGAAATAGAACAAATTCTTTAAGTGTGACTAGATGTTGTTTGTATATAAAAGGAAGAGGGTCTGTTACGGGTGAACTGCAAAGCAGCGAACCATTCCCTATTATGTATAAAATGATCACGAATACAGTCGAAATTATTTCCATAGTATACCTGAACTTGACTGCTGCAGAATGAGATCAAGGTCTGTGGAAGACCGATTTACGCTCTAGCACGCATGCACGGACTTTGGCACCGTTATTTTTAGGTCCTTACTGTTAACACAACGTGGTTCACCCTAAACTGTTCCTGAAAAATGCCGTATTGAAAAATATTAAAAAAATAATAAAATAAAATAAAGCCTCAGTTAGATGGTTGAGCTGAGCTGAGCTGGCGTTCATGTTCACCACGAAATTATGACAGAACAACCGAATATTGTGGTTGGTGCAGTTGCAGATTATAATACAGAAGGTATTTATATTTTGACATTAAGCAGAATAAATAAACCCGATTCTAATAATTAAAATCTTATATATAAAATATTAAAGATAATAGAAAAAGTAAATCAATCAAATAATACCATTCAGGGATTTAAGAAAAATTATCGCTTTTTACCCACAATCCAGATGACTTCAACTGGGGACAACCACCGACTGAAGGCAAAAAACGACAAGAAGTTCTCTGTTTCTGTAATGATTAATATATGCTAAGTAATTTAAATCTAAACCCAATATAGACCAAATATAGTAATTAAAAATGGTTAAGAAATTTTATTAACAAAAGTAAGAAAATATAAGTAAATTATAAATGTAAGCATATATTAATCATCGTTGACTAGACAGAGAACGTAATTTAATGATTAAAATAAGATTAAATATATAATACATACTACAACATATCTACCGTATCCAGGACATAATGTAGTAACGATAATAGTCGTCAAAATAATGTATGTGATGGATATGGTAAAAATAAATAATTAATTAATTAACCAATCAAATTTAAGTTAACGCAAAGGGAAACATGCAGATAGTAAGAAGAAAAACTAAAGGAGTAGGAATAATAGAACCTGAACTCCATAAAGGTGAAAAATAGTGGTATAGATAAGAAATAGTTTCTCCTACGTCCTCGGATTGCCCTAATAATTTCGGAGAAATAAAAATAGTGTAGGACAGCTTAAAGACATTAAAAAGATAAGTTGTGGCTCTGGTATGCCCGGGATCGCAAAACCGTTCCTATAGTAGGACCCTGAGCCGAATTTGCATGTTACCTCGGCGTGAACTTAAGTAAACTTAAATGAATTTAACTATTCAAAAAAAAAAAAAAAAAAAAAGATACACTGTAATTTGCAAGCCGATGGGTACAAGTTTTCTATTCCGTAAGACGGCACCTCCGTGGGCAGGAGCAGCAGTGCGTAGCACACGTTTCTTGATTAGACCGGGGTTCGAGCCCATCACCACCAAATACGGAGAATGCGGAAAGGTCAGGGAATGACTACGCATATCCCGGAGCAATATGGCCTTAGTTGCTAATGCTCCTAAAAACCAAACAACAACTCCGTAAGATACCAAGAAAGCAAAGTGTATCCTATGTACATATATACATGTCACTAAATATGACAATTATATTGAACCAATGGGTTCAGAAAACAAATTTTTGAAATTAATTATGCTTATCGCTTTCCTGAAGTGGTATTTCAGGTAAGCGATAGGGAAATTATTATTAATCAACTTGTACAATGCAAATATAAGCAATCCTGAGACATTTCTCCAGTTTGTAAGGCCGACTACATTGAAATTAAATGCGTCTCTTTTATTATATACGTTTACGTCTATATTATTATGGAATATTTCTATATGAAGATCCAGGTAATTTGCTATAGTATCAGAACTATTAGTTTTTTCTAATACAAGTTCTTCTGGATATAATTTATTGTAATTCCGGACAAAATGTGGACAGTTAAAAACACATCTACGTATCTGAATATTAGTAGGTTATCTTGGAATGCTCTTTCTGTATAATATAGATAAATGTTTGCGATTATGCTTGATGCTGGACTTTCCATAGGGGTGCCATTCACTTGCAAGTATAGCGATGTTCCGTCATATACATAATTATTAAAGATGCATAAATTTATTAGCCTATCCCAATAGGTTAAATCAACCTTTATAGCATTTGTATTTTCCAAATACAGTTTCTGGAGAACGACTTAAATTATCAAGATTAATGCTAGTAAATAAACTGTTAAAGTCAAATGTTTGTATTTGTTGAATATTGTTATTTTTTATTGCATTTATAATCGTTAAGTTATTACCCACAATTATATTAAATACGTTATTTAATATAATTTTATTAAGTAACTTTTTTATTAAGTATTAAGTATAAATTTTATTAAGTATTAAGTTTCTTGTATTAAGTAATTTTTCTAACGTTTTTCCTGGAATTTTAGCATAACTATCTCTATATGATGTTATGAATCTAAATGTAATAGGTGATTTATGAAATTTGGGTATGCCATATATAAACGGATATTTTAGGTTATTATACTTTAATTTTTTTATGCAATGCAATTAATTTTTTGATTATTATATTAGAGGAAGATGCTATGTATGGCTAGACTGTAGTTAATTTTTAATAATTTCTCTGTAATATGACTTACGTATAATTGCAAGCAGCTTTGTCAACGTGAGTAATTACAAAATGTTCATGTATATCTTTGAGCTGCCTGTTTATTAATTTTGTATTATATAGATTATCCAGTATGAATTTCAATTGATTATATTTGTTAGATATGATATTAAGCATTGTAAATAAACACATGTGGTATGCCTCAACCGGTATGTTATATTTTAATTCTGATCTTATGCAGTATTTTAATAAATCTAGATATAACAATTTTTTAAAAGTAGATGTATTAATATCTAGATTTATTAAAATACTGCATAAGATCAGCATACAAATATAACATACCGGTTGAGGCATACCACATGTGGTTATTTACAATGCTTAATATTATATCTAACAAATATAATCAATTGAAATTCATACCGGATAATCCATATAATACAAAATTCATAAATAGGCAGCTCAAAGATATACATGAACATTTTGTAATTACTCCCGTTGACAAAGCTGCTTGCAATTATATGCAAGTCATATTACATAGAAATTATTATTAAAAATTAACTACAGTCTAGCCATACATATAAAAATACATAGCATCTTCCTCTAATATAATAATCAAAAATTAATTCATTGCATAAAAAATTAAAGTATAATAACCTAAAATATCCGTTTATATATGGGATATCCAAATTTCATAAATCACCTATTGCATTTAGATTCAGAACATCATGTAGAGATAGTTATGCTAAAATTCCAGGAAAAACGTTAGAAAAGTTACTTAAAATTATATTAAACAAAAAAAATAATGTAAATAAAACTATTATAATAAATAATAACTTACCGATTATAAATGCAATAAAAAATAACAATATTCAACAAATACAAACATTTGACTTACTAGCATTAATCTTGATAATTTAAAAGTCGTTCTCCAGAAACTATATTTGGAAAATTAAAATGCTGTAAAGGTTGATTTAACCTATTGGGATACGCTAATAAATTTATGCATCTTTAATAATTATGTATATGATGGAACATCGCTATACTTGCAAGTGAATGGCACCCCTATGGGAAGTTAAGCATAATCGCAAACCTTTATCTATATTATACAGAAAGAGCATTCCAAGATAACCTACTTATATTCAGATACGTAGATGATCTACGTGTGTTTAATTGTCCATATCTTTGTCCAGGATTACAGTAAATTATATCCAGAACTTGTATTAGAAAAAAACTAATAGTTTTGATACTATAGCAAATTACCTGGATCTTCATATAGAAATATTCCATAATAATATAGACGTAAATGTATATAATAAAAGAGACGCATTTAATTTCAATGCAGTCGGCCTTACAAACTGGAGATCTAATATATCAAAATCAGTGCATGCTAATATCATTTTATCCCAATGTCTAAGGATTGCTTTTGTTTGCAATAATAATAAAAAAAAAAAAAAAAAAACTGTTCAGCAAACATAATAATAGCATTGTACAACAAGTTGATTAATAATAATTTCCCCATCGCTTACCTGAAATACCACTTCAGGAAAGCGATAAGCATAATTAATTTCAAAAATTTTTCTGAACCCATTGGTTCAATATAATTGTCATATTTAGTGCCATGTATATATGTACATAGGATACACTTTGCTTTCTTGTTGTCTTACGGCGTAGAAAATTTGTACCCACCGGCTTGCAAATTACAGTGTATCATTTTTTTTTTTTTTTTTACATAGTTAAATTCATTTAAGTTTACTTAAGTTCACGCTGAGGTAACATGCAAATTCATCTCTGGGTCCTACTATAGGAACGGGTTTGCGATCCCGGGCATACCCGAGCCACAACTTATATCTTTTTAATGTCTTTAAGCTGTCCTACACTCTATTTTTATTTCTCCGAAATTATTAGGGCAATCCGAGGACGTAGGAGAAACTATTTCTTATCAATACCACTATTTTTCGCCTTTATGGAGTTCAGGTTCTATTATTCCTACTCCTTTAGTTTTTCTTCTTACTATCTGCATGTTTCCCTTTGCTTTAACTAAATTTGATTGGTTAATTAATTAATTATTTATTTTTACCATATCCATCACATACTACATTATTTTGACGACTATTATCGTTACTACATTATGCCCTGGATACGGTAGATATGTATTATTATTATTAGCCATATAGTACAAGGAAGCCTAAGGCTTATGCTGCACCAACCAAAAAAAAAAAAAAAAAAAAAATGAGAGAGAGAGAGAGAGAGAGAGAGAGAGAGAGAAATAGAAGGGAATCACCAAGAAAGAGAATGATGATATCTAGCTAAGGACCCTGGGTATGCCAAGCCCATACTCACCAGATGTGAGCCCCTTATATATTTAATCTTATTTTAATCATTAAATTACGTTCTCTGTCGGGTCAATGATGATTAATATATGCTTACATTTATAATTTACTTATATTTTCTTACTTTTGATTCTAAAATTTCTTAACCATTTTTAATTGCTATATTTGGTTTAGTTTTGGTTTAGATTTAAATTACTTAGCATATATTGATCATTACAGAAACAGAGAACTTGTTGTTTTTTGCCTTCAGCCTGGGCGGTTGGCCCCAGATGAAGTCATCTGGATTGTGGGTAAAAAGCGGTTTTTTTTTGCGTTTTCTTAAATCCCTGAATGGTATTATTTGATTGATATACTTTTTCTATTATTTTCTATTGTCTTTAATATTTTATACACATTATGGTTGTAATGCATGTTTGTTCTGCAACTGCATCATCATCGGCCATTTTCAATCCACTGCGGGATGAAGGCCTCTGCAACTGTATTGACCCATAAATATTAGTTACAGTTAGTCGTTATAACTATTAACTTTCTTTTTTATTACTGATATATATATATATATATATATATATCCAAAGTATGTAAAATGCGTAATCAATAAACTAAATATAATAAATATACCAAATTTAATTTAATAAATAAATAAACCAACACAGATTCGATTAATGCCATCTTATATGATTTAACATTACATCCGTCTGTATATTATTTTATTATTTAAGATGTTAGTTTTAGTGGTAGGGCCGTTATATTACCGGTTGGTTTCTCGGTATACACTATAACCTGCTAAATTTTGATTATAAATACATCATTAAAACTAACATCTTAAATAATAAAATTATATTTATATATATATACAGTGAAACTTCTCCTAACGGACATCTCTCTACAACGGACATTTTCAAATTCCCCAACTCACCTCCATTGGTTAACGTGTTTTCAGCTTCTGTCTAGCGGATATTCTCTGTAACGGACGCGGACAGGCAATCTGCACTGTTTCGTTTAGATTAGCACTTAATTTGATCTCCCCATAACGAACTGCGGGAGAGCTCACGGCCCTTTTTCTAGGATAATCAACATTAATTGAAATTAGACTCAAGCATTTAGGGCATAAGCCTCAAGCTATGAAGGAGTCTAGACTATGTATAAATATAGTGCAAATGCATCAGAAATACATAGCTATATCTGAATAGATCAGAATATTGGTAAAACGGCATCGTTTTAAGTTATATCTCATATTGTGAATACCTTCACAACGAGTTGCCATGATATTGCACTACTTCGAATAAGTAACGCTTCACCTAAGGAGAAGACTAATGTTACTTATTCTCAGATGGATACCACCACCCAGACGGCACCGTTTCAGAGCTATTTGGCCCTTCTTCGGTGGGTGGGTAGGTACCCAAGTGATGCAACGATGGCAAAACAGTTATGAAGTATAACTCCACAATATGAGAGATGCCTGATGGTGTATCATGTATTTAGACTCAAGCATTTAGGGCATAAGCCTCAAGCTATGAAGGAGTCTAGACTATGTATAAATATAGTGCAAATGCATCAGAAATACATAGCTATATCTGAATAGATCAGAATATTGGTAAAACGGCATCGTTTTAAGTTATATCTCATATTGTGAATACCTTCACAACGAGTTGCCATGATATTGCACTACTTCGAATAAGTAACGCTTCACCTAAGGAGAAGACTAATGTTACTTATTCTCAGATGGATACCACCACCCATTATACATAGTCTAGACTCCTTCATAGCTTGAGGCTTATGCCCTAAATGCTTGAGTCTAAATACATGATACACCATCAGGCATCTCTCATATTGTGGAGTTATACTTCATAACTGTTTTGCCATCGTTGCATCACTCGGGTACCTACCCACCCACCGAAGAAGGGCCAAATAGCTCTGAAACGGTGCCGTCTGGGTGGTGGTATCCATCTGAGAATAAGTAACATTAGTCTTCTCCTTAGGTGAAGCGTTACTTATTCGAAGTAGTGCAATATCATGGCAACTCGTTGTGAAGGTATTCACAATATGAGATATAACTTAAAACGATGCCGTTTTACCAATATTCTGATCTATTCAGATATAGCTATGTATTTCTGATGCATTTGCACTATATTTATACATAGTCTAGACTCCTTCATAGCTTGAGGCTTATGCCCTAAATGCTTGAGTCTAAATACATGATACACCATCAGGCATCTCTCATATTGTGGAGTTATACTTCATAACTGTTTTGCCATCGTTGCATCACTCGGGTACCTACCCACCCACCGAAGAAGGGCCAAATAGCTCTGAAACGGTGCCGTCTGGGTGGTGGTATCCATCTGAGAATAAGTAACATTAGTCTTCTCCTTAGGTGAAGCGTTACTTATTCGAAGTAGTGCAATATCATGGCAACTCGTTGTGAAGGTATTCACAATATGAGATATAACTTAAAACGATGCCGTTTTACCAATATTCTGATCTATTCAGATATAGCTATGTATTTCTGATGCATTTGCACTATATTTATACATAGTCTAGACTCCTTCATAGCTTGAGGCTTATGCCCTAAATGCTTGAGTCTAAATACATGATACACCATCAGGCATCTCTCATATTGTGGAGTTATACTTCATAACTGTTTTGCCATCGTTGCATCACTCGGGTACCTACCCACCCACCGAAGAAGGGCCAAATAGCTCTGAAACGGTGCCGTCTGGGTGGTGGTATCCATCTGAGAATAAGTAACATTAGTCTTCTCCTTAGGTGAAGCGTTACTTATTCGAAGTAGTGCAATATCATGGCAACTCGTTGTGAAGGTATTCACAATATGAGATATAACTTAAAACGATGCCGTTTTACCAATATTCTGATCTATTCAGATATAGCTATGTATTTCTGATGCATTTGCACTAATTGAAATTATAATTTAAAAATATTAATTCGTATTATAATTTATGTAAACAAAGGCGCATTTAAATAGTAAATAATTTTTCTGTTTATACTCCGGGACGACCTTTTCTTCCACGTATTGCCTCAATCGTGTGTTTACAGTATTTTCTATTTCCGATTCTCTGAATTTTATCAAGGTTTACGTCGCGGTTCTAAACCCTTTTTCAAGAATTTTAAGGCACGTGTAAAACTTCTGATGAATTCGGTGTTGTGCAGGGGGGGGGGGGAATTTGGTTCGACTTTTCAGTTTTGTTCAGTGTCGTGTGAAGTGCACCATGTCTTCTCGTAAACATTTTAACTTTAAAAGATCAAGTCGAACTCATTAATGCGTATGATCGGCAAAAAAATAGTGTTCGCACTCTCGCTGCAAAATTCAAAATCGGGAAGATGCAGGTAAGCGACATCATAAAGAAAAAAAAATTAACTGCTCAAACAATTTTGGCAACACGGAAATGATCAGGTTCAAAAATCATTCCCGATAACTGTTGTTCTTCAAATTGACAATGTTACGTATGAGTGGTTTTGTCGGCGCACGTGCTAAAAAAATTCCCATTAATGGGCCTATTATTAGGGAAAAGGCTTTGGAGGTTGCGAAATCTATGGGAGTAAATGAGTTCAAAGCTTCTGTGGGACGGATAGACAAAAAATTCCAAAACTCGGCATAAAATTTCTTGGAAAACCGAAGTGGTGAAGGTGGATCTGTTGATACTGGGGTTGTAACAGAGTGGACCATCAAATTGGAAGATTTATGTCGTGATTTTGAAGCTAAGGATATTTACAACTGTGACGAAACAGGGTTGTTTTTTTAAAGCTCTTCCTGAAAAAATGAGTCTAAAAAACGAAAAGTGCCAGGGCGGAAAAATTTCTAAGCGTTGACTGTAAAATAGAAAATACTGTAAACACACGATTGAGGCAATACGTGTAAAAATTTTTCCACTTAACTTTGTACACAAATTGTAATATTTGTACACAAATTGTGTACAAATATTCTGGGAGACTTTGAACAACCTCTTGTTATAAGAAAACCACAAAATCCTCGTCGTTTCAAGGGCATAAAGTTGAATCTTTTGAATGTTGACTGGAAGTCTAATAAAAAAGCGTGGATGACACGAGATATCATGAGGGAATGGATAAGTCACTTTAACCAAAACATGATTCGTCAAAACAGAAAAATTATTCTTTTTATGGATAATGCTGCATCTCACCCGCACATTGAATTGTCCAACATTCAAATCGTTTTTCTGCCACCAAACACATCTGCAGAGTGTCAGCCCTTGGATCAAGGGATAATAAAAAATTTTAAACTTTACTACAGAAAACGTGTTTTAAGACATCTCATTGCAAACATGAACGATGTAACATGTGCGAGTGACCTTGCAAAGAAACTCAGCATCCTAGATGCGATTCAATGGATTTCCTCTTCAGTAAACGCAATTAGAAAACAAACTGTCGTGAACTGTTTTGTAAAGTCTGGCTTCTCAAACGGAAAAATTGAAGTTGTGACAGCAATGTGGAGCACCAAGAAGAACAAGAACTTCAACATCTATTGATAATGTACGATACTTCAGCTACAAGTGATCCTGGCTACAAAGATATAGATTCGAACCTCCCTACAGAAGATGGTGCTCTAGATATCAACGACATTATCATCGATATTTTTCAAGAAGTTCCTCATGAGGATGAAGAAATGGAAGGAGGTCATTCTGTCGAAGAACATATTAACGACGAACCACCGATGAAAATAGAAGAAGCGCTCATAAAGATCAATCGTTTAAAAATGTTTTTCGCCGCTGAAGAAGATACTGAAGGACTTTCGATGGTTTCTTCACTCCAAACAAATGTTGAAAACAAAATTATCATCCGGAAGAAGGTGCAGAAGAAAATAAGTGATTACTGTATGTATTTTTCTTAAGATAAAGTCATAATATGCATAGCACAATTGTATGTATATTATTTACAACAATATTGTGCAAAATCTGTATATAATTTAATTTTACATTAAACGTTTAACGATTTTTCTTTATCTCTTATGTAATTGTATATTATTTACAAAAATATTGTGCAAAATCTGTATATATTTTAATTTAATTTTACATTAAACGTTTAACGATTTTTATTTTTTTTTTTTTCTCCCTCAGACTTGTTAGCGGACACTTCTCTCTAACGGACAGATTTTCGTTCCCCATGGCTGTCCGTTAAAGGGAAGTTTCACTGTATATCAATAAAATATCCAATAAAAGTGATAAAAATATACACGTAAATTAAAAAATAAAATTACCTTTGAAACAATGAATATAAAATCGATAAAATATTCAAATATATACTAAAATAGAGACGCTTTCAGAGCTGCATATCCCTTTATTAATTCGCCAATGCCATTTCACGACTGTCCTGGAAGGCAGAAATACAACCTCATGACAGCAACGCAGCCGAGTTACACATCATACTCAACAGAAAAAGAAGAAAGGGGAATTAAAAATATATTGTAAAAGAAATCGTAAAATGTATTTGTAATTCTATTATCATCCTTCGGTTTTCGTTAGTTTATTTACAATTTTTAATATTAATGATATGTAACGTTTCCAAACCAAGGCAACACGCAAAAGTTATCAATATATAAAACCGTGACACTCTTTAAAAAAAAAATGTTCACCTTCACTGGTGTGGATAGTACTGTGATAACGTTAGAAGAAAGGTAGCTGGATATATTAAAAAAAAAAAAAACTTTAGCATCCTTTATAGTTAGGCTTTCTTTTATCTTCATGCCTCAGCAGCTGAAAGGTGAACTCAATGAATCATTTGTGGTGTTATATAAAGGTCTGTTTTCTGTATTAGTAGTTATTTTATTTTGACATTCGACTGAGCAAATGATCAGGCTTTAAGATAATATCGAAATGAGGAACGAAGTGAAATTGGGATAAGTTAGTTTTGTTGTAAGAATTAATGAGGAAATTTTCTCAGGTAACTAAAACCTCTCCTGGCCATATTGCTGTGATGAGTAAATATTATTTCTAGTTGTGTACTACTTGTACGTTGCTTAACAACAATGATTATTAATAAAAATAAATAAATATATATATAAAGTCCGGGTTTGATATTCGTCAGTGGCTAAACAGTTACTTTAAAGAAATAACTGTTTGGACACTGACCACTATCGGATCTGGACTTTATTTTTTTTTAAATTATTTACAAGAAATATATGCATACCTCAGTGACCATATGTTTATTTTCGGGGTGCAGTGATGCGGCCAGTGTAGAAAGATGTCAGCTGGTTAGGGGGTTTCTCCAGGACGCCGGAAAAAAGCTGGTGAAAATCGCAGTACAGGCTGTAAGGAAGGAAGATGATATCCCACTTCATCAGTCTTTAAAGTTAAAGTATGCGAGGGGGAGGTGAACCATTCGAGGGGGTCGCATTTACCCTTCAGGCAAATCTACCATAAAATTTGGTGATGTGATTGAACAGAGTCCAGTTATGTCGATTTTTTTTCCATTTAAAACGGTACAGCTTTGAAATACTGCATTTTTCATGTTTACACGGTTTTTTTTTTTTTTTTTTTTTTTGCAGAGTTTAAAGACATTCCGTGGAAATGTTTTGATTTCAACTAATGCACACTTATATAGGCTTACCCAATGAAAATGCAAAATAGTTTTCAATCCAACAAAATTTTATTAAAACACACAGAATTTTAGGAAAACTGTTATAGATTGTGATGAAAGTGTCCAGCTTGTTTCTGTAGCAACTCATTCACCGTTTTTATTGTGTATAATGCAACTGTACGAAAAATATGTTCAGGTGGCGCTTAATCAATGAATGATTATGTTATTTGGCTAAGTCTGGTTGGATATTCATAACCACAGAAAGGAAAAACAGAATGGACTGCTCAAGGTCACTCAGTTCACTCCCACTCTTCCATTGCGTTAGTAGGAAGTGGGAAGCGAAATAAGTGACGTTGAACTACCTGTTAGTTTTCTCCTTAATATAAATGTCTTTTGGCATCAGAGCCTGGACAGTGTATTTCTGCGCTCGAGGCAACTATTTTGAAGTACGCGTGAGGCAGCTATTCAGAAATCTTTTAACTTGGTAACTATTTGCTCATTACGGATCTGGTTAGCATTACAAATATGATTTTAGATGAACCTTATCTTAAGATAATATTCAAAATTAAGCACACGTTCTTTGGAAAAATTCATTATGCTATACTAATAAATGTCTCAAAATACCATTTGTTGTTTTACATTTTGCCATAGCATTATCTCAGTTTTGTCAAAATTCTACTTCACTCCTATTATGACAACTAATAAACCTGAAGAACAGATGGAGGATTTCTAAAGTTGATTGATGTTTATTAATATTTAACGTACAAGTCACAGAAGTCCTTCTACAAATTAGAGTTGTTACTTCCGCGCGCGAGTGATTCTCCAAAAGGAGGGGGGAAAAAAAAAGAAGAAAAAAAAAAAAACAGGAGACCGTGAAGTGCGCTGCATGTGGTGAAAGCGGAAGAGGAAGTAGAGAAACAGTGATAATCGAATACGGTTGATCAGCAACGTAAAACAGGCTAATTCACCCTCGGGCACGAAGTAGTACACAGACAGCGTATTCAATAAGGTTTAAAGAGTTGAAAAACAGCATTTATTGAATCAGAGGACGACATAATTTGAAGCAGATTTTTTATTTTTTTTAGTTTTATTTATTCACTATATGAATGATGGAAACTGCGGGGGTCACCCATATGTTTTTACGTTGCATAAGCCTTTTTAAACTTTTATTTTCAAATGTATATCTCTCACGAAGCTCATCGGGACGACTACTTTTGCCGCTGGCTGATTGGTTCGTTTATTACATACCAAGGAATGAAACAACGTGTTTTCAACCCATTAAACGTTTCATAGACTCTCCCCGTCTTGGTGAGATTCGAACTCTCAACTTTTCCACAGGGTGTGGAAGACAGCAATGGTACTCACTATGCTAACTTAGAAGGCTCTTGCCAATGGTTCGGTTCCTTCCCGCTTGCTGATGAGATGGCAGTACTATTTGAGACTGCTGCCAAAGGGTGTAGCGTCTTCAAATAAATAACAATACTTCTCAATAGGGAAAGTATCATTCATTTGAAGTACAGTAGTGAAATACTAATTCGATCTTCGCTTTAAACAAAACTAAGTCAAACAAAACTACATCAAAATGATGAATGTTTAGCTATCGTTAAAGCCTTCTCCCTCTAATTAATGGCCTCGACGTTGCTTTCGGAAGTGGTTTTGTAAAATTATTCAATTATTTAAGCTGTTCGTATGCGCGAGTAATGCTCGTGAATGAAATTTCTTTCCTCCCCCACAGTTTTTGAACATCGTTCCCACCACAATGATGCTTAGAATTTTCTAAGTAACCGAATTTTAATCTTGCGTAGAAATGCTTTCTATCGTTTCCTTATAAAAGCATAACGCTTTCTTAAATTTAATTTCTGTACTAGAATGTGTCATCACTTAAGTTATTTTGGAAAAAGGGTTGGTAGCCTGTTGTTCTTTGGTAAAGGCATGGCTTTGATCAAGAGGTGTAGTCTCTCTACGCTTGCAAGAATTTTACTTAAGATTTTTTGCCCAAACTGAATTAGTCGGAGGACAGTTTCTTGTCGGTAGCTCGGTTTTTTATCCCTCCAAAA
Source organism: Mastigoproctus giganteus (assembly GCF_048544385.1). Classification (NCBI taxonomy): domain Eukaryota; kingdom Metazoa; phylum Arthropoda; class Arachnida; order Uropygi; family Thelyphonidae; genus Mastigoproctus; species Mastigoproctus giganteus. The sequence continues at coordinate 121,041,196 of NC_143587.1, forward strand.
AAAGGTAAGTCTACCTCTATAGCAAACGAAACGTACAGACATCTGGCGCACTATTGCTTGAGTCACCATGGCTAGAGTATAAACTCTTCAACAGTTTTGAATGACTAAAAGTTAGCAAAATTGGCAGTGGTTAATTTGTGTGCGGATAACAGTTCCGGGTGTGTGTTTGTGTTGTCTTATGTACGGCGGCACCCAAACGCCAGTTCAACTCCGCCGCGGTACACTGCGATGAATACATAGCTCTGTGAGATGGCCAGATACGAGTATGGTGCTATGTCTTCGAAGTGTGTGTCTTGTTTTGTTGTATCTGCCCGAGGGAGCAGCGATCACCAGGATGGCTGCTCCCTAGTACACCGCCGACCGGGCTAGCCGAGTGGGTAAAGTACCTGCCTGGCAACCCAAAGGTCGCGGGTTCGATTCCCGCCTCGGGCTTGGATCAAAGTACTGCAAAAAACCTTGGGAGGTGCAATATGGTCACAGAAGCCGATGCGCCAACAACTACCAAATCAAACCAACCCTAGTACACCTTCACGCCACGAGGAGGCGGGCCACAACAATACGCGTACTTTTAAACTCAAGTAACATTTCCTGAAATTGTCCACGATTGCATAGCGAATTCGTTACTCGCTTGAATAGGTTGCGTGTGTGTGTTAAACGCCAAGGCTGTGGTGCATCAGTATTGCGTCTGTAAATAGCGTATATTCTGTGGTCCAGTTTTCTGCATGAAAGACCCTAGTTTCTGGGATAAAAAAAAAAAAAAAAAAACCCAGCAACTGTCCCCTGAGACCGGCTAACTCAATCACATTGTGAATAGAAGCGCATAAAATTCCTGTCATCATGGATGCCATTCGACTCGTGCCTCTTTCACCCGATGTGTGGAAAACGGTGACTATATCCTCTGTGCTACCACGCGGTCTGGGAGTGGTCGCGATTCAAATCCTATTGATGACTAGAGGAATTTAATGGCTTAATTCGCAGATTTCAAGTGGTGTAAGTTTCCTCCCCGCGAGGCAGTACAATTTTTTTTTTATCCTTAAACCTGCTACAAATATTAACAGCCACGATACGTATACACTATATTGCCGAAAGTAACCGAATACGCACATGTTTCAAAGACCATTTATTGATACTATAATAACGTGTCTCACAGAACCAACTTTTCTTCTTCCTTATTTATTCCTTCAACTTTCGTTTTCTGGAATAATCTTCCTTCATACGTATTTCCCGAATATAATCTACAGAAATTTAAGTCTAATGTCAATAAGTATCTTCTTTCATCTTCTCAGACTTCAACCCATGCACTATACTAACTACTATAGATTCTAATACCTTTCGTGTTTGTGGTTTCAGAAAAAAAAATGACATATTCAAGTTAACCCAACTATTATGTATTAATTTGAATTCTAAGAAACACAAACCATTTGTTCTCGAACATACTGTATTAACTAGTCCATTGAAGTTTTTTTTTTACAGTAGGATACTGTGTAAACAATTTGCAAGTGCTAGACACTCTGGAAATAATGTGTCTAGAGTGTCTAGCACTTGCAAGACACTCTAGACAAGGAAGTGACGCCACGGATTGTTTATGGACTATTTTCCATTAGTCTATATTAGTGCAGTCAGACTTAATTCTCTGAGCAGGACAGCACATGGGGTTTTGTCAATGATATATAGAACCTTTACTAACAGGAATAAGGAGGTGATTATCCCCTTCTTTAAGTCCATGGTAAGGCCGCACCTTGAGTAATGCACACAGATCTGGAGGCCTCGCTCTAGGAAGAATGTAGATCTGCTGGGCCCTCAACCGTCCGCCGGTTGCCTTCAGCCGGCGGATGGTTGATTGTTGAAACAAACATCTGTTGTTTTGGAAGTGGATGGGTTGAATAAATTCAAGGGCGAACTAGACAAATTCTCGGAAGGTACGGATGGGTGAACTGTACTGTTTTGATGCTAATATAAGCTTGTTTTCTTGCATAATTTTCCATCACTACTACTATTAATGCAGTTCTAGTCGCAAAACTTTACTAGACTTTTTCGTGTTAATTTTTCATCACTGATCCCACGTTTGTTGGAAATAAATCAAATTTAGATCACTGTACTTGTACTCCTTATTATATTATTTATATATTATTTTCAAGGGTTTTTAATTAATAAACGTGTTTATTAGGAATATTAAAGCTTATCACAAATGGAATGGAAATAAAACAAATTCGAACATATGACATTATTTCTTAATAATTCAAGAAATAAAGAAGCAAATATTGTATTAGTGTGATTTTTGGACTTTTCACAAGATTGTCAATGTTTGGCGAAATGCTTGCCATTGCTTTTCTAAGTTATGAATATTTTGGAGGTTATTTTCGCTGTACAGCGATTTAGTTTTTGATTTCTTGCATTTCATTTTCTGAAAACAGCGGCTGACATTTAGAGGTATTCTCGATTATAGATTGATCTTTTGATGGGAGATTTCATGAGAAGACATGGTCCCACTTCCGAGTAGTGTAGCTCCCCTTTTTTGGGATCAGAAGCAAATAACATGTTCGGGCCCCTACTTAATTAATGAAAACTACAAAAACAGGAGACAGCCAAAGACGCCGGGGCCCTAAAGGGCCTGGGCCCGGAGGCAATTGCCTTGCCTGCCTACATGGTAGCTACGCCACTGCCACTTCCCAAGTTCAGAGAAATGACAAGAAAAAATGTCTGCCGGAAGCCACGCTAGTCATGGAATATTAATATTTTTATTGCGGAATAAATGAAAAGAAGAATTTTATTCATTAACAGTTTCTGTTTTGGTTCCAGTTTTAAAAGCACGCACAGTCACACTATTATTCCGTATTGGAATGATAGATAGCTGATATATCGTATGAGCAGTTACAGTGGCGTCTTTTTTTTTTTTTTTATGAGAACCCCAAACACGAGAGGTATTATAACCTTATAGTGCTTAGTACCGTGCTTGGGTTGGAGGTTGAGAAGACGAAAGAAGATATTTGTTGATATTGGACTTGAACTTCTGTAGATTGTAATTTTCAGGAATACATATGAAGGAAGGTTGTTCCAGAAAACAGCAGTTGAATGAATAAATGAGGAAGATGAAAAGTTGGTTCTGTGGGTTTGAAGTTGGACAGTAAATGGATGTTGGCTGGTGGCGGCACGTGTTCGGACTGTTTTGAAAGAGAGAGCGGGAATTATAGAAGCCAATTCAGAAGAACAGTGCCCATGGAAGTATCTGTAGAAGAGGCATGCAGCAGAAACAGTGCGTCTATGAGAAAGCGAGTGGAGAGACTCTGTTAGAGATGAATCATTAATTAACCTAACTGCCCTCTTCTGAATGGAATCAAGAAGCCTGAGAGAGGTTTTGGGGGCACCACCCCAGATGTGGGAACAATATTCCATGGCAGGGCGGATTTGCGATTTATAAAGAGTGAGCAGCTGTTTGGGAGAAAAGTAACGCCGAGAGCGAAAGAGAAAACCAAGGTTTTTAGATGCAGAGGAAGCAATATTTGTAATGTGCTTGTGCCAAGAGAGATTAGAAGTCAGGGTAATCCCCAAAAGAGATATATCATTTTGCCTAGAAATCGGAGTGTCACTAAAGATAAGCATAGGAGCAGAAGAATCCTTTTTGCGAGATATAAGACAAGATTGAATTTTAGAAGGGTTGAAATCAACTAAGTTGTATTTGCCCCACTGGAGAATTACCTGAAGATCGGCATTTAAGGAATTGGCAGCAGATTTTCGAGAACTTGAAGCTGATTGAGCTGGACAAGGTTTCTCAAAATGGAAAGTTGAATGCAATGTGCTATCATCGGCAAAACTATGGATAGGATTTCCAGTCAATGGGAGAAGGTCATTGATATACAAGAGGAAAAGAGTGGGGGAAAGAACTGAACCTTGGGGGACACCGGCATTAGTGGAGAAGTTAGAAGACAGAGAGCCATCTACCATCACCCTCAGTGAGCGATCAGAGAGAAAACTGGATAACCAATTACTAAAAACAGTTGGCAAACCATAAGATGGAAGCTTGTTTAGAAGACCTTTATGCCAGACACGATCAAAAGCCTTTGAGATGTCAAGAGCAACTACTTGTGTTTCACTGAACCTTTCCATTGAATTAGTCCATAAATGGGTAACATAAGCCAGAATATCACCAGTGGATCGACACTGACGGAATCCATACTGGCGATCGTTGATCAGACGGAAGGTTTCTAGGTAGTTTAAGAGTTGGCGGTTAATTGATTTCTCCATTACTTTAGAAAGAGTAGAAGTAATTGCAATGGGACGATAATTGGATGGGAGGGATTTGTCACCCTTTTTAGGAACTGGGTGGATATGAGCAAATTTCGAAGCAGAAGAAAAAACACCTTTGGAATAAGAAAGTGAAAAAAGGCGGCAAAGAATAGGAGTAAGTTCAGGAGCACAGGTTTTGAGAACAAGTGGAGAAATACCATCAGGACCTGGAGCTTTCTTAGCATCAAGATTCATCAAAATCCTTCTGATATCCTTTTGACGGAAGACGACAGGAGGCATTGAATGGAGCGTGTTAGGAATGGTGGGAGGTGTTTTACCAAGATCATTAATACATGAGCTCGAAGAAAAATGGGATGCTAGCAGGTCAGCTTTATCCTTGGCTGAAGTGACAACAGAACCATCTGGTTTGGACAGAGGTGGGAGCAGAGATGGGCAAAAGTTGCGGCCAATAGCTTTGGCAAGAGACCAGAATGCTCGGCTACCATTAGGGCAAGAAGCAAGTTTTCTACTCTTAGCCTGTTCAAACTGTAGTTTGGAATGATTAATAACTGCTTTACAATTGTTGCGAGCTTTGGTGTAGGCAGAAAATGAAACTGAAGAATTAGAAACAAGCAAATTACGATATGCAACGTTCTTCTCTTGGACAGCCTTAGCACATTTATTGGAAAACCAAGGTTTAGATAAAGGACGAGATTTTAAAGTGGAGTGTGGGATAAAGGATTCCATTCCTGCAAGAATAATTTCACTGACACGATCTGAGCAAACGTTGACATCAGAAGTTTTGAAACAGTAATCAGACCAAGGAAAAGAAGAAAAGAAGTCACGCAGGTCATCCCATTTTGCATTCTTGTAATGCCAAACAATACGACGTTGGGAATAGCCATGAGATAAAGGTTCCATTGGAGAAGAGACAATCACCAAGTTGTGATCTGAAGTGCCTAAAGGACCTCTCACTTCAACCTTGTACTTAGAAGGGTTGTTTGTGAGAAAAAGATCAAGCGTATTGGCTGTATGATTAGGATTGTCCGGTATTCTTGTAGGTAAATGAACAATCTGTGCTAGGTCATTAGTAATTGCAAAAGCCTCAGCATCTCGACCTGCTGGGTCGGTGTGACTAGAAAACGGAAGCCAGCTGGAGTTGTGAACGTTAAAATCACCAAGGAAAATTACCTCACTGTTAGGAAAGTTGGACTGGAGAAAGTCAAGTTGCAAAGAGAGGAAGTCAAAGAGCTCCAAGTGATTGGTGGAGTTGGGAGAACGGTAGAGACAACAGATGAATTTTACACAATGAGGTAGAGAGATTTTAAGCCAGAGAAGATCAAAGAGAGGAGATTCCAAATTGTCAAGTCTCTGACAGGGAATATCAGAACGGACATATGCACAAGTACCACCTTTGAGGCGAAAGGAATCATACAGCAAATAATTTGGACATCTGAGATGAGCAGTAGTTGAATCAACTGATAACTGAGATTCAGTCAGAAAAAGTACATGGGGTTTGAAAGACTGCAAGTGGAAATGGACATCGTTGAGATTAGAATTGAGACCACGTATATTTGTGAAATGAATTAGGAAGTCCTTGGGAGGTTTAGATCTTTTCGCAGATAAGCTTGCTCTATTATTTTGACAATTCATGGTGTATTCAATAGTAAGAAAAAGTGGGTGGGACGTGCTGTATGAAGTAATGAAATTTTTGGATATGGCGTACATGTGGTAAGAATATACCCAGATCCTTGACATAACGTGGCCTCTTTTTTTTGTTTGTTTGTTTGTAGGATGTCCGCTCGATAGTTACTATCAATTGACCACAGATCGAAGTCAGCCTGTGTATTATTCAGTCTCCTTAGCACTGCGTTTGAAAAGTTTCTCTTGAAGAGGTTTAACGCGTTGTGTTTTTGAACACAGTGTCAGTATCCTCCTAAGTTGTGTGGAATCACAGAACTTAGGGGGGTATACTGACACTTTTCTACCTCGCTGCGTTAAGATGTGTTTGAGATGATCATAGGGGTAGAGAGGTTGAGGAATCTTTTGATTTCAAAGTTCTCAATTCTATTCTTCGTGGTTATGGCAAAGTACAGTTTTAGCTTTAATGTATGGTACTACCTGTTGGTCCACTTAAGCATCCAGAACTGTATAGCACAGTACGAATCCCAATTGGGATTTTATGTACCTCATTTTGGTGTCTTTTTTCATGTATTTTTCAAAAGTCCATCTCGATGCGCCAAAATACTCTTGTTGCTCTGGATTTTACATACTGAGCATGATCCATGAATTCTAAAGGGCACCCACGAATTTGATCTTGTTTCGCTTATGAAAGATATGATTTTTAAAGTTAAGCATTTCTGTTTCCTTTTACGTAATTCTTTCCTAAGGATTAACTATTCAAACTCGACCTAACTGAATAATATTAACCATAAAACATTGCATTATTTCTGCTATGTGCTGGATGTTCGCGGTAGTACAGCGGTTGTAATCACCGTCCAACCCACATCGAGTAGAAAAAAAAAGTTTGAATTCTGTCAATGATGCGACGAAATTTTAGGGGATTGTTTTTTTACAATGTAACCGAGTTAGTCGATCTTAGGGGAGAGTTAAATGGGTTTTTTCCCCTCTTGGAAACTCGGGTTATTGGTGAAGCAAACAGGCTGATCGGCCACAAAATATACACGCAGTTTACAGACACTATTGATGCTTCAGGGTCTTAGTTGCTTTGGCGTTTACACACACACACACACACACACACACAATTTTGAAGTCTGCTTGGTTTATATTAAACAAGAAATTTTGTTGGTTTTAGAGATTGTCTAATTAATCAGCCTTATTAATAAATCAGCATTCAGTTCAAAGACTTTGTTTTATTTACTAACACTAAATAAGATTCACGCAGTGTCTTCGGTTTCTTTTCATTTTTAGCACTGATTGGGAAATAAGTCTCCAGGGGGGGGGTCTCCGCTTCGGTTCATTCTAGCGAAACAGTTTTCTTTCAAAATCTATGGAATGATAACATTACCACGCGTTAGGAAGATTCCTCAATAGTTCAGAAACAAGTTCCTTATTACGATTGATTCTATAGTGTCTCTGATGCTCCTTTCTGGCGTGAGTGACCAAAGGAAATAGAAAAGAGCCCAATTGGCTCTTTCTGCTGCTTTAAACTTCAATTATCTCATTAATTCTAACTTACATAGAATGAATTCATGGTGACTCATCTCTGCTGCAACTCAGGAATTTCATGGCTTCAAGACTTCCATTAGCATTTATACTATTAGCATTGGCTTCTATGCTATTAGGATATTAAATGGCATTTCGTTACTAATTATCACTGATAGAAACACCTCGCTGCCAGCGAGAGTTTTTCTCGTCGAATTTTACGTCCTGCATCAGTTCAGTGACTTATGCGCTCAGTTTCCGCCTTCTATACTAGAAAGCTTGGCAAACAAGACCGTAGGCAACCGCGCTCACAACTGCAATTTTCCTCCTTTCTACATTGTGACCGCACTTCGATAAAGTTCTGTTGCGACCGCCGCAAGCGGTTTGTTAGGTGTGCATGCACATCGGGCCAACAGACAAGGGAGGCCAAATTGAGCGGATCTCGCAGCCGAATTCCGTACCAAAACAGAGCCTCCATTCAATAAAACCTAGTTAATTTAGCGATTGCACTGAAATAAAATAATAATGAGGATAAGACGGGTAAAAACTTTTTATAATTAGCAAATTTGGGGAGAATTCTTCGCCTGTGATGAACTTGTACATCACACCCTGACCTTTTTTCGAAGATGTGCGTGAGGTGGTTCACCTCCTAGTTAAATAGCCCCTGCTTCTTCATTAACTGCCATAGTAGGTAGCACAATTGATAGGATAGCCGTCCTTTCCAAACCGGGTGGAAAAGACCCGACTTAGAATCCCATCGATGACGGGAGGAATTTTTATGGTCCTTATTCACAATGTCGGCTGAGTTATTCGGTCTCAGGCGAGGGTAGCATCGATTTTTCTCCCGGAAACTCGGTTTTTTTGTACCGAAAATGGACCCTAAAACACAATTTGCAGACAGTATATATGGAGCAATATGGCCTCAGTCGCTGATGCTCCTAAAACCCTACTACAACAAAAACCTTCATTAATCCTGAATAAAAACACTTCGCACAAGATGTTCGTATAATACGTGTTCACCACAGAAGTCTCTTCAAAAGTTATTCTACTTTGGCGGTTTTGTTTTTGAAAATGTCATTTCATTTACTTGCTATCTGTGGAATAGTTTATTGAAATTGTACGATATTAAATGTGATATCTTGAACTGCTGTCAAAGCAATGCTAATTATGTCAAGGATTGCTTCAATATTACGATTCACCAAAACCCTCCAACCAACTTTTTTTATTTTTGGTGGGAGATTGAAGGTCGCGAAGTTTTCTTTCGCACGTCGATAGCCACAAGTGTTGCAGCTATTCTGACTGAATGTTTTATGCCAGGTTAGCTGGAATCCGAGAACTTCGTTTATTTTTGCATCCTCCAGTCTGTATAAAATAGGTCAAGGGAGTATTGTTTTAAGTTACTAATCTGTTTAGTTTACCACCTTAACTAACCACCAACTTAAATGTCGGAAGTTTGTCTTGAGAGAGTAAGGGAAACGCAAATACTATTATATAAAGGGGTTTTCATTCTTTAAACATAAGCATATTGATGATAAAATTTACTGGAAGCTGGACACGTTTCAAAAAAAAAAAAAAAAATCAAGTTTAAGAACGGTCGGAAGGAGCGACTACAGCAAAAAAGCGTAACTATGTAGAAGCAAAGAAAGTGATGAACATCATGAACAAGTCAGTCAAATACGTATGCCACGCCAGGTTACTTTATATCGAGTGCATTTCTACAGTCAAAATGCAGCATTGAAGATACCCTATGAAAATAATATAAGTAGAACAATGTGGGACGTGAAAAAAAAGTCACATTAGGGCAATCTGATAATTAACTCGTCTGCCCGTGGTGTATGTAATATGTTCATAAATTTTAATAAATTCTTTATTATTGCTGATAAGTACAGAACATGTAATAGAGACAATAATTCTCATCACGGCGACATGGCCAGGAGTTTTACATTATAAATGAGGTTAATTGGCAAAAAAAAAAAAAAAAAAAAAAAAAATACCGTTACATGGAAATTATTAGTTACACAAAATTAAACATCTAAAAATGAAATTATAATAATGAAAATATGAGGACTTGAACGTCATATGGAGGAAATTATCCCAGTTCCACCGATGTAATCCACTCGAGGAGCATGTGACGGTATTTGTAGTCTGTAGCCAATTTCTGAAGGTCGACTCCAAGACGGAGCAGTGCCTGAATTTTGGGGAGTGCCTGGGCAGGTAGGAACAGACTACAGTTTCAGCCGGTTGTATTTGAGGGTTAGTGTGGGCTCTGACCTCAAGGATGGCGGAGGATTGTGCCACTGACAGAAATCCCAGATGTTTGGGGCGTTTATCACTCCTGTGTACATTTTTACGGAAGTCATTAAACGCCTGCTGTCAATTAACCTCGGAAGCCTGGGTACATTTAGCTGCTCAGCAATGTCAGTTGTTCTCCGTTGGAGGGGGTCGGCGATGCTTATTTGTGGCCCATTTCAGGGTCCAGTATTCACACGAGAACACCGGTTTTTGAAGTGAGGGCGACGCAGATGCCCAAATCTCAGCAGCGTATAATATAGCCGGATAAACACTGGTTTGAAGATATCTGGTAGTGGTTGCGGCATCGTTGCAATGAAGTAATAGAGGTTCTCTGGTCAATTTGCTTGTTTTTATGGACAAAAAACCCGAGTTTGCGGGAGGAAAATATCTTGCTATCCACCCCTGAGACTGACTTACTCAGTCACGGAGTGAGGAAAAGCCCATAAAATTCCTCGTGTCATTGACAGGATTTGAATTCTAGCCTTTTCCATCCGGTGTGGAGAAGACTGATTATAAATTTATAACTACTGTGCTACCGTGCAGACAATGTAGAGCGTAATGTAGACATGTATACTGTTATGTACGGAGACTCCGAAACGTTAGTTCAACCCTACCCTGTACTTCGTGAAAGGCCAGAAATGTGTGTATTGTTATGTTTGTGCAGTGTCTGTGTTGTTCGTTTGTTTCTGGCTACATAGTCACCAAAAGGCGATTTCCGGGCCTACCCAATGTCCTTCTACACCACGGGGAGGTAGCCACAACTAAGTGTCCCTAACTACTACAAACTGTCGTCCTAAAAAAAGGACGGAATCTGAACCCACTGGAGGAAGTGCTATACCAATGGGTGCCAACAAATCCCGTCCCCATAGCTGCTCAAACTGCGGTTACCAGCAGAATAAAAAAAAAAAAAAAAAAAAAACAGGTCCCGCAGCACAACCTGAGTACTAGAAATAAAAAAATAATAATAAAATAAAAACAGGGTTTACGTTAGTATTAAGTACTTAAATATGTTTTCTTTTGCTGAAAACATCTGAAGAAAATTGTTGAAGCGCACCAAAGTTTCTTGAATTTAAGTTGATTAGTTACATTCCCTTCTTGAAGTGAAGGGATCAAGTTCCTGAGGTTAGATCTTTGCTCCCCGTTATATGGGGAGAAAAGAAGTATGTGAAGCCATGTGTCTTCAGCACCGCACAAATAAAATGGAATGCGTAACATACAGAAAACTGGATGGTAGACGAGTCATTTGATGATGCATCTCGTGAGGGACGCCCGACTTGATTACGATGAACTGAAGGTCGTCGTTAGTCGGATTAACACCAAATGTGACTTGAACAAAAATTCAACGTGAGAGATGAAGCCATTCATTTGTATTTACAGGACCTTGATTCAACAAACTTACATCCGATAACCGCCTCCAAACTATTAATTTGCTTTCGCGTCACAATGATACGTCATTTTTGGACCTGCTGTTGACGTGCTACGAAAGATGACTAATCCACAATAACACCAAACGATCACATCTTTGATTATAATCCAGCGAACTTGTACTGGATTATAACTAAATTATAACTGGCGTTTGGTGAAACACAGATGATAACATCCATTTCGATCTTTTTTTTCCGAATAGTGTTTTCGTTTATTTTTTTTGTGTGTTTTAATTTTATTGTAACAATCCGTACGAACTTTATTCTAACTATTATTGAAATATCTAAATATTATGGTACAGTTGAATGTGATGAATTGATGCATACTTTTCTTTCAGTCGTCTTCAAGTAAGAAATACAACCGAGCGTTATGCTTGGATGCCTGCAATTTGCTTGTCTAGATAAGGAGTACTATTTATGATCAGCTGCTCACATTCCAATGAAGTGGAATAAATTCTTAAAATGGCCTCAGGAATTCACTATTCCCTATGTTTACACGGTGACGTATCTTCGAAATTGTTCTTCATGCACCATGTAATGCAGGCGATCAACAGGTAAAATTTGAAGAAAATGTAGCTGTACGGGTGTGATTTGTGTACAGGTTGTTTGCACCGATTGACATTTGACAGAGAAATGTTGGCTGTTTAGGCCTAAAAGGGTGCTGAATATAGTTAAGTTTGGTTACTCCCCCGGAAAAAAAATATTCGCCTCAGTCAGTGCCTGTACAAAGAGCCGTTACTGTTTTTCGTAAAATGTTTAAAATCTTTGAAGTTGAAGACCCTGCTACCATAGCTTTATTTCTAGATGAGGGGGAATAATGTTTAAAAAATATTCCCCTCCCACCACTTTCCGTCCCAGAGTAATTTATACCTCTATATAAAACTGTAAACAATTCAAGGATAAAAACACTTAACAGATATTTATTTAAAGTATACCCAGTAAAATAAAATAAAATAAAATATTTCCAGAAGCTTTCGGAACTCGTGTCCCTTTCTCAACTGACAGAATTTTTTTTTTTTGAATACATTACAAGCAAAGTGTGGCACGTTACTCATTCGTCATTGTTGTAGCACGGACGTGTGCTGCCTTGCGCCAGTGATCATCCATCAATAAAACGGTTGTCTCCAGGATTGGATGTATACGCATGCCTTTCTGGCGATTTAATGCCTTAGGGTTGTTCATTATGTTTAGTGACTCTAGCCATAGGCGGTGGCGAAAGTGTCGCGCGTGGTCCACTATCTCAAAGTCGCGCTTGGGGTCAAGATCGTGGTTGGTAGCCCAAAAATGTTCTGCAAGCGCGGACTGGTCAGTTTCGGCAAGCCGGATTGCTCTGTCGTGTTCCGTGAGGCGATCCTGGAGACGTCTCGATGTCTCACCTACGTAGCAACTGTTACAGGCCCTACAGGTGATACGGTACACTACATTGCTGCGTAAGACAGGTGTGACAGGGGTCTTCACACTGGAGACAAGTGAACGTAGGTTCCTACCTGGTAATTGTACACATTTTATGTTGTAACTTCTCAGGATCTTCGAGATACGTCCTGACACTCCTGGATAGTACGGAATGTAGGCGGATGATATGCCGACTTGCTTCGGAGGTCTTGGGTTGGAAGTAAGTTCTTGTGCCTGTAACAAGCATCTGTTTAGTACATGGGATGGATAACCGCATCTGGTTAAGTCCGCCTTCACACGGGAGATCTCGTTACGTCTAATTGTGTCGGTGCTGGAATGGCTCCAGGCCCTGGAGAACAGGGTGCGGGCAGTGCTATTGAGATGGCTTGGAGCGTGGCCGGACCCGTAGTTGGTGAATTGACCGCACCACATGGGTTTGCGGTATACTGAGGTCTCTAGATGTGGGCCTACGCGATGCACTAGCACGTCCAGAAACGGGAGCGAACCGTCCACCTCTGATTCTACGGTAAACTTGATGAAATTGGATAGAGAGTTGAGGTATTCTAGTAGTACCGTTTCAGAACCACGTGGTATTATGGTAAAAATATCGTCGACATATCTACACCACGTTGTAATAGGTGTAGGTGGGTTCTGGTGTATCTGCTTCTCCAGATCTTCCATGGCGATGTTAGCTACTACGGAACTGACAGGGGCACCCATAGCAGTGCCATGTACTTGTTTGTAGAGTGAGTCTTCAAAGGTGAAGATGCTGCTAGAGAGGCATAGGTTGAGGGCGGTACAGATGTCATCAGTGGATAGTGACGTCCTGCGCCAGAAGGCTCCTTGAGAGTGACTTAAGCCTCCAATCCAGGACGTCACTATCCACTGATGACATCTGTACCGCCCTCAACCTATGCCTCTCTAGCAGCATCTTCACCTTTGAAGACTCACTCTACAAACAAGTACATGGCACTGCTATGGGTGCCCCTGTCAGTTCCGTAGTAGCTAACATCGCCATGGAAGATCTGGAGAAGCAGATACACCAGAACCCACCTACACCTATTACAACGTGGTGTAGATATGTCGACGATATTTTTACCATAATACCACGTGGTTCTGAAACGGTACTACTAGAATACCTCAACTCTCTATCCAATTTCATCAAGTTTACCGTAGAATCAGAGGTGGACGGTTCGCTCCCGTTTCTGGACGTGCTAGTGCATCGCGTAGGCCCACATCTAGAGACCTCAGTATACCGCAAACCCATGTGGTGCGGTCAATTCACCAACTACGGGTCCGGCCACGCTCCAAGCCATCTCAATAGCACTGCCCGCACCCTGTTCTCCAGGGCCTGGAGCCATTCCAGCACCGACACAATTAGACGTAACGAGATCTCCCGTGTGAAGGCGGACTTAACCAGATGCGGTTATCCATCCCATGTACTAAACAGATGCTTGTTACAGGCACAAGAACTTACTTCCAACCCAAGACCTCCGAAGCAAGTCGGCATATCATCCGCCTACATTCCGTACTATCCAGGAGTGTCAGGACGTATCTCGAAGATCCTGAGAAGTTACAACATAAAATGTGTACAATTACCAGGTAGGAACCTACGTTCACTTGTCTCCAGTGTGAAGACCCCTGTCACACCTGTCTTACGCAGCAATGTAGTGTACCGTATCACCTGTAGGGCCTGTAACAGTTGCTACGTAGGTGAGACATCGAGACGTCTCCAGGATCGCCTCACGGAACACGACAGAGCAATCCGGCTTGCCGAAACTGACCAGTCCGCGCTTGCAGAACATTTTTGGGCTACCAACCACGATCTTGACCCCAAGCGCGACTTTGAGATAGTGGACCACGCGCGACACTTTCGCCACCGCCTATGGCTAGAGTCACTAAACATAATGAACAACCCTAAGGCATTAAATCGCCAGAAAGGCATGCGTATACATCCAATCCTGGAGACAACCGTTTTATTGATGGATGATCACTGGCGCAAGGCAGCACACGTCCGTGCTACAACAATGACGAATGAGTAACGTGCCACACTTTGCTTGTAATGTATTCAAAAAAAAAAAATTCTGTCAGTTGAGAAAGGGACACGAGTTCCGAAAGCTTCTGGAAATATTTTATTTTATTTTATTTTACTGGGTATACTTTAAATAAATATCTGTTAAACTATGGACCCCAGTACTCCAGGCCCATTTGTCACTATAAAAACACTTATTACTCGACCATGAAACAATCATGCACGGATTATTCTTATATCGAGAAGGTTATGGCGAAATTGAGAATTATCATCTCAAACAATGACAAAGTATGCACGTACGTTTGTAAAATTTACGTTAACTATACAAATCAGATATATTTTACTGAAATGTGAAACACAAGTTCCGTTTGAAGATATGAATTTATTTTTTTTTTTTTCCCTCTGGAGTGGGGTATGGGTAAAGTGACCAGACGTCTCGGATTATGCGGGACGGTCCCGGATTTCAGTCGTTTGCCCCGCATTGCAAACTGTCCAGGAAAATGTCCGGATTGGTTGTAGCCTCCATGGTTTGCAAATGATTTGCAGTGTTTGCCGGGAACCAATGGTACAACGGAGAGAATTTTTTCGGTAGTAACTAAGCTGTGGACGTCAACAAAAACACAACTGACCGTAGAAACGCTGAAAGAAATATTACAAGTTATTATTATTATCATTAGCCATATGGTGCAAGGAAGCCTGAGGCTTTTTCTGCACCAGCCAGAAAAAAAAAAATAATAATAAATTCTAATTTACCCAGAGAGAGAGAGAGAAGTAGAAGGAAATCACCAAGGAAGAGAAGAATGATGATATCCAGCTCAGGATCCTGGGTGTGCCAAGCCCATGCCCACCAGATGTGAGCCCCTGGGGTGCAATTTTGCTAATTCCTGTGAAGAATTTTAAGAAGAAATAGCAAATAATGAAGAATTAAGAAAAATTCAAATATCCTTGTAAACAATACAAGGATAAAAACACTTATTACTCGACCATGAAACAATCATGCACGGATTATTCTTATATCGAGAAGGTTATGGGGAAATTGAGAATTATCATCTCAACCAATGACAAAATATGCACGTAGGTTTGTAAAATTTATGTTAACTATACAAATCAAATATATTTTACTGAAATATGAAACACAACTGACCCTAGAAACGCTGAAAGAAATATTACAAGTTTAGTGCAATTTTGCTAATTCCTGTGAAGAATTTTAAGAAGAAATAGCAAATAATGAAGAATTAAGAAAAATTCACTCAGCAGAAAAATATATTTAATTATATTTAATTTCTCTTGTTTTTGTTAAAAGATTTATTATTTCTCAGAAAAAACAACCGTTTTTTTCACTAAACGAAAATCGATTAAAAACATGACCCCTCTAATAAGTGTTTTTTTTTCCTTCTAATTACAGCTATTTTTCTCAGTTCATATCCTTCACGCAACCCTCTGTTCGTTATGTAGCGTAACGCAAGGGATGCCGTATACTGAATTTCAGCCTTTCTGTGAAAAAAATAAAATAAAATAAACAAAAATAAATAAATATATATATATATATTTTTTTTTTTAAGTTTGATATTTTATAAGTTTAGTTCAAAGAAGTCAATATATTTAACTTATATTTTGTATGTGAATATTTTTTTTATATATAAAAATTTTTAAAAATGTGTATATTGTTTCTATGGGGTTGACCCCCCCCCCCCCCCCTAGATGTCCCGCATTTGAATGCTAAGGGTCTCACTACTTTATGTATGGCTGATCAATTTTGCAGGTTGATCTCTATTTTAAGTCACGTCAATGGTACCGCTGCACCTGCTTCGTGAAACAGAATTTATACCGTGTAAATTTATTTTATATATTAAAAAAAAAAAAAAAAAACATTTTTAGTTGTACTGCCTTATTTCTTTACTGTCTTTAAGACATTTGAGTTTTTTTAATACGGAGCTTAAAATCATATTTTAGCTTCATATGGGGTAAAGTAAATTCAACAAGTAATTTACCTTGTTGAATTACTTTGGAATCCCGGACGTCACATTTCATTTCATGCAAACGTTTATTTTGACAAGGGGATCTTTCGGAATAAATTCCAGCCTTGCAACTAAATGCAAGCATCTCTCCCGTAGCATCCTTCTCAGATTCATTACTCACTCCCTCCAAGATCCACGGTCATCAGTTTGCTTGTTACCACTAACTTAGTCCTGACTGCCTTTGAAAACAACAATTGAGCTCACCATTCCTTAAGAAATGTATTGACTGCTTTCGATCCTGTGAAAATATTTGCATTGGTCAAATTATTAAAATTCCATTACCACATTAAGAGTTTGTTTCAGTTCCTCATACATTTTCTTAAGAGCAGACTAGTCCAGCTTCTCTTTTGTAACGGCATTCAAATCAACCCAACCTCAATTGATGTCTCACAGGGTGGCGAGAGCATTAAGGCCGATTCGCACTGTAGGTAACGTCACTGATAAATCGCAGTTACTTGAAAATACGCTGTGTTTGAATGCGCGCAGTCAATCCTCAGTCAGTGCCTGTACAAAGAGCCGTTACTGTTTTTCGTAAAATGTTTGAAAACTTTCAAATTTAAGACCTTGTTGCCATAGATTTATTTTTAGATGAGGGGAAGAATGTTTTAGAAATGAATCCGTCAAAAGAAAGCATTCTATTTGGGTTCATCTCAAACTTATTATCATCGTGCACATTGCATATTACTGTATATTGTTAATTTTCATGTACTAATTCAGTTAGTTCTTCGTCCATTTGCAGCAATATTTCAAAACTGACTCCAGAAATAGTATTTACAGTCAAGCATCATCCACATGCAGGCAAGGACACATCAAAAAGCCCCCAGTCAACTGACTGTGCAGGTCGGCTATAATGCGAACACACGCCTTTGTTTACTCAGGAGAATGTTTGACAATGCGAACCGTCCCTTATAGAGACTAATTATGTTGGATGAGAACATGTCTTGAGACATACTAAATTGTTGACAGTGGCCCGGAGCAGAAATCTCTTGCGACTTTGTTCTCTGTCCTCCTAGTTTGAGCAGCTAATAATATTGAAATCAGTATTCGATGCCCTCCATATTAGAGCTATATTAAAAACTCTTCTGGTTCGGTCGTTCGATACAGATCGCAACAAGTTCGTCAAGGATAAAGTCAAGGCAATGGATCTTACATTTTATTTTTTCTCGTCCAAATCAGTTTATGAAAATAACCAGAATTTAGTGTTAATTTTTAAATACGAAATTAAAGTAATTTATGACTTTGCACAGAAAACTAAAGTAAAAAAAGTAAAGTGCAGCCATTATCAACCCACTGCAGGATGGAAGCCTCCTCAACAATTCATGTTAAGGGAAATGGACCATAATCTGCCACGCTGGTCCAGTGCGGGTTGGCAGATCGACCGTATTCTTCAGCAGTCAGGGGCTTGAACCCTGGTCTACTCAAAGAGCGTGTGCTACTGCATTCCCGCTCCTGCCCACTCGGCTACGCAGTAAATCAGAATATTATAAGTAAGCTGATAATAGTCAAACCAGTAGTGTAATGGATTAGTTACATATGTATTTTTATTACTTCGGTATAGGTGATCAAATCCAGACTTTTTTTTTTTTTTCATTATTTTCTAACTATTCCTTGATTATTTTCACAGAAATACGGTACTAGAAAGGAACTTTCTGAAGTGTGGAATGAACATGAATCTGTACAAACTGTTCAAACCAGGTCTGGAGAAAATAATCTTGAATTATGTAGTGAAAACAAAACTCATCGAAGAAATATTTAGTTATCTTTGGGTTCCAGGAAGTTTATCAGTAGCTGCCAATTTTTTTTTATTTTGGTATCGCTCAGCTAATTTCAGATAACCTCCTCTGATTTTCGATAGTTGAATTTTATTTTTTTTTGGGGATAAAGACTTCCAAACATTACGAAAACTACTGTTTGTTTTTACCGAAAAGTAGCTCAAGTTTGGAAAATGATTCTTCACTATGATGCGCAGTTCAGTTTATCAGATGATGATTCAAGATACGATGATGACAAAGTTTATTTAATCGATCAACATTTGTTTTACATACACGAAAAACTTATACTCGAATATCGAGTATTTGAAACTTTACCAAACACTCTTCTCCTCAGAGAAATCTCAAAGATTATCACCCAGTGTTCTGATAATAGTGTATTTTATATAGCTTTCTGTCTCAAATATGAAAAATGCATCTGATTGTCAACTGCAACTAATATAGATTGGGTAAATAGCATACATAAAGTTGGAAATACATGCAGTGCTCCACGTAACGTTTATGTACCCTATCCAAGTATCCTCGGTACTGTCATAATTATAATCTGTATGTTGACCTCACCACTGCCGGCCATTAAACGCATACACGGTCATCCCCTTAACTCGACTTACCTGTAATCAGCACCGCTTTATTATGAGGTCGTATCCGTTTCCTTGGTAACCAGTAACGTAGAACTCTAGACAGTCTTAGGGTCACACATAGTCCGATGTAGATCGTAACTAGCACTAGTGCAAAGTCCGTAGATCGTGGGAACGCCTTCGAAACAAACCCTAGAAGAACGGCAGCTAGAACGAAGCGCACTGAAGAATCCATGCTGACTTGGCCAGCGTGCTATGAACTGTAGATAAAGAGGAATGCGTTACTCTCTTATACTATGTCGATGAGGTTGGACAGGTTCGTCGTTCAGTGCGCAACCTCCCTGCGCTCCGGTAATCTGGGTAGGGACAGCGAGTGTTTACGGATCTTGCAGGTCACGTGGTTATATTCTCTTATAAAGTTTCTTTGCCAGTAGTCTTAACATTATAGTCGCAGGAAGTTTATTAAATTGTTTATCTTCCTCACAACATGCATGGGACGTTTCTTATTCTTTGTATTAAAATTGCTAAATTTAATGGTGAATTATAAAATGTAAATTTGATTGATTATAAAGGAGCCGAAGAATTTTTGCTAAATTTCTTATTCTGGAAGAAAGTGCTGTTAATAGATTGATACTCTTATGTAAACAGATTTTCACCATCATTCTGTTCGCGTATGTAACAAACAAACAGAAGGAAATTTAAGTTACCGTTATCTGGAGCAGTGTGCTATTATAATCATAATAGAAATAATTTCAAGAGGAGTACGTTAGATCAACTGTGAGACACCTCAGAAGAGAGACCAATGGGGCCACGAAGAGAGAAATAACAAAACAACATTGAAATTATTAGTTTGAGATAAATGGCAAGGTTTATGGGAATCACAGTTCTACATGAACATATTTTTCTTAACTGAACCTGTCCATATTTTTGGTTATGTGACAATTAGTATACATAAAGATTACGATTACTGATTAGCCTTATTCCATAATTTGGTCAGTAATGCTTAAATTTCAGCAGTCCATTTAGGCTTGAAGTTAACTTCGCTGAATTTAACTTGGTGTAATTATTGTCAGTTGCTTTGCCATAAAACTAATCTTGGCTGCTGTTGGTTTTTTGTCTCGAGACAGCTAAGGATATGAGGGTACTGTGTTATTGCGTTTTCAACTTGCATGTATCATGTGGTCAGTTTCTTGCTTGCTGGATGGAAAACCTGAGTTTTTCCTGGAGGAAAGACTAGTAAACTCCCTCCCCAGACCGACGTAGCTACGGTGTGAAAGCTTCTAATCCTCTATTGTGTGAAAGTTCGTCCCCATTGTATAGATAGGATTTGAATGTCTTTTCCATGTGCTATGATTGTTGTAGGATTTTAGACTCGTCAGCAACTTAGGTCATATTGCGCTGTATGTAATACATACTAATTTCAAGAGGAGTACGTTAGATCAACTGTGAGAGACCCCAGAAGGTCTCTCACAGTTTATCTAAACCTATTTTTTTATTAATTGCCCAGACCAATGGGGCTACGAAGAGAGAAATGACAAAACAACTTGAAATTAATAGTTTATAAGATTTTAAACTATTTATTGAAAGATTATTGAAACTTTGTTCTGTAAATTGTGTATATTCTGTGGTCGATTTGTTCTTTACTAGACAAAAAAACCAGTGCTCCCAGGAGAAACAAATCCACTGTACCCTTGCCTGAGACCAACTAACTCAGCCACGTTGTGAGAAAGACTCATAAAAATTTGACGATTTTCAAACTTATATCATTTCCATCCGGTGTGGAGAGGACGTTGTTATACTTACAGAGTAAAAATAACATAAAAAGGACAAAACACGGTTAAATTATGAATACTCAATGTGATATAACATACAAAGACACATACTAGTGTCTGGATCGCAGAAAGAAAGGGGAAAAAAAAAACAGTTCACATTAGTTGCTGAACTACAATGAGGTATTTATACGCAAGCAGTGGAGGCAAATAATGAAGTTCAGGAGAATCTCGTGTTATAGAGAATGTGAGGAGAAAGATATAAAAAAAAAAGGGTGCCTTGCACCACGTGGAAGTGTAAGCGGGACGCACATCGTGATGGGGGTCGATGTGAGCTGTTAGACGAATAAGGAAAGGGCCTGACGCACTCGGCTGAGTACACGGAATTGTAAGGATTGGAGCTGGAAGAAGTCTCTTCTTAAGCTGGTGGCTTTGAAATCTACTGAAAGAGTTGACTCATTGGTTAGTTCAGCATCTGTCAGCCATGACCTGCACGGGTGTCAGACATGAGTTCCATTTGATAATCTCTGGAACCTCTTGATTCATCCAACATAGGTCTCGCCAACCAACGAATGATAAATCTAAACGTAATTCTTGAAGAGGAACGGAATGACATCGGCAGGGACGTTAACTTATGCCTAGTTGAATCCTGATTAAAACTCGTTGAATGTAGGTATGCCAGCCATGTCATTTTTCAAATGACATGAACACCTCCATCGATTCTCGAGAAAGCTGCACAGATTAGATGTGGTCCGCATTTTACCCATAGAGCCATTGACCAATAGAGATGATGTCACTCAAAGATCGCCGAATGAAAGGAGGTCATATTTTCATCTGATAAATTCCGTTACCTTGCCTTAACCAGGGATTATGTTTAAATAAACATCGGTGAAGATCGGATTAAGTTGTTTAACGTATTTGCTAGTGCAACTAAGGCTATAATTTTTCAGTATATCTTTGCTTGTAAATTGCATATATTCCAGGTTGGTTTGTTTGTAAGCAGGACCGAAACCACAGGTTATTGGATTCAAGGGAAAAAAAAAAAAAAAAAAAAAATCCTACACCTTCGCACGAGACCAACTATCCATTATGAAACCATTATGAAATTTCGCCCATAAGAATTTCATATCATTACCAGCCAGAACAGATCTGAGTTTGTCACTACAATACTCGTATTTCCATTTGACGACCTTATACCGAGACTAAGCTTTCTAAGGAGTAAAAAATATATATTGTACATAAAAAAAAAAAAAAATTCTTTTTAAAATCATTTCATTTTTCTTATATAAATGGATAAATTTAGGACTATGCTGAAACGATGTCGCCAGTTAGGTCAATGTTTTTGTTTGTAATTCTGTTCAGGCGTGATAGGAGGGACTATATTCTGAAACCCTTGTGAATTAACCCAAGGCTAGCGGGACTCTAGTTTGTGGGGGGGGGTTCTTTTTTTTGATTTAATTTGAATTTGAACCATGCTGAAGTCACAATCCCACCCCACATAACCACGGATCCTGCTAACACCTGTTCCAGTGAAAAAAAGCAGACTCCTAACCTACTTACTGGCAAGCTAGATGGTCTGAATCCACCAAAGGGGCCATCACCCGTAAATTTATACCGGAAATATGCAAAGTATATCCCAAATCACCATCCTGGTTCTCCCGAGATCTTCTAACCACGTATCTCCTAACAGGGCATGGTGCCTTTCGCAGCAAACTGAACCTTGTTGGACTTTCCGACAGCTCCCTTGGTGGTGCCCAGGAAGACCTGGGACCACTTGATGCAAGACTGCCTACAATATGATGACCTTAGATCTTCTCTCATCACACAAATCAATTTCATCCTGAGAGACCAGGAGCAACATCTCCTGGAAGACCACCATACCTATACAGCCTTTTCTAACTTTTCTCAGGGCCTCTGCACGAGGCGGGAAACCCTGCCACAACCTCAGAATCAGACTCAACCAGACAATGATACGGCCTAATCAGCCATGTTTTTAAGACCCTACTTTCTTCAGCGTATTGCAATCCCCTTGAAGACTTTCAACCTGCACAATAATCGTGCCTTTACAATGCAGCCTCAATATAACCTCGATCTACCATGACTGCCGCTCCGGCTTCGTCTCCCACCAAGTTGACTCACTACTGAAATGACTCCACTACCTGGACGGGACTTGGCTGTCCAAGGATTGACACTACTCGAATTTGACCTTCTCGGACTGGACTCTACTAACTATGACTTCATGCAGCATTGCTGCCAATGCCACGTGGCGATCCTAAACCCGTGCTCCCTTGCACGGCCCTGTTTCTCCCCTTTCCCCTGGAAGGGGGAAGTGACATTCCCCTTGTCTCTACCCCCAGCCACCCCTCTTTCCTTCTGGTGGGGCACGGGCCCGCCTCACTGATTTTGGGGTCATCTACTCTATCGACCCTATATGTCCCTCACCCCGTTTGCCTTCAGTCTCCCCTCCTCCTCTAGCTTTCCAAGTAGCGTTCATACCATGTCAAAATTATCCTAGCCCTACAAAATTCTTAATTCCGCACTGTATAACTTAAAACTCCTTTGGCTTGACTAGCCTCTAGCGCCCCCCCCTTTTTTTAAAGGTCCTAGCCACCGAAATCCCAGAAAATTAGGTGACAGGACCTGCCAGAGTACATATTTTAAAAATAAAAATACTGGTGTACCTGGCCTGCCTCCACTGGGATAAGTGTGGGCAACGGTGGGTCTCAGTAGGGGTTCACCGGCTAAATGGCCAGATGAACAACGGTACACGACACAACACCCAACAATATCCATATACTTTTAAATCTCTGGCCTTTACAGTGTTCTGTAACACACGAAAATGTAGACTACGCGGAGATGGGGGAAGCCCCTGGTGCCGTTAAAACCTAAACACACTTTACACTTTTACCCACATTACGCAAATCTGACTGCGATTCACAGAAAATTCTAGGGTGTGTAAAGCGGGTGTTAGCAGAACATTAAAGACACATTTATTTATAAAAAAAATTTACAACCTTTAATGAACATTATATACAGCATTTACATAAAAGAAACAAATAATTACATACAAGCATACTTGTACAATACACTCTCTCTCTCATCAACTATTTTCGATTTACATATTATTAACATCAGTTTGTACCAGTTGTATCTTACTTAATATGAATCCTCGATGATTACTCAATCATTCGCTTACATTACCAAGTTCTATCACTTACATCAGAAAAACTTATTTCAACTCTTATTTCTCTTTTTGTATGTTTGTTTCTAGCCTGCAACACATGCTAGAAACAAACATACAGGCTAGCCTGTAACACATGAAATGTATTACCTCTTACCTCAACAATATTCACTGTAGATCACTCATTCTATCTTAATTACTCTAGTTATCTTAGTCATCCACTTTACCACCCTTACGCTATTTCAAAATCATTTACATTCATAACAAATTATCTCAACCTTAGTAACTAACTTACCTATTACAACATGAATGTTCTTTTTTTTTTCTTTTTTTTTTAAAGGACTGTCACTCAATTCTTTACAGATCTAGATTGAGTCCTTGAGTTCGGGGGTCAATGAAAAACCGGAATGGCCGTTACTTCCAGTTTCCTTGCGTTCAGGCTTTCTTCCATTTCTTGGGCCCACTGCTTTCCGATGCCGGACCAGGCTTTCCTTCTCTTCTTGGCTCACATATTTGCACAACTGGCCATTTCTCAATGGGCCGGACCCTAGACATAAGCGTAGGCTCTCTTTCTCTTCTTGGCTCACTTATCTTTGTAATTGGCCATTATCAGTGTCTTCCGATGCCGGACCAGGCTTTCTTTCTCTTCTTGGCTCACTTATCTGCAAAAATTTCAACGCACATGTTCGCACTCTTCCATACCTCCAAAAAACGATCATCACTTTCAGTTCGCAGTTACTCGCGTCCTCTACGCCACACTACCCATTTATTTCACGTTTTTTCTTTTCTTCATCTTGCTACCACGAGATGTGAACTATGACCACCAAAAAAAAATCTACTCCCCCTTCAACCCACAAACTCACGACCTTTCGACCACAGAGAAGTCAGATACAGAATGGACACTTGCTCAAATTACTGCCCCCCAACTTTACTCTTTCCCTCAAGTTTGGAACGCCTGCCCCAACCAATTCCCATACTGTTTAATTTTTTCATTCCTTCCTATTTGCTAAAACATCTCATACCAGCTGGGAAACGGGATTACAAAACGCTTCAAGAGAGGCGCTTCGTAATCCCGTTTCACGGTCCTATTGTTCTTGCCCTCACAACCCTTTCACGCCTGTTCACAAATAGCCCCCCTTCCCCAGTCATTGCGCTTTCTCTGTTTGTTCTCTTTTATTATTTAAATTACTTGTTTAACTTTAGCCGCTGTTTTAATTCACACGTCTAAAACTGGCCATTCCTAAATCCAATGTTTTTCCAACTTTGACCTTATTTACATTTAAACTAAATATCCAATCTTAATACTATCTTTAACTTAATACACGGGCACTAATGCTAATTCTCACTTTCCATTGCTCTTCCTGGATTTATTTTAGCAAAACAAACATTTATATTCTAATTTGTACATCTTACAAGGTCTTTTGTCTTGAAATTTTTTCCAGCTTGGTTTGCACCTGTCGGTATAGGGAACCTATTTTGTAGAGACAGAATATATTTGAACAAAGGCAATGCAAAGGTCTTTGCCAATATCATTTGAAGAGGCGCTAAGAATTCAGGAAAACTGCTAAAGGGGTGCCCAAGAGTAATAAAATACGCGTTTATCTGATGATAGGTAAATGTAACGCTTGTATACATCTCAAGAGTTCTTGTATGCAGGGCCGCTGCGACTTTATGTGCCACCAGTAAGCGAAATCAAATTTGCCGCCCCAAAACATTTCGATTAAAAAACAAAATCAGACGTAAATAATTATTATTAATTTATTGAAAAAGAAAAGAATTAAAACATATCTAACATATAATATGAAACAAGAAACAAAAATAACAAAATCATTTTGAAATTCTGGAAATAAACTTTATTATTCTAAATCAATAGAATAATCGTATTCTATCACAATAATAAAATAAAAGGAAAATTATAATGTTAAATAATTACAAATCTGTTTCCTTGCTTTAAGAGATGCGGATTTATTAATTATTTCATTTATGTTTATTTGTTCCAAATGATCATTTTCCATTGAAATTATTGCCAAATTAGAGAGTCGTTGTCATATTGTCGATCGTAAATAATTTTTCACTAATTTTAAATTTGAAAAACTCCGTTCACCTGAGCCAACTGAAACTGGAAAAATTAGCATTAGTAGTGGAATATGATGTAAGAAAGTAAGCTTATACAGCATCAGCCCAAAAAAAAAAAAAAAAAAAAAAAAAAGGGAAAAACTCATTTCCCATTCACCGCCCCATCCCCTCCAAAAGTTTGTCCAGTTCTTGCTTGAATTTATTTAAGCTATCAACTTCCACAACAACAGATGGAAGTTTGTTCCACCTTCAACCACTCACTGGCTAAATGCAAATTTCCGAACAACTATTCTACAAATGTCTTTCCTCACTTTGAATTTATGCTCTCACAAGTGCGTAATCTGAGCAAGAGGAAGAATCCCATCAAGATTGAGCCTGCTCAACCCATTCAAGATTTTGTCGCCTCAATCAGATCACCTCGCAGGAGCCTAGGCTCCAGAAGCTGCAATTCGCAGAACTTAAGCTCTTTCTTAGTAAGAGCAGCTTTGTTCCCCTCATTTACATAAATTTTTAATGCAACTGCTACATTTGAAAAAGTATCTGTAAAATTGTTTTTAAAAATATATTATAACACTTCAAATGGAGTAATATTGGCTTTAATATAAATTTGAAGTACTCTGAGTTCTTCAAATAATGCTAAACCAGCAATATCAGACTCGTTATGATCAATGTTACTTAATTTATTACGTAAATCTTTGCAAAGATTTAAGAAATCGTTATATTACCCTTTTTTTTTTTTTTCCAAATCCAGAAATATTATAAAATATTTTAAATATTTCTGTGTGTTCTTTCATATTTCTAAACCTTTCAGTTAACGAGAAAATTATGTCCATAATTTGAAAGAAAAAAATAATTTTGAAATTTTGTTGCGGATCCTGAATAGCTTCCTCTCTGCTTTCATAATGGAAATGACGTCTTTTCAATCTTTTCCTTACAGTGCTCATTATTATGGAAACGAAGCGGAAATGCCAGTGATAGTAGCCACATTATTATTTTTTTCGAATTCTTTCTCTGTTCTATTTACTTGAAAATATTTCGTGATTTCCCATTGGTAGGGGTGTAAGGCAAGGATGTTCCATGTCCCCCGTACTATTTGAATTATACGCAGAAGCACTGATGAAAGAGTAAGGAAGAGCAGAAAGGAAGGGGGAAGATAAAGACAATAAGATTTATAGATGGCTAGATAGATTGCTAATAATGAAGAATTACAGAGCTCCTTGGACATCTTGAACAGCACAATAAAGGAGTAAAATATGAAGATTAACAGCAATAAAACCAAGCTGATGTTGATTTCAAAGTGGCCGGGAAGAAGAATCAAAACAACATTAGATGGAATAATATTGGAACAGGTCAACAGATACAGATACTTGGGAAGCATAATGACAGAAATTGGGAAAAGCCTGGAAGAAATAAAAACAAGAATTACAATGGGAGAGAAGCATCTAATGACAGAAAAGAACTATTGAGAAGAGATTTCAAGGAGGAATTAAGAAAGCAAATGATGAAAACATGAATATGGACTGTTGTACTATATGGCTCCGAGACATGGACTCTGGGAAAGAGATTAGACGCCTAGAAGCTTTCGAGATATGGGTGTGGAAGAGATTGGAAAGGGTGAAATGGGTGGACAGAGTGAGAATGAGATTTTGCGGAAAGTATAAGAGAACGTTTGTGAAGAATTAAGGAGACAAAATAACTGTTTAGGACATCTATTGAGAAGAGAAACCATGCTGAGGAAAGGGATTGAGGGGTAGATGTGTGGGAAGAGAACAGTTGGGAGAAGGAGAATTGCCAGGTGGGGCAGGAGCAGCAGTGCGTAGCACACGCTTCTTGATTAGACTGGGGTTCGAGCTCTTGACCACTAAATACGGATGATGCGGAAAGGTCAGGGAATGACCACCGCACATCCCCGGAGCAATATGGACCAAATAACAAACAGAAGAATTGGAATGATGGATTGGACGGCAAGAGAAAATTATGCAGGATTTAAAAGTATAGCACAAGATAGAGAAGCATGCATGAATGACGCCCTGAATCTGCCTGAGGGCAGAGAACTTGAAGAAAAACAAGATTTTATAACTGCAAAATGTAAATATGAGACACAGATCCGGATAAGAAAATTAACACGCCTGCAATTTCATGTACTGTATTTTGAAATGAATTATTTGCCTGTCGTATTGAATACTGGTAAACGAAGTCGCGCTGATTGTATAAAACCAATCAGATGACCAGTGCGACTTCTGGGTATGTGGGACAAGCGGTTGAATAGGTTTTAAGAGTAATACTAAGTTGCAGAATGGTAATCCCTTTAGCTCTTAATTCGTTCTTAGCAGCAGTATTAATTGACTCAATAGCCTCAATTAACTCAATAGGTGCGAAAAATGCGTCCCCAGTAAAGTCTCTCGTAATCCGTCCGTTATATGGAAATTTTCTTCGTTCTACTGAAACTATTATAAATGTGTAAATTACCCACGGGAATTTAAAAAAAACTCACAAATATCAAATTTCTCTATAAAGAAGTTCGTTAAACAGAGGTCCGACTTGTATATGTCAATTTTTTTTGGCGCCCTCCTGAACTGCCGCCCGTGAGCAATGCTTACCTCGCCTACCCACTTGCGGCTGCCCTGCTTGTATGAGGCTTCAAAGGGCCAGAGGACCTTCTGATAATTGGAAGATGTGTTGAGGGTGTGGGATGTTTAAATATGAAGGGGATTCTAAGCTAATGAAATTTTCATGCCTTCAAAGGACATTATGGTAGCAAACAACACAAGAACACATTCTAAACTATGTGTGTACAATAATGACAAGAGTATTGTTAGTAAAATGAGTGAGCTTGAACTCCTGGTTAGGACAACTAACGTTGATATAATAGAAACTGAAACTTTGTGCCTGCTATCTCAAACCACTTAAGTGGTTTGAGATAGCTGGAATAAATGGGAAAAAGAGTGGGGAATATGTTATGAACCGGATATTGTAAAGAGTATAGCAAGAACTGGTCAAACCATACAAGGATAGATGGATGATAAGATCAAATAGCCCGTCTGAAACGTCACAGTAACTCCTCCCCATTCTCTGAAATAGGGAACTCTCAACCTGCGGTGTTTTTTTCCAGAACGTACGAAGCATTTTCAACAAGCTTCCCGCGCTACAAACCTGCATAATGACGGCTGCTTTGACTACATTTGCTTTGTTGAAACGGGGTTACGCAATAACAGACAAACAAACATTCTCACTAATCCGCTTGGATACAAATGTGTTGGCACTGGAAGAACTAAAAAAACGGGGTGGAGGAACCATGATCCTGTATAAAGATGAATATCAGTATACAAAGGAACACCTCTCCAAATCAGATAATTTTGAAGCCACCTGTGCTACCTTTTTCAATGGGAAAATAAAATTACAAATCTGTCTTATATACCTGCCTCCCGAGCACACCAGAGATTCAAGAAATGAACTCCTTGCATGGCTTACCGTCAACCTCAATCCAGCTGTAGATACGATCCTGTTAGGAGATGTTAACATGCCAATTGCAAAACATATCGACGCAAAAAGAAACCTTGACTATTCTTGCACAACTAAATCTGAAACAGCTTGTTACTCCAGCAACTAGAGGGAATCGACCGTTAGATGTTGTCTATTACAATACACTCGGCATTAGATTAACAGATAACTTTTTCGCTTTAAGTCAGACCACAATCCCATAGCTGTAGAGACCACAATAAATGTTGCTGGAACCAATCACAGGGACGGCGAAAAAATTAATGGCATGCACAGAACGACCTTTTCTTTAAAATACAGCAAGCCAAACATCATTCTCGAAGAACTTTGAGAATAAAAATGGCAAGAACTAAGCACGATGCCGGCAGAGGAAGCTCTCCAGCTACTGGCCCTAAAGCTCACAAAAATTGCCTATGAAGGAGCATCGAAGGTCATAAAGATAACCGGGAAATTCAAACACTGGCTTAATCCACAGTTAAAATGTCTTTCGTAAAAAGCAAAGACTTTATATAGGAAGTGGCTGAAGACAGGACATCCTAATGACCACATTCTGTACAAAAAAGTGCTCACTTTATAAAGCTGAAAAGACAAGCACATTACGCAGCTGTACTATCAAAGCTCAAACAAGGAAAAAGGATCGTTCGTGATAACAGGAAAAAGGGTCTCATGACTGCCGAGGTCTTTACCGAATGGTCCACGAAGGCATTTGGACAACCTCCCACGCCCAACCAGTTAGCAACCGAAGAAAACAGGAAGAGAATAACTGACCTCCTTCACCGAATCGTAGAAAAAGAAAAATCCGTTTCAAACTTACTAAGAAAGACACCTCTAACAACCATCACAATTACCAAAGAAAACCTCATGAAAGCCATAAATGAACTTCCTAATAAAGCAACTGTTGGTCCTGATAACTTCCCTCTTTTCAAGGCAAAAATCAGCAGCCCTTACATTATTGAGGTGTTGCATCACACTTTCAATCAAATCATTCAAAAAGGTACTCTCCCCTGTATATGGAACAGCTACATAGTCAGGCCCATTCCCAAAGTAAAGAATCCAAAAAATGCCCAAAGACTATAGACCCATAGCCATAAGTTGCACCATCTTGAAAATTTTTGAGAAGACCCTTCTCTCAGCTCTCACCCAACACTGCTTCGGGCATCGTCCTCTGCACCTACACTCCGTCTTATCTTGAAGATCAACCGTCACAAATCTCCTTGAGACCCCTTTTCCGGATGCAGAAAGCTCTCAACAATAAGGAACAGCTCGATATTATCTTCCTAGACCAGTGATGGCGAACCTTTTTGAAGAGTGGGTCAATTATTTTTATTTCTTTTTTAAATACTAGCCTGTGAGTCATAAGTTAGCGGCCTCAATTAGAAAGGGGGGGGGGGGGTAAAAAGGGTGCCAATTATTTGGAAACGTCAAACATTTTGTTAAGAGATAAAGTTGAATCTTTTTGGTTCTCACTTTTGAAATAATCCAAAAAAGGTTTTAGTTTCCTTTTTGATTTATAACTTTAACTTTTGCAAGTGAAGAGCTAAAAAAAAAAAGTAAATATCGAAGCTTGATTTGATACCTTGTACCCCACCAGGTGACATCATGACCAGTATTGCCTCTGCACAAAGTATTTGAATGAGCAAGGAATAAAAGAAAACGCTTTTATTTTGAAATATTCTTCATTGATAATTAACATAATTACAGATACAGTATGTGTAATAAAGTTGATAAAAGTATATTTAATGCGAAATTTGTTGTTGCTTACTTTCAGACAGTTTCTTAATATTAGGTACATACTTCGTGTTCATTACTTTAATACATTTTGCAGTCAATTCATTTCCAAGTTTATTTTTATTGGAAGATTTAACAAAATTCATTGAGGAAAACAATTTTTCACATGAATATGTGGACCCGAACATATGAACAGTGCACTGTTGAGTCAGTTTGGTGTGACGTAAGCACTGCGAAAGCAAAAATTAGAGTAGGAGTGTGTTATTGGCCTAATGACTCGAATGAGTACAATGAACAATTGTACAGAGAAATAGAGTGGGCTAGTAAATCGGAATGTCTTATAATGGGGGATTTTAACTTCCCAGATATTGACTGGAACTTGTGGGTTGGTCACTCACACACTAGTCAGACTTTTGTGGATTTATTGGATGATTGTTTTCTGCAGCAGCATGTTCGAGAGGCAACCATAGAAAGTAATACTCTTGATCTGGTTATCAGCAGTGATCATTCATGTATTAGGAATTTGCAGATAAAAGAACCACTAGGTGGCAGTGATCACAGTGTACTGACGTGGGATTTACTTAAAGATTTAATTACCATCAGGGGTAAAGGAAAGGGTTTTTGCTTCCGTAAATGTGAGTACAGTGGTCTCCGACAGTTTTTAAATTCTGTACAGTGGGATCAACTGACGATGTTACCAACAGTAAATTCTAAGTGGGAAGCATTCAAGGAATTAATCGTGGATGCTACTAAAAGTTTCATACCTATTAAGAAATGTTGTTCAAGGTTTAGGCCTAAATGGTTGTCAAATGAACTAATGAGACTCGTAACAGAAAAGAAAAATGCATGGGATACATATAAATTATCAAGCGACTCAGAAGCCTTTGGCAGATATAAGTTAATCTGTAATCAGGTCACAAAGGAGGTTCGGCAGGCGAAGGCAGATTACGAGAAATCCTTGGCGAAAGATGCTAAGAAAAACAGCAAGGATTTCTTTACTTATATAAACTCTAAAAGGAAGGGGATGAATCTGATTGGTCCACTTGACATCGATGGTTCGACTGTTGATGATCCTGCTCAGACAGCAAACAAACTGAATGAGTATTTTGCATCTACATTCACACGTGAGGAATTATTAAGGTTTGAAAATGGCAGAAGGTTCTCAAATTGTAGCAGGGTGCTTAATGATCTTGTAATAACTGAAAGCAAAGTGGAAGAGAAATTGTTGAAGTTAAACGTAAGAAAAGCACCTGGGGTGGATGGGATCTATCCAGTTATATTAAAGGAGGCGGCAAAGCAACTAAGCAAACCCTTAGCCATAATTATGAGAGCATCCTTGGACTCAGGGGAGGTTCCCACGGACTGGAGATGTGCAAATGTATCCCCAATTCACAAAGGGGGATCGAAGGGTGACACGAGTAAATACAGACCAGTTAGTTTAACTTCTGTTCCGGGTAAAATAATGGAGTCACTGGTTAAAGATGCATTGCAGGATCATCTAGACAAGACTGCAGCAATAATTCAGACACAGCATGGGTTTGTTAAGGGAAAGTCTTGTCTGACAAATTTGATAGGATATTATGATGTGGTTACAAAGGAACTGGATGCAAAAAACAATTTTGATATCATATATTTGGATTTCAGGAAAGCTTTTGACACTGTTGCGCATGGAAGACTATTGTACAAATTGGAGTAGAATGGTATTAAGGGTAAGTTGCTACAATGGATAAAAGGATGGTTAAGTGCGAGAAGACAGAGGGTGGTAATCAATGGGTGCTGCTCTTCTTGGACTAATGTTATTAGTGGAGTCCCACAGGGTTCGGTGTTAGGTCCACTGTTGTTTTGTATATTTATCAATGATATTGATGAAGGTATATCAGGCTTAATGTCGAAGTTTGCAGATGATACAAAGGTTGGCAGGGTTGTTAATGACAGTAATGGCAGTCTGCTACTGCAACAGGATCTAGATAATTTGGGCAGATGGGCTAAGAAGTGGCAACTGAAGTTTAACCTTGACAAATGCAAAGTACTGCATATGGGTAGAAGTAACCCCAGAGAAACGTACCAACTGTGTGGTACTACACTTAAGGTAGTAGAAAATGAAAAAGACCTGGGAGTAATTGTGCAGTCAGATATGAAGTTCTCTGAGCAATGCAGACAGGCTGCCAGGGCAGGTCATGGGGTTTTGTCAATGATATATAGGAATTTTGCTAGCAGGGAAAAGGAGGTGATTATCCCTCTGTATAAGGCAATGGTCAGGCCACGCCTTGAGTACTGCGTACAGGTCTGGAGACCTCATTTTAGGAAGGATGTAGATTTACTTGAGCGGGTACAGAGAAGGGCAACAAGATTGGTGAGGGGAATGAAGGGATCCTCTTACCAAGAGAGGCTTAAGTTCTGCAAATTGCAGTGGCTGGAGACTAGGCACCTGCGCGATGATCTGATTGAGGTATAAAGGCCTTGAATGGATTGAGCACGCTGAATTCTGATGGCATCCTTCCACTTGTTCAGATTATGAACCTATTATAAATTCAAATTAAGAAAAGACAGATGTAGAATAGATGTGCGGAAATTTGCGTTTAGCCAGCAGGTGGTTAATTGCTGGAACAAACTTCCATCTGTCGTTGTGGAAGTTGATAGGTTGAATAAATTTAAGGAGGAACTGGACAGGCATTTGGAGGGAATGGTGTGATTTTTTTTTTTTTTTTTTTTTGGCTGATGCTGCATAAGCTCATACATTTGCTTTCTTGCATCATATGCCACTACTACTACTATTTTTGTTATTTTTTATTTATATATTTTATTTTTATTTTTTTATAAATCTGACATTACACAGAGTATTTATATTTTATAATTGTTTAATATTTTCGATTATCTTTTCTCTGTTATAATTAAAAAAAAGTAGGCCAATATTACAATAAATGCGTGCCCGTGGGTTACTTACAAAGCCTTCGTGGGTCAGTATCTGACCCACGTGTCATAGGTTCGCCACCACGGTCCTAGACATATCCGCAGCTTTTACAGTATCTCGATAACGGCTCTGGAACAAATTTTATCTTTCTACTTCAAAATACAAGGCAATCTCCTGAAGATTATATGTAGCATTCTGAAGGAAAGACTCATAATTCGTAATGACGATTTTTTTGTCCATTACTCCATTTCGCAGGGAGTGCCACAGGGAGGCGTTCTCTCCTCACTGTTATTTGCCGCAGCTCTGGAACCGGTTTTTGCATCCCATAAAGACAACTTTATTACATATGCTGATGATCTGAAATTCTTCGTCAAATTTAAAGATCTACAAAAAGTTAAGCAAACAAATCAACAAGCCAATAACACAATAAGTGAACTGGAGCATTACCTCGATTGTATTGGACTACTTTTAAACCCAAGTAAATCTGCCCAGATGACAATTACAAAGAAAAAGAGCAGGAACAATATCTCTATGCTGGTAAGCCGATGCGAAGTTCCAAAGGTTAAATCCCACGTAGACCTTGGCCTAAAATGGGATGAAGGACTAACATTCTCCGAGCACTTTGATTACATCAAAGCTAAAACATATTCAGTGCTCTGGGCTGCCAAACAGGAGTTAATTGGCATTAGAAACCCAGATCTTGTTAAAAAGTATATCGTGAAATGTATACTTCCCATCCCACTGTATGCTTCACAGATTTGGTCCTCTGCCCCACCGAGTATTGAATACTGGCTCCTGAGATGGCTGAACAAGATCTGGAATCACCCAGTTACTATCTCTAGAGCAGGCCTGGGCAAACTTTTGGGCAGAAGGGCCACAATAGGAATTCAAAAAGAAGGCGGGCCGCACGTAAAATACTATTTTTAGATATATATTATTTGTTATCATGAAGAAGAAATATAACATAAAAAAATTATTCTCTAACAACCAAGAATTTAATGAGATGAATGGAACTGTTTTACATCTTTTAACATTTTTTTTTTTTTAAATTTCGGGTGTTAATTTTGTAGTTGAGATTCTTAAAACTGCTTGTAAATCGTTGTTCATCGGTGATGCTTGATCGTAAAGAATTTTTATTTAGATTCAATATGGAAAATGTTTGTTCACATATGTAGGTTGATCCAAAAATAACCAACATTTTTCGGGCAAAATCTTTAAGTTCGTCGAATTTGTCCGAATTAAGAGTATTGTAAAATTTACAGATTTCCTCACGACGGTGCAATTCCCTTAAATCGGTATCACACAGCAGATCTATAATCTGAAGTTGTGGTTCACTCGGTGCACTATCAATTTCTATTGAAAGTGGGTCGCGCACTATTGCCGAACTTGTCTCAATTTTACGGAAGTCGCCAAATCTTCGTGAAAAGTCGTCATCCAAAGCGTTGATAATTTCACAATATTTTTCACTTTCTGGAATCTTCAGCAACTTCATGGTTGGAAAGTGGTCTACCTTGTTAATCAATAAATGTCGAAGGAACAACTGGAGTTTTAATTGAAATCCATTCAAACTTTTTACCATATCATGGGCGTATACATTTTTCCCTTGTAACACGGTGTTGAAAGTATTTAAGTATGTTACGATGTTCAGGGTAAACGCAAATTCACAAATCCAGTTATTATCAGTTAATTCGGGAAAGTCCATAATATTTTTCAGTTTTAAAAATAGAATGATGTCATCTTTAAGATCCCATACTCGCCGAAGAACTTTTCCTAAGCTAAGCCATCGAATTTGACTATGATAAGGAATATGTGTACTCGGATTCAATATCTTGAAGAAAATTAACGAATTGTCTGTTTCAGGCTCCTCGATCGTATTAAATTTATTAGTTTATTTACTAGTTAATTTTACTAGTAAATATAAGTTTATTAAGTATAATAAAAGTTTTTATTTACTAGTAAAATTAACTAGTAAATACTTTTACTAGTTAAATTTTACTAGTAAATTTACTAATAGAAGATATGACATGTTCACCTTTTAACACCTTTTTACATTATACTTGTTGATGTATAATACAATGAATTGTAATTAAATTATAATCAGGATAATTTTCACAAATTTTATCCTGAATTTTCTTTAACGCTCCAACATTTTTACCTGTCAAACTTGGTGCTCCGTCAGTTGTTACGCATACCATTTTGTTCCATTGTAAATTATATCTTGTTAAGCATTTTTCAACTTTTTCAAATATATCAGCTCCCGTTGTTTGGTCTTTAAGAGATTACATTGAAAGAAGTTCTTCAATAGTTTCAAAATTAGGTACATCCACGTATGAAAATTAATAACTGCGCAGTATTCTTTTGGTCGTTACTTTCGTCGAGAGCTATCAAGTACCATGTTGTGGATTCTAATACTGATAATAATTGTTCATTCAAATTTGTATCGATACATTCTTCTTACTACGGTTCGCCGAGAGAAACTTATATTCTCAAATCTGTGTTTAATGTCAGGACATATAATTCCACAAGCTTCAGTCATACATTCTTTAATATAGTCTCCATCAGAAAAAGGCTCGTTGCTTTTTGCAATTATATGAGAAATAACAAAACTTGCCTCTACAGTAGCTTCTTGTTCCTTAGTTAGCCGCGTAAACACATTTTGTTGTCCAGATAAATTTTGAATCAATCCATCAGCAGTTTTCTTTCTCGCTTCCGGAGTTAAATTGGCACCATATTCGGAATGTTTAGTATAGGTATAGGTATGTTGAGGGTCTGACGGCTCCGGGGATTTCTCCCATCTCCGCGTATGTTCTATGTATCCAGTGACAGTACCCTGTTTATGCCAGAGGTTTAAAATTAATGTATGGGTCATGTGGTATGTAGTTTGTTGTGCCCATTGTTCATCCGGCCTGTTGGCCGCCGGGCCCTCAGTGGGACCCGGCGTTACCATACCTAGCGACGGGGACGCCGGCCGGGTGTACCAAGAGACTAATTATACTCTGGCAGGTCCTGCCACTTGCTTTCCTGGGATTTCGGTGATTAGGACCTAAAATAAAGGTTGGAGTTATCGCTGTTGATTTAATTAAAATTGCATTTAGAAAGCGCTGCGTGGGGTTTTATGCTGAAAGAACTATTTCTAGAGAGCCTAAAGGGTACCAAGAGACTAATTATACTCTGTCAGGTCCTGCCACTTACTTTCCTGGGATTTCGGTGACTAGGACCTAAAATAAAGGTTGGAGTTATCGCTGTTGATTTAAGTAAAATTGCATTTAGAAAGCGCTGCGTGGGGTTTTATGCTGAAAGAACTATTTCTAGAGAGCCTAAAGGGTACCAAGAGACTAATTATACTCTGTCAGGTCCTGCCACTTACTTTCCTGGGATTTCGGTGACTAGGACCTAAAATAAAGGTTGGAGTTATCGCTGTTGATTTAAGTAAAATTGCATTTAGAAAGCGCTGCGTGGGGTTTTATGCTGAAAGAACTATTTCTAGAGAGCCTAAAGGGTACCAAGAGACTAATTATACTCTGGCAGGTCCTGCCACTTACTTTCCTGGGATTTCGGTGACTAGGACCTAAAATAAAGGTTGGAGTTATCGCTGTTGATTTAAGTAAAATTGCATTTAGAAAGCGCTGCTTGGGGTTTTATGCTGAAAGAACTATTTCTAGAGAGCCTAAAGGGTCGGACAAAATTTGATGTGATTTAAATTTGGACATGTGGGGCAGTCACTGTACAAGAGAAAGTAATGGGAAGGAGGGTGTGGACGGGGGGGGGGGATGAAATAGGAATAAGGGGTCGGATAGGAAGGTGATCCCCCATTTTAAGTGGGGCATGCCCATGCCCCACGACATGGGGAGGCGAGGAGAGGGAAAAAAAAATAAATAAAAAAATAAATAAATAAAAAAAAAATGGGGAGGAGAGGAGAAGAACAAATACCCCCTCCCCCTCCCCGAAAAAAAAAAAAAAAAAAAACCCGCACAAGGGAGGGCAGTTTTGGGTCGACAGTAGGCCAACCAAATTATCCTAAAGTCTTGACTTTCTGTTGTAAGCTGAGGTTTTTTTTTTTTTTTTTACTTGTTTGACCTCCTGCATTCTTTCTAGTCGGGTTGCCTTTGGTATATTTCTATCATTGTTTCCCTTCTAGAAAATAGATCCTGGGCATATTGACTGAGTGCCTTGTAGTCCTCCTGAGTGTCTAACAGTCTGGGTTCTTGGTTGTCTGGAATATGTTGGATTGCTGTTATTAGTCGTAGGTCATCATGCAAATCGCACTCAAACATTAAGTGTCTCCAGGACTCTGGGTTGCCACAGGGACAGTCTGCGTTATTTATGATGCCAAGTTGGCGAAGTTTAGCTTTAAACGGGCCGTGCTCTGTAAGGAGGAAGATGGTATTTCGACCAGGGTGAAACCACGCTGGCGCCTTAGGGTACAGCTTGGTGACAGTGGGGAGGAATCTTCTGGTCACTGCACCTTTTTCTGTGTTGCTTCATCTCCTCTGCCAAATCTGGACGAGGTGGTCGGTGATTCTTCTCTTCTCACAGTTGCGGTCATTAGTGATGTCAGTGGTGAGGTCATACATTGTAGCCGATATGTTTCTGGCAAGATGATAGAGCAGACCACAGCGGATAGCTTTGAGATCCAGGGGCAGAACTCCTACCAGGACTTGGAAGGCAGCCGTGCTAGTCGTTCTAGTTGCTCTCGACATAGTAAGGAGGATAGTCCTCTGAATGGTTTCGAGGATCCGTTTATTCACTTC
The DNA here is from genome assembly GCF_048544385.1 of Mastigoproctus giganteus. NCBI lineage: Eukaryota > Metazoa > Arthropoda > Arachnida > Uropygi > Thelyphonidae > Mastigoproctus > Mastigoproctus giganteus. The sequence goes on from NC_143587.1 coordinate 121,080,004, forward strand.
TAGTGCCGCCCTCATGTACCAGACAGGGGAGCCATATGTGATGGCAGGGATGAAGAGAGCTTTGTAGTACAGAGACAGGGTAGTACGTCTGAGTCCCCAGTCCCTGCGAGTGACTCTAGCGATGGGGGCCGCGTATCTTATCTTTTGTTTAATATATTCTAGGTGTGGCTTGAAATTTAATTTTCTGTCCAGGATTATTCCTAGGTATTTAATCTATTCGCACAGCTTAACTGTTTTGTTCTCAATCTTAATTTGTGGTGGTCTCCTTAAGTCTGGCATACCTTTTAGCAGCACCGATTTTGTCTTGTCGGGTGCTAGTTTGAGCAAGTGTAGCTTCGTCCAATCTAGCAGCTTTTGCAGGGCATCATTTGCCTGCATTTCTAAGGAGGATCTGCTGTCAGCCTTGATGGTCAAGACCAAGTCATCTGCATAGGCCTGGGCCTCCACACCACCCAGATCCATGGCGAGGAATTCGTCTAAGACAATGTTCCACAGGAGCGGCCCCAGGACAGAACCCTGGGGGCAGCCCCTGCGGACTGGGCGACTAAGGCATTTATATGGTGTGGTAACTTGCACTGCTCTATCAGCCAGGTAATCCTTCATGCAATAATAAAGATTGAATGGAAGGTTGGCAGCTCTGAGTCTCGCCAAGACGCTCGGCCACCAGAGGGTGTCGAATGCCCTAGCGAAATCCACTGCGATGACGAGGAAGTATTTCCTTTGACAATGGGTGGCTCTAGAGAGGAAGTTCTGTATTGCTTCGATAGTGGATTTGCCAGGAGTAAATCCATATTGCTTTGTCATGTTAGGATTTACTTCATTATAATGCCTTGTGATTCTGGTATGTAGCAGCCTTTCGAATAGTTTACTGTTTTCGAATGTTTAGTAGTGAAATGTCTTTTAATATTGTACTCTTTCAATACTGAGACATTCTCCCGGCAGATGAGACAGATAATCTCGTTATTTATGTTAGCAAAAAAATATTTTGTGTTCCACTCTTCATTGAAGACACGATGCTCTTGTTGAAATTTTCGTTTTTTATTCATTTTTAAAAGGGCGTAAATATTATTTTTATCGCTACTGGCACCAAGATGATAACCGAAGGTAACGCAAAAAAACTAACTGCGGGATGACCGTCAGAGAAAACAGATTGGAACTGCGGCCGGTCAGCAGTCCTATCCTATTACTCCGCCACTGCAGCAGAGCCGTTGTCGTCATCACCGGTTGTCTGTTACCGTAGTTTCGCGCGGTTAGTTTATAATCGCAAATTATACCGTTATAAAAGCACCCGTTGGCTCGCTCCGGTTCGCGCGCAATTTGAAATTCTATCTCAATTTGAACAATACAGAGATGAGAAAACAATTTACAAGTCGACAAATTCTATAATATATTACATATACAAATTTTATTTTTAAAAAAGGCGTCGCAAAAGGCATAAAATAAGTAAACTTTTTTCGAAAATACAATTAAAGCCCGCGGGCCGCATGCGCCCCGCGGGCCATAGTTTGCCCGGGCCTGCTCTAGAGCTATCCTACTTTCCAATTTCAGCATTCCTCGCTGGAAACAGACAATTAACACAAGAAACATTTTCACATTAGCCCAACTGCTAACAAGAAGATTAGACGCTCCCAGTATTGACGGCTTGTTTCACTCTCGTCGAGAAGCCACCAGGAATGCTGAAACAAGACATCCTCTTCAAAGCAACTTAAAAAATCTGGACAGCCTAAGTCGCTTTTTTCCAGCAAACACAATAGAAATCTTCTAATCAACTAAGAATTGAACCGGAAAGGCTCTGTAACGAAAAAGCCTACAGATTGCAAGTCTTTGCTGACTCCTATCGTCTCTTGTGACTGTATTGCACAGCAGCCACTCGGCTCAAAAACTGCATTTAATTTTCATCCCTGTTAACTATATATTCTTGGTATTCTAGATGCCAACCTAAGATGTTAAAATTTTAAATATTCTATAATGTTCAAAGATAGCAAAAAATGTAAATATTCTATTATAAAATCATAATTACTCATGTATTCCAAAATTCTGCATGCGACCTTTCAGGGTGAACTTCCCATGGACCTTTTGCTCATGGGTCTGCTTCACACCTTAGAATGTAACTCTCACCCTTCTAACCAATGGCTGTCCCAGGGGTGTCTCTTCAACGGAGAAATAAATTGATAATAATAACTTCTCTGTGCAAATTAATGGGCCAAGAGTTAAATGCCTTCTTATGGAAGATTTCAATTTGCCCATTAATGATTGGAACAAGTGTGAATAAAACTCACCACGAGGACAAATTTAAATCAACTAGACTTATATTATTTATATCAGTATGTTAAGGAAAGTACTACAGGAAAAAATATTTTAGCCCTGGTCACCACCTATGATCCAGGTAGCATCATAGGACAGAGTAAGGAAACGCTTAGCGGGAAGAAGTGATCACAGGCAGTTCTAAGTTGGACAGTGAAGTAAGAGGTTGCAGTTGTTAAAGATATGGATTTTAATTACAGGAAAGGGCAATCTGACAAGCTAAGACGCTACATGGCCTCTAATAACTGAGTGGGCGGCACAGGGAGGGCGAGTGCAGGAAAGTAGCAGACCATCTTTAAAAGGAGTGGTTGTAGAAGCCATGAATGCATATATGCCAGAAAGTATATATGCATAAATATCAGCTAGCTTAATATAAAAAAAAAACAAACAAACAAAAACACATGGTATAAGTGATTACATAGCAATGAAAAGTACTGAAGCCTAAACCACATGCAAGTTGATCTGTAATTGCAGCGCAGTCGTTATAATCTAAGAGACCAAAGTTTCAAAACTTCGCCCACCATTTGTATCATGACATATACGCATGGATTGTTTTCGGGTAACTCTAATGTGATTTTTTTTTTTTTTTTTTTTAATTCGATCACAGAAAGGTTTAGGTTGACGAAGGCTAATTATAAAAAAAAATACTGGCGAAGAGAGTAAAGAACGGGGATACGGTGTGTTTTCACATATGTGAATACGAAGAAGAAAGGAGCAAATCAGATTGATTTGCTCCTTTGCTCGAGTCCCATCAATGACGGGAAGAATTTTTATGGGCCTTTTTCACAACGTGGCTGTGTTAGTCGGTTTCGGGCGAGGTAGTATGGTTTTTCTCCCGGAAACTGGTTTTTAGTCCAGTAAACAAAAAATCAACTTGAGAACATGCACAATTTACAGACAATATACACGGGGCAATATGGTCTTAGTCGCGGATGCTCCTAGAATCTTAAGTGCATCCTAAACAATAACATAACCTAGCTGATGTTGTTGATGAATCGAACAAGTACTTCGTATCGAAATACTTGTTCAATGTAATTAAAGTATGTAATTAATGTAAAGTATGTCAAGAAGTATGTAAAAAAAAAAAAATATATAAACTTCAAGGCAAGTGAAGTTTCTGGGGTAAATGGTATTTACCTAGTAATTTAAGGGAGGTGGAGAGAGAATGCATTGGACGATTAGAATTAATTATGAGGGAATTATTGAACTCGGGAAACGATCACTTTCGTAGGATTAGAAACGTGTCAGCGCATCGCCAATCTATAAAGGAAGTTCTAAGAGTGGATTAACTACAGAACAGTCAATATAAAATAAATAAATAAATTTTCTGTTTATACTCCGGGACGACCAAACGGTCAGAGGAGTTCACAAGATAGACAGAATACCAGAAACAGCACCGTATTCAGTAGTCACGGGCTTGAACCCCGGTCACTCAAGGCACGTGTACTTATGCACCCGCGCGCCTGACCACTAGGCTACGGCGGCCTACTATATACCTTCAGTGGTAGGGAAAATTAATGGGGGCAGTGAACAAGATTACAATGTATCTAGATGGAAATGGAATTCTGAAGGGAACACAGCAATTTTATAAAGGTAAAAGAGAATTGGCTATTTTTTTACAGAGTAATTCATGTGCTGGATGTACAAAATAATTTTAACATTTATCTCGCACCAGAGATTATTATATTAACTGTAACATGTATCTTGTAAGATTCTTAGATGGATCGCAATATGACTACAGGACAAGGTGAAGGGGTTTGCGCTGAATGCAAAGGTTCCAAAAGTGTGGGGTACCCCTCCTCTGGAAGCGTACTTGGTTTTTTTTGGGGGGCGCTTGTGATTTTCATGAAGCACTTTTTTAAAGAAATATGGACAAATCAATCCAGTAATCCAGGTACTAAGCTTTTTTTTTAATAATAAATAAATATTCATTTATTGCAAATACAGCAAGCCCATCACAGCACATGGCTAGTGGCAAATAATTTGGTACAAAAGAAATAAAGTATACATAATCAAATACATAGCAGTATTCATATATGCATTAACAATGTATAGGAATTAAACTCATGTATTAGAATTTTTTTTTTTTTTATTAGAAAAATTTTGCAGAAAAGCCCATTCGGTTTTCAGTTACTAATTACTGGGTTGAAGATAGGCTTGAATTTCGTCTGGTTTTTTTTATTAATAAATAAATATTCATTTATTTCAAATACATGATTTGCAAATACTGCATGATTTGCAGTATTTGCAATAAATATTCATTTATTGCAAATACAATTGGGAGCATCTATTATGTTGGCTAAGTTTGGCGAATCACTTGTAGAAGTAATTAACTTTTCAAGAAGCATGACTACAGATTCGTTTATCATCTGTTGCAGCGGCTTCGTGTTTAAGTTTTCACAAAGCTGTTGTCTGGATATTGTATAGAGAAAAGCCATCTAAGAACCCAATATTCTAGGGCAAGTAATTTCATGACGGTCACTTGAGGAGCACCAGACCAGATTTCGGAAGCATAAGACAGAATGGGAAAGGTACATCTTTGCAGATGATTTATGACTTTATTTTTATTATCTTGTATTTGTATGTTTGATTAGCCATTTTGCTTTTTGAATTTTTGAGCAATATGTAAATAGTGTGAGTTAAAGGAGATATTTTTTGTCAAAAACTACTCCCAGGTCTTTGAGCATAAATATTTGGAATTGAGACATCGGAAATCTTAATTTGCATCTGGTTTGGCTGTTTCTGTAAGGAATAAGTTATTTGAGCAGATTTGTTCGAATTTATGCCCATTAATGATTGGAACAAGTGTGAACAAGCAATCATCAAGTATCTGAAAGATTGAGATCTTTCAGATACTTGATGATTGCACACATCTTTAAACTCCCATCATGGCTAACTTTGCGAATATCATCGCAAGCTTTGGAAATAATAAATAACATTAAATCTTCGGCATATGCCAGCAGATTTGGATTTTCTTGCAGAAGTGGTTATAGTGTGCTGAAAATATAATACTGGAGAGTACACCTCCTTGAGGAATGCCTGCTGTGGTTGTGACGAGAATATCATCGGTACTAGTGGGGAAGAGGATATATCTGCGATTTAAGCTGTATTTTATTTCTTTGAGATTAAATGTGCTGAAGTATATATTAATTTATAAAAGTATGTATATTCATAACTAAATTTTATGTCTGTTTATTTACACATGTACTGGAACTTGGAGGGGTGTAAAATTTATGAAAAAAATTTAAGGGGCTCAGGTATCAAAGTTTGGGAACCTCTGGGTTAATAGTCATTCTGCAGTTTCGGCTAGTTTCAGAAGTTGGATCCCTGAAAGATAGGTGCTGGAACTAGTGTTGTTCTGATTTTCTTAAATGATATGGATGAAGCGATACAGGGAGTAATGTCAAAACTTGCAGATGATATTACGATCGGGAGAGTGGTAAATGATTAGTGTCTAGCAGCACTAATCATTTACAAGAACTTTAACAAGTTACAGGGATGATCAGAAAAGTGACACTTACGTTTTAATGCTGGCTTTAATTTAATGAAAGCTTTGCACTTTGAAAATAGCAGTCCCAGATTGACCTTATTAGGAAGAGTTGAGTTAAAGACGGGGGGGGGAAAGAGATTTGTGTGGGGGGAATTGTTATCCAGACAGACGTGAGATTCTCCACGTAGTGAGACAGGCAGCAAGGGCGGGGGCATAATGTCCTATCCATGATTTTTAGGACTTTTGTTTGTAGTGATAAGAGGTAATAATCTAACTGTTTATCTGCGCTGGCTGAACAGGAACATAGCTGACCTGGATTGTAGGAAGGTACTTGTTCTTTTGGTTAGAGAGGTTGCAAATCACTAGAATAAGTTACTTCTGTTGGGTATTTGAAGCTGACTGTTTGGAAAAAACTCATGGTCAGATGAAGCTTCTTGATGAGAATACGTAAGAAGGGTTGTAATCTGATATTTTTTAGTTTAATTTGCAGTTGCAGCAAATGCTTGGGAAATCCTTTTGTATCATATGGCTAATACTAATGTCTTTTTTCTACTACTACTACATTAATTGCCTATCTAAGCTTAATTTCAAAGTTTCAAGGTTTTGGACTTAAAACAACTGGTTTGCCAATTTATTATACGAGCCACATCAGATATTATTATCCAAAGACATCACATGACAGCATAAGATTTATGCAGAAAACAATCTAAACAAGGAAGAGAAGCTTACGCAAGGTAATTACTAAAGTGTCTAAGTGAACCACGTTATTAGGGAAATGGATTATGATCAACAGTAATGTTAAGAAAAGTTAGTTATTTACTCCTCTAATAAATCTATTTATCATAAACGAAAAATGTAAATTCATTGCATTTTCATTCGTGACATCTTAATAGTGTAAAGGACCATCTCTCAATCAGGGATGATTAGAGATAGAATGAAAGAAAATGCGTTCTTGGAAAACATTGCATTAATTTGAGGATTTCAGGATGTCTTTTTTCTGTAGAGTAATGATGTCGAATTTAGACTGATTCGTAGGGCAATTGCCTCTTTCGTGTCTGATTTTTAAATATTCCGACGTTCCCCATAGACGTTTTTTGATTAGGCATTAAGTACCTATAAATCCAAGTTAAGAAATATTTCAGTGTTAATTTCCTTTACAATAGAAGGAAAACTTAAATCTAATCGCACTTATTTCAACTTTTAGGACACGGAGCTAAAACTCCCAATAAAACATATATATACAGTATAATGTTTCTTACTCTTGAAATTCTTGGTAATTAATTTATAAAACTTTATTTGAAGGAGTAGGAGGAAAAAAACCCTCAAAAGAGAAGAAACCGACAGTCTATTAGTGAAATTGTTGAACCAAATATTTTATATACACTGGTGTGCAAAACTTTAGGACCAACACTATTTCTAAAGGTTACAACCACAAAATCAAACGAAACAGCTTGTGGTGATTTGCATAACTGTGGCCGTTCAGTAGAAAGCTGGTGCACATGCAAAAATTTGAATCGTGTTGAGAGGTCTCACATAAACAGATAAAAGCAGCAGTTATGTGAAAATTACCGAATGGTGAGCACGCTGTTACAGACGTTCGATTGGTTTCATACAGTGCTACAGACAACAAAATGGCCAGTAGACAACATCTGGATAACTTTACCCGGGGTCGAATAATTGGGAAGCTCGAGAAAGGTCGAAATACGAGGAGTGTGGCTGCAGAGTTCGGTATCGTCCATAGCATCGCCTCACGTGCGTGGTCTGGCTTCAGAACGACAGGTACAGCTGTTCGAAGGGCTAGTGGTGTTCGTCCACGAAAAACAACGCCCATTGATAACCGCTATATACTCCTACATACAAAGAGGGGCTGAGACCAGACAGCGGGATCCATTGCAAACCAACTGCACAGGACGCAGGATATCGCGGTTTACTGTGGCCAGGCGACTCCACAAAGGTGGACTGTTTGCCCGACGGCCAGTACGCTGTGTCCCTTTAACAACTGCCTATCGAAGACACCGTTTACAGTGGTGCATCGAACATAAGGACTGGATAACAGCGCAATTAGGTAAGGTACTCTTTACTGATGAGAGTAGATTCAGTCTCAGCAGCGATTCTGGACGTCACCTAATCTGGCGAGAGGTTGGCACACAGTATCACTCGGCAAACATCACTGAAAGGGATCGATATGTCGGTCGAGGTGTTCTCGTCTGGGGAGGCGTTATCTTGGATGGACGTACACAACTCTAGATACTGGAAGGCCGTAATGTAACTCGTGCACGCTATTGTACTGAGGTACAGTAGCGCGTCTGTTCCGAGGAGCCATTGACCCCGAGTTTGTGTTTATGGATGATAATGCCACACCCCATCGCACTGGAGCTGTTTATATGCATTGGAAAGTGAGGACATTGTTCGTATGGTTGTTTGTTTTTTTGGTTTTTTAGGTGCGTAAGCAACTAAGGCCATATTGCTCCGGGAATATGCGGTGGTCATTCCCTGACCTTTCCGCATCCTCCATATTTGGTGGTGACTGGCTCGAACCCCGGTCTAATCAAGAAGCGTGTGCTACGCACTGCTGCTCCTTCCCACCTGGCTACGGAGGCGCCTGTGTATGTTCGTATGGATTGGCCTGCCCGTTCCCGTCGATCTAAATCCAATCGAACGCATATGGGACGCTCTGGTGAGACGTCTAGCAGCACGTCCACACCCACCAGGAAATGTTCACCAGCTTTTTTTTTTTTTTTTTGGTAGTTGTTGGGGCATCGGCTTCTGTGGCCATAATGCACCTCCCAAAGTTTTTGCAGTACTTTGATCCAAGCCCGAGGCGGGATTCGAACCCGCGACCTTTGGGTTGCCAGGCAGGCATTTTACCCACCTGTTTAGCCCGGTCGGCTGTTCACCAGCTGAAGATGGCGCTGACAGAGGAATGGACGATGTTACCACACGAACTTATTAACAACATTGTTCTAAGTATGGACAGGCGGTGCAAAGCCTGCATCGACATTAGGGGTGGCCATATCTCCTACTGTGGACTACCTCTTCCCTTTGTTCCATCTTTGGCAGTGATGTATCTGTATCAAATTATATTTAAAGGAAAAAAAAAAAAAAAAACTAATGCGATTTCTGTTCTTGAACTCTTTTAACCAAGAACTCCATGAGTTTGTCTTCTTCCAATGGTGTTAGATGGAACCCAGATTGATGAACAAATTGCTTTTGTATCCATAGGCCACTTTTACAAATCTTGTCAGTTTCCGAGAAATAATCTTAATTTTTTACTAAGTTCATTTAGATGAATCTTTATATGAGCGTTAATCACCTTTTCATCAAACACGAAAGGTTTTTCTATTACCATTTGACAGTATTGCGGAAACATGTTATAAATACCCACATCCAAATTAATAACTTTTTCTGAAATTCTCTAATTTTGTCAGCAAAGACAAATGTTTAACCGTCCTTGCATTGGAAGATTAAGTTCATTGCTTATACCGAATATGACACTTAAATAGGCAAGTTTTGCCAACCAACGTCCATTATCATAAAGTACTCCTAAGTCAGAGTTCCTCTATCAAAAATATTCCCACCTCTTCCTTTAGCTTTACTAGTCTTCTCGATACTTTCTCTTTAGAAAGCCAAAGGATATCGTTATGAAGAAAAAGTGAAGAATGAGCAGAGTCCATTTCGTCGCATAGCACAGAGAACAATCTTGAGTTTGTAGCACTTGATTTCACAAAATTTATAATTTTAACTGCTTGTGAAAGTACTTCGCTGAGTTCTAGCGATGTTTTTCGGAGCTAGTTGTTCCCAATTTAAAAAACAATAGATTGTAATAATGTGTGTACGCAGTTCTCTTAATTCAAGCTACAACCCCTTGTTAACGTCCCATTATTGCTGTTGCTGCCTCATCTGTACACACGCTGATGCAGCACTTTCGCTGCAAACCATTTTTCTTAAATAAATTCATTCGAAGCGTTAAAGATACATTCGTCAGTGGTAAAGGTTTAGTTCCAAGCCTCAAAGTAGTTATTACCTGAATTCCACTTCGGAATAATCAATAAACCGCACATAGACCAATAAAATGGCTTGGTTTGATATATCTAGTGAACGTCTATTTGAAAAGCAAACCGTCAAACTAACAGCATCAGTATTCTTTGATTTACAGTGTCATTAGACAGCGGAATGTCTAACCTTTTTTTTTTTTTGCCTTAGATTCATCAAAGTTCGGCACACACGCATCTACCATACAAGACAATTAAAATTTCTGCAACAGTTATGGACATCTTAGCTTTTGAAATATGCAGCGCTAATAAAAACAATGATTTTATAAGGGAATTAAGGAGTTTTATAAGGGAATACTTAAACCTACGTCACTAGGTTTAAGTACCGTACATCCTGCTGCTTTTTTTTTTTTTTAAAGCCATGGAATATCTTAAAAATAATCAACGGATTTATTTTTCGACCCAGGACGGTTTGTTTCCAAGTGGCCGAGTACCTTCGAGGTTTTCATTGCTTTCTTTGATAATATATAGCCACAAAACACACTGGGGTCTTACAGCCCATAAAGTTCAATGGAACTAAAACGATGTTGAATGTATGTCGAATTATATTTTCATGTTTTGAACTTATCTGACAAGTTAATGGAAGAATCAATGATCTTCTTTTTTACACTTGCAATTATTTTACCCTGCACTTGCAATACCACTAGAAGTATTCGTAAAGGCGCTTCTTTTTTCCTTTTTTAAACCCCAAACGCGAGAGGTATTAGAACCTATAGTACTGTACTTAGTACCGTGCTTGGGTTGGAGGTTGAGAAGACGAAAGAAGATATTTGTTGACATTGGACTTGAACTTCTGTAGACTGTAATTTTCAGGAAATACTTATGAAGGAAGGTTGTTCCAGAAAACGGCAGTTGAATGAATAAACGAGGAAGAGGAAAAGTTGGTTCTGTGAGTTTGAAGTTGGACAGTAAATGGATGTTGGCTGGTGGCGGCATGTGTTCGGAATGTTTTGAAAGAGAAAGCGGGAATTGTAGAAGCAAATTCAGAACAGCCCATGGAAGTGTCTGTAGAAAAGGCATCCAGCAGACAGTATCTATGAGACAGTGGAGAGACTGTTAGAGATGAGTCATTAATGAACCTAACTGCCCTCTTCTGAATGGAATCTAGAAGCCTGAGAGAGGTTTTGGGGGCACCGCCCCAGATGTGGGAACAACATTCTATGGTAGGGAGGATTTGCGATTTGTACAGAGTGAGCAGCTGTTTGGAAGAAAAGTAATGCCGAGAGCGAAAGAGAAAACCAAGTATTTTAGATGCAGAGGAAGCAATATTTGTAATGTGCTTGTGCCAAGTGTGCTTGTGTCTATGTCTGTTATTTGTTTAAATATATAATATCCAAAATATTCTGCTATTCTCGAACTAATAACCCTTACTTTACAAGCCATAGATTTACTAGCTGCTCATCAACATATTGAGGACTTATTTAAAATATTTGCATTTCATAGGGAAAAATCTGAAGAGATTTATAAACTTTCACTAGATATGGCTGAAAAATTAACAATGAAAATGGAAATACCTAGACGGTGTTCCATACAGAAATACAGATGCAATTATCCTGGAATGACACCTGAACACTATTATCGGCAATCAATATTTATCCCATACTTAGATTCTTTAATTTCATCCATAAAATCAAGATTTTCATCGGATAACGAAATAGCATTTTCAGTATTTCAGTTTCATCCCAAGAATATTCTAAAAATAGATAAAATAAAGTTTCAAAACAACGTCAAAAGAGTAAGCGAAAAATACAATTAACAATATTTAAAAATAGAGGCAACAGCGTGGCATGAAAAATGGACAAATTTTCCTTCGACTGATATTCCCCAAACTTTACTAGAAGTTTTGGAACATTGTGACTATTTCCCTTCTATTAATTCGGCAATAACTATTGGTATGACATTACCTGTTACGACCTATACCATTGAAAAAAGTTTCATAACCTTGAAACGTTTGAAAACATGGTTAAGGTCTGCTATCTCAGAAACTCGCTTATCAGGTTTTATGTATGATTAGTGTGTGCGCAGGAAAAAACTAGAAGAGGAAGAGATAAAAAAGAAATTTATTGAAAATGTTATCAATAGGTTTGCAAGCGATAGATGGAGAATTCAATTCTTATACGATACGTGATTATTGAAATTGTTATCTATATATATATATATTAATTCTTGTTTCCTTTATATTGTAAATTTATATACATGATGTATGTGTTTTTGTATTGATGCAATACTGTATTCCATAATCTACTTGAGAAAAAAAAATTAATTAAAAAAATTATTGATGTAATTATTCCTCTCTAAGCTTTATCCCCCCTGGAAAACTTTCTGTGGATGCCCCTGTCCACAGGCTGTCTTTACTTCTATAGATTTACACTTTTGTATCTCACCAATTGACAAAATTAAATGATACACGAAAATCAGAAGAATATTTTTTAAAGGAAAGCAAACTACACCGAGTATTCCCAGATGGTCACCTTCCCACTTACTAACCGGGCCTAACGTTGCTTAACTTCGCTGATCGCATGCGAACCAGGACACTTAACTTACTACGATAGTAAACTTTTCGGAGTTCACTCATTTTGTTATAATGAAGTGCATCATGAGTGTACTGAATGATATTGTTTTCAGTACAGCTGAACATTATTGCAACATTATATTGTGGGGGGGGGGTAATTTATGAAAATGTTATTTTATATATTATTTATATTTTATTCCCCTATTAACAACTCCCCTTTATAATAACTCCCCACTTGCGCATCTGACAATTTCTTTACAGAAAATTCCAAGTTCTAGGGGAAAATCTCCTTGATGTGTTTAATTCCCTTTGGATAGGCTTTTTCTCAGAATAACAAAGAGACACACAAATGTTGTATAATAAAATACAGTTTATTGGACACTTTTACATAGATACATCAAACAAAAGAAATTTATTAAACTCATGACCAAATAGATTTAATTTCATCTTCTTATAACAGAATGTAAATGAGCAAAGTAATTTGCCTATTGAGCAAACTCAAGGAGGGCTATTTCCTTTACATAAATCATAAACAACTATCTCCTCTTTTAAACTAACAAAATGTTTCTACTTCCTTACTCCTGAGTTCAATTGACTTTCAAAAGAATCTATTAACATTCTTCTTTCATTACAAAACAATTCCTACTCCAAATTGATAAAGCTCCGATACTCTTAATTTCAGTATAAATCATTACTCTGTTTTCTAACAGATTATAGCCTACAACCTTCTCTAATCTAGGTAATCAATACTATCAAATTTCTACAATTAACTACTTGCACATTTGGGGGTTACTGACATCCGTCTATCCCCTTCCAAAATTCATACTTAGTCATTCACTTATTTAACCAAATATTAACAAGTATCAATCACATCAAAAATTTTATATCTATTCCCTTCCAAAATTTATCTATATGTATATTGACTTGCCCTGGGTAATGTCCTTCAGTCCATAACATTCACTAACTTATTCATTACAATAAAGTACTACTTATACATATGTGTTCAATCAAAAGTACTGATAAATTGGTTATCAAGTGTCTATAATCGATGTGATGGTGAGAGTACTTAAACAAACTAATCACTTACTGACATAACTTGGCAGACTTCACGGTACATCCTTCTCTAAGCGAGTAGGGGATTCTTTCTATCTGGGTCGCATCTCACAATCACTGGGGGAGTTCGATATAAGATACTGGATTCCTTCCTGGGTACCTTTTTATTTCTTTATGGACGCATTAATTTCATCTGATCAGAATGGCTGTACTCTTTTTGTCCGGCTTCGGATTTCATCAGCTCCAGCGTACTTGCTCTCAGAATATCAGGCAATATCGTTCCTTCATAATGGAGTTGACTCCTTCTCATCTACTTTAAGGATCTTGAAAAATTTTCCCTCTTTTCTATGGCACGTGTTCATCTCTCACTTCGAAACTCAGTCTACTTTTGACTGACTGTCTGACCAACTTCTGCACCTCATCTTCATCTTTCCACTTACTCGACTGCCTCTCTCACTAACTTATTAGATCAACGACTTAACTGTTCACCTAAAGCTTATCTACCCCTCATACTGACTACACATTAAACTTAGCCACTTTTCTCCACCGGCTACTCTATCTAAAAAAACTCATTCCTTTCTTTTCTTCTCCAACTCTCATCTTACTGCCCCACTCACTGACACTGACCCACTCTCATCTTACTGCCCAACTCACTGACACTGACTCACTCCCATCTTACTGCCCAACTCACTGACACTGACCCACTCTTTTTTTGTCCGTCTCCATCCACAATTTTTCCGAGTTTGTCACGCCTTCCTACAGTGGTTCTACCAATCTCCTCCTTCCTATATTCATTTTTTATCCTTTCATTTGTTGGCAGGTCAGCCAGCCCTGGTAGCACGTGATTCACAATACCCCTCTCCTTTTTTATTTCCTACCTGTTGACATCCGTTGAGCTCTTTCATGTAGGCCGAATGTATCAAAACAACTCCTTCTGGGTCATCACAGCTTGTCTCAAAAGCACTACAGACAAACCACAAATGTGTCAATGGAGACCATCGCATCTATTTTTAGAGGCTTGTGTGTGCGTTTAGCCATATGCGTTTCCGGTGCGTGACCCCTCATAAACTTGTTGCGCGACCCCTCATAAACTTGTTGCGCCGTACCACCTGCTGGGCTTGCTATAGTATTTTCCGTCAGTTTTCTGTTTTGACGGATGCAAAGCTAATTTTTCTGTTTTTCGTTCTTCCTACCTTTTAAGTTTTACAATCCTTACTGGATAATTCTTGTTTATAGAAACTGACGCTATTAACATTTCTCCCAACGGCAAGAATCCAAAAAGGAAAACTAACTTCAGAAGTCAAAAAAAATATTTTATTTTTGTAAGATTTTCAGATCTTACAATATACTGTAGTTACACAAAGTAATCTCCACCCACGTCCCCGGAAGGCACTTCTTTCCGTGGGTAGTACCACGAAATTGTCAAAGATATCAGTTTACGACTCACTTGGATTTAGAACTACAAACACTATCGGAGTCCGAATCCCGCGTTCTCTTAAATTTACTCTAGGTGTAGTAAATGACGTTTCCCAGGCTAATGATCAGAAGACTTTGTTACGCGATTCGTCGTTCCATAGGGCCCTTTTACATTGTTATGTGATCCGGAAAGATATGCTGGCGCGTTATCCTTTAGGCAAAAAATACATCTGCCTATGGCCCCGATCAGAGGGGGCCCTAAAATCAATGTTTCAAAAATTCATTGCTGTTTTTTACTAATATTTTAAGTGATTTTTATCGGAAACTGAACTTCCTATCTGCCAGGGTCAATGAACTTTACTTGAAGATTAATTTGAAAATTACTTTTTTTTTTTTTTTTCAAAAATGGTTTATATTTTATTTTATTATTGTCTTTGGTGGCCCCTAGACATTTGTCCAAATCCACCTAATATACTTGATTTTATTATCCTTATACAGGATACCTAGCTACCAGAGAGCAGTCATCACCTAGGATAACTGCTACCTGATGCTCGTCCTTATGAACGTGGAGAAAGCAACTTCAAAAGGCGAACTGTGCTGACCGCACAAAATTCCCGCACCCTCTGGTGGAAGTGCTAGACCAGAGGGCGCCAGCAATCCCACGCCCAAGCCTGAGAGAGAAAAAAAAAAAAAAAAAAAAAACCCTCTACCCACCACCCAAATCTCGCCCTGGCAATTTATCCCGCACTATGTTAATTTCCACAGTGCCAGCAAACAAAAAAAAAAAAAAAAGTAATAATAAACTAAATAAATAAATTAAAAAAAAAAACAAAAAAAAAAAACAGGATAATAGGATGGCGGGAGAGAGGGAAAAAAAATAAAAGAATAATAATAATAATAAATAAATTCTATACAGTAAACATCTATTAGTTTACAAATATCCAGGCTGATAACTGTCTTTTTAGAAATACAGAAATAGCAAACCTTTGAAAAGCAACAAACTTATAATCTGACGAGTAGTTATTTTCATTTCCATATTTCAAATCACTAATTACATCCTTTAATTGAGCTCTGTAATTCTCATACAACAAACAATCATACAATACATGGCACAAAGTTTCTTCAACACCGCATACACAATAAGGGTTTGACTTTAATCCAAAATATATAATTTACTATTCAAAGAACCATGCCCTGTTAACAAAAAAGAAGTCTCCATACTAGGACGAAACCACTTTTCCAGTTTAAAACACGAAAAAGAAACATTTGGAATAAAATGTCTGGTGACCGCACCAGTAATACTATCCGTCCATTTGGCTTGCCAGATTTCCATTAGCTTCGCATATATTCTTTTCTTTTCAACCTTAGCATCAGTGTTAAGGTCATAACACAATGTTTAAACGCGTGAAATTATTACGCTTCCTAATATGGTAACAGAAAGCTCTATATATTATAAAAAGGTCTAACGGCATGTGGCCCGCTAATACCTGCAGGGCATTTGTTGACACAGTTCTGCAAACCCTCTGAATTGCCAACAGCATTGTTCTTTGCACAGAATTTAACTTTGCTTTAAACTTAACCCTATTCACACAAGTTACCAACACTGATGATACATAAGTCACTATTGGCAGAAAAACTGCCATATAATAAAGATTTAAAACTGATCTACGTAACCCCCACTCTGATCTAGAAATCCGTATTACTGCTGCACTAAAACGCTTAATTTTGTTCATCAAATAATTCAGATGTGGTACTAAAGTTAACCTAGCATCTAATAAAACACCTAGATACTTAGTTTGGGTAACAAATTTAATTT
This sequence comes from Mastigoproctus giganteus, assembly GCF_048544385.1. NCBI lineage: Eukaryota > Metazoa > Arthropoda > Arachnida > Uropygi > Thelyphonidae > Mastigoproctus > Mastigoproctus giganteus. The sequence continues at coordinate 121,096,647 of NC_143587.1, forward strand.
GCTTACAATTTAACAAAACTTTTGGTGGTCGATTGATATCAAGGTGACCTTAAACTAACATCATGACTGTTTTTTCTTTTGAAACTGTTAATTTATTTACAGTAGCCCATGATGTTAGACTCTGAAGAACCATTGCAGCCTTCTCTTCAATATCCCTTCTTGAGTTACCAGGCACACAGATAAGCAGATCATCCGCAAATGGTATTTTATGGCAAACTGTTTGTCTCAATTTAAGCCATTGGTTCAGAACCAAATTCCAAAATAGGGGACCCAACACGGATCCCTGTGAGCATCCCCTAGACACTAATTTCCTATAAGTTAAATGCTGTGCCCTTACAATTATCTGCCTTGAAGTTAAATAGCTTGTTACAACCCGGTATATTTTCCCTGGACAATGGAGCTGTCTTAACGAGTAAAGAATACTCCCGTGCCAGACTGAATCAAAAGCTCCTGCAAAGTCAATGAACAGAGCAAGAACATATTTACTGTCTGCATTTTTAACGTAAAGCACTAAATCATTAATCGCGTCCTCAGTAGATTTGGATTTTCTAAAACCATACTGAAATGGCAACTCAATGTGGTGTAAATTCATGAATTCACTTAATCGCTGGAAAATCAGTCTCTCAAACAACTTGCCTAGTTTAGGTAACAGCGATATTGGTCGAAAGCTCCTGGGGTTTGTTTTTTCTTTACCTGGTTTTTGCAACAATTTCAGAAGGGCACATTTCCAGAAAACGGGAAATGTGCCTTCCAATAGACATTTGTTATACATATTAAGCAGAACTGGAGGGTATATCTCTAATAATTTACTGATACTGTTATTCTCAATTAAATGAATCCCCGGAGTCTTATCAACATTTATCTGTTTACTGACTACAAGTAACTCCTCTGCTGTAAAAAGAGAGATATTCTCATCGTTGACATAATCTCTATTATCTGCTCTTATCTCACACTGTTCAAGAGTATCATTACTTACACAATCCTCAGGAAACAGTTTGTCTATGACAACTTTAATAGTTGTCTCCCAACTAACTGTTTCCCTGCCATCTACTATTACTGTGTGGAATACATCCTGCTCTATCTTTTTAGTAATGGTCAACTTATACAGTAGTCCCCAAGGGTTACTGTTTCCTACAGTTCTTACCAAATTCTGCCATGATCTTAACTTATGCTGATAAATAGCCCTATGATATTCCCTCCTTTTACACCTATATATTTCCTTATAATAGTTAGCTTCTTCTATATCACGAGACCTATATCTTTGAAATTGTTTCGCCTTAAAATTTTCAGTTGCTCAGACCACCATGGCACTTGCTTATCTGTGGCTTTCCTACACCTAGCTGCATACTTCAAAGCTTCAAAAAGTACACTTTGAATATAAAATGCATATTCTGTGGCATTCATAGTGTTTTCAGAGCCAGATATTTATCATTACCAAAAACCAATTGCAAGGAATTATTAAATTTTTCCCAATTTATCTTTTTATATGCAAACCTCATCTGCTCATTGATTTTAATATAATGTCTTACTATATACCCCCACATTTACACGAAATAATATAGCCCGATTGTCACTGTTTGTTGCATTCTCATCCACAACCCAGTGACATACCCTCTCAAAAATGGTTTGACCGATTTCGATGAAATTTTATTTAGTTCTTCCATAATTGAAAAAAATAGACTGCCTTGTATGTAACCGGCGCCGCTGGTGCCCTTATGCTTAAGGCAATACAGTAGCAGGGAGAAGGTGGCCACGATCTTATTTAAATTAAATTAAATTTTCTGTTTATACTCCGGGACGACCAAACGGTCACAAGATAGGCAGAATACAAGAAACATCACCGTATTCAGCAGTGACGGGCTTGAACCCCGTCACTCAAGGCACGTGTACTTATGCACCCGCGTGCCTGACCACTCGGCTACGGCTGCTGCTATCCAGTCTTGAGTGAATGTTCAAGCAGAACTGAGGTGCAGGGGAATATTTCGATAGTTTTCGATTTTAATGAGTGTAAGAACATTAAATATTGAGTGACAGAAAAACGCGTGTTTTTCTGTCACTCAATATTTAATGTTGATGGGGCCCTTTTTCTTTAGATGGGCCCCCAAATTCCATTTTGCCTTGGGCCCATGGCAATAGCAACTGGTTGGGCACATGGCAATAGCATAGTTGGTGCGTTGTGTGTGTGTAATTTCAATCAGCAGCTCTGCTTGGAAACCTGTACAGCGGCCGGTGAAGCACTTAGACACCTATTGAATATCTGCAGCTTCGATGTAATATATATATATTTTTTATATATTTCCGCGCCAGGCGCGGTATACACGATGATTCACCAAATAGCGCTAGTTGCACATTGATTAGATAGATTGTTACTTAAACAATGCCTCTGTTGTACGTTGGTATGAACTATTTGATTTAAGTTGGCACCTTCAATAATAGAGTTCATATGTATTTTTATATTTAGTAATAAAGACCTTTTTTAACCCATTCAGCTGTTACCTCCATTACAATTTCTGAAACGTGACAACCCTAGGTGGGGCCCGATATGAGAATCTTTGCCTAAGGTCCGATTTTCCTTAGTCCTTCACTGGATGCAAACTCTCTTAAAACGCTGTAAATTATTCTAAATAGTACTGTAAATAGTTTTGACTGCGCCAGTACAAAATTCTCCCAAAACCGAGGAAACAGCAGTGCTTTGTAGCAAGGGCAGACTTAGTAGTGATGTGAGAAACAAGTCAAATTATGAGTGTACGTAGTTGTTTGTAATTAAATAAGTTCGCAAATATTTTTAAATTTTGTTTTGAACGTTCAGTATTAAGCGGTGAGAAAAGCGAAGATGCTGTTTTAAAAGATGTTTGGCCGTTTTAGAAGTGTTAAGAACTTTAGAAAAAGCAACTCATTATCGGTAATGAAACGCATAATCATAAATCTCGCACTGAGCGACCTTTGGAGCTGTAGAACCGTAAAAAGTGAGTTCAGTGGCAAGACGAAAGACATTTACAGACCGAATGTACTCTTAAGTTACTCACATGAGAAATCTAGTAAACCTTTATACGTAATTTTAAACTGGAAATTAAATATCTCAGGGGTTCACATCTGGTGAGTATGGGCTTGGCACACCCAGGGTCCTGAGCTCGATACCATCGTTCTTCCCTTTCTTGGTGATTCCTTTCTACTTCTGTCAATCTCTCTCACTCTTAGGGTAACTTGGGAAATTTTTTTTGGCTAGTGCAGCATAAGCCTCAGGCTTCTTTGCACCATATGGCTAGTAATAATAATCTCAAAAGTATTTGTATCTATTTATTGAAAAATGTAAGTAAAAATTTTTTGATAGTTACTTCTTGTATAGGAAGTGTGGCTCCATCTAGTGAGCAGATGCACCAGTAATATATTTCGGCCAGTATGAAGTAACTTGCTTTCAAAAATTGCTAATGCCGTCGACCATGTGAAAAGATCGTTAATTATCTGAAAATAATTGACATGTTTATGTTACTATGATTATAGTATGCATCGGTTTAATTATTTTTTAAAGAGTTATAAAATGAATTTTATTATTATTATTTTTTTTTTTGGCTGATGCTATATAAGCTTGCTTTCTTGCAGTACATGTGTATATGTAATGGGCGGCACCTAGAACGTCTGTAAAATACCTCCTCGCATCTCTGTGAAGAACAGTATCACTGCAAATGGGCCAGATGTCTGCGACGTAGGTTTGTGTATATTGTGTGTGTGTTCTGTTATGTTCTGGCCACTTGGCTACCCAGAAGCATCAGTCACCTGGACAGATGATTCTGGGTAGCCAAGTGGCCAGAACAAAACAACAGAACACACCACGGGAAGGTGGGCCAGATTCCTCCGGGGGCCCATTCCAGATGAAAAAGAAAGGAGCGAGAGAGAGAAGAAGAAAAAAAATAATAATAATAAAAAAGAAAAGAAAATATTGATAATAAAATAAACACAACGCGTGGTGCTGGTTTAAAAAAAAAATCATTAGCGAGAAAAAAAAAAAGACACGTTGGGATAAAAAAAAAAAAATTAAATAATAGTGTATAGTGTGTTTGTGTCTAACGGCACCAGGGGTTTCTCCCATCTCCGCGTTGCTTTCATTGTGGGTGTAACAGTTCACTGGAAAGGCCAGAGATTTAAAAGTGTATGGATATTGTATGAGTGTAGTGTTGTGTATCGTTGTTCTTCTGGCCATTTAGCCGCTAGACCCCTGCTGGGGCCTAACGTTGTCCCCACTATGCCTCGTGGAGGCAGACCAGGTACACTAGTATTGAAATATTTACTCTGGAAGGTCCTGCCACCTAATTTCCTGAGATTTCAGTGGCTAGGACCTTAAAAAAAAAAATATATATATATATATATAATAAAATGAAATTTTCGCTCAGTGAGGGTTAAGAAAATTGTGTAGAAAGGCCAAATGAGTTCAGTGTGAACGCAATTAAATTTAGTCATTATTAAATTTTAAGTTATGTGGGGTATACACTTGCGTATTAGGTAGAGGTGGGGGAGACAGAAGGCTGGGGGGAAAAGACAGAAATATGGGGACGATAGAGAAGGCGACCCCAGATAATCGGCGGGGCAGGCCCATGCCCCACCAGGCGAAGAGGGGGTTGGCAAGGAGGTGAGGGGACAGAAGATACCGTCCCCTCCCCCTGCCGGGGGAGAGAGGAAAAGATAGGACCATGCAAGGGAGCATGGTTTGAGAGCCAAGATGGCGAGCAGCAAGCTGCAGTTGGTCTTCAGCGGCATTGGTGTTCCCATTTGGGATATCACTCATGGGACAAGGTCCTGTCCAGTTTAGTCAGGTCAGTTCTTGTCCTTTATTAAGTAGGTTCAGTTGTTATTCCTGGTTATCATGTATAGGGTTCAGTTCTGCTTCATTGCAGCGAGCACTCGTCTTCTTGGGAAGAGCTCTTGGGCGTAGCAGGAGAAAGCCAGGTACTCTTGTTTTGTTTCCAGTAAGTTGTGTTCCCATCCTCTAGGACAATATAAGATCTTTGTTATTAAGATGTTGCGGAGGTCGTCATAAAGCTGGCAATCATACATTAGATGTTGCCAGCTCTCTAGACCACCACAAACACAGGTAGGGCCCTCTTCAATTCCCAAAAGGCCAAGTTTGGCATTTATGGCGCCATGTCTGGTGAGAAGGTATGCTGCATGGAGTCCAGTTGAGAACCACGTTGGGAACTTAGGGTAGACCCTGCCGACGTTAGGTATAAACTTTCTAGTTATCTCCCCTGTATGGGAGTTTGTCCATCTCTCTTGCCACACCTGCAGCAGGTGAGCGTAGAGCCTCTTCTTTTCAGCGGTGCGGTTATTTGCTGGGTCAGTTGTATGTCCGAGACAGGTCCTTGAGGTGCCCTTTGCAAGATGGTAAAGTAAACCTTTGCCCACAATCTCCAGATCAAGGGGGAGGACTCCGGTCAAGACCTGTAAAGCGTGGGTGCTCACCGTGCTCCAGGCACGAGAAGTAAATAGTAGAATCGACCTTTGGGTTGAGTTGATGATACGTCGGTTGACTGCGGTAGTAGCCTTGTGATACCATACGCCAGAGGCATATGTGATGATAGGTATGAATATGGCTTTGTAGAAGATATGTAGCGTATGCCGGCCAAGGCCCCAGTCCCTTCGAGCCACTCTAGCAACGAGGCCAGCATATTTCCTAATCTTGGTTTGGATGTTTTGTAAGTGGTCTTTGAAGGATAGCTTGTGGTCAAGGATGACCCCTAGATACTTGAGTTGTTTGGAGAATTTTATTGTCCTCTGGTTTATCTTAATTTGAGGAGGCCGTCGTAGGTCCAAGTTCCCTTTCAGCAAGGCTGAGTTGGTTTTTTCTGGTGATATTCTCAGGTGATTCTGTTTTGTCCAGTTCTGCAGTAGCTCCAAGCCCAGGTTTGCAGATTAAATAATAATAAAAAGAATAAAATAATAAACTAATAGTAAAAAAAAAGAAAAGAAGATTCTGGGACTAAGATAAAAAAAAACACAGACTGGCGCTGGTGAGGGGAAAAAAAAGGGGTAGTCTTCAATAAATACTCTTGTATCCAAATTAATTCAGATGTGGAACTGGTGACCTTTAGGATCAGTGCAAGGACAATTCATGCAAACATGAACCATAGAAGAAAATAAATCAGAGAAGTAAACTATTGTCCCGCTCACACAGTTGGATTTGTGGATTGTTTTGGCGCGCTAATCTGGCGTTGATTCTTTTTCTGCAAGCAAACACCTCGGAGGCAAAGTTCTGAAGAGCTGAGAGATGATTCTTATTATGCAGAAGCATTTCCTCTTGTCCCGGAGAGAGATCTGGAATGTCAGTTCGGAGCTTCACCCTAAGATCGTCGTAGATTGCACAGTTAAAGAGCAGGTGACTCCAATCTTCTGTATACCCGCAGCTGCAGAGATCGGTGTGATGCAAGCAAAACTGAAAGAGTTTTTGATTGAGAGAGCCATGTCCTGTTATCAGAAAGAAAGTTTGCATAGTTAAAGAGCACCAGGTTTTAACCGATTTAGAGAGTAAGAAGATCACATCAGGCAGGAACTTTCTTGTCGTCGCTCCAAGTGCAGTGGTGTCCCATCTGGTCTGCCAGATGCTAATTAGCTCGTTAAAGCATCTGGATTTCTCTTTTTTAGGATCTTCGTTTAAATTTAGCTGGATACCAAGTAATTCTGAAGGTATTTGTTTTTTGTGTCGAAAGCAGATGACAAATAGGTCCAATGGGAGGGATCCTCCAATAATTTGCACTGCAGCGGTGGAAACTGTTCTACAGACTCTGAGAATAGAGAGGAGCATGCTCCGCTGGATGGAATTCAGTTTTAACCTCATTTTGGAATTTGTGGCCCGATGAAACCAAGCTCCTGCTGCATAGTTGACTACGGGCAGGAAAGCAGCATTATAGTAGAGAAAGAGTGACTTCCTAGAGAGAGAGAGAGAGAGAGAGAGAGAGAGAGAGACTCCACTCCCCTCTGAAAATTCAAATAATTGACCCTGTGAACTTTTTGATTTTGGTACTTATGTGAATCAAATGAGGATAGAGGGAAAGCTTATGGTCAATAATGACCCGAAGGAGTTTTGCCTCAGTGACTATAGGAAGCCGATTGCCAAATATTTTGGCTTGGGGAGGCTGCCTGAGATCTAATTTGGATTTAAAAAGCATCATTTTTGTTTTCGCTGGATTAATTTTAAGTTTGTTAGCCAATGATCAGGTGGAAAGGTCAGTTAAAATCTGGTTTGCATTCAACTCCAACACTGCATGAGAACTGCCTGAGACCACAATTGTCAGGTCATCGGCGAAAGCAAACATTTTGCAATTCTGGAGAGAGAGCGGCTCAGCCAGTCTTGAAGCACAATGTTCCAGATAAGGGGCCCCAGGACTGAACCTTGGGGGCACCCTCGAAAAACCTTCCTAGAGACTTGGAGGAATTTTGACTTGACAATTATTGAGCGGTCAGAGAAAGTTTTGAAATAATTTGTACATGTGAAAAGAGCATCTGGTAGACCGGAGACGTTCAAGGGCGCTGTCCCACCAGACAGTGTCGAAGGCGCCCTCGAAGTCGACCATAATACCTAGTTTTACTTGGATTTAGTATTTATAATGTGTCAGACAAGGCCTCCTAGCAAGAATTACCTGGGGTGAAGCCATATTGACAGGGAGAAAAGAGATTTTGTTGTTGAAACAGAGTTGTTAGTTGAAGAGCCATAAACCGCTCCAAGATGTTCCCTAGATTAGCAAGCAGCGCAATTGGTCTGTAGGCACGTGGATTTGAGGCAGGCTTATATGGTTTTTTGATAAAACGGAGCAAAGAAACCTTCCAAACAGCGAAAGATGCCTTCCATGAGGCATTTATTGAAGAGCAAGAGCAAGTAGAGAGGTCTTAATTTTAACAGCTGGAGAATGAACACATATTCAATCATATCCATTCCTGGACACTTCTTCACATTGATCTTCTTGACCACCGAGGTAAGTTTCTCTAAAGTAAATGGCTCGGTACGTTCCTCAATGGTGTACTTGTTATTTTCCTCCGAATTGTCATATGCTCTGGAGAATCTTCAGAAAAATTATCCATAGGGAATAAGTTGTCAAGAATTTGGTTGATAGTCTGTCCAGCCAGAGGTTTCATGAGTCTCAGTGGTAACAGTACCAAGGACATCAGAGGTAAATGTTCTCTCCCGAGCTATCTTGTACATGAGGCCCCATGGATTTTTGCTGTTGGATTCTTTTACAAAGATGGTCCAGGTTTCTCTTTTTTCTCGTTGCAATTGCTTTACAGAAGGCATTTTTTTTCGCAATGTAGTCATTATACAGGGTGTCTCAAAAATATTAGTACGAACGTTTAGAGGAGGTAGGCAACATCTAAAGGAATGTGAATCGCATAGGAACCCATAACCAGAAACGTCACGGGAAAGTAGTACTGTAGCAGAGGCACAAGAAGTAGAATTGACACAAGACAGTAATTAGTGGCAAACATTTATTTGACATAATATTAATAATGGAGTACGAGATGGATGCATTTCATGATGTTACAACAGATGCTCGAAGGTTCCACCACGAGACGCGATATATGCGTGACACCGACGCAGCATGGATTGGCGGACAAGGTCGAACACATCTGGAATTTCTTTGACAGTAGCAGCAGCGCAGACGAGATCCATTTCCGTCTCCACAGGCGATTCATACACGATAGATTTTGGTGGTGCCCGGAGCTTCAGAGACTCCGACATGACGTAAATACACGCAGGAAAAAGTTTCAACGAGCAAGAAGATCCTGGCTGGCAGCAGAGGTGCAGGTCCTCAGGCAGCAATACCGTGAGGGCAGGAATGAATCGCCGCCTTCATCAGAACACGGAAGAAACGATCCTGGGAATGCTAGTTTCAACTACTGGGAACGAGTACCCTTGGGGGATTGTATATAAAGTCACAATGAACAAGCTACCCAAAGGAGAGGTAGTTCCCTCAACTAAAACACCTGGCTCCTATACAAAATCATGGCACCAATCAATAGACAATATCCTCAATACCACCTTCCGGCAACTCCCGACAGCTCACTCCCTGGAACAAGTGTAAAGTGTGTTTAGGGTCAAACGGCACCAGGGGTTTCCCCCATCTCCGCGTAGTTTACATTGTGGTGTGATACAGTTCACTGTAAAGGCCAGAGATTTAAAAGTATGTGGATCTTGAGGTGGGTGATGTTGTGTACCGTTGTTCTTCTGGCCATTTAGCCGCCGAACCCCAGCTGAGGACCGACGTTGCCCACACTTCGCCCCGTGGAGGCAGACCAGGTACACTAGTATTACAGTTATCTACTCTGGCAGGCCCTGCCACCTAATTTCCTGAGATTTCAGTGGCAAGGACCTTAAAAAAAAAAAAAAAAAAAAAAGAACGTTTGCGTGGGTTGATCGCTAGATTGAAAGACCGAAATGTGAGCGAACTAATTTGGAGCTATTAAATTTTGACCTGTGGGATATACGCTGGCGAGCAGGTAGAGAGGGAGAGGAGACTGAAGACTGAGGGGAGAAAGACAGAAGAAATGGGGTCGATAGAGGAGGCGATCCCATTATAAGTCAGTGGGGCATGCCCATGCCCCACCAGGAGGAAATCTGGGTTGGCGAGTAGGGGAGAAAGCAGGAAGGAAAACCTCCCGTCTCCTCCCCTACTGCCGAAGGAGGGGGAAAGAAAGATGGGTCCAGCAAGAGCGCCGGCACCGATTGCCATTATGGCTGGCATATGCAGAAAGCTCTGCGGTCTCATTGGGCTGGTTGGAATTCAGCTGAATAGAAAGTCACTCGTGAGGCTGTGTCCTGTCCGAAGGAGGTCCACATATCATTTCATGGTTGTTGTTGTGGTGGTGGATGCGGGAGAGTCCGCCTTCTTGTGAAGAGGTCTTGCGCATATTGAGTGAAGGCACTATAAGTATCTTTTTCAGTTAGTATCAGATATTCCTGGTCTCTTAGCATTATTTGGGTGATGGTTATAAATCGGCAGCGGAGATCCTCGTACAGTGGGCAGTCGTACATCAAGTGCCCCCATGTCTCGCGTAGTCCGCAGTGGCATAGGGGGGGTGTCACTCAATCCGAATCCATGGAGTTTTCCTCTTATGGCGCCATGGCCGGTCAACAGGTAGGTGGCGAGTAGTCCTGGAGAAAGCCAAGGTGGATAGTTTGGGTACACCAGTTGTAGATCAGGAATAAGTGTTTTAGTTATTTGACCTTTGGTTGATGTCTGCCAGCGGGTTTGCCAGCTCTGGTTGAGATGTGTGAGGAGACGTTTGCGTTCCAATTTGTGGTCAGTTTCAGCGTCCAAAGTGAAGTTCAGATGGTTAGCCTCACGTCCCTTGGAGAGTTGATATATTAGGCCACGGAAGACTATTTCAAGGTCTAGGGGAAGAGTCCCTGTCAGGGCCTGGACTCCCTGGAACAGCTCCATCTCTGCGAAGAAAATGCAAACTACAACCCAGTAGAATGCGAAGACCCATTCACACTAGCAGACCTCTACTTGGTGACCGCCAAAATACGAAACAAGAAAATGCCTGGTGAAGACTATCTGGAACCAGAGATCATAAAAAAGGCCGTAGAATACATCCCAACAACTATCCTAAATCTGTTCAATCACTGTCTCTCTGCAGGCTACTTTCCTCACGACTGGAGATCTGCACGGATTCGACTGATCTTAAAGAACCCGACAAAATCACGGGAACTTCCGGAGTCGTACAGACCTATAGCACTATTGCCGGTACTGAGCAAACTATTTGAACACTTACTCCACAACAGAATAGAAACCCACTACCTAGAAGCAGGACTACGATCTCCCAAACAATTTGGCTTTCGTAGAGGCTGCTCCACTGTAGACGCCTTGGAACGCATAATAACCGCAACTAAGAACTGTAACCGCAAATACTTCCTAATGATCTCTGTCGATTTTTCCGGGGCATTTGACTCACTCTGGTGGCCAAGTGTCCTCGGCAGACTCCGGGAGGCAAATATCTCCAATAACTTGTACCACTGTATCAAAACCTACCTATCTGATAGGATCTTAGTATGTGCTCCCTACTCTCAACTTACTCGGCCTATCTTCCGGGGTGCCCACAAGGTTAAATCCTGGGGCCACTCCTTTGGAATCTGGTGATGGACGGCTTCCTCAATCAGAATCTCAATGGGGCAGATGCAAAAGCATTTTCAGACGACCTCACCCTGATGCTGGAGGACAGCCGGGCACAACTGGAAGCCACTGCAAACCGGGCAACTGACTTCCTGAAAACGTGGGCGAAACAGAACCACCTGACAATATCACCAACCAAGACATCCTCAATACTCCTCAAGGGTTCTCTCGACACGAGAAGTTCACCACAAATCAAAATAGAAGGAACCACGATTAAACTAACTACAGAACTAAAATACCTCGGAATCGTATTGGATAAAAACTTATCCTTAACCCCACATCTCATCTATCTCCAGAGAAAGATCAGGAACTACTCAGCCCTCATAGCAAGAGTCACACGAAAAGATTGGGGACTACGGAAACGGACCCTGTCTCTCTTTTACAAGGCTTTTTTCATCCCTGCCGTCTCATACGCTGCAGGGATTTGGTACAACAAAGCAACCAACGGCTGTGAAGAAAAGGAAATTAGAATCAATACAGCGTAGCATCTTGCTCACCATCACAAGAGCATGCTGCACTGTCAGCTCTCATGCGCTGCAGGCCCTGGCAGGATCACTCCCGCTGGACATGGAAATTGTCCGCTGCGGCATGCTCTTTCAACTGTCCAGAGGGAAAAGTGTATCCTGCACCGGCTTCACTACCGATCCAGCCAACAACAGCAACATAGAGAAAAAACGTCTTATCAATCATCACCGGCAAATCTGGCAGTCCTGATGGCAGAATCAACTAAAGGCGCCATAACCCGGAAATTTATCCCGGACGTTACCCAAGTCTATCCCCACCAGCCGGCCTGGTTCTCACTGGGGTTCTACACCACCTTCCTTCTAACGAAACATGGTTCCTTTAATGCCAAACTTTCGACCTTCGGAATAAAAGAATCACCACTATGCCACTGCGGTGAAAATCAGACATGGACACATCTGATGCATGAATGTCCCCTCTTTGATGATATAAGATGTCACTTTATAACAAAAATATGGTTCAACCCGAAGGATCGGGAACACCTTGTACTGTGGGAGGAGAAGTACTATAGAACCCTCTCGAAATTTGCGCACGAACTGTTCAGCAGACTACGAGCATTACCACAACTTCCCTAAACTCGACACTGGAACTCTGACAACTGAAACGGACAACAATGACTAGGACTTTACTGGATGAGACCTATATCCCCTTAGCGACACCATCCCACACTGACACCCTGATTATTGGAACAGCAGTGGATGAGATCCTATCCCAACACTGACGAACTAATGGACTGTACACTGTCATAGACCTGACGAAGCCACAGCTTTGCTACATACACGCCATGTTAGTGATCTGAGCCGGCTCCCTTGTTCGGCCCTTTCTTCTCCCTTACCCCGGCGGTGGGAGGTGACGGCTTTCCTGTCTCGTCCCCTCCTTGCCGACCCCACTCTTCCCTCTGGTGGGGGTATGGGCATGTCCCACTGATTCCACCTGGGGTCATCTTCCCTATTGACCCCATTCTTCTGTCTTTATCCCTCCAGTCTTCATTCTCCCTACCCAACTCTGTCTGTATGCAAGCGAATGCCCCACACGCCAAAAATAACCGTGTCTAAATTATGCTGTTCTCCCACCATTTTGGCTTTTCTAATTCTAGCGCAATATTCCCATGAAATTTTTTTTTTTTTTTTTTTTAAGGTCCTAGCCACTGAAATCCCAGGAAACTAGGTGGCAGGACCTGCCAGAGTGCAAATTTAAACTAGTGGTTACCTGGTCTGCCTCCACGGGGCGAAGTGCGGGCAACGTTGGGCCTCAGCGGGGGTCCAGCGGCTAAATGGCCAGAAGAACAACGGTACATAACATAACACACTCACATGATCCACACACTTTTAAATCTCTGGCCTTCCCAGTGAACTGGTACACTCAATGAAAGCAACGCGGAGATGGGGGGAACCTCTGGTGCCGTTAGACACAACACACTTTGCACTTTGCACACGATAGATTTGAGGGACCCCCCCACAGAAAGAAATCAAGGCTCGATAAATCAGGTGAGCGTGGGGGCCAGGCCAGTCAACGGGTTCACCACGGCCAATCCATCGACGCCCAAAACGCTTGTTCAAATGGTCACAAACACACCTTCCATAATGGGCAGGCGCCCCGTCATGTTGAAACCAAATGTTGCTTCTCACATTTGCTGGAACATCGTCAAGTAACCCTGGTAGAACTTGTTCAAGAAAGATCCGATATTCAGCGGAGTTCATGCGGGATGGTAACAGGTATGGGCCGACTAAGCAGTAACCGACCATACCTGCCCACACATTTATTGCGAAGCGATGTTGTGCCGCATGGGGGCTCACACCGTGTGGGCCCTCTGCTAATCCATACACTAGGTGCATGCTCTTCGTGCAGCGACTACTACTTGAATGAGTAAACCAGAAATTTTCCCTCTCGCGAACTGATGAACAGCGCTGTGTACCGACTTACGGTGACGTTTCCGGTTATGGATTCCTATGTGATTCACATTCCTTTAGATGTTACCTACCTGCCCTAAAACGTTTGTACCAATATTTTTGAGACACATTGTATAATAGCATAACGTCGTCAGCTGGCCAGTTGCGTTGTCGCTGATATAACCGTCGAGCGCGGTGAACTGATTTGCGAAGAGTAGTAAGGTCCTGGGACCACCAGGAGCGGACTTTAGAGCGGATGGTCTTCTTCTTTGCTGATTTATAGGAGGCTTTTATAAGAGATTGTTGGATAAGTTGGGCTAGATTTTCTACAGAAGTTAAGCTGAAGCTGTCTGGAACCTTAGCTGCCAATGCGCCATTAAAAACAAAACCAAACCAAACCAAAGCTGTCTGGAAGGTTTGATAGAAAGTCATTAGTGATGGAGGCATCAAAAGAGTCCCAGTCAACAGTTTTTGTGCAGAACCGGACGAAGTCTGGTGTTCTAGGTGAGTTGCGGCTGTTAGTCGCATCGAAAGAGATGTGGAACACAATGGCTCTGTGATCACTGAGTGTCCAATCTGGAATTGTAACCCAGTAACTGATGCGTGAATTTAAGTCACTGGTGGTGAGTGTAACGTCAATGTTCGACTCACCGGTTGAGCTGCAATAGGTGGAGAGCTGGCCTGGTCGATTATGGACTGCTAGGTTGTGACTTATAATAAAGTCCTCAAGAAGAAGACCTCGGGCGTCAGAAACAGCACTGAACCAGAAATGGGACATTGCATTGACATCCGAAGTAATCAGGATATTCCTAGAGCCAAGGAAGTTGAGCGCGAACTCCAAGAAGTTTAATGAGTCGTTGAAGTCTGCAGAAGAGGGACAGTAGATTGACAGGAGAGAGATGAGAATGTGATTTGAACACAAGTTGCCAGTTTGTTACAGAGACCAGGAACAACAACAACATCTAAATCTCTGTTTAAAATGATGATGAATGTTTTAGGGTCTTGGGGCACGGGTTGTACCACTCGAGCATAAATGGAATAGCCCATAATCTTGGAGATATACCCAAACTGACCCTTCGAGAAGTATGGCTCCTGGACAGAGATCAGGTCCACGGCGTTTTGCTCTGCAGCCAGCCGAATCTCATCCGCGACCATGTCCATTGATTTGAAGACGTTTAAGGTTTTGTGGAGTGCTGGGGAAAGAATGAGAGGAGACGTTTTATTCGGATTCACTTGAAATGCAGAGTTGTTCGGTTTACTCTCCATCAGCATTTCTGAGCCGTATCATTTCCAGGGCACGTTGGTACTCAGGGCAGGTTATATCTCTCACAGAGTGCTGTGAAGCTCTCTTGCGCCTCTTACAGTTAATGCAGACAGGCTGTTCCTCTTTGTGTGGACACTCTGCAATGACGTGCCCACTACAGGTTGGAGAGCTGTGAGTGCAATGTTGTGTGTTGTGCTCGTAGCCTAGACAAAGAAAGCATTTGGTTACTATTGTAAATGCTTTAAACTTATGGGAGCCACAGCCAAGGAACAGCCGTTCACGGGATAGTACTTCTTTATAAATCTTTGGTGTAAAGCTGATCACCATATGATTAGTCGGGGATGAGTTTGATTTGGTGTTGAACAGGAACGTAGTGCCCTCCTTTATTTTCTCGTATGAGAACCCTAAATCAATGAGATTCTTAAAGAAAAGGTCCTCTAAAAAGTCCTCATTTGCGTAGTTTTTGGGAACGCCATAGAATATAATGGCAGGGTCTGATCTTTTTGGAGCAGAAGTGGCGGCACCAGCAGCAGAGAGTGACGCAGAGGAGGAGATTGTATTGAGATCTTGCTTGGACGCGGTTTCCACGATGACCCCGCGATTTCTTATCGCTCCGCTCTGAGGGATTTTACTTTAACCATCTTGAAATCGCTTTTGAGCGTTTTGGGTACAAATTCCTTCACCTCATGGCTAGTTTTCAGTTCGCTGGTGTCATTGGCTCTCAGGAGAACGACATTCTGTGGTGGTTGGGTTTTGGGACCAAGTTGAAGACTGTTTGGAGCCGAGGATGTGAAAGGTTTGTTGGAATCAGAAGAAGGTGGGGAGATGCTCTTCCTCAGAGCTTCTGCAAATGATGGAGTGGGATCTGGGATATATAAAGATGTAGGTGGGTTTATAGTGAAAGTGTCAAAGACTTTTTCGAGGATGATCGTAGCTCATCGTTGACGGCGCGTAGCTTCTCGTTGTCGATTAGCAGTTCCGTGGCAATTATCTCCAGGCTTGACCACAGGTCATGGATGTAGTTCACTGCCGTTTCTGTGAGTCCGTTTGCATTGGAATTAATAAAAGATATCAGTTCTTTATGCAGCTTAGAGATGATTTGGTGATGCTATGGAGCATCCTCAAGACTAATTTTCTGCAATTCCAGAATAGGAAGGAATCCCCAGCCTGGAGGAAGAACTGATGCCAGAAGCAAATGTGTCCAAAACAGATGTCGCAATAGGAGTAGCTGGAGGGGTATCCTTGAAAGCAACAAGATTGATACCAGGAGAGTCAGCATCAGGGCGTTCAGGAGGACTTTCCACTGCCTCTAAAGACTTTAGCTTAACTATCTTGCAATACATATCTCTACTAATGCTAATTATACTATTTCGTCACACTTTGATATATACATCAAAGATCTTTGATTGTTTCATAATTATAACCACCGCTGTGTATCGTAATCGTGTTAAATGCTGTCACACGTAATTAGGCTTAATTAAATCATTGCATGCAAGAGCCCAAATTTGAAAGGAAAAAGAGAGGGGTATAGGTTCAGGTGTCTATGGACCTAAACTGATAAGTGTGTTCTACTGAAAGCGAATAAGCAACAGCTGTGAGAGGAGAGCAGGAAGAATGGACTTATGCAAAGCAGACCGTAATTTATACTAACCTACAAATTCGCAATTGCAATGTGATAACGTAACGTAAATATAAAAATATTAGTGTCATAGCTCAAGTATTAGTGAAATAAGATCGAATCTCTTCACTGTCGTTTTTTTTTCCTGCATTTTTCAGTCTTTAAATATGCAATTAATGTGCATCCGAAACTTGGGTTTTTACTCTGTAAAATAATTAACCTAAAATACATTCAAAATACAGTTAGCATTAGTAGAGGCATACGATACAAGAAAGCAAGCTTATGCAGCGTCAGCCAAAAAAAAAAAAAAAAAAACCCCTCCCATTTCACCCCTCCATTCGTGTCAAATTCGTCCAGCTCAGCCTTAAATTTATTTGAACTATCAGCTCCTAAAACAAAAGATGGAAGGCTGTTCCAACAATCAACTACCTGCAAAGGACAAATTTCTGCACATCTATTCTACAACTATCTTTCCTCAATTTGAAACTCTGGCCCCTCAGGTTCTTAGTCTGAGCAAGAGAAAGAATCCCATCAGCATTCAGCTTGCTCAACCCGTTCAAGGCCTTATACACCTTAATCAAATCACCTCGTAGGTGCCTACTCTCTCCAGGCGCTGTAATTTGCAGAACTTAAGCCTTTCTTGGTAAGAGTACCCCTTTGTTCCCCTCACCAATTTTGTTGCCCTTTGTACTCGTTCTAGTAACTCTACATCTTTCCTCAAATGAAGCCTCCAGACCATTGCTTTGTATAACAGGATAATCACTTCCTTGCCCTGCTAGCAAAATTCCTATATATCATTGACGAAACTCCATGACCGGACCTGGCAGCCCGTCTGCACTGCTCAGCGAACTTCATATTTGACTGCGCGATTACACTCGGGTATTTTTCAATTTCCACTTCCCTGAATGTAGTATCACACAGTTAGTACGTTTTTCTTGGGTTATTGCTACCCATATGCAATACTTTGCATTTGTGGATGTTAAACTTCAGTTGCCACTTCTCAGCCCATTTTCCTAACTTTCTAGATCCTGTTGGATTAGCATATTGTCTTTACTGTTATTAACAACCCTGCCAACCTTTGTATCATCTGCAAACATTAAACCTGATATACCTTCATATATCATTGATAAATACTGAAAACAACAATCGGCCAACACCGAACCCTGGGGAACCACAGTAATAACATTCGTTCACGAACAGCAGTGTCCATTGATTACCACTTTCTGTCGTCTCCCACTCAACCATCCCTTTATCCATTGTAGCAACTTACCCTTAATGCCATACCTCTCCAATTTGTACAGCAGTCTTCCATGTGCAACAATATCAAAAGCTTTCCTGAAATCCAAGTATATGATATCAAAATTATTTTTGGCATTCAGTTCTTTTGTGACCACATCAGAGCATCCAATCAAATTGGTCAGACAAGACCTCCCTTTAACAAACCCTTGCCGTGTCTTAACTATTACTGCAATCTTGTCTAGATGATCCTGCAATGCTTCTTTAACCAGTGATTCCATTATTTTCCCCTGAACACAAGTTAAACTAAGAGGTCTTTAGTTACTTGTGTCACCGTTTGAACCCATTTTTGAATTGGTGATACATTTGCACATCTCCAGGCCATGGGGACCTACCCTGAGTCCAAAGAAGCCTCATAATTATGGCTAAGGGTTTGCTTACTTAATTTCTGCCTCTTTTAATATAACTGGATAGATCCGGTTCACCCCAGGTGCCTTCTTTATTTTTAACTTCAACAATTTCACTTCCACTTTGCTCTCAGTTATTACAAAATCACTTAGCTCCCTGTTAGTTTGTAAACTTCTGGCACTCCCCTTATTGAACAACTTCAAGCTCATCAAATTTATTAACTATACTCTTAGCATTAGTGTACATGAAAGTATACATGCACCTTTTCCTACTTTTAGTTACCCTAACACAGCCTACGTATTTACTTGTTTCACTGTGACTCCCAGCAGTCCTGTAAATCTCCATTACCTTACTTTCCAGGCTGCTTCTCATTCTAATAGAAGCAGTGCAAGAATCACTTTTGCCTCTGCCTGCGGTCACTATTAACCTTTTAGTCTGTGTATCCTCCCCCAAGCTAGCAGTTTTCCGACCCACCTAACACTGCCTCGATAGCATCAGCAAATGTTTTTTACCATTTCTATTTAAGTATATCCCATACCTGTAGAAGCAGTCTCTCCTATTAACGAGTACAGACCAGGCTGAAAAAAATTCTACCCCTTGAGCCTTGCACAATCTCTCCAGGGCCGAATTGATCGGCAAGGATCTCATCATATACTCCCTCCTATCGTGTCTTGGCAGAATTGCAGACACTTTCACATTCAACCCCAACTCGCGACTGTTTTTCAACATTGACCTGCACTTGTTGAGTAAATCTCCAGATCTCTTACTATTAATGCCATTAGGTTGAACGTGTACAACAACATCACCTTTTGTGCGCTTAAAAGATGATATATGCTCTACAACGTCATAAACCTTTGCCCCTGGCAGACTTACCCTGGTCCTGTTCCACCTATCCTTCTTGCATAGTATATTCCCCGTTTCCCTGACCAACAATAATTAGTTCCTTTGGGACCAGCGCATTCTGCCTTGGAGATTGCCTCTGTTTTGCCTCTGCTTGCGGAGGAGTGAGCTCTGTCGTTGAGCTGGGCAGCTGAGAGCTTGATGGGCCCTCATTAATTTCTTAGAGGGCATTTACCTTACACCTCAAGCTATGTTATGTATCCCCTTTAGGCACTAAAACAAAACTCAGAAGAAATATTTCCATCTAAGTGTAATTAGAAAGATTGTATTAGGCTGTATTCATTTCACAAATATACGTGGTCTCAATTCTAATCTCAACGATGTCCATTTCCACTTGCAGTCTTCCAAACCCCATGTACTTTTTCTGACTGAATCTCAGTTATCAGTTGATTCAACTACTGCTCATCTCAGATGTCCAAATTATTTGCTGTATGATTCCTTTCGCCTCAAAGGTGGTACTTGTGCATATGTCCGTTCTGGTATTCCCTGTCAAAGACTTGGCAATTTGGAATCTCCTCTCTTTGATCTTCTCTGGCTTAAAATCTCTCTACCTCATTGTGTAAAATTCATCTGTTGTCTCTACCGTTCTCCCAACTCCACTAATCACTTGGAGCTCTTTGACTTCCTCTCTTTGCAACTTGACTTTCTCCAGTCCAACTTTCCTAACAGTGGGGTAATTTTCCTTGGTGATTTTAACGTTCACAACTCCAGCTGGCTTCCGTTTTCTAGTCACACTGACCCAGCAGGTCGAGATGCTGAGGCTTTTGCAATTGCTAATGACCTAGCACAGATTGTTCATTTACCTACAAGAATACCGGACAATCCTAATCATACAGCCAATACGCTTGATCTTTTTCTCACAAACAACCCTTCTAAGTAAAAGGTTGAAGTGAGAGGTCCTTTAGGCACTTCAGATCACAACTTGGTGATTGTCTCTTCTCCAATGGAACTTTTATCTCATGGCTATTCCGAACCTCGTATTGTTTGGCATTACAAGAATGCAAAATGGGATGACCTGCGAGACTTCTTTTCTTCTTTTCCGTGGTCTGATTACTGTTCAAAACTTCTGATGTCAACGTTTGCTCAGATCGTGTCAGTGAAATTATTCTTGCAGGAATGGAATCCTTTATCCCACACTCCACTTTAAAATCTCGTCCTTTATCTAAACCTTGGTTTTCCAATAAATGTGCTAAGGCTGTCCAAGAGAAGAACGTTGCATATCGTAATTGGCTTGTTTCTAATTCTTCAGTTTCATTTTCTGCCTACACCAAAGCTCGCAACAATTGTAAAGCAGTTATTAATCAGTCCAAACTAGAGTTTCAACAGGCTAAGAGTAGAAAACTTGCTTCTTGCCCTAATGGTAGCCGAGCATTCTGGTCTCTTGCCAAAGCTATTGGCCGCAACTTTTGCCCATCTCTGCTCCCACCTCTGTCCAAACCAGATGGTTCTGTTGTCACTTCAGCCAAGGATAAAGCTGACCTGCTAGCATCCCATTTTTCTTCGAGCTCATGTATTAATGATCTTGGTAAAACATCTCACACCATTCCTAACACGCTCCATTCAATGCCTCCTGTGGTCTTCCGTCAAAAGGATATCAGAAGGATTTTGATGAATCTTGATGCTAAGAAAGCTCCAGGTCCTGATGGTATTTCTCCACTTGTTCTCAAAACCTGTGCTCCTGAACTTACTCCTATTCTTTGCCGCCTTTTTTCACTTTCTTATTCCAAAGGTGTTTTTCCTTCTGCTTGGAAATTTGCTCATATCCAGCCAGTTCCTAAAAAGGGTGACAAATCCCTCCCATCCAATTATCGTCCCATTGCAATTACTTCTACTCTTTCTAAAGTAATGGAGAAATCAATTAACCGCCAACTCTTAAACTACCTAGAAACCTTCCGTCTGATTGACGATCACCAGTATGGATTCCGTCAGTGTCGATCCACTGGTGATATTCTGGCTTATGTTACCCATTTATGGACTAATTCAATGGAAAGGTTCGGTGAAACACAAGTAGTTGCTCTTGACATCTCAAAGGCTTTTGATCGTGTTTGGCATAAAGGTCTTCTAAACAAGCTTCCATCTTATGGTTTGCCAACTGTTTTTAGTAATTGGTTATCCAGTTTTCTCTCTGATCGCTCACTGAGGGTGATGGTAGATGGCTCTCTGTCTTCTAACTTCTCCACTAATGCCGGTGTCCCCCAAGGTTCAGTTCTTTCCCCCACTCTTTTCCTCTTGTATATCAATGACCTTCTTCCATTGACTGGAAATCCTATCCATAGTTTTGCCGATGATAGCACATTGCATTCAACTTTCCATTTTGAGAAACCTTGGCCAGCTCAATCAGCTTCAAGTTCTCGAAAATCTGCTGCCAATTCCTTAAATGCCGATCTTCAGGTAATTCTCCAGTGGGGCAAAGACAACTTAGTTGATTTCAACCCTTCTAAAACTCAATCTTGTCTTATATCTCGCAAAAAGGATTCTTCTGCTCCTATGCTTATCTTTAGTGACACTCCGATTTCTAGGCAAAATGATATATCTCTTTTGGGGATTACCCTGACTTCTAATCTCTCTTGGCACAAGCACATTACAAATATTGCTTCCTCTGCATCTAAAAAACTTGGTTTTCTCTTTCGCTCTCGGCGTTACTTTTCTCCCAAACAGCTGCTCACTCTGTATAAATCTCAAATCCGCCCTGGCATGGAATATTGTTCCCACATCTGGGGTGGTGCCCCCAAAACCTCTCTCAGGCTTCTTGATTCCATTCAGAAGAGGGCAGTTAGGTTAATTAATGATTCATCTCTAACAGAGTCTCTCCACTCGCTTTCTCATAGACGCACTGTTTCTGCTGCATGCCTCTTCTACAGATACTTCCATGGGCACTGTTCTTCTGAATTGGCTTCTATAATTCCCGCTCTCTCTTTCAAAACAGTCCGAACACGTGCCGCCACCAGCCAACATCCATTTACTGTCCAACTTCAAACCCACAGAACCAACTTTTCATCTTCCTCATTTATTCATTCAACTGCCATTTTCTGGAACAACCTTCCTTCATACGTATTTCCTGAAAATTACAATCTACAGAAGTTCAAGTCCAATATCAATAAATATCTTCTTTCGTCTTCTCAACCTCCAACCCAAGCACGGTACTAAGTACTATAGGTTATAATACCTCTCGTGTTTGGGGTTCTCATAAAAAAAAAAAAAAAAAAAAAAAGGCAATGATTTCATTGTTGGAGTTTTGATATTAAGTGCCTTCCGCGAAGCCGTGATTTAAATCCATGAGGTTTTTGGCTATGAAGCTTCTTGAAAGATCGTATTTGCAAACCTCAGACTTCAAATTTATTAGAATCAAACGGTGGAATTAGAAGAACTTTCTGTGTTGATCCATGGAACCTTAAATAAGTGTGGCAATAATTGTTTCTCGACTACCATTAGTAATGGAAAATAGAGTGGCTGAGTCAAATTGAATTAAGGTTGCGGATACTTATACACCAAACAAACAGTTTTTAATTTCCTTGAGGTGACAAATAAATATTCAGTTTTAAAATTAAGTTCACGATGGAAAGCTATCTTATGCTTACCCTGTAGTTTTTTTTTTTTTTTTTTTATTGCAAGATCGGGGGGGGGGGGAATTCTCTCTCATTTATGCTGATAAGAAAACCCACGTAGCTGAACACCCTGTAAAGGTATAGACTAGGACAAGTACATCCTATATAGAGAAGTGACTTCATCGAGAATTAAGAAGGAAACGAGTTTACTAGGAATTTATTGAAGGTTGCTGCATTAAGATACAAAGAATGTACTGAGAGCAGGACTAACACCGTTCGCAATAAAAACCTCTGGCCAACTGCTGTCAGCACTGATTTTTTCATGTTAATCATGATAACGGATACTCCTAGTTAGGAAATGGCAGAGAAAATACCTTCGGTACATTACTTTATTTCGTTAATTATCTTGGGAGGTGCGGTTTGTAAATTAGAGCAGGGATGGTTGGTGAGTTACAAAGAAGAAGCGAGAAATGGAGGAAAGGTTTAAAACCAGGAGATCTAAATAATTAATTTTAGAAAAATGTTGCTTTAAAGGCAAAAACGAGATGCAGCAACTGAGAAGAAAAGACAAGAGAGATAAAAAAAAAAAAAAAAAAAAAAAAATATATATATATATATATATATATACAAACTATATAAAGGTTAAATTTTGACCGAACTTGTTTAATATTAATGAGAAACGGAGTATAAACCTTAAAATTATTCTTTAAAATTAAACACCAATTTGATATGAATTTTTAGAATTCGCTTAGTTA
Organism: Mastigoproctus giganteus; assembly: GCF_048544385.1. Taxonomy (NCBI): domain Eukaryota; kingdom Metazoa; phylum Arthropoda; class Arachnida; order Uropygi; family Thelyphonidae; genus Mastigoproctus; species Mastigoproctus giganteus. The sequence goes on from NC_143587.1 coordinate 121,119,940, forward strand.
ATTCTTAATTTTCTTAATATCTGAAAATGTTCTTGTTTATACTCCGGCACGACCAGCAGGTCAGTGGAGTTTAGAATAAATCAATTAATACAAATGTTAATCGTATTTAGCTGTCACGGGCTTGAACCTCGGTCCACTCAAAGAGCGTGTGCTGCTGCACTTACGATCTGAGGTGGGCATAATCATCATCCTCCTCAAACCGAGTACAAAAAAAAAAAAAAAAAAAACACGAGTTCGTATCTCATCAAATGACGAGAGGGATTATGGGCCTTTTTCACAACGTGAAAAAGAAAGCTCTCCTGTGTAACTCATCCTGTGGCTGAGTTAGTAGGCCTCAGCAGAGGGTAGCATGGTGTTTACTCGCGGAAACTCGGGTTTTTTTGTCTAACAAACAGCAAATAAAATTGACCACAGAACACATGCAAATGTGTAGACATTATATACGATACAATATGGCCCAAGTTGCTAAAGTCCCTAAACCCCTACAACAACAACAAAGTTAATTTTTTCGTCTGGTACAGCTGTCACCAGCATTGAAAAGTGGCATTTGTAGAACAATAAACACTGACTGTTATTAATGTATTTCAAATCCGTTTATTCAAAACTTATCTGTGCCATTTGTTATGTGTTACCATAACGTTTCTAATTCTAGTAGGGTTTTTACTACGGCCATATTGCTCCGTATACTGTCTGTAATTTGCATGGTTTCTGTGATCGATTTTCTTTTTTCTGGACGAAAAACTCGAGTTTCCGGAAGAAAAAACCCTGCTGTCCTCGCCTGAGGTCGACTAACTCAGCCGCGTCGTGAAAAAGGCCCATAAAAATTCCTCAATCATCGACGGGATTCGAACTCTGTGTGGGGAGGACTGCGATTCTACCAACTGTTCTACCGACGAGGGCCCCTAATGGTTCACAGTATGGTTTGTAGAGGGAATAAAATGTTGGCTATTCAGATTTGTTTCACAGGGTGGGTTTGTACGAGGACGTGGCAAAATAAACGGTTGATTTCGTAGTTGAGGATTGTTTAGAATTTGGACGTCTTCTTTATTTGTACGCTCTGTGTGTAACTATAATAAATTTCTTTCTGAATTTATGGTGCTTGCATTTATTTTTTCATTTATGATTTCTGGAAAAAATGTTCTTACATTTTATGCAAAATAAGGATAAATTTACTTTTATGTCACCTACTCACTTTTTTAAATAAGTTTGTGACATTTTTATTAACATCCAAATTCTGGAAAATTCAAATAAATGAGTCAGAACCAATTTTGCTGTTTCATAATTCACCTGATCCAACGTGACAAATCATAACTCCTTTTATTCTATAAATGAAATTAAAATTTTTCCTATTGTATGGTAAATATTTCTATTTTTCCCTTATATTTTAAGTTAATTTATATTCTTATAAATTAACTTAAAAGAATAAGCAAACGTATAGCAGATTAAATTTTCTGAGAAATTCAAAAAAATAAAGACTTTAGTGGGATGTGATGCCTGAATAATTAATTGGCACAGTTACAGGCATCTCTGACTTCAATTCACATCATAGGAGAAAATTCAAACATATATGAATTCTTTACGTAATTTCCTCAAATTAATCGGCCTGTACAACCATGAGCCAAAACCCTCTAGGCGCACCTACCTAATAGCGTCTTGGAGCGCCTTTTGCCGTGATATCAGATTTCATTCGGCATCGACTGCACGAGACCACGGAAGGTGACCTCATGTAACCTGGACCAACTGGACAAAAGGACATCCTGGAGTTTGGTAACGGAGTGAAACACTGGTGAATGCTGCGTTCAACTTTATCCCATTAATCTCATCGAAATTTATGTCAGTGAAATTTGCCGGCCAGGGTAGCACACGAAATGCTTGAACATGATCCTTGAATCATTTCTGTACAATGCTGGTGTTGTGGTGAGAGAGTCTAGTGCCATCCGGGCACACCGTGTAGGGCAAAACTTGATCTGAAACAATGACGACGTAGGATATGGCGATGAGAGCGTGTTCAAAGGGACTCAGTGATGTACCTTTCAACTACTGCTGCCCGCCTGTTTTCGTCCAACCGCCTACTCTGGTTGCAGCTGTTCACCTGCTTACCTTCTAATACATACCCTTCCATTTGGCATGATGAAGCCGGAACCTTGATTCATCACACCAGGCAACTCTTTCTGGTAGTCCAATCTGGGAACGGTGCTCCGGTACCCACTGTAGGCGGGGGTGTCGATGACGACCGGTCAGCACGGGCATATGAACAAGTCGCCTACTCCGTTGACCTATTAGAAAGAGCGTCCGCTGGATGGTGCGCTTTGAAACGTTTCTCTGTATGCCCTAGTTGTAGTCTGCCGTTAATTGAGGGACTGTGAGTCCTCGGTTGTCTTGGACAACATGTGCCAATAGCCGTTCACCTCGAGTGTCAACGAGTGGTGGTCCCCAATCCTGTTACGTTGGGTGGTTGTGTCTATCTCTCTTCGGACCATTCTCGCCACACCTTTACTAGTAAAGTGTGTGTTTAGGGTCAAACGGCACAAGGGGTTCCCCCCCCCATCTCCGCGTAGTTTACATTGTGGGTGAACCAGTTGACTGGAAAAGCCAGAGATTTAAAAGTGTATGGACTTTGTATATGTGTGATGCCTTGTACCATTGTTGATCTGGTCATTTAGCCGCTGAGCCCCTACTGAGGCCCAACGTTGCCCCACTTACGCCCCGTGGAGGCAGATCAGGAACCCAGTAGTCTGTTTCACTCTGGCAGGTCCTGCCAATTAATTTCCTGAGATTTCCAAAAAAAAAAAAAAAAAAAAAAAAAAAAAAAAAAGAAAGAAAGAAAGAAACGCGTCGACGTAGGGGTAGAATCGCTTAGTTTTGCTAGGCCAAGTTATGGGCCTAAGGTAATTTAGATATGTTAAGTTTTTGGTATGTAGGGCTTTCGCTAGCGTATAGATAGAGGGGGGGAGAAAGACAGAAATATGGGGCCAATAGAGTAGGTAGCCCCAGTTTTCAGTGGGACATGCCCATGTCCCACCAGAGTAGAAGATATAGGGTGGAGAGGAGGGGAGGACGAAAATGTCCCCCCTCCCCCCAAGGAAGTAGGTATAAAGGTGAAGGGGCTAGAGTGCCCTCTTCAGATCGCCATATGGCTATTGGCAGCTATTGTTTCAAGTTTCTTTACTCATGGGGCAAGCTCCGTCTTTGTGCTTGTGTCCCTCATCTTTAGTTGCAGCCTTTGCATTGTGCTGGCTGGTGTCTCAATAGTGGTACTTGATGTCAGTCATTGTAGATGGTGATTAATGTCCTTCTCCTGATGAAGAGGTCTTGTGCGAACTGGGATAATGCTCTATATTCATCGTCAGTATCCATGAAATGGGATTCCAATCCTTTTGGTAGGTATCTTATTTTTGTTATAAGTACCCCTCTGAGGTCTTCATATTGTGGGCACTCGTACACTATGTGATTCCAGCTTTCTGTCTCCCCGCACGTACAGTTTGGGTCCTCAGTGAGTCCGAATCCGTGCAGCTTCTCATTGTAGGGTCCGTGTCCTGTTATTAGAGATGTCAAATGGTACCCAGGGAAGTACCAGGTCGGTTGTTTTGGGTAGATTTTCTGGAGGTCAGGTAGATATCTTCTGGTTATCTCACCCTTGGTGGTCTCCGTCCATCTTCTCTGCCGTAATTTTAGCAGGTGGGTCTGTAATCTAGTTTTTTCCGTTTTTAGGTTGTTCGCTGGGTCAGTTGTGTAGTCCAGATGTGTGGCCGCCACTCCCCTGGATAGCAAGTATAGCAGACCTGTGCGAACGACCTCCAGGTCCAAAGGAAGCGCTCCAGTGAGTACCTGTAGTGCTGGAGTACTCACTGTACTACACGCACGCGTCGAAGTTAAGAGTATGGTCCTTTGGATCATGTCCAGAATTCTTCTATTCACTGCCAGTGCAGTTTTTGGGAACCAAATTGCTGAGGCGTAAGTAATTGCTGGGAGAAACGTTGTCCTGTAATATAGCGTCAGGGCTCTTTTTTGAGTCCCCAATCTTTCCTAGTCACTCTGGCTACCAGTGCAGAATAGCTCCTGATTTTTTTTCTTATGTACTTTAGGTGCAGCTGGAACGAGAGGTTGTTGTCCAGTACCACGCCTAGGTACTTAAGTTGGTTTACAAACTTAATGGTGACATTGTCAATTTTTATTTGCGGTGGTCGTCGCAATTGCAGGGTTCCTTTAAGCAGGATTGAAGAGGTCTTTATGGGTGAAATTGTTAGCTGGTGTTTTGCGGCCCATTGCTGGAGTTGCTGCAGTGCTTGGTTTGCTTGCGTTTCCAACTGGGCCCGGGAATCCGCTCCCACGGTCAATATCAGGTCATCAGCGAATGCTTGTGTCCTGACGGGTCCCAGATCCATCACTAAGAACTCATCTAACACCATATTCCACAGGAGTGGTCCCAGCACCGAACCCTGCGGACAGCCTCTGTGCACTTCTCTTGTGACCTTATGGTATTCTACATTGATCTCCACTCTTCTATGTGATAAATAGTTTTCCATGACCTTGAATAGGTTTGTTGGCACCCGTGCCTCCCTCAACCTCGCCAGGACGCTTGGCCACCATAGTGAGTCAAACGCCCCAGCAAAGTCAACCGAGATGAGAAGCAGGTACTTGTTTCTACATTCTTGTACCGTCCTAAGTTTCCCAGTGCGTCCACTGTCGAGTCCCTGGCTTGAAGCAATACTGATTCGCGGCATGGAGTCCAGCTTTTCTATAGTGAGCAATTATTCTTCTGTGAAGTAGTCTTTCGAATACTTTACTTACCACCGAGAGCAGCGGTCGATATGCATCTGGGCTTTCTGGGTTTTTTTGGGGTTTTTTTGGAATTAGTTTTAAGTTGGCCGTTTTCCATGCCTTTGGAAAGTGGCCGGCTTCCAGGCATCTGTTGTATAGGGTGAGCAATAGGTACGGTGCATATTCAACAGTTTTCTTTAAGATTTCAGGCTCAATTATGTCGAGACCTGGGCATTTCTTGCTTCTTACTCGACTAGCTGCCACGCTGAGTTCGTCCTTGGTAAAGGGGGGGCTCCATTGCCTGATTGGTGTAACTGGCATTGCTCTCGCATATTTCGCTCTGTGCTGGTAGTATCGGCATCGCTGGTTTCTGGTAAATTGTGTCCAGTATATTGTCCATCGACTGCTCCCAGGTCATGGTAAGGTTTCCCTGCCGGGTCCTGGTGGTGGCATTCACCTCCCCTCTGGGCATTTTGTTGGTGGTTACCTTGTAGACTAGGCCCCAGGGGTTAGTGTTTCCTTCTGTGGATACTAAGAGCTCCCAAGAGCGTCTTTTGCTCTTCTTAATGGCATCAGTATAGCGGTTTCTTATCTCCCTATATTGTTGTCTCAGGACTTCGACTTCGTTTGCAGGCCATGATCTGCGGGCTCTCTGAAAGTCCTTCCTTGCTTTTATCGTTTGCTGCCGGAGCATGGCAATTTCTCGAGTCCACCAGTTGGGGGTGTTTTTTTCTTATTGCTTGGTTACTGATAGTTGTCATCAGTTCCGTAGTAACTTTCTGCAGGTCGTCCGGGCTGTTCAATGGGTTCAGGGTTAGTGGGTTAGTGTTGATCGCTGTGGTCAGTAGTTCTTTGAATAGCGGCCAGTTTGGCAACTGCATATCTATGGCATCGTTGGTTGATTGTTGTTGCTCTTGTCATTGTTCTTGTTATTGTGCAAGTTATAACTCGGTGATCCGAGGTGGTCCAGGCTTCCTCCAGTCGGCCACGTGGTTCGCCAGGTTCCTAGTGGCTAAGGATATGTCGATTGTGGCCTCCCAGAGGGTGTTACAGAATGTCGGTAACTGGTGTGGCTGGTTTAGGACCGCTAACTGTGATCCTGTCAGGTAATTCTCAAGCTGCTGTCCGTTTGCTGTCCCTTTTCTATCATCTGTACCGCTCTACCATAGCGGGGAGCGGCAGTTTACATCCGCGCCTATTATGATTCTTTCGTTTGGCAGGATGTTCTGTAGGTAGCGTAGGTAGTTGATGGCGATCTCTATTTCTTGTCCCGGTCTACTGTATAGAGCCACCACGTAGAGGGAACCCAGTGCTGTGATGAGTTGGGCACAGGCTGCCCAAGCCGTGCATAGTTGCGTTATTCTTGTTACAAGGGACAAGGGACAAGGTATTCTTGTATTGATTGCGGCCTCCAGGGTTACCCCTATATACCGCTGTAGCATCTGTAGGTTATTTATAGCCGGCAAGTGTGTGTAAGTGTGTGTGTGTGTAAGTATATATGTGTGTTGTGATGGTTGTTGTTTGCCGGCCCTGGAGTCTTAGCAGCCGGGAGGCAGGGAGCAAGCTACCTGCGTCCCGACTCCCGTCCCTAGCCACGTGGAGGCGCTCCAGGAACTATCTAAATTACACTTAGTGGGATTCCAACAAGTGGAATCCCGGTTATAGTAAATAATGAATAGGGAGGATAAAGTAGGAGAAAAGAAAGTAGAAGAAGAAATGAGAGCAAAACACTCTCTCAGGAAAAGAAGAAACAGGAAAGAGGAAAACACTAGTTGGAAAATCTAACAAGCGAGAGAGCTTGAAGAGGTAAAATTTTGAAGCCTGAAGGCTTGTACATTTGAAAGAAAGATTCCCCAAGCCGGGAAGGAAGCCCAACTTGCACCGACAAGGGGAAAAAGAAAAGTCTCAAGGAAAGAACATAGGTAATGTACAAGTGGCTATTAGATAGCCACTTAAAAAAAAAAGAATAAATTAAGATAAATAATAAATACTTATGTCACCGATATGAAACATAGCAGTAAACATATTAACAAATTACACTGCATAAGCAGAGAGTAAAATATACAATATTTACAAAGTAATTAAAATCTTGGCTGAATATTAGTCAACCAAGAAATTAACAGAAATAGTCATCCAGAAGAAATGTAGAAACATATATACAAAACACAAAGAGACAAACAGAACTCACCCAAGGCAAATATATGCCAAAGGCAAAACCAATAAATACTGTACAAATAAATTAGTTAACCGAATCAAAAGCAATTCTAAATTTAAATCTAAGTATAACAGATCAAAATAATAAGTTAAGTATTAAACAATAATTAATTAATATGCAGAGAAGATGTCTCTGCACAAGTAATCTAATCTATAAACATATGTACATAACCAGCAAGTGCAAAGCTGCTACCACAAGCTGCGAAAAACAAAACTTGTTTCAAATAACAAGACACGTAGAATTAACAATAATGCATAGGTAAGCATTAAAAAAAAAAAAAAAAAAAAAGATGTCAATTGCCAACAAAGCAATTGGATCTGAGAGGGCGGGGAGAGGTCCATCCCACCCCTCAGAACCAAAACCCATTTACAACAAAAAAATGCTAGACTAAGAACTATATGGTACTAGCAAAAACCCAACTGATTGTAGCTGCAATCAGGCAGGAAAGAAAAATACAACAAATAATCAGCCCCGCAGGAAAACAAAATTAAATCAAAACACAAGCAGCAAGAAAAGCAGCCAGCAGTAAGACAGGCTAGAGAGGAAAATCATCTCACTCAACCAGAACAGCCAACTGAAGGTTGGATCTGAGGGAGCAGGGAGAGGTCCATCCCACTCCTCAGAGCCAAACAGACAACGCAAGAAGAGAAAAACTGTCTCTTCAACATAATGAGCAAACTACACAAGTAATGTACAATATAAACATTTAAGATTAACTGCTGATTTAAAACACAATAAAATCAGTTACTCTCAATTCTGAGAGCAAACAACAAATCAAACAAAAGCACCATGATATTAACAAGATAATTACAGTATTTACAAAATACATACAATTTAACACAGAAAATCATTTCAGGCAACCCGGACAGAGTTCGAAGTGGGAGAGGGGAGGTCCATCTCTCCCACTCGGCCAGGCAAAAACCTGAAACAAGTCTCCAGAAAAAGACGCAAAAACTCTGCGTCCAAAACACAAGACAATTTAGGCAAGGAAGAAACTCCTCTCGAAAAAAAAAAAAAAAAAAATCAATACAGTAATATATATAAATATTAAGAGCAAATAACGAAATCAAGGGTTATTCCTTGATAAAGCCGCTCTTCTCCGGAAGACACAATTAGCAAAAGAAGAGAAGGCAGAAAGAGAGTCCGCCGACCCAACCAGGCGTCAAAAATCATCTAAATTATATACATTTGTACAGATAGACAATTGTTGTCTTAAATCCACATATAAATTACAATGTAGGACAATATGTTCAACCGTCTCCTCAGAGCCACAAGAGCAGAGAGGAGAGGGGACGAGTCCAAATCTATATAAACGAGAATTAATTCCATGTCCCGTGATTAAGAAAGTGGGAAATAACCCAAGTTGAAGCCAGTTAAAGTTTTTATCTTTAATAAAAACACGAGGAAAGAAAGCGTATGTGATTCTGCCGAGAGAGGAATCATCCCAAGAGTGTTGCCACTCTTCCAAAGCAAGATTGGAAAGTCTGGCCAGATCAACATTTGTAGAGTTCTCATAATTATTAGCAAAATCTCCCACCGAGGCAGGAGAGAGAGATTTCCTATGGTAAGACAAGAAATGCAATATAATTTCCAGGTAGATAGGGAGACGACCATTAATAACAAGCAGGGCATCAGTAGAAACAGTTCTACATGCCCTGCAAGTATAGAGAAGGAAGGACCGCTGCGCCTGCAGAAGGTATTTTTGGACCAGTGAATTAAGAATTCTGAAGCCCCAAGCGCCAGCACCATAGCAGACGATGGGGATGAAGATACACTTGTAGTAAAGACCAAGAGAAGACGACTTAAGATTCCAGAGGGAACGGGCAAGACGCAACAGCCAGCCGGTAAGAGAACGGATTTTCTGCCGAAGGTACTTACAATGGGGAATGAAAGATAAACGATCATCAATCACCACCCCAAGGTATTTATATTCACTTACCAATTTAACAGCCTGGTCAAGAATTTTAACCACAGGGGGACGATTAAGATTCAGTAAGCCTTTCAGAAGAACCTGTTTAGTTTTAGGGACTGAAATGGAGAGTTTATGGAGGGAACACCACATGTGAAGATCATCCAAGATGTGGTTTGCTTTAATTTCCAATTCTAGACGAGAATTCCCAGGTACAAGCAAGGCAAGATCGTCGGCGTAGGCAATGTTGACAATATCATCATGAGGGGCATTTAGCCATCCATCAAGGACCACGTTCCAGCAAACAGGGCCAAGAACGGATCCCTGAGGACAACCCCTAGAAACCGGCCTCGTAACCGAGCAAAAACCGGAGGAGACCACAAGGCTTCTATTATCGAAATAACTAGAAATTAGTTTGTAGATAGGACAGGAGACCTCGGCCTCCCGAAACCTCGCCAGGACACTCTGCCACCATAAGGTGTCAAAGGCCCCTTTGAAGTCTACAAAGAGACCGAGAACGTATTTAGAAGGAGATGCTCGAACAGTGCTCAGGAGAAGATTAATTGCATCTGTAGTTGATTTACCTTGCGTGAAACCAAACTGGGAAGAAGAACAAAGATTTTTTGAGTTATAGTAACCCTTGAAACGTGAAACCAGAAGTTTTTCCAACAACTTTCCAAGAAAAGGAAGAAGGGAAATTGGACGATAAGAAGAAGGAGAGGCAACTGGATTGCCAGGACTCTTGGGAAGGATTTTTAAGTTGGCAATTTTCCAGCGATCAGGGAAAACACCAAACCGAAGGCAAGAATTCATTAGGATAGAAATAAGGATAGGTTTGATTTTCCAGATTCTTTTAATCACAGAAACCTCCATGAAGTCCAGACCTGGACTTTTGCCAATAGTAAGGGTATTAATGGCAGAATCAATTTCTATATTAGTGAAGGGATCCTCAGAAGAAGAGCCTTCAAACACAAGATGCTGTAATCTAAAAAGAGTTTGTTCATTGCTCTCAGGAACAGAGATGTCCCTGAGAAGCAATTCATCCAAGATGGCATCAACAGATGCCGACCAAGTTAAAGTTTCAGTGGAATTTGGAACATGGATCGAGGTCTGAGGAATATGTGGGTGGAGTTTAGAGGCAATGACTTTATAGGGTAAACCCCAAGGATCTGATTTAATAGTTCTTTCCACGAGACGAGCCCAAGCCTGGGCCTTCTCCTCTCTAATACTGTTAAAATATCTGTTGCGAGCTGCCTTATACAAGTCAGCAAGCCTATTTACTTCAATTGGTGGCCTGTTATTCCTTCTAGCTCTATTAAGGTTTCGCCTGGTAGTCCTAAGATCTCTTCTAAGAGAGGAAAGACCATCAGACCACCAGGGAACAGAATTGATTCGACGAGATTTTTTAAGAAAACTAAGGTCAGAGACCTCAGTAATAATTCCAGTTATCTTTTCTTCCAGGGAATTTGGATCCAATTCAGAAAGATTAGAGATGAAATCCTCATTAACCAAACTCAAAAGATTAGAGTCGAAAATGCTCCAGTCAGAACCCTTAGTTTTATAGCGAGGGAAATCATGATTAACTCGAGGGGAAGAAGGCCTAACAGTGGTGACCAGGTCAAAAGTGATAGGGTGATGGTCACTGCTCGACCAAGAAGTACGAACCGACCAATTATTTATACCGAAAGAAAAAGCACGATTTGAAAGTGTGATGTCAATGTAAGATTGACCCTGCGAACTGGAAAAAGTTGGGGGATGACCCTGGACATTATGGACAATTAAGTTTTTTGCAACGATGAAATCCTCAAGGAGATCACCCTTGGGGTTAGAAGTAGGGCTTCCCCAAAGGGGAGAAGAAGCATTAGAATCCGTCATAATGATTAACGGAAGACCAGAAAGTCTGGTTAACAACAGTTCCAGGTAATTTAAGAACGGCTCAATAGGCTGTGCATACTGCGAACATCGCATGTACAAAGAGACGGCATAAATCCTACCGAAGGAACCCTCAAGACAGGCACAAGCAGCAAACTTGGAGCAGAGACTATTGATCTTAGTAACCGTGATCAGAGGGTCCACGATAACCAGAGCAGCCCAAACCCTAGTCACCGCGTTGCCTCCAACCCCAGACGTATCAGGGATAGATTGAACTAACTGAGATTGACAGGGCAAGCCCTTAATCACACCTTTATAGGAGTATGGCTCCTGGAGAGCCAAAACAGAAAATTTATGTAAAGAAATTAAACTAGATACATCATTAATAACAGATAAACTTCGCTGACAATTTAATTGAAGGAATTTTACACTCATATTTACAACTGTAGTATGGGTACTATTCATAAGATGTCCTGAACCTCACCTGGTCTTGGGCCCTGAGATATTCGGGACAGGAAATGTCCTTGTAAGAATGGTCAGCTTTGCGTTTCCTAATTTTACAGTTGGGACAAACTATGGGGGAAGATTTACTGGGGCAATCAGAAATTTGATGGCCCTGACAACCGCAGTGCCCACAGGTGTGTTCAGGTGACCTACAATTTTTAGATGAGTGGCCATAGCCCAGGCATTTGAAACATCTAGAAGATATTATGAAATCCTTAATACCGTGGACTGACCACCCAATATAAATTCTATTATTATTTTGTAACAAAATATGCCTGATGGGGCCAGGGACCTCAATCACCCAGTGCTGGCAGTCCTTTTGCTTGGAATTCATCTTAAATCGAAATTTAACTAATTTCTTAAGATCCTCAAGGGAATAATCAGTGCCAATGAAGTTCTTATCATGAAGATCCTGGATGAAATCATCTTCAGAAGTGTCTTTACCAATGTCGTAGATAACTACCGTAGGATTTAATTTCTTTGGAGTGTCAAGAGAAAATTTTAAGTCTTTGAACTTCTGACACGATTGCAGGGAAACAAGGTCGGCTTTAGAAGCTGTTTCGATCACAATACCACGGTCCCGGACCTTGCGGACCGCCTTAATTTTAATCTTTCTAAATTCGTCCCTGAATTTAGTAGTAATTTCTTTCTTTACTTCCTCACTAGTTTTTAAATCCGAAGATTCAGAAGCTCGAACGATGATTATGTGTTGCGGCTGAATTGGACGCTGAGAAGATTGGGCCGGTGCCATAGATGCCATGCTGGCATAGGTATTGGAAGGCAATGGAAGAGAAGCCAAAGGTGCACTGACAGAAGGAGCTGACCTTAAGGCACAAACATCCAGGTACTTGTGTTCCAAAACGTTAAAGATCTTAGTAACTTCAATCACAGTGTTTGCAGAAATATTAGGATCTGACTCCAAGACGCGAGTCAGCAGGTCCCGCAAACCAAAAACCGTGTCCACAGAAGCCTTCACAGTAGGGTGAGAGGGAGTAGAAGAAGTAGAACCCCTCTCATTACAAAACATATCAGGGAAATCTTTACCAATGTCACTAACCATAAGTATGGGATTCATATCAGCTCTCAATTCCACAGGGCCAATAGACAGGTTAGGAGGAGAGGACAAAGTATAGGTAGAGTCAAATTCTTGTGCACTTGAAGAGTACATTTTAATAACTCAATGACGAACAACACTATAATAACCAAAGCTGGCACACTGAAAGATATGGTAGGGAACAGTCCTCACACCAAAATCAGTCAGAAACGCCCAATAGAACAGGTATTATGGACAACTCAAAACTTTACCACTAGAGGGCGCTGTAAAAATCCCAGAAATTAATAATTGAATTTTAAGTATTCTCCCAAAGAATGAGTTTATTTAGAAAAATGCAACAGGAAAATTTTGTTTGATCTCAGCAAAAAATCAGGAGAAGAAATCGCACTAAAATGAAAGTAATCCTTTAGTTCCCAGAACTGGCCACCAGGTGGCGGTGTCAAACCGAATAACAGGCTGGGAAAAGGCTGTATACTAAATTTCACTTAAATCGGTTAAATAGGGGCTGAGATATGCCTCCTAAACGATTTCACATAAAAATGACAATTTCCCGGGATGAAAATAGGGTTTTGGTGAGCTGGTAATATCTCCGGTAATTATTAGTCTATAGAGATGAAACTTCGTGGGTAGTAAGAAATGTCTGTCTTCATTACATATATGCAGTTTCCAGAGGAATAGAGTCACTAGTTGAGGAGATATTTTAGATCTCGTGAGCTGACCACCAGATGGCGCTGGCGATCACTCCAGAAGAAAGAGGACAGTCTAAATTTGTCATTGAAAGTAAAACCAGGATGGTAGGGTCCATAGGAGCTGAGAAATATCCAGTTTTGATAAACAGCCCAAAATAGCCCAAAGTCAATACTTAGGCTTAAGCAGATGAGGGTTGAGCTATGTCATCAATATATAAGTCACACGAATGTTGGAACACTTCTTACCTGTTTCTGAGGTAAAGTTAACTCAAGTCTCACCTAAACTTTTTTTTCACCTCAGTATACATAAAAAATAAAAACATCTTAAAATGAGAAAAGCAAAGTGGGTTTCTAATAATATGCACCTTAGTATAGTTATAAATGCAATTAGACAAGTCACTATGATTTCTTGCACCCCAGTGTATATAGAAAACTTAGTGCAAGGCAGTATCTACTCTAAGAAAGTACCCATGCTGCATCGAGAAATGGTGCTACTAATATTTTTTCGCAAAGATACAGTTAGGCCTAACCATAACCATAAACACTCAAAATGGCGGATACCACAGAAATCTATATTCACACTTTAAAATGGCAGCCTCCACTGTAGGCAGCCATTAAACTAAACAAGATGTCAGCCTGCATAATAAAAGTTCCCTCCAAAATAACCGGTAGTGATCGGTCATTGGCTGACCGAACGAAGAAGAAGCAATGGCGTCAAGTCGAAACCAAAACTAAAAATCTGAGGGCAAAGCCAAGTAAATACACTTCTCTTTTATGGCTGGCTATTGACACATAAAAAGTTATCACCATATCCCCAGTGTCACCATCAGCCACCCTAAAGTTCCAAAATTGCGCAAAAACCCTTAACACCCCTACCACAGAGGGTCAAAGGCCAAACACAAGAAAAGTAATCTGACAGCAGAGGAGACAATGTTAATTAGCAGCCATTTTACCATGTTAAAACCTGTTCCAGTAACGCTAATTTTAAGAAATACAAGGACAGTTAGCAGAGCGCTACCCCTGTGCTGACAGACAAACTGAAGGTGTCAACAAACTCACCACAACTTCTTCTAACAGAGGACAAACTTTTAACTTGGGGGGGTGGCCTGAAAACACATTTTTAAAAATAAAATCCAGGAGACTCTGAAAACACGTCAACACAAGGCAAATGCTATCCACCGGTATTGTTATTCTTGTTACGGTAATATTCTTGTTTCTGACCAATACCGCCGCCCATGGGGTGTCTTCTTCTGTGTGGATCACTTTATATTGTAATGGGTAGCCCGCCACCCGCCTTGCATGGACATGCGGCTCCTGTAATATAATAACGTCTATGTTCTCTTCATCGGCCTTGACCCGAATCTGGTCAGCCACCGCTTTTGCTCGCTGGGCATTTGTTTGTATTATTTTGATCATGGTTGTGTTATATTTCTTAATTTTTGTACCCATAATCGATTCTGTTTTGGTAGGTGCTCTTGGCTTTTATATAGATTGGGCAGTTAGGATCCCTGATTGAGTGTGTATATTCGAGTTTCATTGTTTTACAATTTGCGCATGTGGCTTCCTTGTCTTTGTGTGGGCATTCTTTATATTCGTGGCCCTTTTCAGTGCAATGTCCGCATGTTGGGACTGTCTGGGAACAGACGTGGCTGGAGTGGCCGAACTTACAGCATCTAAAGCATTTCAGTACTGCCACCCGCTCACGAAAACGATAGCTTCCCCATTCTATGTAGACCCTTGTCCGATCCTTTAGGACTTGCCACGCTTCCGGGATTAGTTCCACACTCCAGCTGTTTTTTAAGCCTCCTCTCGCCTCTATGTGGAACTTTGGTGTTATCACTTCTTGCGGCTGCTTGTCCGGGATCTCGCGTTGGAGGTTTCTGTGGTAAAGTTCAGCTATCTGGGTGGCTGTAATTTCTGGGCTAACGTCATAAATTAATATATTTGGTCCCTTCCTTTTGGGCGGCTGGGCCGTTAATCCAAGGGCTTCAATCTTGGGGTTTTCAATGATGCTCTGGATTTCTTGCCTCGTCTCTGTCTCTATTACCAGTCCTACGTCTCTCATCTTTCTCATCCCTTTTATTCGTGTTAGCTTCAGGTCCTCCTTCATGTTATTTATTACTTTTGCTTTGAGGTCTTCGCTTGTGGGAATTTTTCCTGTTTGTTTCGGTCTAAGTATCACCAATTTTGGTGTTGGTAGGAGCGCCTTCCTCTTCTGGTGCGTTGTTATTGTCTGGTGCGTTGTTGTCTGTTGCGTTTCCGTTGGGGTCCTCAGCGCTTCTGAATATTTCGGGGCGCGCTGTGGCATTTGTCTTGCCCCGCATTCGATGTAGGCGTGTAGCCGTGTGATGGCTCTCTCGTTTTCAACATGTGTGTCATGCAGGATTGTCTCCATCTTGTGAAAGATGGTGACAATCTGTGATCTCAGGCCAGACGATATCCTACTGGGATTCTCCTTAAAAATGGTTTCGAGGGCCGTTTTCAGAAAGAGAGTTTTCTCGTATACGGAGCCTTCTGGTATGGTATGGTCCAGACATAGTTCTTGTTGTTTTTCATCATTTCTTTCTTTTTGCGATGCATTGGCTTCTGGCTGTTCCTTTGTTTCAACCCGAGATCGTGTTTCGCGTTCCGGTTCGGGAACCAATCGCTTGCGGGTTTTCCGCTTGGTTGGGGGGGGGCAGGTCGGGTGTCCTCTATATCCTCCAGTTGATCAATAATGATGGATCATCATTTTGTGTCTGTCAGGGAGTATTTGTGCTTGTCTTTCCCCTCCATATCCGTGGATTCCGGATTACCGGGACTGTTCCGTTAATCGGATTCACAATGTTGGGGTTAGATGGTTTGTTAAAAATGATGTTGATTGATGCCAACCACAAGTTCGTGGGTGTATTTGAAGGCACACAGTGGACTGTGGAAGTTTTGGGTCTCCCCACAGCACTTGGAGCGGGGGGGGGGGAAACGCCGGATATATAAATTCTCCTAAAAGGACGGGACTAGTTTCCCAACGGGATATCTAGTAGCGGCGAAGACGTTCATGGCATTCAGGTTTCTGGTAGAAGCACAGGTGCGAAGATAGCCTCTCTCTCTCTCCATGGAGAGTTTATGGTGGGGGGGACACATTAAAGTCATATTTCTTTGGTGATATTATTCGGTAAAGGCACAGATTGATAGAGCACAACAACTGCTCAGTTTGCACTAGTTGGGGCACCTCCCCAACTAGTGCAAACTAGTCAAGGTGTCAGGTGGAAACGCGGCCGCCGTGTTATATCGGCAGCCTCTCTATAGCCCTGTTGTCAGCGACATGGTGACCATGCGGTCTGGCAACAAAGGATACAGATAAATAACGCTTCAACCTGACCAAATTCCCAATATATAGGCAAAAGTTTCTCACCAGTGGAATCCAGTCCTCCAGTTTGTCTTGAAGTGAGGATACATTTCATGGCACTGACGGAAGAAAAACACATTTTTTAAACTGAAATTTCGCGGAGCGGTGAAACACACGTCTGTTCACAACGGCAGCCATATTGGCGATCCCACACCTTTACTACTGGGTCGTCGAACAGTCGACAATGCCTGCTGTTGCTGAGATGCCGGCCCCGCGCACCATCGTAAGTAGCACAGTTGGTAGAATCGCCGGCCTCCCTAATCTGGGTGAGAAATACCTAGTCCAACTCCCATCAATGACGTCAGATATTTTAATGGGCCTTTTTCTCAAAGTGGCTGAGTTAGTCGGTCTCAGCGAGGTTAGCATGGTTTTTTCTCCCTGAAACTCGTTTTTTCGTACAGCAAACAGAAAATCGACCACAGAACACGGGCAATTTGTATATATAATATATCTGCACCCAACAGCCTGGTCATGGACATGCATAAGTTTCTGCTTAAGCATTCACCGGAGTCGACAGAACTTTATTTGCAGGTGGTTTGTGTGGGAGAAAGAGCTTCTGGTCAAAAATAACGCCCAGATTGGTGTGTTGCTGAAGAGAAATAGCGGATCCTCTTAGATTGGGTTGTACCATTGTTGGGTTCCGTTTGGGCCAGAAAGTCAACTGTTTTGACTTCTCAGGATTGATGGGAAGGCCGAAACCGGAGAGGAAGGCCTCGAAGTTCTGGATTTTCTGTACGATTAAGGCATTTGTATAGTCACCAGTGTCTCCAGGGTTGATAGCAGTGAACAGCTTTATATCATCAGCGAAGGTGATAATATCAGTTCGGCCCGTCACGAAAGGCAGAAGGATAGCTGAGAACAAGATACCAGAGAGGACCCCACCTTGTGGGACTCCAGATGTAATAGTTCTGATGTAGCGTCGATTGGCATCGCGAACAATAATAGTGTTCGCGTTGTCAATGCGTGAACGGATACGGAATCGATTGCTGCCTGAACGTCGATATAAGTAAAAGTTATTTCCGAACCGTGCCCAAATGCCTCGAGGATCTTGGTAGTGACTAGATTTGTAGTGGTGGATCTTGACCGGGTGGCATAGTGGATCTGAGGTGGCTGATGTGGCCGGAAATGACAGGGCTGAGAAGCAGAGCGTATTTTTGACATGCCATATAGGAGTGGAGAATTTTTATGACAAAAGAAAAAAGCATCTCCAATGATTGATATTATTTCTACATCGACGTATATCGCAACTTCATGTTATAATGGTTTTTCAGGTACGACTTTTTCCAATTTGTATAATTTTAATGGTATTAAATTTTTATATTTGTATTAACTGTGATTTATTTAACTTTTTGGTTGTTTGTTGTAAAGTATATTTCAATGACCGTTTTTTAGTACAGACAAAAATCCATTTAGATGGTTCAAATTGTGTCTGCTGTCAAACTCTATACTTTTGGTCTCGTTTGATTATTTTCTTCCAGGGTCGGTGTAGTCATTTCTTAAACTAGCGAGGGACAGTGTCTGAGATTGATTTCTTAGCATTGGCAGTTGTGCTTGCAAAATTATTCAAGGAGGCAGAGCTCAGTATGAATGTTATTCTGATTAGTTTTTGTTTCAAATGGCTGCTAATGTAATATCATTTTATTAATGTCACGAATATTTTGAATTCGTCACGTTCAAAATGAAGCGTTTCTTGAAGAATTCGTCACACAGAAATATCTCTGGAGTGCGGGTATTGAGAAAATCACGATGAGGGGGAAATTGGGCAACTTGCGGCTTTGTTTAAAAGGATAACGGGTTTGGCAGGTTTAAAATTGTGCTTCCCCGAAAATATGTAGTCTTGCTTTTAGCGTGTTATAAGAATGACCTGTCAGCCAAACTATTTGGAGTACAGAGTTGCTTGTTTGTTAGGTGGCTCGTGCCACTTATGCAGGCTTCCTAGTCAATGGTTTCAAATTAGGGACGGAGAAACAAGAACAACTCTGATTTATGATTTCTGCTTTTAGAAGACTCATAAGAATCAGCATTTTATGCCTTTGAGCTGCATAAGGTGCTGCTGTGCTGCAGTCGACCTCGTGAGAAATCAAAATAAGGAGCCACCATATTCAAGACAGGTGTATCTCGCTCTTTCGAAGCTTAAAAAGAAATTAATGTAAGAAAATTAAAAAGCATGTACTTTGGGCTACAGTACAGGGATTTTTTGATAATCGGGAGTAAATCGTTGATCCATATTAGCTTACCAGCCAATTAAATATGATGCCTAATGTAATGTTAAAGCGATATCCGCCCCCCACAAAACAAGAACTATGCGTGGTGTTGTTAATAATTGATTAATTAAATTTAAACACATCCACCCAGTGTGGAGAATTATAATTGCAATAATCTCTATTTGTAAGATGTTACTGTTACCTATATCCACAATGAATTGATTGTTGGTTGTTGTCCTTGCTGTTTTTATTCAGCTGATTTTGATCTGGATAGTATACAGCCAGTGTAAGGGTTTTGTTTTTTGCCTCCCCTCCACTTTCTCATTTCACGTTCTTCGATATGGTTAACCTTATCCTTGTTAAGCTTCCGTTATTAACATGATACAGGCACCACTTTTAATTAAATTTTTTTTTTAATTTGTAAATGAAAGTAAATCCTCCTGTGCGCCATTGCTCACCAGTATTCTTTAAGTGGTTATACATATTTTCATTTCAATATACTGTGAATTATGAGAAATTAAATTTTCGTTTAACGCACGCCACGTGAGCAAAAGTGTACCTATTTCGTTTAGGCAACTCCTATTCCCACGTGGTATCTCTGAGTTGGTACCGACAGATGTCTAATCAGTCGCCGACTAAACGTGAAGAACTGAGAAAAATGCAGATGCTCGCGTTGCGTCTGCTAGACGCCACGTGTCTGGGATGATCAGCGACCTTAAATTCTAAAAAAAAAAAAAAAAAAATGCGTAAAATCATTTTCGTTCGATATTTTTTTTATTAGGTTTACCGAATCATAATTGATAGATCGTGTTCAATTCAGTAAAAAAGCATAAAATTATTTTTTTATAATTAAAACAAAAGGAATCAACCAAACACCACGCGAGTGTCATCGTTAAAATTGAGGGAAGAGTGACAGAACAATTCTTCACTGTCAATTGTTTCTTCCTTTGTGTTTGGTTCGTTATTGAGCATTCGTATAATTATATTTTGGTTAGTTTTAGTTGGTTTTGATATTCACTATGATTTGAACATTTTAGTTCAGTTGTTTATTTGCATATAGTTTAGGCTTTTGATATTTCTGTTCCTTGTTTTAGTTTTCTTTACTTGTTTCAGGTTTTAGAGGATGCTAACCGTGTCTTTTAAATTTTCTTTGTCATTTGTGATCGATATGGACATCCGTGATCGGTTTACCTTCTGTAAGTAGGCCACGGACAGAAATGCGATATTTATGGAATTTACAAGGACTGATGTTTCTGTGGTTTTCTCCAAACTTTATTTTTGGGTTGTCATTTCTTTCCTAATAGCAAGAAAAAAGTGACAACCTCTTGGCTTTTGTTTGATCGTTTTTTTAAAATTTATTTTACGATATTAATTACTTCGATAATAAGTAGTTGCAAAAATTGCATCACATAAAGGACTAAACATGGTTTAGTGTGTGTTCTTTTCTCTCTCTCTCATAATTCAGTGTTAATTTGGTTAACAATTTTTTTTCACCCCACATTTAAATGTGTATAGTACTGTATAGCCATTTATGAAAATTATTAAATATCTCTGCCGTGCTACTATATTCCTGTACTTACAACGGCTTTTTTTGTGGTAGGAGAAGAGTACACCAGCTCTAGCATAACCTTTTAACTGAAATGTTATGAAAATGAAGGACATTAAAGAAAAGAAAATTATTAATTAAATGCATAGTGCAGAAATTTTTAAAGTTTTTAATCGTCCTGTTTCACGTGAAATGTTAGTTCTAATGGCAGTCCCCCCCCCCTCAAGCAATCCTACTCTGTAACCCAAATAGTTTTGTGTTATAGAGGAGGGTCGTTCCTTTTGGTATAATCTTTACGCCAACTTCAAAAGTTCATGATCTGGCCTGTTATGAGTGTTTGTTCCCTAATAATTTTTCTTTGTAAACAGTGCTAGGAACACCAAAATTAATACTGTATATTCGTAATTGCAATAATTAATAAAAAAATCTATCTTAGCTGATTGCATTGGCTAATATCACACACGACTATTTTAGCAGATTATAACGTGGTCGGTCACCCATAAATATTTCTATATTTTGAATTAAGTGAAAAAAAGACTATAATAGTCTTATTTTTCACAAGGTGCAACGATTGTTCCTAGGCCACGCGTTCTGTCAATGAAGCAACGTGTGATATGTGCACCTTTCATTAGGTTGAAATACCAACAGGATACGGCAGTGATTCTCAAACACTTACCCCTACCATCTTTTCAAGGAAATCTATTTCTTTTTACGTCTGCCATTACTGTTACGAGTTCTTTGACCTTGCTGGTCAAGGAACTTAACTTGTAGCATGATATTATTTTGTGATAAAGAGCATGGTCTTCAGGGAAGTTACAAACCACAGTTTTTAAACCGTTAAGTTAGAGAAATCGCTCTTTGACTATTTCTTAAATTAACACCGATTACACTGAACAACAAATTTTGGGTCACGAGCATGAAAGTAAGTTTACTTCATAGATTTTGGGGGTGCTAAACACGGAAATAGTGCTTAAAATGGCAGATTGGTTCTTGTTTTCCGAAAAAAAAAAAGTATTTTTTTTTAAATGTTTATACAAGATATTTTTTTATTTATATGGCAGTAATATGTACCTACGAATATACCTGTATCAAACACGGGACCTTTTCGCCTTTTGCTTGCATTCAGCTTCGGGAACATCCCTTTTCACCATCCAACAATAGTCGGCTAACATGGCGGCACTCAATTTGCTTTTGTATCTTTGTTCCATCGCAGCGATGTCTTGATGGAAGCGCTCATCATGTTCGTTGCTGACGGCACCACAGTTTGGTAGGAAGAAATCCAGGTGTGAGTGCAAGAAATGCATCTTCAATGACATGTTGCACCACCAGTTTTTCGTAAGAAGTAATGTGTGTTAGTTGTCTGACGGCATCCCCCCATCTCCGCGTTGTGTACTCTGTTTGCATGACACAGAACTCTGCGAAGGCCAGAGATTTAAAAAGTGCGTGGGAGTGGTTTGACCATTTAGCCGTTGGGTCCCTATTGGGACCCACCGTTCCAACACTTTGCCACGAGGAGGCAGGTCAGGCACCCAGTAGATTATTAGTACTCTGGCAGGCCTGGCAACCTA
Source organism: Mastigoproctus giganteus (assembly GCF_048544385.1). Taxonomy (NCBI): domain Eukaryota; kingdom Metazoa; phylum Arthropoda; class Arachnida; order Uropygi; family Thelyphonidae; genus Mastigoproctus; species Mastigoproctus giganteus. The sequence continues at coordinate 121,141,647 of NC_143587.1, forward strand.
ATTTCCGAGGATTTCAGTGTATAGGATTTCAGCCCAGCACACACACACACACACATATATATATATATACAGGGTGTTTCAGTTAAACGTTTTAGAACTTCTAAGAGGGGTAGGGTACATCCTGACAACTCGAAATCATATAGCAATGTGGGGTCGGAAATGCTTTCCTGAAGCGGTGTTGTACACAGAAGCACCATAAAGAAAAGAGAAGAGACCGTAAGTGAGAAATCGTTTTAATAATACATGAAAAGAAGCAAAAGGGGATTTGTGCTATAAATCCCATTTTTCCTGCTGAAGTGTTGTTTTCCGATGAGGCATCCTTCACAAGGGAAGCAATTTTCAACACGCATAACGACCATATCTGGGCGGTCGAGAACCCGCATGCAATACGACGTCGTGCAGCGCAGATTCGATTTTCGGTCAATGTATGGGCCGGTATTATGGGAGATCACCTCATCGGACCTTACCTGTTACCGTGTCGTCTAACCGGACCTATCTACTTGATCTTTCTGCAGCAAGTATTGCCACAACTTTTGAGAGATGAACAGATTTCTGCATCGACGCAACAGACAATGTGGTTCCAACACGATGGAGCCCCTGCCATTATAGCGAAGATGTTCGTAACTACCTGGATGTCACATTTGGTCAACAGTGGATCGGACGTGGTGGTCCCGTGCGTTGGCCTGCTCGGTCACCCGACCTATCATGTCTTGATTTTTATTTCTGGGGTCATATGAAATCGCTAGTTTATGACACCCCTGTTGACAATGCTGAGGAGCTGGTTGCAAGAATCGCAGTAGCTGCCGAAGAAATTCGAAATTCGCCTGGAGTATTCCAGAATGTTCGGATGTCCATGCGTCGGAGATGTGAGGCGTGCATTGTAGCCCGTGGAAGAAACTTCGAACACTTACTTTAATCCATGTACCTTTTGCTTCTTTTCATGTATTATTAAAACGATTTCTCACTTACGGTCTCTTGTCTTTATGGTGCTTCTGTGTACAATACCGCTTCAGGAAAGCATTTCCGACCCCACATTGCTATATGATTTCGAGTTGTCAGGATGTACCCTACCCCTCTTAGAAGTTCTGAAACGTTTAACTGAAACACCCTGTATACAGGCATACCTCGGTTAACGTTACCTCTGATAACGAAGCTTCGATATAACGAAGTCGGCAATTTCAAGCTCCATTTAACATAAAAAAATATTCCAGTTTAATCACCTGAAATCTAAACAAACTGAAGAAATTACGGAAACCTTTGGGGCTTCTCGTGGTTGGTTCGAGAAATTTAAAAAACGGGCCAGGATTCATAGTGCAAAATTAACAGGAGAAGCTGCAAATAAGTTTCCAGAAAAACTAAAGGAAATAATTGAACGTCAAAATTTTCCAAATTTGGTGTTCAATGTTGACGAAAGCGGTTTGTTCTGGAAACGGCTACCAACAAAAAGTTTCATTTCTATTGAAGAAAAATCAGCTGCTGGGTTCAAAGCAGCCAAAGACCGGTTAACGTTACTCTTTGGATCAAATGCCTCTGGCGATTATAAATTAAAATTGTTATTAGTTTACCATTCAGAAAATCCGAGGGCGTTAAAAGGTAACATAAAAATGAATTTACCTGTAATATGGAAAGCAAATAGAAAAGCGTGGGTTACCAAGGAGTTATTTACTGATTGGTTTGTTAACCACTTTTGTCCTGAAGTAAAACGGTATTGTCAAAAAAAAAAAACAACTTTGAAGAAAAAGCTCTTTTGTTGTTAGACAATGCTCCGGGACATCCTACTGATCTTAACACGTTGGACACATGCATTCCTGTCAAAGTTGTGTTTCTTCCAGCAAACACAACTTACCTGATTCAACCATTAGATCAGGGAGTAACAGCATCATTTAAAGCTTATTATCTGCGTCGAACATTAAGCAATTTAACTGAACTAGAGGATAAAGAGGAAATAACAGTTAAATTTTTTTGGAAAAACTACACCATTAAAAACGCAATTGAAAACATTGATAGTTCTTGGAAAGAAGTCACTAAGAAATGCTTAAATGGAGTTTGGCGCAAAATATGGCCAGAAGTTGTACTAGAAGAAGAAAATAACAAAGAAATTAGAAATGAAGTTATCCAGATGGCTCAATCACTAGGTTTCGAAAATGTCGATGAAGAGGATGTTAGAAATTTATTGAATGCAGAAGATGATGGTTTTTCAGTGGAAGATTTAGAAAACCTTGTTAGCAACGAAGACAAAGATGATGAAGTTAAAGAAGTTCCTGCCGAAAAAGTGTTAACAACCAAAGATTTAAAAAGGTGCTTAAATGACATTGAAAACGTTTCAATTTTTTTTAGTGAAAATGATCCTGATTTAGGAAGAAGTGTTATTGTTAAGCGATCAGTGTTAAATGCAATAACTCCGTATAGGCAATTGTTAAATGAAAGAGGAAAAAAGCATAAACAATCAACTTTAGACTCATATTTTAAAATGTGATTTCACTTTGTATGTAAGTTGACTGTTTATTTAATAAAACTTTTCTTTGTTCGAAAAAGAAGCTTTTCATTTTCTTTACGTAGGAACGTATCCCTATTCTGGCCATAGTATTTTTACCTCTGAAAACGGCGCCTCCGTAGCCAGGTGGGCAGGAGCAGCAGTGCGTAGCACACGCTTCTTGATTAGACCGGGGTTCGAGCCCGTCACCACCAAATACGGAGGATGCGGAAAGGTCAGGGAATGACCACCGCATATCCCAGAGCAATATGGCCTTAGTTGTTAATGCTCCTAAAAACCAAAATAACAAAATAACCTCTGAAAACGAAGTTTCGCTTAACGAAGTAATTTCGTGGAACGCATCCTATTCGTTATTCGAGGTATGCCTATATATATATATATATATATATATATATATATATATATATATATATATATATATAAAGGTGTTAATACCATAATTTCGAAAAGCCGAAAGAGGTTTACGAGAAAGTGGTTACATTTAGACGCTTATTAGATTTTGGTGGCATTGTTAGGGGCGTACTCGGTCGGTTTAGTTGGGGGGGTGGAGACTGGGGGTGAAACAGGTTGAAGGATGGGGACGATAGAGTAGGCATCCCCAAAGAGGTCAGCGGGGACTAGACCCACCAGGCGAAGCATGGGGAAAGGGGACAGAGACCCGTCTCCTCCCTCGCCTGCCTAGGGATGGGGTTTTAAAGGGAACTGGGTTTGAGTACCCAGTTCAGATCGCCAAATGGTGTGTTGGCAGCAAAGCCGCAGTATGTCTTCGTCGGTGATGGTTGTCAGGTCCATGTAGTGTCGAATCCTGTAGGAAGATCAAACTGCCCATCCCGCTCCCGGGGTGAGATATGCTAGCTGACAGTGGGGAATAATCCTCCCTCTCCCGGTGGGATGGGTGGAAGACACACACACATTTACTTCATTCATAATCCGTATTCTCACTGTACTTGCATTCTATTTTTATACTTTATTTTTTCTCATAATTTATCATTTTTCCCCTGTTTGGTTTTATATATATTTTAATTAAAATTAAAATTTTAAAATTAATTTTATCAATATTTTAATTTTCGATTTTATATCTTCTTTTTTTAACTTTCATTACTTAGGTATTTGGTATTGGCGTTAGCCTTTTATCGTTTGCTTCTAGTCTTATTGTACTTAAAATAATTCTGTATCCAGTTAATTTTACCTTAACTTTCTTTATAAACACTGCGTAGGGACTACCTTGTCCATACTTTGTAAAAGATATATTGCTTTTCGATCTTATATGCTTTATTTTCAAAATTTTCTTCTCTTACTCAGGTTTGGGAAAGTATAGAAACGCAGTCTTTTCATACATGGTCAGGTGTAGTCCCCTGATGAAATACCTAATCATGTATTAACTATTACCTTTGCTAACATCAGATTTAATTGCATTTTTGCTTTATTTCCCATTTTTGAACCATATCCAAATTTGACCACCCTTATCTGATGCCAGCTACCATTACCTGTATTTTCATGTAATCTATTTTATTTTACAGGTCACCATTTTTCAGTTATTTTTAAATTATTTCTTTTATTCATATGTCGGCTACCTTTTGCTTTTGCCTTTCATGTATGTATTAAAGTTTGCATAGATACAGGTGAAAAATTTGTACGAGTAAAAGGCGAAAGAAGTAGTGATGAATTAAGAAAATTATAGGCTGAATTGCAAGGCCAATTAAAGGTGAGGGAGCTGTAAAGTAAAATGATTAATACCAAATGATTAAATACAAAATAAAATGTGGTAGAGCTGTCATCAGATATGGGTGGGAAAATTTAGTAAGTCGAAAACGGGGATAGCAAAAATGCAAAATCTGATGTCAGCTGAATTAAATATTACTACATTTACTTCAGCTGACATCAGATTTTGCATTTTTGCTATCCCCGTTTTCAACTTACTAAATTTTCCCATCCATATCTGATGACAGTTCTACCACATTTTATTTTGTATTTAATCATTTGGTATTAATCATTTTACTTTACAGCTCCCTCACCTTCAATTATCCTTGTAATTCAACCTATAATTTTTTCTTAATTCATCATAACTCCTTTCGCTTTTTACAACCTATTATACTTCTTTTTTCTACTATCCTTACCCTTCTTGTCCTTGGCACTTTATTTTTCACCTCCATCTATGCAAATTTTATAAGACTTATCTATTCTTATATACAGGGTGTCTCAAAAATGCACGGTATAACTTCAGGAATGAGTTCCTCATATGTAGACAATAAAAATATTTTATATCAACATAGTTCCGGAAATCCTTGGTTTCCGGAACTATGTTTGATATAAAATATTTTTATTTAAGGTGATGTGAACACTTAACTGTTCACATCACCTTATATTGATTGTTCAAAATGTCCACCTTCTGCCTGAATACAGGCCTCACATCGACGTCTCATGGACTCGCGAAAAATTTCTGGCATGTTTCGTATTGTCTCACAATTCGATTGCGGACAGTTTCCACATGAGCTACCGGAGTCGAATACACTAATGACTTTAAATGGCCCCACAAGAAATCTAGTGGGTTTAAATCAGTGAGCGTGGAGGCCTGGAAGTTGGTCCACCGACCAGGAAACCTTCGATTCAGGTAATTGCGGGCTAGGTGGCTGAAATGTGCGGGAGCGCCATTGTGCATGAAGTGTGTTTGTTGACGAATGATCAGTGGCGTGTCGTCCAAGAAATCAGGCATGTTGTTTTCCAGAAAGTTTCTGTACGTCTGTCCTGTGAGTACCATATCCGCTTGCTCCTGATTTGCGCGTTTTGATGCATCTGTCATACCTTGCTTATTTATTTTTATTTTTGTTCATAAACTGAAACTTTGATTTTATATTATATTTAATAAATATATATATATATATATATATATATATATATATATTATTTTTTCACTCACCTTGTTTCTCACACACCAGGGGGGATGCAATGGTTGGTTTGTTTTTTTTTTTTTTTTAGGAGCATTAGCAACTAAGGCCATATTGCTCCGGGGATATGTGGTTGTCATTCCCTAACCTTTCCGCATCCTCCGTATTTTGGTGGTCACGGGCTCGAACCCCGGTCTAATCAAGAAGCGTGTGCTACGCACTGCTGCTCTTGGCTACGGAGGCGCCGGATGCAATGGTGTGTAATTTAAATACTAATGCTTAATAATTAAGCTAAATAAGAAAGAATATAAAAGATTAAAACTAGTTAGTGTGTACTTAACTGTAATATTTATGGTTTGTGTTCTTCTCACACGTTTGCACTCTCGTTCATTCTTTTCATTTCATTTGTTCGACTCTTGCTTTCTGCACTGCACTCTCTGGGCACCTCAACTTACTGTTATTCTTCAGTTGTGGTGCAGGCCAGGGGAAAATGCAGTGATAGTGTTTGTGTTGTTAATAAATGTTGGTTAGTATTTATATAAATTAATGTACGTTATTATTAACTTTGTATTCTTTCAGCTAATTACATCTTCTTTTCCGCTCATTCCCATTCACCATAACCTCTCATTCGCTCTTACCTTAATGCTAGGTCATTCTTTCTTTCACCAAAACTGACACTTATTCCCTTTTACCATAATTCCTAATTCACTCTTTCACTCTGTGCCCAGCCTATTCGTTTTGTCACTCACTCATTCATTCATTCTTTCTTTAATTCTACATTGCATCCCCTTGCTACCAGCTTACTGGTATTTTCAGCTAATCTGCTTCCCTAGCTGCCTGTTTGCCATAGCTCATGGAGCTTTCTGTCCATTCTTTTTCATTCGGCGTTGAAGGTGTTGGCTGTATCAAGGGCTGGCCCCAGAAAATCTGTGGATATGCCCTTTTTAAGTCTATTATATAAGCCTCTTTTGGCTACTTCCAGGTGAAGTGGGAAAGCTCCGGCCAGCAACTGTAGCGCAGATGTGAGAAGTATTGTTCTTTTTATCGATTCTAATTTAATTTATTTCTGTTTCTTACTATGGCTGAGCGGGTGAACCACACGCCGGCTCCATAGGTGATAACAGGTAGGAACATTGCACTGTATATGATTTCCAGGGTATTTCTTTTGAGCCCTCAGTCTAATCGACTGATCCTTGCAATCATATCTGCATAATTTCTCACTTTCCTCATTAAATAGGTCAAATGGGGATAAAAAGTTAATTTTGAATAAAAGACCACTCCAAGATATTTTAGTTCTGTTACCATTTTTATAGTAGCTGTGTTCATTTTGATCTGTGGACGTCTTATGTCCAAATTGCCTTTTCAGAAGTATTTGTTTGGTTTTTTCAGGCGATATTTTGAGCATGTGCATTTGTGCCCATTCCTGCAGCTGAAGAGGGCGGCATTTGATCTTTGCTCTACAACCACTCGCGTGTTACCTTTAAACAAGGAAAATCGTGTCATCTGCAAAGGCCAGGCTTTCCACGAAGCCGAGATCGAAGGCGAGGAATTCGTCCTAACAGTGTCCCAGAAGAAAGGGCCAAGGACTGAACCCTGCGAGCAGCCTTTATTCACAGGGCGTGTCACTTTCTGGAACCTTGTGCACTGAGACACTTCTGTCCGTAAGGTAGCTGTTCTCACTTCGTAAGAAGTTAAGTGTATTGATGTATAGCGGCACCAGGGGCTTCACCCATCTTCGCGTTGCTTTCATTGTGGGTGTACCAGTTCGCTGCGAAGGCCAGAGATTTAAAAGGGTATGTATGGACATTGTCTGCGTGTAGTGTTATGTACCGTTATCCTTCTGGCCATTTAGCCGCTGGACCCCCCCCTGCTGAAGCCCAACGTTGCCTCACTTTCGCCCCGTGGAGGCAGACTTAGGAACCCAGTAGTTTTAGATTTACTCTGGCAGATCCTGCCACCCAATTTCCTGAGATTTCAGTGGCTTGGACTTTAAAAAAAAATCCGCGCGCTCTTAAACTTGCATACAGACACAGATAAATATACATTTGGATACATATATCCATCATCGTTACGTGAGGGGGATACCTCTTGCGTAATAAAGGCTGAAAATATGGGCGAACGGTAATTTGGACCCAAAAGTCACTGAGGCAGACCCATGCCTCACCAGGAGAAAATAGGGGGCACTGGGGGGAGACAGTCCCCTACTGGCGCGGGTGGAGGGGGTGGAAAGGCACCAGGAAAGGGAGCCCGGTGCGATCGCAACAGAAATCTGCAGGAAAACTATACATAGACCCTGCTGGTGGTGTCCAATCTGGTGTCATGTCCGAATTAAAATCCGTGGGACCGGGGTCCCTGTCCGCGATAGTCCTCTACCTTAGTGTGGTTTCTTTCCTAAGTCCTTTCAGTTCTCAGTAGTGAGTCTTGTTAACGTACGTAGATCCTGTTGGTGGGTGTCTTTTCTGTTGGTCATGTTCGCGTTGTCATCCACGGGACCGGGGTCCTTTCGTAAGAAGTAAAGTGTATTCAGTGTCAAACGGCACCAGGGGATTCCCCCAACTCCGCGTTGCTTTCATTGTAGGTATATCAATTCACTGGGAAGACCAGAGATTTATAAAATTATTTACTCTGGCAGGCTCTGTGTTCTAGTTTCCTGAGATTTCAGTGGCTAGGGACTATGGGAAAACCAAGGGATGATGGACGCTAGAATCTAGTTAGGCCGAAAGAGGTTCACGTATGCCGTGAGAATTTGGACACTTTTTTTAAAGGTTTTTCATTGTGTCGGGGCGTTCGCTGGCGATATAGGCAGAGTAGGGAGGGAGACTGAAGACTGGGAGCGAAGACAGAAGTATGTGGACGATAGAGAAGGCAACTCCCAAGGCAGAACAGTGGGGCATGCCCATGTCCCACCAGGAGAAGAAATAGAGGTGGAGAGGAGGGGACAGAAGCACTGTCGCTTCACCCCACCAGGGAAGGGAATGAAAGTGTGCTGGGCTAGAGCCCAGCACAGGTCGCCAATAGGGCATGTGGCAGCAATTGCTGCTGCTGTTCAGTTCAGTTGTGATGCTTGGGTTTCCAGTCCACTTGGTTGGCTTATGTTTCGTTTTCTCAAAGTTTATTTCAGTCAGGATCAAGTCTGGTTATCTCAGTTCTAGATATGTGCCCGAGTCGAACCCTGTGATACAGGGTGCAATCGGTGGATTGGAGTTTGCACTCCGTCCATCATCATTTGGGATTATTCTTCGTTCACTGTTGTGTGCTAGTGGGTTTTCACTCTCACTCATTCTTGGTCCATTTGAGTGGGTATGTTTCCGTAAGGGGTATAAGGTATGTTCGTGTCAGACGGCGCCTGGGATTTCTCCCATCTCCGCGTATGTTCGCTGTATCGAGGACAGTACACTGTCAAGCCAGAGACTTGAAAGTGTGTGGGCCATGTCTGTGCAGTGTGATCTGTTGTGCCCATTGTTTGTCCGGCTTATTGGCCGCCTGGCCCCTGGTGGGGGCCCGACGTTGCCCATACCTTGCCACGTGGAGGCTAGCCGGGTGTCCAGCATCATGACGAGTTGCTCCGGCAGGTCCTGCCACCTAGTTTCCTGGGATTTCAGTGGCTAGGACCTAAAAAATAAATAAATAAAAAATAATAATAATAAATAAATAAATAAATAAATAAATAAAAAATAATAATAATAAATAAATAAATAAATAATAATAATAAAAGTAAAAAAAATAAAATAAAATAATAATAAAAAAAAAAAGTATATATATAGGCGTTTGACGTTAATTCTTTAGGAGATTGCTGTTAGCAAATCGCTGGTTGGGGTTGAACGCTAGAAAGATGTGTTAAAAGGCCTAATAGGTCGGACAGAATTTTGTTGTTATTAAATTTAGACGTGTGGGCTATACGTTAGATGAAAGATAAAAGTGGGAGGGAGGGGAAGCTTAAGACTGGGGGGGGTAGAAGTAGAAGTAAGGGGTCGATAGAGGACATGACCCCTGCTAGGCAGTATGGCATGCCCATGCCACACCAGAGGGGAGTTTGGATGGCGGGTGGGGGAGACGAAGAAGAGCTATCTCCCCCTGCCATGGATAAGGTATACAGTTAGAGTGGGGGAAGAGACTGAAGACTGGGGGGGAGAAGGCAGAAGCATGGGGACGATAGAGAAGGCGACCCCAGGTGGTCAGTTTGTTATTTGTTATTTGGTTTTTAGGAGCATTAGCAACTAAGGCCATATTGCTCCCTGATATGCGGTGGTCATTCCCTGACCTTTCCGCATCCTCCGTATTTGGTGGTGACGGGCTCGAACCCCGGTCTAATCAAGAAGCGTGTGCTATGCACTGCGGCTCCTTCCCACCTGGCTACGGAGGCGCCTCAGGTGGTCAGTGAGGCAGGCCCATGCCTCACCAGGCGAAGAGATGGGTTGGCAGGGGAGGGAGGAAACAGAGCATGTCTCCTCTCCCTCCTGCCGGGGATAGGGAATTTAAGATGAATAGGGTAAGGGTACCCCATTCAGCTCGCCATATAGCATTTGGCAGCGGAGCTGCTAGTGGTTCTAGTCCGTTTCCAGGAGCGATCGGACCGAAGCATGATCGGTCAACGGGGTGGTTCCCGTCCGTTCTGCAGTCTTTACCGTCAAAAGGTCCGGGTTTGCTTGTCGGCGTTTGTGGGGTATTTCTTGTGACATTTCCCATCCATGTGGTGTTTGCGTCAATGTTGTTTATAGAGTCATTTCTCATTTATTCAACTTTAGGTCCACTTCAGGGTTTAGTGCCTTGATTATCGGAGACCATTGGATTCAGGCGTCTTCCACGGGATGATTTCCTTCGAGGTTTGTTCATTTCCTTATTGTGTCAGTTGTTGATTGCGATTTGCTGCGATAAGAGCTCTCCGTCTTGTGAACAGGGCCAGTGCATAGCTGGAGAAAGCCTGATATTCTTCCTTGGTGTCCAAGATGTGGTACTCCTGGCCGTATGGTAGATACTGTATTTTGGTGATGAATGCGCTGCGGAGGTCGTCATACAGCTGGCAATCATGCATGAGGTGCTGCCAGCTCTCCAGCCCCCCGCAGGTGCAGGTGGGATCTTCCTGTATTCCGAGTGGGGATAGCTTTGCATTCAGAGCTCCATGTCCTGTCAATTGGTATGTGACTTGTAGGCCCGGGGAAAACCAGGGTGGGAAGTTCGGAAAAACCCGGCCAATGTTGGGCAGAAACTTTCTGGTGATTTCGCCTTTTTGCGAGGTGGCCCATCTATCCTGCCACATCTGCAGCAGGTGAGCATGCAGCTTTTTCTTTTCCATAGTCTTGCTATTGATGATGTCGGTGGTGAATCCCAAACATGTCTGTGGGATACCCTTGTCCAGGTGGTGCGTGAGGCCCCGTCGAATGATCTCTAAGTCCAGTGGAAGGACACCAGCAAGGACTTGCAGGGCATGCGTGCTCACTGTGCTGCAAGCTCGAGTAATGGTCAGAAGGATTGATCGGTGAATCGAGTCAATGATTCGTTTATTGACAACAGTTGTGGCTTTTTGATACCATGCGCCAGATGCATACGTGACTATTGGGGTGAAGATGGTTTTATAGAAAAGACGTAGCACCCGTCTGTCTAGGCCCCAGTCTCTGCGAGTGACTCTGGCAACCAATGCAGTGTATCGTCTGACTTTTGTACGCAAATATTTCAGGTGATCCTGAAATGATAGATTTGGATCTAGAATCATGCCTAGGTACTTCAGCTGCTTTGAGAATTTAATTGTTTTCTGGTCAATCTTGATTTGTGGAGGCCGCCTGAGGTTGAGGCACCCCTTGAGCAGAATGGAGTTTGTCTTTGCAGGGGATATTCTAAGTTGATTTTTCTTTGCCCATTCCTGAAGGGTGGACAGAGCCCGGTTTGCCGGTGTGTCCTTGAGTCCGCTGACACTGTTAGTAAGAGGTCATCAGCAAAGGCCTGCGATTTTACCTCGTCAAGGTCTATAGCTAGGAAGGAGTCCATTACTATGTTCCACAGTAGTGGTCCAAGGACCGAACCCTGTGGACAGCCGCGAAATGTATTCTTGGAGAGGGTCCCATAGGGAGCAACAATCCTGATGGATCTGTTTGTGAGGTAGCTCTTGATGACCCTGTAGAGGTTGCCTGGGATCCCAGCAACCCGAAGCCTTGCCAAGATGCTTGGCCACCAAAGTGCATCGAAGGCCCAGCAAAGTCCACGGCAATCACAAGGAAATACTTCTTGGTGCATCTTGTTACTTGTTCTTGTAGGTGTATTAAGGCATCCACGGCTGAGCGCCCCCGCCTGAAGCCTAACTGGTTGGGTGAGGCCAGGCCAGCCCTGTCATAATATTGCTCTATTCGTCTATAGAGAAGGCGTTCAAGTAGTTTACTTGCAACTGTGAGAAGTGCGATCGGTCTGTACGATTCTGGGAGGTGTGGTGGTTTGGTCGGATTTTTCAGGATTAGTTTGACGTTTGCTTTCTTCCACGAAGTAGGGAAGGTGCCACAGTGAAGACAGAGGTTGAAGAGGTTGAGCAACAGGTTCGGGGAACACTGTACTGTCTTTTTGATGATTTCGGGCTCCAAGAGGTCTGGTCCAGGGCATTTATTTCCCCTAATGAGGGTGGCAGCACTCTTGAGCTCCTCCATGGTGAAGTGAGGTTCTGTCGTTGCTGTTTGATAGCTTTCATTTTCTAAGCAGAGTTGGATCTGCTCTGTTGTCTCTGGTTGTATAGCCGGGTGGAAGACTGTGTCCAGGATATTGGAAATAGTCTGCTCCCAGGTTGTGGACATGCCTCCTTGGGTCAATGTGGTGGCGGCAATAACTTCCCCTCGGGGGAGTTTATTCATGGTCAGTTTGTAGACGATTCCCCAGGGGTTCTCGTTTCCCATAGTGGAGACCATGCGCTCCCAAGATTGCTGTTTACAGCTTCTGATTTGGGCTGTGTAAGTGTTCCTTGCTTCTTTGTAGCGTTGTCGGAGTACTTCAACCTCTGCCGTCGGCCAGGAGCGCCTGGCCCGCTGAAAGGCCTTTCTTCTGGTTTGTGTTTCTTTCCGGAGTCGTTGCAGTTCTAGGTTCCACCACGGCACAGCCCCCAGGGGTTGGATTTTTCTTTTTAATAGCGATGTCGCTTGTGTGCGTTATGATCTCTGTTATCTTGCTTTGGAGGTGATCTGGGTCTTCGAGGCACTCAAGCTCACTCTGTCTCTGTTGTATGCTGGTTTTTAAGGTACTTTGGAAGAGTTCCCAGTTTGCTTTGGATATGGAGTATCTGTGAGTGGTTTGTCTAGCTGCCGGTACTCTAGTCAGTGATCTGTTGAGTTGGAATGTAATGGCTCGATGATCAGATGTTGTCCAGGCCTCTTGGACGGACCAGTCGGTAGTATTATTAGCGATGTTCCTGGAAGCCAAGGAGACATCTATGGTGGCTTCCCACATCGTATTACTAAATGTGGGCAGATTGTTTGGTTGGTTTAACACTGTCAACGTTGAATTGGCAAGGAACTCTTCCAATATAGTTCCGTTTCTGGTGCCATGTCTGTCTGGCGTGTGACTATGCCACATTGGTGACCGGCAGTTCACGTCTGCCCCTACTATAATTTTAGCGTTGGGAAGGGTGTCAGCAGCCAGTTGGAGGTATCTTGTGGCGAAAGTTATGTCTTCGCCCGGTCGACAGTAGAGGGCAATAACATAAAATGCCCCCAGAGGTGGGCATTTTATGTTATTGCCCTCTGGTGAGGTGGGCACATGCAGCCCAGGCTGTGCAAAGCTGTGTGATTTTGGTCACCGTAATATCCGGATTTCTTACCGCGACTGGGGCCCAGGGGGTGTCGTCCTCGAATTGTACTATCTTGTAGGTCAAGGGGTATCCCCTGACTATCTTCATGTGTGAGTATGGCTCCTGTATTATCATGACATCTACATTCTCCTCTTCAGCCTTGATACGGATCTGATCCGCTACTGCTCTGGCCCTCTGTGCGTTGATCTACAGAAATTTTACCTCTGTAGTATTGTATCCTCTAAGGCGCGTCCCAATAATCCAGCCTGGATTGGAACAAGCTCTTAATTTTCAGGTAGGTGGGGCACTTGTTATCCCTGATTGAGTGGGTGCAGTCCAGCTTCAGACTCTTGCAGTTGGTGCAGATTGGGTCAGTACTCTTGTTTGGGCAATCCTTGTAAGTGTGGCCTTTTGCCGAGCAGTGGCCGCATAAGTAATTAGATCTTCCACAAGCTGCATGTAGTTTCTGGCTTTAATATTTCCTAGAAAACCAGTCGAAACATTTCGAAAGGCTTTCCTCGCTGATTTCTCGCTGTCACTAAGGACACATTCAAACTATTCGCCTTTGAAAAGTTGCCTTAGTTGTGGACTAATGAAAACGCCTGCTTTAATGTTCTCTGTACTAAGTCTTGGGAATTTCTCTTGAAAGTATGTGAATGCAGGACCGTTCACTTCCAAAGCCTTTGCGAAAGTTTTCATGAGCCCCAGTTTGATGTGGAGTGGTGGAAGCAAAACTTTATTTGGATCTACCAGAGGTTTAAATGCTACTTTCTTCATTCCAAGTGTTAATGATTTTCGTTGAGGCCAACTCTTCTTCTCGTAGTGCATATCCTTGGCATGACTATCTCACTCGCAGAGAAAGCAACAATACTTAGTGTAACTCTTTTGTTGTCCTCATAAAATGACGATTACCTTTAAATCACATATCTGCCACTGATACTTCTGATGGTGTACACCTAAGAGGATGTTCTCCATGTTTGCGTATGTTTCTTTTTTGTGGAAGGCATACGCAAAAGTATTGAAGGCAGCATATTTCCATTGTGTAATAACACAGCCTTAGAAGCGTCTATAAATAATCTCCATTCTTCGGAAACGTGCCTCATGTTCATTGCTGCCATTAGACTATCAACAATCTTACAAACAGTGAGTTCGCCTTCTGTTTGATAGAATTCATCGTAATCTTTATTTCGAGTACAAAATGTTGTCACTTTCACAGAATGATCTAGAACAGTGTTTCCCCAACGTTTTTTGTGTCGCGACCCCCCTTTATAATAGCCAAGTAACCTGCGATCCCCGCCACATTTGCATAAAAAGACAGTTTTAATAGGGTAAAGAAAAACACATTAAAAATATATTTTTCAGAATATAATTCTAACCTAATTTTTAATTAACCCAATATTTAATGCGATGGTTGTACTTGCATCTGGGCAACCAGCTTAAATTCGCGGCTGAGTGTTTGTTAAAGGCAACCTAATGTCATCCTCAACATTCAGTCTGTTTCTTGTCTTTGTTTTGAAAGAAGCGTTGAAAATCCACTCTCGCAGAGATATGTAGAGGCAAATGGAAGTAAACCTCGAAAGGCAAGCATGGTGACATTTGGATATGACTGATACATAGCACACCAGAACTGAGTCAGCAATTTTTCATAAAACAAATTATGTGCCGAGGAATCGTTCCGCAGATCCAAGAATTCATCCTGTACTTTACTGGGAATGCTGGCTACATCAGGGAAACAGAGAATGGGTTTCGTACCAGTGCAGCATCTTCTTCTGTAAGCTCAGGGAAGTACCGCTGAAATTCCTTTTCAAGGTGCACAGTAATCTCCTTCACATTCTCATTCAGTTCACCTTCAGATTCCTCTACCACACTACAGAATTTTTCAAACATGGCAATGTTTCCAAGATTTACTTTCCGACGCCAGTTTTGCAGCTTGGATACAAATGCCTGAAGATTGTCTTGAAATTGGATAATGTGTGTTTCCTTTCCCTGAAGTTTCAGGTTCAGCTTATTTAGCTGGTCTAAAATGTCTGCGAAGTAACTCAGCGTCATCATTAAAGTAAGCCACAAGGCCCCCTTGCATTTCCAGGAACAACTTGATTTCATCTTTCAACTCAAAGACACGATTGACAACATTTCCTTTCGACAGCCAGCATACAGGCAATGTAGAAAAGAACCTCATGATCAGAATTAATGTCTTTACAGAGTTCTTTATACAGACAGGTGTTGAGGGCTCCAGATTTGATGTAATTCACAATTTTGATCAGGGAATCAAGTACCTTTTGCAGAGGAGCTGGAAGGGTCTTACTGGCAAGAGCTTATCGGTTTGTTTATTTGGTTTTTAGGAGCATTAGGAACTAAGGCCATATTGCTCCGGGGATATGCGGTGGTCATTCCCTGACCTTTCCGCATCCTCCGTATTTGGTGGTCACAGGCTCGAACCCCGGTCTAATCAAGAAGCGTGTGCTACGCTCTGCTGCTTCTGCCCATCTGGCTACGGAGGCGCCAGCATATCGGTGAATCATGCAGTGAATGCCCTTTGCTTGGGGAGCAAGTTCTTTCACTTTTGTCTGAAAGCCCGATTTTGACCCTAGTATAGTTGGTGCTCCCTCTGCACAAACCCCACAGACGTTTTTTCACTGTAGTCCTCCAGTTTCAAAAAAGGTGTTTATCTTCTCCATAATATCTTCACCTTTTGTAGTAGTTTCAAGTGCACTACAAAAGAGGAACTCTGCTTTGACGTCATCTGAATGAATATATTTCACGAAGACAAGCAATTGTGAACATGAACTTACGTCCGTTGATTCATCAACTTGAAAAGAAAACAATGGAAACTCTGATTTCATTCAAAACCTGCTCTTTCACGTCTACGGACATATCTGAAATGCGCCTCTGAATAAGTGTTATTGGACAGAGATATTTATCGCATCTTTATCTCGATGGCTTCCCCAAAAATTAACTGCACCATCTTCAACATGCAGGGTTTGATTACCGTTTCTCCAATCGTGTAATGTTTCTTTGTTTGGCAATTTCCAATGCAACTTCATATGATGATGCTTGCACTACTCCTGTGCTCTGTTGCTGAAAACGTCCTGTAGGATTAAGTTTCTCACGTCTGAGACCAGTTTCATGGCGTCGAAAGAACTCCAAATCCTTTTTAGTATATTCTGAATGCTTTGTCTAAGTGACGTTTCAGTTTGTTTCATAGATTCAGCACTGAGTAACAACATTGCACAAAACGCATTGTGGCTTCTGTATGTTGATCAAGGTGGTAAAGCCAAATTTTAGATAGTCTTCTGAATGGGTACGGATTTAGCACGGACTGATGACGACCTACTGACGCTCTTTAGATTTTAGAAAGTGCAAGCATGGCTAACCCGCGCTCGACAGTGAGTGGCTAGTTTCTATCATGGCGCCAACTAAAGGTGGTTGACCGTTTGCGAACTAAGTTCGCGCTAGTTTGCATTAGACGGCCCATCGCGAACATTATTGAATTACATCATTGCAAACATGGCAGCGTCAGCAAAACTTACGGGGTGAACTTCAACTGCGTTAAGAGAGCAACTCACCTTTATTCGATGGTCCGTATTCGACAGTCTGTTATTCATACATCGAGACACCGATTAAAAATGAATTTTGATATTGAATTTTGCATCATAATGAATATTTTTTTTCATACTATTTGTAACATGGAATTTTATTTTAATGATAACACTGCATTATTTTTATTATACTTTATTTTTACGGAGTGAATCAAGGTCCGCCGCGGCGGAAATTTGAAAAAATATTAAAGGCCCGCCATAGCAAATAATTAAAATAATATAAAATGTTTAATATGTATGAACACGGCGGGCTTTTAATATTTTTTTTAAGTACCCGCTGCGGTGGACTTTAGATTTTATAAAGTAGATTTTAGTCACTTCTTTTCGTTTATCAAAACTCAGTGTTTCACCACTAGTAGAATATTGCAGTGTAGCCATATGCCATATTGAAATAAGTGTTGTAAACCTTCGTGGTGAAATTTCCTATAAAAATAATTGCAACTAAAAATAACTGCGGCCATCCCCCAGAAAACACTTTGCGAACCCCTCAGGGGTCGCGACCCACAGGTTGAGAACCCGGGATCTAGAAGATTCAACTGTTGTAGACTCGAGGCCAAAAGCTCTGACGAGATCCCTGATGAGGTTATCAAGTTCGCTTTCTATTATTTTTATTATTTTATGTGGTTTAGAAGAATAAAGGTTTAGACAAAACGGTGGATCCCTTGATTACCGACTGCTGTACTTCGTATATATCAAGTTGATGTTCATCAGTATCTTCATTAGAGTGTACAGAAAAACGGTCGGGTGGTTCAGGAATAGGTAGTACTTCACCTGAACCATGGTGAGGTGAAATTACTACTTGTTCCACGTGACGAACTGCAGATTGTATATTTGGGTACGTCACTTTCTTCATTGTCAACCCTTTTCTAGTAGGAGGGACCACATAGAAGTAAGTCTGTGACTGATTTGTTGGCTTTCTCCATATCATGGGCACTGCGAAAGGCGTAAAACGCCCCTTTCGATTCACCCACGCGTTGAATTTTGATGAGCAAGTAGTGCAGCATATGTGCGCAGCCCAGTTCTTTGTCCTCGTCGCCCAATTTACACCCAAAGTACAAGAAGTAGGCCTTTTTTTATGGCTCGAGTTAAGGAACGCTTTCTTGAAGTGACTTCTCCACATACGTAACAGAAGTCATCCGGATTATTCACACAATTACGGGGCATACTTAATCTTACTCGACACAAATGCTGTGCAAAAAGTAGGAATTTCACAGAGAACAATCGTTAAATGAGAACAAATCATCCAGTACCTAGCCGTATTCGAGGATTATTGCAACAGAGTTGAGACGAATTTGAGATGCATAGCGAGGCGACAGTTGCCGATCACATGATAATAGCGTTGTGGTACTGAAACTGCGGTGTTGCCATCCGTTTTGTCGAGAGCCGTAGTTGACAATGTACAGGAACTCGCTAATATGAGACCCCAACTGTAATTCGAAAACAAGCCAATCGACAAATTTTAATGCGATTTTGTGTTCAGCAGCATAAAATTAGTCAAGGTTGGGTATTTTCGTTTTCTTAACATTTTACGTAAGGAACGCTTTCTTGAAGTGACTTCCCCACGTACGTAACAGAAGTCATCCGAATTATTCACACGATTACGGCATTGTTTTAGTTTATATTTTAAAAATTGATCTGATGAAAATAAACCCCTTTCAGCTAGGGGATTACTATCTTACAGGTTGCTATCTTATAATTAACTGCTATTTATTTAATTAATCTAATTAACATAAAATAAACCAACCGATGAGTGACATCCATGATGGATTAAGTTAGAATTGGTCTCAGGAATATAATAAATAAATTTCTGTATGTACAATGCCTTGCTTTTTATAGCCCTAGACTTCTACGAATTTGCGCAATGTTTGGATTACATTTCTTTGTGCTTCAGAATATAGTGTCTGTAGTCTGAAGAAATGTTTTTCTTAGTACACACGATCAGGATATTAAAAATATTTTAATTGGGTAGGAAGCTAACCATGATCAAATTTCATTCAGGAATTTTGTTTTAGTTTGTTTACCATTGAGGCTTTGCTTTGGTCTATGATAGGAAGGTTTTTTTAATATATATAATGAAACAATGGTTCACGCATTCATGTTTTCTAACTACTTATGGTCCTAAATGATTTTATGAACTGCTCATTAGCTCACAGATTGTGTTAACATTCATTAGATGACAACAATATTATGGGAAGAAATGCTGTAATGTTTATAAATTCCGCACCAATTATCGAAAAGCAGGTAGGGAAATTTCCTAATGGGATGAATGCCTCGAATACCACTCCGCCGGGGAGAAGCAAGCCAAACGTCAACGGCTGAGGTGTCATAACACGCAAGCTACCAAATCGTTCCAACGTAATGCCAGCATAATTGCATTCCAAAGGGAAGCTGTTTTCAACTGTAATTCATTCTAATTTGCCGGGTCCAGAAATCGGTCTTCCCAGAAGACGTTCCTGCAACAGAATGGTGTTATTAACCGACACTGAACATGAGAAAACGTAGTTAAAATTCTTCTACCAGGAGAAAAGGCATACATAATACATGTACTAAAATTGCTGATGAGCGTACAGGGATCGACTGAATTTCTACTTGGAGGATATGCGATATTTGTTCTATCAGTTGATTTTACTGACTGAAATAACACTGTTAGCTGCACGAAGGAAGATGATATGATTTTTATTCAGTCATTTAGGTACTTTTTATGTTCAAAACTTTTTAAGACGACTATTTGCATGCGGCGACTGAAAGAAAGTTCACTGGTTGAGCGCACCTTACAAGCCAAAATGAATTTAAAGAGAAATTATTGAATATTTTGAAGTCTCAAATGATCTCGTCACTCCTACTGACAGTTACACACTCCTACTGACAGTTACACATGCTTGTAAAACAACCAGTACGCACGCACTGCAGGTCTTGGCTGGGGCTCTCCCCCTTGACTTAGAGATCACGCGCAGGGGAATGAACTACCATATAGAGAAAGGAATACCATGGCTATACCGTGGACGTTAATGCACCACGCAGAAATGAAAAAATAAGACTGCAAAAACACCTGATACAAGTTTGGCAGGAGCGCTGGGCCA
The DNA here is from genome assembly GCF_048544385.1 of Mastigoproctus giganteus. NCBI lineage: Eukaryota > Metazoa > Arthropoda > Arachnida > Uropygi > Thelyphonidae > Mastigoproctus > Mastigoproctus giganteus. The sequence continues at coordinate 121,161,464 of NC_143587.1, forward strand.
ACTCAAATAAGAGAAATATCACCAGGAAATTCATTCCGAACATCGAGAGGATGTACCCCATTCCCCCAACTTGGTTTCAACCTGGCTTATACACTACCTATTTACTGACTGGACACGGGGCCTTTAAAGCCAAGCTGACAGCGCTGGGAATTGAGGACGACCCGAGCTGCGCCTGTGGGAGCTTGAGTGCTGGGAGCACATTATGTACGATTGCACACATTATGAGGACCACAGGTGCAGACTGATCACCGCAATACAATACCTCCCCAAGAACCTGGAATCGCATCTACTGGACTCACTGGACTAGAGGAATTATAGGGCGCTAAAGGAATATGTCCTAAAACTATTTGCTAGGCGTAAAACACTGATAGCCATCAACAGAAGAAACAGATAAAAAAAAAAAAAAAAAAAAGACAGAGCACGCGTGGAGAGGACTGAAGGAGAAATAACCCCACGGAGATGCGGATCTTCCCATGATGAACAGAACCGCAGCCATTGATAACGGACTGAAAATGGACCTGACCAGTTTTCTTAGCTGAGGAGGACAAACCTGGATGCTAAAACCGATGACAGAGAAGATCGACGAAGATATAGAAACTCCAAGTTGCCGCCTTGACGGAGCCATATTGGCTCAAGGCTCTGCACTCTCTTGTGCGGTGCAACCCTTTTTTTTCTCCTACACCCGGCAAGGGGGGGGGGGAGAGGTGACGGCTCGCTGTCTCCTCTCTCCATTGCCACACCATTCCTTCCCTCTGGTGGGGCATGGGCATGCCTCACAATAATTAGGGGTCACTTACCCTATCGACCCTCTTTTTCCTATTTCACCCCCAGCCTCCCCTCCCCTCCCAGTACTTTCTCTTGCACAGCGTATAGCCCTACGCGTCCAAATTTAAAATACACCAAAAAAATTTTCGCCCGACCTTTTAGGCACTTCAGAAACAGGCCTTCAGCGTCAAGCCCCATATTAGCGCTTTATTGTAAGTGAACAATGTAATTGAACTTTAATGTAACTAAAATCAACCGCGCTCGTTCCAATTTTACTTTAGGTCCTAGCCACTAAAATCGCAGGGAAGTAAGTGGCAAGACCTGCCAGAGTACAATTGACTCACTGGTAACACCCAGCTAGCCTCCACGTGGCGAGGTATGGGCAACGTTAGGGGCCTGGCGGCCAATAAGCCGGATAAATAATGGGCACAACATATAACACTACTCATGACCCACACACTTCTAAATCTCTGGATTTGACAGGATACATGGAACATTCACGGAGATGGTAGAAATCCCAGGAGCCGCTAGACCCTCAATATACCTCATGGTCTCGTCACTAATTATAATGGAATACTTCCTCATAAGGAAAGACATTCTGTTAGTAACAGACAAATTATAGTGATATACGGAAATATGAACGCTACATATCAGGCCAATAAAGGAGTTCCGCCAGAAGGCGTTTGTCTTCCTCTTTGCGGTAGCATTAGACCCTTTCCTAGCAAAAAGCTGCAATTTATCACTTAACAGATGATCTTAATTTTTTTATTAATCGGAAGGTCAGCATTCAGCCGAGTACTGTAATAAACATAATGCGATAAAAGAACTCCAGAAATATCTGGACTGCATTGAATTACGCCTAAATAAAAAAAAAAAAAAATAAATAAATAAAAAAAACCCCGCACAACTACAAACAACAAGAGCCACACTACAAACAAGAAAAACCCAAAATAATATATCATAATTAATTCATTGTACCTTAGTTCAAAAAGTAAAATTGGACCTGGAACTCAAATGGGATGGAGGAGTATT